>NC_141700.1:254991820-256194432 GCF_964263255.1 Lissotriton vulgaris
AGGGGTCCGTCTCTTCCCCTATTTCCTTGTGGGAGGCCTTCAAGACTGTGGTAAGGGGCTCTGCACTGTCCTTCATTGCTGCTGATAAGAAGGCCAAGAGGGAAAACTTGTTGCTCCTTGAGGCCGAAATTACCTCGCTTGAGAGCGACTTGGGTGGTGACGATACCCCTGCAATCTTGCACTCCTGAGCGCTGAAACAGGCTGATCATAGGGCCCTGGTGACCGATGCTGCTAAGGTTATGCACAGGAATCAACTGGGCAGACTCTATGATGTGGGAGATAAGGCTAGTAAGCTACTGGCATGGTTGGACAAGTCTGAGAGAATGAGTCGTGTGGTGCCAGTGATCACCCGTGTGACTGGGGAATGAGTGTCTGACCCAGGTGAGATTGTTGAATGCTTTGTGGACCATTTTCAGACGGTATACCGATCGGTGAGTGACAGAGACGAGTCTGACTCCCGCTTGCTTCTGCATGATATTATGCTGCCCTGTGTGTCGGACGAGGATAGGTCCGCTTTGGATGCGCCTATAATGGTAGATGAGGTTGCTATCGCTATACGATCCCTTCGTTCGGGTAAGGCTATGGGGCCGAATGGTCTACCCATTGAGCTTTACAAGCTACGGCCTGATAAGATGGCGACCCATCTGCGCAATATGTTCATTGATGCCTTTGAGGCTGGTCTCCTCCCCCTTGATCAGCGTTTGGCCACTATAGTCGTCATCTACAAGGATGGTAAGTCTTGTGACCAATGCACTTCTTATCGCCCTATTTCTTTGCTCAATGCTGAGCCTAAGATCCTGGCTAAAGTACTAGCGAATCGCTTGCTAACGGTGATCTGTGACCTGATCCATCCGGATCAGTCCGGTTTCATTCCTCATCGGAATACAGCGCTTAATCTTCGCAGACTCCACGGAGTTCTCGCGAGAGCTGGGACGCTGACTGAACCCGCCATCTTGGCCTCGCTGGATGCCACTATGGCCTTCGACACTATCGAGTGGCCTTATTTGTGGGCGGCCCTCTCGAAGTTTGGTTTTGGTCCTAACTTTATTGCGTGGGTGCAGCTCCTGTATGAACGTCCATTGGCCCAGGTGGTTGTTAATGGCAGAGTCTCTGGATCGTTCCCGCTTGGGCGTGGCACCCGACAGGGTTGCCCGCTCTCCCCCCTCCTCTTTGCTTTGGCATTGGAACCGTTGGCGGCCTGGCTCCGGTGGGAGCCCTCGATTAAAGGGATCGGGTGGGCCCCGGATCTTGAGGATCGCGTCTCGCTATACGCAGACGATATTCTCCTTTACTTTACTTCACCTCAGAAGTCCCTTAACGTGCTCTTTGATGTCCTCACCTCATTTGGGAAGAACTCGGGGCTCGTAATTAACTGGAATACATCATGTATTTATGTCAAATACGGGGGTGCTGCCTCCGCTACCCCGTAGATTCCCGATCCAGGTGGCGGAGACTGGGTTCAAATACCTGGGAATCTTCATTTCCCTGGACCCCTCTGTACGTTACGACCGCAATCTATATGTTCCTCTTCGGCGCCTTAAACTGGACGTCCAGCGGTGACGCGGCTTGACCTTGTCCCCACTGGGGCGTGCGGCTCTTTTCAAAATGATGTCCCTCCCTAGATTTTTATACGCCCTGCAGAATTTCTTTGACCCTGTTCCCTCTAGCTACTTTTGTGAGGTTGAGGGGCTCCAGAGGCAATTGATTTGGGACGGACGGGCTCGTATCTCCTTATCTAAACTCACTTTGCCATGGTATGACGGTGGCATAGCCATTCCGGACATCAAACGCTACTACTGGGCATCTCAGTTGAGCGCGGTCAACCATGTAACATACTCCCCGGGCCCCGTCCCTGCCTTCGCAATGGACAAATTACTGTTGCCGGGCGGTAACTTCAACAGGGCTTTGTACTCGAAGGAGCCATTCCGACTTCTGACTGGGCCTACAAAATGTGCTGTGCGTGCATGGAGAGATGCGACTGTGGCTACGGGCTGGGGTGATAAGATGACGCGGCTGACTCCATTGTATGACTCTGAGAGGTTGGGCAGTCTGTGGCGGTCGAAAGGGTTTGATAAGTGGGATACGATCGGTATTAGCAAGGTGGAGGATCTTTGGTCCAAGGGCACAGTTAAGTCCTTTGATGCCCTTAAGGTGGAGTACCAGCTCGACGACAAGGAGTATTTTCGATATCTTCAGGTGTGCCATGCTCTGATATCTGTGTTCCCTCCTGGGACGGAGATCCCCCAGTCGTCACCGCTCGAGGACCGTATTCTGGATGGCCACATGCCTGATAGTACGATTTCCTTGATTTATAAAAAGCTCATCAACACCAGAGCTGATTTGCTTGTGCGGCTTCGGGCCTCCTGGATTGCGGATGGCCTGGAATTAGACGACGAGGATTGGCAGATAGCGATCGCCTCCCCTAAAGAGGTGGCTATTCCAGCTCGCCTTCGTTTTGTGCAACTGAAGATCCTCCATCGAGTTTACATGACTGGTACGCGTCTGGTTCGAATGGGATACTCGATTGATGGGCTGTGTAAGCGTGGTTGTGGCATGAGTGGCACCTTTCTACACATCATCTGGGAATGTCCGGTGGTATCCGCTTTTTGGTCCAGAGTGCATGACATTATGGGGCGGGTCACCGGGGTCTCTCTTTTGCCTGAGGCGCGTCGTTGCCTGCTTAATGTCTGGGAGCCGACGGACTGCACGGCCGCTCAGACCTTCTGGGTAACTCTTGGCAACATGGTTGCCAAGAGGGACATAGCGCAACTCTGGGGTTCTCATAGACCACCTGGGATAACAGCCTGGAAGGAATACATGGACTGGTGCATGTTTCGGGAGAAGACGGTCTATGAGGCTCGGGCCGTCCCAGGAAGTGGGGCAGGATTTGGTCACAGTGGAATGAGTATCGTGGAGATATCTGCACCCCTCCACTCGAGTATACCGTTGATGTTCCTTCGTCCCCGTAATTGACGTTCCTGAAGACTGACTAATAAAACTTCTTTGTGATCCTTTTCACCATCCCCCCGCCCCTCGATATGAGTCACTAAATTCTTTAGAGTCTGACTTCCTCCTCCTCTCCACCCCGAACCCTAGGTATTGCTCCTACCATGTGAGTGTTTGTGATGTTTGTTATTTGTTTTCATCAAAATTATAAAAACGAAACCTGGTTGATCCTTTCTTTATGGTGTTTTGATGCCGGTGCACCGATATGTTGCTATTTATGGTTTCAATGTAATGCCTTCTTGTCTGGTATCCATATGTTTTTTGTCATAGCGGCCGGCCCAATTGGGTTGTAGGCAGACGCTGTGGCTGTGTACTGTGCAATCTGAAAATAAAGGTTTTAAAAAATAATAATAAAAAAAAAAAAATAAAGAACAGCTCGTACCTAGTCCAAACACGGCCACTTGGAAGAAATGCTCTTTTAGATGTTAAAAAAAAAAAAGTCCCAGAGCCAGTAACGAAGATGGGACAAATCTACAAGAAATGTGGGCCTGTTCCACAGGAGGGAACAAACAACGAAAAAAAGAGTGACAAATGGGAAACATAACCACTTAGACACACTGGTTTTTAAAGGACACAAAGTAACACATGTAAAGCAGTGGGTGGGCTGTAAGCTGGCAGAATGAATACAGCATGTCTCGAAGACACAGCGCAAGCGCAGTCTCTGCGCAGCCTAAAAACTGACTTCCGTCAGTGTTGCTGGTTGATGTTGGTCCAGACGTCGCGGGAAGCGAAAAAGACCTTGCATGGCCTTTGGAGGATAAACTGATACATCAGCACGTCTAGAACGCGAGGCAGGCCTCCAACATCGTGGAGGCGGGCTCTTTTAGTGCTGCTGTTAGGAGATGCACTAGTTAGAGGCAGCCAGCAGGGGGCATGAGATGACGTTGTACGTTCAAAGGAATAGTTTGTGATTAATTTAGTGAGCCAGAAGGGGATGACCGATGGTGTGCGACGATTTCTGATGTTGTTAGAGAGGATAAAGTGTCTAGTTGAGAGTTTATATAGCACTGGAACAAGCTGCAACGATCGAAGGGTTGAATTGAGCAATGATGCTACCCCAGCATCATCCATGGGGTGAGTTGCACCCAGTAAAGGCAAAGAAGGAGGGATGCAGCTTCAATATCTGGGCCCCTTTTAATGATGAAGGAAGTGCCACTTCCAGGGTAGACCCATTATTTAAAAAGTCAGAATGACATCTACCCCCTCATTAAAGACTGGAGGGCAGAGATGCGGACAGCCATGGGCGGGACGGTAGTTCAAGAGATGAAGATATTGGGGATCGGCACCTTTTATGCAGCACAGTGGAAATGCCATAGAGTAGAAGGTGCCAGTGGCAGAGAAACAGAAGTGGGGCAAGGAAGGGAAGAGTAAGTCTGGATACCGGCAGAGGACCAAACAAGGACCCGGAGATGAGGGGCAAGTTAGGGTTCCCCACCCCTGACCATGACCACAGCACTTCCAAGTTCGGGTGACTTGGTGGGACTCTGTGGAAAAAATCCTGGCGGAGGAGGCCAGAGCTATGCAGCTGCATCCGATCAGGTCCTGGACGGCCCAGGTGCGCTGGTCTGAAGGGAGGGAACTGCAGATGGGAGTCATCATCATCAATAGTTTATGAGGAAGTAAGAATTTACTGGGATGAGCATTATGGAGTGGGTGATGGTGTAAGACCAGGTATAATTGGCATGGGTGGCAGGATGGACAGGGGAGTGGGGGGAAAGATGGAGTTGCACTCAGAGGATGATGGAGAAGAACTGGAAGAAGAGGAGATACTGCATTGGGTGCAAACAAATGATACATTGGCCCAGGTTCCAGCTATGGCCGGGGTGAAAAAGAAGGGCGGGGTTGCTAACGATGGAGAGCATTCTTTTGTATTTCAATCTCATTGGGCAACTTGTTTCGGCACCTGGAGGATGGACCAAGGCTGTGGAAGGAGGGGAGCTGGTGCACCAGAAGACGCGGAGAGAAGTGTGTCTGCAACCAGATGGGTGCCAGTGTCAGTGCTGGCATGCTAGAGAGGATTTGAGGGGAAACATGAGTACACCAGCTGTAAAAACCAATCCTGTTGCTGTTGGGGAAAGTCTTTCAAAAGAGAAACAGATCTGTCCAAAGATGCACAAGGGCACATCTACAGAGGCATGCCACCACTTGGCACAGCTGGAGTTTGGAAATATACTGATAGGGCCATTAATAAGTGACCTGATATGAAACCCAGGCAAGAAGGCCTGGCATGTATGCTCAAGGTTACATGTTGTGTTTGTTATCGTGACTCTGACCGAATAGGATATGGACACTCATACCAGGTGGCATCTACATTTAGGTCCTGATTTTCAGAACTCACTCCTTTCAGATGGGGTGGCATCAGAAGTGCAAAGACTGGGTTTTAGGGAAGAAACCATTAGGAGGTTGGGGGGATGGAGGTCAAATTGCTGATGGCATTTCATTCATCAGTTGATGACAGTTGGTATATGAGTGCTCTTCCTAATTTGTCTCATCTATTGTCAGGTTGTGGTGCTGGGCCTTGGATGGCATTATTCACCATTTGGATTTCTGGTCACTTCTTTATCCGCTGGGCAGAAAAACAGGCCAGGAAGAGGCATTTCGGTGTGGGCCTTGGTCTGTGCTTTGACTGCTCCAGGGTAAAATGGTGGGGCAAGAGCGGCATGACATGGAACCAGTTGTTGCTGTGGTGTCAGAGGTAGTGGCTTCTCGTGTGTGTCTAGACATATTGGGAGAGAAAGATTTGGTGCACGCTCCTGGTCGAGGATTGTTTAAGTGCATGAAAGAAGATTTGAGGTTGATTGCTGAGCTTTGGACGGGGACCCAATATCTGGACAGGATTAATCCCAAGACGGGCATGGAGGGTGCCACATAAGCAGGCAGCGTTTGAAAGAGCCAAGTGAATGGTGAACAGACATGAGTCGTTTTTGTGCACTACAAGGCATAATGGTTTTACATCACGAGAATATCCGTGAGAAATGCTTTTCATTAGTTAGACGGGATGGGGGTTCATCTCTCCTTTCTGGCTAATGAATATTACCTGATGGGCTTTAGGCACGTTCCAGCCAAGAAGTTGGCACTCAGGTTATGGAGTTAATAGAGTTATGGCTGTCGGGCGACAGTCCAAAATGTTGGTTGAGGTTTTTGGCTGTTAGGCGACAGCCTGATAAGTGCATAGGGTGGTGGGGAACCAGGAAAATGCCCAAGCAGGCTTTTCTGGGTGGCACGAGGACGAAGCATTGGGGGCTACTGGGGTTTGTTAGAGCAAGTGCCACGAGAGGTTGGGGTAGGTTGGGTGGAGGGTAGCTGGAAGGATGTTTCAGAGAAGTAGATTTGGGTTATTTGACTGGGGAAGTCTGTCATTGTTGGGGGTGAGAGTTAAGGGTAGGAGGGGTTAGCTGTTCATGTGTTAGTGAGGTGGGGTAATAATAAACATTGTAGGTTTTGGAACCTCAATTCACACTTGTCCTAAAAAAGCATCCTTTTCTCTCACTCTATTGTCTTTGAATTCTGCCTTGTCTGATGATACCTGGTTGGTAGCAGCCGCTAGTGCTAATGTTTGGAAAAACTACAGAGTGCTTTGCAATAAAGGGGTGGTGCAGTCAGCAAATGTAAAAGAAGGCCAAACACGCAAACAACAATTGTGAGATTGCTACTGGTAGTAAAATAACTGAGGCAACAAAATCTTACTACTAGAAGGTGTACAGGACAACAATATGAACGAAGAATGGCATGGGCGCCAATATGTACGAAGCTTTTACTTCACTAGCGAGTACGTTCTGCCAATTTATAAAGGCCCTTCGGTCTCCCAAGATCATTAAATCGAGCACCACTGTGTTAAGACAATGGTAACACCAAGGGGCTTCATTGTAGATCGTGCCCTGGGGGCACAGCCGGCATGAGGGTCTGCTTTTTGCACCTCCAGGGTGCTACACTATGACAGAAGGGTTAGCAGACGCGTGTGCGGCCCCTTCTGGAATACTGATAGGGCTGGCAAGCATGTAGCGCCAGCGCTAACTTCAAAAGGGCGTTCCCTCATTGGCATGCGGGCATGGCCCCATGCAAATATGGGAAACACTTTGAATCTGTGCCCTCGATGTTACTATACATGCAGGCACAGAGGCAAACATGCCCTAAGGAGGCACACTGACTGTGCGCTAGAGAAAGGTGGCCCCACTGTGAGTGTGCCCCTGGAGGCAGCCCTCTGGAAGAGGGAAAGGGGGGGGTCCCATGGATCCCTTCCAGACATTCCGTGCAGGAGGGTGCAGTCAATCACTGCACCCACCTGCAGGGGGCTCTCTCTCCCCCTCTTCAAAATGCAGGCCGGTTGCCGCCTGCACTGTGAAACACGGAGCAGGTTTGAAGCAGCCATTCTGTGTTTCACTGAACCGCTGCTCCCAGGCCTATGTGAGTTTGGGGCAGCACCGTCCTTATGATAGGGCGCACTGTCCCAGTTTGTGCCCGGTACACCTGTTTAAAGGTGCACCACGTACGGCGCAAACAAGGACCGTGTGCCCCATCAAAAATACGGGCCCAGGGTGCCCAGGTTACCAAAGAGGCGCAAAACTCTGGCACATACTGTTGCCGTGCCTATATGACACGACAAAACTGTTTAAAGTGTGATTATAGCCGTATCCAATAAGATTATCCCCGGAGGAGTCTTGCGTCTCGTCTCCTAAGCCTCTTCTCAAATGGAGCCCGACGGGCACACTAATTGTCCCCCCCCTCTGCAGGTGCGCATCCTCAAGTAGTGTGAATCACGCGCACAGCACAGGGGTGGGCTTGCACGTGCCCACGTCCCTAGGCAAATGAGAGAACGTCTCTATGTTCTTTGCAGATATGGGCACTCTATTTGAGGAAAAGCTAAGCAAACAACTATGGCCTCTGTATAATCCCCAAAAAACAGTACCAGAAGCACAGACTTGAAAACATCCGTTGAGCTCGTGTTGCAATGTGTTAATACGGGACCCCTTTACAGCACCGCGAAGTAGCAAAACTATGAGAAGAAGCGCTATATACAATTATTGGCAACTAACAGAATGGGAGTTTACAAATGTCATTTTAGAGAATTACTCATCAGGACCAAGGGGTTGCTGTGGTACCTTTGCCGCACTTTCTTCCTCCCGGCCTTCTGCGTGTGTCTCTCCAGCACTTTCTTCCTTTGTCTTCCCCTCTCTGTATCTTCCACTCTCTTCCGCGCTCTGCCTCATTTATTCACTCCCACTCTTCCTGCGGCCTCTCTTCATCCCTCGGCCTTCTCACCGCTTCTTTTCCTGTTTCCCCACCCCCGTTCTTGCTCTCTCTCCTCCTGTGTTTTGTTTCTCCTTGTGGTTTCCTGATGCTCCACCTGCGCAGACCCTTCTTTCCAGAAATGTCTGACGTTCTTCTCGCTGTATGGCTGCATTTTCCCCTGGGCGCGTGGGGGCAAGAAAGGGGTGATCCGAGTAGTGGGTGGGGAAGGAGCACAGAGTCAGGCAGGGTCAGGAAGTGGAGGTGTAAATCAGGGCCTGTCACCGAGACAGTGGGGCCACGGGACCCTGGTGGTAACTCGATATCCATTCACAGCTGCAGCAGATGGCGGCAGAAGTACGGGGGGAGGGAGGGTCCAAACCACTCTCAAGAAACTACGGTCGCGCATCAACATGGCGAGGAGTTGGATTCAGCGAATACGTTGCACAGGGTCGGCGTCCATCACTCACGACGCAGGCTGAGGTCACGGAGCGCAACAGGGAAGCTCTGCATCCACGCGCTAGCATTCACCCATGCAGTGTTGGGCGCTACTAGTCGGACTGGGGAGGGGGGGGGACAGGCCCAGGCATCAAAATGAAAAGACACTGACTCTTTCGATAATACCTGTGCAGCGAACTTTCGGCTAAATGGGCGGCATGCGGTGCATTTAAACTTGGGTGCATTTTCAACTTATCAGGCCAGACAGTGACAACCGGGAAGTTGGTGTAAACACATGTACCCAGGGCTGGGAGGGATGAAAAAACTGTGGGGGGGGGGGCCGGGGGCTGTCTCAAAGGGGCGTGGTCAATGTAAATAAGGGCATGGCTTAAAAACATGCAAGCTAAAAATCTGTGTTTAGCATAGTGCGCCGCCCGACACATATATTACAGTTTCTGTTTATTGCATCCAAATATATGATACAACAAGTCACAGCTTACCTACAAGTCAGGACTATTGGCTTTGTCAATGGTTGCTAGTTGCATAAGATAAATAAACAGCAACTATGGCTTGCATATAATATTGAAAACACTTCCACTTAAAACCCTGGTGGTGACACCACGACAATGTTGCTGCTCCTGAGATTCAAAAAGAGAAGGGAAATCAAGAGAGAAAATGACTCTTTAAATGATTTCTCTTCCCCTACAACACTCACCTGGCATGATATCATGCCCTAACTTCTCTACTAGTGAGACGTGAGCACGTGCACATCGATGTGCCTGCTGTCACTGCAGTCCGGAAAAAAAAAAAAACAGACCACCTGTGCCAGGGCACAAAACAGAGCCCGATAGAGACCAGTTTCTAGGCCCCCTTAAAAAAACTGTTGGTGCTCAGACCTGGTGAGACCCAGCCCACTTAAAGCCCTGCTTGTACCACACCTTGTGCAATGTGGAACAGGCTGCTTTAATGAGACAGGTGTGTGCAACATATCAAAACCCCTGGCAACTGTCCAACAGGCTCCTCCACCCCTAATTGATCCACAACTATTCTGCATTAAAACCCAACATCTCTACCCCTGTTTTAACGGGGGAGAGGATGAAGCCTTACTGCTAAAGCAGTCGACCTCGAAGCTGGGGAACCAGGTTCGAGTCTCGGCAACAACGCTCAACATCCTGTGATTCTGGGCAAATCACTTAATCTCTCCATGCCTAACAAAACAAGCATTGGCATAGCCAATAGTTCTCGCCTTTGGGACCTTATGTGTTTAGCCAGAACTTTTGGCTATGTTGTAGAGCATTGTGTCTTATGTGCATTATGTTGAAAAGTTATAATAGAAAGTGTTAAGCATTTTTGTTATATACAACTGAAAAACCCGATTAAAAAAAGATTTTAACATAAAAAATGTCTTCTAGTTTTTTTGTACTTGCACTGCTGGCAACTTCTTCCTGCCTGTTCTCATGCTTGTTTGTTAAAAAAAATTTTGTTATGGGGGAGAGGGATATAAATAACTGGGGTGTGGAGGTTGGAAAACAGTAATTTAATTAGAATACGAGCAGTGGGCAGACACTAGGGGAGAATCAACAGATGCCAGATTCCAAGGGCAGACTGACGTGATGTTTAGGTGGGGCGCGGATGCAAAGTGGGGGTGGTGAATGATGTTTGGTACTCAGCTGGTGACACTATATGGTGTGGATTGGAGGTACGTTGTGGATTGTGGAGTTTTGGAGTTGAAATATGTTTGGTGTGTAATTATGCGATGTGTGTTGGAAATGTGTGGAGTTGGATTGTGTGGCCTAAACTCTGGTGTTGAGTGAATTTGTGTCATGGTGTGGAGTACATTGATGTTGATTGGTGGTATGTGGTCTAGAGTGCATTTATGTGGAGTGTATTCATGTTGCATTGAGTAGAGTGCAATTATGTGGCCTGTAATTATGTGGCACTGAGTGGTATTATGTGGAGTGTATTTATGTTGCATTAAGTAGAGTGTAATTATGTGGCGTGTAACTGTTGAAGTGAGTGGTATTTTGTGAAGTGTATTTATGTTGCATTGATTAGAATGTAATTATGTGGCATTTAATTATGTGCCACAGTGGTATTCTGTGGAGTGTATGTATGTTGCATTGAATGGAGTGTAATTGTGATGTGTAATTATATGGTACTGAGTGGTATTATTATTTTTTTGTTGTAAATTGTGTTTTTATTGCAGATTCAGAAAATATACAGTCGTGTGGTCCAACTTTCCCACCTCCTACAGACATTTTACACTAGTCGTAGCTTAAGCATCACACAGCCATTTAGCCCAGTACTGAGTGGTATTATGTTGAGTTTATGTTGCATTGAGTATACATATGTGGCATGTAATTGAGTGGCACTGAGTGGCATTATATGGAGTGTATTTATGTTGCATTGAGTAAAGTTATTATGTGGCGTGTAATTATGCGGCACTGAGTGGTAATATGTGGAGTGTATTTTATGTTGTATTGAGTAGAGTGTAATTATGTGCCTTGTGATAATGTGGTACTGAGTGGTATGTGGGGTGCATTTGTTGCATTGAGTAGACTGTAATTATGTGGCGTGTAACTATGTCACTATGAGTGGTATTATGTGGAGTGTATTAATGTTGCATTGATTAGGGTGTAAGTATGTGGCGTGTAATTATATGGCACTGAGTGGTATTATGTGGAGTGTATGTTGCATTGAATAGAATGTAATTATGTGGCTTGTAATTATGTGGCACCGAGTGGTATTTGGAATGTATGTTGCATTGAGTGCAGTGTAATTATGTAGCATAAAATTATGTGGCACCGAGTGGTATTGTGTGGAGTGTACATTGCATTCAGTAGAGTATAATTATGTGGCGCGTAATGTGGCATTGAGTGGTATTATTTGGAGTGTATGTTACATTGAGTGCAGTGTAATTATGTAGCATATCATTATGTGACACTGAGTGGTTTTGTGTGGAGTGTATGTTGCATTCAGGAGAGTGTAATTATGTGGTGTGTAATTATGTGGCGCTGAGTTGTATTTGGAGTGTATGTTGCATTGAGTGTAGTGTAATTATGTAGCATATAATTTTGTGGCACTGTGTGGTATTATGTGGAGTGTATTTATGTTGCATTTTATTTATTTTTATGTAAAAGGTTTTATATAGTGCTACTGGACCCAAGAGTATCAGAGTGCTTTACAGATAGGTAAACACATAGAGACAAAATTACATAGTGAATTAAACTAACATAGGATAAGGCTTTTTAGTTAGATGAGGGAAATGAGGAAATAAAGTAACTAAGATAAGAGGGAAACAACGGGGGCTGAAGAGTAGGAGAAGAGAAGGGAAGAGGGAGGGCAAAAATAGGAAAAGGAAGAAGGAGGGGGTGTGTTGAGGAGAATACAGGATAAGGACAGTGTCATTACAGCGACGTTAGGTGCCACAATATTTGTTGAGAAGAAGAACCTTGAGTCTTTTTTTGAAGAGAGGATAGGAGGGGTTGCAGCGAAAATCTTTGGGGAGAGAGTGAGTAGAGTGTAAGTATGTGGCATGTAATTTTATGGCAGTGAGTGGTATTATGTGGAGTGTATTTATGTTGCATTGAGTAGAGTGTAATTATGTGGTATGTAATTATGTGGTACTGAGTGGTATTATGTAGAGTGTATGTTGTATTCAGTAGCTGTAATTATATGGTACTGAGTGGTATTTGGAGTGTATATTGCATTGAGTGCAGTGTAATTATGTAGCATATAATTATGTGGCTCTGAGTGGTATTGTGTGGAGTGTATGTTGCATTCAGCAGAGTAATTATGTGGTGTGTAATTATGTGGCACTGAGTGGTAATTGAAGTGTGTGTTGCATTGAGTGCAGTGTAATTATGTAGCATATAATTATGTAGCAACGTGTGGTATTATGTGGAGTGTATTTATGTTGCATTGAGTAGAGTAAGTATGTGGCGTGTAATTAAATGGCACAGAGTGGTATGTTGAGTGTATTTATGTTGCACTGAGTCAAGTGTAATTATGTGGCGTGTAATTATGTTGCACTGAGTGGTATTGTGTGGTGTGTATGTTGCATTCAGTAGAGTGTAATTATGTGGCATTGGGTGGTATTATTTGGAGTGTATGTTGCATTGTGTGCAGTGTAATTATGTAGCATATAATTATGTTGCACTGAGTGGTATTGTGTGGTGTGTATGTTGCATTCAGTAGAGTGTAATTATGTGGCATTGGGTGGTATTATTTGGCGTGTATGTTGCATTGTGTGCAGTGTAATTATGTAGCATATAAAGATATGCGCTTACCCACTATAAAAAGTCGAAGGACTGGTCTTTACTAATCGCCTATATAGACAGGTGGGAGCTGCAGCGAGATGGAGTGTCCACAGGGGTGACGAGCAGATGGAATGGGTCCCAGCAGCGCACATAATGGGGGGTGACGGGCAGGGAAGGCTTAATGAGGAAGTGCCCCAAGTCACTCAACGTATCCGTGGCGCGCCGAGCCTCAACCCTTCGCACATGACACGCCAAACAGGCACACTGCAGGCAAAATGAAATAGGTTCAGGGGTATCCTTTTACCAACAATGAGCTATTTAAGACCCTTTAATTCAATGTTTTTCTCAGAATACTAATACGATTGTAAATAGTATTTTAATAGAGTGCCTTGTAAACCAGTTTTGTAGATCTATGAAGAACAGCTTTACCATAGACGATCATAAAAATCCATTTCATACGTGTTCACTAGTTTTACCCTGACTGCCATAACACAAATGTGGCACTGAATGCCACTCCCTCCCCCCAATTTATGACCCATTCGAGGGCATTCTACTTAAAAGTATTTTCAAATTATTCATCAACTATTTTCTTATAGGTAAGCCAGTAAATATTATAGCTCTTTACTCAGAGGGGCTACAAAAAGGCAAATGTATTGCAAGTTCTCACAAGCACACGGGGTAAAGATGTACGAAATACGAGCAAGCCACTGGTTTTAGTCATGACAGGCCGACTCAGCCTTTCACCAAACATAGGAGATTAAATGAGCTGCAAGCGGCAGAAACAATTCTTTCGGAAACAATTCAGTTTGTACAGTGTACTATAGAAATTTCAATTAATGTTACAGTACAAAGAACGATTATTTACAAACTACATTTAATAAAAGTCTTATTTTCTCATCAATTATTTAGGAACTAAATCCCCTCTCGCACTGTCAGGACTATAAAATTTAATATTTCCCTCAAAGAGCCCTTCCAATCTTTCCAGGCCACCATAGCATGACAAACGCGTCTCTTGTTTGTTTGTGTTTTTTTTTTAACAAATAGGTAAAAGCCTCATCAATCAACAAGTGAAAATATGATTTAAGTAGGAAATCTGTACTCTGGCCAACTGCTTTCCTATTTCGCCTCACTCCTCCAGCCGGGAATTTGGAAGGCAGCAGAGGAAAATGGAAGGAGGAAAATCTGAAATAGCGAATGAGGGGCTTGTGACAACTAGCAGGTAAGCCCAGGTACAGCAACACGCCCGCCGCAGCCACCTGTGGCAACTGCGTGTGCACCGGACGGAACTCACCTTACCATGGACATGGCAGAGGAGTGCCCCTGGACATCCAAACCCACCAATAGTCCTAGCCCCACCGGCCATGCACTCTTCCACCGCGCACTACAAAAATACAGTGCAATCATTTTGTTTTTTAACATATGAGCAAAAAATAAATTTGGTTGTTGGGTCAAGTGGTGCCAGTACAATCGTGAACGACAAGGACAACCACCGCCGTGGTTTACTGCAGGAACCATAGGATTGGCACGGTTTGGAGTTCTCAGGCCTTTTGAGAAAGAAGATCAATATCCGGATGCAGCAAACACGTTGATTAAACAAGCGTGGCAACGCAGCCGCGAAAGGAATGTTAGGAATGCAACTGGCACCCGGTCGCGCTGCTGCTCGCTCCTGAGCACCCTAGGCCAGAGGAAAGAGAAGGTGGGACATGCACCCACCTTTGGCCAATTGTGTGCTGTCTTTCTTAGTAAGACGCATGCAAAGGCCAATAGGGTGTGAAAGCACATGCACAAGCGTGTGGTCAGAGGTGAAAGCCCTTACTAGAAACCTTGCAGAGCAGCACATGCGCGCTGGTTCAGGCGAGACCTAAAGATGAATGTGTCCTCATGTAATGCAACTAGTGCTACTGGTGCTCATGTAAAGCGCTCTGACTGATACCCAATGTCTCAGGTCTAGTTCGTGCTATATAAAACTCTTTAAAAACAATCCTTCTCATGACTGAAACCTCCAAGGGCAACACCTTTTAATTAATCATTATCTTAACTCACTATAACGACGTCACAACTCCTCTCTAACCCTCACGGTCCCTTCCTTCCCTCAGGATGATCCAGCCGGCCAGCAACGAGACCAACCATGACTGCATCCAATACATAAAATCCAACAATTTGTCTCCTGGCGCACCTGCTCACCAGCGACAAGAATACAAAAGTATCCTTTACTACGCAGCTGTGAGAGCCAAAGCAAAGCAATCCTGAAAGGAAAACACCATGCCAGTTTGAAACTGTTCCATGAACCCTGCCTCACCACTAAAACCGGTACAAAAGGGGGTGGTAAAAAAGGGGGTGGTGATGGACGGAGCATCTGAATCAATCAAACACTCACACCCAGTCAAAAGATCTGGGTTTAATCCATCACCGTTCTTTAGCCCACTCTGCCACCCCAGTTCAGACATGGCTATATGCAAATCAGTCTGACCCTGTGCCTCATGGGAACAGTCCAGCCCGAACTGCCAAGCCATGTCTTCCCTGGACCGGAAACAAGCTTCCGAGGACCGGTTTCTGGCATTCCAGCCGTCTTCAGCCCGGCTTGCTTGAATCCAGTGGCAAAGTGAGCAAGGGACTCACGTCTGAGCATACCCTGCCACATTTATGGCGGCCAAAAGCGGTACAAAAGGGGGTGGTGATGGACGGAGCATCTGAATCAATCAAACACTCACACCCAGTCAAAAGATCTGGGTTTAATCCATCACCGTTCTTTAGCCCACTCTGCCACCCCAGTTCAGACATGGCTATATGCAAATCAGTCTGACCCTGTGCCTCATGGGAACAGTCCAGCCCGAACTGCCAAGCCATGTCTTCCCTGGACCAGAAACAAGCTTTCGAGGACCGGTTTCTGGCATTCCAGCCGTCTTCAGCCCGGCTTGCTTGAATCCAGTGGCAAAGTGAGCAAGGGACTCACGTCTGAGCATACCCTGCCACACTTATGGCAGCCAAAAGCGGTACAAAAGGGGGTGGTGATGGACGGAGAATCTGAATCAATCAAACACTCACACCCAGTCAAAAGATCTGGGTTTAATCCATCACCGTTCTTTAGCCCACTCGGCCACCCCAGTTCAGACATGGCTATATGCAAATCAGTCTGACCCTGTGCCTCATGGGAACAGTCCAGCCCGAACTGCCAAGCCATGTCTTCCCTGGACCGGAAACAAGCTTCCGAGGACCGGTTTCTGGCATTCCAGCTGTCTTCAGCCCGGCTTGCTTGAATCCAGTGGCAAAGTGAGCAAGGGACTCACGTCTGAGCATTCCCTGCCACACTTATGGCGGCCAAAAGCGGTACAAAAGGGGGTGGTGATGTACGGAGCATCTGAATCAATCAAACACTCACACCCAGTCAAAAGATCTGGGTTTAATCCATCACCGTTCTTTAGCCCACTTTGCCACCCCAGTTCAGATATGGCTATATGGCAAATCAGTCTGACCCTGTGCCTCATGGGAACAGTCCAGCTCGAACTGCCAAGCCATGTCTTCCCTGGACTGGAAACAAGCTTCTGAGGACCGGTTTCTGGCATTCCAGCCGTCTTCAGCCCGGCTTGCTTGAATCCAGTGGCAAAGTGAGCAAGGGACTCACGTCTGAGCATACCCTGCCACACTTATGGCAGCCAAAAGCGGTACAAAAGGGGGTGGTGATGGACGGAGCATCTGAATCAATCAAACACTCACACCCAGTCAAAAGATCTGGGTTTAATCCATCACCGTTCTTTAGCCCACTCGGCCACCCCAGTTCAGACATGGCTATATGCAAATCAGTCTGACCCTGTGCCTCATGGGAACAGTCCAGCCCGAACTGCCAAGCCATGTCTTCCCTGGACCGGAAACAAGCTTCCGAGGACCGGTTTCTGGCATTCCAGCTGTCTTCAGCCCGGCTTGCTTGAATCCAGTGGCAAAGTGAGCAAGGGACTCACGTCTGAGCATACCCTGCCACACTTATGGCGGCCAAAAGCGGTACAAAAGGGGGTGGTGATGTACAGAGCATCTGAATCAATCAGACACTTACACCCAGTCAAAAGATCTGGGTTTAATCCATCACCGTTCTTTAGCCCACTTTGCCACCCCAGTTCAGACATGGCTATATGCAAATCAGTCTGACCCTGTGCCTCATGGGAACAGTCCAGCTCGAACTGCCAAGCCATGTCTTCCCTGGACTGGAAACAAGCTTCCGAGGACCGGTTTCTGGCATTCCAGCCATCTTCAGCCCGGCTTGCTTGAATCCAGTGGCAAAGTGAGCAAGGGACTCACGTCTGAGCATACCCTGCCACACTTATGGCAGCCAAAAGCGGTACAAAAGGGGGTGGTGATGGACGGAGAATCTGAATCAATCAAACACTCACACCCAGTCAAAAGATCTGGGTTTAATCCATCACCGTTCTTTAGCCCACTCGGCCACCCCAGTTCAGACATGGCTATATGCAAATCAGTCTGACCCTGTGCCTCATGGGAACAGTCCAGCCCGAACTGCCAAGCCATGTCTTCCCTGGACCGGAAACAAGCTTCCGAGGACCGGTTTCTGGCATTCCAGCTGTCTTCAGCCCGGCTTGCTTGAATCCAGTGGCAAAGTGAGCAAGGGACTCACGTCTGAGCATACCCTGCCACACTTATGGCGGCCAAAAGCGGTACAAAAGGGGGTGGTGATGTACGGAGCATCTGAATCAATCAAACACTCACACCCAGTCAAAAGATCTGGGTTTAATCCATCACCGTTCTTTAGCCCACTTTGCCACCCCAGTTCAGACATGGCTATATGGCAAATCAGTCTGACCCTGTGCCTCATGGGAACAGTCCAGCTCGAACTGCCAAGCCATGTCTTCCCTGGACTGGAAACAAGCTTCTGAGGACCGGTTTCTGGCATTCCAGCCGTCTTCAGCCCGGCTTGCTTGAATCCAGTGGCAAAGTGAGCAAGGGACTCACGTCTGAGCATACCCTGCCACACTTATGGCAGCCAAAAGCGGTACAAAAGGGGGTGGTGATGGACGGAGCATCTGAATCAATCAAACACTCACACCCAGTCAAAAGATCTGGGTTTAATCCATCACCGTTCTTTAGCCCACTCGGCCACCCCAGTTCAGACATGGCTATATGCAAATCAGTCTGACCCTGTGCCTCATGGGAACAGTCCAGCCCGAACTGCCAAGCCATGTCTTCCCTGGACCGGAAACAAGCTTCCGAGGACCGGTTTCTGGCATTCCAGCTGTCTTCAGCCCGGCTTGCTTGAATCCAGTGGCAAAGTGAGCAAGGGACTCACGTCTGAGCATACCCTGCCACACTTATGGCGACCAAAAGCGGTACAAAAGGGGGTGGTGATGTACAGAGCATCTGAATCAATCAGACACTTACACCCAGTCAAAAGATCTGGGTTTAATCCATCACCGTTCTTTAGCCCACTTTGCCACCCCAGTTCAGACATGGCTATATGCAAATCAGTCTGACCCTGTGCCTCATGGGAACAGTCCAGCTCGAACTGCCAAGCCATGTCTTCCCTGGACTGGAAACAAGCTTCCGCGGACCGGTTTCTGGCATTCCAGCCATCTTCAGCCCGGCTTGCTTGAATCCAGTGGCAAAGTGAGCAAGGGACTCACGTCTGAGCATACCCTGCCACACTTATGGCGGCCAAAAGGGGGTGGTGATGGACGGAGCATCTGTCACCACCAAAACCAGCATATTACTCACCTACCCACCTCTCCTTTGAGTATCCTGAACCACACACTATCACAATCCCCCCCCACACTTACCTGAAGGAAAGATGGGCCTTCAGCATTAACCCTACCTGAACACCTACCCTAACCCACAGTTCCCATACGACCACCGACTGCAGTCCTCCATGGCCTGTAGCACTCACCCAATCAGACCAATGACATGGAGGGGGTCCCTCTGTATCCAACACCCCCACCCGCAGGTCCCCAGGGTGCAAAACTGGACAGAACTTTATGACCTTACAGGGGGTGTTGAGATTATTCGCTAGTGGAATTTAGGGGAAAAAAGATGGCAGAAAGCTAAGGACCATCAATTTCCTTTCCAAGCCCAACACGTGTGTGTTTTGCCTCTTTGCAGGTTTCTCTGGCACACGGGTCCTGGCCACAGCAATTGCTCATCAGCTTTAGCTTTTACAGTGGTATTTTTTTTTGCAGATTTATATTGCACAAACTTGACCCGAAGGTATTGGGAGGTCAGACTGATTCCATCTACAGCCGCCTTCTATGAAGGCAAATCTCTTTACTCCAAGCGCGCTCTCACTGGGCGCTTTAAAAAAAAAAATCATTTGTTGGTCAACTTGACAAACAAATGCTTTTTTGGTAAAAGCCCCCATACCGTACTTTCACTTTAATAGCCCACGGACCTTTCTTTAGACACGGCTCGTCTAAAGAAAGGGGAGTGGCCTCTAGTATTTATTTATTTATTTTTATTTTACTGGCTTGTATAGCGCTGGTCTCGACTCCCTAGGGAGCATCTCCGCGCTTTTGACATCTGCCACATTTGGAACGGGAGCACGTATGCTGTCTATTGGCTGAAGAGAAAGGTCTTTAGCATTTTCCTAAATGGAAGATATTCTGTGCAAAGCCTTAAGGTGATGGGAAGGCTATTCCAAAGAGACGGTCCAGCTATAGAGAGAGCTTTGCTGCCCTGCCTTGCCTTTCTTGCTCTGGGCACTACTAGAAGGCCTTGTTCGCTAGAACGAAGTGAGCGTGGGGGTTTGTAAGGGACAAATTTGGTGGCCAGGTATGCCGGGCCCATACCGTTGAGACTCTTGTGTATGGTACAGCCTACCTTGAATTTAGCCCTTTGTCTGATAGGCAGCCAATGAAGCTTTTCTAAAAGGGGTTTGGAAGGTGAGCGGGGGGGTGCGTTTAAGACCAGACGGGCAGCCGTGTTCTGGACCACCTGTAGTCTTGCCATGACTCCCTCATTGGCAGCCAGAAACAGGGCGTTGCAGTAGTCTAAACGACTCATGACTAATGCCTGTACCAAAGTTCTTCTGCTGTCGTCTGGCAGGAGGGGGAAGATCTTACGTAGCATACCGATTACGTGGAAGCAGGATCCCACCACCTGGTTGGCATGTTGCTTGAGGGAGAGTTCCTGGTCCAGCCGGACCCCCAGATTTTTTACAGATGGTTTAGGCTCCGGTACTGGGCCAAGGTCTTGTGGCCACCAGTCCGGAGACCAAAGTTGTCTTGCCCCCCCAAACAACATGACTTCAGTCTTTCCAACATTGCATTGCAAGTAGTTGGAAGACATCCAGTGTGCTACCGCTTTCATTCCGAGGGAGAAGGAGTTCCTAACTTCGGGTGTCAAGGTTTTGAAGGGAAAGAGGAGTTGAGTGTCATCCGCATAGGATATTGGAACAAATCCATATGCTCTCAAGATGTTTGCCAGGGGTGCCACATATATGTTGAAGAGAGTTGGGCTCAAACATGAGCCCTGTGGCACCCCTTTAGTGATCTCAACTTCCTCTGACCGAAAATTGCCCATGGTTACTTGTTGGGTCCGATTAGTTAGGAAACTTCTTACCCATTCGAGGGCATCCTCCTTTAGGCCGATGTTCTCCAGCCTGGACATGAGAATAGAGTGAGATACGGTGTCAAACGCCGCAGACAGATCTAATAGCACCAGGATGACGGAAAACCCCCCATCCTGGTACATACGCAGATCGTCTGCGACTGACATAAGAGCGGTCTCTGTACTGTGCCTGGGCCTGAAGCCCGACTGTGATGGATCCAGCACTCCTACCGACTCAATGTATCTTGACAGATGTTTATTCACATGTTTCTCTATGATTTTGCCCAAGAAGGGGAGTAGGGATATTGGTCTCAGATTGTTAAGCTCACTCCAGGGAATGGTGGTATTCTTCCTGAGAGGTTTGACCAGTGCCTTTTTCCATCCAAGTGGGACCTGCCCCGTGCTAAGTGAGAGATTTATTAGTCCCTGGATGGTGGGTCCTAGGGCTTTAGCTAGAGTGGGCATGATACGTGCTGGAATGATGTCTGAGGGGGAGCCACTCTTTATCTGCGACATGAGTGCTTGTACCTCCTCAATCTGGATAGGGGGAAATGCAGAAAGGGAGTTTTCAGGAAGGAGGGGACGAACAGAGTTAGTTGTGAGGTCATTAGTAGCACTGTATGGCACGTTGGAAAGAAGGATTTTGGCATATATGGCGTCGATTTTATTTGTAAAGAAGTGGGAAATACTGTCGCACAGATGTTGTGACGCCACTTCTGGACTTTCACAAGCAGTGGGTTTAGTGAAGGTCAGTAATATCTGATACAAGGTCTTGGAGTTATTGCCAGCCGCCAGAAGCTGTGAGGCTATGTGGCTTTTTCGTGCTGATCTAATCTCCTTGTGATATGCCTTCAAAGACTCTTTGTAGGTGTGTTTATCGTTGTCTAGGCGGGAGATCCTCCATTTCTTTTCTAACCTCCGTGTGGCCTGTTTGGATAGTCTGAGATTTTCTGAGAACCATATCTCTTGTTTAGGGGCGGGTTTAGATTTAAAAATTCTTAATGGGATAGTCTTGTCAATTGTATATGACAGCATTTCTTCGTATTCATGTAAGACTTTGTCTATATTGTCATTCCTGCTCATAGTCGGCTTTCCAAATATTTTACAGAACATTTCATGGGTTAATCTGTGCCAGGGTCTTCTTTTACAGGGTAGGGTGTGGGGTTTTTTGGCGTGAGGGGTGGGAAGGGGGGTACAGAATTCCAGAACATAATGATCTGTCCAGTCTACATGGTAGGGGAGGGAGCATTCGATAGATAAGGAATTAGTAAGAATAAGGTCCAGGGTGTGGCCTGCCATGTGGGTAGGCCCGATGTTGACCTGCTTTAAGCCCAAAGAACCTAAATCACTAATAAAGGTGTTGACTTCGGAGTTGTTCTCGACCTCACTATGAATGTTGAAGTCTCCTAAGAGGAGAAAGTCTGAGGTATCGCTTACATGAGGTGCCAGAGCTTCCATTAATGTCATGGAGATGTTTTTACATGGGCCTGGGGGTCTGTATACTAAAGCTCCTTTCCTGCTAGCTTTAGTGGAATAGTTAAGATTAAAAATCATAAGTTCAAGTTCAGGGGTGCACATTTCCTCCAGAATTTTCACATTGATTTCCTCCTTGTGTACTATCGCTATCCCACCACCAATTTTCAATGGCCGATCCATCCTGGCTATTTTATAGCCTGTAGGGATCCCTAATGTTATAACGGGTGTTAGGTGGGGTTTGAGCCAGGTCTCCGTCAGGAAGCATAGGTCCGGCTCCTTACTGGAGATCAGATCCCATACTTCGACGGCATGCTTTGATAGTGATCTGATATTGCAGAGCATGTTTTTGTTGGTGAGGGCGTTTTTACTGGTGGTCTTAGTCTTAATATGAGTGGGATTGTTAGATAGAAACTTAGTTTCTGGTTGGTTTATGTGAAGGCGAGGTTTAGAGGTAGGAGCCATGCTCAAGTGGGTTTCAAATTGAGTTCTGCAATGGCGACAGGAGAATGGGCCCTCGATATTGTCCTTCATCCTGTTAGGACAGGTATTGGGGGAATTATGTAGTATATTCATTAGTACCTGTGGGGAGTAGCTTAGTCGGTGTGCTCGATGATCCGCCATAGTGACCGGCCCCGGCCACGTCCTGTCGCGGACGGGCGCAGACGGGCAGCTCTTTGGCGGGTCTTCGGCGGGGCTGCGCGCGATCGCTGCGCGCCCGTGGTACTGCGAGGGCTAAATAGCCCTGAGGAAGTGGTTCACTAGAGCGCTAACCGCTCTTCGTGCCGGCCGACCGGAAGTGCCTGCAGGTCCCCACGAGATTTGTCAGGGAGGCAGCTCCGGTATTCAGTCAGTGGTGGCGTGTGGTGCAGGGGGTAATGAATTTTAAAAAACAGCAATTCAAAATGCACAATATCACAGCTATATTACATTTCAATTTTAAAAGCGCTAGCAATTATTTCTGTATCTCGATCTCTCTTACTGGCCAGGTTAGGTCAAGACGCCAAGCAGGTTAGAGACACTGCCACTGTCTCCTTCCCACAGCGAAATGCTCCCCTGCTCCGCCTAAATAGCCCTGAGGAAGTGGTTCACTAGAGCGCTAACCGCTCTTCGTGCCGGCCGACCGGAAGTGCCTGCAGGTCCCCACGAGATTTGTCAGGGAGGCAGCTCCGGTATTCAGTCAGTGGTGGCGTGTGGTGCAGGGGGTAATGAATTTTAAAAAACAGCAATTCAAAATGCACAATATCACAGCTATATTACATTTCAATTTTAAAAGCGCTAGCAATTATTTCTGTATCTCGATCTCTCTTACTGGCCAGTAAGAGAGATCGAGTAAGTGAAAGCTCAGCCTCGGGCGCTTGTAAACAAGCATTTGCAAAGCAATAGGTCTCGAATATTAGAAACTTTGACCTATTGGGATTGTAAACGGTAATGCTTTTTAATATTGCAGGTTTTTTAAACACATAGGTAAAAGGTAGTGTCATTTACAATGCCAATAGATCAAAATCTCGCAATTGCGAGACCCATTGCAGTAGTAGTACCGCACAGTTCTAGAAGTTTCACATCCGTCAACTGGTCCCTTATCATTGGCCCGGCATTCATACATTCCTAAAATGTGTGCCAACAATACAAAGCAAGTAACCATATGAACCTTGAAAGAACTCGTTGTATACCCTTGAGAGAACAGGACAAAACTACAAGTCCCAGCTTGCTTAGGGCTGTTCGCTGAAGCTTCGACCTCATGGCATGAATCATTTTGACAATTTTGTTTTCTTTATCTTTTCGTAGGTTATTTGCCCCATATCAGCAGTGGAGGTGATCTATGCCAGAAGAAACCATTAGATTTCTCAAGTGCCCATTGAGGTGCGCTCGGCTTGGTGGCTCCAGACATCACATCATTAAGGCCAGAGCCAGCGATGCTAGACGAGTTAAAGGCCACCCTTGTGGCGTAACCTGGAGATACCCGAGCAGCTCCAAATTCCTCTGCAGGAAAAACCTGTGAGAATGTGATCTTGGGCACATATTTTTTATTGTGCATTAGTCTGTGAAGTCCTGAGTACCTACAACTGTATAATTCACTGTTGCACATATTCATTTATCAACCAGAATCTTCAACCAATTCTATAAAAATAAGCAATGGAGAGCTGGGTCCCATTTAGCTGTTTAAAGGAGAATACAGTTGATGGGGGGTATTTATTTGGGAAAAGTTGGAACAACTGTGGGGAAAATATGAAAGCGCCTATTATATTTTGATACATTAACAACAGCATTTCTACCAGAAACGTCATTCTAAAGGCAAAGCTGCCATTAATTAACAGTAGGAAACAATGTACCAAATACGAGGAAGCATTTTAATTTGATAAACTCGTGTGGGTGCAGAACAGAACTGCCTGCTTCTCATTTAACTTGCCGAACTGACATATATTCATCTGGTTTTAATATTCGAAACAGTAATCTGTCCCAGATACCGAGATGTAATTTAAGGCATATTTTTCACATTCAGTTTCGAGAGAAGGTTGGCATCTCTGTATATGTATCTTTAAAATGTAGTGGTCATCATGGCACAGATAGATACCATAACCGAGGCTGTTCCTGAAAAGACTGAACACTGGGGTCAGATGACGTCAGTAGGGTTTGCAGCGGTTCCTCCACCGCCGTGAAGTCGCTGCTCCTGGTCGTGGCGACAACGGTGGCACCACAATGTAGCCAGACCAGGAGCTTCTGCAGTTTTCGCTCCTTTCGCTTCAGGAGGAAATGAGCACCTGTTTAGGGGCTCAAGATTGGATGAGGAGACACTGCCTCTTTTTGGAAGAGGGGCGCACAGGTATGTGATGTCACATCCGCCATCCCTGGTCCTTTGCCTTTTCGCCATCCCTGGTCCTTTGCCTTTCGTCCTTTCGAGAATGATGAAATGAGTACCACTAATTTAAATGTGTGCACCTGTTGCACGAGCGCCAAAATAATTTAGTTTCTGGTGACTTATATAAAGGATTTTGCATCATTTTCTTGTTGGGAATGTTACCTGTAACAGCACACAGGGGGGCACGTGAATACACACAGGAAGTGATGCGACAAGTCAGAGGCCCGTTGTAGTACCACAGAGAGAGAGAGTTTTAAAACGAGCGACCCAGAGTTACAAATGGTTCAGGTAAATGTGGCCCCGTAGGCTTGATGTTCCCGTATTTGCGTGGGAAATCCCTAATATTGTTTTTAAATACCCACAAACTTGGTTGCCTGTGTGGAGGGACCGTAAGCTGCCAGCAACCCCATTCCTGAAACAAGCATTTGCAATGCAATAGGTCTCGCAATTGCGATATTTTGAGGTATTGTAAACGACAATGCATTTTATTTATGTGTTTAAAAAACCTGCAATAATAAAAGGCACGGTCATTTACTATACCAATATATCAAACAAAGTTTCTAAAATGCTCACCCTATTGCATTGCAAATGCTATTTTTTTTACATAAGAAGAAGCGTGCAATAAGGAATCGCCGAGCCCAGGGGGCAGGCACTTCCTGTCAGGATAAACTGCACCAACAGAGCCCGCTGCATCGAAACCGAGGGGCGCTAGACGATACAACAGAGAACAGACCCTGCTAAAACGAGAACTAGTTAATTAGGAACATACATAACAAGCAACGAGCCTCTACCTGACACTGCACTGAATTCACACCACTCAGTCTGGGGGACTGCGTAGAATGAAAACCCGTCAGTCAGGGTTCGAATCCGGTGTTGGACAAACTGTGGTCTTGCGTCAATGGGCGAACTAAGTAAGTGAGATGAGGTGAGGAATAACAAGATCTGACATTTACAGCACTACCAAACTGCACTACTGGATCAGCACGTTCAAAACCAAATAAAGCACGTGATTGCCCTTATCAAAACTTAAAATGGCCACAAAGCTATAATACATTCTGTAGCACCAGAGCGGCGGCTTCTCGAATTGTGAAATACAAATTTAAAGCTGAGCTCGGCAACACCAAAGAAAGAGGCTGATGACTGAAAAACAGGGGATAAAAGGGCGTCGGAAAGAATGAACCGGTTCGTTATTCTATGGGAATTCAGATTTGGCACCAAAGTGCGAATGCCACACAGAGCGCTGCCAAAGGTTAGATGAACCGAGACAGGGATGCGGCTCGGGTAGCTGCGAAGAAGCAGTAAGTAAAGTACTTGAAGGAAAGGCCTTCGCCCCAAGCAATGGATAACAAAACTAGGCCGCTGGGAGCAATCTACTTTTTTATTACAAGGAATCTCCGCGCGCATTTTACACATTCCAAAATGCATTAGGCTGCTCTTTCCAATTCCTTGTGTGCGCTCAATGGAACATCACGTTTTTTCCCCTGAAAGTTATCACTTATCTTGAAATTAGTTAACATTTATGAATATAACAGTCCTGTAAACAAACAATTAACCAGCCAGACAGCTGATAACATCAAACGTGAACCCAAAAAGGCATCACTATAGTACACACCGACTGGTGCCTTCAGAGCTTACCAATAGCGACCACCGACCACCCTCAAGGGCTGCGCCAACCTCTGCCTTCTATACCTCGAAACACTGCACTCTCTAACACTAACAAAGCGTGGCATTATCCAACTTTGCATAATCATGATCACATACCTTGAATAAACTCAAACGACAGAGCACAAAATTCAGCCAGGCACAGGCCGGTAATACAGACCATACCTTTCCGCGTAGCAACCACAACGTCAACAGCGGCCTACTACACAAACGAACGGAATACCACCCAGTAAACAAATATGCGACCCTAGTCCTAGCCGTGACTGCACACCACAGACCTCAGCCTGAATAAACACACCGACACCACCACAAACACAAGCCAATCGCCATGCAACAACATAGTCACATTGTCCAGAAAAGCGTTGCAGGCAGCAATGCCAGAACATAGCAGCTCCTTGTGAATTCGCACAACACAGCTCAGCAAACCTCCATGCACCACTAACATGGTACCATAAGTATCGGTTGGATGCTAGCGCTGGACGCCCACAGGTAGCCACGCGCTCTACAAATCCAACAGAATAGAATGGAGTAGAAACTCGTATATTCAGTGGTGGCTGACATGTACGGAGGATGGTGGGGGGTGGGGAGGGGGAACAAAAATAAAAGTAATGAATAAATAAAAGCAGCATGAAAGCAGCGCCAGGATGAAGGGAGCGGCCTCCTTCAGCGCTCCCGAGGACACTGGAGTCTTATGATGTCTCTAACACAGCTGTCTTAGACTGCTGGGTTAGAAAGGTTTAAAATGTCATGTCTGGCTGGCTGTCGCAAGACGTCCGGCCAAAGAGCCATGCGCACTTTAAACTTAATGACAATCAATGCAAGACAAGGGGACGGAGGACCCAAACGACAAAGTCGAGCTCGAACGACTGGTAATCGGACTAACTCCAATAGCTATTTAGAGCTTCTTGTGTGATTGGTTGTTGGACTAGTTGTGGGACTAAGTAGGGTTAGGCTTTCTATTTGAAGTAGGGACTAGGGCTACCTGTACCATTGGCTGCTTGGACTTGGGTTTGGACTACTGGTAGGGCTAATACCTTTATTGGACGTAGAGATCAGGGTTTTTGAACTGATTGAGTGCTTGGACTAGGGCTAAAATTGGCAGGTATGTCCTGATCTCCTATTGGTTCTAGATTTTAGGGGTAGTGTTGTGATTGAATAGTGTTAGGGCTAGGGTTCCCATTGGCTGAAGGGGTCACCTGATTACCAGGGCTATAAAAAAGGCCTGGCTTAGGGCATCTCAGCCCGGGCGTCAAGGCTAAGTGCGGAGAGGACAAGGGTAGTTGCCTTTTTGAGGCTGTTGAGGGGAGAGAGGACAAGGGTAGTTGCCTGTTTGAGCCGGTTTGAGACTGGTCAGGACTAGGGCCAGAAATGCTGCCCTATTTCTCATTTAGGAATACCCAAAACTCCTTTTTACTCATCCAAAAGCCTCCTCCTATTGCAAAGACCTCAAATAAATCAATAAATAAATAATTAAATCTTTCACTCTTTTATCCCTCCACTATCCTTTTCAATCGAAATTAACAGACTAACATGTTCACTTCTCAAATTCCATATTAAACTATACTAATATACTACCCAAATAACAAAATAACATAACATATCCACTACTCAAATTACTTCATATTTTTTTTACTATACTAATTTTCAACAGTAATCCTTTATGGGTTCCGGAGTGGTGTGCTACTCGCCAGAAAAGCGATTGAACACCCATCAGGGGTAACAAGTGCTATATGAATGCAAATCTTTCTTCCCCTTTTATCCCTCCGCTGTCCTTCTAACTCCAAGTAACTGACTAATATCCACCACTGAAATTACTTCATATTTCACCATATTAATTCACCACTAATCCTTTGTAGGCTTCCTGAATAGCGTGCGCCAACAAGCACTACATAAATACAAACCTTTGTCCTCCTCTATCCTTCTGCTATCATTCCAAATCCAAATAACTGACTAACCTATCCACCACTTTAAATGTACTTGCATGTTTCACTATACTAATTCAACACTAATCCTCTATGGGTCCCGGAGTAGCGTGCTACTCGCCAAAGAAGCGATTCGATGCCTCGTCAGGAGTAGTAAGCGCTATATAAATGCAATTACAATACAGTACGAATTGAATGAATATCTTTATTCGGTAAAAATACAATACAATAGTTGGAACATTTCTCTGAGCGTTGTCAGTACTGCTAGAGCATAAATCAGAAACATTTGGACTAGACATAAGATTATCATGTGTGTCTAAGAAACTTGAACCATTATCATCCTCTTCATTACATATAGAGACAATAGGTCGAGAAACAGTTTGTGAACTCAAAAATCTACACAAGGATAAAGAGTCTAAAATTCCAAATTTTCCCCCCATCTACTCTCACTGCTTTGCTGAAAACTTCCATCACTTTAACAGATCAGACCACTTAGCCCACTTCTTACCAGAAAGACCACCAAACAGACAAAATCTCCCACTTTTATTTTAGATCCTGAAAACTGATGCTTCGAGAGATTGTCCTTCATCTTCTCTTAATATTTCTGGACACGCTCCCTAACTTGAGATATATCCAAAGTAGAATCATAAGAATTTTTTGCTTTCAACCACCAAGGCAAGAGCTTGGAATCAGGTTTTCTACCTCGTAGCATCTCGAACGGAGATAAACCAGTAACTCTATTAAAGCGTTCTACCCGGCCACTGGCTTGGGGATTATAATTGGACACTCTTTTGTGCAAAACACCACATATTTCAAGAAATACATCAAACTCCTTGCTAATAAATTGCGGACCATGGTCAGAAATAAGTTCTGCAGGTAATCCTTCATGACAGAAAATGTCATCTAAAAATTCAATTACCTGAGTTGAAGAAACCTTATCTACGATCTTCAACTCCGGCCATTTTGACAAATAATCTATTAAAACTAAAGCATAAACATCCCTGTTGAAAGACAAACCAAGAGGACCAATAATATCAATTCCAAGTTTTCTCCAAGGACCCTGAGCGTACTCAATAGGAGTTACTTCCACAGACAGTGGTTTGACCGACTTATCACTTTTGGAACAAGGAAGACATTGTCTGACCCATTTGTCAAACATACTATCAACACTAGGCCACCAGTAAAATTCTCTAATCCGTCTTTTGGTGCTTGACATACCCATTATGGCCTTCATGAGCCATACTTAAAATTATCTTCCTAAGTTTACATGGAGAAACAATTTTATACCCCCTAGTAATGATACTTTCATCCTTGATTTTACAAAATTAAACAAGTTCACAGCTTAATTTCCTTTCTTCTGGCCAACCCATTTGTAAAAACGTCACCCCATTGGTTAAAATGCTGTCCTCACTCATGGCGTTCTTCCAATCATTTTGAGGAATAGCTTCCAAAGAAAGTGCATCCGTACCCCGGCAATTATCATCATCAATGGTGTGGGCTACGTCAAAATCAACAACATTGTTTTTTTATTTTTCAAAAAACCTTTATTAAGAATTTCAAGTCAGGTACTGTACACTGTGCAGCAGATAAATACAATTCAACACATTGGAAGCCAATTCAAGCAAAGTAAATGAAAACAGTAGTCCCTCTCACGAGAAACCGAAATACAAAAGCATGTTACAAAGACATCAGAAAATGCAAGAGAAACCCTCCGCGCAGGATGGGCACCTCCACTGCTCCTTTGTGGAAGACATGTAACTGGGGCCTAATGAGGAGGGCGCACACCGAACAGCACCGGGCGAAGAGCCGGCGGGGAGCGCGGGAGAGGCGGCACCGCTGGGGGGGGGGGCGGGGGGGGGGCAGGGAGTGGGAGTGAAAGAAAATCAACACCATTGGTGTTGGAATCAGGAACATCTGACAAAGGTAGATGTGACATGCAATCTGCATGCACATTTAAACACCCTGGAACAGATTCAACAACACATTGATTTTCTTGTAATTTAGCAGCCAACCTTGCTAAACGAGCTGTTAATCTTCTGCCACCATCTGCAGCTAACATATTAATTAAAGGCTTGTGGTCTGTTCTTAATAACCCACAAAAATTGGCAAAAATGTTGCACTGCCCACGTACATGCTAATAGTTCTTTTTCAATGGTGGAATAATTACATTCAGCCCCACGTAACATTCTGGATGCATAAGAGACAACATATTCATCGCCCTTGTTCCTTTGCATTAACACAGCGCCCAAACCTATAATGCTGGAGTCCACAGCTACAATACGTTCTTTCTCAATTTCAAAAGGTCTCAAAATGGTGCCTCAACAATTTCCTTTTTTAACAGATCAAAAGCTAATTGTTGATCCTTGTCCCAATTATACTTCACATTCTTTTTCAACAATATTCTTAAAGAATGTACCTTGGAAGAATAATCTTGTACAAATTTGTTATAATATTCTATCAAACCTAAAAAGGAAGACAATTGTTCTTTAGTTGTGGGCCCAGGAGCATTGGAAATACTTAGAACATGATTAGGTTTAGGTTTTATATCATATATAATCTCATGTCCCAAATATTCCACCTTACTTTGCCTAAATTTGCATTTAGAAAATGTCAAGGTCAAACCTTTATCCTGTACACTTTTTAGCAGATTTTCAAAATTTTTGTCATGTTCCTCGTAGTCTTTTCCAAAAATCTAAATATCGTCCTGAAAGGCAATCGCTCCAGAACATCCTTCCAAAACCTCCTTCATGAGTCTTTAAAAAACAGAAGCAGCGCTGGCTAAACCAAATGGCATGCATGAAAATTGAAACATACCCTCAGTCGTTACAAATGCTGTAAAAAATGTAGACTCTTCAGGAAGAACCACTTGATGATAAGCGCTAGCTAACTCTACTGCGGCGAAAACGCAGGCACCAGAAAGTGTGGAGATCAATTAATGTATGTTCGGTAAAGGATGTCTATCAATCCAAATTTCTTTATTCAGGCTGCGAAGATCGACATACAAGCAAAGATCACCGTTGCTTTTAAGAGATAAAACGACCAGAGAAACCCACGGAGAAGATTCTATGGGTTCAATGATGTTCTTAGCAACCAAATCTGTTAATATCTCCTTCAGTTTAACACGATATGCCAACGGTACGTTTCTTACTCTGTGCCTAACTGGAATTGCACCCTCATTGAGAAGAATCCGGTGTTTCAAAATCTACAAATTTCATCAGTGAATCATTAAAAAGTGTAGGAAACCTATCTTTTATTTCAGTCGCTAGTTTCTCATTGTTGGCTGCCACTACGTACACCGGTGGAGAAGCGTTTGGATCTAGCTATCCTAGTGGAAGCATGGACCACCAGACATCAGGCTAAGACTTCAGAGAGCGTATTAAGCAAGTTGTTTTACCAATTATAATCCCTTGAGTACCAAATGAAAGGACACCAACACAAGGTATATATCAAATTTATATATGTATTTATTCTAAACACAACCCCTCTGCACTCTTTATGAGGTCGGAGGTAAAAGTACAATACAAGTTACTCAATTATTATACGATAAGTTGCACAGTATACGTTATGCCCTAGGGGCCTCACAAACCATATACTAAAATAGTGGTATAAGAACCACAAGAGAATTAGAAAGCAGGCCTGGGGCCTGTGGAATCGCTGGGGCTACTCTAAACAACCAAAGGTTAGGAAGTAGGAGGCCCACGGGAGATGCGTGCAGTGTCTAAACACAGCCGCGGGTTACCATTGACTTTCTATGGGAAACGTAGAAGTTACAAATATACAATTTAAGGACACTTCCGGATGGACTACGATGGAACCCTTTTAAACTAGGACACTTTGATAGTCAAGACCCACGGGAGCACCGGAGAACTCGTGTTACCTCACCCAGGGAAGCCGGGTGCATAGGTGTCTTTTCGAGTTGGGTTTCGGCATCGTTTTCAATGGAGAGCTGCAAAGAAGTGCTGCAGGCGACAAGAGGAAAAGTGTTCGGGTGGATCCAAGGTTGGATCGAAGATCTGTAGAACCTGAAAGCAGAAGGGACAGAGTCTAGGTGACTTTCCAGTGACCAAGGCGGCAATGGGAAAATGCCACATGGACCAGGAGGCGTCAAAGACGACCAGGAGCTGGATTCGAGCTGTCCCACGAAGGATCTAGTTGACTCCGGTGTCGGTATCCGGACTGAACCCAACAAGCCTTGGGAAACGCAACCCATGCAGGATGTCGAGATTGGCTTCGGAACAGACCAGCAAGGTCTGAGGAACTTCTCCTTTGTAGGGAAGTTGGAGCACGCCTGGAGCAACCAGGAAAGCAAGTTAGATGTAAAGGAAAGTCTTCAGGGGGCTCACTAGCCAACGGACTAGGAACTGCGAAGACGCGTCGAGCTGAAATGCAAAAGCGGGACCCACGGGTCACTCGTGGAGTGGGGGCCTCTGAGCTTCGGTGCAAATGGTGCTCGGGTCTGGGGCTTCAAGCACCCCAATGCAGGACTTCGAGTTACCTTGTGAAGTGAGTGCAGCTTGCAAAATGCAGGATGTCCAGGAGTTCCGGTCCCACGTCTCTCGTGTCCTCCATGGGTCTCAGCTTTGCTGGGAGCGAAGGTGGTGGTCAGAGATATCTGGAAGTCTGTGTCTTGTGTCGCAGATTCTTCGGGATCCGACGGGAGCCTCTAAAATGCAGACCGGCAAAGTTGATGTTGGTGCCTGTTTGAACAGGGTGGTCACTCCTTGACCACAAGGGAGATGTCTTCCGTCTTCCAGTCGAAATGGAATGTCGAAGACCCAGGATTTATGTTTCAGAGTTTCATCCAGTGTAATCTTAAGTCCTAGTGACTGGGCTCCTATACTTATACTAAGTTTAGGGGCTGGACTACCCTTAAGGTCCCTCCTAAGGGTGGACCTGGGAAGGGGGTGTTTACACCCCTTTCCCTTTTCCAGTTTCGTGCAAGAGCTGGGGCAGAGTGCCCCAGCAACCGGTTTGAACTGGGAAATGCATGGAGCACCTTGTGTGCCCCAGGCAGTGTCTGGAAAGCATTCATTGAATGCAGCCCTCCCTGCCCCAATACACTAAAGCCTGTCTGGGGAGGTGCTGGCACCTTCCTGGACAGGAAACCTATTGTCCAAGCCTACCCTGCCGGAGTTTCATCCAGCAACAAGAGGTAAGACTCGTGTCTGTGGCAGCAACATCCATTTTGTGATGCTGAGGCTCTGTTTAACTTCAACTGGGTAAACTAGTAACTACATGTCTTCTCCCTCTAGAAGGGTGGATTGCTACCCCCGCCACCAGGACTGGCATGGGGGTAGTATTCCAAAGTGTTTGACACCTTACATGACATTTTGATAAAGCCAAACCAAAGTTAGCATTAATCACGAGGATTATAATGTACTTAAGAGTATATGGTATGGCTATATCATAGAACAGCTATAAGGAGATGGTTCCGAAAGCTACAGAGGGGCTCAGCTCATGCTAGGGCACCCTCTCCCATGAAACCAAGCACTCTGCCTCCAGGATTGTTAAGGCCTGCCATAGGAGTGACTTATAGGTGTATATGTGTCTATATGTACATATAGATAAAGGTATACTATATCTAAGTAAGGGGTGATTACACCACCTTACCCAGGCTGTGTGAACAGACCTGTGGTGTCAGTTTGGAAGGCAAACCAGGGGTGGCACAATACATGCTGCAGCCCCTGGTAGGCCTAGGGTGCACCTAATCCCTGGGTACCTATGGTATACTATAATGGGGCTCACAAGGGTGACCCATTAACCAATCTGGTATGTACCTAAAGTACATGGTATCAATTTAGAGAGAGAGCAGCTGGGCTGTGGGCCTGATTAGCAGACCCACAGCCACACTAAAGTAGAAAAACCAGAGAATCACAGCAAAAAGTGGGGGTAACCATAGGAAGCTGACCCTACTCTCCTACAGTTATACTGAGGTCTGTCATAATTTAACGATAGTACTCGATAAGGAAAGTTTTTGGCTTGACAAAAGTCCAATTGAATACACTTTCAAACTTAAATGTGGAAATAATATCCAAAACACTGTGAAATGGATTCCGCTTACTAAATATACAGCCGCGCAGCTAAGATAATGGACGCCGTGAAATGTTATCTAAAATCACGTAGTACGTCACAACGTGATAGGATTCCCAAGATGCATCATGCCAGTGACGTGTGGCAGTTGCTGCGATTTTCTCAAGGCGCACACAAAGAAAGAGTTTGAGCACGATCTGGTAAGTGATTTTTAAATAATCACAATGTAGGTAACAACGTTGATTAATAAAAATACAACAGTCACCAAGGAAAAATCTAGGACGATGCAAAAACCAACATCAACGTAGGGTAGTAGAAACTCTTGGTCAGATCAAATGCGCATACAATTCCATAACGTTGCGACTTTTGTCTCCCAAAAAATAACCGGATCTGTGTGCTAATTTCCACCGCCACACAACTCCAGTAAAACAAAGCAAAAAAACATATGTCACGTTGAACCTTGACCAAGCAGTGACGGTACCACAAAATGCCTCGAACTGCCGCAGACATAAAAGGGTTACATAACAGCCGCAAGTGCAATAAAAACACTTGTCTTGTGTGGTACATGCTCTAAATAGATTCACGTAGACTCTTCTATTTCAAAGGAAGTTCCAGATTCTGCCGCAGGTGCTATCAGAGCAAGATAAATTCAAAACAGCCGCTGGTGTAATCATAACACAAAATTAGCCTCATAAGAGCGTCGAACGTTCAGCGCCCAGACCTGAACGTTCGAAGAACGAATGCTGGCCCGTCGGCCAACGGTCGTGCGCAGCACTGGCAAGGTAGTGCTCGCGACGAGTGTTGGCCGACGGCAGCACTTAAGGGGTTAACTTAAAACGAAATACCTGTTGAAAAGTTTTGCTAGCAAACATGTGAGCGCAGTCTTCTTCCTAGGTCCCAATGGTCACCAAATTATGAAGTAACTTCCAACACAGCTTGTTCCATGAAAGTAGGTTTATTCAGAGAAGACACCTTAACAACCACAGCTGCCAGAAACCTTTACAGAACTCTCCCAACCGCCTGTATGGAACTTCTCAAGTGTAGAATGTAAAATAAACATTCTAATACCATAGGAACACCACAGTCTCATACATGTTCAGTGCTCAATTAAGACACGTTGCATGTTCCTAGACACTATCAGTTTTTGTAGAGGGGAAGTTGAGGTACCCCACCTGCTCGCTCCTTCTCATCCCATTCTCACCTCCTCTGCTCCACTCACCTGCTTGCAGCAGCGCTTTGAAGTAGCCTGTGCATGGGGTTAAGCACTGTACAGGGCCTGACATGAGACAGAGTCAAAAGCTTAGTCTGTATGATGGTAACCATTTGTGGAGGGGGATCCACCCAGGCAGTGCATATGTCCTAATGAAGTGACTGAAAGGTGAAATGCGTGCTTTATAAAACTGGTACAAAAATAAACCACTCTCTTGCTGATAGATCCAAGGATGCAGAGAATCTCCACCACATGCATTACCTGTCTGCAAGAGGCTTAGATGCAAGGAAGGAAACTTTGTTTTTTTTTTACAGAATAGGCAGATGGCCATGCCCCCTTGGTGTTTCCTGATAAGGGCACAGGATAGAATTGTTTGTGGTCACTAGGCCACTCCAAACAAATCAAGACCACTGCTGATTCCACTCCGAAGTCCTGTCCCAAGTCACATCCTGATGGGTCAAGGAGGAACTTATGAGGGTGTGCAGCTCGGCCATTGTATTTATTTATGTTTAAGTTTGAATTTTTTTTTAAATGGTTAAGCAACAAAACAAATGAAAGGGTAGGGGGGGGCAATAATATAACGGGGACATTATTGAGAGATATTATAAAATGAAGATACACTAAGAATTACAATTTTGCTGTATGAAATTGTACTTGAAATATAATCGTAGAAAATGACGGGGGAGTTAAAGGAAGGAGGGGAAAAGTAATTCATACACGTTAACTGGATATTCATATAATAATTAATTATAAAAACTTGTAGACATTTCATGATTATACATTTGGAATAATAAGCATGTAATTAAAGATAATGTGCAATTAACTGAAGGAGGTTTCTGGGTCTCATCAGGTGTTAAGATATTCTTACTGTCAGGTAAAATGGATTTAGATAACAATGTAGTAATTGGAAGCCAAAGTAAATCTCTTTTTATAGCTAAGGAAATAGTTGTAACATAGTATCAAGTCCATGGCTGAAGCATATAGCGTACCACCAGGATTTAAAAATAATAGCTTGCAATTTTTTTTTCAGATAGAAGTAACTTAGCGAAATGCAACAGCTCATAAGGGGTCCACCAGTTTATGACCTTGAGTAAGCTTAACCCGTTAACCGCGGCGGTAATTCCGCCGCGGTGCGGTCGTTTCCGTGCGCCGGTGGGGCCGCGTCGGCCATTGGCCGACGGCAGCACTGGGGAGGTAGTGCTGCCGTCGGCCAATGGCCAACGGCAGCACTGGGGAGGTAGTGCTGCCGTCGGCCAAAGGCCAACGGCAGCAAGCAAAGGGTTAAACAAAGCTGGAGCAACACTACCTAGAAAAATAGTTGAAAACGAAAATGGTATGTTGATTAAAAAAAATCGTATTAATCCGATTCCATTAGCGCAGCATTTTTAGATCTGGCTTGCAGGACATATCTGTACAAGCGCTTTAAAATATACATAGAGTGGGCTTTGGCTCCACCCACTTGTGCCATATTCCTGGCAGAGCCTCCATTAGAATGTGTGAGGGACTATTTTACTTCCAAAAAGTACACTGAATTATCATGCTGTCAGATCCAAATCTTTACCTCCAATATGCTTTATATACTGAACGCAATCCGGTTTTCTGTTTCTATTTTTCCTACTGCTATTAACCACAGTATTGGCAAGGCTGATAGATCAGGCATTAAAGGGATAAACTGCATTGTGCATGTAACACATATAATCAATTTTTGTAAATGCCTTTGTTAACATGCTTTAGCATTTCAAACTTAGACCGATTGGCTTTGGCCATGCCTGTTTTCTGGTGTTCACAAGTATAATGATTTGGACAGTATGTATACTCTTAATATCTAAGCGAGTTTACTTTTGCACCTTGCTAAAGTTTGTGGATTTGATTAGTCAAATATATTAGCATAAAAACTTGGTGTTTATCTCAATGTTTTTTTCTGTAAGAAAGAGGGTGGGTACAAAGCAAAAGTTGAAACCCAGCCTACTTAAAATCACCATATTAGATAGCACAGTAAACAAGTTCAGCACATGCAAAAAATAACATGCGTTAAAAAACACACTGAATAACAGATAACAGTAGAAGGTATATCTAGGCAACGTGAAAGACCCCACCATTGGGGGCTGCTAAAATGGCTATGTTTTCAAGTAATATATATCATGTACATCAGCCAAGTAAGGGTAATAACTGAACTAATAGAGCCACCACAAAACCATTTCAAAATGGACTCTTCCTCCACTGTTTGCAGGTACAAAAGTCTCGGGCGATGACGAGATACGTTTTTGAGGCCAGGACAGCCCTATGAGCAAAGAGGAGCAGTTGGAACCAGGTCTGGGGTAATATTCAGCGCTCCTGGTCCAATAAGAGCAGTTTTGGAACCTCAAGTGTTAAGGTGTTTAGGGCAGCCAAGCATGCAGCCAACATGCCGGTTGGTGGACCTTGAAGGAAATGACGCAACGGTGCTCGTCAGAGGTCCACTGCTCCACTCAGAGACTGCCACATCACCTGGACAGAGATAGTCCACCTTGGGTGAGTGGCGGGTTCTGCAACAAGGCCTGGCTTCACCGAGAACTCGTTTTGGCTTTATGAAGCACGGCTTACTTAACGCCAGAAGACTGGCTAGTTAGCGTAAGACAACATTCATCTACTGGACCAAGGGAATGAGTTATGCACACTCCTGCATTTGAGATGCAGCTAAACTAGACCTGGGACTACACAGGTGGGGTCACTGGGAGCAGAGGAATGCCACTCTCAGTACAAGAAGCGTCAAGCAGGGCTCGTCGAGGAAAGACTCGGGTAGATACTGTCTACCCACTATTTTCAGAGGGTACACACAGTCTACCCTACCAAGAGGTTGGCCACCACAGACATATGCTGAACTCGTCCTGGTTAGGGTGACCAGGCGTCCCCGTCTTGCCAGGACGGTCCCTGTTTTTAACCAGCTGTCCCAGCAAATTTCAAGAAATTTAGCTCATGTCCCCGTTTTTGGAGAGGGTAGACTGAAAAAGGTAGGAGGTGTTTTTTATGTTTTACAAAGCAGGGATAGTTAGCCATTGTTTCAAGAAAGCAATTTAATTAACAGGCAAGCTACTGGGCTTAAAAATTGCATTTTATGTATGTTCTTACTGCCTGTTCTGTAATTCTCTGCTGAGGAAAGCTCTCTTTGCTTGAAGTAAAATATTAGTCCTTTTATTTTTGTGAAATGTCCCAGTTTTTGGCTTTAAAATTCTGGTCACCCTAGTCCTGGTGTAATTTTCTGACCCCGGGACACTTTCAGCAGCGACTGCTAGCAGTCTACTTGTGTTCCGAGTAGCAAGGTGCAGGTGGGGAGGGCGCTGATCAGATTCCAGCTGGGCCCATAACAAAGACCGAAGTTAAGGCGCAGCCAGGCCTCCTTTTGTTGGAGTATCCTGGCAGGGAGCTATAAGGAGCCTCACACCGAGATGCAATGAAGGGGAATCAAAGGCTCACATGAGATCACTTCACAGGTACTAAAGAGAATTTTTTTTATTTTTTTTTACTTTGATCAGTCCTTGTACATAAGAGATATGCAAACACTGTAAGAATGTCAGATCTGTTGATCCGTCCCATTGTTTACATAAATAATTTAAATCCCACTATTTCGTTTTTTTTTCCTTTTAGAGCGCTTTATCACTACTCATCCCAATGCAGGGTGTCACCGCGCTTTACATGACACTAACAGATTATACTTTGACAATAAATCACGTGTGTACATCAATATAAAAGATGTGTTAGACAGTGAGAGTTATGAGGTGTAGGAGCCTTCTGTCCTTCATACCTCACTGTATAATATTAGAAGGATTACAATTTATGAACTGCAAGTAACAAAAGCTGTAACCCACTTTCCCATTTACATAAAATAAAAATCCGTCTTCTACAAGTTATATAATGTGCTTTGCAGGAGACATATCAATCAATCAATCAATCAAAGCATTTATATAGCGCACTACTCACCCAGAGGGTCTCAAGGAGCTAGGGGAGGGGGGGTCCGCTACTTCTCGAACAGCCAGGTCTTGAGTTGCTTCCTGAAGGCGAGGTGGTCCTGGGTCAGGCGGAGGTGGGTCGGGAGGGAGTTCCATGTCTTGGCGGCGAGGTAGGAGAAGGACCGTCCCCCTGTGGTGGCTCTTCGGATGCGGGGGACGGCGGCGAGGGCGTGGCCGGTCGATCGAAGCTGGCGTTTGGGAGCGTAGAAGTTGAGGCGGCTGTTGAGGTATCCTGGGCCTTGGTTGTGTAGGGCTTTGTGTGCGTGGGTGAGGAGTCGGAAGGTGATTCTCTTGTTGACCGGGAGCAGGTGCAGGTCTCTCAGGTGTCCGGAGATGTGGCTGCGACGGGGGATGTCCAGGATGAGTCGTGCTGAGGCGTTCTGGATCCGCTGGAGTCTCTTCTGGAGTTTGGCGGTGGTTCCGGCGTAGAGGGAGTTGCCGTAGTCCAGACGGCTGGTGACGAGGGCCTGGGTGACCGTCTTCCTGGTCTCGGTGGGGATCCACCAGGAGATCTTACGTAGCATGCGCAGGATGTTGAAGCACGACGAGGAGACGGCGTTGACTTGTCTGGTCATGGAGAGGGAGGAGTCCAGGATAAAGCCCAGGTTGCGTGCGTGGTCTGTTGGTTTGGGTGCGCTGCCTAGGGCGGGGGGCCACCAGGAGTCGTCCCAGGCGGAGGGTGAGGATCCCAGGATGAGGACTTCCGTCTTGTCCGAGTTCAGTTTCAGGCGGCTGTTCTTCATCCATTCGGCTACCTCTTTCATCCCTTCGTGAAGGTTGGCTCTGGCGGTGGCGGGGTCGTTGGTGAGGGAGAGAATCAGCTGGGTGTCGTCGGCGTAGGAGACGATGTTGAGGATGTGCTGGCGTGCGATGTCTGCGAGGGGGCTCATGTAGACGTTGAAGAGGGTTGGACTGAGCGAGGAGCCTTGAGGGACGCCGCAGATGACTTCGGTGGCTTCAGATCTGAACGGGGGGAGGCGGAGTCTCTGTGTCCTTCCGGCGAGGAAGGAGATGATCCACTCCAGTGCCTTCTCCTGGATTCCGACGTTGCTGAGTCGCTGCACTAGTGTACGGTGGCAGACAGTGTTGAAGGCCGTGGAGAGGTCTAGGAGGATGAGGGCTGCTGTTTCTCCGTTGTCGAGCAGTGCTCGGATGTCATCGGTAGCTGCGATCAGGGCGGTCTCGGTGCTGTGGTTGGCCCGGAAGCCAGACTGCGAGAGGTCGAGGGATCCGTTCGTCTCGAGGAAGGCGGCCAGCTGCTTGTTGACGGTCTTCTCGATGACTTTTGCAGGAAACGGGAGCAGCGAAATGGGGCGGTAGTTCTTGAGGTCGGTGGGGGTCGGCTGATGGCTTCTTTAGTAGAGCGCTGAGTTCCGCGTGCTTCCAGCTCTCCGGGAAGGTAGCGTGTCGAAGGAGGTGTTGATGATGTCCCGCAGGTGGGGTGCGATGACAGCGTCGGCCTTGTTGAAGACGTGGTGAGGGCAGGGGTCGGTAGGGGATCCGGAGTGGATGGAGTTCATCGTGCGGACGGTGTCTTTGGTGCTGATCGGGGTCCAGGCGCGGAGGGTGGTGGTGGGGGGCGGTGGTTCGGTCGTGGCGTGCGTCGGTTGAGTGCTAAAGCTGTTGTGTATGTCCGCGATCTTGTTGTGGAAGTAGGAGGCGAGGGAGTTGCAGAGGTCGTGCGAAGGGGTGATGTCGTTGTTTCCGGCGTTGGGGTTGGAGAGCTCTTTAACGATGTTGAAGAGTTCCTTGCTGTTGTGTGCGTTGTTGTCCAGTCGTTCCTTGAATGCGGTTTTCTTGGTGGCGTGGATGAGTTGGTGGTGTTTTCGGGTGGCGAGCTTGAGGGCAGTCATGTTGTCCGGTGTTGGGTCTCTGCGCCAGGTTATCTCGAGGGCTCGGCAGTTCTTCTTGGAGCTCTTGAGTTCGTCGGTGAACCATGGGGCTTTCTTGCTACCGGGTCTGCTAGGCGGGGTCTTCAGAGGGGCGAGGTCGTCTGCGCAGTTGCTGATCCACTTCGCGAGGTTGGTGGCCGCCTGGCTTGGGTTTGTTGCGCTGGTGGGAGGGTTCATGCTCAGGGAGGTCGTGAGCTGGTCGGCTGTGATCTTGTTCCAGCTTCTGCGTGCAACCTGTTGCTGGTGGTGGTGGATCGTGGTCCTTCTGAAGCTGAAGTGGACGCAGCTGTGGTCCGTCCAGTGGAGTCCGGTGGCGTGGCTGAAGGCGATGTCCTCGCTGGATGAGAAGACGGGGTCGAGTGTGTGTCCGGCGTAGTGGATGGGGGTGGTGACCAGCTGCTTGAGTCCCAGGTTTGCGAGGTTGTCCAGCAGGGTGGTGGTGTTGCGGTCGTTGTTCGCCAGGTGGAAGTTGAGGTCCCCGAGGAAGATGTAGTCAGCGGAGAGGAGGGCGTGCGGGCTGATGAAGTCGGCGATGTCTTCGCTGAATTGTGTGCGTGGTCCCGGGGGTCTGTAGATGAGGGTGCCTCTGAGGGTGGTCTTGGGGTTGATGTGGACCTGGAAGTGCAGGTGCTCGGCGGGTGCGAGGGTGTCGTCTGTGTTGGTCGTGATGCGGATGGTGTTCCTGTGGATGATGGAGATGCCTCCTCCGGTCTGGTTGATACGGTCCCTTCGGATGATCTTGTAGCCGTCTGGGATGGCGATGGCGATGTCGGGCGCTGAAGAGGCGTTCATCCAGGTTTCCGTGAGGAAGGCGACGTCTTGTGAAGTTGTGTCGAGCAGGTTTCAGAGCTCGACGGCGTGTCTGTGGACGGAGCGGGTGTTGAGCAGGATGCATTTTAGGTAGCTGCTGCTCGTCTTGGTCTTGGTTGGTGCTGGAGTAGTGCAGGTCCGGATGCAGGTGAACTTGCAGGAGTTGCAGCAGAAGGGTCCGTGGGTGCGTCTCGGGGTGGCTCGGTAGCATCCTGGGATTCGGCCGGCGTTGAGTGCGTAGAGGGTGGCGGCGTCGTACGTCCGGCGGGTGGGCTGGGGTCTGCGGGGGCCCGGGGTCCTGGCGCTGGGCGCGGTCCAGGCGCGGATGGGCGTAGACGGGCTTACCTTTGGCGCACCTTCGGCGCTCAGTCGGCGCTTCCGCTGCGCGCGTCCGCTGCGCGCGTCCGCTGCGCGGTCGCTCTGGGGGCGTCATAAGAAGGGGACGGGAGGGCGGGTCAGCTGGGCGGCGGGAGCGGCTCGGTCAATGGGCTGGTGGTGGGCGGGCCTGTGGCGAGCTGCGGCGGGAAACTGGCGAGCGGGCGGCTCTGCTGTGGCTGGGCCGCTCGGGGGGCCAGGGGGGCGGCGGCGGCGGAAAAAGGCAGCAAGGCTGGCAGGCAGGAGCAGGAGGCGGCAGGAGGAGCAAGGGGGTGACCCGGCCTGGTGAGAGGCGCAGCGGTCACTCCCGAGCACTCCTTGCTGTCCCCTTAAGAAGGGGGACGGGAGGGCGGGTCAGCTGGGCGGCGGGAGCGGCTCAGCCAATGGGCCGGTGGTGGGCGGGGCCTGTGGCGAGCTGCGGCGGGAAACTGGCGAGCGGGGGCCAGGGGGGCGTCGGCGGCGGAAAAAGGCGGCAAGGCTGGCAGGCAGAAGCAGGAGGCGGCAGGAGGAGCAAGGGGGGTGACCCGGCCTGGTGAGAGGCGCAGCGGTCATATTAAGCGGGCATATTAACACTCTTTGCCACTGTGATTCAAAAGTGAAACTAAGCAAAACACAGATCTCTCCAACAAATTCGTTATCCTCCAGAGTAATTTTACTATTATTATTATTCCCTGAGATTAAGCTGGCACACGAAGATCCCCCTCAGCAGGTGCCTTAACCCAATAAGACAAAATTCAGACATTGCAACCAATTAAGCAGAACAGATTTACTGCCACATTTCTCCTTGTTGCCAATTTCTTTGTGACAGGGTTAAAAAAACATAACCCTATAAGTTGAGGCCCAGATATTGTGTCAATATTTTGTCACAACTCCAACGCAAAATCTAATTTGTTAAATATTGTAATGTGATCAAATGTACTCATTATAGACCTGCTAAACATATGTGAGGTCTTAAGATCTGATGTCACTTCCTGTGATGCCGCATGCGTAGTCATGTGCCCGGATGTAATTTCCTGTGTAGTCACAGGACACTTCCTGTGATGTCACGCATAGTGATGCCGTACCCATTCTGCCTAACTTGGTGAGCCCCAGCCCCACTTCTTTTTTTAGGACTTGAGCCGTGGCCCCAAGGATGGAAGATACACTACAAACTTGATGCTCTTGGCCCTCGGGGCACTCTCGAAAGAGCGCTACAGTGAGTATTTTAACCAGGGCCAAGGGAATTATGTGAACGTGCAGCAGTGGAGATTTTTGCATAAGTGCAGATTTGTCGCATTTGCCACATAATCCATCATCTGCCGCATAATCTGAAGATTTTAACCCCCAAAAAGTTGTTTCCAGCTCAAACGGTTAAAAACTTACCAAAAGTGCAGCAACACGTGTTGCCGGGCAGTGGAAGGCCCTTTGCAAAGGTTGACTCGTCACCTTTCTGTAGCTAATAAGATGTAACTAATGCCCAGACAGTGTTGAGAAGTTTAGAAATGACCAAATAATTAAGTAATACTTTAACAAAATGTGCCTCATAATGCCACAACATTGGACTTTTCTTGCTGCATAATTTACTCAACCATACGCATGATTTGACCCTTCCCTGCCGCACAATTCCAGAAGCCCTGATTTTAACCTGCAAATGATAGTTGGTATCCTGGCAACTGGGGCAGTTTGCTTTGAAACGCTCTGTGCCACATTTAAACGTAGTCCGGCAAGAACGGTTATTAGCGGCTCTGGCTTGGTATTCAGGGTGGGCGCAGCTCTCAAAGTTTAATACCGAGCTGAATAACACTTTCGTTAACCCACCTTATGTCGAAGAGTAATAAACTCGCACCAGTTTCCTTTATACAACAACACGAGTGCAAAACACAACCAGGGGGGCGACACGTGCCATAAATCCACCAGAGGGACAACAACTTCAGTCAACTGAAAAGACGGATTTAAAGTAAAACAGCACTACGTCATGAGCCCTTGGCAAAGGAAGGAAATGCTGTTCGAGTTATATAATACAACTATGAGTGCTGAGCGGGCCCCACGGTGCCACTGCACCTGCTGCACCAATGGGAAGTTACGGTTGACTTGTGCAGTTAGATACAGCACCACGACGCTGTACACACACGCACTCTGTCCGTGGGTGCACAGTGTAACCTATTTCTGGGCCTCGCTTTGCTCTTGCAGCGGACCACGCTGGGCCTAGTGCCCGTCTCGGGCTCCGCTGCACTCACTCACCGTGCCAGCAGCAGTCTCACTCCTGGCCCCGAGCCCCGGCCTCTCTTCTCCCGCTCGCTGCCTGCTCTCTCTCCTGCTCCCAGTAAGTGACTGTTTGCTCACAGGAAGCAGCTGGCCGCAGTCACCCCTGTATCCAGGACAGCGGCGGGGGCTCCTCGGAGCTCTGACAGCCCCCGCCCCCAGCCCCGGCGGGGCCTTGTAAAAGCCATCTGTCCGCGGGATGGGAGGGAGCGGAGGGCACCGCCCCCAGCCCCCACCGGCGCTCAAGGATCTCGGCCGCGAGTCCGTCAGGGAGGGGTCATTTTAACAGCCACTTTACCAGCCCCACCACCCTCGGGGCAGGGAAGGGCCCAGGCTCTGCCTCTGCCTCCTGCAGGTCTCCGAACTGAGCTCCGTCCTGCCAAGGAGGTGACAGCTACAACTTCGTTCACTCCGAAAGGGGCCAATGATTGGATGAGCAGAGATGCACAGAAGTGACCCCTCTATACTGTTTAACACTGTACATATCCATATAATTAATTGGAATCCTAGACCAGTGGGGGAACTGCATAAAGCAGTACGGGAACAGTGATTCTGTGCGCAAAGGGGTGGGATTAACGGAATGGTTAAGAAAACAAAACATTCTGTTACTTTTTTATTCTTTCACCTTCAGGTGTCTTCATGTAAAATGTAATTGATACTTGTATAGCGCACTACTCACCAGCAAGGGTCTCAAGGCGCTAGTACGAATACCACTGTGGAACCCGTCCTGGCTTTTCCTGTGAGGCGTCCACTCCTGGGCACCCCCAAGGTGGAGGCCAGGCATCCTTAGCGCTGTGGGGGCCATTGTGGAGATTAAGCAGGCTATTGCCCAGAGTTGCAGAGTGGGACTCTATGATTACAATAGGCACCGAGGCGAGAATTATCAGGTCCGTGGAATTTTGAGCCCAAGACCCGCCGAGGCGGGGAATTGAACCCTGGTCCTGGGCTAGACCTCTGCATCAGGGTCTGCCGCTCTAACCATTGAGCCATACATGAGGCCACACATGAGAAAAATAAATGCGAGTTATCAGTGAGAAATGCACTATTGAGCATTCTGAAACCTCTATTTAATGCACCGCAGAGGTCTGTGTGTGCAACCAGAGACCACAGAACTGAATCCTGGTTGGTGCAGTGAAGAATAGAGACTTGTGCATGTTTAGAGCTACGAGGTCCCAGTCTGTGACAGAAAGCACTGTGAATATGTAAATCATTTTTTAAAACTTGCATTACACACAGTATAAGATAGGCTGCTACAAAATATGCAAGGCTTATTTAGCCATCTGCCCCTCCCTCAGTTTCACAGCACAGGAGAATCCCCCTGCCTTACACTTCTGCTGAAGCATCCCAGCTCTTGGAATTAATGTACTGAAACGGCTGTACAGGAACTATTTTTCTTAAATTAAAAAAGTATGAGCACATCGTGCCCCTCAGATCCCGCCCACTGGCCTAGCTAGAAAGCAAAGTCCTTTACGAGCATTGGATACGGCCAAAGGTCTTTCCTTTGAGAATTATTGGCTCAGCCAATGATTATAACTTTCAGTTACACTCATTATAAAATGTTTCAAATTATTGTATCTTGCAGTCCTAGAGTTTCCCCACACGAATGAACTCTACATCAAGAACTATCACACCACAAAGATCTGCTTTATGGGGCTCAACTGACTGCTATTCTGTTTTGTTCCAAAGGCAAATTAAACACAGCATCCATATAAAGGAACTTCAAAGTCGCGTTTACTCAAATTGCTCACACAAAGTAAACAAGGTAGTTCACACAAGCGAACAACTAAAGTCTTATCCAAAGTAAACGAAACACCAACATTTACTGCCGTACATTCTAGCTGCCACAAACACGGTGGTATGGGCCCGGTATCAACAACGGACTAGAAAAACTATAGTCTGTCTGCACAGAATTGAGTCACCAGGCAGATCAAGGACTAAAGTAAAACAAGCATTTGCAATGCAAGAGGTCTAGCATTTGTGAGAGTTTAAGCAATGGCATTGTAAATGACAATGCCTTTTATCTGTTTTGATAATTAACACATAACTAAAAGGCATTGCCAATTAAAATGCCACTATCTCAAAGTCTTGTAAATGCGAGACCAATTTTATTTCAAAGAAAGGCTGCTTCGAAAGTGAAAGTGTGCATGGCGCGCCGGATGTTGCAGGAAAGCATGTCGGGCCTACAGTAGGAGAAACTCATTAAAGAAAATAGTGCTTATAGACTAAATAAGACATACCATGTAACAACATAAGTAAAAGGTCCAGTCCTCATAGAAGGTTACAAATTGAAGACAAGGCGGTACTAAGGTGGGACTAACGAGCCCACTAATGAATTAGAAGCCAGCATTTACAAGGACAATGACAGAAGCCAATGAAAAATATGGGCAGAGCTTCAAGTCCATACTCGAATACAGCATGCGTCGCAGCGCAGGCGCTGCCCAGGCTCAACCTAAAACAAGCATTTACAATGCTACAAGATAATAGGTAACAGTTTAACAAGAGCGCACAGCAAATATAGGTAGGTAATAATGTCCAAAGTCTGAAAGTACTGCTCCAGGAAGATGGGATTGGTTACCACAACCCCCAAGTCCAACCACCCTCCGTTGATCTTCAATTAACAACAAAATGCCTCTGAGCACTTGTAGTGAAATAACAGTCCTTCACTTGTATTCCTCAGTTGTCTGTATCCAATTCTTTATTTTCTCCAACAGATACAAAGCCCATACACTAAGGGCAGCGCAGCCAACACGTGTTTCGTCTAGTCAGTTATTGACTTTTAGACTTCTTCAGGGCTGCAACCCAAACAACAACATCATAATAAAACAAAAGTACACTTCATAGAAAATAATACATAATAATGTAGAATTATATCTCAATACTATAGAGGGTTAAGGGATACACCCTCAAGTCATCACCAATAGTAATGAAGTGAAAATAGCAAGAGGAGGAAAAAACCAAGAAGCCAAGCCCAAACTAGAATCACCCTTGTGAAGTAACTTGGTCACTAGTAACGTAACCTATTATGTTTCCAGTTAAAGTCTATAACCTGTATGCTGTAATTCAATCATTAAAAAAGGGGAAAATGGAGGTAAAGTTTAAATCAAAATCCCGAGCGCATAGTAAAGTTCCCTATGCTCATAGTAACTGTGAGAGCATCAACATCAACTCACCATCCTTGTGAGCGTGTAATCATACAATAGCCGTTAATTTCCGGTTATTAGAACGCAGTAGTTTCATTCTAAAACAAGAATAGGGTTTCTATAAGTGTCATCCTCACACCGTCAGTATAAGATATCAAGGAATTCTCTTAAAGCTCACATCATTGGACAGGTATATTCATCGTAACTCCTTCACAGTCTATTAGACAATTAGTCCGTATCCTAAAGAATATGAAATCGCATTAAGCGACACACTCCATAATAACAAGTCTTAATTTCAAGCTAACTAGTAATGATGCTCACCTGTTTATATGTGCTCCCACTTCGTAATATATTGATAGTAGTTCCCAAGGCACGTGTCCGTGTCCTATAGACAAATAAAATTATATGTAGTTAGGAGTTCTAACTTAATAAGTCTCCCGTATTATACCCTTATGTCCTGTCTCTTACCTCAGTAAACTGCTCCCTGTCCATGGATCGTCCCAGCGTGCTGCCTCGCCGCCATCTTAGAGTGTCAATTTATACTAGGTAGAGTAAGCGCCATCTTAGAATGGTCAAACTCAGCAAATAAATGATAAGTTTTAGTCAGAGTTTACACAGTCTTATAATCCGTTATTCCTTGTAATATTGTAGAATTTCTATAGTCTCTTATAATTTATTTCTTAAAAAGCTATTATCCCGTAAATGTCACGGCGTACCGTATCGCCGCCATATCAGATATCCATTCTTATGGCGAAAGAGCGCGCGCCATCTTATAATAGTCAATCCTTCCGAAAATATAACTTAGCAGCTATTATACAGTCTAGTAGCTCTATAATAAATGTCAACATCATGCATATTGATATGAGCTTGGAGTATCAGCATCTTAAATAAAATTATAGCGTAATGAAAATCGTTCTGTTCAATATAATTCTATATTTTCAAATTAAGGTATCATTCTAGAGAGTAAGAGGATCAGCACCTATAGTACATTTATAGTATAATAAAGATCGTTCTATTCTAAACGATTCAGTGATATAATCTTAATGGTAGTCATCCGTGAGACTGTGATATCTAATAATATAAGCCAGTAGATAGGTATATAGAAGTTTCAGTTATTCACGTAAATAGCAGGTACTATAACCCAAATTTCAAAAGTAGGGGTTAGTTATATTAAGGTAATTAGTTAAAGGTATTTGAAGAACAGGAAAGGGATAGAAAGGTTCAGGAGAGAGGAGAGATACATAAACATATCAACATTGCAACGTAACATCTTAGTAAATGGAGATATGAGGCAGAAGATTTATTTAGTAATTTGAATGCAGGCGGCACGATAGGAGCAGCCGTAAGAAGTACGAGGGAAAACAAGAAGGAGGGTCTGAGGGCTAAGTTTGCCAAGCTAGAACTATTGTAAAGGACAGAACTCAAATGGTGGGACGCTACCACACTGAAACAGTATTTAACACTCAATAGGATTCCACGTGGACTAAGATCCCAAATAATACCAACGTATGAGGATTTAGAACCAGACCTCTATGCAACTTGGGAGAAAGAATTAAATGCTAGCTCTAGAAATCTCATTAACATACTCATTGAAAATGCTGAAAGAAAGATAGCGAAACTATTGATTGAGATAAATAAAGTTGAGGATGAAATTAAAGAGATGAACCTTCCTGAAGCTACAATTAAGAACTATACTATATTGGATGAAAAACTGAGCTTCAAATTGATATCAAAAAGAGGAAAGCTAGGAAATTGAAATGTGATGAAAATGATTATAGATCAGGTCGAGTGTATACCTTTGCGAAAAAGATTTGATTACTTAATGAAGAAAACACCTCTAACTAAACAGAAAGGCAGCATACCATCTAGCAGTGATGTAGATGCATCTGATATGGCGGCGATACGGTACGCCGTGACATTTACGGGATAATAGCTTTTTAAGAAATAAATTATAAGAGACAATAGCAATTCTACGATATTACAAGGAATAACAGATTATAAGTCTATGTAAACTCTGACTAAAACGTATCATTTATTTGCTGAGTTTGACCATTCTAAGATGGCGCTTACTCGACCTAGTATAAATTGACACTCTAAGATGGCGGCGAGGCAGCACGCTGGGACGATCCATGGACAGGGAGCAGTTTACTGAGGTAAGAGACAGGACATAAGGGTATAATACGGGAGACTTATTAAGTTAGAACTCCTAACTACATATAATTGTATTTGTCTATAGGACACGGACATGTGCCTTGGGAACTACTATCAATATATCACGAAGTGGGAGCACATATAAACAGGTGAGCATCATTACTAGTTAGCTTGAAATTAAGACTTGTTATTATGGAGTGTGTCGCTTAATGCGATTTCATATTCTTTAGGATACGGACTAATTGTCTAATAGACTGTGAAGGAGTTACGATGAATATACCTGTCTAATAATGTGAGCTTTAAGAGAATTCCTTGATATCTTATACTGACGGTGTGAGGATGACACGTATAGAAACTCTATTCTTGTTTTAGAATGAAACTACTGCGTTCTAATAACCGGAAATTAACGGCTATTGTATGATTACACGCTCACAAGGATGGTGAGTTGATGTTGATGCTCTCACAGTTACTATGAGCATAGGGAACTTTACTATGCGCTCGTGATTTTGATTTAAACTTTACCTCCAATTTCGCCTTTTTTTAATGATTGAATTACAGCATACAGGTTATAGACTTTAACTGGAAACATAATAGGTTACGTTACTAGTGACCAAGTTACTTCACAAGGGTGATTCTAGTTTGGGCTTGGCTTCTTGGTTTTTTCCTCCTCTTGCTATTTTCACTTCATTACTATTGGTGATGACTTGAGGGTGTATCCCTTAACCCTCTATAGTATTGAGATATAATTCTACATTATTATGTATTATTTTCTATGAAGTGTACTTTTGTTTTATTATGATGTTGTTGTTTGGGTTGCAGCCCTGAAGAAGTCTAAAAGTCAATAACTGACTAGACGAAACACGTGTTGGCTGCGCTGCCCTTAGTGTATGGGCTTTGTATCTGTTGGAGAAAATAAAGAATTGGATACAGACAACTGAGGAATACAAGTGAAGGACTGTTATTTCACTACAAGGGCTCGGAGGCATTTTGTTGTTAAGCATTTACAATGCAATGGTCTCGTCTTTGTTAAAGTTAGAGCTATTGGCATTGCAAATGTCATTTTTTTCATTTATTGTTTTTTTTAAACGGATAAATATATGGTATTGTCATTTACAATGGCAATAGGTAAGCATTAGAGAGTAGTAGAGAGTAATAGCTTAATCTCTCACAAATGCGAGACCTTTTGCATTTGCACCCACACACACAACACAGCCAAATACACACACAGAACCCCACACAGAGAGCCACACACAAACAGAGCCCACTCACACAGAGGCCCGCCCCCACACACACACACGCTAGCTCTAAAGTAATTGAAGTGAAGTGCTGATCTTCTATACCAAGTTTTATATCTTGCATTGACGTACATGCACTTTGTATTGTCAGAACTGTCTCCAGCTAAGACCAATCAACTGTTTTACATGATTATATTCTTTCACATGCGGAAATACTCTAATAGATTATGCTACATATTTGAGATAGGCCATACCCGTGTATGTTTTACCCAACCATGTTTATTTTATGTATCCACACTTGCTCCATTTTTTTGCAATCGATTTTAGAGCACAGTCAGGGAACAGAGGCAAGAAAAACTAGCACAACCAGGGGGCATAGGCAAGAAAAGCAAGCACAACCAGGGAACAAGGGCAAGAAAAACGAGCACAATCAGGGCTGACACTTGTGCACACACCCATACTTGCACACCGGCACAATCAATGTGATGATTACTTTTACTAGTAATACTGAAGTGACACTCAATGAAATGAATTAAGTTACATCAACTCACTATGGAAAGAGGTGGGTTTTTAAGAAAATTAGATGCATGCCTCATGAGCTGCACTCGTCAACGAAAAAAGTAGTTAAAGTGGGGGCAGGCAGAGCGCCGTTTTTTGTCACAATTTCCCTGAAGGCACGATTCGAAGCTAAGCAGGCCACACCCTCACCAGGGACCTGCCTGTGGAGTTTGAGGTATCTCTTTGACAGTAGACATTAAGTCGATGGAAGGAGGGGTTACGACGATCTACAGGACCAGGATTTTAAGTGTACATCATTTCTGTAAAGTAGTTGTATACATGGGACCGGATGATGCAGTGATGCAAACAACTACTCGTGCTTACAGGTGCAAACGGAGGACGACAATACAGCTATGATGATTTAGGGTACAAAGTTGTTATGGGCCGAGGTGTCAGGGATGTACAGATAAGAGGGGTATTTTTGTAAGTCGTATAAGCAGTCTTATAGATGGGGGAGAAGAGCACCGGCTAAGTGGGGTGAACCATCCCATGATATTTTAACCCCAACAGGAGGGGGCGGGGTTCTGGTTTAGGAGATAAAAGGAAAGTTCAATGCCCGAATGTTGCAGGTTTCAGGAACTATGTTTCCAGTGGGATCTGTCACAGTATGGGATAGCCACGATGCGGTGTGCTTCAGAGTACGCGACTTGACAAAAGAAAGACTGGGTCATTGTCCAAAGGCCCATTATCTCTTGACGTCTCATAACACGGCGCAGTGTCGTGAGATGGAGTGAGGCCCAGGCAATGGATTTGTAGGGCTACAATAATAGGGAGTACTCTATAGCACTTGTAGATATGAAGAGGTAGAGTTAATCAGGAGTGCCAGCCCTTGAGTTTGAGGAGCTGGCGCGCAGTGTGAGGGAGCTTCTCTTCAAAGTGTTTTACAGCCCTTACAAGCGACAAGTAAACAGAAGAGGTGTAACACTCACCTAAAGTCCTTGTCGCTGGATGTCATTTTGTTCATCCGGTTGGAGATATGGTAAGAGGCGCTCGCCATGTTCCTACTGAGGGGTGGATATAGACAGGTAACTGGTTGGAAACGCTGACACCGGTGGCTTGTGCTACTCCTTTTGTCGGGACCCTCTACGCGGTCAGATCCCAAGATCTATTCTATTTCTTGCCCAAGGCTCCGTGGTAGGGGGGCGCGGCCCTCTTTTGAAGACTGTACCCTGGGGGTTCAGGCAGATGAGCCTGCCCGGCCTCCCCGTGGTGTCCGACTATCAACCCTGCTTTTACCTCCGGGGAGGGAGGGTAGGGGCTCGCGGGCTGGGTGGCAAACAGGTCACCCCCCTTAGCGGCTTCGGTTGGATCCCGGATGCTTCAAACCGTTCAGAAAAGAAAACAAGCGATCTGTGCAGCGTGCGCACGCTGATCCATTTGTCACTGTAGTAATTTATGCAGATAAACAGACAGTGGTCGTGCACACTGTGCCCGCAGGCAGGGAGTCGAATCTGCACGCACTTCACAGTTTGCCTCTTTGTATTTAGTGTGCAGTGCACACACTGCACCCAGTGTGTGGATACAGAGCACACAAAAGATGGGGCTCAACCCTCGCACCGACTGCTGGTTTGGTGCACTCGCGCATGCAGTGAGTGCAGGCAGCGCACACACAGGCACGGAGCAGGCAGACCTTGCACTGCACAGAGAGCGCTCTTCAATCATTTCCGCAGCGCACACTTGGACAGATGGCCACGGAGCCCCGCAGTGCGAGCAGACTGAGGCAACAAGGGTGGGCTTCGGACGGAGCTGGGCAGACGGTGGCGGGTGAGCCCAGATCCAGGGCGGGCGTCTGTGAGAGCCCCCGTCAGACCGCAGCGTGGTGTCCACTCCCCAGCTGGGTCCACAGGAGTCGGGCAGAGCGGCGGCTGCGGATCCCGTTAGGCCAGCAGAAGCGGCCTGACGGGATCTCGACTGGCAGGTTCTGATGATGTCACCAGGGCCATCCCTCCCCTCTAAACTTACTTGGAATAAAGGCAGCAAGCTTGGCCGCCCGCGAGAGCACCGGCCGCAGCGGTGATTCCATGCAGTCCCGGGCTGTGGCGGTGACAACGGGGCAGATGAGGGGTAGGCTCCCTCCGAATTGAAAATAAACAGTGGGGTGGGCACCCGCTTAGGAATTAAAAATATAATGCGACCCACGCAATAAAAAAAAAAAATCACATATGCGGTGGACCAAGCCATGAACAACACCATGTTTCTCCGAGGTCCAGCAGAAATGGATCTGAGAAACGCCCGTCATTTTCAGACTGGGGGGACGTGTTTTTCTTTCTCTCCTCTTCCCATTGGCTGGAATGTAAACAACAAGCGTGTTCTGACTTGTTATTGTTTACATTCCAGCCAATGGGAAGAGGAGAGAAAGAAGCTAAAAAACACACCGCCGAATCCGAAAAAGACGGGGCTTAAATTGACAGACAAACCTCTTCTCCAATGGCTGGCCAGCATTTAGGAGGCCAGCCAATGGAGAAGAGGGGCGGGTTTAAGCCCCATACTAGAAAATTTAAAATCTCGCCAGCGAGACTGCGCAAGCGCAGCCTACGCTAGCCGAGACCTAAAAATGGACTGTCATATCTCCAGAAGTCACTAGCTCCCAATTAAAAAAACATTTAAAAGAAAGTGGTTTAATTTGCCATTATTGCATTAGCAGTCTTGCCTCATTCTACCTCCAAAGAAATCTCAAACGATAAATTAGCTCACACCCTTGAATTGGACTCACACAATTTGCTGAATATCCCCAGCCCTCCCCTACCATAAAAGTGAGCAGTAGGATTCTCTGTGACTGGTCTTGTGTTCTTCTCTGAAGGTTTACATAGCCAAAGGAATTGAAGAGCCACAGTGATTAAGTGTACTATGAACCACCAAAAGAAAAAAGAAAAATGAATGGACCGTCAATAGTAGCAATATTTTCAAATGGACAAATTCCACACTGGCTCATGTCATGCAGCGCAGGAACAATGCAGTGCTATCCGAAGAAATATGTTTGTCACTGTAGCTTTGGCTTCAAAGAATGGGAAGCATGATCTCAAATCAAGAACAAGCATGGACTAAGCAAACAGGTCTCGTCTACCAAAAGCTACTGGCTTGCCCAATGTGCTTTTGCCATGTTCTACACCAGCATGGCTAAAAGTATGTGACGTACAGGAGAGTGGTGTGGATTTAAGTGGATAAGAATGGCGTAGAGTGGCACAGAGTGAAGTGTCGTGGAGTGTTGTAGAGAGACATAAGATGTAGAGTGGAGTGTCAGAGTGGAGTGTTCTAGAGTAGAGTCAAATGTTGTGGATTAGAGTGGAATGTCATGGAGTGGAGTTTTATATAGCGCAAACTTGACCCAAAGGTATCAGAGAACTTTACATGAGCACCAGTTACATTACAGACGGACACATTCATTATTGTTAGGGACTGGGAGATTAAGTGATTTGCTCAGAATCACAGAATGTTTAGCGTCCCTACCGAGACTCGAACTCGGTTCCCCAGCTCCGAGGTCGACCGCCCTAGCCGTTAGGCCGCATTCTCTCCCATCTTCTCTCTCCAATAGCTTGGAGTGGCGAAGCGCAAAGTGGCAGAGTGGCATGGCATAAAGTGGGGCAGCATAGAGTGGCCTAGAGTGAAGTGTCAAAGAGTGGAGTGGCATAACGTAGAGTGGAGTACAGTGTCAGAGTGGAGTGACATATCGCTCAGTTGCGTAGAGTGGCGTGGAATGGAGTAGTGTGTCAAAGAGTGGGGTATCGTGGAGTGTCGTAGAGGGAAGTGGAATAGAGTGGAGTGGTTAAAGAGTCATGCATTGGAATGGCATAGAGTAGAGGTGCATAGAGCAGGGGTGCATACAGTAGAGTGGAAGAGAGTTGAATGGCGTGGAGTAGATTGGAGAGGAGTTTCAGAGTAGAGTGGTGTAGAGGGATGTGGAGTTCAGTAGAGTAGAGCAGAGTTGCATGACGCAGAGAGACGCAGAGAGGAGCAGAGTGGCATGTGCGTTGTGGAGTAGAATATTGTAGCATAGAGTGAAGTAGAGAGTCGCAGAGTAAAGCTGCATAGAGTGGAGGGTTCATGGTGGGGTTGCACACTGCCATTACAAACAACACATTTTCAATTGAAATGACCATTACATTTCCACAGCCATACCGTTTTACAGTTAAAACTATACAGCGCAAAAACAATGTATGGACATTTTATCACCAGGTATGATTCTATTAAAATATTTCTTTCTACCACACTTTTCAATTACATAGAAAATATGCTTCATTTGTGTTTTACTAGTTCGGATATATTCTGCAATATTTGCACAGTTCATTGAAGACATTTAAATTATGTTTTGTGCTAGAACAAATAGCATCCTGCAACCTTTCCTCTCACATGGATACCCAGCTGGGTTTAAACAAATTCTCTCACTTTGAAGTTAGAAGCAGAAAAGTAAACATTAAGCTCCCTCGGAAGAGAGAGCCTTCCATTTGACCTCTGTCTTTGAATGCACAGTAAATGTGACAAGATGAGAACAAAATGTAAAGGCCTGTTTACAGTAAGCAAGCACTTGTGGAAAAATACAAGGAGCGATGGTGAACAGGCTATGCTCCATAGGAGGGACAAAGACTGCTGGACATTCTAAAACAAATAAAGCCAACAAATAGGAAGCAAACAAATATAAGTTCAAAGCCACAAAGCCAATGTTAAACAATGGATAGAATGCATTCTCAGTAAAGCTTTCAGAAGGTCCCCAGGATGTTTTGCAATTTGACAGCAGCGCTGTCTGGTAGGCTTTGGCGTAAAAAATGCTGAGTACAGTATATGTCTAGTCCACCATGCTACCCAGCACATAGCGTCTCAACAGCATGTCTATGTTAACCTCTTCAGTGATAGCTTTACGTACTTAAAAGAGCCGGATCAATCATGTCAGCCATACATGCCAGAAGCATGAAGAGTTCTTCCATTCTTCGCAAATGCCTTATTTTCCTACCTACAGAAATACCCTGAGCTAGTACTCAGAGCCATCCTTCATGCCCCGATTGGAGTGGGAGATGTTACCCCTAAAAAATGCATGCAACCCCAAAACAAAGGTATCTGAACAACAACAGCAAAACCCCACATGAAAAGCCAACATTCATCAACTTAATCACTCCAGAAACCATCATTCACGCTATGTGATGGTCTTACTTCATACCCCCACCCCCAAAATGCAATTACTGAAACTTCGGACCAAAGTCACGGTATGTTCGCTCGAATGGTACGGTGAATATCTCTACATGTGCCCAACTAACATGACAAACGAAATACCCTGGATCTACACTGAGAAAGGCCCCAGCAACATAAGCCTGAGTGAAACATGTCAGCTGAAGCTTCATATAGTGATACCTCAGTAAATTTCAAAACTTCAATTTGGAATCAATAAAAAAAGGGTTTAACCAGAACTATGTGTGGACTATTCACTTAACCCTATCGCTGCTGCCGTCGGCCGTTGCGCGAGCTACCTCCCGGGTGCTGCGCACGTCCAACGGCCGACTCGGCCACACCCATTTCTTCGAACGTTCAGCACTGGCGCTGAACGTTCGAAGCAGTAAACGGGTATATACACAGAGAGCTGTTCTTGCCCCAACTAGCTGCAGAGAATAAAGATTATTGGTGAAGTGAAGGGCTTCAGAATAACCATACACTGCTCTATGTGTGAAGATGACACAGTTGATTAGATTCATATTTCCCATCTAGGTTTATAATGAATGACAGATTCCCTTAAAGGCCATCTCGGATGCTCCTCCCCTTTCCTTAAGCCTGGTCTAAACAATGGCACCGTCATCTATGTCTCATACAGCTGAGAAGTCAAGGAAGATGAGGGACGCTTGCTGGCTTTCGTCAACGGTGAGAAGAAGCAATGTCCATCCGTGCTGCTGCTGTACCTTCAGCTGGTCCAAATTCAGACCAGTTGCCGTTCATGATGATGTTCTGCTCAACTGTTCTTGGAATTTTACTACCAAGCTTTTGGTTAGTGACGAGATCCAATAAAGCGCACCCTAAAGTGACCAGCCAGCAAATCCTCTAAGTGAAAAAGCCGACGCCTTTGGATTGAGAAACTAGAGCATTTCTGGATTTTCTAAATTGGTCCAAAAAGTATCACCACTTAGAACAAGCACTGTCAGCATTGGAAAATCCAATGGGTGTATGGTCTTGGCAAGAGTCCAATGTTTCATTTTTGCCAAACATCTACCAAAAGACATTCAAAACGTAAAAGTACCTAACATTAGAAAACACCCGGTAAAATTGGTGTGCATATGTTTGTAAAAGAATAACAGTATTTAAGAAATGACCTATCACAAAAATAAATGTGAAAAGACACGAAATGAAAGCCCTTACTTTGAAGTGATGACTTTGTAAGTGGATGTCCACTTGGGCAGGGCATAATGCCACCCCTCACAGTGAAGAGAACCAATGTCTGAAGTGGGCCAAACCACTACTAAATGGTATCCACTGGGGCGAGTAGAAGCAACATGTGAATGTCATTTACCAAACCAATGAACGAAGAGAGCTGACCAAAATCCTCTTTAGTTCTATACAGTTGCATGTATTTTTATTATGATCATTTGGAAAAAAAATGAGGCTGTGAAACTGCTAAAGATGACTCTAGGCCAGAACTAAAAACGTATACCATAATAATCACATGAGATAATTTCATTGATTTGTTTGCTATCTAAACTAAATGTATTTTTTTGTCCGTCTTCCCTACTGCAGCTATCTTGCAGTTGGGGGTATTCATTACCAAATTACTCTCAAACTCGATAAAAGATGATTGAAACTATTCTCTCCAAGCACAGGGATCAGCAGCCACTAAGGGGATCCACCCAAAGTAGGGACATACCCTAGCACCTCTATCAAGATTACATCTGGTCTACCTACAAACATGTTGAAAAGAATGGTTTCTAGGGAGCATTGACATTTCATCAGCCATCCATTCATCATTCAACATTACAGATTTGCTGAGATCTGACTAAGCAATAACTTAACACACACAAAAACACCCAGGACTGAAGAGAACCTAGAAGAACAGGAATGTTCCTTCTGGAGGATGAATCCCTCCCCCATCAGAGGTGGCATGCTTCATCACTGGGATCCTGCTCGCACCGGGACAGCTGATCACGGCGCGGACTACAACTCCCTCTCAGCCACAATGCCAGGTGAACCCCAATGATGAAGCATACCACCTCTGGTAGGTGAGGGCATTCGTACTAACGTTGGAACATTTCTGTTCAGCTAGGTTTCCCTACCTCACTTCAGACCCAGGAGTTTCTGTGTGTGTTAGATATATGAGTTGGGAGCGAACACTTGCAGATCTTTAAATCTCCCCTGGCCCTCTTTTTGTGTTAACGTATAAGCAATAACTTAATCGTCTCTACCATAGCTTGCAACAACCTCCCTCTATCCACCTTATTGTCGAGAAATGTCAGATACAAATTGGCGCATCTTAAAATGAACATACAGCAATCAGCTAGTGTGGTCTAAAGTGCCAAGTCTCTTGCTGAAACCTGAAAAAAGGAAAGATCCCTTGGAGAAATGTCACTAATGGATGCCCTAATCCAATCCACACTTCATTCACACCAGCGTCAAAAGTCAGAAGGTCCCATGGTTATACATGTCAAAAAAACATTACAAAAATAAAAACTACATCTTTACAAATTCTGATACAATTTATTGATCAATCAGGAAAAATAATTAAAAACACGATGATAAAAAAAATTCCTAAACATACGTCATATATCAAAAATACAGTACAATTAGTAAAAAGTGCAAGATGAGACAACATTTGAAGTGAATCATTTGAAAAACACCCTTCGTCATTAATTTGATTAGAATCTATACATCATGTCGGGCTAGTATCAGCAGATGACACCCTAATAGTTCCTAGAATTTCATTCAAAATTGTTTGAGCAGTCTTGCTGTAACCGGACCAGGATACTTTCAAGACTTTCTGTACAGCCAACCAAGACTGGAGTCAAACAAAAATGAACTTGCAAACATTTTCGGAACGAAATCTAAAATAAAAAGACACCAGAGTGTAGATACTCGATCAGACACTGCCATCTTCTTGCAAATGGGTAATGTCATCTGCCTTTCAGGAAGAAGGAACCTTGTCCGTAGAAAGTATGGCAATAGCTACCCATGGAATAAATACTCGCAATCCCTAGGGGGTAGTATTCAAAGTGGGGCTCGTCAGTCAGGTGTATCTTGTTTAAAGAACGAAGGGCTAAAGAATGACTGGTTGGAATGCTACCCCAAGTGATTGCCAGTGGCTAGACTTATTGCAAGCATTTCTCTTATCACATTTTGGGCGTTTTATCTACCATCAACCACAGTCTAACTAACAGCGATAGGGAAAACATTTCATCTAAGGGTGTCCACACCACTTTGTCACTGACATTACGGCTCAACTTAGCTGGCTGTACTAGGATTCTCCCCTTTCTACCCTTTTCAAGACTTCAAAACTAGCCTTCACTTTCCTCTGCAAACTAGATAAGAGTAGCACCTTACGACCCAGCGTCCTAAAAGAAGGCATTACAGCTGTGGCAAACCAGACAACAAGGAAAGTCAATAGTGTGGCCTTGGCATGCTTTCCATTTTTTAAATGTATGCTTAGGTGCAAAACTGCGGAGCGGGTTGGTGAGTTCAGGCAGTGTTGTGCAAAGAAAATAAACTAGTGAGTGGTGGATGGTTAAAAAATAGTTTGTAGTGTATCAGAATTAACTTTATTCTAATGATCACTAAGGACGGGTTAATAAAAACTTGTGTTGGAAATTCGTCCACAATTAGTTGAGTGGTAGTTTCCTAAATATCAGTCGACATATTTCAGCCACGAAATGGTATGATTTTACCTGGCATTCATCAGGACTCTGCATGTGCTAAACCCTGGTGGTATGGACTTGCTACGGCCCACCCTTACTTAGGGACGAGAAAGTGAAAAATACCAAAAAGGTGTAAAGTGCAAAAAATTAGGAATAAAACATGTCTTCCTAATTACTCCTGGTTTAGGAGGCTTCCAGCTTTAAGGTTTCTGCACTTTTGTGGTGTTGAGGATTCACACCATGGGTCACAGGAGGGGGGGTGGGAACGTAATTGGCACACCGCCCTCTACGCTCGGCACCCACTGTGTACCTGCATCTACCCTCGACCGGATCCCGAACATCTTTCACGTCCCTAGGTAAGGGTGGGCCTTCGCGAGTCCATACCACCAGGGTTTAGCACACGCAGAGTCCTGATGAATGCCAGGTAAAATCATACCGTTTCGTGGCTGAAACATGTCGACTGATATTTAGGAAACTACCACTCAACTAATTGTGGACGAATTTCCAACACATAAGTTTTTATTAATCCGTCCTTAGTGATCATTAGAATAAAGTTAATTCTGATACACTACAGACTATTTTTTAACCATCCACCACCCACTAGTTTATTTTCTTTGCACAACACTGCCTGAACTCACCAACCCGCTTCGCAGTAAATCTGGCGTTGTAGCACACCAAAGGGACACTCGGTCTCTTTGGTGGGGCCCGATGATGAAGCATGTCATCACTAGGTGGTGAGTGAGGGCTTTCTTTAACGTCCTAAGTGAAGCTGTTTACTTGCTCCTTACTGTGGTCGAATACAACCATTGGACACTCTTTTCTTGTTTATTGACTATTAACAGGGAATAAGAGTGTCAATCTACTCTCCCTGCCTCTCCTTTTGTTTAGACTCCTGTACCCCAGTCAATATATTAACAACAACTAAGGAGTGACTAAGTGAAAACGAATAAAGAATATTTAAACAAAAAATCTTTATAGTGTCTTTTTCTTTATATATATCTCTCTTACTATCCCCCTCAAGGACAAAGAAACCGCTTAAAGAAAAATATTCCCAAGGGGAACCAATGTTCCTGTGTGATTTCCAGAAGGAAAGGAAAATCTTATCTTTTTTGTAAAAGGACCCTCACTCACCACTAATTGGTGACATGCTTCATCATTGGGTCCCCGCTGGGATGGCCGAATGCACCCAGCTTGCTACAACGCCTGATTTACAGCGGAGCGGGATGTGGTGAGTGCAACAGTGCCCAAATTAAGGTGGGAGTTTAACTGTGGGTGCAAAATTAAAAAATACAAGGTTGTTGCCTATACAAAAATCTTTAATACCGGCCAACCTGTATTAGGTTAAAAACAAAGTGGCGGACAGCTAGGTTCTGTCTTAGGAAACCTGTGTCCTTTAAAACAAACAACTGGTCAACATGTTTCTGCTGCTACAACTGCAAATGCGCTCAGCATTCGTCAGGACCTAAATTATGTCCTCCGGTGGTGTACGCGCGCTAAGGCGCACCCTCCCTTGAGGCTCTAAATGTAAAAAATTATTTTGAAGTTTAGACCATATAGTGTTATTCACGGTTAGTAGCCGTGGTAGCTCACTGTGATTTGCAGGGGCACAAAAAACGTTACGAGAGCAAACAACTCTCCCCGTGGGTCGAGACAGCGCGGGATGCCTTCACGCGGTGTCTATTTGAGCACTCGCGACTCCCCGCATTGTACCTGCACTCTGGGCTGCTGTCTCCCCGGAAGTGACAACTGATTTGCACATAGCAGGATCCAAAGTGAAGTGGCATGGTGGGCGAAAGACAGATGGGTAGAAATGCTACCCGAGCGATTGCCAGTGTAGACTTATTGCAAGCACTCCTCCCAACACCTTTTGTGTGTTCAACGGGAGATAAACCAGCTTTTGTGTGCCCATGTACTTTGCAAGTTCGATACACATCTATTTATTTATGCTAAAACAGCAGTATGTGTGTGAGCAATTGGGTTGTTCTCATTTTCAAAATGCTTGTCCCAATCACGGAGTCAAGAAGAGCTCTGATCCTGGCAAATAATCTGGTTGCTCTCTTCCAAAATAACAGACTTAGTAATGCAAAATATATAGAGACACTGTGTATGTATGTGTGTATACACACACACACACACACACACACACACACACCCATACACACACACACACACACACACACACACGGCCCCAACAGCGCCAGGATGCCTGGCTTCACCCTGGGGGTGCCCAGGAGTGGACACTTCACAGGGAAAGCCAGGCAGGGTTCCACGGCGGTATCAGTAATAGCGCCACGAAACCTCTTGGTAGCAGTGTGCTCTACAAATACTTTACATTTACATTTACACACACACACACACACCCCGAGCAACACTCCCCGAGCACCACCCCTTGCAAAACAGGGAAATGATTTAAGTGCACAAGAAATAGCAGAAAAAATTGAAATTCCTAATCAGGCCCGGACTGGCCGTTGAGGGCACCGGGCAATTCCCCGGTGGCCCGCATGGTTGGTGGCCGGTTTTGGGCACCTGGGGGCCGTTTTTGTTACAGGGCCGTTATGCTGCAAAAACGGCCCTGTAACAAAAATGGCCGAAAACCAGCCCTGTCAAAGAACGGCCGAAAACCGGCCCTGTCAAAAAGCACGGTTGCACCTCTCCCCCCTCCCCTCTCCTCCCGGAGGGGGGGAGGGGGGCCGGCCGAGCACTTTGCCAGGGCCAGTTCTGGTTCCCAGTCCGGCCCTGTTCCTAATGCACACAACAACATATGCACAGGAGAGGGATGCCGGCTTTACAGCTCGTGCTTCAGCCTATATGGGGTAGTATGTAATTCAAAGGCTCTTCCGTATGAACAAAAACATAATTCGGGAGGGTATGATACACGCCTGGGCTCGTAGCATTCAAGGCAACTCATGTGGTGCTTGGTAGCACTAGGGCAACCATCCAGGTAGGACTTATGAAGGCGACAAGTAGATTTACCTTGTAAAAATGTTATTTTAAAATTATAATTTGAAACTGCCAGCTAGTGTTAAAAAATAAAGACGACAATCTTCAAAACTGAGGTATTTATGTGTCTGAAATGTTGCCCTCAGGCGCACAACTATATTGTGAGTAGCTTTAGGATTTTTAAGGAAATATTCAAAAAATGTAAGGAATATTACTGCAAAGCAGAGACTCTCGCAGATGCCTATGGGTGCTTACACATGCATACATTTAATTAAAAACATGGAAAAAAGAAGGTCTACATTTCTGCATGCTCAAAGACAATGCTAAAGTAAATCTGTACCTTTTAGCTATTTTTTGGTTGGTCCAGGGAGAAATTATTTTCTTAGTGGAGAAATCTCCACCCCTACTCCCCACTCTCAACAGTCAAGGGTTGGTTGGCCGCACTGCCAATCTGAAAGCTATTTACTCCTGCCCCTGACAAGAGAATCTACAAACATTTTCAGTGTAGGAAACTACCTGCAACGTTTGTGAGTACCTACAAATTTGTGGGAGGCATTCACTAACCTTAACCCTGGCACAGCTACAAATCTGCCCCATTACAGGCAAACTTTCCGTGAATGTAAATACCAGTTTATATTGGCAAAATTCCACTGGATTTAGCCTTGTAAATACTTGCAGTTGCACCAGTGTTTAATTTGTACCGGAGTTTGCCGGTGCTGGGCACCAGCACTTTTCTTAAACACAGGCACATATTTATCAAATCCCACCACATGGTGGCGTTGTGTGCCTTTTTGGTTTTAAGCAGATCACATTGTGGAGCGTTTTACAACTTCATATACTTCTTTTAAAAAAATTATAAAACTAGCACTTTCCGGCCATCCCAGCAGTTTGAGGTGACCTAGAATACTAAAAAATAGACACTTGTATGAGTGTAATAGTATGTAAAGCTGACAGCGGGTATCTGTTGGTTGTAGCCGAGTCCTAAAAAAAGAGCCAATTGGAGACTGTGCTCTCTCAATTTGTGAGGAGGTGCTTGGCATTGGCCTTGATAATGGGAAAGAGCCCACTGAATTTACAGATTAGGAGTAAAAATTGCTAAAAAGATAACAGTATCGGATTCCTATCGCCTGGCTCTTTCCATTATTCCATCTAAAAGCACTAAAATAGAAGAGAGACTAACTGCAGGAAGTATCGGGCAGATTGTTCAGAAGCTGGTCTTCTACACTTAAATAACCAGCTAAACTGTGCATGGCTTCAGGTGGAAGCCTTGCGAGCATAGTGCCTGCAGAAAGCATGAGGATGTGGACCATTAGCAGAAATGCCTTCCTCTAGGACTGGTACCTGCCAAGAGAACGCCCTTAAAACTGCCCTCAATGGCAGAGTGCGCTTGGACACCGGTTTGAGGTTCTGATTTGCGAAGAGGGTAGGAGTGAGAGACAAGAATTGACCCATCGGGGAAAGACGATTTTAGTAGCTTCTCAATCTGCGTTATTGCCCACGAAAAATACACAGGTTGGTCAGTAGATGCAGAACCTGGACCCATCAAGGTAAAATCAAAGTGCACCTGACATCCAAGTTGTGCAGAATTTCCTTAGTTGAGAAGGTATGCTGGGCCTCAAGCTGAATGATGGTAGGTATGACCCTCCCTCAATTTGCTCGAAGTCAGTACCCCGATACAGGTAGATGTAATCCTTCGGACTAAAACTGAGACGTGCAAGAACCAGATTTTGGCAAGTGCAGGTTGGAGAAGGTGCAGCACAACCAAGCACTCTGGCCAGTTTCTAATCTCTATATTCGTTTGAAACCTTAGTATTAGTCAAATAAAGGTAACACTAAAATACTTATTTCAATGTCAATATCAGAGTATCACCCATGGATCTGGCCCCCTAGCCCATCAAAGAGGAAACTGGTTGCACCTGGTGTACCAGTGACAGGGAAATATGTCCACAGTTGGGTACAGTCAGACCTGAAGGATGGAGTCAAGGTCTTCCTCGTGAATCTTAGATTTGTGAGGGCAACAGAGATGCCTTTTCAGAATGTTCACACTCAACGGCAGCTCCGCGTTGCCCCACTGCTTTGCAGCAGTGCAAAAAAGGAAAAATCAAATGACAACACAATGTTATTATCATTTTATTTGTATGTGCTGAAGCCATTTGCGGGACACGGCATGTCTGTTGTCATCACAGCCAGCAGGGGGAGGAGTGGTTGGCGTACTTAAGCACACATGGCGGTTTGGACGGCCGTCTTGGGCCGGCCAAGCAGTCATGCGCAATTCGCATGTTTTCCACCCAGCTGTACCGCACAGCCCGGGTGGAGAACATGCACAGGCTCCGACTCCCTGTTAGAGCGCCGACCCAGGCAGCTCAGACCAATCACAACGTTGCGGCCATGCTGGTGACAGCAGCGGCCATGCTGGTGACAGCAGCGTTAATATTGGCTTAGGAGAGCCGGTGTGCTTCCTGCTTTTGGGAGGAGAGACATCGGAGGAGAGACGGCGGCCGTGCAGAGGTAAGTGCTTTTTACATTTCTTTTTCCAACCCGCCGCCCGGCCACCCCCGTTCCATACCAGCCGCCACTGTTCGGACTGAGGCTGTTGTCTCCTGTTGAGCGGAGGACCAACAGAGCTAAGATGTGATTGAGCACCAACTATAGCAGCACCTCTGGTACCTGGCCGAGTAGCGGAAGTGTAAGAGGTGAAATAAGTGACTAAATGCAATTTCGAGGAAATTAAAAATAGGAGATCAAAATGAATACAATTTGCGAGATGGACATGGAACAATAGGACGAATACAGAGAGTAATATGGAGGTGTAAAGCAGCAAGACGCAAGCTTTGGTTAGTGGTCAACATGTAACTAGCAAGTTGTCAGAAGTAGATACATTCCACATAACTCACTCGAAGCAGTTTCTTCAAACTACCAAACCCAACTTACTGATCCTCCCACCGGCGTACTGGTGTGGAAAAGAGGCATTGGCGACAGCGAGAACGCCATGCAGCAAGTTTCCCAGTCCCTCCTTACACATTGCATTTTGACCTACCCATCCTCACGGATTTCTGCTCATAGACTTCCCCGTCCCACCTTAGGCTACGCATTCATTCCCTTATTGCTATATGTCGCAGTCTCCGGTCACTAGTCCTTCGTCCCTCCTCCATCTCAACCCTGAGTTACATTAGATGACCCCCATCTAGGACCCCTGCTACCAGCTTTGCTCTACGTCCGGTGTTGTTCATTCCACTTTTCCTCACCCAGTCCTGGTTTCTTACTCCTTCACCGTCAGACTCCTCTGCTGCTACCTCCCTGCTAACTTCTTCATTTTTTCCTTTCCCTGGGTTGGTCATGTCCCATCCATGCCAAGTCTGAGGAGTGCACACTTGCCCTGCCCAGCTCTGTGTCCCTCTCAAACCACTGGGATGCCCATAGCTGGCAGGCGGGGTGTAGTCCTTTAGGAAATTGTGATGAAACAGCCATACACAACTTCATAACCTGAAGAGAGTGGGGCAGCTCAGGGCCAACAATGGCGGCTACAGACCTTCTGCGCCAACATTCCTAGTGCCGCCTTTCTGTTTCGAATGTAGAACATCTGTTAAGAATAAATCCAGAAAGGAGAATTTACCGTTCCTTGCCTGACGCTTTGAAGGTTCTTTGTTCCGAGTCCCTCTGCATGAAGCGTTCCACGCAAAGGATCCCTGGGGCACTTCCTTCGCGACTTCCATGCTGAAGGATGCTGGCAGGTGGGCTCTCATCTCAGACCAAGCTCGTCGCCAAAATGTTAAAAATAAATCCAGCGAGGAGAGCAGAGAAGAAGCTTCAGGGAAGTCTGCTCTTGTTAAATGAGGAGTCCGCCTGCCAGCATCCTTCAGCGTGGAAGTCCCACAGGGAGCCGTGGTATGGAACCCTTCATACAGCGGGATCCAGTACAAAGAACCTTCAACGCATCAGGTAAAGAAAAGTAAATCATAACATGAGAAATACATTGGAAAACTAAATGGCATGTACCAACATCCTACCCTCAGTGGTAATAGCATTGTAGTCCTTCCGGCTCGGGCTATACCAACTGTTAAAGACCCACTCCCTCGCTAGTAACTCACGCCTTCAACATGGGGAGAGGATGTGGCTGACGGCCAAGGTTGCTGCAGACTTTGGAGCTGGGGAACCAGGTTCCAGTCTCTGCGTCGGCTGAACGTCCTGTGATCCTGAGCAAATCCCTTAATCTCCCCGCGCCTAAAAATCTTTTTTTTTTTTTTAATGAATGTGTCTTAATCTAATGTGACTGGTGCCCATGTAAAGCACGCTATATAAAAATTGCCAAAAAACCCAAGTAAAAACAGTATAGACATCGACCATGGGCTACAATGCTATATTATTACCATCACTACATCACAAAATTGATGAACACACAAGCTCTCGCAGGACCACGGGCCAGAAAGCAGAAGGGGGCTTGAATCAAGACATTCACAAACATCTCTCTTACCGCCTGATTCATCAAGCATATTTGCGCTCGCCTGATTCATCAAGCATAATTGCGCTCGCAAAGGGCCAGATTCTGAGAATCTGGCCCTTTGCGAGTGCAATTTTTGCATTTGGGATTCATCATCCCAAATGCAAAAATCGCTATTTAAGAACTCGCAAATTTGCGAGGAATAGCATTTAAGGAATCTCTATTAGAGATTCCTTAAATGCTATTCTTGAAACATTTTAAAATTGCGAATTCGCAATTTTGGGCCCCTATTTACCGCGAGGTCAAACCTCGTGCTAAATAGCGAAAACTTTAAAAAATGCTTTTAAAAGCATTTTTCTAAGTTGAATGTTACACACACACACATGTCCTTTGGACATGTGTGTGTGTAACATCTGTGTAATTTTACATTTCAGGGATGTTACAGGGTGTCCTTTGGACACCCCTGCACCCTTGAAATCGCAATCTCATTTGCGATTAGCTAATTGGTAATCGCAAATAAGGAATGAGTTATTCCTTATTTGCGATTAGCAATTAGCTAATCGCAAATAAGGAATCTGTAGGACTCGCAAAAAATATTGCGAATCCTACATGAATCCCGTTTTGCGAGTCTGTAATAGCGATTCCCTATTAATCGCTATTTCAGACTCGCAAAACTACTCAATGATGAATCTGGCCGCTAGGCCTTAAGCTATGTCTGAAAACAAAGATCTATAAGCCTTGAACGCCCGCCCGCCCGCCCTCCAGACAGTCGCTATGCCAAGGGGCTGTGTGTCTCCGTTGCCCTGGCGAGAGGTGCGGGCTGCTGATCTGATCTCTCCTTCAGCTTTGCTCTGGTTGAAGTTATTCCTCGTGAGCCTGCGGTGCGGCGGCTCCGCTTTCATTACTGCCCCGGGAGATGATCTCAGACACAATAAAGATTTCCATATCATTTGTTTTGGTTCCTAATGAAGTAAACTATGTTCGACAGTGAGACGCCAGCGCTGAGTGAGCACGGAGACTGCAGTGTCCTCAGGCACACACACTCCGGCATCTGAAACCTCAGGCCACGGAGGCCTCAATCTGATGGTCAAACATCTCGGGGAGATTCACGGAGAGTCTGTATGAAATGACCAGTTCTTTAGGTTATTGCAATGTTCCAAGTTGTGTTTGTAATCACTAAAGTGCTCATAACCACAGCTGCGGTTTTGATCTTGTGAAAAAAAATTGGAAAACCGGTCGATGCTCCTGGGTCGGCCTTTCCGCTGCACATCAGTGTGGGTTGCCCCTTCCCTAGATATGGAGATGCATGGGTCTACCACTTCTCTTAGGTTTCTGGCTACGGAGGACCCAGATCCGGGTGGTAAATGCCCCCTTGCTCACAGTGCCCATACGTCGCATTATCTCTACCCTTCTCATTCTGAATCGCTGCTCAACCCCCAAACACCGTGCAGCAGGCAGACAGAAGAAACATTAAGGTCCTCATTACATCTCCATTACTTCAGTGCTCTCATGATGTTTTTTTGCCTCGGTTTCGATTTTAAGTGATACGTCTATGAGGTAACCTTCGCTATATTTTATTGCATATATGTGCATGCTTATTTAACATGGTGTCATTTTGTAACTTTATTGTGCTAACTTCTCAATAAAGGTTTTTGAAAATTAAGGAAAAAAAAGGTCCTCACTACATTGGTAGGAACCTAGAGTCTGGTGGTGGGACTGGCGCGATCATCCGTTACATAAAGCGCTGCAGTGAAGGCCCAGGAACCCTGCTAAAGGCGAAATCTCATTGGCTGGAATTTCTATCCATGACCGCCTGTAATCCGGTCCTCACGTGGCATGAGATGACCCACCCCATACATGGGTGTTTGCCGCCGACTACTAATGGCGACCCAGCATTAAATTGCTGGTGATGCCAACAGTAGAGCAGTCTTTTCGTGGGCGAATCTTGGAAAGGAGACTCGGGTAGCCGTGAGAATCCCTAGCAAGTGGGGTGTGTCTCAACACGCTTCATTTACCCCAGAGAGGGTCGTGAATGAGGCCTGAGAGGACATCACTCTTTCCCGTTTCGCGTAATAGAGATGTTTTCTCCAGCCCATTGGACATCGTGATATTGGTCGAAACATTGTCAAATTGTTCATTTTTTCAAAGAACCAAACCAGAGACATAACTCGATGCACCGCTTCTACACCTGGGTGTTACCACTAGTAGCAATATTGAACTCCTACATAGATGGGCCATATATGAACTTTGCTTTGCACCTAGGGCCAGGCAGCCCATCTCACTGCTAAACAAAGATATAAAGTCGCTTGCCATTGGCTGTGTAGCAGCGATGCAGCCAAGCAAGTGATGATCTGCAGCTCAGCGTCACGTGGTACCCCTGCCAATGCCACTGGAGAGAAAGAGGGGCTTTTAAGGTGGATTAAAGTGGGATTTCTTTAATGAAGTGCTTGTGACCATGTGGAAACAGACTATAGAAGTCTAGTGCCATGAGCCTTCGATGGGTTACAGAGCGGCGCGAGGGGCAAGGATCAGTTGACCGGACAACAGAGACTTCTTCCCCCCAATATCGACCTTGAAATATACATTATGGGAAAAGATAACGACCAAAAGGAGGGATCTGTTGTTAGTTCTTCCTCCTGATGCTTGCAAAGGAGCTGATGATGTACAATACGCCGTTTAACCCCTTCCATGCTGATGACGAACCCCAGCCGTCATGCACTACGGTGCTCGTGTGCTGATGACCGCTGGGGTTCGTCACGGCCCGCCCCTGTTCGTGCTGTTTACAGCACACCAGGGGAATCGCGGCCGCATGGAAAGGGTTAAGTAATGCAGAGAGTGCAATTGCTCCATTTCATTAAGTCAAGCGCCCCGTTACGTAGATTAGCTGCAATGTTGTCAGAATTTGCAGGTAACCAACGACTAAGGCACCCAACACCAGATCTGCTACCTAACTACCACACATATGCATGTCACAGGCAACAAACATGTGTACTGACCAAGAAGATAAAAAAACTACCCCAGCATCACCTTCCAAACACACAATCCAGTAGTCTGGTGCATTCACTTAACACAAGTTATATTCCTTACCCCTGTGACATCCCATTTCCACAAATCTATTCAGACTCAGTGTTCGCAACCTTGGAACCATCTGGAAGCTCATCCACGGATTACTGAATCTACTGGGATGCCAAGCTAATGGTCGAGTACACACAATATAAGTGCAAAGCAACAGTATAAATATATGTATGCATGGTAAAAAGTGCCTCGGTTGTACATTATGTCGATATTCCAAGCCACCAAGGAATTCTGTGACCATATAGATTATTGAGGCCGAAGTTTCTATGTTGTTACACGACGTCCGAAGTCGCTTGCAATATTCTCTTAATGTACATAAGAGGGCATTTCATGCCTTATAATCAAGGCTCCCAGTTTTCTGTTTTTACAGATTTTTACAGATAAATGCAAACAGAAACAATGTGTTTCCTGTTTGTATTTATTTTTTAAAGTGGAAAAATACAAAAAAATGTGGCTTATTGTGAGGGACTCACCATGCTGTCTTTCATGAATTCCGGGCCAACAGCTTAGCAGACAGGCAGCATGGGGAGTTAAAAAAAACCGGATACAGGCATATATCACCTTATATTTGTAGTATAATGCTATAACTGGGCCTATTGTTTTGTTATTTTTGGCTGCTCACTTTGCTAAAACACGACAGGCATCAAAGTACAGTATGTTCATCAGTTAAATAAGTGTGGAAATATACCAAATTCATTTATTTTAAAAATACAAAATAAATATGGACAAATCACAAGATTCCATAAAATAAAAATGAATAAATACAGACGGAAACAACTGTAGTTATTCTCATCTCTAAAATCAGGCACACAGCGCCACCATTTGGCCTACAGCCACAAGTGCCGGTGTTGACAATTAAGTGCCACACCGGAACCTACCAGCACAAATTAAGCACTGGTTTCCATATTCAGACACTTTACCAAACCCCAGATTAAGAGAAGAGATTTTAATACTTAGAATTGGTATACACCTGTGTCACATTAGCAACAAGCATTGGAAATGCAATAGGTCTCGCACCATTAGAGTTAGTGCTTTTAGAATTGTTTATGGTTTTTTTTGTAAATGTTTAGCATTTTTGTTTACTGTAGCCAATGCTAAAGTATTACAAATAAAAAAAGCCATAAACATTTCTAAAAGCTCTAACTGAAATGGTCTGAGAACTATTGCACTGTGTGAGGGTGAGGGTGAGTGAGGGTGAGTGAGGGTGAGGGGTTGAGGGTGAGGGGTTGAGGGTGAGTGAGGGTGAGTGAGGGTGAGTGAGGGTGAGTGAGGGTGAGTGAGGGTGAGTGAGGGTGAGTGAGGGTGAGGGGTTGAGGGTGAGGTGTTGAGGGTGAGTGAAGGTGGGTGAGGGTGAGTGAGGTGTTGAGGGTGAGTGAGGGTGAGGGTGAGTGAGGGTGAGGGGTTTTGGGTGAGTGAGGGTGAGGGGGAGTAGTTGAGGCTGAGTGAGGGTGAGTGAGAGTGAGGGTGAGTGAGGGGTTGAGGGTGAGGGGTTGAGGGTGAGTGAGGGTGAGGGGTTGAGGGTGAGTGAGGGTGAGGGTGAGTGAGGGTGAGGGGTTGAGGGTGAGTGAGGGGTTGAGGGTGAGGGGTTGAGGGAAAGTGAGGGTTTGAGGGTGAGGGGTTGAGGGTGAGGGGTTGAGGGGGAGGGGTCGAGGGGGAGGGGTTGAGGGTGAGAGAGGGTGAGTGAGTGAGGGTGAGGGGTTGAGGGTGAGGGGTTGAGGGTGGGTGAGTGAGGGTGAGGGTTTGAGGGTGAGGGGTTGAGGGTGAGTGAGTGAGGGTGAGGGGTTGAGGGTGAGTGAGGGTGAGGGGTTGAGGGTGAGTGAGGTTGAGGGTGGTTGAGTGAGGATGAGTGAGAGTGAGGGTGAGTGAGGGGTTGAGGGTGAGGGGTTGAGGGTGAGGGGGTGAGGGGTTGAGGGTGAGTGAGGGTGAGGGTGAGTGAGGGTGAGGGGTTGAGGGTGAGTGAGGATGAGTGAGAGTGAGGAAGATCACCTGCCAATGTGAGCCCAGCATTCACTCGAAAACTGAACTCCAGTTGTCTTACAGGAAGTATGCAGCGGGCGTAGATAAATGGGTGAATAGTTGCGACAGTCAGAGAAAGTGTATCAGGCCCTGCGAAGATTATATTTCTATAAAGCGTACTGGAGCTTTACAAGGCCCCTTACTATGTCAAACTCAACCCTACTTGTTGGGCCCTCCGAAGGAGGTGAGGCTGGGTTGGAACAGAGGGAATCGAATCAGTAATTCGAAATAGTGCTCCCAGACATGTCACATTGGCGCTAGGCAGGAGTAAGTACGCCATCTCTGCAAAGAATGCTCATCAAACCAGAAGGCAAAATGAATATAGTTTCTACCCTGGGAGTCATCCATTAATTCTATTTTAAAGTGCCCCAGAAGTAAGGCAATGCAAGAACTCAGTTAAAGACGGTGCGAGATAACTGTATTCTAAACTTTTTTTTTCCAAACAAAAGGGGGCAAGAATTGTTCAGTTACAAAAGAGCTGAACGAACTGCACTATGCGAGTTCTTTGCTACCCATAACTTTGCGAGTTATAAGTCTACTTGGTAAAGTGCACTTCAAATTAATATTTTAAAATCGAACTTACGTTTAGGGTGCGTTTACAAGCGTGTGACAGATTCTAGCAGTTGCAGCCAATGAATATTGATACAAAAACAAATTCTTCACTTTTCTAGGGTAAAAACAAATATTTTTTTCTGTGGGGCTCGTAAAATAGAGCATGGAAAAATAAGGCTGCGCCTGAATTTAAATGAATAAAAGCCCTCACAGCGCTAAAAACAGACATCCGTAAGGAAGAGTCGCCCACAGCGTGAAACATAAAAGGGTATGCAGGGCTCTAGAAGTGTATGCTACCTCTCACATACGTACATTTTATTTAGTTCGTCCACGGACGTTATTGTATTGGGTATGTAAATAGGGGGTTGCCTTACACGTCATTGTAGAGGCTGCCATGGTTTTATAAAACACATCCTTGCCCTCTCCGTCCCCTTAAAGAGGGCCGATGGCCAGCCCGGACCAGCAGCAAGTGCTCTTGGACTCCAGTCCGGTGAGGAGGAGAAGCAGCTCAAACACTAGGCTTCGAATAAAAAAAAATGCGACACGGCGGGCAGGGGAGGGGGCGGAGCGGGTAAAATAAACAAACGAGACGGAGGGAAGAGAGGGGAGGGGGAGGAGAAATGCGACACGGCTGGAAGGGGAGGGGGCGGAGCGGGTTAAATTAAACAAACGAGACGGAGGGAAGAGAGGGGAGGGGGGAGGAGAAATGCGACACGGCGGGAAGGGGAGGGGGCGGAGCGGGTTAAATTAAACAAACAAGACGGACGGAGGAGAGGGGAGGGGGGAGGAGAAATGCGACACGGCGGGAAGGGGAGGGGGCGGAGCGGGTAAAACAAGACGGACGTGCACGCGCTTTTAAGCTCAATGCGCATGCGCATTGAGCTTAAAAGTCACGGGCACTGCAAGGAATCGCCACGATTCCTTGCAGTGGATAAAGAGTGGATAAGCCCCCATAGTCTTGCTTGCTCGATGCGCATGCGCATCGACAGGCGAGACCTAAAAACGCGAAGTCAGCAATGATGGTTGAGCAGGGAAAATGCACTTGTGGTTTGCAGGTAAAGAGGGACTGAATGCGCATTCTTGTAGATTGTTTGTAGATACAGTAACCCCGTAAGGCAATTCTAAAACACTCTTTTTAAAATATGTCACCCTTGAATGGAGACGAGCAGTACAGCAGAAATGGGTTTTTTGCATGTGAAATGCGAAGTGGGAAGATTTTTGGTGGCTGTTAAAAGCATTTAATTAGATTCTTAAAAATGGGCTTGTAACGGGGTCCCCCAGGGAGGCCCCGCAGCAGGGCGCGAACTGACCCAATGTGACCCCCCCCTCTTCTTTCCACAGCCCACGCAGTATTCGGAGTGGTACAGCCCCGACTCCTACAGTTGTGACGAAGAGGATGTGTGGCCCTTTAACGAGCCCGGAGGTGAAGAAGGGGAGGAGTCACACAGGTGGTTAAAAGAGGAGAACGCCCAACCTCAGGTGTGTCTATACACCGGAGGAGAGGTCAGAGTGAAGAGGAGCGGAGTGGCGGGAAGCAGCGTGGAGGAGCAGAGAGAAGACGGACGAGAGAGAAGAGCGGAGCGGCGGAGCGGAGAAAGTGGAGAGAGCGAGGATCGGCGGAGCACCATCACCGAGAGGATAGACGAGACCCCTCTCCAGTGGGGAGAGCCGGCGGATCAAGAGAGGTCCTGGGAGTTTGTACCCGAGAGCAGTGAGAACCGAGCCTGGTCGGAGGAAAGAGACATCGAGACACCCACGGAAGAACAGGGAAAGCCTGGAGGCCAACACCACGCGTCGCCCAGCCGTACGCCAGGAGGGGTACGGCTCACGGAGGTACGTGAACGCTTCCTGGGGTGGTTTTCGGATAAAGCTCGACGATTAACGAGCCGAGGGGGGAGGAACCTGAGGGAGGTCCCCAGGGGGGAAAGCACGAGCACTCGCCCTCCTCCTTGATCGTAAACCCCGAGCACAGTAGCACTTAACTTAGACTTCCCTTCACTACCCCTACCCTGTGTTCACAGCAGCAACAGCGGCACTATACTGATACCTGCCTCTCATTTCCTTTTTCCCCTTCGGCCTCGGCGTGGGCGGCCAGCACGGAGCCTCCCGATCCCCCTGAGCGGCGGAGTCCGGTCCAGCGGAAGGACGAGGGAACCCGAAGGAAACCACACAGAGAGAGAAGCCGATCTCCCAGGAGGCCCATTGTCAGAAAGACCTGTACTGATGCGCTGTATGAGAGATTAAAAACACGAGTAACTAAAACACGTCTCCTGCCCATTTCTGGTCCCGCCGTTACATTGGTGAAGAATGCGGGCAACATAGCCATCTGCGACCAGAAGATGGAGAGCGTGGTGCAAGCCTTGGTGCAAGGGCAGGAGAGGCTAGAGAGGTTGGCCGAGCAACAGCTCAGGGCGGCAGAAGCAGATCGAGAGCTGATAAAAACAGCCGTGACGGCCCGTGCTCTAGACCCCCCTCTAACGTCCGGCCCGGTGTCGGTCAGTAACGTACCCCACAACATAGGAGGGGTCTCTCTACAAAAGTATCAACCGGGAGAGGACCCCGATGCTTTCCTGTTAAACTTTGAACGGGCGGCCAGAGCCTGTGGTTGGCCTGGAGCTAAATGGCCGTTTTTTTTGGCCCCACTGCTGGTTGGCGAGGCACAAGCCGCCTACCAGGTGGCCAATCCCAGAGGTGATACCTCTTATACCGACATCAAACGGATTATCCTGGACCATCTTGGATTGGACAGGGAAGCCTACCGGCTGAGGTTCCGGCGAGAAAGGGGGGTAACCGGAGAAACGCCAAAGACCCTCTTTGTCAGACTGAAGATGGCTGCCGACAAGTGGCTCAGCCCGACGGAAAGTACAAAAGAGGAAATAATGGACCGGATTTATCTGGAACAATTTGTGGAGGCACTACCCTTTGCCACCCAGAGGTGGCTAAAACAACATCCTGATCTGACGACGGCCCAAGCAGTGGAAATGGCTAATACTTATTCCCGAGTACAACAAAGACCACTGCCGGCCCTGGAGACCGACAAGGGGAAGAAGTCCTTCAGACCTGAACAAAAACCCCTGAGGGCACCAGAACCACCCAGGCCGCGTCCCTGGAGAAACGAACCCCTCCCTCACACAGGACCACAGTGTTTTGAGTGCGGGACCTGGGGTCATATAGCTCGGAATTGCCCAAGGAGAAGAACAGCAGAAGAACCGATGGAAGTTGGATACCTGCCTCGCACCGTCCTCTACTCGGCGGAGATGGGACACGCTTACCGCGTAAGTATGAGGATAAACGGTAACCCGGTGCAGGCACTCCTGGATTCTGGCTGCCGTCAGTCAGTAGTTCAGGCACACCACGTAAGACCGCACCAGCTTATACCCCACGAGCAAGTATACATCCGATGTGTCCACGGGGATGTGAAGCCCTATCCCGTCGCGCTAATGTCCCTAGTACCCAAGGAAGGATCAGCCGTTCGGGTTAGGGTTGGGGTATTGTCGACGCTCCCGGAGGATCTGATAATTGGGACGGACAACCCGGCCTTTCTGTCTATGTTCAAGAGGAGCCTGGCCCAGGCCCCGAAGACACTGGTACCCAGAAGAAAATCAGAAGCGGTAACGGCCTTGGCTTCCTCGGATCCCTGGACACTGGACCGCAGTTTTCAATTCGCCCAGGCCAATGACTCCACCTTGATCAACGCCTGGGAGAAGGCCCATCACACCCAAGACGAGGACCCCCGGAGGTATCCGAGACTGTTTATCAAAAACGGCCTGTTGTACCGTCAAGGGGGGAAAGAGGACCCCGAGCAGTTGTTAGTACCGGGGTCCTTCCGCGAACAGGTCCTATTCTTTTCGCATTCACATTTAGTTGCCGGGCACACAGGAGCGGAGAAAACCACCCAGAACCTCCTGAAATGTTTTTACTGGCCAGGGATATACAAAGACGCATTAACATACTGCCAGAAATGTGACATTTGTCAAACTAGAAACATGACAAGGCCCCCTGCCGTACCATTACAACCCCTCCCCATTATCGGTGTTCCCTTTGAACGTATTGGGATGGACATTATTGGACCCCTTCCGAAAACAAAGAAGGGATATTCTTATGTCCTGGTCATCGTCGATTATGCCACGAGGTTCCCGGAAGCCTTCCCCCTGACGTCCACCACATCCAAGAACGTGGCGGACAAAATGCTGGAGCTATTCACACGGGTCGGGTTCCCAAAAGAAATACTAACCGACCAAGGGACTCCTTTCGTGTCACGCCTCATGGGGGACGTATGTAAAGTACTTCACATACACCAGATCAGGACCGCAGTCTACCACCCGCAAACTGACGGATTGGTAGAAAGATACAACCGCACCATAAAAACCACATTACGGAAAATGTTGGAAGTCAACAGTAACGAATGGGACCAGGTGCTTCCCATTGCTTTGTATGTAATCCGAGGACAAACCCAAAGCAGTTTAGGGGTCTCGGCCTTTGAGATGTTGTATGGGAGAAAACCCAGAACCTTATTGGACATGATGAAGGAAGCATGGGAAAATGAAACACCAGAAGAGATAGCCAACACGCTAGAGTACGCTCGAAACCTGCGTTCCAAGCTGGGGAAACTAAGGGACCTGGCGTTCGCCAATCTGGAGAAACAGCAGAACAAACAAAAAACCCTTTATGATAAAGGAAAGAAGTGGAGAAGCATGGAAAAGGGTGATTGGGCGCTGGTGTTGTTACCCTCATCCACACAGAAATTCAAGGCGGAATGGAGTGGACCGTACCAAGTTGTGGAGAAGATCGGTAAGACCAGTTACAGGCTACAAGTGACCGCCCGAAAAAAACAAGTCTACCACATAAACCTGCTAAAGAAATGGCTAGGACCACCACCCCGCCCAGTCCACCTTGCTGAGCCGGATGCAAACAAGGGCCTCTCCACGATACCCCTTCTCGTGATTAACGATGATTTGAGGCAGGCGGAGAAACAAGAACTGATGGACGTCCTGCGGAAACAGGAACAGGTGTTTTCAGACCTCCCGGGGAAAACCACGATGGCAGAACACCGCATCGACACAGATCCAGGAAAGACGGTCAAGATCCGACCATATCGGATACCTGAAGCCCGGAGACAAGACATACGTCGCGAGGTAGCCGACATGCTACAACTAGGGGTCATCCGCCCCTCCCACAGCAATTGGTCGAGCCCCATCGTACTCATACCCAAACCGGACGGATCTCGTAGGTTCTGTATGGACTTTAGGGCCCTGAATGCCATCTCAAAGTTCGATGCCTATCCCATACCCAGGATTGACGAACTTATAGAAAAGCTGGGAGAGGCCCAGTACATTAGTACGATAGACCTCACAAAAGGGTACTGGCAGGTGCCATTGAGGGAGGAGGACCGGCATAAAACTGCCTTTTCGACCACGGAAGGACATTATGAGTTCACGGTCCTACCGTTTGGCCTTCACGGAGCCCCTGCCACCTTCCAGAGACTTATGAATACCGTATTACAAGGCCTATCATCCTTCACCTCAGCGTACTTAGACGACATTGTGGTGTTCAGCCCCGATTGGAAGACCCATTTGAGACACCTGTCGCAAGTCTTGGATACCCTGAACCAGGCGGGACTAAAAATTAATGCAAAGAAATCCCGTCTGGCCTTTCACAAGGTGAAGTACCTGGGATACGTCTTGGGACATGGCATGATCGAGCCCCAAACGGAAAAAGTTCGTGCCATTTCGGAGACCCCCTTTCCCACCACAAAAAAAGAACTAAGGGCGTTTTTGGGGCTAATCGGGTACTATCGAAGATTTATACCGAATTTCGCCCAGGTGGCCGCCCCCCTCACGGATGCCCTGCAGTCCTCAGTCAAACAGGCCACACTGGCAAATCCCACTGTGGCCATGTTGGACTCCTTCAATGACTTGAAAAAAAGAATTACTTCCACCCCCGTCTTGAATTCCCCGGATTTTACGCGTCCCTTCGCCTTACACACCGACGCGTCCGAGTTTGGGATAGGCGCGGTGTTGTCCCAGGAAGGCCGGGACGGACTGGACCACCCGATCCTATTCGTTAGTCGGAAACTGTTCCCACGGGAACTTAAGTATGCGACAGTGGAGAAGGAGTGCCTGGCTATCCGATGGGCCGTCGACAAGCTGGCCTATTATCTCGAGGGCCGGCCCTTCTCTCTATACACAGACCACGCGCCCCTTACATGGATGGCGCGGAACAAATCCTCCAATGCCAGGATCATGCGATGGTTCCTGGCCCTTCAGCCATACTCCTTCAGAGTGTGCCACAAACGTGGCGTGGACAATGTTGGGGCGGACTACCTGTCTCGACATCCGCTTCCCGAGCGGAAGCGTCCAGGGGGGGAGGTGTGTAACGGGGTCCCCCAGGGAGGCCCCGCAGCAGGGCGCGAACTGACCCAATGTGACCCCCCCCTCTTCTTTCCACAGCCCACGCAGTATTCGGAGTGGTACAGCCCCGACTCCTACAGTTGTGACGAAGAGGATGTGTGGCCCTTTAACGAGCCCGGAGGTGAAGAAGGGGAGGAGTCACACAGGTGGTTAAAAGAGGAGAACGCCCAACCTCAGGTGTGTCTATACACCGGAGGAGAGGTCAGAGTGAAGAGGAGCGGAGTGGCGGGAAGCAGCGTGGAGGAGCAGAGAGATGACGGACGAGAGAGAAGAGCGGAGCGGAGAAAGTGGAGAGAGCGAGGATCGGCGGAGCACCATCACCGAGAGGATAGACGAGACCCCTCTCCAGTGGGGAGAGCCGGCGGATCAAGAGAGGTCCTGGGAGTTTGTACCCGAGAGCAGTGAGAACCGAGCCTGGTCGGAGGAAAGAGACATCGAGACACCCACGGAAGAACAGGGAAAGCCTGGAGGCCAACACCACGCGTCGCCCAGCCGTACGCCAGGAGGGGTACGGCTCACGGAGGTACGTGAACGCTTCCTGGGGAGGTTTTCGGATAAAGCTCGACGATTAACGAGCCGAGGGGGGAGGAACCTGAGGGAGGTCCCCAGGGGGGAAAGCACGAGCACTCGCCCTCCTCCTTGATCGTAAACCCCGAGCACAGTAGCACTTAACTTAGACTTCCCTTCACTACCCCTACCCTGTGTTCACAGCAGCAACAGCGGCACTATACTGATACCTGCCTCTCATTTCCTTTTTCCCCTTCGGCCTCGGCGTGGGCGGCCAGCACGGAGCCTCCCGATCCCCCTGAGCGGCGGAGTTCGGTCCAGCGGAAGGACGAGGGAACCCGAAGGAAACCACACAGAGAGAGAAGCCGATCTCCCAGGAGGCCCATTGTCAGAAAGACCTGTACTGATGCGCTGTATGAGAGATTAAAAACACGAGTAACTAAAACACGTCTCCTGCCCATTTCTGGTCCCGCCGTTACAGGGCTCTTAGAATGTTTTATGGCTGTAGTAATTTTATGTATTGGTGCGTAATGTGAATAAAAACGTTTTTAGATGCAAATGGATGATTTATAAAAAAAAAATGTATTTTGTTATAAGAGTACGGTCAAAATAAACATACCCTTGACTGAGTGACACGCAATTTAGTCAATTCTGCTACATAGTTTGATTAGTCATTGCAGAGTAACACCAGTGACATTCACGGACTACAGTCAGGACTAAGATGGGATAAATGCAGATGCTTAGAGACTTTGGAATTGGGCATTGCACAAATGTTCAGAGCATCACATTTTCCTCATATCCAATAATGTAAGGAAGCTTCAGAAAAGTGTTAGCAAGCACTAGGCACATGTACTGAAAACGGATTCCAATATGTCTTTGAAGCCATCTGCTAACTGCTTTTTGGTGGGTTTCCCTTCACACTACAGATTCTGCTTTTATTCTTCATGTTTGAAACCACGCGACTTCTTTCAGATGAAGGAGGAATCACGGAAAATGGGAAAATCCTAGTGAGTGCCATAGCCGCCCTATCAGAAGTGTGGGTCAACATATTGCTTATTTCTTTAGCAGGGATTAGATTAGGTTGGAAACGTCTCATGTGGAAGTAAGGACAGTACATACACAATGTAGGGTGGTTGACATAGTTTACAGAAGTAACAGTTTAGTTTCATTGCAATATATATGAATAGGATACCACCTACAGCTAATAAAGGGGGTGAACAGGGCTCTGCACGGCAGGGGTAACAGTTTACACCCTTACACCTATAGAAACACACCTTCTTAGAAACACACTACTTACGACAGCAGTGTAAGGGAATGAAATAATGCAGTAGTGTATGGCTTTGAAGCCCCGCCCACTCTCTGCCCATATTTTTTATTGGCTTGTGTCATTGTCCTTCGTAAACGCTGGCTTCTGAGTCGTTAGTAGGCTTGCTAGTCCCTCCTTGGTACCGCCTTGTTTGAATTTGTTAGCTCCCATAACAACTGGACCTTGTACTGGTGTTGTTACGTGGTCTGCTAAATCAGTTAGTGAGCACCATTTTCTTCAAGGGGGGCTTGGGGGGGGCAGCCAACCGCAGGGAGGTCCCCCCCCCCCCGGGCTGATTGGGAGGGGTTAGTCGGGGGGTGCCTGCGGACCGCCAGCCTTGGGCTTCTTTTGGGCTTCTTTTGGGCTCCCTTGGTTCCTACTGAAGGAGCCCAGGTATATATTCCCCTGACTCCTCCTCTCGGCCACCATTTTAGGCTGAATGACCTGGTGGCCGGGAGCTCATTAGTTTAATTGGAAAAATTTTGTTGGTTTGTTGTTCTCTTCGTCATGTCAGGGGAAGACTACCGTGTTTTGGAGGCTATTTGTCTCCTTAGTGAAGTTGGGCGTTTGGACCTGGTGTTGGGGGATGTGCCTGGGACGTCGCGTCCTCGGCGGCAGGCCTCAGCACGTGTGGCGGCGGCGGTCGCGGCTTGTGAGTCGCCTAAGAGGTCTCGCCGGGAGGCGGTAAGTGAAAGGGGCCGCCCATGCTCTAGGAGAGTGGTCCCTGAACCTGGGGCCCATTCTGAGGGAGGAACGGTTTTGCCGCGCGAGACGGGTTTGGAAGAGGGAGGGGCGTCGGCTCCTCTGGTAACTGAGGGGTTGCCGGTGAGGTCGGTTTCGGCCCCCGCTGCAAGGGGCAAGCGGGGCGGTAAGCGTGGAGGCAGGAAGCGCTCTGCTTCTGCCTCCGTTTTTCCTGACGCGGAGCAGTTGGGCGACGGGCCGGCGGTTGGTGCGCATGCGCACGCCGAAATTCTCGCGCCTCGTGCTGGCGGTGTTGGCGGGTTGCCGGCTCCTGGGCCGGATTGCCAGTTTGTTGATTTGACTGGTTTGGGGGTTCAGAGTGTTGTTGAACATGTGGCCCATCTGGATTCGAGTGCAAGGGCTGTTGGTGATCGTGTCTCGACGCCGGCCCGCGCTTCTGGGGATATTGTGCCTGTCAGTGTTGTTTCCTGTGGTGGGGTGCAGTCAGGGCCGTTGATGTCTGGGTCTGCTTTTGTGCCTTATGGCCCCCTGTTGTTTTCCCCCCCTGCCTCAACCCGGGGGAGGTGCTGTCGGTACTGAGTGGCTCGGTGGGGGAGGGGGAGTGGGCGCAGATGGAGAGGAGGGCAGGGTTACAGGGGCAGGAGGCTGGTCGTGGTTTGTTGGGTGCGCAGCAGGATGTTTCTGGGTCAGTTGGAGGGTTTATTGAGCCTTCGGTGGGTGGTACTGTTCTTTCCTCCCTACAAGAGAGTGGTAGTAGGCAGGTGGGTGCCAGGTCTTGGGAAGGTCTGGATGTTTTCCCTTCCTGGGCTGAGGGGATACGTGATGCGGGCAGGGCTCCTCCTATTAAGGGGACTGATATGTTGAGTGGTTTTGGGGGTACTTTGAGTTTTCCGGGTTTGCCTGTTGGGGGCAGGTCTTTTGGGAGGATGGAGCAGCCTCGGTCTGATACTCAGCAAGGAGGACATGGTGGATTGGTGTCGGGTCATGCGTCTAAGATTGTTCAGGAGATGTTGGACTGGAGTAGTGGTGGCGAAGACGTGCAGCCCCCCCTTCCTCAGCGGGGGTTGCCTGTTCGGTCTGAAGGGACTGTTTCTCGGGAATCTGGTCAGTTGCAGTTTCAGGATTCTAGGTTTTGTGTGGCTACTGGTGTTGATAGGTTTGGCCATTCTGGTAGTAAGGCTCCCGGCACATCAGTTCAGCCTTTTTCTTCACAGGTTGGAGAGCGTCGTGGAGCGGCAGACTTGGTAGGGTGGAGCGCGGCCCAGTTACACCAAGGAGAAGGGAGGGTGGAGCCTGGCGCGGCATACCCCGTACCGGCGAGGGATCCCGGCGCGGTCAACGTAGGCAGGTCCGGCGCGACCTCGTTGGCCCCAACGTCTTTGTTTCAAGATCTCGGCGCGGTCAGCAGAAGCAGGTCAGGCACGTCCTCGCTGGCCCCAACTTCTCTTTCTACAGGTATCGGCGGGGTTGGCAGAAGCAGGCCCGGCGCGTCCTCGCTGGCCCCATTGTCAGGTTCTCTGGATATCGGCGGGGTTGGCAGAAGCAGGACTGGCGCGTCCTCGCTGGCCCCAAATGTTTCTTCTCATCAAAAAAGGGATTCATCGTTGGTTAAGGTGTACAAAACTGGTCAACGTTCGGGGGAGTACAGACGGGTCCAGTCAGCTCCCCCGCCTCAGGTGTCGGTCCGGGCTGGTAAGGCCCAGGTTGGTTTCAAAAGTCCGTCAGTGGTGTTGGCCCCTCCTAGGTTGGAGGAATCTCTGGTTTTGGATTATGACGAGGAGAGCCCTGAGGAGGGCGAGTTACGTGCTGAGGGTGCAAGGGGGGGGGGCTCTTTCACGCTACTGATGATGTTTTACAGGCACCGGTGGTGGTGCTTCCGAAAGCTACAGTGTCCAGACCTCCTCGAGAGAGCGGCCCCGCGGTGAGGGTTCCTCGGACGGGTGAAGATGTTGAGCATTTGGCATGGAGAGTGAGGCCGGCCCAGCTTCCTTTATTGAATCCAGGTGAGCTTACCGGGCCGCGGGACAAACCATTGATGGTATCTGTGGGAACGGGGGGTGAGCCTCCTTCAGAGGGTATAGATCTTAAGCTCCACAAAGGTCGTTATGTTAAAGATCAAGGAGTGGGTACAAGTGATGGGGGTGCGGGTTCCAAGGTGGATTCTGGCACTGTTACTGAGCCCATGGAGGTAGGTAAAGATCCCCCACACAGTAAGGAGCTTAAAATAAAGAAATTACCTTACATGGGCGTCACGAAACCTTTGGGCGCTCATCTAATGTTATCTACTAAGGAAAGGATTTGGAAAGGGGAATATGTTGAATTATTGAAGCTTTTACATAGGGAAGTTAGGTCCAAGGAAGGGTCTAAGGAGGAAGAGTACGAGTTGGCCAAGCGCCCCAAGGTACCTTTAACCATCGAAAACTGGACAGCGGCATTTCTTATATATGCTAGCGTATACTGTGAGAAATTCCCAGAGCGCTGTGTGGCAATTTTTAAGTATATGGATGTGATCAGAAAGGCACAGATTACTGGCAGCGGTTATGCCTGGTCACAGTATGATGAGGAATTCCGAGCCCGGATGGCTTGGGATCCTGAAGCAAAATGGGGGGAGTTGGATAATGATTTGTGGCAACACACCATGGGGGCATCTGCGGGTGGAAAGACGATTTTTACAGCTAGTGGATATCCTTTACCTTATCGGCCCTTTCAGGGTAAGCCCACTCGGGGAGGGGTGGGTGCAGCAACGTCAGTCCAATCTGCCAATGGGACATGTTGGGATTTTAACAGAGGTTATTGCCCCAGGGAGTATTGTAAGTTTAGGCACGAGTGCTCACAATGTGGTAGAACGCACCCTCTTGCAAGGTGTTGGGGGCCCCGTGTTACCGGGGGCAGACAATGGTCTCAGCAGCCGGCAAATTCCCCAGGTCCTGCACAGCAACCTCAGCCTAACAGGGGGGGGGAGAACACTTCTGGGGCTGGGCCCAAAGGCTCGTACGCCAGTTAATCATTTTCACTTGGCGGTGGCTTTAAGGGGTTATGGAAATGCTGAGGCTGGTAAGTTATTGTTGGATGGTTTTTGAGAAGGTTTTCGTCTTGGTTATACTGGGCCGCGGTTGCGGCGGTGGTCAAAGAATTTGTTGTCAGCCAATGAACACCCCACTGTTGTACAAGACAAATTGGATAAGGAGGTGCGTGAAGGAAGGATGGCGGGCCCCTTTGATGATTGGCCCTTGGAAAATCTTATTGTTTCCCCAATTGGTGTGGTCCCTAAGAAAGAGCCTGGGCAGTTTTGTTTGATTCAACATTTGTCATGGCCGGAGGGCTCGTCGGTTAATGATTTCATTGACGGCGAAGCTGCTTCAGTATCTTATTCTTCAGTGGATGTGGCCATGGCACTGGTGCGGCGATGGCTAAATGTGATATCAAATCTGCATTCCGTTTGTTGCCAGTGCATCCTGGGGATTGGGATCTGTTGGGGATTCAATTTCATGGGAAATGGTACATTGATAAGGCCTTACCAATGGGTTGTTCCATCTCCTGTGCATTATTTGAGACTTTCAGCACCTTTCTCCAATGGTTTTTCACCAACACTTCAGGACACCAGCTTGTGACCCACTACCTGGATGATTTCTTTTTTGTAGGCGCTCCCAATTCCTCAGCTTGCCAGAATGCTTTGAGAACCTTCCAGACTCTGATGGATTTCGTAGGTGTGCCGTTGGCACCGGAAAAGACAATGGGCCCCTGCGCGACCATGTCTTTTTTAGGTATCGAGATTGACTCTAATGTCATGGAGGCACGTTTACCAGTGGATAAAAAGACCAAAATGTTGGACCTATTATATGCTATGTTGCACAAGACAAAAGTAACAGTGAAGGAAGTTCAGGTGCTGCTAGGCCATCTTAATTTTGCTTGCAGGGTGGTCAGGGCAGGTAGAACGTTTTGCAGGCGTCTGGGTAGAGCGCTATCTGGTCAGTTTTTACCTCACCATCACGTCCGATTGTCAGCAGGTGTTAAGGAGGATCTGCGGATGTGGGTAGCCTTTTTACACTCGTTCAATGGCATTCCTCTGTACAGAGAAGAAGACTGGGTTTGGGATGTCCACATTTTTTCAGATGCTGCAGGCGGTGATGGTTTCGGTGTTTACTGGCAGGGCAGATGGTGTGCTGAACAGTGGCCTGCTACATGGAAGAACGGAGGCAGGAGTATTGCATTCCTTGAGTTGTTCCCTGTGGTGGTTGCTTTGACTTTGTGGGGCCATGAGTTTGCTCACAAAAAAGTGCTGTTTCGAATTGATAATAAAGCTGTGGTGGACGTTATCAATCGGCAGTCGGCCAGGGATGCTCAAATTTTGAAGCTCTTGAGGGTCTTTGTGTTGGGGTGCTTGACGTATGACATCAGTTTTAAGGCCTTACACATTCCTGGGGTGGACAATGACATTGCGGATGCTTTGTCTCGTTCACAGTGGGAGAGATTCCATGGGCTAGCCTCGGAGGCGGACAGGATGCCGACCCCCATGCCAGAACATCTGTGGACTGTAGGCGAGACAGGGTTTTGCAGTTGGTGGTAGGTTCGCTGGCTGTTTCCACTAGGGCGGCGTATGAATTAGCCTGGAAGGAGTTTCTGGAATCTGGGGCCATTTGGCGTGCTCAGGGTTGGAGACGATGTGAGGATGTGGTACAGTTTATTCTGCTCTTGATGGACAGGGGTCTGACACGTGTGACAATTGCTGGGAAATTGGCTGGTATAGCATTCATGGGCAAGCTACTGTGGGGCTATTCTCCTTCAGCGGGGGAGGTGGGTAAGCGTATGTTGGAAGGTTGGTCTAGGGAGAGGGGTCGGGAGCAGATGGTTCGCCAACCTTTGTCTTGGCAGACGTTAGCACGAGTTTTACAGGTTTTGCCCTCAGTTTGTTTGGACGAGTTTGAGGTTTGTCTTTTTTCCACTCTCATGGTTTGGATGTTTTTTGGTGCTTTCAGAGTTTCTGAGTTATTAGGCTCTAAAGTTGGTTTTGGGGTGGGGGAATGTCCGTCTTTTAGAGTCAGGACTGCACATTTGGTTGGCTCGCGCGAAAACGGATCAACAAAGCAGGGGGAGGGGCATTTGGCTGGAGGCATCTTCTCCTTCTGAGACGTGTCCTTTGAGGTGGGCTAGGAGTCTGAGGGAATGTTCGGGGGCCGCCATTGAGGGCCCTGTTTTTCAACAACGGGATGGTTCCAGGGTGACTGAGTATCAGCTGCGCATGGTGCTGCGTAAAGCGCTGCGTTTTATTGGCCTGGATGAACGACAGTATGGTACACATTCTTTCAGGATTGGGGCAGCAACGGAGGCTCACAATAGGGGTTGGTCGCAGCAAGACATTATGTCTTTAGGGCGTTGGTCCTCCAACTGTTTTAGGCGCTATGTGCGGAATTATCCTGTTTCAGCGCCTGCGGATGCTAATTTTTCTTGAATTTGATGCTGCTTTTCTTTTTCAGGTTCGGTGGCTGGCCCCCGTGCATCTGTTATGACGATTTGGATTGTGGGACATTCCTTCGTTAGACGTGCGGAAGCTCAAGCTATAAAGAGTTATTTTGGTCCCACACTTGGTTTTAATTCTCGTCTGTTTAATGTTGTGTGGAAGGGGAAAGGGGGTATGATTTGGAGGGAGCTCATTCCGGCCTTGAATTCCTGGTTGGTGGGGGGTATTTGTCCAGACGTATTGCTTTTGCACCTCGGTGAAAACGATCTTTGTGGGGTGAAAGGGGTGGTTCTCTTGAGAACTATGAAGAAGGATCTTTCTCTCATTCGTCAACAGTGGTCGGGCTGCCATGTGTTATGGACAGAATTGGTCCCCAGAAGAACTTGGAGGGGTGCGCTTAAGCCTAGGGCAATTGATAAGGCGCGCAGGAAGTTGAATTTGGAGGTTTACCGTTTTTGTAGAGATTTGGGTTTTGGGCGGGTGTCCCATAAGGACATTCGTTATGACACCCTGGAGTTTTTCGCGGCGATGGTGTTCATCTGTCCCGTATCGGGATGGATTTGTATTTGTTGGAATTGCGAGAGGTGCTCTCAAGGTGTTTGAAGATTCAGAATTTCCTGGGTTGAGGTCTTTTTGGTCCTTTGTTGGTTAGTTTTGGGGGGCAGAAAGAGAGGGGGGTAATTCCTTCCCCCCTCTTTTCTGGGTGGCGGAAATTGGGGATTCTTTGTCAGCAGGGACAAGAAGGTTGTTGGGATTTTGGTAAAATTGGGTTATGGCTGGAAAAGTTTAAATAGTTGTTTCGTGGGGTGGTTAAACGGTTTTGGGTAACGTAAGTTGTTGGTGGGCAATTTTTGGAATGTGATGTTATGCTTTGGGTTGGGATGACGTTTAAATGATTATGCAGGTTTTTGTATTGTTTGAATTGTAATTATGTTGTGCTGGGTGGGGGCGGGGAGTGTGACGTATTAGGGGCGGGCCTGACGTTTGGGGTTGTAAGGTAATATGTTAATTAGTGAGGTCTAGTTTTGTGAGGCGTTTTGCCAGGGTTGTATTATTGTGAATATGCACCTGTTTCAATAAAAGCGGCCTTTTGCACACTCTCAATTTGGTTTGGTGTCTGCTCACCCCCCCTCACCCCTCCCTCCCAAGGGGGGCTTGGGGGGGGCAGCCGACCGCAGGGAGGTCCTCCCCCCCCGGGCTGATTGGGAGGGGTTAGTGGGGGGGGGTGCCTGCGGACCGCCAGCCTTGGGCTTCTTTTGGGCTTCTTTTGGGCTCCCTTGGTTCCTACTGAAGGAGCCCAGGTATATATTCCCCTGACTCCTCCTCTCGGCCACCATTTTAGGCTGAATGACCTGGTGGCCGGGAGCTCATTAGTTTAATTGGAAAAATTTTCCCTCCCTAATATTTCCATTGGCTCATTCTTTTTCTTCCGGGGGTTTTTTATTTATTTTTCCTTGTATATTTTCGGGTCGTTTTTCCGGAACAGGTGGATATGGGGTTTTATATTTGTTAATTGTCGCTTGGAACAGGTGCCGTGCGGAAATTGGGGATTCTTTGTCAGCAGGGACAAGAAGGTTGTTGGGATTTTGGTAAAATTGGGTTATGGCTGGAAAAGTTTAAATAGTTGTTTCGTGGGGTGGTTAAACGGTTTTGGGTAACGTAAGTTGTTGGTGGGCAATTTTTGGAATGTGATGTTATGCTTTGGGTTGGGATGACGTTTAAATGATTATGCAGGTTTTTGTATTGTTTGAATTGTAATTATGTTGTGCTGGGTGGGGGCGGGGATTGTGACGTATTAGGGGCGGGCCTGACGTTTGGGGTTGTAAGGTAATATGTTAATTAGTGAGGTCTAGTTTTGTGAGGCGTTTTGCCAGGGTTGTATTATTGTGAATATGCACCTGTTTCAATAAAAGCGGCCTTTTGCACACTCTCAATTTGGTTTGGTGTCTGCTCACCCCCCCTCACCCCTCCCTCCCAATGCTCTTCCCCTATTCCACCCACGACATCGCAGCACGCTTTGTCTACTGCATTTATTTAAATTACATTACTACACGGTACGCTTTAACTATAACAGTTGTGCTTATTCAAGTATTTAATTTACGGCGCGGTCCGCTTTCAGTTTTGCGTCAGCACTTATTTAATTATTTATTTTAAAGGCGGACGCTTTCACCTTAGCGGCCACGCTTGTCTATTTTACTAATTAATAGCGCGGGCCGTGCTGCAGAACGTTTCTAAATTAATTGTTTTGTTTTTACTTTCTGTGAAAGCGCACTATATGCACTTTCACTTTAATGTTGGCCATGCCCCTTTGCTTAGACGATGCTCACAGTGGAATGGAATGGATGCTGCTTGCTGTATTCAGTAACCTGAATACAGCGAGCAGCATCTAAAGAAAGGGGCGTGGCCAACAAAGTGCTCTGGCATTTGAGAGAGGTTTGCGAGAGTTGGAGCTATTGGCATTAAAATTAACAATGCCTTTTATATATGTGTTAGGTTTAAAACGCATAAAAGGCATTGTCATTTACAATATTGCTTAAACGCTCACAAAAACGAGACCTAGTGCATTGAAATGCTTGTTAATTGAAGGATCCATATTTTGCCTTCCATCTTTGAACGGCTTAAACATCCGATCTTGCTCATTGGCACTAAAGGAATGCTTAACCCAGGAGGCATGCCAATGGTCAGTGGTTTTATACGTTTGTGTAATGCAGTTCTGATCAAGCTAGCAAAAACAGGCATTACAAAGCAGGCCTCGACATGGTTGTGCAAACCCAGGCACGAACTAGCGCCTTCCCGCCTGTCTCTCTGACATAACTTCACAGTTCCACAAGCTCCTTCAGCCTCGGCCAGAACTAATCAAGTGTCCTTTCTATTTAAAATGCATCATTGTTAGGGCTCGCCTGCTGTGCACATGTGCACAGCTGGAAGCTCTATGGGGGCTTATCCAGTCTTTATCCACCACTGGCGATTCCACTGGCGATTTCTTTGAGTGCATGTGCTTTTTAGGTCATTGCGCAAGCGCAAGCCCTAAAAAGCGCGTGCACAATGCCACCAGCCGCCTGCCTGCCTGCCTCGCATTACCACATCAAAGGCAGCTTCTCAGCCCCTAATTATTCACGGCCGGCCGGCCGTACTTTCAGTTTCACGGCCACCGGTGCACACTCAGCTCAGGCGCCTGGATTCCTTGCTGCTTGTGGCCTGGACGAATATATTAATCTAACTCTCTCTCTCTTTCCATTTCTCTCCTCTCTCTCTGCTCTGTCTCTGATCTTTCTCTCCAACTCCATACATCTCCCTCTTTCTTTCTCTCTTGTTAAGCTGCCGGCTCTTAACGCTCTGTCTGCAGCAAGGCTGTCAACGATATGCTTCGCTCATTACATTTGCGGTGTAGGAGTGTGCTTGTTTCCGCCCCCTGCCAGCACGAAAAGAGAATCATGACCACAATGGGTTACATAAATATCAACGCGCCAGGTCAATCTTTTGAGAAAATCGCTACCATTATGATTGGTAATGGTGGCTGCAGGGCATTTGCAAAAATATAATTAAAGTCGCAAGACCGTCATGATACTGGCCAATCCTATTCCTGTATATTTACATTCCTACATTCAAGCACATTGGGCTTTACTGAGTGACGCACTAAGGGCCGGTCTCACCAGCCACTTTTCCTCCTGCCCCCCTCTCATTCCTCCTGCAGTGCCCACGCCGCTCTCTCTGCTGTCGCCATGTTGGAGTTCATAGGTCGGTGTTGGCCGTCCTAAATGCCCCAGTCACTTTTTGAATTATATTATTGTAGTTTTCATTGTGTTTTTCTTCTAGCCACTACAGTTAGCCTAGCGCCGCACCATCACCCACCTCTGCAACTCCTCCCACAACACTGCCTGCTAAGTACACAGACTGTTCGCCGGTATGTGATGCGACTGCATTTCCTCTGACAGCGCCGCAGGGAGTTGTCAGCTGCTTCAGGTTACTTTTGACAAATCAGGAGAGGATAAAAGAAACCACCAGTTTTAGCACATGCACAAGTAACTCTACGTTACGTCTGCCCCACCATCCGTTCTTGATGCAGACAGAATAGTTGCTAAACATTATGTATGTACGTACATAACTCTGCCTTATTAAAAAGAATTCCATTTTAAATAGCGCTTGTTACAGTTGTACTAATGTACCATTAGCCTAGACGTTAATTCCATTGGCACAGCTTCTGGGAGCTCGCATTCCATCATCAAAGGCATCAGCCTCGCTCTGGCCTCACTTCTCCTTCCCCCTAATTGCTCTCACTCTCCATCTCTTGCCACACGCATCAGTAGGCAGCCCACCCCCTCCCTCTCCATTTGTTTCTATGCCTACTGGTTTTGCAGCACTTGTGAAATCCTTCTGGTGGGTGATGCAAGCGAGGAACATACGTGGTGCACACTCAGCTCAGGCGCCTGGATTCCTTGCTGCTTGTGGCCTGGACGAAAATATTAATTCTCCCATCTGGTAGTTATTGTTTGCTGTTCATTTTTTGGGGGGTGATGGGCTACGACACAGTGGACTTCTCTCTCTTTTTTTTTTTAAGGTATTAAATGAGAAGAAAATGTGTAGAGCAAGAATCGATCATCTAAAGGAATTTTTGCCCCAGCCGTGAACAGGAAATGCTAATTACCATACATCCTTCCAGAATCATTTGCGCACAAAACATCGTGTTTGGGAGGCTGACAGGTAATAGAGTACAGTTCGGAGTTTTGTTCCTGCTTTCTTATTGCCCATTGACACTGTGGTTTGCACACTCTGTCAATTTGTTTTTTATTCTACCACTGGGCAAAGTACCATTAGATGTGTGCTTAAAAATATCAGCAGTACTTATTCACTCGTGCACGGCTCGCTCTTGGATTTATTTTTATTGGCCATTAACTCTGTGGTTTGCGCACTCTGTCATTTTTTTATATTCTCCCATTAGGCAAAGTAACATGTGCTGTGGGCTTAAAAATATCAGCATTCGTTAATCACTCGTGCATGGCTTACTTTTTTTATCACTTGTGTTTTTTTGTCTCTCTCTCTCTCTCTCTCCCTCTCCCTCTCCCTCTCCCTCTCCCTCTCCCTCTCCCTCTCCCTCTCTCCCTTCCCTTCCCTTCCCTTCCCTTCCCTTCATTTACTCACTCTCTCTCTCTCTCTCTCTCCTTCCCTTCCCTTTCCTTCCCTTCCCTTCCCTTCATTTACTCTATCTCCCCTTATTCCCTCTCTCTCTTTGACTCCCCTTCATTCACTCTCTATCACCTTTATTCTTTTTCCTCTTGCTCTCTTTTCTCTCACTCATTCCCACACTTGACAGGACCAACAGTGGGCGCTTCTTACATACAGGTACAACAGAGCGCGCATCTCACACAGACAGGAACAGGGGCCACATCTCACACAGACAGGAACAGAGGATGCTTCTCACACAGACAGGAGCAACAGAGGGAGCATCTCACAGACAGGAACAACAGGGGGCGCATCTCACATAGACAGGTACAGGGGGCGCATCTCACACAGGCAGGAACAGGGGGCACAACTCACACACACAGGACCAACAGGGGGCGCATCTCACAGACAGGAACAACAGACATCTATCTATCGCCCTCACTCTATCGCCCTCACTCTATCTATTTATCTATCGCCCTCACTCTATCTATTTATCTATCGCCCTCACTCTATCCATCTATCTATCGCCCTCACTCTATCGCCCTCACTCTATCTATTTATCTATCGCCCTCACTCTATCTATTTATCTATCGCCCTCACTCTATCTATCTATCTATCTATCTATCAGACTCTATCTATCAGACTCTATCTATCAGACTCTATCTATCAGACTCTATCTATCAGACTCTATCTATCAGACTCTATCTATCAGACTCTATCTATCAGACTCTATCTATCAGACTCTATCTATCAGACTCTATCTATCAGACTCTATCTATCTATCTATCTATCTATCTATCTATCTATCTATCTGACTCTATCTATCTATCTGACTCTATCTATCGGACTCTATCTATCTATCTGACTCTATCTATCGGACTCTATCTATCTATCTGACTCTATCTATCGGACTCTATCTATCTATCTATCGCCACTCACTCTATCTATCTATCGCCACTCACTCTATCTATGTATCTATCTATCTATCGCCACTCACTCTATCTATCGTCACTCACTCTATCTATCTATCGCCACTCACTCTATCTATCTATCGCCACTCACTCTATCTATCACCCTCACAGCATCACTCTGTGCAACTATTCAACAACAACTGGTTCAAATATGTTCTCTCAATGTTTCAAGCTTTATTACAATTGTCATAAAAATGTTAATATTTCACCTCTGTTCTTGGATTTTCGACACAATAAAATACACTGAACATAAGTCTAAGTCACGTACATACAAAACATGTTGCATTACAAATGCTATAGGTGTCACATTTGCAAAAGTTAAAAGTATTGGCATTGTTAATGACAAAGCTATTCATTTTGCTATTTTCAAGACCAACACATAAAAATAAAATTGTCATTTACAAAACCAATAGATCCAACTTTTCTAATGCGAGACCTATTGCATTTCCAATGCTTGTTTTTTTACGGTCTTATACTTGAACTATTATATAGTTTACCTTTGGTAACAGTTTTTTATGAAACATACTGTAATGGAGTAGGAGAACATACCCCTCGGGAATGGTGGAGCCCGCGCCCTTCTGACAGTACATTTCCGACTTCTCCACAGACTAACGAGTGGGAGGACGGAGGAAACGAGACGGATAGCGTGGACGAAGTGAGCGGCTCCTTTAAGTGGGTGTCAACACCTAAGGAGGAAGGCCCAGCACTACAGGACGTCACGGGAACCAGATTGGTGAAAAACCCGGAAGTAATGTATACGTCGTGTAGAGACACCGCGGAGGAGACGGACAGCGGATGCAGAGTTGAGGAAGGAGACCGAGAGGACCGTACAGAATATCGCGGAGGAGCAGACGGAGGGTCCGAGACAAGAGGAGAGCCAGGAGGCCAACGACCCTGCGAACCGCCGTGCCACACTCCCGAGAGAGGAGTGTGGCTGCCACAGGTACGGCGGCGTTGGGCAGCCTGGGTGGGAAGACGGAGTGCTAGCGATTAGCGTGTACATATCCCTGTTTGTCAGTTCCCTTTAAGCAATTCCTAACCCTTCCAATACCCTTCTCCTTCCCTGTTCTTCTGTTCAAACCCACCCCTCTATGTCTTACACGGAGCACTGTTTGAAGAGATCGCTTGTATCACCGGGTTCATCCTCACACTCCCTGGGTCCCTTGGTGCAACCCCATTAGAGGACTGTGACCTAACGGCCTCTCTCCTTGTTGGTCTTTCCTTACATGTGGCGAGTCCATCGGTAACTGGAGCGAAGACCCCCCTCTTCCTGAGTGAGGAATACCATAGAAGACCAGCGCCACGGACCCCAGTACCTTTGCCCGGGAAAGACTGACCTTTAGGACCAGAAAGACGTTTATATCCAAACCCATAAGAACATTGAAAATAAAACCTTCTTTAAATCCTACACCTGGTGTCACGGTCATCCCTACTCCCACGCCCACACATACAAAAAAAATAGATTAATTGGTTTTCACTCATTTCACTTTTTGCAACCGAAACATTAGTTAGATGGTACTGCTAACAAATGCTGGTGGTGACCAGTGCTTTAAATGGGCCGGTACTGAGTACTGGTACTTTTTAGGTTTTGCCTGGCGATCGCGCAAGCGAAATCTTTTGAGAACAGTCTAGGGCTTTGTTCTGCCTCTCTGTTCCATTGGCTAGCTCCATAAATGGAGGCTAGCCATTGGAACAGAGAAGCGTCACTCATTGCCCAAGCAGATTAGTGGGCGTTCCGGCGATTTTTACTCATCCCACCCATTTTCATGCGTCATGCGGCGGTTGTTTTTTTTTCGTATCGACATGTTGGTTTCATTTCCAACGTGTGCTTTGCAGGGGTGGGCTGCGCGATTTCACTTTCCAAGAGTGGTAAGCGGCATATTTTAATACTTTTTTTATCCCGCTGTCTGTGTGCCCGTCCCCCCCTCCCGCTGTCCGTGAGCCGGTCCCCCCTCCCGCTGTCCGTGAGCCCGTCCCCCCTCCCGCTGTCCGTGTGCCCGTCCCCCCTCCCGCTGTCCGTGAGCCCGTCCCCCCTCCCGCTGTCCGTGAGCCCGTCCCCCCTCCCGCTGTCAGTGAGCCCGTTCCCCCTCCCGCTGTCAGTGAACCCGTCCCCCCTCCCGCTGTCAGTGAGCCCGTCCCCCCCCGCTGTCTGTGAGCCCGTCCCCCCTTCCAGTTTCGAAATATATAGGTTTGCGTCTGTATCCTTTTTTTTAGTACTGTGTATTATGGTTAGCCTTCCTCTATAACTCTTTCATGGGATTCCTCCCTCCCCCTTCCCACCGTTCCTTTTTCTAACCTCACACCCTGGCTTGTTTCTTCTCGTTTTGCTGTTTCCTGTTATTCTGCAAGAGGCATTTTTCGCAGTTTACTTTCTCACTGTGGACTATCTTCACAAATGTGCACTGGGTATGCTACGTACGCTCAATGGATGGACAGGGAGGCCGCAGAACCCGGGGAGTCATGGATTTGGGGTTCCAGACTCCCTGCTCGTGACCCGAACTGCTGTTTGCGTAACTTGGATGTAATCTATGGGCTGAGTCTTTATTAGACTTGAATTTGTACAGAACGGGCACGATCAGGACCGGTTATTTGGAGCACGTGTATTAACTAGCACATATGCAGGCTTTATTGCTGCAGTGCAAATCCAATGTTTGTGCCGTAGTAAAGCTGTGTCTTCTGAACTAAATCACTGCTGTTCACTGTGGCCTATGCAATGGGATTGTGCGGTGTCGTCTTAAATGTCTGCAATGCACTTGCAGGAAGATAATGCAATAAACCCTACATGGGAGAGGAATACTATGTTTAATGGGGGGCGGGTCATAATGACCCACAAGACTTTGTCTCCTGAATCGTCACGCCTTCCCACACACTGAGTATATACATGTTGTACTCTGCGCATCTGTGTAAATGTTGTGAGGATTTTCAGAGTGTATATGCCACTAACCAGGTTTCAGACACAGACCTATTCAAGCAGCAGGTGCTCTGCTGTGGGGTACTTGGGGCTGAAGATAAAGCAGAGGTAGGCAAGGCTCGAGCCAAATGCGTGGCTCTAGCTGAGCGGGAATAACTTTTGGACCCTCAAGCCCCAAATGATTTAACTTTCAAGTGGCTTAGCTTGCTGCCTGTGAACCTCATTCGCCAGGAATTCAAGACAAAGTATGAACCTATTGATTTAAACAGGAGAGTAAGAAACCCATCTACCTCAATACTGACAAACCTATCCAGCGCTAGACTGCTTTTATCTTAATGTATTTATTTTGCCCCTGTTGTAATTATTTACCTTTATGTGTATTGTGGGTACCAAAGGAGATGTAGTGTGGTAGGTGATAATAAATAGCATGTGTATGGTTTGTGTTTGTGGTGTGTAGGTATGGGTGAGGAGTTTGAATGAATTGGACAGTGGGGCCAAGTTCCAAGTCTTTGTCAGTTATTGGGTGTAAGTTTTTTTTTCTCTGTTTATTGAACTGTTTACATAAGGTATCAAAGTATATTTGAATAATTTGTATTAAATGCTCATAAATGTATGTACTTGTACTTCTATTATTGATGATATTCGTATTTGTGTGGCTTGGTTATATTGGGGCTATAAATCCCAGACAATACCGAGATAATCCACACCCAGTTATCAGTGGCAGGGTTGTTATGGTTCGTTTGCTCCTTGCTCTACCAGTTAACATGTTGGCTCCCCCCCACCTATAAATAGTCAGGGCTGAAGATATGTGCCCAAGCATTTTGGAACCAGTGTGCACCCCCTCTTCCCACACACAATAGGTAGCACTATACTGTCTGACGTTTACCAGCTGTTGCGATGTGCGTAGGGATCTGTAGCTGCATACTGCAGTCACAAGTCAACGACTCACTATTCCCAGAGTCAAAAGTGCGATTGTATAAAAGGTCCGAACTGGCTCAAGGTGTCACACCACTAGTGAGACCACTTGGTCACTGTTACTTTATCAAGTCAGTTAGGCTAGTGCAGGTTCCTGGGTACCAATGCTCATAGAAGGTATTCTGGGAGTTGTTTTCGTTTGAGTGGCAGGCCGGATACCAATGGTTTGTTCAGAATAGCCAAGCACTGAAAACATGGCTGTGCTTGCTTCCCTGCCCCCTGGCTGTGCTTGCTCCCCTGCCCCCTGGCTGTGCTTGCTTCCCTGCCCCCTGGCTGTGCTTGCTCCCCTGCCCCCTGGCTGTGCTTGCTTCCCTGCCCCCTGGCTGTGCTTGCTTCCCTGCCCCCGCTTGCTTCCCTGCCCCCTGGCTGTGCTTGCTCCCCGCCCCCTGGTTCCCCTTCCCCTGGCTGTGCTTGCTCCCCTGCCACCTGGCTGTGCTTGCTTCCCTGCCCCCTCGCTGTGCTTGCGTCCCTGCCCCCTCGCTGTGCTTGCGTCCCTGCCCCCTCGCTGTGCTTGCGTCCCTGCCCCCTCGCTGTGCTTGCGTCCCTGCCCCCTCGCTGTGCTTGATTCCCCGCCCCCTCGCTGTGCTTGCTCTCCTGAGTGTGTGTGTGGCTTTGAGTGGGTGGGTGGGTGGGCGTGGCTCTGGGTGAGTGTGTGTGGCTCTGGGTGGGTGTGTGTGGCTCTGGGTGGGTGTGTGTGGCTCTGGGTGTGGCTCTGTGTGTGGCTCTCTCTGTGTGTGTGGGTCTGTGTGTGTGTGTGGGTCTGTGTGTGTGTGTGGGTCTGTGTGTGTGTGGGTCTGTGTGTGTGTGGGTCTGTGTGTGTGTGGGGGGGGGGGGGCTCTGTTGGTGTGTGTGGGTCTGTGTGTGGGTCTGTGTGTTTTTGTGTGGCATTTGCCAGAGATTAAACTATTGGCATTGTAAATGACAATGCCATTTATTTATCTGTTTTCAAAACCAACACATAAATACAAATTTTGTCATTTACAATGCCAATAGCTCAAACTTTTCAAAAGGCGAAACCATTGCATTGTAAATGCTTGTTCAGTTTGAGAGGGAGAGTACTTGCACTTCAAGAAAAACCTGCCTTTTGGCGAGGATCTACCGCATTGGCAAGATGCTGAGAGGGCACGGGCAAAAGCAATATTAAAACCCAACCAATTTCACCAAACTACATAAGAAAAACACACACAAGCAAAATTAGGCTTTGTGTAACTACCAAATTGGGTGTAACACTGTAGACAAGTTCGCTTTTTAGTTCATTCCAGGGCTCGCAATGGGCGTTAATATGGAAAAAATAAAGGTTTGCCCTCCTTCTCTTAGTAAACTTTGCTGCTTCCTGCCCAACTGAATTTCACAAAACTTTAAAATGTTCGTACAGTTACCTAGATTGTTTTCTTCTCTTTAGGTCTGGCTTGACATTGCAGCGGTCTACAAGACATACTGCCAGCAGTCGTTTAACAAATGACTAAAGTAGGCAGTAGCTCTGCTCAAAGGAGTATTTCTCTCTCATCGAATCTTATTGGCTATGTGGTGGACCATTCCATCTCCCAGCGAGTGCTTGCATTGCAATGCACGAGGGACTCTTAGATTTCAAAAGTACTAAGATCACAGTACATTAAATTCTTTATCTCATACATGCACTGCACACACCACGGTAAGACGGACAATACTTTGGTCACAACTTCAAATTATTCCAGCATGAATAGAAGGCAATAATTGTTAGAAAATCCAGAGATCAATGCATATTATATATATATATATATATATATATATATATATATATATAGATATATAGATATAGATCACTAAACTTGTTTGGTGATTTACATGAGCTGTTTTCATCCTTGGATATATATTATTAACAAGATGTTAGGAGATTCTTGACTTTCAAGATTTCACATTCGTAGATTGCTTTGCTGATCCTTGTGATCTGATTCACAACCCTAATGAAGTCCATCTATTGAACGAAAAGCATTGGCTGGGCTTTCTGCTTCTGATTGGAAATTAAATTAAAGATTATATGAAGAATCTTTATTTTTTTTTTTTAAACGCCCGCCCTTTAATTTTATTTCAATTCACATTAATTTGATATTGTTTATAATTTATAAATGTACTATATTTCATTATTTGCTCCTTTTCATAATTTCTTTATTCTATGAGAAGTATCCTCTCGTATAGTGAGACTTCTATAGCAGTCGGCTTACGTAAAGTGGAGCATTACGATTTAAACACTTTATGGGAACGAATATACCGGTGCAGCCATTTAAGCCCACACTGCAGTTTCTTAAAACAAATGCATTGTACATAGAATCATATTTTGCTTACTTTTTCACTTTAAAAAAAGTTCTTTTAGTAATCAATGAAAAGGCATGCCAGACCTAGTGGCTTTGCCTATGCTTGTTTTTTAAGTGAAAATATTTCGATATGTTTTACCAAACGGTGGCAGCATTATTACTTTCTTCTGGGAAAGGTCTTGAGTTGTTTTGTCAATTAAAAATGGTTGCCAAATTATTAAAAAATATTGAATTCAGTTAGGACCATGGCCCTGCCTTGCACCCCCAGGCATGTCATTTGCTACCTGAGGACTCAGAGGTGGCAATATTAATGCCAGGAACACAGGGAGAGGCCACTCTTATGGTCGACTGGACTCTGCTATACTTGTATTCTGATCATTTGTTTATTGCACGAATAGTAAATAACAGTCTATTATTCACTGCTAGTGTAGTACAAATGGGGCACAAGAGGCACCTTCACTGGCAGCAGAGGTAAGTAAAAAAAATGCTTTAAATCTATGTTGTGTTCATGCTTGTGGGCGAATGTATGTGTGTGAGGCGGCATGTATTGTCTGCATGTGTGAGCTTGTCTGTGGGAAAGTGAGGGTCAGTGATGGTAGTTAGTGAGAATGAATGAGATTGGGTATCAGTACATGGGTATTAGTAAATTGGAGTGACAGTGAGTGAAGAAGAGTGACTGCAACTGAGTGAGAGTGGGTGAATGAAGAACAATAAGTGCAAGGGGGTGTAAGAATGATTGTGAGCGAACATGAGTGAATGACCGTGAATGAGTAACTGAGAATGATTGAGTCAGGATGAGTGAGAACGAGAGTAAGAGCGAATGCAAGCATGAAAGAGCGAGTAAGAGCAAATGTGAGTGAACGAGTGAGTATGAATGAATAGGAGTGTCAGAATAATGGAATGTGTGTGAGAATATGGAAGTGAGAGTAAACGAGAATGCAAGTGAATGTGAGCAAGTATAAGTGATTCAGACTAATAAAGAGAGTGCAAATGAGCAAAAATGAGTAAGAGTGGAAGAAAACGAGTGAGAATTAAAGAATGCAAGTGAATTAAAATGAATGAAAGTGAGTGAGTGAAAGTAAGAGATAAAATACAAATGCAGCATTAAACTAGACAGTCTTCTTGTTGGTTCTGTCATACTAAAGTTAATTCTTTGATTATAGAGAATTCCATGAAATAATATTGGCACTGGCATACTAGAGACAATTCTTAGAATGATAGGCATCTGTTACAAAAATACTGCCACTGGGATACAGGAGGTTATTTTTTTGCATAATAGGGACCCATGATAAAACACCGGTTATGGCATACAAAAGGTCATTCTTAACCAATAGGGCCCCATGGGAAACTGCTTGTATACCAGTCGAAGTTCTTGCTTAGTTGCGCCTGTAGCATGTTAAAGGAAATTCTTGTTATAAGGAAGGACAACTTTCTCGGGGATGGGAGTGACCACAGCAAAATGCTGGCACTGACTACCAGAGATACTTTTTGACATAAGGGACACTCATGGTATATGGACAGCATTAACAGCAAAAATCTAGCTCTGGCATATTGTATGTAATGTCTGACATAAGGGGCACCAATGGAATACAGAGTTCACCCATGACAAAAAACTGGAACTGGCACAATGAAGGTAAGTTTTGACATATGTAGGCACCCACTGCACATTTTGGAAACAATGGTGTCAATTTCTGGGGATCATTGGGTTGACTTTGCACATCTTTAAAGGACTTGAATATTTAATGAGGATCTTTTCACAGGCTTTGACTTTTTAGTCAACTTTACAGAAAATTGAGCTTTAAATGCACTCTTGCCCCCATTTTTAGGTTGTGCTTGGGCAGCCCATATGCTGCTCTGCGGCATGCTGTATAGGCGTAAGGAATAGAAGCCCCGCCCACTCTCCGCCCATATTTGTCATTAACTTCTGTTATTGTTCTTCGTAAATGCTGGCTACTGATTCATAAATAGGCTTGTTAGTCTTTCCTTGGTACCGTCCTGTCTTAATTTGTAACCTCCCATGAGGACTGGCCCTTTTACTTCTGTTGTTACACAGTACGTCTTTTTAAATATGTAAGCACTATTTTCTTTAATGAGGTTCTCCTACTGCAGGCACAATATGCTTTCCTGCAACATTCAGCGCACCATGCGCCCTTTTACTTGTAGAGCAACCCGCTGTGTGTGCCATTGGACGTCACTTACGTGTGCAGCCAGATCGACATTTCAAAGTTATTTATCAACTGAGTGAGCGCTCTCAGCTACAGCCCAACTTACAGCGCAGCGCTTCCTGATAAAAAGAATAGCCTAGTGATTTAAGCTGAAGAGCTGGAGGTGAGGCCTGATGATCTCTCTTCGCACCCATGGCTTCCCAAGAAGGAGTGCTACACAACCTGCCTGTGCCACTAACTCCGATGCACTTCTGTGGTGTGTGTTAACTCTGTCAGTGCCTGAAGGGACAAGTTAAATGTGTTCATTAGCTGCTGAGACCCCACCACTGCTGCCTGTCTGTTTGTCACGTGACATGTAGTTCCTTCAGTGGTTGTGAATAGACTATCCCCCAGATGCATCAAGCATCCATTTTGCGATTCCTTATTAGCAAAAAATAAGGACTCGCTAATAAGGAATAGCAAAATGCTATGCATGAAGAAATCACTTACAAAATAGCGATTTCTTAAAATTCCTTAATTGCGACTCGCAAATTGCGAGTGGCAATTAAGGAATACCTCCCCATTCATTCCTACGGGCCTAGAGACCCATAGGAATGAATGGGAAGACAATCTCAATTTGTGATTCTCAATTAGGGAATCACAAATTGAGATTGCAATTTCAAGGGTGCCAGGGTGTCAAAAGGACACCCTGTTGCACCCCTGAAATATGCATATGGGTACATCTTGCACACACACATGCCCTAAGGACATGTTTGTGTGTAAAATGGAACTTTGAAAAATGCACTTTAGTGCATTTTTCAAACTTTAGGCAAATTACCATGAAGTTCAACTTCACAGTAATTTGCTTGCCCTATTAGCGAAATTGCTCTTTTTTTTTTTTAACTTTAATGCATTGCATTTAAGGAATCTCAATTTGAGATTCCTTAAATGCAATAGCAATTTAAGTAATCGCAATTTTTCGATTTCTTAAATTGCGATTTTTGCATTTGGGATGATGCATCCTAAATGCAAAAATACCAGTCGCAAAGGGTCAGATTCTGAGAATCTGCCCCTTTGCGAGCGGTTTTTGGCTTGATGCATCTATGCCTATGTGATTTATCCGGGGTGGCATCTTCCCTATTGCTGGTATTCTGGCAAAAGACTCCACCCGCATCGCTAACTGTGACCTTTGCTTTTGGTGGCTTCCAGTATGATTATGAAAGCTGCCAGAGTTGTAGAATTATGAGCGGCAGCATGATGATCCCCACTGTATTACTGTACGTAGTGTTTTTCTATCTATAGCGCCCAAAGCCAGAATGGAGCCGCTGGCCCCTCTCAAGCCTGTCGGATGCGCACTATACAAGGTAGGATTGCAAGGCATTAAAAAAAAAAAACAGCCATTAACATTTGTTCAGGTCCACATAAAGCCATCTGTATTGCATACCTTTTCTGCTTTTGTTATTTGACCTATCACTCAGGGATCATCACATGCAGCTCTAAAGCACGTTTGAAGTGCTTTCTTCATTATACCATGTGTTTCTAGTATGTTCTAATGAGGACGAAAATACCGGCTTTTTGTGATATTTTTACCTTTTTTCTCATTTTCTATGGGCTGGTACAGCAAAATACAAGTTTCTGGTTGCTCAAATGGTTATTATGTTTATATGTTTCGCTGTTCTTCATTGTCTGATTTGGTTCATAAGAAAGTGTCACTCAGTCGTCGAATGTCACTCATAAGTACAGTGAAAAAATAAAAATGTCACACACGCAATCTGAAACCACGGCAACTAAGGCCCCGGGACAATGGCTGCCGCTTCTTTGAATATGTCTCGCATTTACAAGAGTTTGAGCTATTGGCATTGGAAGAGGTCAGACTCACTGGCTTTACGTGTTCCCAATATTTCAGGCAAATATTATGCCCCACCACATTCAAAGATCATGTCAGCATCCCAATAAAAGGGGTATCTAAAACAGACATTTGTCTGTATTCCGTTGTTATATCAATCATGCAGTTACTATGGAACTTCAACAGTGTGAATTACTGTGATGCTATCAGGGTTTAAGTCATGTGACCCCTTCCTCAGAAGATCGGGGGTCATACATATAATGTCACTTCGTCTGATTCAGCTAAAGTCAAAGGGTGTTGGATGTCACTTGCGCTACCCCTAGAATTTTGGTAAACTGATGTCAATGTTAATAACACAAAAACTGTTCTTAGTATGGAAAGTAACATCTAAACCCTGCTTCTCCAACGAGTAGCGGGGTGGGCTACTGGTAGCTCTCCAGCTACCTGTAAGATGCTCTCAAGTGTGTAGCCCAGCCTTCTAAATGAGATGTTTCGGCTTGGTTGAATTAATATCGTTATATCAAAATTGTAAAGTGTATTAATTTGTGTGTGTTTTCAGAACTCAAAAGCTGATGTTTGGGTAATTTCAAAATGTATTTAAAGCGGATATTTGTGTGGTAAATCAGGTGAAGTTGGGGAGACTTTTTACTAATATTAATAACTTGGTTTCAATTCCACATGCCACTGGATTCAAGCTAGCCTGGCTGATGAGGGGTGTTACCCCGAAACCGGTCCCAGGATGCTAGTTTACGGTTCAGGGAAGACCTGGCTTGACTGTTCCCATGAGGCACAGGGTCAAGACTGATTTGCATATAGTTGGGTCTGAACTGAGGTGGCAAAGTGAGCTAAAGAATGATGATGGATTCAACCCAGAATCTGTGACTGGGAGTGAGTGTCTCATCTCCTTGTGTTTGCTTTGTTCGCCCTAAGTTGGCAGGGTATGCCCAGACGTGGGTCCCTTGCTCACTTTGCCACTGGATTCAAGCTAGCCTGGCTGATGAGGGGTGTTAGCCCAAAACCGGTCCCAGGATGCTTGTTTACGGTCCAGAGAAGACCTGTCTTGGCAGTTTGGGCTGGACTGTTCCCATGAGGCACAGGGTCAAGACTGACTTGCATATAGCTGGGTCTGAACTGAGTTGGTGATGTGAGCTTAAGGACGATGATGGATTGAGCGTCTGAAAAGTTTCAGCGCTCCGTCCATCATCTCCTTGCGTTTGCTTCAATTCCACATTGACAAACATATTTTACTTTACTCCTGGCATCATGTGCCTGCTGTACTGAGGTCATCACTGCTGCTAATCAACTAATCTAACCTGGTCTGATGTGGTCCCTATTAAAGCTCTAATAATATTAGTAGCTCGAAGTGATTTTCATTTAACATAATCAGCTATCATTACATAAAAGGATGGAACTAAAGATTACTTATAAGCAAAAAACAAGAGGGTTCAGCCTATATCCCCTGTAGAGCCTAGGCTGCCAACAGATACTGTACAAAGCAAGAGTGAATCTAGCAGGATAGATCAGAATAGATCAGTTTACCTACACTAAACATTAATTACTAAGGCATTACTACTATCTTTGTGATAAACATAGCCCAGTGCGAGCTCCAGTTCTTTTCTGTTTCAAGTTTTGTTCCAAACTTTTTTAGCCCGGATGTGTATTTTCTATTTATTTAGTTTCACCACAAGGGGCTGCTTCTTCTGTTCAAAATATTTTGTCTCAACAACAAATGTATGCAAGGCGCATTTTTTTCGTTGTCTGGGTGGGCGGAATTACGCCGTAATGGCTTCATGATGCCTGCTGAAACATTTCCGGACGACACATGGGCGTGAACGTGGCTCGGATGAAGATTCATTCTGTTCCTCAGCTGGAGAGGTTTGTTTCCATGGCTGTATTTACACGTGTTTCGAGTAATCCGCATCGGGGGCCGTTTCTACAGGACGTTGCTGGAATGTGTTAGCTGAGTCTGTCATTCAGCGGAAAGGTCCATTATTTGATTTTAATAGTCGGTAACACTTTTCAGATGGCATCTCTTCCTCAGCCGAGTTCTGCTACATGTTTCGGGATAACGTGTTGCTCACGTTTGAATGTCTACTTTAACGAATGTATCTGCCTCATTTCTTCAGCGTTGTCTATGTTAAAGAAGTTCTGTTTTTCACATGTAAAGCCTGAATTCAATATTCATAACATCACACCAGAATCCTCATAACCCGGATGTGAGGATAACCGAACTCCACAGTGCTCCAAAGCCATACTGAAGACTACACATGGCATAAAAGCACTTAAGAAATGCTTTAATAACTTTATTCCGGCATACGTCAAACGTTTTCACAACTTCGATGACCAGATAAAAATAAAAGCACATATAAATGTAAAAGGTAACGACGCATAACCTGGTTAAAAAAAAGCACATATAAATGTAAAAGGTAACGACGCATAACCTGGTTAAAAATTCTACAAATACACAACATTAAAAACATATCCAAAGGTGCCGACAAAAAAACAAGAAAAATGGGATTACGCCATCTAAGAACATAAAATGCAAGAATAGGCAACTGATAATCATATGATAGAATTGAGACATTCAAGACTTTAAAGCTTTTCTCTTAATACCCCACATATGGCCCAAGAATTTTGCAACAGCACAAGCAAACAGGGGTCTGCATCTGATTTTAAGATTCGCAGGGCTTCTTCCTGACAAAGAGTTTTTAACTGCTTACAAATGGGTTTTAGCCATTTCGCTCTTGGGAGTGGTGCATAAGCTGGGCATGCGAACAATACACGGGCAACTGATTCAATAGCTGTTTTGCAACTAAAACAGAACCAAGTTGCTGCTAGATTGCGGTGCCAGGTACTAGTGAATAGGATCAGGGAGTGTACCAAACCTAAACTGGATATAGAGTTTCCTGTAATTTGGGGTCTGGATAATATCCAAGTAATTCTCCAGGGAACTGCCCAGTTTAAAACCCATAAACTCAGATGTTAACCTGCCCCATGAAGTATTGCTGAGGTCAGCTTGCGCTACCCAATCCCAGTACTGTAATTTCACAAGATCTTTGGAGGGGACAGATGAGGGGTCAGTGTTATCCCATTTCCCTGCAGCCCAATGTCGGACAATAGTCTATTCACATTGCTTAACGAGCTTATTTTGTTAAACTTGTCCAAGGGACTAACCTCCATGAGAGCGTTAGCATAGGATAGCAATTCTGGAGTGGACCTAATTCTCCTCCAGAATAACAGAGGGCATAGCTTAGCTTTATCTGCAATGGATTTCCTGCCCACATCCATCTTTAAATGGTGGAGTGGCTTACTCTGGGGTAGCGACACCAGACTCCTCACAAACTTAAGCTTGGATTTGGACAGGTTGTCCACTCTGTCAAATCCCCACAATTCGGCCCCTTGAAGAGTGGAACTCATCGCTATTGAATCATCGATCTGGAGGACAGATGCAACAGGTTGACTAGTCGATGTACAGTGTTCTTTCCCCAAAGCCCTAACTATTCACTTATGCTTCAAAATCTCCTTGGTCACATGCGATTTCTAGGACATGCTTTCAGATAATTTTATTCCTAGATAATCAAAAGTGTTGACCCTCTCGAGCGGAACCCCACCAAGGGTGGGTCTCTCCCTGAAGGATTTATTGGGGCTTATCGCAATAAATTTAGTTTTTGACGTATTGATCTTTAGGTCATGTATGTTGAAAAAGTCTTTAAATTGATTTAAAAGCAACTGAGCCCCCCTGGGGTTTTCAACACTAACAGACTGTCATCAGGAAATAAGAGGGTCATAACTTTTTCCCTCCCCAGCAAAGGAGCATCTGCTGGGGTGTGCAATAAGAACTGTACTGCGCTATTCATATAGAGGGAAAAAAGAGTTAGCGCTAGCACGCACACTTGGCGTACTCCCCTGCTGACATTCATTGGATCTGTAAGCTGACCTTGGTCACCTCACCGCACTCTAGCATAGTTGGTCTCATGAAGGCCAATTACTCACGATAAAATCTCATTGGGCATCACCATATTTATTATCACTTGCCACAGCTTATTTCTTGGGACAAGGTCAAGAGCTGTCTTCAAATCAATAATAGCAATATGTAAGCTTCGATGCCCGATGAACACAGGGTGCGATATATCACTTTTTGTATAGAGTCAATAAAGCTAATAGGCCTATCATTGCCAGGTAGATTCCGGTCACCTTTCTTAAATAGAGGAATTACTTCTGGACCAAGACCCTGGAATTGGAGCACCTCCTGGTATGGCATTAGATTAGAGAGTAGCAAAATATAACATGACCAACTAACTCATGTAAAAACAGATCGCCAGGGATGCCGTGAGGGCCTGGGCTTTTGATTGTATCAACAGAACCCTGAATTTTACTCATGGTAAACAACAGATCCTTGTTGTTAGTCTGGGGTAATACAAGAGAAACTAAGGGTATGTCAGGAATGCAAGTTTATGAATAGAAGGTGTTAAATGGTCATGCCAGGCAGAGACAGATATGTAATTGGCTGGAGGGGATGGACTCATTTCGTCACCCCAGACAACCAGGGCCATTAACTTTTTCGAGTCTTTATGAGCACATGCTTCCATCTATTTTCATCCCACACCCCCTTTGCTTTTAATGGGGCATTCTTGTAAGACCTTCTCAATGTTCTTACACAAGCTAGGTCCTTGGATATAATGGCCAGAGAAAGTTGGCTTCTTTAGTTGTCTGCACTCTCGGTTGAACCAGGCTTTCAGTTCCCGATTATTAGCTCCAATGTTAGTCTTATGTATAGATACAGTAAAATAAGAGTCCAATCGCTCAAAGAAACTGGATGTCTGGGTCTGAAACCAGCCTTCCTGGCTCCTCGAGCAGAATGGCAATCTCCGACGTGCGTGCTAACAAGTCCTGGTTGATGAGCGGAAGCTTACTTCGTGGAGAATCATCTTTTGCCACTTGAGGCGGTGCTTGTCATTAGATGGGTGTGCCTCCCTAGTTAGCCGATAGTCTCAGGGTAAACTATGCAAATCACCCCATGGGGACGCCATACTCAAAGTGGGTTGTGATTTCTTTAGAAATGCATAAAATCAAAATGAAAAGGATGCAGAGAGTGGTCCTTCGCAAGTATGAACAATTTCATTGGGGTTGCATTGAAGCAGGGAAGTAAATGCCAAGGTTGGAACAACAGAGGGGTCTAAGTGGAATGAAAAAAGTGGAAGGCCTCTTAAAGGGCCATGGCTATGTAGGTAAGGGGTGTGGCTTAATCATGTAAACAAAATTTCTGTGATTTCCATAGTGTGCCACCCAATCGGTGGCTCTCTGAGCTTTCTGTTATTGCATCCAGATATATAACCCAACAGCTGACATACACCTAAAACCAGCAAGGACTATTGGCTTTGTCAATGACCGTTAGCTGTTCGACAATTGAGAAAAAAAACACGGTTTGGCTGTGAATAATGAATATTGGAATGTTTCAATTCTGAAATTGTGAAACTGAGTTCAAGATTACTGAGGTATTTGAACAGGATAGTGGTCTTCAGAGTGGCTCACTCTAGTTTTTTTCGCTCTATTTTAGACATGTATGCCCTTTTTCTATCCACATCTCCTCCGTCTGTACATCTTGCACCTCACCTCTTTCCTGTTTGCATCCTCTTTAAACTCTCTCCAGAATATACTTCCTTGCATCTCCTTCACTTCACCACCGCCTGAAGACACAACACATCCACTCAACTATAAGCACAGCATTTTCATTCAATTCATTAACTATTTACATTTTCACCCAGTCAATATCTTGACAACTTGTATCTCCTTCACCCACATTTACACAGAATCGCAACTGGAATACATGACCATTGCTTTGTGCGTTCAGTTGATAACAAGGATTGGCTGACCATGTATAAGGAACACATTTTTGACCTGCTGACGGGCACAAAGAAACTAGCAATCACTTCACCTACAACTCCAGAGTTCTCAATAGAGTCCAGTTCGAAACACCTGGAGGGGACTCAGTTCAAATATGCACTATACAAGTGCAATAAACTACACATAAAAATACAGAAACACAGCATCCTGTAAGTAGTAAAAACACTTTTGGAATGATAGATTAAGTAAATCATGTGAAATATAAACAGGAACTAAATTGTTGACGAGGATTACCTTACGTTTTTTACATGTTCAGAAATCGATAAGTGTTTTTGCCAGTAGGGTTAAGGATATGAATATCGGGCCCAATAGGATCCGTTTCAATCCCCATTTTTAATTACTACCGGCCCGGGTATCAGACATGGCGCGACTAGGTCCACTTAAAGCAGTGGGAAAATATTTAATTAGTGATAGATGGTGGTTTCCCCTTTAAGAATTGTCAATGCCAACCGTTTAGATTCTTATACCTCAATGGTCTCGAAATCTCCAATGGGCATCCACAATCTGTTGGACCAGTTCGGTGTCTTCTACAGACAAAAAGAGCTAGAGATCAACATTAGCAAAACCAAGTACATGGATCTGAATCCCTTCCATGACGTCTTGGTCGCACCCAGTCTACAATGGCTTTCAATTGGAGCGGGTCCGTAATTTTGAATATATACAACATGCGATCAATGAGCATTTTGCTGTGTCTTCTCAGATCCAAAAGTGTAAACTTAGGCTGGAACACTTGACGGGAGGCGTCTTGAGAGTTCTCCAGGGCTCTAGCTTCTGCCTGATATCCCCTGCACTATAAATCTATAATTTACAAGCCTTTGGGGAGGGGGGTGGGGGTCATTATATGGTAAGGAACTTGGGGGCATGACAATGCAAATGACATGGAGTTGGTGGAGAATTGTTTTATATGCCTCCTTACGAACCTCCCCGCTAGCACCCTGTTTGTCCTACTCCTGTCAGATCTTGGTCTCAGACCCCTCTTATGCCGAGTAAGCATCAGGCCCCTGTTGTATTGGATGAGGATCTGGTCCTCTGTGGACCTAGTACCGTATCGGATGGGTCTAGAAGAAATTCTAAAGCTCCCTGGGGCTGCTAGGATGCTGGGGTATATTAAATGCTGCTTTACAGACATTGGGAGTGAGAACCTACGGAACCACCCAGAGACATCATGCAGTATACCATAGTCTTCGCTCAATGGGATATACTGGAGTCATGTAGATGGTGACCTCCTCAGGAATGGGAGGGCGGGCTCTCTGACCACACCTTTCCTGGAGTTTAAAGATGCTCACTCCCTGGAAGAGGACATGGATATAATCAAGCCCAGGGCCGCCAAATCTGTATATTACATTCAGAATAGGGACTTTGCCACTTCAAACATTTACTGTTAAGCGGAGTGGCCACCCCACTGAACCAGAGATAAGCTGTCCCCTTTGCCCTGAGGCTAAGGAATCTATAGACCGTGTCCTGTTTTGTGCCCGCTTTACCATGTTTACAGGAGGACATGGATTTTGACACTCTGCTGCTATCTGGGTGCCAGGCACTACAGAATTGCAACAAGAATATTAAGAACAGATACAGTTCAGCCAATTGCATTTGCTGTCTCCCGTTATTTATTATACATGTGGAGATGCAGGCAGAAAAGGGTTGCTTTGTTGTCGCCAGATTAGGTTCTGGGACTTGTATGAATTCCTTGTCTGTATCACGCTACTGGTTGCGATGATATGAATTACATGTAGGCGTATTATGGATGTGGCTCACCAGAAAAACGCACAAAATGTAAGTTGTTTTTAGCATTAAGAATGCTTACTTCCTAAATGCTGCTATTTTTTTAAGACTATGTGATGATTTTAATGGTTTTGAGTCAATGCATAATATTTTATGTGCTTTTATGGCAATTGCCGAAATAAAGAAAATGTTATTCTTATATAATGAAAAGGTTTTCTCAAGGTTCAATAAGACACTACGGAAGCATCACGGTGGACTGGGAGCCATCCCTTGCATACACAAGACATCCCTTGCATACACAGTACAGCACAGAAATCAACAGTAAAAGCTTTCTTCTCACACACAGAGCCGTTACCACATGCACATCAACAGTCCAACCCTCTCATTTGGAAGCGCTGGGCGGTGCTGAAGGCGGAGCTTCTGTAGGTGCCGTTGAGGCGTCACAGTGAGTTTTCCACACAGCTGAGCGCCATTAAGCTCCACGTCCAGAGCTGCTCGATCCAGTAAAGGCAGAATTTGTATATAGGATGAGGATTCCACCGCTACTACTGCAACAACAATGTGAACCTGTCGTTTACCAAGACAACAGCATTTGCAATGCAATAGGTCTCGCATCTGCGCGACTTTAAGCTATTGGTATTGTAAATGACAATGCCTTTTATTTATGTTTTGAAAACGAAAACAAAAATAAAAGGCATTGTTATTTGCAATGACAATAGCTCAAACTTGCGTAAATGCGAGACCTATTGCATTGCAAATGCTTGTTAAATAGATTCACGTGGTGAAAGGTGCATGGTTTATAAACAAAATAAGGATCCAATGAAAACTTACCAAACTCTGAAAGCCATATTAGAAGGTACGATACACGTTCTTGCAAATCACAAACACTTTGAATTGTATTTTTGTTAACATGGCACTATCTTGTAACTTACTCTTTCCATTTATAAAGCATGTTAAAGAAGGCGCAGGGATTACATCATGACATACCCCTGGAGGAGACAATAAAGGGATTCAAACTAAACGCGCTGGGGACCTTTTAAGAAGAAAAAGGCGGGTCAATTTTCTGAAGAGGAAGCTGGGCACTTTCTTTTGTCAAAGCCCCTGGACCAAAAGCAAAAGTAGAAGAGGACTGTGGGGAAAAAAAAAAGGAGAGAGAAATTTCCGATGTTGAATTTCCCTCATCGCTGAAGGTCTGAGAGGTGGTGTTGTCCTTCTCTTACTACACCGGGGAGACTTGGTTGCTCTTTGTGAGCCGCTGATAACTGGCCGACGGGCTGAAAAGGGGAAGTTAGAAGGGACAGGGCTTTTGCTGGCTGAGAAAAGGACTGACGTGGAGAACGAAAGTGCGTCACAGACTGCCTCAGCACCTGGTCCGAGGGGCGCGATAGCAGCCAGCGCGAGCCAGGGAGTCTCAGGAGGGCGCAGGTGAGCGTGCACGCCCCCCACAAGCAGCTGCGGGTGTGCGGAGTGAGCGCAAGGGATCCTGCGGGCGAGAGCGCGCGAGCCTGAGGCCATCCGGTGCTGGTGGTGGCCGGGGTCGAGGCTTGAGACGCAGTGGCCCTGGCTTCGGCAAAGGGGACAGATCTCGGTGAAGCGAGAAGGTGTGTGTTGAGCCACAGGGAATTGAAACAAATGTCTCCTGATGAAATCGTTCACAATAAGTGGCGAGCATGGGCCTCGGAGGTGAGAGGAGTTCAGCACATCTTCAGTTTCATTAATGCGTCACTCGCTGTATTAGAGATGTGTCGTTTTTGGCATCTAAATATGACAAACAAGGAATAGAAACCACGGCAGAGAGAGGGTTCATTAAATTACTCATGTTCTGCAATGTAAGGAGACTGATAGACACAGGGAGGGAGGGAGCAAGCGCGCAGGAGTGGTGCTAACGCCAGGAGCCGTACGTGTGCACATCTCCTGTCCTCTGTACGCGTGCACATGTCCTGTCCCCCACCGGCAAAGAAAATTGACAACAATAGATCTCGCCAAGGCGAGCAGCACATGCACTGGGTCGCTAGGCGAGACCTAAAAATTGGTGACACCTCCAGCTACTTACTGCCATGAAGTCAACTTCTATGCCACACAAGTACTCTTCTGCTGGTGGCATCTAAGCCACAGCAACAAAAAAACAGGATAAAAGACCAAAGGCGGCCTGCTAGTTTAATGAAACAATGTTCCCTAAATGTGTCAACTCAACACATACATAGGTGCGTCTTCCATTGCTTTCAAAGAGAGTGGATTGCTTGTTCTGCAGTGTTGTTGTCACCTCTGGATTGTTGGAATTGTTGGTTGATGGCATGTCCAGATACCTTGTTCAGATGAGATGAGTGTGACAACAATAAAAAGGTAGGGGGTTTGTGGGCACCTTTACTTTAACGATAACAGACGGACAGGAGGTGCCATATACAACTACAGTTGGTCAACCTAGGAGACTAACCAACTACACATAGAAATAGGTGTCTTTATGGTATCTAATCCTTACTTCTCCGATTCTACTTTTTGCACTCCGCCCATTTACGTGGCCAAAGTCTGGTCCCACTGGCTCGTTCGCCTCTTGCGGGAAAACATCGGGCCTCTCCTGAGGACTTCGCTGCTACCCAATTTAAGAAACCCTGACTTACTGTACTAATGTTTGCAATGTTCTCTTGTCACCTGAGCTCAGACATCCTGCTTAATGAATGCATTATTGATAATTAAATACATTTCACACTGTCGTAGTCAACTTTTTGCTCACGCCTACAAACACTACCCCAAAACTCTTTACACCTCTACCGATATCCTTTATTTTTTTTAATTCTTTTTATTAAAGAAAGAAAAAGGGGGCGTGGCCAAGATGGCGGGGTGAGCGGACGCTTCCTCCCGTAGCTCCTCCGGCCCGGCTCAGCTCGAGCCCCTTTTTCTGCGTTTCTCTCCCCCCGCTGCTGCTCAGCGAGCGAGAGGAGTGTGCCGGAGTGCCTGGCGCGCACATTGATACCACTTTGACCCCCATCGCCTCGGAGGAAGCATTTCAAAAGTTTGGTCGAAGATCGGAGTGCGGAGGAGAGCCCGGGAGGCGGGGCGTACGACAGTGCTGTCCAGGCGCCGCGGCTGGGCCTGGTGCTGAAAGCTGACGCTCCGGAGGGGACCGGACTTGCCGACTACCGGAGGATAGCGGAGCCCTACAGGCAGGGTTTTGGTGACACGGAAGACTCTGGGTTTGAGTTCGTGCCCTGGCCCTCAGACTGGCGACTGCGACACTCTGCGCTGTGCAGGCCCGGCCCCTTGAACGACGACCGGAGGCCTTGACGCCGGGATCGGCCCACCTTGGCCCCTCGGTGGTACTGTGTGACATTGGCTGCAGTCTTTCTTTGATCGCTATATCCCGGGGGTCGCCAACGGTGTCGCCAGCCCGGGTCGCTCTGCCGGGACCCGCCCTGCCGCCATCTTGTCCCTGAGGAGCTGGTATTGGTGGCCTCCGTCTGCACCTTGGGCTGGCGGGTGCTTGCTGTCGCCTCCGCTACTGAACTAACTTCCTGCGGGATGTGCTGAGGAGAGGCCCTGGCTTTGGCTCCCGGTCGCCACCCTGGCCGGGCATCACGACTGGTAGTGCCCGGGCCGGGCCGCCATTTTGTCACTTGTGACGCAGCACCCTTGCTTACAGAGCGGTCTCCACATCTGGCGCACACGGGCAACTGGGCAACTCTGAAGCGGCCGGACTTGGGCCTCGTCCACTGCAGCGACCACGATGACTGGAAGGGGCGGCTCGAGGAAGGGGGACCGCACCCTGCCGGATATGCTTGGCAGGGCCCAGCAGCTGCGGGACAGAACACAGCCGTCGCCGGGCTCCTCCCGGGCCTCGGCGGATGCGACTGGGGGCGAGCCACCGGTCACGAGGTCCTTTATGGAGGAATTATTTAGCTCCCTCAAGGAAGACTTCCAAACGTTGAAGAGAGAGGTGGCCAGTGAAGTCCGTGAAGTGCGCAGAGAGGTGGAGGGCCTTGGCGAGCGAGTTGACACAGTAGAGACAGCGGGCCAGCGCCGAGATGAAGAGATAGTCCATCTTCAACAGGACGTTCTCCGTCTCCGGGAGCAGTGTGTCGAGCTCCAGGCCCACTCTGAGGACCTCGAGAACAGGTCCAGGCGGAACAACATCCGGGTGAGAGGTGTCCCATCCGCGGACGAGGGGACCGACTTGGTGGCCTATCTACAGGACCTGTTCCGTGAGGTCTTGGGGGAAGATGCAGACTTCCCTATCCGCATCGACAGAGCGCATAGGGTAGGTCGACAGCGCCAGTCATCGGCGCCCCCCCGGGACATTTTGGCGTTCTTGCCCGATTTTCCACTGAAAGAACGCATCATGGCGGAAGCCCGGAGGAAGCAGCCTTTAACTTTCAGGGAGCGGCCTGTAGCGCTCTACCAAGACCTTTCCGCCATCACGCTGCAGAAGCGCAGGTCCTTCAGGATTGCCACTGACTTTCTGCGTGAACACGAGACGCCCTACTCCTGGGGACACCCTTTCCGTCGGATCTTTAGGTGGAACGGGGTGCTTCACCAATTGCGCTCTCTGCAAGACCTCTGCGGAGTACTGGGACTCACGGCCACGGAGGAAGACGGAGCTACACCGTCGTGGAGGCGCCCAGAGAGACGGAGCCGAAGGAGGTCAACGAGAAGACAGTCACCAGCGGCTGCAAGTCGCCCTGATTCCCCTACTATTAGGGCGGACATGGCAGATGCTTTGAGGGCAGCGGCCAGGAACTTGGCCGACTCCAATGTCGTGGCCTTGACGGCCTAAATTCACTCCGGGGGGAGAGATTCTTAGCCTCTACGATGCTGGGTTTGGGGCCGGGGGTTGGGGAGGGGCGGTTGAAGGTGAGTGGCTGAACGTCCACTTTGCTGTTTTCTATGGACTTGCCCGTTTTGGGGCTTGACTGAGACAATGGGGTGTTTACATTTGTTTTTGGCTAGTTGCCTTGAGTGTGTTTTGGGAGGGTGTAAGGGTTGTTTTGTTGTTGGGGGGGTCCCGTCCAATGTTGTCCATGCCCACGCTTGGCCTGTCCTGGCCTTTCCCGCACGCCTGCCCCATGCGCCCCGCCCGCAGATCCCCTGCCTGTTGCATAGCGCTTCTGTTCCCCGGGAGGAATGCCGTTCTTAAAGGTAGTGACCCTTAATGTTAAGGGTCTGAATAACCCTGTGAAGCGAAGGGCCATCCTATCACTGCTGGAGGGGACGCAGGCGGCTATATGCCTCCTGCAGGAGACCCATTTGCTGCCCAGGGATTGCCATAGGCTGCGCTCTGCCAAGTTCCCCACTCAATTCTTCTCCTCAGCAGCGACCAAGACTGCAGGTGTAGCCATTCTTTTAGCTAGCTCCTTTAGAGGCGAGGTTCTATACAAGTATGCCGAACAGAAGGGGAGGCTCCTTGCATATCGCATGCGACTTGGGGGAATAACTTTCACGGTTGGCTCGGTTTATAGCCCGAATGATCACCAGGATCGTTTCTTAGATTCAGTGCTGGTGGATGTCACTGCCTCACCCGATCGCCATGTTATCCTGGGGGGGGGGACCTTAACATCGTTTTCGACTCTGCTATGGACAGGTCGGCGCAACGCTTCCCGCAGACGGGGGAACTTCCCCGCGCGGTGAAGGATCGGATTGCGGAGATGGATTTGCACGACCTCTGGCGCTCTATGCACCCCGCTGATAGGGACTACTCTTACTTCTCCCACGCGCACTGCACGTACTCGCGGCTGGATTACCTCCTGGTGAGTGGCCCGCTGTGCACCGCCGCCACGGCGGCGGACATTGGAGTCCTATCCCTGTCCGACCATGCGCCAGTTTCCGGCGTTTTCAAGTGGCCGGGACCCTCTCCCTCTCGAGGGATGTGGCGTCTTCGCGATACTCTTTTACATAAGAAGTCTGTTGTGAAGCGCATAGGGGAGGTCATTCAGGATTATTTGACTCACAACAGCAACTCCGACACGTCTCAAGCAACGCAGTGGGCAGCTTTGAAAGCGGTTCTCCGGGGGTAATTTATCTCCATCTCCTCAGCCGAAAATAAGGAACAGCAGCGTAAAAGGGACGAACTGACCGCGCAGGTCAGGGAGCTTGAGCAGGTTCATCGCCGCACAGGGGCTCCGAGAGTTTGGAGGCAATTGAAAGCGGCGAGGAAGCTCCTATCAGCACTGGATCTTGATAGGGCGGAGTATGCCGCTTTGCGCCTGAAGCATGCCTTTTACTCAGGGGTGGACAAGTGTGGTAAGCTCCTGGCCCATCGGCTCCGGGTCGCACAGCAGCGTAATGTCGTGAAGGAACTGGTGGGTACGGACGGGGTTCTTGTTTCTGGTGACGCAGAGGTGGCGGAATCCTTTCGTGACTTCTACGAAGCACTGTATGCCGGGGAGCCCTCCTCGCCGCAAGAAGCCGAGGACTATTTGGAGTCAGTGGCCCTCCCGGTGCTGGATTCCGCCCAGGCGGACCATCTAGAGAGGGACATCCATGTCGAAGAAGTCATCTCCGCTATAGCGCGACTGAAACATGGTAAGGCCCCGGGCCCGGATGGCTACACAGCTTTGTTTTATAAGACCTTCTGCACCGCTGTGGCCCCAATCCTGGCTCGACTGTTTAACTCCTTCTCCGAACCTGGCGCTATCCCACCGGACCTCCTTAACGCTACGGTATCAGTCATCCCGAAACCCGGGAAGGACCGAGCCTTGTGTGGTTCGTACAGGCCCATTTCACTCTTAAATGTGGACCTCAAGCTATATACAGGGATTCTAGCGTCCAGGCTTGGTCTACACCTACCGGGACTGGTGGAGGCGGACCAGGCTGGTTTCGTACCCGGCAGACAGACGGTGGACAATACCAAGAGAGTGACGCACGTACTAGAGAAGGCCTCGCGTATCTCGGGGGAGCGGATGTTGCTATCAGTTGATGCGGAGAAGGCCTTCGACAGAGTTCATTGGCCGTACCTTGAGCTGGTTCTCAGGAAACTGGGTATCGGCGAGAAGTTCCGCACCATGGTCCTCAACTGTTATAAAAGTCCATCGGCGTCTGTGCGGGTCAATGGATGTGGCTCCGGTAGTTTTGCCATCGAACGCGGTACGAGACAAGGTTGTCCCCTCTCGCCGCTTTTGTTCGCCCTCTACATGGAGCCGTTTGCTCAGAGGATTCGCAATAATCCAGACGCCATTGGGGTTAAGATGGGCCAATATGTCCACACGGTCAGCCTTTATGCGGACGATGTCCTGCTGACCCTAGACGACCCCAAGAGGTCCCTCCCGGCGTGCGTCCAGGAACTGGACGCCTTTGCGCGTGTAGCCGGCTTCAAAATGAATATGAGCAAGTCGGTGGCGTTGGATGCGTCACTGGCAGCGGAAACCAGGAGGGACCTTCCGCGTCTTTTCCCCATGCAGTGGTCCTCGTCTACGGTGCCATACCTGGGGATCCTGCTGGCGCCCACACTACCGGAGATGGTGACAGCCAATTACACTTCCCTCAGCAGGAAGATCAAGGAGGAACTTGGCCGCTGGAGCAAGGGCCTGCTGTCGTGGCTGGGTCGTATTGCAGCGGTTAAGATGACGGTGCTGCCCCAGATTCTGTACCTCTTTCGCGCTCTACCTCTCCAACCCCCTGTGGGTTGGATACAGCGGACGCAAGCTGACATCTCCCGCTTTGTTTGGCAAGGCCGTAAACCGCGGATGAAGAGGGTCCTCTCTACGCTTGCTCCGGAGGCGGGGGGTCTTGGTATCCCGGACCTCTGTAAATATTTTCAAGCGGCGCAACTGCGATACTTGGTGGAGTGAAGCAGGTGGGAATCTGACAAACACTGGCTTTTTCAAGACCAGGCGGTGGCGGGCCGCACCCTCCAGGAGGTTCCGTTCTTGCGCCGCGCGCATCGTCCTGCTAATCTCTTCGCCTCTTTTGTTACACGGGTCCCCCTGCGGGTGTGGGATGCGGTTTGCGAGGCTTATGAGCTGACCACCTTCCCCTCGCCGTTCACACCCATAGTGGGTAACCCGGACTTTGCCCCAGGGCTAGAGCCGGGAGCCTTTTCACATTGGGTGAGCGCGGGCTGCAGGGCGCTTTTCCAGATCTACGGGCCGGAAGGCGTGCTCCCTTTCCAACAACTTCGACAGGAATTCGGCCTGACAGAAACGGACAGACTGCGCTATATGCAGGTCCGACACTGGGCTCTCCAACCCCAGGTGCGCGACACCGCTGCTCGCCAAATTACACCATATGAGCGGTGGTTGGTGACCCGAACCTCGGACGCCAAGTTGATTACCGACTTGTATAAATTCCTTCAGCCCCCGCCGTTCCACTATCATAACCCGGGGAGGGAGCGCTGGCACAGAGAATTGGGTAGGACACTTAGCCACAGGGAGTGGGACAAAATTTCATATCGGGCGAGGCACTCTGCATACCACACGGGACTCACGGAGACCTTCACTAAGGTGTCTACTTACTGGTATTACACCCCGGAGAGACTATATGAAATGCGTAGACACACTGACAAGAGGTGCTGGCGGGGATGCGGACAGGAGGGTACCCTCTCGCACATTCTTTGGGCTTGCCCGGTGTTGACTGCCTACTGGAAGGAGGTCTTGGACGAGGTAGATAGGCACTTTGAGATTGAGCTGCCGCGCTTCCCAGCGTATGTTTTGTTAGGCCTCCCTAATGATCTAATGTATCCGTTGAAGTCACGCAGGGGTAGACAGATTGCAATTGAGCTAGGCTCAGCGGTCCAGAATATTCTTGTCTACTGGCGCACAGCCACTGTTCCCTCCATTACTGGTTGGCTGCATAGACTCTGGCAGGTGTTGGGTATGGAGAAGATGTCGCTTACAGTGGCTGGGGATGTAGATCAGTTTGAGGAGCTATGGCAACCCTTCCTAGCGCTACTGTCCTCGGAATTCCGGGAACTCACCTGCCCGAGGTACCTTCAACTTCTTAGGCTGACGCCACCGGCGGCCCCGGTGGATTAGAGTGCACAGTGGACAAGATCTTAGGGGATGGGGTGTGGGCCGTTTGGGGCGGGCTATCCTAATACAGGGCCACTGGACGGGGGAGTTGGGGTGTTGTTTTCTTTCCTTTTCCTTCATTAGGGGTGGGGGGCTCGGGGGAAATGTGTTGTGCTTTGATGGATCACTGACGGCTATTTGCGCGCGGCTAAGGATGGGGTGTTGAGGTGCACGAGAGGGTTACACAAATTGCTTAATTGCCTTACATTTGTTGCATTTTCCTTTTGGACCATCGGACTACTACTTTTTGCCGACACTCCTGTGATGCGCTTCCTTTTTGCCATACTGTATGTAACCTTAACCTCCTATTCCCCTTCCCCATTTTTCTTTTGTCTTAATAAAAATGCTTTAAACCTAAAGAAAGAAAAAACAAAGCAAGGCATCAACAAAATACAAAAGTGCATAGACTGTACGAGGGCAGTGCGACCCCGAGCCAAATATACAGTTTTTTCCCTGAACATGCACCAATCCATGTTTTCCATCCACACCTCAAGAGTAGGAGGCCTCTGGGACCCCCACAACTGTACAATGTTCCGTTTAGCAATCATGGCCCCTGGAGTCACCCACTGGGTCTAAGCTACATTATGATCCATGGGCTCCCAAACATTCAACAGGCAGCGCCTGGCCTCTGGCAAGAGAGCCACACCTGTAACCTCCTGCATCACCTCGTGTATCCTACTCCAATAATCAGTGACTTCCCGACACTCCCAGATGATGTGGAGGAACGTCCCCAGCTGTCCACAACCCCGTTGACACAGACCCTCCTCGGAAAAACCCATCCGGACTAGACGGGGACCCGTGACATAGACCCTATGCAAAATCTTGAGCTGAACTAATCTGAGTCGTGCAGGAATCGCGACCTCCTTCGGTGAGGAGATCGCCGATTGCCAGTCTTCATCATCAAGTTCAAGGCAGTCACGGGTCCATTGATCTCGTAATTGCGACAGAAGGTCCGCCCTGTGGTTAATACGTTTTTTATACACCAGGGAGATGGTACTATCTGGGATATGGCCATCCAACACATGGTCCTCCAATGGGTTAGATTCCGGTATTTCCTCCCCTTCCGGGAAGACTGACATTAGTGCATGACGGACCTGAGCATAGCGGAAGTACTCCGTCCCTCCCAGTTCAAACTCAGTCTGCAAGGCCGCAAACGATTTCACTTGTCCCTTAACCCAGAGGTCTCCCACCTTGGAGATACCAATGAGATTCCACTGGTTGAACCCCTTAGTGTTCCACAATTTACCAAACCTATCAGAGCCGAACGATCCTTCCACCCTAACAAATCAGTAGCATCTTGCCAGATCCGTACAGCCGTTCTCGTCGGCCCGTCAGAGTCTTTACCACAGATTTCGATTAGAACGCTCTGTAATAATTGTCGCCGGGAAGAAGCCACCTATCCATAGCGAAACCAGGATTTAACTCAGGGCCATACATACCGTGGTTGATGGCTCCTAACTGCGACGCCCAATAATATCTTTTAATGTCGGGGAGAGCAATGCCCCCATCATAACACAGAAGCGTTAACTTGGCCAGCGCAATACGAGGTCTGCCATCCCTCAACAATTTCTTTTGCAGACCCTCAACTACACGTAAGTAACTAGCTGGAACAATATCAAGTGTGTTCTGAAGGGCATATAGAAAACGAGGGAGAGACATCATCTTGAAAAGAGCCGCTCGCCCGAGCAGTGACAGCGGGAGCTTCCGCCAGCCCGCAACATCTCGCTTCAACCGACTCAAAGGAGGGAGAAGGTTCTTTTCATATCAAACCACGGGGTCTATCGAAACATAGATCCCGAGATATTTGAACCCCTCTTGCGCTATCTGGATGGGGCAGTTACGCGGTAGGATCGGAGCATCACCACAAAGAACATAAAGATAGGATTTCGCCCAGTTGATAACCAAGCCAGAGTTTCTACCGAAGGAAGCCAAAACATCACATAGTACTATCAAGGATTTCCTGGGAGAAGTCAAGTAAAGCAAGATATCATCCGCATATGAGATGCGATCTTCGAACTGTGGAGACCACTGAATACCCCTCATTGAGGGCTCCCAACGGATCCAAGCTGCAAGAGGTTCTAGGGCCAACGCGAACAAAAGAGGAGACAGCGGGCAACCCTAGCGAGTACCCCGCCCAAGACAAAATGGCCCAGAGACGCGTCCATTAACCACTATCTGGGCAAGAGGGTCCGCATAGAGAAGCTGCACCCAGCTAATGAAATCCGACCCAAAGCCAAATTTAGCCAACACCACCCACAAATACGGCCATTCCACCGTATTGAACGCCATAGTGGCATCCAACGACGCCAAAATGGCTGGCTCACGCAGCGTCGCGGCCCTCGCGAGAGCCCCGTGCAGACGCCCAAGGTTCAACGCCGTATTCCTGTGCGGGATAAAACCAGACTGATCCAGATGGACCAGTTCACTAACGACATTGATCAGTCTATTTGCCAGCAGCTTGGCCAGAATTTTAGGTTCAGCATTTAACAGTGAAATCGGTCGATACGAAGCACACTTATTCCTTGGTTTCCCTTCCTTATGTATTACAACTATCGATGCCAACCGCAGATCGCGGGGGAGGAGACCACGATCTCGGGACTCCAGGAACATGTCTCTTAAATACGGAGCAATCTTGTCCGGACGAAGCTTGTAAAGCTCAATCGGGAGACCGTAGGGACCTATCGCTTTACCAGAGTGTAGGGGACGCATAGCTAACGCTACCTCATCCGCAGTGATTTTACAGTCCATGAAGTCTCGGTCCGCCTCAGAAAGGCTCGGGAGCGCAATATCTCGCAACAGCAAGCAAGAGTCCTCCTCCGGCCTATCCGACACAGGAGAGTACACAGTGTGAAAATGATCGGCGAAACATGCCACTATCTCTTGCGGGTCAGTGATCAAAACCCCATTCTCCATCTCGATTTCAGGTACCACACGACCAGCTCTATCTTTCCTATCTAACCATGCAATTAATTTGCCCGCCTTGTCCCCATCATCATAGAGACGCCCCTGCTGTTCCCGACTAAGGGCCTTCGCACCATCCGTTACCAATGTTCTATATTCCAGCTGTTTCAATTGCAGCACATGCAGTCTAGAGCGGGTCACCTCTTGTTCTAGTTCCAGTTCCAAATCAGCTAGCTCTACCCTTACCACATCCTCCTCCTTCTGCTTCTTAACTCCAGCAATTAACGAGAGAGCTTGGCCCCTAAGGTCTTGAAAACCTCCCACAGCGATATCGGGGAAGAAACCAAACCCTCATTCTACCGGAAATAATGATCCACAGCCTTTACAAGCTCACTGCGAGTCTTAGGATTTCGAAGATACCAAGGGTTAATAGGGGCTATCCTTCCCCCGGAGCCCGGCGCCAATTCAAACCGAAGCCACAGCGGGGAGTGATCAGAGATACCCCGAGCCATATGCCTGACCTCCGCAACATAGGACGCTTGTGCAGCTGGCAACAAAACAATCAATTCTGGAGAGACTACCATGGGCACCCGAATGAAACGTATACTGCCGCCGAGTAGAGTGAAGCAGTCACCAGCAGTCCACCAGGCCTATTGTGTCGATGAAGTCAGGGAGCCAGCCATGAGCGTCCCCCCCCCCCCCCCCCCCCCCCCCGAGATCCCTAGGTGGGTGTCTATCCAGCATAGCGGAAACCACTGCATTAAAATCACCACCTAGAATCAAAAAACCCCCAGGGAGATAGAGTAGAACCCGTCCCAGGTCAGCAAAGGTTGTAGACTGCAGGCCAGGAGGAACATAAATAGACACCAGGGAAAGTGTGCGGCCCTCCCACCGTCCCGACACAGCCACATAGTGCCCCCTTTCATCAAGGACCGTAGAGTCCACCTCAAGCGGGAGAGAGTTCTTAACAAGGATTCCAACCCCCCGGAACTCGGAAGAGAACCCAGTGTGTGCCACAAGACGATATCCCTTCCTGTTCATGGCATGACATGTATTTCCTACCAAGTGGGTCTCCTGAAGTAGAACAACATCAGGGGAATGTCGTTTTAAAAGTTGCAATACCACCCCGCATTTAATCTTGTCCCCCAACCCGTTAACATTCCAGCTCATCAACCTCAACCCCCATCATGGAAGAGAAAGAAGACCCAACCCCCGTCTGAGTAAGCACGTAAATGAAAATGCCTTGCAATATAGCGTCTTGCAAAAACAGTAACCTGAAAACCAACACCCCTCACCACCCCCCCAAACAACCTGTTTCAGTACCCCCCCACCCTGCACCCCTGCTTACCACTATAGAGCCACCCAACTCGCAGTGTGCCTGTCGCCCCCACATCTAAACTAAGCTACAAGGAGTAAAGCTGAGGAGGAGAGAAACCCTCCGATAGCCCCGCAGCCCCCCGTTCCATCTGTAATTACCCATACATCAAAACTCGAACCACCACAATAGTAAACCCCCTAGTGTCCCTAGAAACCAGACAGATGGTGCTTATTCCAGCTCCATAGTTCCTCCCTACGCTCTGCCAGATTGTCTCTCTGGTTCTTGTTGGGCCGGCAGAGTGTCCAACCAGTCGGCCACCACCTCGGGCTTATCAAAGAAGTAGACCCATTCGTCATACTCGATCCTCAACTTGGCTGGGAAAAGCATTGCGTATTTGAGACCCATATCACGAAGTGTCCTCTTCACCCCCAGAAAACTTAGCCTCTGTTTTTGGACCGTCTGTGTGAAATCCGGGTAGAAACTGATTGATGAGTTCTCGAATTTCAAGGGCCCACCCGCTCGAGAGGCCTGGAGGATAGCGTCCCTGTCCCGAAAGTTGAATATCCGCGCTATCATAGGCCTCGGCGGGGCACCTACTTTCGGTCTGCTGCCTGGGACCCTGAGCGCTCGCTCCACAGTAAAGAACTTGTTCAGTCCCTTGGGCGCTAGCTTGTTGACGATAAGGTCCTCAACAAAGTGGTCAGCCGCTTGATCTTCTGCCTTTTCCGGAACTCCAATTATACGAACATTATTCCGCCAGGCCCTCCCTTCAAAATCCTCCAGGCGATGGACAACACTGTCATTCGAGGCCTTCAGGTTACGGACCTCAGTCTGCAGATCGACGACGTCATCCGTTAAACTCGATGTTTTTATATCCAACGATTTGACCTTTTCCTTAGTCTTTGTAAGGTCCGTGCGAATCAAATTCATATCGATCGCCACTGTATCCAATTTATGGACAAGGGTCTCCATTTGCTTCCCAAGGGAAAACCTGATACCATCGATGGCGGCCATCACGTCCTGTAAATTTGGTTCAGTTACCGGAGCCGATGAGTCCTTCGCCTCCACCAGTGACCTACCCGGTCCACTGGGCGACCCCTTAACCTGGGCATATCGGTCCATGACATTGGTTTGAGTATATCCACCCCGTCTGGTGGCTTTCGACTTCTGCTTGTCCCCCTCCGGTTTGCTCGCCATTTCAGAAAAATCTCCAGTTGCTGTCCAAATCAAGAGCGGGGGAGGGGAAACAAGTGTCCAGTCCAGCAAGCAGTAGATAAGACCTAACTGCTAGGGAAGTTGACCAATGTGACTTATCCGCTCAGAGTCCAGAAAGCGAAAGTGCAAAATGGCCCTCGGGCAAAGCACTAGAATTAGCCAAATAAGGACGGCTCACGCTCTAGGCCAAAGTTCGACACCTCGTGTGTTGTTCAGTACGCTCAAGCACCAACAGGGGTACGAGCTTTCGCTTCAATGAGGCGTCCCCAGGCCCGGGATCCAAACCAAGTGCCAAAAACAAAAGTGAAAGTGAAGCCGGACCGGCCGCCTCCGGGATCTTAGGTCGATGTTGTTCAATTACACCCCGGGCACCATGCCAACCCACCGTCGGGCATCCAAGAGACGAAGGCCGCAAACTTTCCAGCACCACAACTCTGGCCTCCGGGGTCCGATCGGGATACAAATTTCAGCTTTTACTTCTCCCGTGGTGCATCTGCACGAAGATGTCGACAGCAAACCGGATAAATGATAGGATTTATTCGGGAGGTTACGAGGGTCTCGGGAGCCCTGCGCTCATGCGGCCATCGTGGTTTCGCGCGAAGGTCCTCCTCTACCGATATCCTTCTTAAATCACAACGTAAACCATCATAATCCACTGCAATGTAAACTTTTCTTACATTACCTATCACTTCAATCTTGACTTGCTCTACCTAGTTTGCCTTATCTTCTATAAGTTACCAGGTTAAGCTTGCAATACATAATAAAATAGAAATATCCATTCTTTATCTCAGCCTCCTCAAACACATTTGGATCTGTGAGCTCCTATTGTGGCTCCATGACAACCTCAATCAGTCCTACATTTTGAACGATCAGCACTTGTCCGCTGGGAACACATACTTAAAAGTATAAATACCATACTGTTACATGCAATGCTACAAATACCAGAATGCCACTGGCTACAAAGTCAGGCCAACCTGAGGATGTCACAGATGGCGTGGTTTTTTTTGGGCCATGGTGGGACTCTGCTGTTTTTAGGTCTCGGCTAAAAGACGCGCGTAAGCGCGTCTCCGCCGAGATCTTATGTCAGCGAGTAGCAGTCCCAGGAGACACTCCTGGCCGCGCGCAGGCGATTCTAAACTGGCACGCGCATTAGTACGAGCGCTGCGCGAGGCTCCCACACAACACACGCATACATAGAAACAGAAGCGCTCACGCACGCACATACATACAGAACCCCCCCACTCATACACACACACACACACACACACACACACACACACACACACACACACACACGCGCGCGCACCGGCCCCCCCCTCTCCCCTTTAACTTACTGCTCCGCACCGGCAGGGAGAGTTGACGCTGCGGCTCCTATCCCGGGACTCCCTCTTGGTCAAGGGAGCCCCGCAACACGCGTGCAACGTCCTGTTGTCGGCCCCGGGGGCTCTCCACGCTCGCAGGAGCCCCGGGCCGCTCCACGCATTTCCTCCGCCTGCCTCCTCTTCCGGTCCGGACGCGGCTCCGCCCCAGTCACAGGCGACCTTGCCTGACTTCCGGTGCGGCCGCGGCGGAATTCCGGGGGCAGTAAGTTATTGTATATTTGGCTGCTAAATGAAAGCGTGTCCATCTGCCACTGACATTTAAATTTACTAAAAATATGTGAATATGCTCTAAATCCAAATGTAAATTTAATTTAGCTAAAAACTATTCTTATTTTAAGTGAAATTAATGTTTTCATGTAAATCAGAACCCATGCTGAACAGTTTGTTTCGGCATTACTGTTTGCATGTCATATTTTTATCTTTTTGAAGGAAATGTACTACTTTTGAGTAGAGAAGTAGTCTAAAGCGTGATTTAACACATGCTGCTCGAAATGTGAACTTGGCGTGGTACAGACAGCTTCAGTGTGTTTCCTTGTTTTCTCTGTTTTGACATTATGCACTAGTTCTAGCTGTGGAAGGAAGCTGTAGTGAGTGCAGAGTAGTGAGTGTGAGTAGTGAGTGCAGAGTAGTGAGTGCAGAGTAGTGAGTGCAGAGTAGTGAGTGCAGAGTAGTGAGTGCAGAGTAGTGAGTGCAGAGTGCAGAGTAGTGAGTGCAGAGTAGTGAGTGCAGAGTAGTGAGTGCAGAGTAGTGAGTGCAGAGTAGTGAGTGCAGAGTAGTGAGTGCAGAGTAGTGAGTGCAGAGTAGTGAGTGCAGAGTAGTGAGTGCAGAGTAGTGAGTGCAGAGTGCAGAGTAGTGAGTGCAGAGTAGTGAGTGCAGAGTAGTGAGTGCAGAGTAGTGAGTGCAGAGTAGTGAGTGCAGAGTAGTGAGTGCAGAGTGCAGAGTAGTGAGTGCAGAGTAGTGAGTGCAGAGTAGTGAGTGCAGAGTGCAGAGTAGTGAGTGCAGAGTAGTGAGTGCAGAGTAGTGAGTGCAGAGTAGTGAGTGCAGAGTGCAGAGTGCAGAGTAGTGAGTGCAGAGTAGTGAGTGCAGAGTAGTGAGTGCAGAGTAGTGAGTGCAGAGTAGTGAGTGCAGAGTAGTGAGTGCAGAGTAGTGAGTGCAGAGTAGTGAGTGCAGAGTGCAGAGTAGTGAGTGCAGAGTGCAGAGTAGTGAGTGCAGAGTGCAGAGTAGTGAGTGCAGAGTAGTGAGTGCAGAGTAGTGAGTGCAGAGTAGTGAGTGCAGAGTAGTGAGTGCAGAGTAGTGAGTGCAGAGTAGTGAGTGCAGAGTAGTGAGTGCAGAGTAGTGAGTGCAGAGTGCAGAGTAGTGAGTGCAGAGTAGTGAGTGCAGAGTAGTGAGTGCAGAGTAGTGAGTGCAGAGTAGTGAGTGCAGAGTAGTGAGTGCAGAGTAGTGAGTGCAGAGTAGTGAGTGCAGAGTAGTGAGTGCAGAGCAGTGAGTGCAGGTGCAGAGTGGTGTGTGCTGTTTAGTGCAGAGTGCTGTGTATTGGCAATGTAAATGACAATGCCATTTATTTATGATTTAAAGAAAAAAAAAGAAATGTCATGAGCAATGCCAATTGCTCTACCTTTAATGATGCCGAGACCATTGCATTGCAAATGCTTGTTTTTAAAGGCATGGTACAATTGTGGCAATAGTCAATAGACATGAACCAAATACACAATGGAGTGTAGCAAGGAGGGGGAACCGAGATGTCTTAACTCGTGCGACAATACGGGTTGTGTTGAACAACAACAGATTGGGAGACAGCGATGATTCGCACGCTCCTCGTGTTCAATGCCATCAAATGAAACATTAATGTATCCTTCATTCATGTGAGGCAATGCCTCTCTGCTCCTTGAAGGGATAAATAAGGAGCTTTTCTCATCTCGGCCTCTTCCATTCTATTCACAAGGTCTATGCAGGGCATGGACAGTCACAATCACTTGCCTGGCCACCAAATAAAGCACAACAAGGAAGTCCAGGATATTTAGGGTCTTCTTTTGAGCCAATCACACAGATACTCAGCCAACAAGCCCTGGCAAAGCCAATAGGTTTCACCTCTGCAAAATCTACTGGTTTTGTCAAATTTTTTTTAGACCTGTTACACAGCAGCGCGAGCTGATGTGCAGCATGGCTTAACGTTTTTTGTTGTATTTTTTAAAGCGCTGTGATGCGGCCAAGGTCGGCCACATAATAGCGTTTTTTTCATATTTTTTTTTAAAACTTTAAGCCATGTTGTACAGCAGATAGAGCCGCAGTGTAACATGCCTTAGGACAAACATTGGCAAAACCATGTATGCACCAAGAAAAGAAATGCATCCATTACACACATCTTTTAAATCCTATGGGAAATAAAACAGCATACTGTAACCAATCACTGGAATTAAAATTCCACGATTTTTCAATTTCTCAATGTCTTGCTCATCTGACACATTACAAACGCACACATTTTATGCAAATTTAACAGCATAGTTTCATATAAGAAATGCATAACTTCTCTCTGTAAACAAAAGCAAAAACCTGCACACAAGCAAGCACAATGCCTCACATGCAAGAAAACCTGCATAGAAAGCACACTCTATGCATACATGTATACACAAACGGACAGTCCTTCACCACACAAAGACGCACCCACATTACACAAACACGCACCTGCACTCGCAAATAGACAAACGCCCAAGGGACACACACAAGAACAGAGCTCGCATACCAGCACACACAATCTGCAACGGAATACAAGCAAGTATTTTCATACACAGCGACTCGTGAATAAATCACATGTAACATGCTATGAGCTACAAACACAAAGCCAAGTTCTTGTATGCAAACACAAACACACATTTTGCACACGCAAACACAGGTTCGCATACATTTTACACTTCGAAGCAATCTATATAGACTCACACCATATGGACGGATCCCTGCAATTGTAATACATATTCCTGCATTCACCACCACTCAGATGTACACATTCCAAACACCATCGTGGTAGCTGCAAATTCATACATTATAATCCTAAATGTGAAGTGCACTACTATGACACTAAAGGGGGACAGGGTGTGTTAAAGGGAGGTAGAGACAGCGGACAAAGAAATACAAGGACGTTTGAAGGGGGAAATCAAGGGAGAGAAGTAAGACTGAAAGCGGGGTAGGGGTTCAAAAGGCAGCGAGAGAGTAAGGAATGAGGGGGACAAAGGAAGCGATGGGACAGAAAAATGTAGGAAAAGAGAAAGGAATAGAAGGGACGAGAATGCCAGATAAGTCAAGGGGAGAATAAAAGAGAGAGTAGGCATGCAGGGGTAAAGTTGAGGGGCTGCCGAGGCATGCACTCCTTTAAGAGTTCCTGCAGAAACCTGTCGCCAGTGGAAGGGCACTGAGCACCGGAAGCAGTACTTGGTCCAGGCTCCATGGCAGGAAGGAAGACTGAAGCCCAGGAACAAGACTGAGGCGAGGAGGAGGAGCTGACGAAAAGGAATCAAGCAAAGAACACACAATGGGAGCCAGCCAATGGGTAAGTAAAGGTAGGATATGGGCGGGCTCTGAACCCCTTTAAATATATTTTTTTAGATACAAGGGATTAGCAGGCACAGCACGAGCGCTGAGAAGGTGAAACCTAAAAATGGGGGGCATCTAGGGTGACCAACTGGCATTGGTGCAAATTCAGGACGGTGAGTGTAAAAATTCAGGACAAAGGGTCAAAATTCAGGACACAAATTCAGGACAGGAGGTCAAAATTCAGGACAAAACTTCAGGACAATTGGATAAGTTTTACAGACACATCAGAGGTCGCGCATAGTATTTAAGTAAGCCCAGCCATATCTAGACATATTCAGCCATTTGCAAACCTATCCATCATGTATCCTTCCATCTTTCATTTCACTCATCCATCCCTTCATCCATCCTTTCACTCATCCATCCATTATCCATCTATCCGCTCTTGCACCCTATCCATCTGTACACTCAGCCACTCACTCTTCTACCCATCCATCCATTCACTCATCCATCCAGCGATTTACCCTTTCACCTTTCCAGCCATCCTTTCACCTACTCATCCATCCACCCAGTCACTGATCCTTCCACCCATCCACCCTTTCAGTCATCCATCATCCTCCCTTTCTCTCTCCATCGACTCTTTCACTTAGCAATCCTTCCTTCCTTCCATCCATCCATCCATCCACCTACCCTTCCTTCCTTCCATCCATCCATCCATCCACTCACCCACCCACCCACCCATCTACTCATCCGCTCATGAATCCATCCATTGACCCTATCACTCATTCATCCTTTCTCTCATCCATTTATCCTTTCACTCCTTCAATGGTCTATTCATCATTTTGTCCATCTACCTTCCCTTTCACTCACTCATCGATCCTTACATCCACCCTTTCACTCATCCGTCCATCCATTCGCCCTTGCACTTATCAATTCATCAATCCATCCATCCATCATTTCACTCATCCATCCACCCACTCACTCATCATCCACCTTTTCACTCATCCATCCTTTCACTCATCCATCCACCCTTTTACCCATCCAGCTACCCTTCCACCCATACATCCAGCTATTTCAGTTTTCTCTCTTCCATCCTTCCACTCACTCATCAATCAATCCATCCCCTCCCATTATCCATCTATTCAATCTTTCATTCATCCATTCCCCCTTTCACTAATTCATCTTGCCATCCCTTCACTTACTCACTCGCCCACCTTTTCATATTAATTTTGAGCTGAGCATTTTTGAGAAGAGGCCCATCAAGAACTTCACCCTCGCTGCAGGAGACATTCCAGGACTGGGACAGAAGCCACCCAGGGCAGAGACAGGATCCACTACAGGAGGGGACAGGAGCAATCACAGGCGGAGGGGGGGGGGGGCAGGAGCCACCACATGGGAGGACAAGAGCCATCACTGGAGGGGGAACAGGATATGCCAGGGTGGACACAGGGGTGGGTATGCATTACGGTATTCTAGTATGATCTTAGTCTCTTCCAGGGTGGGGGAGGGCTCCTTACCCCCTCCTGGCTAAGACAACGAGAAGACAGGTTCTGTTTCCAAAATGTTAGTTTTGCCCCCCTCCCCCCACACGGATGTACAGTACTGAAAGGAGATACTCCAAGAGAACTGATTTAACTGATTGTCCTCCATATTTTGTTAATCAGTGTGAGTGTGATTGTGCCATTTCTCTATTTTATTACAATATAGACTGCATGTTTGATCGAGGTTTGTTTACAATTTAGAGACAGTAATTAAGCTCTGAAGTGAACCACGTGCTGCCTCGGTGTAATCAGGGCCGGTTCTAGGATATTTGGAACCCTGTGCAGAAAGGGAATGTCTCACACCAATTGAAAATACAAGACGCATTCAGGGCTGTTTGCATCTGAATACATGGCCCTGCTCCGAAGCTGCCGCCCCTCCCTCTGTCACCTTCAAGCACCTCTTAACAGCTCATCAAGGGCTGACGGTGTGAGGGTTGCCATCCCGCTGTGCCTCGCCAATGCTGCTGGTATCTGAGCCTTTGTACTGCCTCGGAGTCTGTTACACCCGACCTCAGCAGCATCAGCAGTCAAGAAGGGAGGTGGGGGCCAGCTGTGTCGGTTGTGCGACCAGTTAAAATTACGGACAAATGGCGTCCGTTAAACAATCCTTCACGGACAACGGACAGACGGCCGAAATTACGGACTGTCCGTGAAATTTACGGACGGTTGGTCACCCTAGGGGCATCTCATCCGCTGCAGGCTATAATACACTTGTAATTCGGTGCACGGGGTATCTGCCATGTTTGTGGTGGAGTGTCCCAGCCGTCAAACTTTAAACAAGGCCCTTAATCTTCACTCTCACCGTTGAGACACTGGTTAAGTACTTTATTGAAGGACGCTGTCTATTTAATTAAAGAATCCGCTTTTACAAGCCACAAACAAAGTGGGCCCACGTCTGCTCCGTTCTCTCTCCAACCGCTCACTGAAAGCAGGTGGAGGGACTGCCATATAGATCAACATTTCATAAAGTTAGAAGGAGGCCTGCCTAGGAAGTGGTTAGGATTTCATTACAGACAAAAGAACTGAGTTCATTTGGAAAGGGTGCCACTTCCTGCAGTAAATTATTGGAGAGAAATTGCTCCACAGCCTGAGCCTTGAAAGGGTTTGAGCGAATGCAAGCAAAAATTCCATATCCCACTTGTTTGTGTCTTTGTGTTTAATGCATCATTACCCCAGCATTTCTGTAAGCATTACAAAACGTTGTTGAACCTCTTAATGTTTTTACTCTGCAGGAACAATCCCAGCTCTAGGATTTCCAACCCTATGATCCGTGCTGACGGACATATGTCTGACAGTTCCTGAGGGACATGACTGAAAAGCGGCCATCTCTTTCAGAAGGCCTGCTCAAAAGAAGGGTGAGAGACTATGTGATGTCCTAATGACAGCTATGAACAAGGATTGGCAAAGGCAATAGTTCTGGTGTTGGCTGCCAGCCTCTTGGCTGTCATTGCTTGTTTGTTTTGTCATGTTTTTAAAATTCTTTATTGTTGGAAAAGCTGCCATTCCCACCCCAATCCAAACAAGCATTAGCAAAGCCAACGGGTCTCGCCTTTGGGACCTATTGGCTTTACCAGTGGGTTGTAGCGATGCAGTAGAACATTCCCCATGCCGTGCAGAATTTCTAAAGAATAATAAAATGCCTAGGATGAGGCCAGTCACTTCATTTTGTAGACATGCTACGTATGCGCATTCTGATAAAATGACACTGACGTTTTCTTCTTTTTAATTACCAATCCGAGTTCGATGGGTAAATATAAAGAGTGGGTAGAGGAGAGCATTACAGGGACAGAATCAACAGGGATGCATGGGTGGGGAGGAAGAAGCACAGAGGGTATGGATGGGGGCAGAGAAGATCATACAGGTGGGAGTGAGAGAGAGTAACGTGGAGGGCGCAGAGGGAGAAAAGCAAACAAGAGGGAGCAACCATTTAATAAGTATTTATAACAACTTAAGATAAAGTGGTGGGGGTTTCCTGAGATTCTCTCAGAGGACCACTATCAGGTAGATTCATCAAAGACCCGTTTTGCGAGTCTTTAATAGCAATTCATAAGGAATCACTATTACAGACTCGCAAAACGGGATTCATGTAGGAATCGCAAAATAAATTGCGATTCCTACACATTCCTTATTTGCGATTAGCAAATTGCTAATCGCAAATAAGGAATAACTCCCCATTCATTCCTATGGGCTTAAAGGCCCATAGGAATGAATGGGGAGTATTCCTTATTTGAGATTAGCAATTAGCTAATCGCAAATAAGATAGCGATTTCAAGGGTGCCAGGGGTGTCCAAAGGACACCCTGTAGCACCCCTGAAATGCAAATTTACACAGGTGTTACGCACACACGTGTCCAAAGGACATGTGTGTGTGTAACATGCAACAGAGAAAAATGCACTAAAGTGCTTTTTTCTACTTTTTCGCTATTTACCACGAAGTCAGACTTCGTGGTAAATAGCGACCAAATATTGCGAATTCGCAATTTAAAATTGGTTCATGAATTGCATTTAAGGAATCTCTAATAGAGATTCCTTAAATCCAATTCCTCGCAAATAGCGATTTTTGCATTTGGGATGATGAATCCCAAATGCAAAAATCGCACTTGCAAAGGGCCAGATTCTCAGAATCTGGCCCTTTGCGAGCGCAATTTAGCTTCATGAATCGGGCTGTATGTCTTATTTATTCTGCTTGCTCCTTCCTCACTTGGTTCCAGAGGCGCAGCAGTGAATATAAAGAAGCATACGCACAAAAACCCACCAATCTTCTCTTCACTTTCTTTCAAGTGAGACTTATGAGCATGGGTTTAGATGAAGCGATCAGAAGTCTAGCCACTCTCCTCCGATATCTAGGTGATCTCTTCAAGCAATCTTTAAATCTCTTTTCCTGTGTACATACTCGACAGAGATCTACGCCCTTATTTCCCCAAAGAATCTCCAGATGGTTTGGATTGCTGCTTGATTTCGGTTTGTTCACCATCATCAGTATTTTCATTCGGGCCTCACCAGATTATGTTTAAGAGGAATTAGGTTTCCCTGGTGAATTTCCTTCTCCTAAGAGGAAATATGTTTATAAAGAGGAGCTCCAGCCAGTGACTTCTTGTCTTTCTTCTAGTCGGCATTTATATCCAAATGAACAGCAACGAGGCACAAGTGGAGAATGGTGCCAACAGTGCCACCGATCTTCAATTTTGAAAGTTTATGCTTTGGTCTATTTTGAAGTTTAATGGTAAAGCTTTATCTTCTAGTGAAGGTTGACTTTGAACTCTGGTCATTGATCCGCTCTGGACATCTCTAACTGGTCAAACAGCCCGCATGACTGAGAGCACTGCAATCTCAGACTCTGAACACAAGAGAGCTAAGGGTGCCCTAGAACAGTCTGCTTCACAATCACAAATAAAGTTATATCAAATATAATCTACAAATATTCAGGTAGGGGAGGATTGATCTAAATTTTTGGCTCGCATGGAAGTCCAGGTGAAATTCCCAACAGATATTCCTTGTGATAACGTAAGAGCTTCTCTCACAGTGTCACGTCGTGTTGTGGAAGCAGGATGACCTCTTCATTTGTGGGGCTGGGAGGCGGAAGCATCACAGAAAAAAATCCATCTTTGGATGCCCTTTTCATTAGCAGGTTCTTCATCCATACATCTTTTAAAAACCAAAATCACACTCAACATTTTCGTTATTAGTCAAGATATTTTGAAAAGGACAATAAATTCTTGTAAAACACATTTTCATAGAAGATCAGAGATGACAGAGGGAGTCTTAGAACAAGTTTGGGGGATTATTAATCCTTTTTCAAGGGCAATGTGGACAGTTAATTTCAAACTAATCAGTCCTGTAAATAATTTCAAGAGGATATGGAGGGATGTGGAATTCCAATAGCCCGACACCCAGGAGACATTGTTTGAGGTCAAGGGCAACAAGTTTTCATGTGTATTTTGCCCTTGGGAAAAGTAGGCCCAACTCCCTGCACCACAAACCCTTTTAACGGCCAGTCTGCAGTACCACATTATGGATCAGGTCAGTGCATTGTCTAAAGTTAAGGTAAACTTTTTGTCCATCTGTTAATGCTGTTCAAACTGGTATTTATGGTTCATTACTTGAAAGCCTTTATTATTAGGGTGAGTGCTCTAAGTAAATGTTGCAAGCTCTGACTGCACTACTGACAGTGGTTCCAGTATAAAAATGTGTACACGTTTTCAAAGTTTAGCAATGTGAGGTATGTATAATGCTACCAGAATACTCTCTGATTTTTATTTAAATATTTGCAGAAGCTTGAAAGCAAGATTGATTATACTTTGCTTTCAAAATAAAATGTTCATAAAAAAATTAAAGCAGGAAAAAAAACATTTAGCTGAACTACTGTAAAATTTCAGGTACAATTTCTTTGCAGCACCATTTAAGTAACATGCGTTGATGCATCCTAGTATTTCCCCAAAATATTCCTAATGGAAAATCAGTGTAACCAGTTTTAATAAGATTATGGATGGAAAACAAAAATAAGCAAGCATTGGAAAAGCCAGTAGGTCTGAAATTGGTGGTCAGCTTTTTAGATTTGTCAATGTGTGACTTGTTTTGGCATGGTTTTTGTAAAACCTTATTGGTGTGGGAGCTGCCAGGCCCTCACCATTATAATAAACATTGGAAAAAGCAAACATTGTTTTTGGTCTTAAAAAGCACACAATGCCACAGTAGTTACAGGCACTGAACAAAACTACTTTGTGTTCCAATATGTTTCTTGTGAAAGAGCAGAATGTTGTCACTCACTGGGATGCCAGCCAACACAGAGGGAGAGACAGATTTTTAATAAACGCAAAAGGTCATGGTCAACACCCAGACCAAATTAGGGGTCTCAAAAGTGCACCCGTGGTATATGTCCTTGCCTTAAGTGCAGCTATACGGTTTTCTAGAATTCCCACGTTTACAGAAGTAAAACAAGAAATAGTTCTCCTAGAAAATATTTGTGAACTGCATTTTAGCATCCGCAAATATGCATGTGTAGATTTGCTCATGCGAAAATCTGAGTGTTTGCAAATTCACTTTCCCTCTAACCACTTAACCACTTTTTCCCCAACTCTGTAAGAAGGTTTAAGTCTACCATTGTCAGGAGTAAATTTCCAACATGCCTCGGTATGGAAAAAGATTAGAGAAGAGTTGTTAAAAACCCTTAAAACATGATAGTTAGTAGGTTTCCACAGACTCAAAAGGGCGTTCTAACCCTGTAACTATTGCTTAACACTACCATCAGCTCCAGTTTGTAGATCTGTGGCAACATAAGGGGTTTGCAGGTATTCAAACACTACCATGGTATGAGCCCTGGCATAATCAGAGTTATATCCGCGCTATTATATAATGAGATGGCTGCCATAATTTGTCACTGCACTACATGGCACCAAAGGGACAAGTGAATTTTGTTACAGGACAAGTAGATTTATGAAGCAACCTGCCCCTTGGACAAGTAGATATTTTATTAAATTCCACACCCTTGGATATGCTACAGACCTTTGCTCCATTCCTCCAGATTCTCATTTCATTTGGACTCTCTCGCGCAGAAATCTTCTGAAGAGAACGGCTTTGCAGGACAGTATCTCTGCTCTAGTGTTACCAAAAGCTACTATCATTTTTCCACCTCAGGAGAAGGGTCTACTGTGGTGTTCAATGGTCTTTCTAGTACAAAATTCATCAGGGGAGTACAGAATGATAACATACCTCAACGTGGTATGCAAGTTTATTGCAGCAATACATTTCAAGATGAATAGCCTTCAACATAAAATCCCTTTGATATCGGTGGGAAATGGGTCAGAGATAGACCTTCAAGATGCATATCTTCACGTCCCCATTCTGAATACTCATCAGAAATGTCTCAGGTTGTCTGTAGGAGTTCTTCACTGGCAGGCCAGGGTTCTTCCCTCAGGATGGCTCCATGAATGATCAAGAAGGTGCTAGACCTTGTATTCACTGTTCTTTACAACAGGTCTATGAATGGTCAATATTGCCCTGGCTTAACCAGAACTGCTGCAAAAATGTGTTTGCTCATTGCTAACCTATGCTTTCAAGTTGTGCCTTTCTCTGAGGATAAAGCCTCACTTTCATGCCTGGCACCATAGACGAGAAATTTTTGAATAGCTTGCTGTAATCTGTTCGAATGTGGTCTCCCGTGATTTCAGATCCTGCATCGGTGTAATGCCTTTGTTCAATATCAATACATGATCCCCATTGGAACCCTAGGTATGAAAATCTAAGAAATTGTGTGTTGTTTCTGTTTGGACAGCGTTATGCTCATTGAGGTGCTGGCCATCCACTTGTTTCGTGATTCAGTGATTAATTTGTCTTTTACGGATATACACTTGCAGAATTTGAATTGGCATTGAGCATATTTTCTTTAACAGACCCACCTAAGTTCATTCTTATCTAGATGGTCTCCTCATTTAGTCTTCATTATCTACCCAGAATTTAAAGGATTCGGAGATATTGATGTAAACTCTTCTGGGGCTGGGTTTTCTAATCAATTATCCCAAGTATCCTCTCCAACCTAGGCAGACCCTAGAATACTTTGGAGGTTGGACCAGGACAGATACAGGCAAAGTCTTTCTCTCAGAGTCAAGGCGACTCAAGATACTGCATCGGCTCCACCAGTAGCCCTCGAAGGCCAACAGCGAGGGAGTGGCTTTGGATCCAGGGAGATGTGGTGACTATAAATCCTAAAGGGATATTTCTACTCCAGTTGAGCAACGTGTGTATAGTAAATCTTTTTTTTTTTTTTTAAACTTAATTCTAGGGGCAACTTTTGGTTAATTTCATGAGGTCGAGTATACCTAGGGCAACTCGTCAACCGCGTCCTGCCACACTGGTTCCCTTTACAGAGGATTAGAAGGGGATAATCCAGTTTCTTATGACATTCATGATGACTTTCACTGATGTCTCATTGCACCAGTGCTGAAGACTGGAATTAATGATCCTTTCTAGATGCAATGATTTTAACAGCCAATGTGGTTTTGTTAGCAACACTAGGACTAGACTAGGTTCATGGCCGCTCTCCCTGGCAGGAAACAACTCACTCTTCCAGATGGAACAAAAAGATAGCTGTTTGGCTAGCACTTGAACACTTTGCAACAAATCTAAGGTGAAAAATAAGTTGTTGTAGAACAGACAATATTCTGATGTATGCTTATCTGAATCATCAGTTTGGAACAGGGTCAAAGAAGTTGACTCATAACTTTCCAGATGTGTTCACGGTTACAGAAGAATTTGCTGTGATTCAGAGCAGTCCAAATTCAAGGGAAACACCATGTTCAAGCAGAAAGTCTGAGTTGAGTCTTGCCTTCCTCAAAGGAAATTACCCTCAAGTAGCACGTTTTTGTCAGCAGATTTGCCAGCAGTTCGGAGTTCTAAAAGTGGACCTTTTGCAAACGGTCACAATTACATTCTTTCTATGTTTGTCTCAAGGTTTTCAGATCTACTGGCATTGGGAAGGATACTTTATTATATGTTTGGCTAAAGGCTCTACTATATGTCTTACCAATGATTATGCTAATTCCTCAAGTATTAGTAAAGATTCAGAGGGACAGTGGAGGGATTATATTGATTCTGCTAGCACCGGCCAAGTAGTCCCTGCTGTTACGCCTCAAGTCACTAGACTAGTAGTGGATAATTCCTATGTATCTCATTCCAGTAAGTCGCCTCTTCTTCTATTTGCACGCCTAATTCTGATCCTACTGGTACCTCAGTCTGGTTGTATGGAAACAGAGGTCGGGGCTTTTGAGCCTAGGTTTGTCAACGCCTATTTCTCTCTCTCTAGCAAGAATATCAGAATGGCATCTACTAGAAGACAATATAGTCATCAATGGTCCTTGTTAGACTGATTGTGTAAGCGCAACCATTTTATGCTTGTTGATTGTCTTCTTGAAATATTCTGCAATATTTACAGAGTTTTTTAATGCATATTTGTTGGGAGATACTTTGGCATTAAATCTCCATTGAAATACATATCTAATGTGGAAGATCTGGTTTCTCATTTATGGTGTTTGATTTGTTACAAACAAAAGTTAAGGAATTATACCGCTCTTGGGATCTCCATTTGACCTTGGCTTCTAAGTCGAACTTCAGAGTCCGAGAGCACGAGGATGTGACAACCAGGACATTATTTCCGTTGCCTCTACCGCTGCTTGTGCAACTCTGTGGATAGAACAGTTCTCTAATGTCAACTCCATATTGCATAAGGAAGAGGTTGAGGGGTTACATTTCCTTGGCAATCATGTGGTTTCTGGAGGAGGGTCACAAATACATCTTTTGGATGTGGTCAGAGCATTTAAAATGCATTTACACAGATCAGCTGAGCATAGACAGTTTATTTGTGGAACTGGGCACTGCAAAGAGAGGATGCAAGTCTTTCAGAGCTTCTCTGGGTGGCTGGATTAAATCATTGATCACATTAGCCCACCAGAATTCAGGTAGAACACTTCCAGACACAGTTCAAGCCCGACTAGAGGGATGGCAGCCTCATGGGCTAGTGTTTTTTGATTGACATCTGCAGTTAGTTACCTGGGCTGTTTCCTGTCCATTAACTTCTCATTATAAGTTGAAGTTGGCTCAGAAGATTGGATTATCTTTTGGGTCAACCATTTCAACAAAGACAGTGATGATAAAATACTTGTAGAAGAGTTTTTAATTCATATTTTTTACCCCAGATGTGAACTTTATGAATTGGTTTGCATGAGCAGCACTTCTCTTTCTTGGTGAGGGGAATTCTTCTAGTATTCTTAGGTCGTGATGAAGGCATACCACTTGGGTATATCCTCAAATTAATCAGGAATGAGACAAGGAAGGACATAAGGAGGTAGCGTGGGGATTCCTTCCACATCCTATTACTAACGCCCACCCTCCCTGTAGCCCGTTCCTCATCAATCTATTTTGGCGCATTTAAAAGTAACACAAAGTGTGGGAATAAGTTGTGCGAGTCGATGGGTGGTTGTCCTGAAGGGTACATAAAGGAAGAGGCTAGAGTAAGCAGTGCTGGGAGCTGAAGGTGGCAATGAAGATTACTGTTAAGGAACTTGCATTTGTCAGCACATGTTACAGATAGCACAGTTTGGAAATTCGAAGAGGTTATTGCAGATCCTGGTTTCCCAACTGCAAAATCTAGAACTCATGCACTGAATCACGAAATTAAGGAGGTAGTGCAAACTGAAAAGGAAGTATAATTTCTTCAAGAAAGGCCTCACAGCTCTCCTCTGCTCCTGCGGGCTGGTGCAAAATGAGATCATGGTATGGCCCAAGGTGCGCAATTATGGAATGGCTGCAAGCGACTCGCTTCCACCGGAAGCTGCAGGCATCTGCTTTGCATTTTTTCCCAGCAGTTCCCAGATGTTTGTGGCCAACAGTGGATGAGAAGCTTCCTTGATACTTCCATTGCCGCATGCAGACCCAGGAGAGGTACATCTCTTTCTTGGATTCCCAGAGCCAAAGAACACCTGACCAGAGCAGGTCAACCAACAATGACATCAGTTCGCCCAACCAGTCTAGAGTGACTGCTGTATCTCAATACTGTTCCAATACGCTTCACCTACCCGAACGGCAGTCAGCACCTGTGTGACAAGTTCTAGCTCTATTTGGCAATTAGTGGACAAAAGTCATTTATTAAAGAACTTCTTATTAACAAACTTGCAAAACTATCCAAAGAGGAGTAGTAATTTGCTTCATTGAAGATAATGCAGTTTTGAGAGAAAATGCTAAACATACAAACCGTAATAGCAAACACAGTAATAAGCATTATTGTAACAACTATTGCCTTTTACAAAAATAGTGAAACCTTCGACTGTCCAACATCGTCATTTTTTTTATAGTTTTATATAGCGCGAACTAGACCCGAGACATCAGGTATCAGAGTGCTTTACATGAGCACGGTTTCATTGAAAAGAGCATTACACTTTTAATATCTGGGAAGGGCTGCAGGATTAAAAAAAAACATGTTTAAGAAGGAGGCAACATGAAGCCTCACATAACAAAATCGGTGTGGCCTTAGGCAAACTGGCATATGCACTCTTAGAACAGAGATGTAAAATGTGACGCACTCATTAACCTCTAATCATTTGCAAACCATTTTACCTTAAGGGCACTAAACAATGCAATCGAAAACGTAGCATAGATATATATATATATATATATATATATATATATATCCATCCAAGCAATTCCTCAAACCTCCACACAGCGTGGCGAAAGAAGGAGACGGACCCCACGGCTTCAGGCAAGATGTTGTTTGGAATATGAATATATATATATATATATATATATATATATATATATAATGTGGTTCCTCACCAGGTGTAAGGCCGAACCAGTGGTAACAGAATGAAGATGGTCCTGAGAAGGCACCATGGACAGGAGCAACAGCTACGGCAGACCAGGCACCCGAGGCCCAGGCTTCACCTCCCCAACAAGCATCCCATCCTCTCGCAATCCCTAAGCCGCTCTCAGGTACTGAAAGAAAAATTCAGTGGTCATAAGCTCAAAGTGCTGCTGGGATTTAAACACTTTTAAACAAGCAGAAGTGACCTTCTTTAAACAAGGAGATATAAGTGAGCAAAGGAAAAGACCGCGCCAGAGTAGAACATTGCTATTGAATCGAGTGCAAATAAGCCAAGAATCAATAAAGAGGGAAAGAGAGCAATTTCTGAGGCACTCTCCGAGCAACAGACGAAAAATCAGTGTGACGGTCCATGCGGAAGGATCACATTATCCATTATTCCCAAAGGGATCCAGTATATGGGAGGTTTTTTTCAACGACATTCCAAAAATGCTACGCAGAAAGTGTGCCTTCAAAGAAGCCCACACATATTTGGTTTCAAAATTCTTTCTAGGTGACTCTCAGTTTTTCAATCAATCACTTTCTGCGGCTTCAAAAAGCCATAAAGGCCAAGTACAAACTGACTGACTCGCTCTCAGTTATAACGTTGTAAAACAAAGTTAATTATGTCAAAATCTTTTTTTACAGCAAAACAAAATGCATTTAAGTACGCATAACTACTGTTTTTTTATTGTCCCCTCCCCCTCCTCTTTCCATGCTCTGTCTCTAACCCTCTCCTCTTTCACTCCTTCATTCTCTGTCTACTTGCCCAGCTCCTACCCCCCCCTGAATCTCTCCACTTGCCTGCTTTTTCCCTTACGTATATGTCCTTATTGTCCATCTCGACCTTACATGAAACTATGTTGCCATGCTCTAACAACTGTGTAACCTTTATAATGATGTAACCTGCAACTATGGTCTGATAGTCATGTAAAGCGCTCTGATACCCCAGGGTCTAGCCAGCACTATATAAAACCTTTACAATAAATAAATAAATAAATAAATAGGACGGAAGCACTTACTGTAAATAAACGGATGTATGACGTTACAACGCATGCTTTTACCACGCATGCCTTTACAACGCGGTTTTTACAACGCATGCCTTTACAACGCATAGTGCTTTGGGGCGCTGGATAGTGAATAGTTTAATTTACTATTCCAACTCCAGTCCCCGTGGATAGTAGGGAAGGTGTTGGATAGTACATTAAACCTATTCCCTATCCTAGAGCGCCCCCCAGCGCAATGCGTTGTAATGGTTTGCGTTTAAAAGTTGCGTCGTAATGGTAGTGCGTTGTAAAAGTTTTGTTGTAAAGGTGGTTTACCTAAATAAACAAGTGCTAGTAAACTCGGTCACATGCTTCAATCATTTACACAGTTCTTGCAGTTGAAAAAAAACAACGCATGTGACTTTAAATGACATCTTAATGAGGATTCCAATACAGCCACTACAAATACAGCCACTACAGATGTAACAACGAACTACTATCGCGCGCCGAGAATTGCTCCAGGAAGTGAAGTCCAGTTGGATTTCCAGGTATTTTTATAAAACCAGTAGAAGATAAGGATCTTTAACTAATCATAGTCAGTAAGAATTCCACTAGGATCGACCCGATCCCATTGCGCTCATTTTACTAGGGGTTGCTTTTTCAAAAGAGAACCAACCATATGCAAAACAGTCTGGACATACTCCAAAACGGCAGCCCAGCCCTAAATAACCGGCATCAACTGCTGGTAAATTCTGGCGCCTTGGGTCATGCTGGTTTCCTGCCAACATAACAGGCTAGCTTTGTCACACAGTCTGAGCAAGAGCATTTATCTGCAGCAATGAGTTGTTTTCATAGGCAGCCGATCAATCGCACACGTTTCCTCCTCTTTCTTAACTTGGAAGTAAATAGAAAATCTTTTAGAATTATGCGGGAGAATGTGGGTAGAAGTTTGAATCACTGGGACACATTTTAAGTTGTTGCCAAGACTTACTAAGGGAGAGAAAATTGCTGATACTCAAAAAGTCTATGCAAAATAAGGTAAAAACATGCAACGCTGTTAATTTGTGTTTTAATAGTTGTAATCTACAGAGGCTTGGCAGTGCTATTTTTAATTACCATCAAAGAAACTGTTAGAAAAAGTTGCCAGCAAGATCGAAGCAGTAAACTGTATGATTCAGTTGTATGTTGTAAATGGTTTTTTTTATGGACTCTGCAATAAAATTGAAGATACCCGAGGGGCCACATCCCCTATTTGCACTCTAGACCCGATTATGCCCCGCTGGGCCTCTATGCCAAGGCTTGGAAACCCCAGCTGGAGCTGCTTGCTAAGCGTTTTTAAGGGGTACAGCTGCTCTTTTCAGGGATGAACAAGAACGACTTGCCTGTGATGGGTTCCCAGCTGAAAAGGCATAGAAGAGCTAAAAAACAATGCAATAGAATGCACTTATGGCCCTTACTCGTGGTTTGAACTGATCCAAGCATGCCCATCTACCACGTTGTTGCTCTCTCCGTGTAACCCACGGCCTTGGGTCACACAGTTGACAGGGGCTGAAAGAGCATAGGGTATTCATTTGCACCCCCCCCCCCAAACAAAACTGCTGTGCGTGGGAGCAATCAACCTCAGAGATGCGAGTGACAGGTCAGGCGGGCACAGGGAGCAGGGGAGCTGTGTGTTCTACAAGGTCACTCCAACAAGCCATGTGGCCGAGGCCCTCCCTGCAGAGAGGATGGACAGGAGAGGCTGTGACGAGGTCAAGGGAGGGAAGGGCACAGCCAGGAAGGCGAGCGCCCCCTGCCTGCATGTTCATGCTGGCCAGCTTATGGAGCTGAGGACAGCTTCTCCTAGAAACAGAGGGCGTGATGGGGGAGTCGCTGCCTCAAAATAGCTGCTTCCGGGATGGAAGAGACAAGATCTGGTCTCCAGGGCAGGCCAGGGGGAGTGCACGTAGACCCGATGTCAACACAGCACCTTGGAGCCCAGGAGGAGAGCAGCAAGTGAGAAGGCAAGCTTGGCCATCTGATCAGGCCACCACAATTGTGGATGGTGAGAGCGATTGCTGCTCTGTGCCAAAGGCCAGTCCGGGTGCCAGTCTACGACCGAGGGTCTGCTTTCTGAGCAGAGGATTCTAGCATAGAGGCTCTTCACAGACCAATCCTCTGCAGAGTCCCTCAGTGAAAGGGCGGGAGAGTTTACCCTTCACTTCACACAGAGCTTTCACTGTCCACTCATGAGAACACCCTCCCTTTGGCCCAACAGCAAGCATGTATTCCAGTTTAGAGAAGCCTCAACGGAGAAGAGCGTCTCTCCAGGGGAATTAGGCATGAGGAATACAAAAATGTTAAAGCATTGGCAAAGCCAATAGGTCTGGCCTACGTTTTAGCTAAAGGCGTTGCCACTGACTTTGAGCCATGTTGCACAGCAGCGTGGCTGCTGTTTAGCATGGCTAAACGTTAGTGGCAAAGCGCAGTTTAGGGCAACGTAGAGGAGAGCAGAGTGGCGTAGACTGAAGTGGTGTATAATAATAGAATGGCGCACAGCAGAGTGGCATAGACTGAGGTTTGAAGGTTAAAATAGTGTAGAGTAAAGTGGCATAGAGTACTGTACAGAGGAATGGAATGACGCAGAGCACAGAGATATACAGTGGAATTGTATAGAGTAAAGTGGTATAGAGCGGAGTGGAGTGGCACAGAGTGGAGTGGCATTTGTGCAGAGGGCATGCAATGGAGTGGTGTAGAGTGGCGCAGAGTAAAGTGGCATTGAGTAGATCGAAATAGAGTGGTGTGCCATAGAACAAAATGGAGTGGTGTGCCATAGAACAAAATGGAGTGGTGTGCCATAGAACAAAATGGAGTGGCATGATGTAGATTGGCAAGGAGTAGAGTGGCAAAAAGAAGCACTGTGAAGAGTGGAGTTGAGTGATGTAGGGTAGCACAGAGTGGAATGGAGTGGTGTAGAGTGAAGTGGCATTTAGTAGACTGGTGTACCTTAAAGTGGTGTACAGTAGCGTAGACTGGTGTAGAGCAGAGGGGTATTATGTGAAGTGGCATACAGTAGAGTGGCATAACGTAGAGTAGGGTAGAGTGGCGTGGAGTGGTGTACAGTAGCGTGGTGCAGAGTGGCATTGGGTGGAGTGGCGTAGAGTAGAGGGGTGACAAGTGAAGTAGATAGGAGTGGCATAGAGTGATGTAGAGTAGAGTGGCACAGAGAAAGGGCCATAGAGTAGATTGATGTGGAGTGGTGTGGGATAGAGTGGCTGAGTAGAATGGTGCAGAGTATAGTGGCATATTGTAGACTGGCATAGAGAAGCACTTTCTGGAGTGAAGGAGAGGAGACTGGAGTGGCACAGAGGAGAGTGGAGTGGATTAGAGAAGAGTAAAGTGGCATGGAGGGACAGAGTGCCACAGAGTGGCATTGTGTGGAGTGGAGTCGAGTGGCATAGAGTATAGTGGTGTAGAGTAGAGGGGGGGTAGAGTGACAGAGTGGTATAGAGCAGAATGGTGTAGATTAGAGAGGCATAGAGCAGAGTGGAGTTGCTTAGAACAGCGTAGACTGGTGCCGATTAGAATGACAGGATAGAGTGGTGTAGAATGGATTGTCACAGAGTACAGTGGCGTGGAGTGGCGGAGAGTAGAGTGGCATAGAGTTGCGTGAAGTGGCATAGAGTGAAGTGGCAGAGTGCAGTGGAATGGAGTGCAGTGGAATGGAGTGCAGTGGAATGGAGTGCAGTGGAATGGAGTGCACAGAGGGAGGTGAAATTAAATAAACTGGTGTTGCGTAGATTGGTGTAGAGTGGTCAGAAGTAGCATAAAGCAGTGTAACGTATAGTGGTGTTGCGTAGAGAATAGTGGACTGTCGTGGAGTGGATTGGCGCAAAATGGCATAGAGCCAAGTGGTTCTAGAGTGGAGTGGAAAAAAGTGTCAAAGAGCGGAGAGTTGGCTAGCATATAGTAGAGTGACAGAGGTATCAAACGAAGTGGCGTGGCGCAGAGTGGCATAGAGCAGCGTAGACTAGGGTGGTGTATAGTAGACTGGGGTCAAGTGGAGTTGCATAGACTAGAATGGTGTAGAGGAGAGCGGCCTAGAGTGAAGTGCCATACAGTAGAGTTGTGTAGATGGGCATGGTGTGGAGTGGAGCGGCACAGAGTGTTACAGTTCTGAGTGTAAGTAACTAAAGGGTCAATAGCCACAGAATATAGGGTTACAGCAACATAAATAAGCCGCCATATGCCTGTCTAAAAGCAGGAAAGCACATTGCTTGTCAAGGAATAATACCGAAATACCTATAAAATGAAAAAAAAGTGTGTTGCAAAATGTGTACTTGGTTCAAGCTCCATGGAGGGGTTAACCCAAGAAAGCCAGACAACAGAGTTAAGCAATCTAAAGACTGCAAGTGAGTGTGACAACGAAAACTACTAATAGTATGCTGTAGACAGGTAGTAAGTCCACTGTTTAGTAAACAATATGTCTTGCAGCCCAGTGCATGCACTGTGCAGGCGAGACCTAAACACAGACTTCGTGGGTGTCATCCGGATCCCACCAAACACAGCCAATTATTATGAGTCAAACTAATTAAAGACTTTCTCATGTGAAAATATGTGTTGTGTGATTCGAGACTGCTCCTGAGCGGGTCTTATTCCTTTTAAAATAAGACCTCACACAATATTCCTTCAGTGGAAGTACAAAATCTGCATTTTGCACATCTGTCACAAAGAAGTTTGGCACATGGGGCTGTTGGACCTGCTCTCATCAGGGAGGGAGATATGGAGTTCCTGGATTACAAACAACAGGAAAGGGACCGTTCTAGGTCATGGAAAAGCTTTGCACATGGGACCTATCTAGCTGCATGCTCCAACACTGAAACCCAAATAGACCATGCCGGATTCATATGACTGTTGCTTTACTGGAGGAAGAGAACTACGCTCTCCTCCTCGACCTTTGTTTTACACTCGTAAGTTGAGTGGTTACTGGGTAACTATGCAAAGATTACAGTACATGGGTAACATAAGTCATTAAGGCAGCAGGGTGAGGGAACGCCCTACCACAAACTGCTTGCATAACACGGGCCATAAGGGAGGTGGATTGATAGGAGCACCAACTGATCTTAGAGCAGAGGCCTTCAAACTGTGGGGTACGGTCTGCGTCAGCATTCTTAGGGGGGTACAATTGAAGTACTTCCGACTTTGTTCCTTTGGCGCATTTCCAAGCAATCTTGATTTACATATGGCAGTTGAAGGGCTTAAAAACAGTATGAACTGTGATCCTGGTTGACTTGGCTGTGGAGATCAGTGGGTGGGATGGCAGGGTCAAGGATATGGCTAAAGAATAATATATTCTGTAACAGGGTTGCTTTTTTTTACCCTCATGTAACCATGTATAAAATAACGTGCAGACGTTAATTTGGAAAATAAATGCAAGTTAAACTAATCAATTTGACTAAGAAACCTCAGTTCCCTAATGCTATAACTGTGTGCGACCAGAAAGTAGCACTACTAGAATTATGCTGTAGGAAGTGACCAAAGTTAAGCGACAGGGTTGAATACATTATTTTGCAAGAAAAGGCAAATAATAAGCTTTAATGGGGCACATTTTATGATAGTATTTCATTGCGTTTTCATTTTCACACGCGACTACTGTCTGAGCGAAGATTTAACTTCATTAGTACCAGTTTAACAGAGAAATACACCAATAAGCAAGTGAAAGGTGACTAGTCACCTTTTACGAAGGGCTGTCAGTTGCGTGGCAGCACGTGTCACTACATTTTTAATAGCTTTTAATCCGTTTGAGGTAAAAAAAAATATACACACAGATCATGAAGCAGATTAATGATTAAGTGGCAAATGCGGCAAATCCATAATTATGCGGAAAATCCTTCAGAATCACACAATTTCACTGTATGTGCCCAAAAAAAACACTGTCATAATTTTTATCTATGGGTTTTAGTAAGAAATAATCTGATTACACCTAGAAACATTTTGATGAGTGTTCATTAAAAGGATGCATTCAATAACTCAGCAGGTGACACCCTCACCTTACCTCTCAAGAATAATAAACCGCTGTGAAGCTATAAGTGGCCCCATTAGGTTAAGCCTTTACAGGCTTCCGATGTCGAATCAACATCCCATGATTCTGAGCAAATCCCTTAACCTCCACCAAACTAAAAAAAAATTACATTATCCGACCCAGTGTAATGTAACTGGTGATGATTCGAAGGAGCGTTTCAATGCCCTTGGGCCAAGTTTGCACTGTATAGGACTCCCGAAACAGAAAAAAGGTATAGAGCCAGTTTCAGGACTGAAGTGATGGTCAGGCATTGGTGGGGAGGGGTGAAAGAGACGAGGAGATATCCTTCTACTCACTACACTGGGCTGATATCTAGCACTAGTGCAACAGGTGTAGTTGCATTGGGGCCAGGTGTGGAAAGGGAACGCAAGGGGGGGGGGGCATTATTTGTTGGTCAATTTCTGTTTTTGTTTGATGAATTTGCTCTTTTGAAGGTTTAAGATTTATTGCGGATTACAAGATACTGAAAAAGTATCCATGAAATGATCTCATAAGCCTCGCTGCGCTCAGCTCTGCCCCTCCGCTGTCCAGTCCTTGCCATTGAGTTTTAAAAGGGGGGGGGGGGGGGGGCTCTCAACTTAAAAGTATTTTGCTTCGGGCCCCAGAGTAAAATTGTTTGAAGACCTCTGTCTTGGAATGACAGTTCCTACGGGTATAGGGGTTGGAGGGGGGCACCTCCCTACCCAGTAGCATTTACACTGACACAACGTCCCTCTACTCCAAGGGTGGGGAAACCCCTAGGACCCAGCATTGTGCCCGAGAGGGGTATAGTGGTGTCTTCACGCGGCCCATTTAAGAAACACGCTGCCCACTTCTGGTCAGCGCCAGCAGGCACCGCACCAAACTGTGGGCAGGACTGCCTCTCAAGCAGAGGCCACGTGTTGAGATTGGTGAGGGGCAGTGTGTGCCAAGATGCCCACGCTCCAACGGTAGCGGGTGACCCTCTGGGCAGTGTCCTGTCCGACCCTCCGCACGCTACACCTTCCCTTTCTCAGTACTTCCGTGTGCGCGCGCCTCCACCACTCCAACCCTCAGCCAATCTATCAAAAGCGGCCACTTGTGCAACCCACAACATACACTATCAATCAATCAAATCAACGTTATTCGGTTTCACGTCAAAGAACGATAAAAGTTACAAGAGTTACAAGTACATAAAAACAGTGACAGGTTAAAACATGATTTAAAAAAGTTAGACCCTATACACAATTTATGGATAAAATCCAATAAACCCAGCCTTCCCAATTGTTCAAAAACCTTAAAATGCAATGTGCCCGGAAAACACACAAACACCGGCGGCAACACGCAGATTCCCAAGCCCGACCAGGAGCCCTCACCTTGCCCGCATCTAACCCCCCCCCCCCCCGTTGACTCCCGCACTTCCTCCAGATTCCTGCGCCGTCTCCAGGAGCCCCCGCCTGACCTCCCTCGCCCTTGCCGCCCCATGGTGCCCTGCGGCCTCGGCCACAGCACCGACACTTACTTAGGATCCCCCGCTCCGAGCTTCCCCGGCTGCCTGCGCTGCTGCCTACACCGTGAACGTCCAGCTGTCTGGTGACACTTGTGGCGGCCCCTACACTCCCCCTCTCGCCTCCCCGCCCCCTTCCTTCCTCCTCTCAGTCCCCAGGGCCCGGGCTCGCTCCGCGCAGACACCGCGCGGCCGCGCTAGAGGAGAGTTGTGTCTGGGGCGGCCAGGCGCCCGCCCTCTACTACAGAAAACAATCCCCTCCTTTCACTCATAAAACCTTTATTCCGTTGAGTGTGGACACGGGGGACCCACGCCCTCCCGTGCCGCGCGCACATTGGACGCCCCCCGGCCCCCTCCGCACACAGCACGGGAGGGCCGTCACTGCCGCATTCCCGGGGTTACCATGGATGAAGGAAATCCAGGAACCGCCCCCAGCTAACCACAGCATACCAGTACCCGCCAGAGAGAGGGGGGCTGTCTGAAAGAAACAAGAGGCACGGCCCCTCAAAACCTGTCACCCCTTGGGTTTAAAGTGGTCCTACAGCTCTTCGCTGCCTCCTCAGTGCAACCAGACACCCCTGAATGGGACACGGACGCTGTAAACCCCATGCAACCCTATACCTGTGTCCTACAGCAGCACCTAGTTTTACAAGCCCATGGGCACTTTATGCGGTGGGGTTGTATATCACTGCACGGTCTGCACCTATCCAACCCGTCCCCTCAAGTTTAACATTAATGACCAATCCTTGTGATAGAAATCTTTACCGACGTCACTCTCTGCCCCGGGGATGCACAGCAAGGGTAGCAGGCTTTGACTAATGTGTAATCCTAGAGTTAACAATGCACCTTTGTTCCCGCCAATGTAAAACGTCTGTATTAATACGGAAACAAGCAAGATCAAAGTGACCCTACTCCCTTCAGTTTCATGCAACCCCCCCCCCCCCCCCCCCCACACACACAAGGGTTGTCAGGGCTTTACAATCACATCTGTGGGGCTCTAGAGTGGCACGTTCTTCAGATCACCTACTTTGGCCTAATACAACTCCGGTGTGCCGTGAAAAACTGCCGTATCTAAGACAATCAGGCGCAGTTGTGAAGGCTGTGATGCTGTGTACGCAACTAAGATGTAGAGTAACCTTTAAATATTTAGAGGTGAAGAGTTAATTTAGGAAATCGTTATTTTTCTTTTTAATTTCAAAGTATTTTATTACATTTTTACATACAGTCTTTACCATTACAGGGTATTAGCCCAAACTGGCTGTCCTTGCCAAGGATACAGGTAAGTGGTGTACATGTTAGTCTGTCCCCCTTTCCACTGTCTTGCTAGAAGAATAAGAGTGTATGAAAGGGGAAAGGAAGAGATAAGGTAGGAGATAGTATTATGGGCACATTTATCTTGACCATCTCAAGGGATGGGGAGAAGCGAGATGGGGCGGTAGTTCTTGAGCTCGTTGGGGTCAGCGTAGGGTTTTTTCAGGAGCGGCTTGACCTCTGCGTGCTTCCATGCATCCGGGATGGTTGCCGTTCTGATATAGGAGTTGAGGATCTGTGAGGTTGATGCTGATGTCTTTCCCTCCTAGGCTGTAGATGTGGTGTGTGCAAGGGTCCATGGGTGCCCTAAGTGGGTTGAGTTCATGATGTTAGTGTATCTTTTTAATTGAGAGCTGTTTCCAGTCGATGAGCCGGTGGCTGATGGTAGCATCTGTTGGTGTGCGGAGGGGGCTGAGGGCGATGGGTTGCGTTTCATGCCGCTGATCTTGTGGTGGTAGTAGTTCGCCAGGGTGTTGCAGAGAGCCTGAGGGGGTGGGTCATGTTTTCAGAGGCGGCTGGACAGGAGAACTTTCCAACGATGCAGAGGAGTTCCTTGGCATGGTTCGTGCTTGCCATGATGCGGTTGGTGAGGGCCTCTTTCTTGGTCTCCCTGAGGTGGTTGTGGTGGTAATTGTTAAGGGTGGGTCTGCAGAAGCTGAGGTCAGTGGGGTTTTTGTTGGAACACCATCCCCTTTCCAGTCTCTTGCAGTTGCGTTTGAGGGTCAGTAGTTCGGGGGGGAACCATCTGGCATGGTTGAAGGGTCTGCTAGTAAAAAGCACTGCTCCCACCTTTGTTACAGGGGGGCGATTTTGCAGCACTGCTGCAAAACCGGCTCCCAGACACAAAACAGGCTCCCACCCCTCCAGCCCAATGGGAAACGCCTGGTGCCCGCTATGGCTAGTTCGGCCCTGCCTGACGTCCAGGAAGTCGCTTGGGGTGGTTCATTCTCTAATGTCTTATTCTGGCTGCAGTGTGCTGGCAGTGCCTTTGTGAAAAATAACAACTGTTACAGCAGGTAGTGATGATGCCGGCTCCACGCAAAAGTATCCAAAAATTAGACACAATGAAGTTTGAAGACTGGACCTGGCTGTAATCAGCATCCCTGAAGTAACTATTGGGGAAAGACAAAAGTGGACGCCATATCTAAAAACATCCTCACAATTAAAAGCAGATTCTGCCAACTTTGCCCCTACTCCACATCAATCAACCAAATGCAGAGTCAGGAAGGAATAATCAGCAATCCTCTGCTAAAGGGCCCTCACAGAATTTCTAATGATAGGTAGACCTGTCTCCATTCTCCAAAAGCTTTGGTGTCTGAGACTCCTCCCTTCAGCTGCAGGAATGGCCAAAATACACTTCCCCTGTTTGGGGAAGCTGTATTCCATCTGACATTTTGTGCCACGCCAGATATGGGGCCATCCACAGTGAGTCGCAGCAGCAGAATATTTTGCCACAAATCAGAGCCTTGCCAGCAGAACTTTACACAAATGACACTAGTAGGAACATATACATAGTATGAAGGATATGCAAATACCTTCCAATACCAGTTTTAATGCCTTTCCTTTGGGTTTAATGCATGAAGTGTGATGGCCATTTTAATATTAACAGTTTTTTATATAGCACTTAAAATAATCATCATAAATAAATTTTACATTCGGAGAGGCCTCGCCGATAACTTGAACTGCTCTTGCTCATAATGGCCACAAGGTTAGTGGTGCTGCGAGCAGGAAGCAGCCAGCTTAGTTTTTACATCAAGTTCTTAACTTTACAGGACAACTGCCACAGACTATAATAGAGTGCTCCTGATGCTGAGAATGCAGGCAAAAAGATACTCCGGTTAAGTGCGGTGGGTGAGGTGCCTTTAGGGCGAGTCCTCGGTCCACGTGTGGTGTGAGGTGACTTTGGCCACCGAGGTCGGGGTCCCGCTAAGTCCTCTTGGTTGCAGCAGGTGGCCACCCAAACTGGGCTACTGGTCTCCTTACACCGGGGTTAGGGCGAAATTCTGTGGCAGGGACTAGTGTCCTTTTTAGGTAACCAATCCATACTCTGATGGACCTCCCGGATGCAGCGGACTCAGATTCAACTTTGGCCATTGACGATCAGTCACTTTGTGTGTCTGGTGGTAGGTAGCGGCACAACTTCTGCAGTGGCTACCAAGTAGCCAGTTTGGGCTTTTTCAGTTCTTCTATCCCTGGAGCTGGTTTTGGAGGGTAGGAGTGAGGGGAACCAGCCTACTGATACCTGGAGTCGCTGCTTCGATGTATTGGGAATTAACTTTTCCCCAGGCACAGTCCAAACTTTACTAGTCTAAATTTCAGTCCTTCCGATGGTGCAGCCTCTCTTTATGCAGTTTCAAGGGCAGCCGGTCAGTGCTCCTTTCTGCAATCTAACATGATCTGGCAGGAAGGGTGCCATATTTATCCCAGGAAAGTGCCCTGAGGGGACCACAAGGTCAACAGGCAATGTGCTACTGGGTCCCCTCCCTTCTGGTGACGTATTTCCTGCAATGTGTGGTATGTGGCTTTCCCGGAGTGCACTATTCTAGCCACTCTCAAAATGTTGAGACCCTTCCTCAGTCGCCTGGAGCATGGTAGCCCACCCTATAGGTGTGGCTACATAAGGGCTACATGCCCACGGTGAAAAAAATGGTTTTGGAATGGCTTTTCCCTCTCTGTCCCAGTTTCCAACTTCTGCATGAACAAAAGGCAGCCTGCTCAGAAGTGCAGCCACTAGTGGCCCTTCAGAGGCAGCTTCCGCTCTGAAGCTCGTCTTCAGGGCTAACAACCAGAGTGGCCTGCCTGGGAGAGGAGGTCAAACCTCACTCTGCAGCTACTGCCTTTGTTCCTAAGCCTGGGAGTCGTTCACATACCTCCCCAGGCATACAGAAAGCGGTCTGTGTGCTAGGGCCTCTGTGAGGCCACTGTATTGGCTGGGCACGGATTGGCAAAGTTCTGAAAGTTGCAGAAATGTAATTGACAGTAAATTCAACCTGGGCATCAGGTCAGGTTCACTGCCACAATGAATTTGATACCTTACAGTACCGAGTTAGGTAGTCCCATTCAGAAGTTAGCCAGGCCGGGGTGCCAACCATTGTTCCAAGCACCCATTGTCAATCCAAGCACCCATTGTCCATCCAAACACCCATTGTCATCCATCTAAGCACCCATTATGCATCCAATCACCCATCGTCCATCCATTTATGCACCATCGTCAATCCATCTATCCATCCAGGCACCCATTGTCAATCCATCTACCCAAGCACCCACCGTCTATCCATCTATCCAAGCACCCACCGTCCATCCATCTAGCCAAGCCCCCATCATCCATCCATCAATTGTCCGTCCATCTATTCAAAGCATCCACTGTCCATCCATGCACCCAGCAAGATCCATCTATCCATTCAAACACCCATCATCCATCCATCTATCCATCCAAGCACTCATAGTCCACATCCACTCATCGTCCATCCATCCACCCATCAAGATCCTCCATTTACACTTCTTAATTTACCCATCGTCCATACATCTAGCCATACACCCAGCAAGATCCATCTATATATATCCATCTCCTACTTCGTCCCAAAACTGTGGAATGCTCTTCCGTTGGACCTCAGAGGGCAGAAAAATGAACTAATATTCAGGAAAAAGCTGAATACCTAGCTATTTCCATCTGGCCACTAAAGGGCCTTTCTCTTACTACAGTTCTCATTGTCAGCGTGGGGAAGCCTCCGGGTAGCCAGGTGCTATATAAATTACATAAATAAAATAAACAAAATTGTCGATCTATGTATCCATCCACACACCCAGAAAAATGCATCCAACCACTCACCAAGATCTATTCTCCCACCCTGATCTATCCAGCATCCAAGCTGCACCCACCCAACCATTCATCCATCCATCTATCCATCTTCCCCCCACCTAGAGCTATCCCTTCACCCATATGCATTTATCCACCCAAGCACCTATCCTGTCCATCTATCCACAGATACTCATGTCCATCCATTCATCTAGCCATTGATCAATCCATCCTCCTGACCAATACAACCCTCTATTCAGCCAGCCTCCCATTTACACCATCATGCATGCCCAGTCTCCATCCATTCATCAATCCATCCACGTGCTCAACAATCCATTCCTCTGTTCAGCCATCCATTCATCAATCTGTACGCCCACCTACTTTAAACATTTATAAATAAAACATCAAGATGCTCCAGTTAAATGGAAACCTGCTATGTAATAAAAACATCTCAGGGCCATACTATATGAGGGGAAACAAATCCAAACCAGAACAATGAAAACCAGAAACAAAAGCGTTAAAAGCAACAGACTAGAGATGTTCAAATGCCCTACAGGGTTATTGTGTAATTTCAAAAGCATGCCTCTGTCACGTTCAGTACTCAATGTCCTGTGAAGCTGCACAGGAAGCCAGGTTTGATGTCTGCATCATGTAGCTTCCAGCTGCGTAGCATCACACACAGCTGTAAAATGTAACCGTGTTGACATTACAGACAAACGCTGTCCGTTATCAGGTCAACAGCGGGCAACGGACATCAGGATGAAATTACGTAGAGTTCATGTAATCTACAGACAGGTGGTCATCATCGGATATTATGTGATTGGCTTAGAAACCACAGAATGTTGAGCCAAATCCGGGACTCAAATCTGTCTCCCCAGTCGGCATCTCCGACCACAACGCCACATCCCCCTCGGGTTCTGCGCGTGCCCCCTCCCCGGGAGCTGCTGTTTAAGTAAATAAGGCTTGGCCGGCACCCCAACCGCCTACCCCCGCCTCGGAATCTGCTGCCCGGTGTCCCGTCTCCTCCAGGCTCCCGCGGTACCCCTCCCCTTCTGCTCGCCCCCAGGCATTGCTGTCCTCCTCTCCACCAACTTTTCCCCGTCACCGACGTCTATAGCCCCTGGGTCTCTTCTGCCCCCGAGATTCCCTTGCCAGGGCCATACCCTGTGTCCACGGCCCCTCCAAGCCCTGGCGCCTCAAGGCTGCGCTCCCTAGCGTCTCCTCGGGCAGCCACACTTTTACAGAACAGTTAGTGAATCGAAGCTGTCCCAACTCTGCCCTAACAAGTAAAGCGAGCTATCCGGGACAGGAAGTCAGAGTTCCTCTTCCTGTCCGGGGCTTACCTGCGAGGGGATCCCCGGGGATGATGGAAGCAGACAGCGAGCTCGTGGGGCCGCTGGGAGCGCCGAGGGAGCTCCACCCGGAGGCAGGCCACAGGACCTCCCACTCGGAGGGGTGGGCCCGGGGGTGTGGCAGCCCAAACCGTATCCCATTCTCAGACCGTGCTCGGCTCACCAAACAGCACGGAGGACAAACATTGCACCCCGAGAAGCTACAGCAAATTAACCACAGCACATGCACAGACGTCAATACACACACCAACAGTGATCTCAAGTTGCCCTTGACTACATCAACGACGAACGGCTCATCTGCTCCATTTCTCCTCTGCATTCTGGTGCTTGTGGTCGTATCTGTAGTGGGACAAATGAAACCACAAGAACAAGTATTGAAAATAAAAAGACGCATTGACCAAGCCACTAGGTTTGTTTTTTGCACAGTGCATGAAAACAGAGGCACATCATATATTGGGATGCACGCAGACAGAGCATATATACATACCTGGATGTAGTGTCCTGCTGGCCACGTTCTAGTGTGCTGTAACCCCACTTAACACCCACCCATCAGAGTCGTCAGCAGTCAGGTGACCCTGCTAATAGAAGGGCGTACGTACCCTGTTGCCAACAGGGTCGGATTGGGATCACACTTTGACCCGGGCACTGATGTAAAAAGTGGCCCACATTCAAGGGGCGTGGCCCACAATTAAGGGTCGTGGCCCACATTCAAGGGGCGTTCCCTTTCATGAAACACAATTTGGTTACACACATCAATGTCCTTGAATATTAGATGTAAATACATTAGGAATTTGGACAAGTATGGTAGTGCACTGTCCAGTGACCAGCTGATAGAGGGCACCAAAGATCAGAAATTGGATTATAAATTCAAATCTGTTCCGAACAGGAGCCCAAAAATATGTTTGGCCCAGGGCCCCCAAAATCCTTAAGATGTTTGGCACAGAAATGAATTAAAGTGAGAGGATACTGTTCTTGCACAGGAGACACAGGGGAAAGGTGACAATGGCGCCATGCTGAGCAACTAAAAAAAACAGCAAGGCCCCTTTCTGTCACAAAATTATTCGAGCCCTTCAGGGAAGGAGCACCTAATAAGCAGCGAAGCCCCTGCTATTACTAACCTACTCAGCCCTCCCCAGACCTCCAGCTCAGGAGCACATGTACAGCAGTGAGGCCCCTGCAATTAGTAAATTAATCAGCCCTCCCCAGCCCTCCAGGCCTCGGGGCAATGTCCTGGCAGGGGAGCACAAAACACAGCTGCTGGGTCATCCATGGTAGCCAAGGGGAGGCTGAGGTGAAGATGGTGCAAGTTGCAAAGATCACCTGGCCCCCACAGCGAGACCCATTCTTCCTCGCCCACTATTCCCTCTGCCGTTTTTCTCTGGACCCCGACCCGCCATCTTGTCCATTCCCTCGTCTTGTACCCTTCTCCCTCGTTTCCCCCTTGACGATCCTCAAATGTTTCTTCCCTTTTCTGTTTTGCGTTCTCTCCTTACCCTTGTATCCCTCCCATCCTCCCTTGGTGCTGTGACTGCATCCCCCCTCGAACCCCACTTAATAGAACTCTGCCTGAGAAAATCTACTATATGTGTATATATATGTTTATAGAGAACTCTAATCACTAATATATGAAGTAGACCTTTGTACTCTCTACCATTCCTACGTGACTCTTATAGTATATCCATTCGTATCCCTTCCTTATGTATATAGAGATAACTCTAATCACTAGTATGTGCAGTAGACCTGTGTACTCTCTACCATTCCTATGTGACTCTTATAGAACTACAAGTAAATTGCACTAAGACTTTTTCTATGAACTGTGGTGGTAACGTGAAACAAAAGAAGAAAACCATGTTCATAGGATCGATCCCTTTAGACCATACCCCGACATTCCCATACTTGGGGATTCTGTTCGATCACACTGGTAAATGGAGCTGTGCGATCAAAGCTAGGAATTTACTATTTTCTAAATCCATAATGGCCCTTATGTCGTTCAGCAAGAAGATGGGCAAAAAGCCAGTTAAAGAGCTTTTATATATTTATAAAGCTAGCTGCGTTTCGGTGGCATTATATGGGGCAGGAATCTGGGGTGACTCTAATGTCAGTAGCCTACAAGTCACCGAAAATGGTTTTCTGCGATATCTTCTAGCAGTCCCAGAGAGTACGTCCAGTTATAATTGCCACACTGAATTGGGTATTGCCTATCTGGAAGATCTAATCAAGGTGCAACCGATTCTTCTATGGCATCGGGTATGGACTACTGAGAAATGCCACCTAAATCGCCTCATTTTGGGGGATGCACTGAAACTAGATGGTGGTAAAAGGATAAAATGGCTGTGCTATATAAAAGCTTTCTGTGATAACATCAAGCATCCGGAATTTTATACTGACCCTATGTCAATGTCTGATATTACTAGGAAAGCATTGAAACAGCTAAGTCTAAATTTCCTTGAGAATCGAAGAGAACAAACAGAACTGTTAAAAAAGACAGTAATTGCCCATCAAATGATAATTAAACCAAGGGTTATTCAGCCTTATCTAAACCTCCAAATGAAAGACCAAGAAAGGTTTCTGTTGACCAGATTTAGATTTGGGATACTGTTTAGACTGTTGAGCTTTCCTGTTACAAATGATTGGTCAAAGGAAATTTGCAAATGTCCGTGTGATAATGCCTCTACTCAATCGGATATCCATATTCTATTTTTTTGTAGATTTTATGTTATATCTAAGAAAAGATGGATTATGCCTATTTTAAAAAATATGAACATGAGACAGTGTCGCCCAGCTTTTTAAGCTATACAATTCTTGGATGATATTTTCTCAGTAGCATCTGTCGCGGCATTTCTTAAAAGCATTTTTTACCTACGTAAGACAATGATTATATGAATTCTATTATTTTAAATTTTGGCCCATGTTAATACTGTGTACACCGCTTTAAAAAAAATAATTATGATGATGTAATATTTGATGTGATTTGATGTACTTTTATGGTTATTTATGAAATATAACCGAATAAAGTCTTTTTGAATTGAATTGACTCTTATAGTCTATCCATTCGTATCCCTTCCTTATGTATATAGAGATAACTCTAATCACTAGTATGTGTAGTAGACCTGTGTACTCTCTACCATTCCTATGTGACTCTTAGAGTATATCCATCCGTATCCCTTCCCTATGTATATAGAGATAACTCTAATCACTAGTATGTGCAGTAGACCTGTGTACTCTCTACCATTCCTATGTGACTCTTATAGTATATCCATTCGTATCCCTTCCTTATGTATATTGAGATAACTCTAATCACTAGTATATGAAGTAGACCTTTGTACTTTCTACCATTCCTATGTGACTCTTAGAGTATATCCATTCGTATCCCTTCCCTATGTATATAGAGATAACTCTAATCACTAGTATATGAAGTAGACCTTTGTACTCTCTACCATTCCTATGTGACTCTTAGAGTATATCCATTCGTATCCCTTCCCTATGTATATAGAGATAACTCTAATCACTAGTATATGCAGTAGACCTTTGTACTCTCTAACATTCCTATGTGACTCTTAGAGTATATCCATTCATATCCCTTCCTTAGGTATTTAGAGATAACTCTAATCACTAGTATATGCAGTAGACCTTTGTACTCTCTATCATTCCTATGTGACTCTTAGAGTATATCCATTTGTTTTTCTTCCTTGAGTGACTTTACTACTTGTACATTTGCAATTTTTCTTTCTGTTTGTATCTCTTCCTTGTGTGACTTTACATCTTGTACATTTGCAGTTTTTTCTGCTTGTATCTTTTATGTAACGCATGTAATCCTAAATCCTTATGTTTCGCAACTGATTCTTATGTAAAGCGCTCTGACACCTTCTGGTAAAGTTTGCGCTATATAAAATCGCATTAAATTAAAAAAAAAACAAAAAAAACAACTTAACACTGTTTATGTACTGCGTGGGCCCCAGGGGGGCCGAAGTGAAAATGGCTCAAAGGCCTGAGCAACACCTGGCCCCCAGGGAGGTCGAATTTTGCAAACAATCACCCCCTCCCCAGCCACCCTCACCCTGATTGCTTTGCTGGGCAGGGGGTGAAGGTGAGGCCACAGCGGATAATCACTGCACAGTGAAGCTGCATTAATTTCTCTGTCTCCGTGCCCTCTGTGGGCCGTTTTTTTTCTCCCCTTTCCTAGTCCACAGAGATCACGGAGACAGAGACAGAGAAATTAATGCAGCTTCATTGTGCGGCTGGGAAAGGGAAGAAAAAAAAACGGTCAACAGAGGGCACGGAGATAACGGCCCTTCGGCCGATGCCCGAATGCCCGCATTGCCAATCCGCCCCTGGTTGCCAATACCCTTTGCTAAGTATGTGTGCTTAGCGCGCACAACTCAACCATGGTGACCAGTGATGTCACTGACCATGTCATGAATGATGTAATATGTGACATCATCAGCAGTGGATTGCGGGCGCGCGAGTTATAGTGAGTCCAACTAACTATAACATGGGAATTTCAATGGTTTTGTATGAGTAAAATGTTCTGCTAACTATAACTGCTGTGAAACCTATGGTTTTTTCAGTGAATTTGAAAGGTTTTTTAAAAGCTAATTCCTAACTATAACGTTTGTGAAACCTCTGGTTTTTTCAGTGATTTTCATAGTTTTTTTAAAAGCTAATTCCTTTGTATATCGACTTTGTAACCTACGTTTTTTTTTTAGCTGTTTTTTATAACTATTAATTTTTTATTTTTTTTATTATTTGTTCAATGTATATATTTTTTTTAATCATATTTTCCTGGGCGCTCAGGGTGCGCGCACCGGTGAGCTTACCTGTATCATTTTGTCTTGTAGCGCTCCGGTAAGCTCTTCCGAGAGCCTAGCGAGAGCGCTAATTCTGCTTTCGTAAAAAAAAATATGTATGAAAACTAAATAATAATGCAAGACATTCAGTACCATACTTAAAAAAGCAGTATTTGTGATTTACGAAATGAAAATGATTTTGCATTTCCGTAAAGCTAGCAAAACGTCACTCAGGTGCGAGGCGTAAGGCCCCCCGGAAGCGCCTACGGTCACGCTGCGTAAGCGCCCCCGGAAGCGCCTACGTTCGTGCCGTGTAAGCGCCCCCCGGAAGCACTTCGGTGCGCGCAGCGTAAGCGTGTCAAGTCATGTGACCCTAAAATAACACTTTTCATTGGTTGCTTTTTTTTCAAAGAATGAAATCCCCACCCATTTCCTTCACTTCTTCTTTCACTTTTGTGACTGCAAGGCCTGTCTTTTTGCTGCTTAATATTTGTTGGATTATCATGGCTGCCAGTGCATCCAGAAACAGTGATGACTCAGATGGATTTATAGATGAAGAGGTTCCTCAGCCTAGAGTTAAGGAGCATTTTATCTGGAATTTTTTTTCCATACCTGCAGACCAAAAAAAAGTAAATGCTCCAAAGGTGGAGTGTCAAATTTGTCACACTGTCCTGTCACGGGGTGACCCTACCAAAAAATATTCCTTTGGAAATTCAACCATGATCCGGCACGTCGAGAGGAGGCACCCTCAGAACTTTGCCAGAGAGAGTGTCAGGGCTCTGGCACAAGAGGCTCCAGGGGACGGTGCTTCTACATCAACTGGAGGAGCAACCGCATCATCAGTGAGGGGGCGACCAGAACAGCTGATCCCAAATATTCAGCCTGCTTTTAATGAAGCCACAGTTAAATGCAGACAATGTGATCAGCTACTTTGTTATGGGGAACAAAGTGTTATGCTCATGGTTCGAGCAATAGCGAACCACCGCTGCCATCCCCAGCCCTAATTTTGATTATTTTTTTTGCTCCTATTGAGCAGTTTCCCATTCCCTGTTTTTGCTTTTGTTCAAAAAAAAGGAAAAAAGAAGAAAAAAATAAGTTCTTTTCAGAACTATCTCCAATTCTCATCAAAAAGCTGTATTCTTAAAAAAATGAAAAAGAGTAACTGAAGTGGAGTGCAGTGAGAGAGGAGAGGAAAATGAGTGAGAAAGGAAAGAAAGGGACGAGAGGGGAAGGGAAGTGAAGTAGGGGGACTGAAAGAAGGTGTGTGTGGGGAAGGAGAGTGAGGAGAAGGAGAGTGAACATGGGAAATGAGAATAAGTGAAGAAAATGTAGTAAAGGAACAGGGGCGTGGAAGGGTAAGAAAAGTGCAGTGATGTTTAGGAAAGAGTGGACATACAGACTGGATAAAGACAAGTGAGTGTGAGACAAGGTGAGTAAGGCAGTATAGAGACAGAGAAAGTGAAAGAAAAAGTAAGAGTAGAAGACTGAAGACCTCATTTATGAGGCCATTCGTCACTTTTACAGCACTGGTGCGTCACTTTTTGTGATGCACCAGTGCTTTAAAAAATGCACCTTGTATGAGATTTCACTGCGTCTCTTTTAGGACACCGTTGCGTCAAAATCTTGCGCCTGCCTCACAGCAGGCATAAGACTGACGCAGGCCCTTTCACATGGGGCTGGCCCCATGTGAAAGGATGCATTGCTGGAGTTGCGTCACTTTCGTGACACACTCCAGCAATGTGTCACTTTTGTGCTTACAGATACGTCAGAAATATTGACGTATCTGTAACTCTTTGCAACATGATGCATCATACATTAAATATGACGCATCAGGAATGTCACAAGGAGAGCGCACTGAGAAGTGATGCATCTCTGCTTTCACGCAACGATGCATCATTTCTCATAAATGAGGCCCTGAGTGAGAGATGGGTTCCATTTTCCACAACAACTTGCGTTACAACATGCAAGACATCTACAGGAGAGATGGTGTGCATTTTACAGATGAGGGGAATAGAGTTTTCCTCTTGAATATAAGACTCTGCATTGGTACCTACTTGTAGGTACAAAAACACCAACATAACACAACAGCTCTTTTCAGAGCTAACTTACCTCTAAACACTCTACATTATTTTTTTACTCTATTTTTTTACACTGTTTTTCCCCCTGGTGCGCTCAGGGTGCGCGTACCGGAGAGCGTACCCGGGAACGCACCCAGCGCTTACCCCGCGAAAATTTCAAATTTAAAAAAAGGTTTTTTGCCCTTCTGGGTCATTCTAGGCCCCCTCAGAAAACCTAGGGGGTCAGGGGGTGTCTACTCTGCCCCCTTTTAATTATTTCCCCTTTCTTTTTCACCTCTTGTGTCTCGATTCTCCAGACTGTTTAGAATGTTGACAGACACCCGACAGCCAATCAGTTTTCCTCTCGCGCACTCCCCTCTGGTTCCCCGGTGCGCTCCCCGGTACGCGTATCGGTGAGCGCCCGGAGCGCGCCTATAGATATATATGTGTTTTTGAAGTTAATTAAAAAAAAAACCACTGGAGCAATTTCCACCAAATATAGCAAAGGCACATCTGCGTACCAGTCCCTACAATTTTGCCAAGTTTGGCGTAATTCCATTCAGCGGTACGGGCTGTAGACTTGTCAGACCGTCCTATGGAAATTAACATGGGGCAAACACGTTTTGGGACCCCCCTTTTTTCTCAGCCCCCTCTTCACGAATCCCCCTGAAACTTCCAGGGAGGGAGCGGAGCGGAGCTGGCCAAAATTTTGGAAAATTACACACAAATTCCTCAACCGGTGCCAGAGTTATTCCCAATAGAATGTTGCGGATTTCCTATGGTAGCCAATCCTAACTATAACTACCTACTGGCGACCTCCAGTAGGTAATTAGGCAGCCATACATAACCCAAGTAAATAGGAATTTAGGTTCTGTTCCACATCGTTTAAGCTTCATTTAGAAGGACATTGGTTGATTAAAAATCTACAAGAAAAGACAAAAGGTAACGGACAAATTAATAAGATCATTTAAACAGAACTATTCAATAGGATAACAGAAGTAATAGTTTTTTGTGTTAAAACATAATTGATAGGACATGGAAATAGAGCTTAGTGTAGCCAGGATGTATGTTAATGTTGTTTCCTTAATATAATTCAGGTTTCTCAGATGTTTATGTCTGTGGGACGGACTAGACAAGAGAAGCAGAAAGAACTGTTCCAGAGCGGCCTCTTCTGTTGTTTATTATTTTATCCACTCCCCCTTCCCCCTGTGGGGTTCCAAGGGGTCAAATTTAATAACGGACTCAGGGGCATCCCTTGGAGGGAGTTGGGATATTTGCGACTCCGTTCCTGTGCAAGTTCTTGCCGGTAAGAGTTTCACTTCAGACCTTGACACCCAGTCACAAAGATTTGGGTTTGATTCATCATTCTTTTGCTCACCACACCACCTGAGGGGTCAAGTATATGCCCAGACATGGGTCCCTTGCGTGCTGTACCACTGGATTTAAGCTAGCCTGGCTGATGAGGGGTGAAACCCTGAAACCGGTCCCAAGATGCATGTTATCCGGTCCAGGGAGGACCTGGCCTGGCAGTTCAGGCTGTACTGTTCCCATGAGGAGCAGAGTCAAGACTGATTTGTATATGGCTGGGTCCAAACTGGGGCAGCATAGTGAGCACAAGAATGATGGAATAAACTCAGATCTCTTGACTGGGGGTGAGTGGTTGAAAAGTTTCAGCACTCTGCCCACCATCTTGTTGTGTTTGCTATGTTCGCCATAAGTGGCCAAGGGTATGTCCAGACATGGGTACCTTCCTTGCTGTGCCACAGGATTCAAGCTAGCCTGGCTGATGAAGGGTGAAACCCTGAAACTGGTCCCAGGATGCATGTTTCCGGTCAAGGGAGTACCTGGCCTGGCAGTTCGGGCTTGCCTGTTCACACGAGGAGCTGGGTCAAGACTGATTTGCATATGGCTGGGTCCAAACTGGGGTGGCAGAGTGAGCAAAAAAATAATGGATTAAACCCAGATCTCTTTACTGGGGGTAAGAGGTTGAAAAGTTTCAACACTCTGTCCATCATCTTGTTGTGTTTGCTATGTTCACCCAAAGTGGGCAAGGGCATGTCTAGACGTGCTCGCTGTACCACTGGATTCAAGCTAGCCTGCTGCAGTGACACATAGCAGGGAAATACTATGTATGAAAAGCCTATTTTATATATTCAGAAGTCATCCCTAAAACTGGCTTATAAGTCCTTCAGGCAGAGTTAGGGGACAGTATATATTGAAGTTAGTGTGTCCCCATGGTGAAATGAAACCCAAAATCTATTTCTCTTTGTAGGCCTGGCGTGACCATTCCCTCATAAGCCTAGATGGAATTGAAATCTGTATTTTCCATCTCTAGGAAGAAGTCTTCCAAATTGGTGTGGGAGTTTAATTATGTTGTGTTCGTTACATTACAATTGTTGGTACTGCTTAAGCTTAGTGCACACTTCTCTGTGGATTTCCTGCTGTGTGTGCCATCAGGGGTTGAGCAGAGATTCTTTCAGAACTATGTTTTGACCTAATCAGAGTGGGTTTATTGAGGTGTAGATGTGGCCCCTGTAGGAAGGTACATCCTGACTATGGTTGCCCCCAACGTTTTGCCCTGTGTTTTAGCTGGTTTTTGACATAGTCGACCTGGGACCCTGCCAATCAGGACCCCAGGCCTACTGCTCTCTCTTTAAAATGGATTCCATGTACCCTAGGTGCATTTCCAATTGGTACTGGGCCACCCTATCAGACCCTGTAACTCAGGGCATGGGTGTACCCAGGGCTGCCAGGGGCTGCAGCATGTATTATGCCACCTCTGGCTGGCCCCCTAAATTTGACACAACTGGCTGCATGACAGCTGGGGCAAAGTCGTGTAATCACCCTTTGCTGTAGATATAGTATACCTATATCTAACCCTAAAAATGGACACACAGATTCCTATCAGTCACTCCTATGGCAGGCCTTGACAATCCTGAAGGCAGAGTGCTTGGAATCGTGTGAATTGGGTTCTGGCCCGAGCCGAGCCCGGTTGCAGCTTGCGGAACCAAGACCCAATGGCTGTTCCATGATAACGCGTACCATATCGGTAACTTCGGTATCGCGTTATCAAGACATGTCGAGTAAGGTGTCATACGAATCGGGATACTGCCCCCTCACCAATTCTGGCGACGAGGTTAGCATTCCGCCCTTCTAGAGGGACACGACATGTACGTAACTGTGAACCCCGGTTAAAGTTAACTAAAGCCTCAGCTCCACAAAATGGATGCTGCCACCACAGACACGAGTCAGGAATCCGACGGCCCAGCTCGACGAGAACCGGCTTCCCTGGCACCTCTGACCTCTACCCACGTCATCAGCTCAGCTGTGATCTGTGGGTGCGACGAGACCTCGAGGGACCGGCCATCATCAAAACCTGCACGCTTTCTTAATCAGCACGACCATCGAAGCAATTCTCTGGTGAGTGCTCTGGGGTCCGAGAAGCCCCGACCCTGAGCTGCTCCAGCACCGAAGTGCAGTCTCCCAGCATCTCCACGATCTGCGTGGGGCCCTTCTGCTCGCCGCTCAGCACGTTGTCTGGTCACTAGCCGCTGGCTTGTGCCCTTCTTTGACGACATCCGACAACCAACGCTGCTGGTCTGGTTGCTTCAGACTGGCCTTTGCTTCCATCTTTGAGAGAAGCACCCCGGACCCTCCTGGTCCCCTCAAGACGCCATTTTAGGCCCACCACGTGGCCCTGAAATCTGCCAAGGCTTGTTGCCCCAATCCTGGGCCCAGCGACGCCGACAGCATCAACCTTCGTGGGACAGCTCGCACCTCCATCCGGGTCGCCGACAACGCCCCTGGTCCGTGAGACTGCAGAGCCTAGCGTCGCCCACTCACCTAGTCGAGGTGACGGCCAACCGGTGCCTTCCTGGTACCCTCTGACTACTGGCTAGTAGTACGAACTTGGTCCCCTCTGCTTTCAGGTATCAACGATCTCTGATCCAGGCTTGGATCTCTACGAACTATTCAGCACTGGTCGCCGGCCAGCAACTCCTTTTCTTCCGGCTCCTGGCTCGTCAGCGAAGACCCCGACGCCTGTAAGACTTGTGCAGCCACAGCCCTCGTGGCTAGGTAACTTCGGCATTTCGGTGCCTGCATAGCCTCCTTACTCTAGGGTCCCGAGTCCCTCGCTTCCGACTTGCCTTATCGTGTCCGCCCGAGACCACTAAACTTTCCGTGTCCTCGGACACTTGTTTTAATTGTGTACTTGAAGTATTTTCCTAAGAGTTTTGGTTTGTGCTTAGTACCCTGTCCTCATAAAGAGTCCAGGGCTGTTGTGATTCTTAATAAATATTCTGTTTATTTTCATAACACTTGTGTGGTGTCCTTTCACTTGGGGTTCAAGGGGTATGTGATGGTATAACAGCTGGCTTAACACGCCCTCTAGAGTTTAGCCCGAAGACTGCTCGTATCCACGCTACTAGGATAGCTGGTCTAAGGTTGACTTACAACCAATCACCATAAGGGTCGTTTGGAACGATACATAGCGGTCGCTAGAATAGCGAACGCTGCATATCGGGCCAACTTCTCACATTGGTGAGCAGCGGTTGGGATTTGAGCTTGCTGTTGTTTTACCACGCGTATCCTAAGAACATCTTGTGAAAGATCGCATAAGTACTCCAGGTACATATAACCTAGCTTAGAATACTCTGAGTTCTACTGAACCAGCTGTTGTAGCTCTTCAAGGCTTAGCACATCTTGGCTGCAACTCTTAGCAAGGGCTCAGTAGGTAAACCCATAGTGTAGGTAGGTGCATCACTTACACCACACTAGAAACAGCATGTCGGACAAAGGCGGAAACTCTGAGTCTCCCCTCGTGTCAGTCGACCTGCCACAGGTCACCTCCAGATATGCTGCGCTTAGCTTTCATGAGATGCGACAGATCTGTACGTCTCGAAAGATAAAGCAGGGTGCAAACCCTACCATTCCGTTTCTGATTGGTCTCTTGGAGACTTATGATGCCAGGAAGGCGGGTAACACCGACCCTTCTCATCCCGAAATGGAAATGCCTCCCCTCGAGGGAACCCGAGGTGACCCTGACCTTATCCATCTCTCAGCCGAGGGCGAAGAGGAGGACGAGGAACCAGAGACATCTGGGGACGAGGCAGACAAAGGTCCAGTCATAGTTAGTCAGCTAACTCAGGACAACTTAAGCCGGCACGAGATTGGTACTAGGAGACCCCTGGGGCCTCTCTCGGGCCAGCTTAACATTGGGAACGGACGAGTTAGGTCTCTGTCGAGAGGCTCTAACAGATCTGTTCGAACCAATGGCTCTCGAGGCTCTGCTCGAAGAGGGATGACATCGCCTCAGAGAAGAGTGTACGAAGCAAAGGAGCGGGAAGTCAATCTGCGGATCGAAAGGGAAGAACTTGCCCTAGCCAAAGAGAGACTCGCCTTTGCTCGAGAGCAAGAGTTGAGTGGGACGATTCCCACTGGTGGCAGCATTCCCCCACGGGAACCCAGGAGTTTAGACACTAAGCACCTGAATAAGATAGTGCCCCCCTTTAAGCAAGGGGACGACATCCACAAATGGATTACTGCTTTGGAGCGGGCCTGCACTGTACAGTGCGTCCCCCAGAGTCAGTGGGCAGCTATCTTGTGGCTCTCCTTTGAAGGTAAAGGCAGAGATAAGCTCCTCACCACAAGGGTCGAGGACGCTAACAATTACCAGATCCTGAAGAACACACTGATTGACGGGTTTGGCCTAACCCCTGAGCAGTACAGGTTGCTGTTCAGGGATACCCAGAAAACTCAGTCTCAGGACTGGTCTGATTTCGTTGATTGTGCCACTAAGGCTTTTGAAGGCTGGCTACTGGGTAGTAAGGTTACTGATTTTAAAGGATTGTACAATCTAATTATGAGGGAGCAAATCTTAAGTAATTGTCAGAACCAGTTATTACACCAGCACCTGGTAGACTCTGATCTGACCTCTCCACAGGAATTGGGTAAGAGGGCAGACAAATGGGTCAGAACCAGGGTCAGGCCTAAAAACCAGGGTGGTGACCAAAAGAAGGAATCAACCAAGCCTCAAGAGAAGGGTGGGGATAAATCAACAGAGAAGACTTCCCAAGGGCCCCAAAACTCCAACAAGGGTGGTGGGTCCCAGAACACTCCTTCAGAACAGAAGAAACCTTATCGCCATACCTGTAAACAGGTGGGCCATTACAAAAGTGATGCCAGTTGCCCTAAAAATGGCAATAAGGGAAATATACCCCCAGGTAATACTCCTAAACCTCCTGTTACCACTAGTGGTAATCCCCCAGGTGGTGGGAGTGCCCCCAAGAATGTGGTGGGCATTACTTTGGGCAATCAGGAGGACTATGGCCTAGCCAGGTCCCCTGACCACACTCTTGTCTGTGAGACTGGCATGGGGTTTGCCAACTTCACTACTGGACCCCACATTTTGGGAAAGTATAGACAAGAGGTCATAGTGAATGGTCAGAAAGTTGAGGCATTCAGAGACACAGGGGCCAGCATCACCATGGTGATTGACCATCTGGTCCCCTCTGCTCAACTGACCCCTGGTTTTACTTATCAGGTGACAGACATTCATGGAGTGAAGAGAAGGCATCCCATGGCAGTAGTCAAGCTCAGCTGGGGTAATGTCACAGGGCCCATGAGAGTGGCAGTGACAGATAACCTACCTGTAGATTGCTTACTGGGGAATGACCTGGAACTCTCAGCATGGGCTGAGGTGGAGCAAGAAACTCACTCCAGAATGATAGGCCTATCCAGACAGGTTAGTGGGGCAGTAATAGCTACAGCCCCAGTCCAAGCACCATTCCTCCCTGAAAAGGTTGGAAGGGCAGTGGTAGCCACTGCCCAGGCTCAGACAGACTTTCCAGAACAGGATAGGAGGGCTGTGACAGTCACAGCCCAAACACAAACTGAGTGCCCTCCTGAAAAGGTTGGCAAGGTTGAAATGGTCTCAGCCTCTACTCAAACAGATAGTGAGGTTGTGAAGCCTGAAACAATGGATCACTCCACTCAAACAGAGAGCATTGAGGAGGAAGAAGAGTCTTCCCCCTCCCAGACACTAGGTGAGAGCCAGCCTCCTCAGGGAACTGACTCTACCCCTGTTGAAGGAACTGCCCCAGAGGTAGTCAGGCATAGCCTGGCAGAGCCCCTGATGGCAGTGGACCCTTCCCAGGTGGGACCCAGTCTGGAGCAGGTAACCTGCACCTCTCTACCCTGCCTCAGTCAGCCCAGGGCTGAAGAGGTCAGGGAGGCCAGTGGTAGACCCCAAAGGGCCCCCTGTCCAAAAGAACCCCTTAATCAGCAGATTAGGATCACTGAAGCTGGTAAACCTAGCCAAGTGAAAATGAAACAGACTCCTGAGGGATCCCCCTTAAAAGTAGTTAGGGACCTCCCACAGCTGGACACTGTTGGGCACAGCCAAACATGGGGCCTAAAAACCCCAGACCTGACCTGTCCCTCCAGTAAGCCAAACAGAGGGACTCAGCCTCCAGCTTTAGGTAGCCAGAGACTGACCCTGAGAGCTCAGTGCATCTCAGCTAAAGAAAGAAAGGCACACATGATGAATGGTGATTGGAGGAAGTTGAGCCCAAAGGTAGAGGAGCCTCACTTCAGTACTCCATCCCAGCATCAGCCTTTTACTTTCCCAAGACACACCAGAGACAGAGATTCCCTATGGTGGAGACCCTCAGATACCCTTAGGGTGAGGGGATGCCTAGTGGACCATGACACAGGGGGAAACCAAGCCAGAGCTGGTCCTTCCTTATATGGCCACTTAGGTAATAGAGGCTTACCTGGACAAGGATAGCCTTATCTCCTTTCATTTGGGGGGGGGGGGGGTTGTGTAGGAAGGTACATCCTGACTATGGTTGCCCCCAACTTTTTGCCCTGTGTTTTAGCTGGTTTTTGACATAGTCGACCTGGGACCCTGCCAATCAGGACCCCAGGCCTACTGCTCTCTCTTTAAAATGGATTCCATGTACCCTAGGTGCATTTCCAATTGGTACTGGGCCACCCTATCAGACCCTGTAACTCAGGGCATGGGTGTACCCAGGGCTGCCAGGGGCTGCAGCATGTATTATGCCACCTCTGGCTGGCCCCCTAAATTTGACACAACTGGCTGCATGACAGCTGGGGCAAAGTCGTGTAATCACCCTTTGCTGTAGATATAGTATACCTATATCTAACCCTAAAAATGGACACACAGATTCCTATCAGTCACTCCTATGGCAGGCCTTGACAATCCTGAAGGCAGAGTGCTTGGAATCGTGTGAATTGGGTTCTGGCCCGAGCCGAGCCCGGTTGCAGCTTGCGGAACCAAGACCCAATGGCTGTTCCATGATAACGCGTACCATATCGGTAACTTCGGTATCGCGTTATCAAGACATGTCGAGTAAGGTGTCATACGAATCGGGATACTGCCCCCTCACCAATTCTGGCGACGAGGTTAGCATTCCGCCCTTCTAGAGGGACACGACATGTACGTAACTGTGAACCCCGGTTAAAGTTAACTAAAGCCTCAGCTCCACAAAATGGATGCTGCCACCACAGACACGAGTCTGACCTCCTGCTGCTGGGAGTCCTTCCAGCGAGGAGAGCTTAGACAAAGGGTTTCCTGTCAAGGGCGGTGTTCGCACCGTCCCAGACAGGGTTTGTGTATTCTGGGTAGGTAGGGCTTTGCGAGAAGGTGACTGCGGAGTGGCACCCCGGTGCTCACTACGCATCTGCCGGTCAGAACCAGTTCCAGGGGCGCCAGCCCCTGGCCTGGGGAAAGTCCGGCAGGGGAGAGGGGTGTAACTACCCCCCTTCCTGGTCCCACCCTTAGGGCAGGACCTAGTCATGTACCCACCCCTTTCTTTAGGATAAAGGCCGGAGCGGGGACCCTTCCAAATTAGATCATCTTTGAATCAAGAACTACTTTCTACGAAAGGACATTCGAGACTCTTCTCAAGATTTCTCCCTTGTGACTAAGGAGTAGTCACCCTGCATCCGCAGGCACCATCTAAGAACTCTGCGGTTTGCTGCAAGTCCTTCCTCAGGAATCCGACGGCCCAGCTCGACGAGAACCGGCTTCCCTGGCACCTCTGACCTCTACCCACGTCATCAGCTCAGCTGTGATCTGTGGGTGCGACGAGACCTCGAGGGACCGGCCATCATCAAAACCTGCACGCTTTCTTAATCAGCACGACCATCGAAGCAATTCTCTGGTGAGTGCTCTGGGGTCCGAGAAGCCCTGACCCTGAGCTGCTCCAGCACCGAAGTGCAGTCTCCCAGCATCTCCACGATCTGCGTGGGGCCCTTCTGCTCGCCGCTCAGCACGTTGTCTGGTCACTAGCCGCTGGCTTGTGCCCTTCTTTGACGACATCCGACAACCAACGCTGCTGGTCTGGTTGCTCCAGACTGGCCTTTGCTTCCATCTTTGAGAGAAGCACCCCGGACCCTCCTGGTCCCCTCAAGACGCCATTTTAGGCCCACCACGTGGCCCTGAAATCTGCCAAGGCTTGTTGCCCCAATCCTGGGCCCAGCGACGCCGACAGCATCAACCTTCGTGGGACAGCTCGCACCTCCATCCGGGTCGCCGACAACGCCCCTGGTCCGTGAGACTGCAGAGCCTAGCGTCGCCCACTCACCTAGTCGAGGTGACGGCCAACCGGTGCCTTCCTGGTACCCTCTGACTACTGGCTAGTAGTACGAACTTGGTCCCCTCTGCTTTCAGGTATCAACGATCTCTGATCCAGGCTTGGATCTCTACGAACTATTCAGCACTGGTCGCCGGCCAGCAACTCCTTTTCTTCCGGCTCCTGGCTCGTCAGCGAAGACCCCGACGCCTGTAAGACTTGTGCAGCCGCAGCCCTCGTGGCTAGGTAACTTCGGCATTTCGGTGCCTGCATAGCCTCCTTACTCTAGGGTCCCGAGTCCCTCGCTTCCGACTTGCCTTATCGGGTCCGCCCGAGACCACTAAACTTTCCGTGTCCTCGGACACTTGTTTTAATTGTGTACTTGAAGTATTTTCCTAAGAGTTTTGGTTTGTGCTTAGTACCCTGTCCTCATAAAGAGTCCAGGGCTGTTGTGATTCTTAATAAATATTCTGTTTATTTTCATAACACTTGTGTGGTGTCCTTTCACTTGGGGTTCAAGGGGTATGTGATGGTATAACAGCTGGCTTAAAACGCCCTCTAGAGTTTAGCCCGAAGACTTCTCGTATCCACGCTACTAGGATAGCTGGTCTAAGGTTGACTTACAACCAATCACCATAAGGGTCGTTTGGAACGATACATAGCGGTCGCTCGAATAGCGAACGCTGCATATCGGGCCAACTTCTCACAGCCCCCACCCAAATTAATAACCCCATTTCTGAGTAATCGCTGCACATTTTTGCCTTGTCATCACCCTCTAAAAGAATGCCTCAAACGGACAGTGCAGAAGTTAAAGAAGGGAAGAGAGAAATCATGACAGAGGCAGTTGTGGAAGGCATTATTTTGAAAAGACAATAACCTTCTTGGTAGCATTTTTATATAATACCAAAAGGCCACAACATAATAAAGCACAGGACTCAGACCACCTATTATTTATTTGCAAACTGAAGGATTACCAACACAAACATTTTATTGTGAACTTTAAAATGGAAGACTATTGCAATTTAAAACATATTGCAAGCATTGGTCGTTGGATTACAAAAAAACTATAATTTATAACAAATGATAATTTTCCATTATTAAGACAGTGTGAGAACACTGAGATTGTACATATGTTCCACGTAGAACACACACAGCCGTCCTACCTACCACAGAGCCATAAACAGAGCTCTACAAATGAAACGACTCTCATAGGGCATCCCTGCACTGTCCTGGCACCATGCAGTGACATTGGTCTACTGAGACACACTCAGGGATCCCACAATGCACCTTATATTGACATCCACCGACTTCCCAATTTGGAGCATATGCAGAGTTCTGGTAATGCACCTGTTGCAGAGATGCGCGAGAAAGTTGCAGGTTCCATTCCGAGTAAGAATGCAAGTCAGAAAAATACTGCTTGAGAACACATCTGTGGGTTATATGCATCCCAATTCCAGAAAGATAGCCCAGTGGGTTTATGAACGCGTTGCAATGATTTGTGTGGAGCCTGGCTGCCAGGTGCAGGTATCAGTGGCAACAAGCTGAAGGCGCCCACTTGCCACTGAAGAGTTGTGTGGTGGACCACAGCCTCTATATCCTCGTCTTTGAATGACAGCTCCAGCTGTACTGTGTCTGTCGTAAGATATACATTACCCTGTAGGAGGCTGGCTGTACATGTATTTATATAGTGCAAATCACCGACCCGGTATCTAAGCGCTTGCTTAGGGAACCCGTCCTGGTATTCCCCTGTGAGATAACCCCGGCAGGGTATCCACAAGGTGAAAGCCAGGCATCCCACTGCGAGGGGCCGTTGTGGAGATTAAGCAAGCTATTGCCCAGAGTCGCAGAGTGTGAACCCGTGAATTGAGTAGGCACCGGAGCAAGAATTGTCGAGTAAGCATGGGCGGAAAATCTGTTACGCTCGCGGATTTTGCGGATTTTCGGTAAATTCGCAATCCGCGAACGCTCGCGAATTTACAGAAAATCCGCAAATTCGCACGCAGCGGATTTTTTTTTCTTGGTGATACAATTTTGCGGCGCGTGGCGTTTACTTACCGTCGTTCAGCGTTTGCCGAGTTGTTTTTCTTGATATTTTGCGAGTGCTGCGCCATTTTGAATCTTGCTGCGGGATCCAGCGGGAATTTGGCGAGCGCGATTACGTAATCGCGGCTTGCCAACTTGCACAGCGAGAGTTTGTCAACGCGAGTACGCCGTGATCATGTATCGCGGTACTTCGCAATTGCGAGCTTGTAGATGCGGCGAGCAGCAACAATCTCGCACTCGCGAAAATACAAAATTTGCAATTCTGCACAAGAAATCCACCAGCAAGCAGCATAAACCTTCTGGAAATGATGATTTTTATCTGAATAACTCCTCAGGTTGACATTTGCCTGCACTTTTTTTGCGAGGAGTCCATTTTGGGGAGGGGGGGGGTGGGAGGAAGGAAGTGCCCCACAGTCTTCAACTTCCTGTTCCTGTCCAGCAGGCTCCTCCCAGTGCTTTGTCCATCTCCTGGTCACTTTTCATTTGGATCTGGAGCTGGAAGGATTATTTTTTGTGGATGCTGCTGGATATTTGGATTTGAGGCCTTTTTGACTTTCTTTGGATCACTTTTGGATTAGAAATTTCACAAGTAAGTTTGTTTGGGGCATTACAGTTGCTGCAACTACAATTTTGGAATTTTCGATTTTTGGGCTGTTTTGGGGCCTTTTGCCCAGGGATACTCAGTGGTGGGTGCACTGAGTCTTTCTGTGGGGTGTTTTGAATTTAAACATCATGGAGGGGCTGGATGGCTTGGGATTGTGCTGATTTTTCTGTGATTTTCGTTTTTTTGGCCTGTTGTGGCCTTTTCACCAGGGGTAGTGAGTGGTGCATGGGCCTAGTCTTTCTGTGGGTTGTCTTGAATTTAAACATCATGGAGGGGCTGGATGGCTTGGGATTGTGCTGATTTTTCTGTGATTTTCGTTTTTTTGGCCTGTTGTGGACAGGCCATGTGGTTGGGGGCCATTTTGAGTGCTGCTACAGGCCCTGGCCATGTGCTGAGAGGGAGCGGGCCATTTTGAATGCAGGCAGTGTTCTCAGGCCTGCACCCATTTTGCCTAGCTTTCATCCATTATGCCCAGGGGTAGTGAGTGGTGCATGGGCCTAGTCTTTCTGTGGGTTGTCTTGAATTTAAACATCATGGAGGGGCTGGATGGCTTGGATTTGTGCTGATTTTTCTGTGATTTTCGTTTTTTTGGCCTGTTGTGGCCTTTTCACCAAGGATAGTGAGTGGTGCATGGGCCTAGTCTTTCTGTGGGTTGTCTTGAATTTAAACATCATGGGGGGGGGGGCTGGATGGCTTGGGATTGTGCTGATTTTTCTGTAATTTTCGTTTGTTTGGCCTGTTGTGGACAGGCCATGTGGTTGGGGGCCATTTTGAGTGCTGCTACAGGCCCTGGCCATGTGCTGGGAGGGAGGGGCCATTATGAATGCAGGCAGTGTTCTCAGGCCTGCACCCATTTTGCCTAGCTTTCATCCATTATGCCCAGGGGTAGTGAGTGGTGCATGGGCCTAGTCTTTCTGTGGGATGTCTTGAATTTAAACATCATGGAGGGGCTGGATGGCTTGTGCTAATTTTTCTGTGATTTTGGTTTTTTTGGCCTGTTGTGGCCTTTTCACCAGGGGGAGTGAGTGGCGCATGGGCCTAGTCTTTCTGTGGGTTGTCTTGAATTTAAACATCAAGGAGGGGCTGGATGGCTTGGGATTGTGCTGATCTTTCTGTGATTTTCATTTTTTTGGCCTGTTGTGGACAGGCCATGTGGTTGGGGGCCATTTTGAGTGCTGCTACAGGCCCTGGCCATGTGCTGGGAGGGAGGGGGGCATTTTGAATGCAGGCAGTGTTCTCAGGCCTGCACCCATTTTGCCTAGCTTTCATCCATTATGCCCGGGGGTAGTGAGTGGTGCATGGGCCTAGTCTTTCTGTGGGTTGTCTTGAATTTAAACATCATGGAGGGGCTGGATAGCTTGGGATTGTGCTGATTTTTCTGTGATTTTCGTTTTTCTGGCCTGTTGTGGCCTTTTCACCAGGGGTAGTGAGTGGTGCATGGGCCTAGTCTTTCTGTGGCTTGTCTTGAATTTAAACATCATGGAGGGGCTGGATGGCTTGGGATTGTGCTGATTTTTCTGTGATTTTCGTTTTTTTGGCCTGTTGTGGACAGGCCATGTGGTTGGGGGCCATTTGGAGTGCTGCTACAGGCCCTGGCCATGTGCTGGGAGGGAGAGGGCCATTTTGAATGCAGGCAGTGTTCTCAGGCCTGCACCCATTTTGCCTAGCTTTCATCCATTATGCCCAGGGGTAGTGAGTGGTGCATGGGCCTAGTCTTTCAGTGGGATGTCTTGAATTTAAACATCATGGAGGGGCTGGATGGCTTGGGATTGTGCTGATTTTTCTGTGATTTTAGTTTTTTTTGGCCTGTTGTGGCCTTTTCACCAGGGGTAGTGAGTGGTGCATGGGCCTAGTCTTTCTGTGGGTTGTCTTGAATTTAAACATCAAGGAGGGGCTGGATGGCTTGGGATTGTGCTGATTTTTCTGTGATTTTCGTTTTTTGGCCTGTTGTGGACAGGCCATGTGGTTGGGGGCCATTTTGAGTGCTGCTACAGGCCCTGGCCATGTGCTGGGAGGGAGGGGGCCATTTTGAATGCAGGCAGTGTTCTCAGGCCTGCACCCATTTTGCCTAGCTTTCATCAATTATGCCCAGGGGTAGTGAGTGGTGCATGGGCCTAGTCTTTCTGTGGGTTGTCTTGAATTTAAACATCATGGAGGGGCTGGATGGCTTGGGATTGTGCTGATTTTTCTGTGATTTTCGTTTTTTTGGCCTGTTGTGGCCTTTTCACTAGGGGTAGTGAGTGGTGCATGGGCCTAGTCTTTCTGTGGGTTGTCTTGAATTTAAACATCATGGAGGGGCTAGATGGCTTGGGATTGTGCTGATTTTTCTGTGATTTTCGTTTTTTTGGCCTGTTGTGGCCTTTTCACCAGGGGTAGTGAGTGGTGCATGGGCCTAGTCTTTCTGTGGGTTGTCTTGAATTTAAACATCATGGAGGGGCTGGATGGCTTGGGATTGTGCTGATTTTTCTGTGATTTTAGTTTTTTTGGCCTGTTGTGGCCTTTTCACCAGAGGTAGTGAGTGGTGCATGGGCCTAGTCTTTCTGTGGGTTGTCTTGAATTTAAACATCATGGAGGGGCTGGATGGCTTGGGATTGTGCTGATTTTTCTGTGATTTTCGTTTTTTTGGCCTGTTGTGGACAGGCCATGTGGTTGGGGGCCATTTTGAGTGCTGCTACAGGCCCTGGCCATGTGCTGGGAGGGAGGGGGCCATTTTGAATGCAGGCAGTGTTCTCAGGCCTGCACCCATTTTGCCTAGCTTTCATCCATTATGCCCAGGGGTAGTGAGTGGTGCATGGGCATAGTCTTTCTGTGGGTTGTCTTGAATTTAAACATCATGGAGGGGCTGGATGGCTTGGGATTGTGCTGATTGTTCTGTGATTTTCGTTCTTTTTGGCCTGTTGTGGCCTTTTCACCAGGGGTAGTGAGTGGTGCATGGGCCTAGTCTTTCTGTGGGTTGTCTTGAATGTAAACATCATGGAGGGGCTGGATGGCTTGGGATTGTGCTGATTTTTCTGTGATTTTCGTTTTTTTGGCCTGTTGTGGACAGGCCATGTGGTTGGGGGCCATTTTGAGTGCTGATACAGGTCCTGGCCATGTGCTGGGAGGGAGGGGGCATTTTGAATGCAGGCAGTGTTCTCAGGCCTGCACCCATTTTGCCTAGCTTTCATCCATTATGCCCAGGGTTAGTGAGTGGTGCATGGGCCTAGTCTTTCTGTGGGTTGTCTTGAATTTAAACATCATGGAGGGGCTGGATGGCTTGGGATTGTGCTGATTTTTCTGTGATTTTCGTTTTTTTGGCCTGTTGTGGCCTTTTCACCAGGGGTAGTGAGTGGTGCATGGGCCTAGTCTTTCTGTGGGTTGTCTTGAATTTAAACATCATGGAGAGGCTGGATGGCTCGGGATTGTGCTGATTTTTCTGTGATTTTCGTTTTTTTGGCCTGTTGTGGACAGGCCATGTGGTTGGGGGCCATTTTGAGTGCTGCTACAGGCCCTGGCCATGTGCTGGGAGGGAGGGGGCCATTTTGAATGCAGGCAGTGTTCTCAGGCCTGCACCTATTTTGCCTAGCTTTCATCCATTATGCCCAGGGGTAGTGAGTGGTGCATGGGCCTAGTCTTTCTGTGGGTTGTCTTGAATTTAAACATCATGGAGGGCATGGGATTGTGCTGATTTTTCTGGTTTTTTTTCGTTTTTTTGGGGTGTATAACTGAACTGATGTTCCTCTGTCTTCCATTGCTTTTAGGTGCACAAGACTCAAGAGAACCACCAGTGCCAGGAAGAAGTCCTGCAGCGGTGTGTGTGTGCAGCATAACGTCACGCGGCGTCACGTCTGGCCACAGACAACTCTGCAACTCGTGCAACTGCGGCCTGCTGTTCTGACCTGCTCTGAAGAAGATGGCCCCAAAAAGAGTTCCCCGTAGCTCCTCTAGCAAGAAAGTTGCCAGTAAGGAGCAGAAGAAGCGAGTTACCAAGGAGGCTGGTGTGCCGTCCGCCACGTTTTTTGGGAGTAAAAAAAAAAGTACGCCTGCAGCAGCAGCGGGATCTGCTGGGGACCAAGCTAAGAGCAGCACCCCCGCTCCATTGGGCTCAGTGCCGCCACCACCACCACCACGCCAACTTAAGTCCAAGTCCTTGAGTGCTGCAGAGGCAGTCAGTGAGTGTACTTCTTCAATCACCATCGACCAGTGATGTTGGCTCATCGCAAGAAAGTAGCAGCATTGTCCCTGAATCAACACAGGTTGTTGTAACTCATCTGACAAGTGTTGAACAACCACAGCCGCAACAACAACCACATGTGCAAGTACAAGCCCAAGTACATGTGGAAGGAGAGGCAGCGCAAGGAGATGCGCAAGCAGAGGTGCATGGAGGGTCACAAGTGCCCACAATAGTTGTTCCTCCCGAAGTAGGGGCACATCAGGAAATCGACAATCAAACCGAGGTATCATTTGAGGAAGCCACTCCTCCTGATGATCATTCATTGTCTTCCACATCCCTAGCAAGGAAAAGATCAAGTGGGTGTCTACATCTTCTTCAAGCCCACCTCCTTCTGATGATCTGGATGAAGATTGGGAACCATCACGGCCGCCTGAGAGTGAGGCACACCATGATCTGACAAAGGTACTTAAGCGTAAAAGGAAGGTCGTCGAAAAACTCATAGTTATGGAGTGTGATGAGGCTCAACAAGAAGTGGCGGATACTGCTGCTGATGAAGCCTCTCACGACGACGAGCCAGTCATCATAAAGGTCACTGCAGCCCCAGCGGGCATGCAGCAAAGAGACATTTTGACCCTAGCCCGAGAAGCTGCTGAGCGTGATGATGATGTCGACGAGGAGGCAATGGAAAAACAACAATCATTGGAGTTAACTAGTACACCAACACCTCACGTCTGGCCACAGACAACTCTGCAACTCGTGCAACTGCGGCCTGCTGTTCTGACCTGCTCTGAAGAAGATGGCCCCAAAAAGAGTTCCCCGTAGCTACTCTAGCAAGAAAGTTGCCAGTAAGGAGCACAAGAAGCGAGTTACCAAGGAGGCTGGTGTGCCGGCCGCCACGTTTTTTGGGAGTAAAAAAGAAAGTACGCCTGCAGCAGCAGCGGGATCTGCTGGGGACCAAGCTGAGAGCAGCACCCCCGCTCCATTGGGCTCAGTGCCGCCACCACCACCACCACGCCAACTTAAGTCCAAGTCCTTGAGTGCTGCAGAGGCAGTCAGTGTACTTCTTCAATCACCATCGACCAATGATGTTGGCTCATCGCAAGAAAGTAGCAGCATTGTCCCTGAATCAACACAGGTTGTTGTAACTCATCTGACAAGTGTTGAACAACCACAGCCGCAACAACAACCACATGTGCAAGTACAAGCCCAAGTACATGTGGAAGGAGAGGCAGCGCAAGGAGATGCACAAGCAGAGGTGCATGGAGGGTCACAAGTGCCCACAATAGTTGTTCCTCCCGAAGTAGGGGCACATCAGGAAATTGACAATCAAACCGAGGTATCATTTGAGGAAGCCACTCCTCCTGATGATCATTCATTGTCTTCCACATCCCTAGCAAGGATAAGATCAAGGGGGGTGTCTACATCTTCTTCAAGCCCACCTCCTTCTGATGATCTGGATGAAGATTGGGAACCATCACGGCCGCCTGAGAGTGAGGCACACCATGATCTGACAAAGGTACTTAAGCGTAAAAGGAAGGTCGTCGAAAAACTCATAGTTATGGAGTGTGATGAGGCTCAACAAGAAGTTGCGGATACTGCTGCTGATGAAGCCTCTCACGACGACGAGCCAGTCATCATAAAGGTCAATGCAGCCCCAGCGGGCATGCAGCAAAGAGACATTTTGACCCTAGCCCGAGAAGCTGCTGAGCGTGATGATGATGTCGACGAGGAGGCAATGGAAATACAACAATCATTGGAGTTAACTAGTACACCAACACCTACCGCTTCCATATTTCTTCCTCGCAAGAAGGGACCTCCATCCACCTCGACCTCAATTTGTGGTGGTGAAAGTGCACAACGTACTAAAGTTCGGCAATCCACATCCTCCACTTCATCTGGCATTAGCAGCAAGACCACCGCCACCAGTATCGCCGCCTCCTCCGGCCCCCACAGACAATTCAAGTCCCCAGCTTGGGACTTCTTTAGTGTTTGCCCAAAAAGGGAAAACTTCGCCATTTGTAGCATTTGTAAGGTTGCAGTTAGTCGTGGTAAGTTTGGTACCAACAATGGTACCGGAGGCCAGAGAGGTCATCTTAAGAGACAGCACCCTGTCCAATGGTTTGCGCACCTACAGGCGATCAAGGAAGCCCTGATTGCACGTAATGAAAATGTTGATTTTTCATCTGATGATGACGAGAAGGAGGAAGACGTGTCAAACACTTCTCTTACACCCAGTACCCCTGTCAGCAGCACACCCCATGTGAGCCACACTAAGAGTGTGGGAGAGAGTGAGACACCAATGCGAAAAAGTTCATCAGCGAGCGTAACTGGGTCGAAGATATCATCATCATCATCATTATCCCGTAAAAGCTTGGTCCAGGGCAACATTAAAAAGATGTTGTTTACAGAAGCGCAATATGAACGCAACAACCCACTGATGCATCTGTATAACACTAAGCTGGCTAAAATGCTAGCTCTGGACCGTCTCCCTTTTTCTTTTGTAGAAGGGGTTGGTTTTCTAGAATTAGTGGCAGCGCTCTGCCCTAAATGGAAGGTTCCTAGCCGGTTCTATTTTGCCCGAGTTGCGGTTCCAGCACTACATGAAGATGTTCTGGAGGTGATTGGGGCAGCTTTGCAGAAGAGTGCTGTTCACACTATACATCTGACAACAGACATGTGGACCAGTGGCGCAGGCGCTGATTACATGTGCATCACTGCACACTGGGTCTCTTTTTCAGGGGTTAAAGCAAAGCTAAACGCAGGTGTTGACCCGGACCAAGTTTTTAAAGCTGCTCGGAAACATGCAACACTAGCCATGTTTGGTTTGGAGAAACGTCACACAGCAGAAAACATTTTGGATGTGTTTAACAGAAAGGTCCTTGACTGGCTGTCCCCAAAAAAACGCCAGATTGGTTATGTTTCCACGGATAATGGCGCCAATGTAGTTAAGGCCATGGAGCTGGGTGAATATTTCAGAGTGCCGTGTTTGGCGCACTGTATAAACCTGGTTGTCAAAAAATTCTTGAGTGATAAAGACAGTGCAGCGTACAGGGTAGTGGACACCTGCCGAAAAATGTGCAACCATTTCAGCCATTCTTTTAAGGCCCGGAAGCATCTGAGGAGCCTGCTTATATGAACGTCGAATGCCAGTGAAAGCACTCATCCAGGAGGTGGCAACACGTTGGAACTCAACCTTCTACATGCTTGAGCGTCTGTATGAGCATTATACGGTACTCGATCACTATTTCTTAACACAGGGTACAGCTCAGAAGGAGGACCTGAGGATGGGTGCGGCGCAATGGGACATAGTTAAAAGCCTGACACGCATGCTTCGTTCTTTTGAGTTCTTCACGCGTGCAGTCAGCAAGGAGGACTGTAATTTGGGAAAAGCTATCCCATTGTTGTACATGCTGGAGCACCAACTGAAGGAGGTGTGTTCTGTGTTTCAAAAAGATGAAAAAAACCAAGACCCTTTTGTTTTGGCGGAGAAATTATTAGAGCGCCTACAAGGTGATGAACGTCTTAAAATGATCCACTCAAACCAGCATTACATTTGTGCTACTATTCTGGATCCACGCTACAAAAAGGCGCTGGCAGGCCAAGCATTCTTTCCTTTTGCTGATGAAGATGTTACAAAGTACAAACAGTGGCTAGCCTCCTCAGCCAAGAGGTTTGAAAGAGAACGGCACCGAAAATTGAAGGAAAAGGCAGTACATCAGCATCAGCAGGCCATCCCCAGTCAAAACAATCCACTTCTGCACCTGTGGCTGCGGCACAAGTGACCTCTCAGCCGTTAAAGACACCGGCAACTGGATCATCTGCACCACCAGACACAACAGTAACATTGGAGGCTGAAGAGGATTGGCTAGCTCAGCTTGGGTTTGGTTCTCAAAAGGTCACAGCAACAGCTAAGCAAAGTGGAGGAACCTTGGAGGAGCACCTTGAGTCGATGGTGAAGGACTATCTGAATGACTCAACAGAGGTCTATGTTAATGCTGACCCATTGGCGTATTGGCATGGGAAAAAAGAATTGTGGCCACAGCTCTCCAACCTGGCTTTAAACTACTTGTCTTGCCCACTCGCAAGCGTGTCTTCTGAACGTGTTTTCAGTGCTGCTGGTGGCATTGTAACTTCCAAACGGAGCCGCCTCTCGCCCAAAAATGTGGAGAGGTTAACAATGATCAAGATGAATCAGCAACTCATACCACCAGATTACAGAGTACAAGAAAGCACGCCGGATGAAGACGAGATGGACAGCAACATAGATGAGGGAATTTCTTCTCTGTCAGGTGACACTGAGCTCACCCTGCCTGAATTCGCAGAGTATGATGACGAAGCCTTATTCTTATTCCTGGACCGTGATACCGAGCCCTGAAAATGAGACATTGAAACAATAACTTTCTTTTTCGTCCTTATTCACTTTTATTCCTGTGTGTCTGTCTTTCTTTGTTGTGCACAGTTAATATAATTCAAACTTTAATCACCTAATCACAAAAACAAGCCCATCAGCAGAACTGTCTTCACTTGTTTGCATATTGATTTGAAGGTGCCGCAGTCTGCATTCCTCAGGTTCACAAGTTCAGAAGAACATGCTCCTCTATCCTCCTCCTCCAGACTCCTATTTCCATCAAAGCAGAGGGCTGGTTTACGCCCAATGAAGAAAGACTCAGCACTTGTGGGGGTGTTCTACTTCTTTGCGGGTGAGTTGACGGCTCTGGGGCCATTGCTGGGAAGCTCTAATACCGGATAAAAGTGGTTTGGACCAAATCCGAGGTGGAATTTTATTTGTGTTTTTGCTGACTTGCTTGCCTTTGAGGTGCTCTTTGGGGGGGTTCCGGCTGTTTGTGGGTGAGTTTCGGGGTCTGGGAGCACTGCTGGGACACTCTAATCTTGATTGCATTTGCTTTTCAGGAAATCCGTGGTGGTAAACCGGAGTTATGGCCTAGCTACACAGCGCGTTTGGACAGAAGGCCGAGAAATATTGTAAGTATGAGATTTTGCTTTTGGGCTGTTTGGGGGTGTTGTGCTTTTTGGCGGGTGGGTTGGCGGGTCTTGGGGCATTCCTGGGAAGGTCTAATACCGGATAGAAGTGGTTGGGACAAAATCCACGCTGATTTTTTTTGTTGCTATTTCTGACATTTTGCTTAATGTAGCGTTTTCGGGGGCCTGTTTGGGGGGCTTCCTGGTGTTTGTGGGTGGGTTTCGGGGTCTGGGAGCACTGCTGAGACACTCTAATCTTGATTGCATTTGCTTTTCAGGAAATCCGTGGTGGTAAACTGGAGTTATGGCCTAGCTACACAGCGCGTTTGGACCGAAGGCCGAGAAATATTGTAAGTATGAGATTTTGCTTTTGGGCTGTTTGGGGGTGTTTTGCTTTTTGGCGGGTGTGTTGGCGGGTCTAGGGGCATTCCTGGGAAGGTCTAATACCGGATAGAAGTGGTTGGGACAAAATCCACGTGGATTTTTTGTTGTTGCTATTTCTGACATTTTGCTCAATGCAGCGTTTTCGGGGGCCTGTTTGGGGGGCTTCCTGGTGTTTGTGGGTGGGTTTCGGGGTCTGGGAGCACTGCTGAGACACTCTAATCTTGATTGCATTTGCTTTTCAGGAAATCCGTGGTGGTAAACTGGAGTTATGGCCTAGCTACACAGCGCGTTTGGACCGAAGGCCGAGAAATATTGTAAGTATGAGATTTTGCTTTTGGGCTGTTTGGGGGTGTTGTGCTTTTTGGCGGGTGGGTTGGCAGGTCTTGGGGCATTCCTGGGAAGGTCTAATACCGGATAGAAGTGGTTGGGACAAAATCCACGCGGATTTTTTTTTGCTATTTCTGACATTTTGCTCAATGTAGCATTTTCGGGGGCCTGTTTCGGGGGCTTCCTGGTGTTTGTGGGTGGGTTTCGGGGTCTGGGAGCACTGTTGGCTATGGATACTTTACTTTGCAAGAGGTTTGAAGCAAATCCATGGTGGCAGAGGGGAGTTAGGGCCTAGCTGCAGAGCGCGCGCGGAGTGATTTGGGAAATTGGCAAAAAAATGACTAAGTCCCCATTTTTGTACTTTTGCTCTTTGGCTGTTTGGGGGTCTTCTACTCGTTTTCTCCTGGGTTGACGGCTCTGGGGCCATTGTTGGGAAGCTCTAATACCGGATAAAAGTGGTTTGGACCAAATCCGAGGCGGAAATATTTTGGTGTTTTTGCTGACTTGCTTGCCTTTGAGGTGCTCTTTGGGGGGGTTCCGGCTGTTTGTGGGTGAGTTTCGGGGTCTGGGAGCACTGCTGGGACACTCTAATCTTGATTGCATTTGCTTTTCAGGAAATCCGTGGTGGTAAACCGGAGTTATGGCCTAGCTACACAGAGCGTTTAGACCGAAGGCCGAGAAATATTGTAAGTATGAGATTTTGCTTTTGGGCTGTTTGGGGGTGTTGTGCTTTTTGGCGGGTGGGTTGGCGGGTCTTGGGGCATTCCTGGGAAGGTCTAATACCGGATAGAAGTGGTTGGGACAAAATCCATAAGGAAAAGCCTTTTGGCACTTTTTGTAACTTAGGGTTCGTTAGGGTTAGCCCTGGCAGCAGGATTGCATGTGTTTTGGGGTGTTCTAGATTTTTGCAACTGAGTTCTGGGGTCTTAGAGCACTCGTGAGAATGTGTAATTTTGGTTGCAAGTCATTTGAAGAAAATCCATGGTGGGAAAGGGGGGATTTGGCATAGTTAAAGAAAGCCTCTGCCACTATTCTTAACTTATGGCTTGTTAGGGTTAGCAGTATTTCTATTGCATGTGTTTGGGTGGGGGGGTTTTCGAGTCTTGGAGCGATGCTGGCTATGGATACTTTTGCTTGCTTGCAAGTGGTTTGAATACAATCCACGGTGGGTAAGGGGGTATTTGGGCCTATTTTTACTTTCGAAGTACGTTTTGTCACCAGTTTTCTGCTAGGCCTCGTTTTTTGAGATCTGATTGGGGGTCTTCTACATTTTTGCAACTGGCTTTAGTAAGGGTCTGGGTGGAAGCACTGCTGGGAAGGTCTAATTTTGCTCTAAAACACAGTTTACAGTACACCTAGCTTGAGGGGAAAGATCCGCTAAACTAATTCGCCCATACTTATTTATCCTTGAAAAGGTGACTCAGACAGAGTACGCACTTTCAAAAACGTTGTACTGTCTATTAGGAAAATCAAAGTGTAACTTTTTGCACTACACAGCGTACATACCTTATATTTATTTATCAGTGCTGTTTTTCGTTCAATAATTAGAGGTGGGTTTCAGTCTGCAATGGGGAAAAAAGGATGGAGTCAGACTTCACATTAGCGAGCCGCAATTCAGCATCCGCCAGGCAGGCAGTGTACAGGGTGTCTTCTGGTCACCAACATTGATGGACGAAGCGTCAGCTGGAATGGAGGAGTGCCGCTAATAAGAGGAATTGTTTGCTGCATGCAACTTACTTACCAAATTCAACAGGACAACTACAACAATACAGATACAGTATCCATTATTTTATTGAATGAGTGTGTGTGACTGCATTTCTTAGATCTCTCTCTGCTTCTAAATTGATCCCTACAGCCATTCTATAGGTTTTACTTCGGCTATTTTTTAACCTAATTTAATGTAGCCCTGTACTGTCGCATTCTGGCATTCACGGTTGTCGAAAGTACTACTTACTTTTCAATATATATAATGCATTCAGTAGTGCATGCACTTCCTTTATGTCACGTAAAAGATTTATGGTTAGCTTTGTACCCAAAAATTTCTTTATGTTCAATTATTGTATGTCCATGCTGTGCTTTTTTTTTTCTCTCAACAAAACCTACCCAAAAAGAAACCCCCATTCCTATCCATTTTACAAACCCTAACCCTCTTCCCCCGGGTTGTGTGGTTTTGCTTGATGTGTGACTAACTGACATCAATAATTCCACACACTTGCTGGGGAGGATAAGGTCATAGCAACAGGCTGGTGAAGGAATCCGAGGATATATTCTAGACTTACTCAGCTTCAGTACTATTTCTTGTAGTATTAGCCAATGTCAAAGAAATCCTGCGCAAGTTATACTATAAATACTTTACCATTTATTAGGCTACATTGTGGCACTGTTGTAGTCTAGTGTACTGTCACCTGCTATATTCTCTATCGTACCGTTGTAATGCTACAGTAAGGCAAACCAGGTTTCATTTTCTTTTTTTCCATAGCCATGCAACTGCCACTGTGTCACCCCACACCACTAGTACCACCACAAGGAGGAGGAAATTTCAGCCGCCCTGGATTGCAACCTTAATCGCCATTTCCCGTGGAGCCAGCCCTGGGCCTAGCCCTACTTTCAAACAGAAATTACAGGTAAGATAAGCGTTTGGTTGGAGGTAGTATAATGGAGTATTAGGAGAGACGAGAGATTGACGGTAGTACTACTAAAGTCCTAGGACTATTCAGGAAAACAAACTTACTGTTAAACCCCCACCCACCAGACTCAAAAGCAGTAAAAAACAGGTATGGTCAGATAAAGTTTCAAAAAGTATATCTTTATAGCCCTAACAAAATAATCTCCCGCAAGACCCTCCCTAACCCCAACGATTGTCCTTCAAAAGTCCCCAAAAACCCAACTCCCAATTCCCACCCCCCAAAAGTCTCTAAAAAAGGGGCAAGGGACACTATGGCAGGGTTCTGTTGACTTTAGCAGCCAGGGCATCATGCTCCTTGCGGAGGGTGGCATGTTCGAAGCGGAGGCCCTCCACCAAGTTCTTATAGTTCAGGACCTCCTGCTCCAGGTAGGACAGTCTGAGGGATAAGCGGCGCCGGCGTGCCTTGCAAATCCTGTGGGGGGGCAGCTGCTGTCTTTGCTGCTCGGCGGCGGCGTTTGGCTTTGGTAGCCCGGCTCCGTACCGCTGGAGCACTGCGCTGGCTGGCGGCCCGCACGGAGGTGGATGCAGCTGTCCCAGTGGACGTTGTTGTATTACCAGACTTCGTCTCCTCCTCCTCCAGGGTCACCAGCCACCGATATTCAGCGACAGTGGCATCCAGCCTCCGTTGCCGGGCCATTCGAGCCAGCTCCTTCCTCCTTGATGGTCTCTTGGATTTGGAAGGAGCAACTACATGAAGAAAGAAAGACATAGTCTGTAACCAATGCTCCTTAAGATTAACACAAAATGATTGAGCAGAAAGTTGTCACAGTACAAGTAGCAAATTGAAAGCACAGTACATAACTATTGAGGACAGTATCTATGTAACCTCCGACTTCTTCATCCTTGCTCTAACATTAGTGGGAGTTTAAGGAACAAATTCTACGAGCACTATGGACTTCCATTACAGTCAACTATGACAGTACACCAGTCTTATTCTTCTTCTTCTCTCTTGTTTAGGAAAATTGGTACGTTATCTTATGCAAGCCGGCATAATGCCAGCGCAGTGAACTTGCACCCGAGAAAAACAGACGCACACCATGGTGAGTGAGACAGACTTGCGTTACTGTACCGGTCCAGTACATGCAGGTGGTGAAGCTCTTACTTTTCTATAACGGGTGGCACTCAGAATACTCCGTTAAAAGGGCTACTGCTTAATTAATTTAGCTTTCACCCTACAGTGCAAATGAGTATTAGAAAAGGAAAATGAAGAAGCTAAATAATCTGATTATCTATAACTTCACATGGGATGTATTTGATGACATATGGGATGACTTTAGGTGCTTTGCTTATTATTGAGTGAACAGTGATACACCCACACATGAATGACGTACTACTACTAAACTAAAGTTATTAAGAGAGGTAGGGACTAGGGAGTGTCCACCGTAATAACCGGATATATGCTGTGCTTGCAGTTGCAATACAAACTACTGCTACTATTCATGGCAGTATTTGGACAAAATTACAACTTCTTTTCCTTGCCTTTCCTACACTGGAACGGACGTGCAGGTGCGGTGTTACATGCTCTTCAAAGTAACACTTAGTTCATCCAGTGACCGTCTACTCTCTCTAGATACACATATGCTATCTAAGAGTCAGATAGTACCATGAATGAGCCAGGCACCCATCCATTCAAAGTATATGCACACATACAGTTTCTGTTTCACCCACCCAGGCTGTTCTCCTTCCACCCATCCTTGCTTCATCATTCACCCAGCCATGCACCATACCATATTCTTTCCTTCCCAGCCACCTCGGGGACCAAGCAAACACATATCATTCTTCTTTGCCAGTCATCATTACATTTCTCGTCCTTCCACACTTACTTACACCCTTCTTTCGCTTTTCGTTCATCCCATCCATCAAGTTCATCTCAGATCTGATTGGGATTCTTCTCGCCAAAAACTTCACAGCTAAGTCGAAGTACATTTAGAGGAGGGAGGCTACTACCTGGTTTATTTATAATACACCCGTGCACAAAGCACACTCTGCAGTCTTCAATCTCAATAAGTAAGGAATATATAGCTTACCTCTGCCCGCCACCACCGTGTCATCCCCCCCAGAATTGTCCGGCACTTCCACCGCCTCCTCCCCATAGTTGTCCTCGTCCAATGCCACCGTCACCTCCACGCTGGCCCCGCCTCCAGATGTTCCACCTACAAAGTACATTTAATAATGTTAGAATACACCACTCACTACTATATAATATTTGGTCTAGGAGGAAGAAAGAAATGTGAAAAAAACAGTATACAATGTAATAATTTGTGACTGTCTACTATAAAGTAAAAATGTCCCTTTTTCCAGGGAAGGCTGTTGTCTTGCTGCACTTTTTGGCACAACTGATGAATGCTTGCTTTTTATTTTTAACACGCACCACTTTTTCTCCTAACAGACAGAAGCTTGACTTCTAAGAACACGAGCAGGATCAAGTTCAAACCAGGTGAAAGCTCGGCTCGACCACAAGAAATGTGTCCAATTAATCGTCAGCACTAAGCACTTTTCCATTTTCAGTTATCAGTTTTCAGTTAAACGTTTACTTTTATGAATAACTTGATTTTAATAAATGTGTTTACTTTTAATAAAGCTTTTAAACTTAAATAGACTCTGTGGTTTTTGGTCCTCCAGACTAGAGTGGATGAGCTAAAGGTTTTGCAATTTTTGCAAGCATGAGTCCGTGCCTCTGACATCATTGGGGAATAATCATAATCATCGGTGATTTTGGGAGCTAAATGACTCTGCCACACTATCTAGTCAGTAAGGAGATTGGGGGTTCAACTACAAAGTCTGTTATCACTGAGGTATGTGGAAAGTCTAACAGCATCTATTATAATTGATAAGCTAAGCAATGCATTATTTAATGTCCATAGTTCTGTTTGTGCAGATTTGTCCCTGCAACAGTAGTAGAATGGATTGTCCTCCTATCCAAACCAAAAGTAAAGTAGTATCTTACTCTTTCTTGGTGGTCATTCACCTTTTTAGGTCTCGTAGCGATACAGTGCGTAAGCACTGTACTCGCCGAGATCTTTTGTCACTGACTCTGCTTCCCAGGAGACAGCGCCGGCCGCGCGCTTCTCTCAAAAGGATCGGCGCAGGCCACGCGCGCGCGAACGCGCTCGCCGTGTCTGTCTCCTGGGAAGCGCATACATACACAGGCACACTTCCCCCTGCACGCATGCGCACACACAGGAGCGCACATACACGCACGCAGACATACAGAGACCCCCGTCGCGCGCACACACACACGCTCCCCCGGCTCCCCCGCCACACACACGCTCGCACACACAACCGCCCCGCCCCCCGTCCCACTTACCGCCAGTCCGGTGTTCTCCGCGGGGCTCCGCCTGAGGGAGAGCCCCGCGTCACTGTGAATTATGTCCGCCTTCCAGCGCGTGGAAGATCCGAGGCCGGGGCCAATGGACTCCGAGAACGAGGCTGACGTCACAGCACCACTCCCCGCCCCCTCCCCCGACACCGCATCTGTACTACAAGGGGCGCGCGGCTGGTAAGTTTCGGTTTCGCTGCTTTCCGCCGCTGCTATACATCTCTGGCTGTCTCTCGCTGTTTTTCATCTAAACCACAAACGGGATCCGCTTTTTGCTGAGTTTATTTTCTGACCCAGTCTGACGCCTACCAGCGCTTGAATCATGTCAGCCTCCAAAGCTTTTTAAGCTTTTGTGTTTTGACGATGAGGTCGGGTACATCAAGGTTTCTCGGCACTATAGTAGAGATAGCGCATGCATGTTATTTCACTTACCTCCATGCGTGGGGACGTCGGGCATTGAAAGCTGCGTGATCCTCCGAGCCCACGCCTCGGCGCTCTGGCGGTTCTCTTCGGGGTCCGGAGAGCCCCCGGCACGGAATGTTCGGCATAGCTCCAGCCTACTCCCCCCGACGCCCGACGGGCGGGTAGGTGGTGACAGTGAAGTAGTAGCCAAGAGGGTCGGCTGGAGGGGGGCGAAAGGCCCAGCTTCCCAGGCAGTCTGAGTGCCTTAGCTCCTCGAGGACCCCTGGCGTGCCCTGAAGGCGCTGGACGTACAACGCACTGGTGGTCAGGGTGAGGGCGTACTCGACTGGGGGCCCCGGCACCGGTGTGAAACGACCACAAAGAAGGATCTCCGGGGAAGACCCTGCGCTCCAAGGCTCCAGGTCCATAGCGCCGTGCTCATATGTAGCGCCCAAATGCTGGAGAGTATAGCGCCCAGAACACCTCTCAGAAGCTGGTGAGTATCGCTCCTATCAGACGGGTGCGAATGCCTAAAGAAGTTGTATTGTGTGGTTTCTAATGCTGAAGAGATTCATCGGTGGCTCGTGAGGCTGGAGGCATACACCAGAAATATGGACAGGAAGGGGCTGTTGGGCAGAGTCCCTGGGGTTGAAAATCTTTTGGAGGTTGTGGTGATATAGCTCCTTGAAGCTGGAAGTGTGCAGATCGCCGGTCGCGGATGTTCTGGGGATATGGCTCCCCCGCGCCCCAGAAGCCGGAGGGGACAGCCTCTAGAAACAGGAGGTCCCGGTGAGAGAGACTCAAGGACGGCGGCACCTGCTCCGGCCGGGAGCTGCGAGGCACTCGGCAGCACACGCACGGAGCAACAGTGGGGGTCCCTAGTAACTCAACGCACCCTCTGCGAAGCCACGAGTCGTGGCTCCTGCCCGCCAGGGACACCGGGGGCCTTTACAGCACCAGCTGACCGTGGCATCTCTTTTGATTATTATCAGCATTATTACAGAGGGCGACCTTCGCCCCGGGTTACACTGCAATTCCCTGGGCGGCGCCGGAGGTCTGAGGCCGCGGCTGGCATGCTACCATATTGATATCATTATTTTCATATCACAGATGAGGTGTTTCAAGTCTGACCCGAGCAGCTCCCACGTCGAGTCATGATGTGCATTTATTTTTGCACGTTGTCTCTTTACCCTACTTTCTCATTACAGTGTGTAAAAGTAAGTATTTTTTGGTCCCTGTAATTTTGTTTTTCCGCTCTACAGGTCGGAACGTGTTCCAGAATGCACAAAAAAATCATATGCTTTTTAAAAAAAATAATATTTTATGCTTTTTTATATAGCGCGGACTTTACCCGAAGGTGTCAGAGCGCTTCACAATAGGAACAGTATTGATACATGAACAGAAAATTACTAGTGAGCAAATTACAAACGCAAACGTTAAGTTACATGAGGCAAAAGTGGCAATTGTGAGCAAACAAAATACAAGAGGTAGCAAACGTTACATTACAGGAGGTAAAAGTGATATGTGTGCAGGTTAAAAAAAGCGTACAAAGTACAAGTAGAGGTATAGTACTGCAATAAATGGCAGTACTATACCTACTATACATATAATAAATATGCTCTGCATGACAGGGTGAGCTGAGAGCTTTACGCCCGCCCGCCCTGGGGCCATCCGCAGCCCATGCTCCGCGAATGTTCTGCCAAGGCCTTGCGGCGCGAGGAGAGCCCCCTCCCCCAAAGGCCCCCAAACTCTCACCCCCAAAGACTGTGATTAGAAGGATCTGCCAGTCCCGGTCAGACATGTTTTGGAAAATGTAGCTGCCTTCAAGCGCTGTGGAAGAGCACGCCCCTGCTTCTGTGGAAGCACCTGCTCACACGAGAGTGACAGTTCACAAGAGCCAGTACTCGCTCCTTCTACGCTCTACCACAGTATGTCTTCCGTAGCTCCTGATGTTTTGCATGCTCCTGTAGCCTTTACATTGCACCACGTACCCACGACCACTGGAGTTATGCAGCAAGGGATGCCCACATTATCAGGCAGGGTTGAACTAAATTACGCAGCGCCAAGAGGCAAATTATGTGGCATAATTAAGCACATGTTGTGATACTTTTAGTTTCTCGTGGTTAGACATGTTAACTTTCTGCACAAAGGGTTCACCCCTCTAGTGGCAGTTTAACAACAAATACAGTAACCAGCAACTGAAAGGTGGCCAGTCAACCCTTGAGAAGGCCTTTCACTTCGAGGCAAAACGTCTTTGGTAACTTTTGACCTGTTCAAAATAGAACACCTTTTTTGGGGTTAAAATCAGCGAATTATGCAACAGATAATAGGTTAGGTGTGAATGCGCTAAATCCATAATTAATTTTAAAAAAACAGCAGTCACAGAATTGCATAATTCAGTGGCCTTGCTCATACTCCACCAAAGGGCACTGATGCGAATGGTAGAACAAGTGGCACACTACGTGGGGGGATGCGTCATTGGGAGGGTGTTGAATTCGTTGTGGTCTTGTAAAGGAAATGTATTGGTATCCGATGCACTGCATAATTTCTTTAAAAAAGTGACGGTGGCCAACATTTACTCCACTGCGCAATTCTCCAACCGCCAGTTGCCTCTGTGAACACTGCACATAGCTGAATTGCATCAAACTAGTGATCCCGAAGCAAAGATACACAAATTAGTACCGATTCTCATTTCCTCACATACGCCCACGTAATCTCTGACGGCTCAGGTGCGCATCTGCAAGATTTTTCCCCTCATCCGCTGTGTTGTGTGAGGGTTCTGGATTGCTACTATGTAAGTGCGTGGAATATTTACACCCATTTACACTAACAAACACATACAACTGCGTACTTCACTTTCTACTCACAGAAACGCACACTTGCCCCCTCAAACAAAACACTCACACACTCTGATCACACCCTTAGTCTAATCTATGGCCACAGCCCAAGCACACTTATATACGTAGCACCACTGCCATACACACACGGACACCATCACTGCCATGCACACACGGACACCATCACTGCCATGCACACAGGGAAACCACCACTGCCATGCACGCACAGACACCACCACTGCCATGCACGCACAGGCACCACCACTGCCATGCACGCACAGACACCACCACTGCCATGCACAAACGGACACCATCACTGCCATGCACACACAGAAACCACCCCTCCCATACACACACGGACACCACCACTGCCATGCACACGCGGACACCACCACTGGCATGCACACACGGACACCACCACTGCCATGCACGCACAGGCACCACCACTGCCATGCACGCACAGACACCACCACTGCCATGCACGCACAGACACCACCATTGCCATACACACACACGGACACCACCATTGCCATACACACACACGGACACCACCCCTCCCATACACACACGGACACCACCCCTCCCATACACACACGGACACCACCACTGGCATGCACACACAGACACCACCACTGGCATGCACACACAGACACCACCACTGGCATGCACACACAGACACCACCACTGCCATGCACACACGGGCACCAAAAAACAAAAATTATGCAAAGCATTGTCATTTACAACGCCAGTAACTCAAACTTAAATGCTGCGAGACCTATTGCATTGCAAATGCTTGTTATTGTTGGCAATTGTCAAAGCATAAACATTTAGAAGACTTGAAAAGACATTATGGACAATCCCAGAGGACTGCACTCTGTGCATAGAGCTATTGCTGACTAGAATGGGAGTTCAATGGAATTGCCAAATGTGCAATCTTAGTTAGCTACACAGACAGACTAAGAATAATCTAGTAATACCACACGGAGTCATAGTCGAGGCAGGATAAGAATTTAGATCCAGTCTACAAGAATATCAAAGACGATTTAGAAAAAATCGAATGAGGAACGCTGGGAAAAAATAAGTACTCTATATTAAAATTAAAACTTTATGGGGCCAGCAAAGGAGCCCTCGCCTGCCCGATCCTGGCCTGCATCCTCAACAGCACCCTCCTCCTCCTCCTCCTGTTTCCTCCTCTTGCCCCTGGGGGAAGCTGATGTACAACATGAAAGAAAGAAAAACAGAAAACATGGATGATATTTGTCAACCAAATCAAACATTTCAAAAGAACTAACAAAATATTTTGGCGAAATAGCAAATAGACAACTATTCAACGGGATATATTATTGACCAATCTCATGTGGTCTACTACGTTATTAGAACTGCTTGATTTGCGGACCGTCGAATTGTAAACTTCTTATGTAACTCACTACACAAAGTACTAAAAAGGTTTGCCTAGGATTGGCAGGCAGCAGTCCGCAGCACGCGAAGTGACAGCCAAAGTCCACCGTGATTGCAGATCAGCGACAACACTAAAAGTTTCCTACTACATTAACCAGTCATTAAAATACTCAAACTATCAATCCACCACCACTATTTCTTCTTATCGCCATGTGTACAAAGGAAGGACTGGACTTGAGTCTGTAGGGGCTGATTTAGAAGCCCCTTGCGGCTCTTTTGCTCCATTGTTGCGTGACTTTTGTGACGCAGCGGCAGCACAAAAGAGGCGCAATGATGCGGCGTATATTAACAACGTGACACATATGGGAGATGCATCACGTTGTAAAGCCCTGCGCCATCAGGGGGCGTTCCGGCGCAAGGGAGGGCGTTCCTGCGCAGGAACGCATCCTAAAAGTGGCTGAGGGAAGTCTACAAGATTTCAATCACTCACTTTAACGACAATGATGCGTGACCCAAACCCTGCGCCTGCTTGAAGCAGACGTACGGCTTGATGCAGCTTTGGGGAGATAGGGCACCCCAGAGCATTGATGGAGCTGCGCCATCGTTGCGACGCAACTCCAGCAATGCGCCGCCCTTACGGCACAGATGCGTAACGCTTTGGTGACGTTTTGGGCCCATGGTGCGCTGCATTGTAAATACGATTCAGAAAAAAGGGGGTGGTTCAGAAAAGGGGGTGGTGATGAACAGAGTGTCTGAATTAAGCAGACCACTCTTACCCAGTCCAAAGATCAGGGCTTGATCCATCACCGTTTTTTAGCTCACTGCACCATCCCAGCTCAGAACTTGGCTATATGCAAATTAGTCTGACCCTGGCCCAGTGCATCATGGGAACAGGGCAGACCAAACTACCAAGCCAATTCTTATACTGGGAAGGAAACAAGCTACCGGGTACCGGTTTCTGGCATTTGTACCGTGTATGGCCCGGCTTGCTTGAATCCTGATGGTGCAATGAGCTAGGGACTCACATCTGAGTATACCCTTCCACGCTTATGGTGGACAAAAATGATTCAGAAAAGGGGGTGGTGATGAACAGAGTGTCTGAATTAAGCAGACCACTCTTCCCCAGTCCAAAGATCAGGGCTTGATCCATCACCGTTTTTTAGCTCACTGCACCATCCCAGCTCAGAACTTGGCTATATGTAAATACGGTGCACCATGGGTGATAGTGGCGTGGCACACAATTACTGGCGCATCCCTGCTACTTTGCAGGGATGCGCCGGTAATTAAACATCTGAACCTTAGTGTGTAGCATTACGCAGTTCTTTAAACTACACTTATACATAATTTCACAGGCCAATGAAATGAACACAAAATCGGAAACAAATAAGCATAGTAGCAACACTACTGAGAAGGAGAGCAGTGCACCTGAAATGCACAGAAGATTTTGAAATATAATATACCTACAATGTAATGAGCAGCATTATTGCTCTTGGTAAAAAAAAATTGCAATATAATAACACAGCAGGAGAAAACAGAGTAGTAAAGAAATAGCTACTACTACTACTCACCAAGCCCGGGGATCTCGAGGCCAAGCAGGACGAGCAGATCTCGTTCACGGGTCAGGACATCCGTCCAGCGGTGGGTGGCCTGGTTGTAGGTGCGCCGGACCCGAGAGTGGTGGTACATGGCCCGGCGCACCTTATCCCACCGCTTCCGGCGATCCCTCATCCCGTACCCGCCTCCGATCTTGCCGCCTGCCATTATGGTCCTGGGGAGGTGGCGCTGTACATAGAACACTAGTGCGCCCACCTCCTCCGGGCTGAAAATCTCCCGGGGTGCGACTGTCTCCCCCCTCAAACGCCCACACGGGAGCCGGGCACGGGGTGCGGGACCCTTCCCCTTCTCGGGATGCTTCCCGGCTCCCTTCACCATGGTCTGGGCGGAAAGGAATAAAGAAAATAGAATAGGGAAGAGAAGAAAAGAAAAGAGTTTAAAAAAGTAGTTTAAAATTAACCAAAAGTAGCAGTAAACACAAAAATATAGGGCTAGAAAAATAGAGGGATAGATAATAAGTAAAATAGATTAAAAAAAACTTCAAACAAGCAAAGGATGGCACAGATTTAGAGAGGATACAAGAAGCATGCCCAGAACCATAGCAATGAATGAGAAACAAGATGGCCGCGCCCGTTCACGACCGCGCGGGTAAGTTCGCGCGAGATGTTCCTCGCGAACACTCGCGAAATTGTACTTGCGAGCCGCACACTTTGCGAGATTACACTTCGCGCCCGGAAACGGAAATACGTCATGCAAACAAGATGGCCGCGCCCTTGAACGACCGCAAGGGTAACTTCGAACCTTGCGCTACAAGTGGCTCGCGAAAACGCACAAAACCTTGCGAACTAACACGCTGCAAAAAAAAAAATCGCATATTCGCACAAATTCACGGCTTCCGAATCCGATCTTGCGCATGTTCGCGCCCCGCGAATCCCGCGAAATTGCAGAAAAACGAGTTTTGCAAAACTGAAAGCACTCGGCAGGTGCAAGAGTTCAAACTCATCATTAGTTACAATTCACTGTAGTGCTTCCTGACTGGGGCCCCTCCAGAGTTCAGTTGCTAGTTGCAACAATTGTATGACCCTGCTCTGACCCTCACAGCAGGCTCATAGAATAGCTAGAAGTAGGCCACAAAGGTCCTGGAAAAAAAAATTGCACTGCAACAGAAAGCAAATTACAGATAAGGAAGCAGGTGCCAGACTGGAATTTTAAAACAGTGACACATTAATAAATCAACCCCAAATTAATTCATGTCAGTTGAAGCAGGGCAGGTGTGCTTGCTTTCCCCCCCCATAATCTACAGTGATGATGAACCAGAGGGTGGCATTGATGTACCAGAGGGTGGCATTGATGTACCAGAGGGTGGCATGGGTGAAACAGAGGGTGGCAGGGGTGAAACAGAGGGTGCTGGGAACCTGTGATGATGAATCAGACGTAGAAACAACATAATTGCGACCGTTGCGAGCCGACATGTAAGTTCGCAATTGCGAACTGGTACAAAACCCTTGCGAACTGGCAAAAATCCTTGCGAACACACAAAAAAAATCCGCAAATTCGCGAGAATTCGCGGATTTTGCGGATTGCGAGTTCGCAAATTCGCAAAATTCACGAACGCCAGATTCGCAAAATTCGCCCATGCTTATTGTCGAGTCCATGGACATTTTAGGACTCAAGACCCCACTGAGCCGGGAATAGAACCCTGGTCCCGGGCTGACCTCTGCTTCCAGGTCTGCCTCCTCTAACCAGTGAGCCACACTTCTCTGGCTGCAGTAATAACATCTAAGGGATGGGTGGATGCGTGCTGACTACGTTGGGGTCTGATCAGCAGATTATAGGTGCCAACCCCACTGTCTTTTATCCGGCTTTTGAGTGCTGTGTGTGTGCCATGCAGGTCACAGATCTGAATCTTTGGAGAGCCAGCTCCCGCCTTCCATTTTTCTCATGGCGGATATATTGAACACATTTGGATGTGCTCACAGCAGCAGCTGTTTTTTTTAATCGAGGAATAGGTCCCTGGAGCCTCCGGGCATTGACTCCGCTCCACTCATAAAATACTAAACAAAAAGATGCATGCACTTCCAGCCTCACCCCTTAAAATACATGGAATGCTGCAATGTACTTCTGTTCGACTCTCTCTCCTTCCCCCAAAAATACAAGAGAAAGGGAAAAGAAAAGTATACTTATTGGTACACAACGTTCAGACTACCGACATCCTGTGGCGGCTGGTGACATTTGAAAGTGGTGAGGCGTAAACATTGGGCATGACTTTCATATAGCGAGCGACGTCAACAGGTTTAATGGACAAACCTGGGATCAAGGGTGGATTCCTTTCCCGAAAAAGAAATGAAAACAAGCATTTGCAATGCAATAGGTCTCAAATTTACGAGAGTTTAAGCTATTGTCATTAAGAATGACAATAGCTCAAACTCTTGTAAATGCTAGACCTATTTCCCATCAACAAAGGGGCTGCCATTGTCCGGGGCTGCTTGAAAGTTAAAGCGGGCATGGCGAGGAAAGCACGTTGTGTCTGCAGTAAGAGAAACTCATTAAAGAAAGCAGTGCTTACAGACCAAATGAGACATGGGAGGTAACAGATGCAGACACGGCCGTACCAAGGAGGGACTAACAAGCCTTATAATGACTCAGAAGTGAGGGTTTACAAAGGACAGTGACACAAGCCAATAAAAAATATGGGCGGAGAGTGGGCGGGGCTTCAAAGCCATACTCCACTACTGCAAGCCTTGCAGCAGCACGTGCAGTGCCCATGCTCAACCTAAAAAGATTGCCAAATGGTACATTGCAAAGCAAATGAATGTAGCGATAAAGCAAGGCTTATAAAGCAGTGGGAAAGTATATTCTTGAAATATTAAACACATTAAAAACTGGCCCATACCTTACTGCATTAATATGTTGAGCAGTTAATGTAATGTGTCAATTGTACAGCGGGACAACTTTTGCACTTTAAAAGAATATAGCATGCTACAACGCATGAAACACATCGCGTTCCTTAACAACGCGGTCGTTACAACCACCACGTTGTTAGAACGCGATGCCATTACAACGCAAGTCATTACATCGAATTGCAGCAGATGGCGCTCTGACATTAGGAATCGTTTTATTTACTATTCCAACTCCAGTCTACGCAACAGTAAGGAAAGCGTTAGAATAGTAAATGATACTATTCCTTATGTTAGAGCGACATCTACTGCAAGTAATGTAATGACTTGCGTAGTAATGGCATCGCGTTGTAACCACGCGGTCGTTGTAACAACCACGTTGTAAAGGTATCGCGGTGTAATGACCGCTTTGTAAAGGTTGTTTCCCACTTTAAAATGTATGCTTGCCCACTGTCTTGCCCTGCATGCAACATTAACTTTGGAAAACAATTCTCTAACCACCAGGCTACGGAAAGCACCCACAGCTGCTGGCTGCAACTAGTCATATAGAAATATGTGCAGGCAGGTCTTTAAGTGAGATTACAAAAGTAGTTGTTCTCTATAAAGGAACATGTCAAATACCTTTCTGTGATTCCCATAGGGCGCCAACCAACTGGTATTTTAGTTTACTGGTTTCTCTCTGAGATGTAGTTGTATCCAGATAAATGACATTACTACTGATCTACACCTAAAATCTTTCACTACGATTGGCTTTGTCAATAGGTGTTAGCTGTTTAAAATAAATGAGTAACAACATTGATTTGATATAAATAATTAATATTAGAAATGTTTCAATTCTGAAATAGTGAGTCTGTGAATTTAATAGCATTGAGGCCTGTGGAAGGAGTTTTGTTCTTCAGTTATGTGTGATTTATGTTAGATATGTATCCTATTTTTCTCTGCATATTTTGTTCATCTGCACATCTTCAATCACCTCTCTTTGCTCTTCATCATCCTCTTTTCACTCTTCCATGAATGCACTTTGTAGGAGAGTAGGGTCTGCTATCCTATGGTCACCCCAATTTTTGCTTTTTGCTTCACTGGTTTTCGTCTTAATGTGGCTGTGGGCCTGCTAATCAGACCCACAGCCTGCTGTTCTCTCTCTAAATTCACAGACATGTACTATAGGTACATAACCAATTTGTTACTGGACACCTTGTCAGCCCCTATACAGTGTACCATAGGTGCCAAGGGCATAAGTGCATCCAAGGCCTACCAGGGGCTGCAGCATAGCTTTTGCCACCCCTGGCTGGTTCTTAAATTGACACAACTGGCTGATCACTCAGCTGGGGCAAGTTGGTATAATCACCCCTTACTTAAATATAGTATACCTATATCTAAACCTATATCTGGACACATATAAACCTATAAGTCACTCCTATGGCAGGCCTTATCAATCCTGGAGGCAGAGTGCGTGGTTTAATGTGAGATGGTGCTTGAGCATGAGCTGAGCCTGTCTGCAGCTGTCGGGAACAACTCCCTAAGCTGTTCCGGGATAATGCCATACCATATACTCTTAAGTGCATTATAATCCATCGCGGTTATGTGCTAACTTTGGCTTTATCAAAACATGTCGTGTAAGGTGTCATACGATTTGGAATACTATCCCCTCGACAGTCCTGTCGACGGGGATAGCATGCCACCCTTCTAGAGGGAGAAGACATGTTACTTTACTAAAACGCGGTTAATCCTAACCAGAGCCTCAGCATCACAAAATGGATGCTGCTGCCACCTACACAAGTCTGACCTCCTGCTGCTGGCCGAAACTTGGCAGAGGAGGCTGGACAAAGGGTTTCCTGTCGCAGGGAGGTGCTACACCTCCCCAGACAGGAGATAGTGTATTGGGGCAGGGAGGGCTGAAAGAAACGAGACAGTGCCTGGGGCGCACAAGGCTTCCCCTTGCATAATCCGGTCAAACCGGTTCTGGGGCACACCAGCCCCAGTCCCAGCGTGACCCTGGACAAAGGTAAAGGGGTGTAACCACCCCCTTCCTGGGTCCCACCCATAGGAGGGACCTAGCAGGAGATCCAGCCCACTAGATTAGTATAAGAGTGGGAGCAGTGCCAAAGCATTCAGATTATCCTCACTGAAACTTATGAAACGAAACTCTGGACCCTTTGACATCCTACTCGACGTAGAAGACTGAAGAATCTCCCTTGTGGTCAAGGAGTGACCACCCTGTGCAAACATGCACCATCCAGCACCTCAACATTTGCTTTGTTGCAGTTCCCGCCAGAACTCGAGCAACAGAGTTCAACAAGACCCAGTGTGCCTGCCTTCTAACAGCCCGATCCACAGTCCCTGCAGAGCTGAGACCCGTGGAGGCGACCTGAAGCGTGCGGCCTGCCATCTTGGAAAGACCACGAGACGCTGACCGTACAGCCCCCGAGTGACCCTCGAAACTGTGCATTGGGGTTTGAGAAGCCCCAGCCCTGAGCCTCTCTTGCACTGAAGCTCACCCCTCTACACTCACCGAGTGCTGCGTGGGGCCCTTCTGCATCTTTTGGCTCAATGGGTTGGCCCAGTCACTTGCCCGTTGGCTTGTGGCCCCTGTACCGATGAACTTTGAAATCTAACTTGTGAGTCTGGTTGCTCCAGACTTGCCCTCGCTCCCCTGAAAAGGAGCACCCGCTCTGACCCTCCTGGTCCGAGTATTAAGCGATCTTTGAATCCTGCATGGGTTGCGCTTGCCAAGGGTTGTTTGCTTCAATCTGGAAGCCGACACCGCCGGCAGCGAGAACCTGCGTGGGACAGCTCATGATCCACTCCTGGACGCCCTTGATGCCCCAGAGTCCACATGGCAGCGGAGACAAGCTTCCCGTCATCGACCTGATTGCGCCCGACATTGCCTGATTCCTTCCTGGTTCCACCCTGGTCACTGCTGAGTGACCCAGACTCTGTCCCCTCTGCTTTCAGATCATCTATATCTTCGATCCACCCTTGGATCACACCGGACACTTCCCTTCACGACGCCTGCAGCATCTTCATCTTCAGGCACCATCAACCGGCGTGACGAAACCCGACACTACTTCGCACCTGTGCACCTGCTTCCTGTGGGTGAGGTCACTCAGCAACGCCGGTGCTCCTACACTGGTACACACCTCTAGTATATGTGTCTAAAGTTTCATCCTTTTAGGTTAAGCGGAAGTCTCCTTTTGCAGTAACTTTATAACTTTTACGCTCCATTGACTTTGCATTGGTGCATGCCTGCGCTTTAAGCGCTGCACCCGAATACCGTGGGCTTTTCCCCACTTCAGCATTGCTAGTCCCGACTGCTCCCAGCGATTCCCTAGGCCCTAGGCCTAACCACTGTTCGATTGGTGGCTCTTATACCACTATTTTAATGTATGGTTTGCGGGGCCCCTGGGCCTCATCCATAATTGTGCGACTTCTATATGTTTAACTGTGCTTTTGTTTAAACGCTTGTGCCTCTGCACTCATAAAGAGTACAGAGGATTATTCTAGTAATAAATACATATATTTTTATAATATATAACTTGTGTGGTGTCCTTTCATTTGATATTACAGGATTGTGATTGGTAAAACAGCTTGCTTAACACGACCTCTTGAGTTAAGCCTTTAAGGCTGCTTAGTCCATGCTACCCTTAGGATAGCTTGTCTATAAGGTTGACTTACAACCATCACCATAAGGGATTGTTTGGACTGATACAAGGTGCCCCCAGAATTGGAGACATCATATATCAGGCCAACTTCTCACACACTTCCTTGCATTTCTGTCACTTCACTGCCCAACCATACACTGCACTCCCCCAAATTTAAGCACTTTATTTTCACTTACTTTTGCTTTGCAAATAATTTGTCATCTGTGTACCCCCTTTACACACACATCCACAGAATTTCAGTTGCAAATGGAATACATAAACATTATTCTATTTGCTCTGCAGAGAGACCAACCCATTGACACGCACTTTGTTTGGCTTCAGCCTTAGCCTGCATGCTCAATCAAAGCCCCTCATAAGAACCTGGCTTGGCTCAAGCCTCAAAGTATGCACAGAAAAAAATGCAGATAAACAACAACAGTATCAGTCAGTCAGTCAGTCAAAATACTTTATTTCGATAATTCAATATCATAAAAAGACGGTGATACATAATATACATTAAAAAAACACTATAAAAACAGTTACAATTATTATTTAAAAATATCCCACAAATTTCATAAATGTTAAAAATCATGTCACAAATGATTATTTTAGCTGCCATATTACATTTACAACGTTTAAAATATTTACAGTACAGAAAAATCCAGCTTTATGGAAATACAGTTAATTATGATTTATCAATCTCTTGTTCCTAGCCCTAACAGCACTCACCAAATAACTGGCAACGTGGAAAATAACCCTAGGGCTATTTAGTAGTTGTAAGTAAAGGAGAGCGGGCTTACCTTGAATAAACCCTGCCTCCTTCAGGATGGGAACAAGGAACTTCGTCCTTACTGCCGTGTAATAATCACAGAACATCAAAAAATGCATAGTGTCCTGTTTAGAAAAACTGTTACAAGAACACGGTAGAGCCTGTTCAGGAGTACTCCATTCAGGGAAGTGACCTAAAATCAAATGGATCATGTTTAAACGGAAATGTGTTAAAAGAAACCTGTGATAAGAACGATTATCTAAAACAAGGTAAAGCTCAGGTCCTGGTGGATTGGCAACAAGAAGGTTAGCCCTTACAGTAGGTTTTCTGAGCTCTCTTTCCTCTCTGTTTAGGGACAGCATCTGGAACATGGCACCCTTCGTCGCTGCTATGTCCTTACGTGTTATTTTATCTGGTGAGAAAAAGAGCTCCGGTCTCCCAAGTTTATGAAACCACTGTTTGACATAAGATAACCACTTAATTTTATTTACATTATCTAATAAAAGGCAATCTTTAAGAATAGCATGATTCAGGGAAAGTTCACAATTCAACCATGTCTTCAGCCAAGATATTATGGGGGCCACTCTTATCATATCTGTAATAAAACCGGTCCCTAACTCTGAGTGAATCGTGTATGATGGGGAGGACTGTGGCACTGATAAGATCCATCTCATAAATTTGTTTTCAGTGACTTGTAGACAGTCTATGGCACTATAACGCCATAATGAGCAGCCATATGTGGCTACCGCCAAACCTTTTGCTTTATAGATATTCAGCAGAGCTACTATGGGCCTAGCCCCCAGTTTTTTGCTAAAGCCCATAATTGCAGAGGAGGTTCTGGCAAAAGCAGTGTTTCTATTTTTGATCTGCGGTCCCCAGTTCCCCCTCTCCTCGAATATTATCCCCAGGTACGGGAATGTAGGGACTCTGCTCAGTTCCTCCTCACAACAGAGAAATGTTTTCGAGATTTTCTTTCTTGAGCCCCTTCCCATAATCATGATTTGGGATTTCTTTACATTTATTTTAAGGTCCAGGGAGGTCATAAATAGGCCAAAAGCGTCCAACAACAGTATCAAATAGCTAACTCTTGGACAATGCCAGATTAACCCCTCCCATGCAGCTCGTCATCAGCCACAGTGCTCATGTGCTGATGACGAGCTCAGCTCGTCATGGCGATTAGAACGCTCGCACGCTGGGATAATTCCCCTGCTGTGCTGAGCGTTCTAAGGAAACGGGTGTGGCCGTGACGAGCTCAGCTCGTCATGAGCACAGGAGCACTGTAGCTCTTGAGGAGCTGAGCTCGTCATGAGCAACGGGGCGCTGTGCCCCCCACCCCCCAGCACAGCAGGAAAATTACCCCAGCAGCCAAGGGGTTAAGCAAAGTATGAGAAATAAGAGAGGAACTAAATCACTGAAATGTATTGGCTCAACGTTTTAAACATTCATTGTTTGCAAGTCAATCCATGTTTTTGGCATCAGTGTTAACTTAGGGGAACAAAGCCACTGGCAGTTTTAATGTCACACATCAGAGGGGTGCTAGATGTTGTGCTATTCATGGAATAGTACCAGCTCAGCTCCCAGGTGCTGATCCGGGGATCCAGAAACAAAGACAACAGCTTTCCAGGAGATCCTGGGGTTAGCACCTGGGAGCTGTGCTGGTACTAATCCAAGAATAGCACAGCTGCAAGCCCTGTGTAGTAAATGTCCTCTCCACTGTTCTCCTCTGGATAGACTGTACTATGATATCTGTGACATCATAGATTGCCTGGGTGTCCCTCTGGCTCACAGTGCCTCTCTATAACTTACTGTGGCAGTTGGTCATCTCAGGCTGAGCTGCTAACAGCTGGCTCCTGGTGGGGTCTTACTTCTGTACCTAATATCTTGGAAGGAACTTACAATAAAGGAAATTAACTCTACAGTGGACTCTGCATCTTCCTTTACTACATTTTGGCAACGTTTTGAAAAGGATGAGCCTACGTGCGAATTATTGAGAAAGGCAAACTAAGGAACCAAGGAATCACAAAGAAAAGAACTTTTTACTTCAAGAACTCTCAAAACGTCATTTTGAAACTAAAAGGCAATGCCCAGCTGACCCCACCAGTGTTCTGTTCCACCTGGATAGCCTGCAACCTGGGCGTTTTTTTTATGCCATCACAAAGGTATCTACTGTCTTCTCAAGTGCTTCAGTCATTCCAACAGTGGCACAACAGGTTTGCGCACCCTGCTGTGTTTCACTGCCCATTCTGAGTCCTGCCTTGAGAGCGTCACAGTTTGAAGACAACTCCTGTGAGTAAAGTGTGTGCCTGCGTGATCGGTTTTCCTTGAGGTGCCTGTGGTATTTGAATTTCCAACAGCCTCCTATGTTTACCTCGATGTGTTTGCCTTCGTTTCAAGGTTGCCGTTTACTTCTTAGTCTGCGCAAACAAGTTTATTGTGGATGAGTGCACTCTTGTGTTCAGCGAAGGAATATAGTTCTTGACTTTGTTATTTCTAAACGGAAATGCTATCCTTATAGTCTAATTTTTCTCCCAAAAAGAAAAGGTTCACTATTTAGCAACTGTCGTTTTGTTTCAAGCGTTCCTCTCTCGCTGCTCTCCGCTCTGCATTTGGTGACGTATGAGAACGTTCTTGGGAGTTGGTGGAAGTATTGGTGACGTTTTTGCAAACCTCCAATCAGATTCAGCAAAGGATGTCCTTCGTTGTTTGCTGACGTACAACGCAGTTTTGTCTCTTTCTGCTTCATCTACGCACCTACGTCACTACATGAAACCAAAGTTAATTACATCGCATTAGCTAGTGTATTAACATTTTTTTTTCAACTCACTCCGGAAAACGGTGAGTAGACTGTGAACATTTTCCTTTTAAATGAGCATTCCTTAGTTGAGAAGGAGAATGAATGTGCGCTGTTTAATGGTACCAACTGGCAGCGTTTTTTCCCGTGAGTAAAGGTAATACATTTTATGCTCAATCAAAGGAATAACGAGGTTGTTTCTGTTCATCTTACAAGTGTGTGACTTTGGGAAATTTTCAACAATACTGCCACCTTGTGGATTTTTTGGGGGGAATATTGTCGATGTATTCATCCAGCAGTCTTCTGGACCTCTTTGTCAACCCTTCGCAATTTGCCTTAACGTCATGCCGTGTCCCTCATAGGAACATCTCCTCTACCTGCAGATTATGGACAGTCTTGGGTGAGAGACATGCATCACTGGAACACTGCAAGTGTCTTAACCTCATCGCGCTGTGCATTTGATGCTCGATATTTTCTGGAGCTGTCTATGAAGACCCCGGGTGAGAAATCGCTCACCGGAGCTAGTGTTTTTTTTTATCTATTGTGTTGCAGTTAATTTACCACTGCATATTATGTTATATAGTCTTGTTCTGGGAAGTGCTGTGTGTTTTTATTATGGCAAATTTGTGCTTCTCTCATGTAAAGCGTGTTGGGGATGTTGTAGTTTTGCGTTGTTGGGTAGTCAGTGCTCATCTATGTTTTCAGGGTTAGTATCCTGAAGTGTACCCTATCTAGGGGAGGTGGTGTCTGTGTGGGTAGTCGATGCCCGTGTAGTGGTGCTTGCGGATAGTCTATGTCCCATTTTTGTTCCCAGGTTTAGTTTCCTGTGCTGTTCCCCACTCAGGGGAATTTGTGTGTTTGCGAGTAGTCCATAGCCCATGTAGTGGTGTTTGCGGGTAGTCCATGCCCCATGTAGTGGTGTTTGCGTGTTTATGTCCTAGGGTCATGTAGTACCTTATGGTGTACCCTATCTAGGGGATGTTAATATTTTGTGTTTCTAGGGTCAGTATCCTAAGTTGTACTCTTATTGGGTGTGGTTGTGCTTTTGTGGGTAGTCAATGCCCCATTTCAGTTCCTAGGTTTACTATCCTGTGGTGTACCCTACTTAGGGGAGGTGGTGTATTTGTGGGTGGTCAATGCCCCATTTCAGTTTCCAGGTTTTCTATCCTGTGTTGCACTTCTACTTAGGGGAGGTAGTGTATTTGTGGGTAGTCAATGCTCCATTTCAGTTCCCAGGTTTACTATCCTGCGGTGTACCCTACTTAAGGGGGGTGGTGTGTTTGTGAGTAGTCGATGCCCCATTTCAGTTCCCAGGTTTACTATCCTGCGGTGTACCCTACTTAAGGGGGGTGGTGTGTTTGTGGGTAGTCGATGCCCCATTTCAGTTCCCAGGTTTACTATCCTGCGGTGTACCCTTCTTTGGGAGGTGGTGTATTTGTGGGTAGTCAATGCCCCATTTCTGTTCCCAGGTTTTCTATCCTGCGGTGTACCCTACTTAGGGGAGGTTATGTATTAAGGAGGTGGTGTTTTTGTGGGTAGTCAATGCCCCGTTTTTGTTCCCAGGTTGACTTTCCTGTGGTGTACCCTACTTAGGGGTGGTTGTGATTTTTAAGGGTTAGTACCCTGTGTTGTTCCCTATTTTTGGTGGAGCTTGTTAAACATCGTTTTTTTTGGTGGAGATTGTTAAACATCGTTTCTTTTTGACACTCTGCTTCTGTCAAAGTCTACCTGCCTGAGATTCGTGGCCAAGGATTTCATGTCGGTGGGACTTTGTGAGGAGTTTTATCACTTTTTCCTCGGTCAGCATGTTTTTGTCAGGGGAGCTTGTTTAGTGCCTGTGTCTACGCTCGCCTTTGTTTATCAGGGTGTTTACCCTCTGGTGTTCCCTTGTGTGAGCGTGACCACCTTTCTTTGCTACTTTGGTTCTCTTTCATCTAAACCATGCTTTTACCCTAAGGGAAGGGGATGTGGCATATAGTAGTTTTTAGTTGTTTTTGTTTGTTTAACATCTAGCATGTTATTGTATTCCTGTTCATGCTAATGATTTCCCTTGCAGTACTTGTTGCTTTTAAAGTACTTTGCTGATTGTTTCTTTATTCTGTTCTTACTCCATAAGGGAAGAGGATGTGTAGTAACTGTCCTCTCCACTGTTCTCCTCTGGATAGACTGTACTATGATATCTGTGACATCATAGAATGCCTGGGTGTCCCTCTGGCTCACAGTGCCTCTCTATAACTTACTGTGGCAGTTGGTCATCTCAGGCTGAGCTGCTAACAGCTGGCTCCTGGTGGGGTCTTACGCCTGTACCTAATATCTTGGAAGGAACTTACAATAAAGGAACTTAACTCTACAGTGGACTCTGCATCTTCCTTTACTACACCCTGCCTCTCAAGAATGATCAAGCACTGGGCTGCGCTTGACCATGCTAGTGACAGCATTCTACAGGAAGTAAAAGATAGTTTATGACTACAGCTACCAGCTTGCACCAAGGAAGGATGGGACTGTCTTGCCAGACCTACGTAAAACCCCTTTTGTTAATAAATTCAACAGTAATGGAATATATTGAATTTGCATAAATGTGTCCTGTGCTTATGTGAGCAATATTGATGGAAAAATGTTTTATTAAATGTTTCATTTTGTTCTCTGAGGTTTAGAGACGCAGAACAAATCTATAAAGGTTTAAGGAAATCCACAGGTTACACATCTGACCACTGAGGGTCTGGAGAATTCAAACTAACCGCATGGTGCATATGTTAATGAACATAAATGGCACATTGGGCACTGCACAGCTGAACAGTACATATTTCCTGGGCAGACTTTCCCTCATTAATTACATACAGGCCGTGTTTGGCACACAAGGACCGTGAAGGTACAGGTAGGTTTCAAAGGAACAGGAGTCAATAACTCCTTCCAAGTGCAGAATAATGATGATGAGTCTTAAAGGGAGAACCGCCCAAAAATACAACCTATGAAAGCACAAGGAATCACTTGAAAACTCTTGGGGATTGGCTGTATTTGAATGTGTGCATCAGTCACTGCAGCATATATTATAGACACTACAAAGTGCCAAAGTGTATGTTTGACAAGCAGATGTCTCGATTTCAGTCCCTAACTGTCCGCTGTAAGCACGTATTTTTCACCTTGCTTGACACAGATATTTGGATCAACTTCGCAAGGGAACAACAACAAACCCTGCTGGTTATTTGGATCCATTTTGCGGTGCAACAAATACAGAAGGTCCACTTCTAACGGGGCCAGCAAAGTGGTGTCTTGGCCTGGAGTGTCACAGTGGGGGAGGTTAGCATGACGAGGGGTCTCAGCACAATATAAATAACACAACTTTAGCTTGCAAACACTTACCATTACAGAGAACATGGCACCTGATCGGACGTGCTTGCATCCACTCTCACGTATAACGAAAATGTGGAATCTACGCCTCTGAATGACGGACGTCTGAAGTCACGCAGGGATGAAGTCTACCACGCCCGAAATCATGATGCTAATTGCGTCACTGGCCTGCAGAGTGCATGCAACCATAGACCCAATTTCAATGAAGGGCTTTAAAACAGAAAACCTTACGTCCTGCATCACATTTCCGAAAGTTGATTTACTGCCTGGCTTCCGTCTCCTGCTTCAGAGTGAGGGGGGGAAGCAGGCTGAAACACACAGCTCAGCCCAGACTTAAATGTATTGATTTACTTAGAGATACAATCGTATCTCTAAATAAATCGATCTATTTAATATGTTGTTATGTAAATGTGTAGGAATTTTAGAGGGGCGCAGCACCACAACCCTAATGGAGAAACCGCACCTGCCGACGTCACAATAACCTATGTTTGACGTTGTGTGTGTTGACCTCGAACTACCTGATCACAAACTAAAACAACTGGAACCAACTTCTTTTAAAAAGAAAGTGTTGGACAGGCCACATGACGGGCCGCTCTCCCCCGGCTCGACCAGGCCCGAGCCAGTCACGCAAGCACCACACACCACCATTGCACGTCCTACGTCCCCTCAGGGACACCTGTCCTCGAGCATGATAACCTCGTGGGTCCGATCCACTGCCGACCCATGCGCCCAGCCGGGGCCGCCATCTTGGACACTTCGCCACGAGGCCGCCTGGCCCCCGATCGACCTCAACCCTGGGCCTAGCCCGGCCTCAGACATTCCGGCACCACCCTCCACCCAGGAGGTGAGCGAGCTACTTGGCCAGTCAATGGGAGGAAGAGGTGTCGATGGTTCTCCCCCGGCCAGTGCCGCTCGCCCATCGCCTCCCCGGGCGCTGGCTCCACCCCCCTGCTGGGTGTCTGGACTCCCTCATCCCGGACCTCCCGACCTCCAAGTGCGAGGGTCCGGACATCAAAGCACGCCAGCCCTATAACTGGGGCAGCTCCAGAGCAGGAGGGCAGTTGTATCTTGGAGTCGAGAGACGAAAGAAGAACTCATCCTGGACGGACTACTGGCGCTGCCGTAGCTCTGTCCTGTGCACCATCATCCTGCCTGTTGGCGCTGCCACAGCCGTCGTAACCTTCATCCTTCACCGTCGTCCGGATCTGCTGGCGAGGCCGCGGACCGTTGTAACCGTCATCTGCATCGGGACCTGCTTGGCTTCTCCACGGCCCGTCGACCATCCTTCATCCACCTCGGGACCTGCTTGGCTCCTCCACGGCCCGATCAGCAACCACGCCGAGCTCGAGGATTGAGAGCTATTTAACTCATTGGTAACTAAGACTGTCCCGCTACCCTTTCTCCTCAACCAGAGATCAGAACCGAGGGGACCCCTGAGTCCAGACCTCCTTGTATCATAGCGACGTAACCTAAGAATTGCATATAAAGTCTCGTTAACCTTCAATCTTGTGTGGTGTCCGTCTGTGGGGGGGAAGTTACTTACCTGTACAGTCGTTGGAGACGGCTCTCCCTGGAGACCTCTCCCCGTAATCTCGGCCGACCCTCCCGGTCCGTCTAACATTGGTGGCCAGCGGCGCGATCCGAATCACCGCATAACGTACAGAGAGTAGCTCACCCCACAACGAACAACAATGTCGACTAAAGAGAGCGGAGCAACTGAGAAGTTCCAAATGGAAAAACTAGAGGAATACAGCCATCGTGAACTAAAGCAGTTCTGCATCGAACTAGGTATCGCTACCACCGGACTAAGCACCAAGGACGATTTTAAGCATGCCCTAGAATCTTGGGCAGAGACCGGGGATGTCGAAGCCCCTGAGCAAAGCACCGCGAAAAAGACCAACACGGCCCCTGAAGAGCAAAGAACGGGTCTCTCGCAAGACGAGATCCAAGAAAGAGAAAAAGCCCGACTACACGAACTCGAAATGGCCCGACTCAAGATGGACGTAGAACTCAAATTGGCCGAGCAAAAAATAAACTTAGAGCACCTTCGCCTCCGAGAAGAAAGAGAGGAGAAACAGAGGCAAAGGGAGCTCGAGGAAAAAAGACTAACGTACGAGCACGAGCGGAACCTAGCCGAGATCAACCTGCGCAAACAGAATAAAGAGTTAGGGGTGCCCGACAGACCGTCCACCCCAGGGACCACGGACAAAAAAGTGCACATCCCCAAGGATGTGGTCCGAGAATATTTTCGAGAAGACGACATCCAGCAATGGTTTAAGGCATATGAAATCGCGATGACTGCGCACCGGATCGATAGAGCCGACTGGGGAGCCGGCCTATGGGGCAAATTCCTCAATGAGGGCCGCGATACTCTGTTACAGCTCCCAGACCACCAGATGACCTCCTACGACCATATGAAAGCGGCCCTCCTCACTCGCTATGGCCTCACGCCCGAGATGTACCGTCAGAGGTTCCGAGACTGCACACGCATTCCAGGTACAACTTGGGTGGACTATGTAACGTACTTTAGCCGAGCCTTCGAAGGCTGGATCAGAGGGAACAACGTCACGACCTACGAGCAGTTGTTCAATCTGATGGTATGGGAGCATCTGTCCAACAATTGCTTCATTGAACTACGCCAACACCTCCTCGACAGCAAGCTAACCGATCCCCGGCAGCTCGCAGCTGAAGCTGACCGGTGGGAGATCACCCGAGTGGGCCGGAATGGGTCCTACGAGCAGAACAGGAACAACAATGGTCACCACCGACCCAGAGGAGGAGGAGGGGGCCAAGGACGAGGAAGAGACAACACTCCGGCCGCCCCCACTACCAGCACCACCCCCCCGGCCAACCGGGGCAGCACCCCGGCGCGACCGGGATACAGAGCCAATGTTACATGTCACCGATGCCAACGAGTCGGCCACTATGCAAACGACCCCAGCTGCCCGCAGTATCAGAGTCCAAAACCCCGCCATGTGGCCGCCGCGGCACTAGGGGAAGAACAGATCTCCGAGGAACAAGAAACAGACGAGCAAGAGTATCAAGAGTGGGAGCCAGCCGCCATGACTCTCGCGTGCTTAGGGGGAAGAGACATGGTCCCGCGGGTCCCCCTACCCGCTAACACCCAGAAGTACAGCCAATGGGTGAGCATCAATGGACAGCGGGCCGAAGCCCTTCGAGACACCGGGGCTAGTGTGACAGCCGTCCGCTGCCACCTGGTGACCCCAGAACAATATCTACCGAACATTCTCTGCCCTGTGCGATCAGCCGACAACTCGGAGAGTCTGTGTCGGATGGCCTGCGTCCCCTTTGAGTGGGGAGGGGTCTCCGGCATGTTGAAAGTAACGGTCCGAGACGACGCCCCCGTGGACTGCCTCCTCGGAAATGACCTGGAAAGCTCCCCGTGGGCAGCCGTGGAGCGAAAAGAACACTTGGGGATGTTGGGCGTCCCAGACTGGGCGTGTGTCACCACCCGGTCCATGGCCGCCCGTGCCAACCATCACCCGGAAGAACCAGAATGGCCGGCGCCTCCGCCTCCGGTCGCCCCCGCCGAGACCCCCGACCAGGACATCCCCCTCGAACCTGCTCAACCTTCCGACCTTGCTAATCTTGACCAGTGGGCTCAAGAAGGGGGACCCACACAAGAACAATTTCGTCAGGAGCAGAAGACCTGTCCCTCCCTTGAGGGACTCCGACAACAAGCGCTCGCCCAAAGCGCAGGGGATACCTCCGGAACTCATTGGGTCTACTGGGACAATGACCTATTGTACAGCGAGCAACGAATCGCCGAGCTGGGGGCCAACAGAGTACTAGTGGTGCCCCTCCGCTTCAGAGACTTCCTGCTAAATCTGGCCCACGATGTCCCCCTGGCAGGGCACCTGGGACAAGATAAAACCTACAGCCGCCTAGTGACCCACTTCTTCTGGCCAAAAATGAGAAACGATGTGCACCAGCATTGCCGATCTTGCCCCACGTGCCAAGCTAGTGGGAAGAGCGGCCGCAAGTTAAAGGCCCCCCTGCAACCCTTTCCCGTAGTCACGACCCCATTTGAGAGGGTCGGAATAGACATTGTGGGACCCCTAGACCCGCGTACAAGACAAGGCCATCGCTTCATCCTAGTACTAGTGGACCACGCCACCCGCTACCCTGAGGCTATTCCTCTCCGGACTGTGACAGCCCCAGTGGTCGGCAGGGCCCTGATGGGGATCTTCTCCCGTGTGGGGTTCCCCCGAGAAGTCGTCAGTGACAGAGGCACGAACTTTATTTCCAAATATATGAAGTCCCTCTGGCAACAGTGTGGGGTCACCTACCGCTTCACGACCCCCTATCACCCCCAAGGAAACGGACTTGTTGAGAGGTTCAATCGCACACTAAAAGGGATGATCGGGGGATTGGAAGAACCCCTCCGTCGCCAGTGGGACGTGCTGCTGCCGTGCCTCCTCTTCGCCTACCGGGAGGTCCCACAGAAGTCCCTAGGCTTCAGCCCATTCGAGCTGCTCTATGGGCACCCAGTACGGGGGCCACTCAGCCTGATCAAAGAAGGCTGGGAGACGCCTCCGGCCAAGAGTCCTCCAGATGTCTTCCGGTACCTCCTCACCCTCCGCAACCAGTCCCAGCGGCTCAGAGACCTAGCAAAAGCCAACCTAGAGGCCAGTCAAGAGGACATGAAGAAATGGTATGACCAGAACGCCTCATCTATTGAATTCGAGCCGGGGCAACAGGTCTGGGTAATGTCCCCCACAGAACCGTGCGCTCTCCAAGACAAGTGGACGGGACCCTTCAAGGTAATCAAGCGCAAGGGTCCTGCCACTTATCTGATCGATATGGAGTCCGCCCGGAATCCGCTCCGAGTCCTCCACACCAACAGACTGAAACCCCACTTTGCACGAACAGAACTCAGCCTCTTGATGGCCACAGACAACGGGGTTGAGGACGACTCCGAGCCTCTCCCTGACCTCTTGCGGACCCAGGAGCGAGACGGCTCCGTGGATGGGGTCCGACTCTCGGAGACCCTCACCCAGGAACAACGCCAAGAGTGCCAAGCCCTCCTATCACGATTTGCCAGCCTGTTCTCCCTCACCCCAGGTGTCACTTCCTGGTGTGTGCACGATGTGGACACCGGAGACAGCCCTCCTATCCGCCACCGGGCCTACCGCGTACCTGATCGGGTACGGGCCTGCATCCAGGCGGAAGTAGCCAAGATGCTCACGCTCGGGGTCATCGAGCCCTCCGACAGTCCATGGGCCAGCCCGGTCGTACTGGTCCCCAAAGCAGCCGCCCCCGGAACCACACCCGAACTCCGGTTCTGTGTCGACTACCGGGGCCTGAATGAAGTCACCAGAACGGACGCACACCCCATCCCCCGGGCAGATGAACTGGTCGACCGAATGGGCGCTGCCCGCTACCTCAGCATCTTCGACCTAACGGCGGGCTATTGGCAGATCGGCCTCACACCCCGAGCACAAGAACGTTCTGCCTTCTCCACCCCCGATGGCCACTATCAGTTCACGGTCATGCCCTTCGGCATGAAAAATGCCCCAGCGACTTTCCAACGGCTCGTCAATCAGGTCCTGGCGGGGCTCGAAGAGTTCAGCGCCGCCTACCTGGACGACATCGCTGTGTACAGCCACCATTGGACCGAGCACCTCCACCACCTCCAAGCAGTGTTGCAAGCCCTTCAGCGAGCTGGCCTCACGATCAAGGCCAGCAAATGTCAAATTGGACAAGGGTCGGTGACCTACCTCGGACACCAGGTGGGAAGCGGTCTAGTGGCCCCTCTACAACTGAAAATTGCCGCCATCCAGAACTGGCAACCCCCTATCACTCAAACTGAAGTGCGAGCCTTCCTGGGCCTCACGGGCTACTACCGAAGGTTCGTGAAAGACTATGGTACCATCGTGGGGCCTCTCACCGAACTCACGTCGAAAAATCAGCCCAAGAAGGTGAACTGGACCCCAGAGTGTCAAGCGGCATTCGAACAGCTAAAGGCCGCCATGTGTTCCGCTCCTGTGCTCCAGGCCCCAGACTACAGCCGAGAGTTCGTCGTCCAGACGGACGCCTCCGACCAGGGCATTGGGGCGGTCCTGTCCCAGGTGAACACCGAAGGCCTTGATCAACCGGTGGCCTTCATCAGCCGGAGACTCCTGCCACGGGAACAACGCTGGAGCACCATAGAGAGGGAAGCCTTCGCTGTGGTATGGGCCCTCAAGAAGCTCCGACCCTACCTTTTTGGCACCCACTTTCGGGTGCAGACTGACCACCGACCCCTGCAGTGGTTGATGCATATGCGGGGGGAAAACCCAAAGCTGCTACGCTGGTCCATCTCCTTGCAAGGTATGGACTTTACCGTTGAACACCGGCCTGGGTCCGACCACGCCAACGCGGATGGCCTGTCCCGGTTTTTCCGCCTCGACGAAGAGAGTCCCCAAGAGGATGGGTAACTCTCCCCGCCTTCAGCTGGGGGGGACGCATGTTGGACAGGCCACATGACGGGCCGCTCTCCCCCGGCTCGACCAGGCCCGAGCCAGTCACGCAAGCACCACACACCACCATTGCACGTCCTACGTCCCCTCAGGGACACCTGTCCTCGAGCATGATAACCTCGTGGGTCCGATCCACTGCCGACCCATGCGCCCAGCCGGGGCCGCCATCTTGGACACTTCGCCACGAGGCCGCCTGGCCCCCGATCGACCTCAACCCTGGGCCTAGCCCGGCCTCAGACATTCCGGCACCACCCTCCACCCAGGAGGTGAGCGAGCTACTTGGCCAGTCAATGGGAGGAAGAGGTGTCGATGGTTCTCCCCCGGCCAGTGCCGCTCGCCCATCGCCTCCCCGGGCGCTGGCTCCACCCCCCTGCTGGGTGTCTGGACTCCCTCATCCCGGACCTCCCGACCTCCAAGTGCGAGGGTCCGGACATCAAAGCACGCCAGCCCTATAACTGGGGCAGCTCCAGAGCAGGAGGGCAGTTGTATCTTGGAGTCGAGAGACGAAAGAAGAACTCATCCTGGACGGACTACTGGCGCTGCCGTAGCTCTGTCCTGTGCACCATCATCCTGCCTGTTGGCGCTGCCACAGCCGTCGTAACCTTCATCCTTCACCGTCGTCCGGATCTGCTGGCGAGGCCGCGGACCGTTGTAACCGTCATCTGCATCGGGACCTGCTTGGCTTCTCCACGGCCCGTCGACCATCCTTCATCCACCTCGGGACCTGCTTGGCTCCTCCACGGCCCGATCAGCAACCACGCCGAGCTCGAGGATTGAGAGCTATTTAACTCATTGGTAACTAAGACTGTCCCGCTACCCTTTCTCCTCAACCAGAGATCAGAACCGAGGGGACCCCTGAGTCCAGACCTCCTTGTATCATAGCGACGTAACCTAAGAATTGCATATAAAGTCTCGTTAACCTTCAATCTTGTGTGGTGTCCGTCTGTGGGGGGGAAGTTACTTACCTGTACAGTCGTTGGAGACGGCTCTCCCTGGAGACCTCTCCCCGTAATCTCGGCCGACCCTCCCGGTCCGTCTAACAGAAAGTATGCTGTAGTCAAGAGGAATGTTTTTGTTATGTTCACTTTATTCACATTTACTGCTCAAGCCTGTGGCTCGCGCTGGGCTCGTGCTCACATCTTCTGTGCCCCGGGCTCAGTGTTCTCTTAGGAAGCCCTTAGAGGCAGTTTGATTCCCGGTGCTGCTGGTCGGGTTTTTCCTACGTTGTTACTTGGAATAAACCTACAGTTTGCTTCCAGTTTATGTCTCTGCATCTTTTATTTACAACATTTTGTGGCGACGCTATCTGAACCCAGAAGCAGACGGAGACAAAGGAAAACTACGAGAAAACCCAAAGGCGTTTGGAGCGAGAGATTCAGAGGTGAGAATCTACTCGTAACGCCGGGTTTTAAGAACAATAAGACACACGGTGAGAGTATTCCTGGGAAAAGGTACGTGCGAAAGCGGCTGTGAGCTTTAATCTTACCGAGGCAATGCGTAGGAGCTCCGACCAATGCCCAGAAGCGTGAAAGAGCTGAATTAACTTTCTGCCTAAGCTCGGCAACGCGAAACACAGCGCCCTCACTGTCAGAAATTAAAAGGGCGTTACTAATAAAAGGGCAATGTACTGTAAGTGGGCCCACAGTTAAAACGCACGTTAAGGAACTCATTAATACATTGATGGACAGCGACTTTTTAAGATTAGATGCTTGCAGCATGGACTGATCTGTTTAAATTTCATTAGACATTACGCTGCGTAATAAATTCCCTGCATCCACGACTGTGACACACACACATTGACATCGGGTGTGTCACATCATTAACAATTGTGATACACACACAGACTTTACGCTGCGTAATATATTCCCTGCATCTACGACTGTGACACACACACATTGATATTGGGTGTGTCACATCATTAACAACTGTGATACACACACATTAATCTATATCGCAGAGTCAGTTTATGTTGAAGAGGAATGTTAGCAATTCTATTCAAGCACCAATCCCCTTTTTGAGTGTTCCAGGGGAACCGTCTATGGAATGGGATGACTGATGTGAGGCATTTGAAAATTATATTGTGGCCTTAGATGGCACAAAGTTCCCTGTGGTTACAAAGAAGGCCTTATTGTTAGGAGCACTAGGAAAGGAGGGTCAAAGAATTTTTAAATATCTTCCAAAGCCACCGGTTGAAATTGATGATGTTTATAAGGATGCATTATTTAGATTATACACTAGATTCGCTAAACAAGAGAACATAGTTATGCGAAGACACAAGTTTTATACTGCACCACAAAAACAAAATGAATCCATAGGTGAGTTTGTTGCTAGGTTGAGAGAGTTGTCTGTAAAACGTCAATTCTCTAATATACAAGACTATATGATTAGAGATAAATTAATTGTGCAGTGTTACAGTAAAAAACCACAGGAAAAGTTATGGGCTGCTAGGAATCCAACCCTTACAGAAGCTATCACCATTGCTAAGGTGGCAGAAGAAAGCGATAGATGCATGAAAGAATTAAAAACGATTCAACAAATTAATATTCAACATGTTGCAACATTACAGAGTGATGCATGTGAATCAGTAAATCCTATACATGCAAGGCAAGGCGTAGCAATTAAGGGGGCAAGGCCACTACCTCGTACAGTAAGCCCGCAGTACAAAGCAAGTATAAACAAAATGCACGCTCATGCAATAGGTGTGGTAGCCCTTTTCATCTGGCAGATTCAAAGAATTGTTCTGCTTTAACAAAAGATTGCTTAAAATGTGGAAAAGAGGGACACTTCGCACGTATGTGTAGAACTGGCACATCGAGGAAAGTTGCAATGATAGAGTGCGAGGCAGCTGATGATGAAGCAGAGGTCATGATGATCACATCTGCAGGAGACCTTAATAATACTGAAAAAATTGTTTTATCTCGCCCAAATGCAGATTTTGATGTAAATGGGGAAATCCTGTCACTCATGGTGGATACGAGTTTGTTATATACGATAATTCCTAAAAAGTTATATGATGCTTCTTGTACAAAGGCTGAATTGGTTACATCAGACGTGATTTTAAAAGGTTATCAGGGAGTAAGCATTGGTGTGCTTGGTTTTTTTGAGGCGTGTATTACATTCAAAGCGAGAGTTATCCAGGGTAAGATTTATGTTTCGCCTCATGGCCCGCTATTTTAGGCTGGTTACACCAGTACGATCTAAATATCAGGGTAGATCCAAGGGCTGACCCACCAGTCATGTGCGTCAGTAGTGAAAACAAGTGTAATGTGTTGAACAATTTAGAAAATATTTTGAGCAGACATGAGAAAGTGTTTAGTACAAAATTGGGATAGGCTATTGGATATCAACATGTCATTAAAACTAGAAAGTGTATTGTACCAGTCAAACATGTTGCACATAAGATACCTTTGTCTGCTAGGGATGAAGTGAGGAAAATCATTAAACAAATGCTTGATGATGATATTATTGAGCCTGTAGAAGCCACAGAATGGTTAAGTCCAGTTGTGATCACACAGAAACAGGATAAATCTTTGCGTTTCTGTGTGGGAGCTTAAATAAGGCAGTAATAATGGACAATTTCCCGCTTCCCAATATTAATGAGATTGTTTTGAGTTTGGGGGTGGAAAAGTATTTTCGAAGCTCGACCTACGAAGCGCGCATCATCAAATCAAGCTTCATCCAAACTCGAAGAAATACACTTCATTCATCACTCCTGAGGGCACATATCAATTTAAGAGACTTCCTTCTGGATTATGCTCTGCGGCCAGTACCGTTCAGAGAATTATCACGGATATCCTCAAAGGCATTGAACGTGTAGTCTTCTTTCAAGATGACATTTTGATTTATGGCCTAGATTCCACTAATCATAATTCAATTTTGGATAAAGTTTTAACATGTCTTTCCAAGGCTGGACTGACGTTGCGCAAAGAAAAATGTGTGTTTGCAGCCAAAGAGGTAGACTATCTGGGATATCATGTTAGTGGGAGTGGTATTCTACCTAAGCATGATCTCGTTAGTGCCATATGTAATGTATCAGAGCCAGACGATAAAGACAAGTTGAGATCATTTATGGGCATGGTGGAATACTATGCGAAATTTGTGAGAAATTTTGCAGAGAAAGTTGAACCCTTGAGGAATATCTTAAGAAAGGGAAAAGGGTTTGTTTGGGGAACTGAACAGAAAAATGATTTTAACCAGATCAAGGAAAACATCCTAAATGCATTCTTTCCAGTTTTGTACAATCTTTACCCATTGTTCTTACCGTGGATGCAAGCTCAGTGGGCATTGGGGCAGTTTTAACACAGATAAATGCCGGACAGCAAAACACGGTTGCCTTTGCGTCTCGTTCTTTGACTGAGAGTGAGAGAAATTACTCTGTCATCGAGCGAGAGGCATTGGCTGCTGCATGGGCTACAAGGTATTTTAGAGTTTATTTGTGGGGGATCTCATTTACACTCAGGACCGACCACAAACCCTTGTTGAAACTGTTAGCTCCTGGAGGTATCACAAATTGTTCGGGGAGACTAGCTAGATTAGCGATCAGTGTGCAGGACTTTATGTGCATTGTTGAGTATGTGCCAGGCTGGTGCAATAGTGTTGCGGATTGTTTGTCAAGGTTGCCAGACACGAAAGCCAAGTCGAGAGAGTTAGTAACTGAGAATGTGGTTGCATATCTAGAGGATTTAACAGGAGATCTCCTTAGTTCAATATCCAAGGAGGAGTGGATGGAGGCCATGAAGAAAGACCAAATCATGGGGAATTTAATTAAGATGTGTAAGGAGGGTGTGTCTAGACAAAGCACAGTGCCACCTAGTCTTAGACCTTAAGCCCAACTGCAAGATGAAATCTCAATGCAAGGGGATTTTTTTTTAGTGAGACGCGAGAAATACATACCACCGGAATCTCTTAGACCTCGTATAATTGCCTTGGCTCACAAAGGTCACTTGGGCCAAACGCTCACTGCCAAACGTCTCAAAGAGAATTTTTGGTGGCCGGGCATAGATTCCCAGGTTAAATCAGGGTGGAGCAATGTGAGCTTTGCGGGGAGTCTGAGAAAAGGTTACAAGTAGGTGCAAGTACTCACTCATTTGGCCGAGTAGTGTCTGAGGAAGGTGTATGGAAAAAAGTTTGCATTGATTTTATAGGTCCATTTCATGAACTACAGGACAGTGAAAAGTTTGCCATGGTGTTGGTGGATTCGACTTCAAAGTGGGTAGAAGTTGCATTCATGAGAAATATTAGTACACAATCCACTATTAAAGTACTTACTGAGATTTTCAGACGAGAAGGGATTCCCTCTATGATTTTATCAGATAATGGGACACAACTTACGTCTAGGGAGATGGAAAACTATTTTGATCATGTAGGTTTGAAACATTCGCATACTTCATTATACAACCCCCAGAGCAATGGCCTTTGCGAGAGGGTGAATAGATTTGTCAAGGGTAATATGAAACTTGCTTTGGCTTCGAATCAATCTGTTCAAAAAGAGATAAAGGAAATACTTTGGGCATATCGAACCACGATACATCAGAACATGACTAAGACGCCTTTTGAACTTATGAGAGGGAGATCTGCGGGTACAAAGTTAGTTCGAACATGGTTGCAGAAGGCAGATGTAGGGGTAGATCACAATATAAGTAACTATAGCAAAACAAACATATCTGAAGGTGACCTGGTTGAAGTGAAACCTGGTGTAAATCATAGAATGTTTAACAAATTCAGGGGGCCTTTTCAGGTTAAATCAGCAACTGGTAACTATGTTAGGTTACAAAATGGTCTAACTTGGAATCTCCGCAGGGTGGCACTATATCAAAAGAAAGATAAACAACCGAATTTTAACTTGTTACTGTCAGATCTTCAAAGGGTTGTTGACAATAAGGAGAGTAGACCTATTCGTAAAAGAAATTCACCTGCATATTTAAAAGATTTTGTTTAAATGTTTAGGAAAGGAGTGGAAAGTGACAATTGTATATGGTATGTATTCACACTTATTTTATGTTTATATTTGTTATTTTAATGTTAAAGGAAAGGAGATGTGTTATGTTCACTTTATTCACATTTACTGCTCAAGCCTGTTGCTCGCGCTGGGCTTGTGCTCACATGTTCTGTGCCCCGGGCTCAGCGTTCTCTTAGGAAGCCGTTAAAGGCAGTTTGATTCCCGGCGCTTCTGGTCGGGTTTTTCCTACGTTGTTAATTGGAATAAACCTACAGTTTGCTTCCAGTTTATGTCTCTGCATCTTCTATTTACAACATTTTTTATTCCAGTTACAAGAAACAGCTCTGGTCAGTGCTTGATCTCAGTAGCCCTCTGCTTCATAGCTTCTGAGAATCCACGCACCAGATTCCAGAAGTGAAAGCCTACCATTACTAGCGAACCTCACGTAGTTGCCAGGTGACATTAAACATACAAACATAACACATCTGTTTCCTTAACAATAGCAAAAAATAACCCATACAACCTTTGTGTGCACATTAATAATACATTCCCCTATTATGTGCAAATGTAATCCTCCAATGTCCTAGGTTATTTTTAATACAAGTGCTCGGCTATCTTCCGCCTTCTGGCTCTACTCCTCCATATTTCTCACATGCTCTTAGACACTCTTTTTCCTTAGCCTCACTGCACACAGACATTTTCCTGGTATTCCACCACTTTCAATCAGACAATTTGACACTATTTCCATTCACTTCAGCAACTTTTTTTGGGAGCCAATAATTTGGAATTCCTTTTCAGGTTGCCAACAACCCTCACCAACATTCCAATTTTCTCATTGTGTCTTGTAATGTACTTTGTCTGATACTCATCCACTCTTTTGCGCAAACCATCATAGTCCACATTGCGCGTACCAGCCCTTGCCATCCAGGCAGGCAGGCAGGCTCAGATACAATACATGGTACTCTGCCCTTTAATAGACAAAACTGAGTCTCACCTGTTACAGAACGTGGAGTAGTGCGATGACTTAAATCAATAAATCAATCAATCAATCAGGGGTTTTTAAAGCACACTACTCACCCGTGAGGGTCTCAAGGCGCTGGAGAGGGGTGCAGCTTTGGATTAATCGAAGAGCCAGGTCTTGAGGCTCTTCCTGAAGGTGTGCAGAGTGAGGGATCATCTGATGTTGACTGGGAGCTTGTTCCAGGCCTTTGCTGCGACGTAGGAGAAGGTTCTTTCACCTGCTCTGGTTCTGCAGATGCGTAGAGTCTCTGCCAGGGCGAGGTCGGCAGAGCGGAGGTTCCTTTTGGGTATTTGGGTCTGATGATGTGGAGGGATTTTTAGGCGTGGGTGAGTAGCTTGAAGGTTACTCTCTCCTCGTTGGGGAGCCAATGGAGGTCTCGTATGTGCTGGGTCATGTGCTCATGTCGTGGGGTTCCGAGGACGAGTCTATCTGCGGTGTTCTGGATGGTTTGGAGCTTATGTAGCAGGGATTTGTTGACTCCGGCGTAGAGGACGTTACTGTAGTCCAGTCTGCTAGTTATGAGTGAGTGGGTGATGGTCTTTCTGCATTCGGGGGGGGGGGGGGGGATCCACTTGAAGTGTCTTCCGGAGGATGCGGAGGGAGTTGAAGCAGGTGGAGGCGACGGAATTGATCTGGTGGGTCATGGTGATCGAGGGGTCTAGAATGATGCTGAGGTCTCGTGTGTGGTCTGTTGGAGTAGGGGGTTCAGAGGGTGGAGCCACCAGGTGTTGTCCCAGACAGTGGGGGAGGGTCCAACAGGGGCGGCTCTAGGCTCATGGTGGCCCTGGGCAGGAAGCGTAGGGAGGGGGCCCCGGAAGAGGGGGTCCGGGCGGGGCGGATCGCGGAGGCCAGTGAAGAGGGGGGGGGGGGGTCAGGGTGTTTGGAAGTGGAACAGAGGTGAAGGTTGCCAAATCCCTGCCAGGGGCCGCCTGGCAAATATGTATCCATCCTCAGAGGATTAGTATATTAAGGATATATATTGGAGTGGTGGCCCCTGGGGTTTGGTGGCCCTGTGCAGGTGCACAGCTTGCACATGCCTAAGGCCGTCCCTGGGTCCAAGGACGAGGACCTCTGTCTTCTCCGAGTGGAGGTTTAGGCAGCTGTTGCTCATCCGGGCCGCAATGTCTTTCATTCCTTGCTGGAAGCGGAGTCTGGTGTCTTCGGGATTCTTCGTGAGGGAGAGGATGAGCTGGGGTCCTTCAGCGTAGGATACTATGCTGAGCCCATGCTGTCTAATGCTGTCTAATGATGGCAGCGAGGGGGGGCATGTAATTGACTTCACCAGCACTTGTTACTGGCGATGACTAGTTGAATGCTTTCCCCCAGCACGCGGTTGAAGCATTTCAGAAGACCATTTCCCCTGGAATGGTAAACTAAAGTCTTCACATGACCAATTACTAATCTTTTCAGAAAAGAACTAAACTCTGCCAATACAAACTGAGGAGCGTTATCCGTTAGAATTTCTGCTGGGCAATCCTCCCTTCTAAAGATGTCCCCACAGAAGGCAATTACATTACTGGATTTCACTTTGTTGACAAAAGCCACCTGTGGGCACTTAGAAAAATACTCCATCATTACAATACCATACTTCTCGCATCCACCCAAACCCTCAATGGCTCCACATATGTCCATGCCCACTATTTCCCAAGGACATTTGTGCAAAGCCACTGGGCTAATCTGAGTTTCCTGCATTACATGTGGCTTATCGCTGCAGGCACCCGGAATACAATTTCAATTGTTCAATTTGTTTCTCCCTGGCTTTCCTTTTCATTGCTGACATGTCACCATGACCCTCACGGAGCAACACCAGCAACCTATCTCTCGAGTCATTAGGTTCCACCAGTCTTTCATTTCTTCTCACAATACTCTCCACAACAGATAACTCCTCTCAAACATGTTTAAATGATTCCAATTTCTCACCTCCACCTTTGTACACTCAGCACAAGCGACAGGAAAAAAAGGTATTTTTATTAGTACACAACCTCCAGACCACCAAAGTCACAATAACTACATTTGACAATGCGTGTGTTGATCTCGAATTACCTGATCACAAACTAAAACAACTGGAACCAACTTTCCTCTGGACAGACACTAAAGAAGCCTGCTCTGACCTTTCAAAGTCACCCAGAAAGGAGTTTTATACCACGACTAATCACTTTCCTTCTTTCCCTCATACCCTTCTGATGCCAGAGTGACAGTCTCCAAGCAAAACTAACCCCCTCAGGGAAGCACATTACAAGGGTGGTCTCACCTCTCACAGCCTTCCTACCCATAAGTCACCAGTGCATGCAGTGTGTTTGTATGTGTACATAGCCCTGTACAGCAGGTTAACATATCCCTGTGCAGCAGGTAAGCACACTATAAGGATGTATGACGTTACCATGCATACTTATACCACGCATACCTTTACAACGCGGTATTTTCAACGAATACCGTTACAACGCATAGCGCTTAGAGGTGCTGGATAGTGGTAAGTATAATTTTCTATTCCAACTCCAGTCCCCATGGACACTAGGGAAGGTGTTGGATAGAAAATTAAACTTATTCCCTATCCTAGAGCGCCCCCCAGCGCAATGCGTTGTAATGGTATGCGTGGTAATGCCTGCGTTGTAATGGTAGTGCGTTGTAAAAACTTCGTTGTAAACGTTGCATACCCACTGTAATGTACTTCAGGGTTGAAGGAGGTACATATTTTTGCAGTTTTATATACCGCAAAGTCAGCCCGCGGTCATTGGAGTGCTTAGCACAAGCACCAGATTACATTACAGAAAGTCAAATTCACTTTTTTTAGGCACATGGAGATCAAGTGATTTGCCCAGAATCACAGGATGTTGAGCCAACGCCAAGTTCAAACTTCCTTTCCCAGTTCCAAATTAATCATTTCTGGGCGCTTGGCCACATCTCTACAATCTGATGTGGATCAAGAGGTGAATATAGTAATGTGCACTAGAAGAGTTCAAGGCGATGTGCAGGTTGATATGCAGCAGGGGACACAGAGTCGTTCACCAGGGAAGCACACACAGGTCACTGTTCAACTGAGGCGCACAGTCTGAGGTGCACCAGGGGAACACAAAAGTTGGTGTCCTAAGCAAGCATATGGTACCGTGCTGCAGGCAAGCTTTAGTTCCTGCACAGCAGGTACACTATGGGGCCGATTTATCAAGGTTTTACGCAAAGCAGCAAGACACCTTGCAGCTCATTGCTGCACGAAAGGGAGAGGGCAGAAAAATGCCAAATTTAACATTATCTGGGGGGTTTCTGTCGTCCTCTTTCTCTAGCACACAATGTGCTGTCTTGCACCAATGCAGACACCCTTGCGCCGTGGTGCAAGGGTACCTATGTTGTAGGTAGGAATGCTTTTGTGCAGGAGGGACACCTTCCTGCACAAAACAATCCTCAGAGGCATGTTCCTCTTTCTAAGTGTGCTGCAGAATGAGGAAACAACAAGGAGAAATGAAGATATTTCTCCTCTTTGCGCCTCCTGTGGGAAGGTGTAGCATTTTGATGCATTTCCAGGTTTACAAGTCTTGATAAATATAAGAATGTGCCAAAATCCATGGGTGGATGCATGGAAACACCCACGCTGCACCTATGGAAAATCTTTCGAGGGCAGATTAATGTACGGTAGCGACTTGTGCTGTCTTACGTTACTCCACATTTAACAAGCCACACAGGTCCACGTTAGGTGGCTTGGTAAATCTAATTCTAGGATTTGTATCGCCCCATGTTGCCGTTCATGGCACAAGGGTGACACAAACCATTGATAAATATGGCCCTATTTGCCTGTAAGCATGGCATGGGGCAGAACCACAATAGAGTCACATGCTATTGACCAGCAAAGTGTAAGGTATGAACAATCGGCACGAGCTCCAGTGCAATATGTGGACATGAGGGTGAGCTTTCAAAAGTCTTAAGAGAATATCATAGACAGAATATCGTTTGACATAAACATTGTTTCCTACATATCACTCACACAAATATTGTCCCATTGGAACCAATAGTAGAAAATCTATACCCACTGCAACCGTGTTTTTGTACATGATATTTAGGAGACAACATTTACTTCAGACAATAATTTTGTAAATAGTAGTCGGACATACAACAAACCTTCGTGTTAGTCCAAGATCCCAGGAGCTCATCAAATTCTGCTATTCCTTTGCCTCCTGGTACTTGTAATACTGTTTGAGTAAGAAAGCAGGACTGCACGCCGCAGAAAGCAAAGAAAATAACTACTGACAAAGCCAATCATCTTGGCTTTTGCATTATGGAATGATTTTAACAGACTCCACTAACACAAAGAATAGGTACAGGGTGGTCAGCGGTACTGGAGGCTTCCATAGCATAAAGAACAGGTACAGCACAGGCAGCAGCACCAGAGGCAGAGGTTCACTGTCACACACAGAGAAAGCACAGCATGACCAGCAGCAACAGTGGTGCACGCTTCCTCATATACACAGAGTGAGTACTGTGAGAAGTTGGCCTGATATATAATGTTCACTATTCTAGTGAACACTTTGTATCAGTCCAAACAACCCTTATTGATGATTGGTTGTAAGTCAACCTTATAGACCAGCTATCCTAGTAGCATGGATACGAGCAGTCTAAGGCTAAAGACTCGAGAGGGCGTGTTAAGCCAGCTGTTATACCACACATGTACCCCTTGAACACCCAGTGAAAGGACACCACACAAGTGTTATGAAAATAAACAGTGTATTTATTAAAATCACAACAGCCCTGTACTCTTTATGAGGACAGGGTACTAAGCACAACACAAAACTCTTACGAAAATACTTAAGTTAGCACAGTATATGCAAATGCCCGAGGGGCACGGAAAACCATATACTCTGAAAGTGGAATGCGAAATTACTAGCAGGTAAGTACAGTACTAATAGGCTTTGGAATCGCTAGGTCTTGACTATAGAATCTTCAGATTACTTCTAGGAGGCCTAGGGGACTCGGGTGCAGAGTGTGCACTCTCACGCGTGATGCGGGACAAAGTCTATGGTAGCTAGATTTCAGAAAGTTAGTGTTCTCGGGCGAACCCGACCTGGTAGGAGGAAAACGAAAGTGGATCCTGACCCTTGGATAGTGAGGCTATGCTGGGGCACCGAAATGCCGAAGTTACCTAGCCCAGGGGCTGCAGCTGCATATGTCTCAAAAGACGTCGGGAATCCTCGTAGACGGACCAGGAGCCTGGAAGAAAGATGCTGGCAGGCGACCAGTGAAGAGAGTTCGAAGTGATCCAAGCCTGGATCTTGAAGACAGATGACACCTGAAAGCAGAGGGGACCAAGTTCGTGACTACTAGCCAGTAGTCAGGTGACACCAGGAGGGCACCGGATGGTAGTCACCTCGACTAGGTGAGTGGGTGACGCTGTGCTCTGCAGATCTCACGGACCAGGAGGCGTTGTCGGCGACCAGGATGGAGGAGCGAGCTGTCCCACGATGGATGAAGCTGTTGGCGTCACTGGACCCAGGATTGGGCAACAAAGCCTTGGCAAATTCAAGCCCACGAGGTGGACTCAAAATGGCGTCTGGAGTGGACCAGGAGGGTCCGGGGTGCCTCTCTTGAAGAAGGAAGCAAGGGCCAGTCTGGAGCAACCAGACCAGCAGCAGTGATGTCGTCGGGCGTCGTTAAGAAGGCCACAAGCCAGCCGGCTAGTAGCCAAACAACGCGGTGAGCAGCAAAAAGCAGAAGGGCCCCACGCAGATCGTGGAGATGCTGGAGGGCTGATCTTCGGTGCTGGAGCTGCTCAGGGTGGGGGCTTCTCGGACCCCAAAGCACTCACCAGTGGAAGACTCGGCGGGCTTGTTGCAAAGAAGTCGTGCAGTCTTGGCGATCGTCGGTCCCTCGAGGTCTCGTCGCACTCACGGTTCTCAGCTTGGCTGTAGAGGTGAGTAGAGGTCAGAGGTGCCAGGGAAGCCGGGTCTCGTCGAGCTGGGTCGTCGGATTCCTGAGGAAGGACTTGCAGCAGACCGCAGTGTTCTTAGGATGGTGCCTGCGGATGCAGGGTGACTACTCCTTAGCCACAAGGGAGAATCTTGAAGAAGAAATCTTGATGTCCTTTCGCAGAAAGTCGTGTCTTGATTCCAAAGATGATCTAATTTGAACAGGGGGCCCGCTCCTATCTTTATACTAAGAAAAGGGGCTGACCCGGTGACTAGGTCCTGCCTATGGGTGGGACTAGGAGGGGGGTGGTTACACCCCTCTCCCATGCCGGACTTCCCCCAGGCCAGGGGCTGGTTTGCCCCTGGAACTGGTTCTGACCGGCCTATGCGTAGTGAGCACCGGGGTGCCACTCAGCAGTCATCTTCCTGTAAAGCCCTGCCTACCCAGGATACACAAAACCCTGTCTGGGACGGTGCTAGCACCGCCCTCGACAGGAAACCCTTTGTCCAGGCTCCCCTCGCTGGAAGGACTCCCAGCTGCAGGGGGTCAGACTCGTGTCTGTGGTGGCAGCATCCATTTTGTGGAGCTGAGGCTTCAGTTAACTTTAACCGGGGTTCACAGTTACATACATGTCGTGTCCCTCTAGAAGGGTGGAATGCTAACCCCGTCGCCAGAATTGGCGAGGGGTTAGTATTCCAATTCGTATGACACCTTACTCGACATGTTTTGATAAAGCAATACCAAAGATAGCATTTAACCGCGAGGATTATAATGCACTTAAGAGTATATGGTATGCGTTATCATGGAACAGCTATTAGGACTTGGTTCCGCAAGCTGCAGACAGGCTCAGCTCATGCCAGAGCACCATCTCACACGATTCCAAGCACTCTGCCTTCAGGATTGTTAAGGCCTGCCATAGGAGTGACTGATAGGAATCTGTGTGTCCATTTTTAGGGTTAGATATAGGTATACTATATCTACAGCAAAGGGTGATTACACGACTTTGCCCCAGCTGTCATGCAGCCAGTTGTGTCAAATTTAGGAGGCCAGCCAGGGGTGGCATAATACATGCTTCAGCCCCTGGTAGGCCCTGGGTACACCTATGCCCTGAGGTACAGGGTCTGATAAGGTGGCCCAGTACCAATTGGTAAATGCACCTAGGGTACATGTTGTAATTTAGAGAGAACAGCCAGGCTGTGGGTCTGATTGGCAGGCCCACAGCCAGAGAAAGTCGTAAACCAGTGAAACAAAAGCAAAAAATCTGGGTGATCATAGGATTGCAGACCCTACTCTCCTACATGACCCCCCCCCCAAACTTTGGGACAATAAGCTAACCTTGACCAGGTGAGTCTTCTTGTTCTAAGTGGAAATATCTGGAGAGCCCATCGGCATTGCCATGATCAGTACCAGGTCTATGTTCCACTGTAAAGTCCATCCCCTGTAGGGAAATGGACCACCTAAGCAGTTTGGGGTTTTCACCCTTCATCTGATTTAGCCACAAGAGGGGCTTATGGTCGGTCTGAATCTTGAAGTGAGTGCCAAACAAGTATGGCCTCAGCTTCTTCAGGGCCCAAACCACAGCAAAGGCCTCCCTCTCAATAGCTGACCAATTCTTCTCTCTGGGGGTCAGCCTTCTGCTTATAAAAGCAATGGGCTGGTCTTGACCATCAAAATTCAGTTGAGATAGAACAGCTCCCACACCCAACTCAGAAGCATCTGTTTGGACAATGAATGGTTTGGAGTAGTCTGGACTCTTGAGGATAGGTGTTGTGCACATGGCCTGCTTTAGGTCATCGAATGCTTTTTGACAGCCTGCTGTCCACTGAACCTTTTTTGGCATTTTCTTACTTGTCAGTTCATTTAATGGAGTCACAATTAACCCATAGTTCCTGACAAACTTTCTGTAGTAACCAGTCAGGCCCAAGAAAGCTCGAACCTGAGTCTGGGTGGTTGGAGGAGCCCAGTCCCTGATTGACTGTATTTTGATCTCCAGTGGCTGAACCTGGCCTCCACCTACAAGGTGGCCCAGGTATACAACATGTGTCTGCCCTATCTGGCACTTGGTGGCCTTGATAGTGAGGCCTGCTGCTTGCAGAGCCTCTAACACTTTCCTCAGGTGGACCAGGTGATCCTCCCAGGTGGAGCTAAAGACAGCAATATCATCTAGATATGCTGCACAGAAGTCATCCAGCCCAGTGAGAACATGATTCACCAACCTTTGGAAGGTGGCAGGTGCATTTTTTAGACCAAAGGGCATTACCACAAATTGATAATGCCCACCAGGGGTTGAAAATGCTGTCTTGGGCTTGGCATCCTCAGCTAACCTGATTTGCCAATACCCAGCTGTCAGGTCAAATGTGCTTAAGTAGTTGGCAGAAGCCAATCTATCTATAAGCTCATCTGCCCTTGGTATTGGGTGGGCATCAGTCTTAGTGACTGCATTGAGACCCCTGTAGTCTACGCAGAACCTCATCTCTCTCTTACCATCCTGGGTGTGAGGCTTTGGCACTAGAACTACTGGACTAGACCAAGGGCTATCTGAGGGTTCAATGACTCCCAACTCCAACATTTTCTGCACTTCAGTTTTTATCCAGTCTCTAACATGATCAGGCTTCCTGTAGATTTTACTCTTAACTGGCAAGCTGTCACCAGTGTCAACCTCATGGGTACACCAATTGGTCTGACTGGGTGTCAGAGAGAACATATGTCTGAAAGACTGAAGAACCTGTTTACAGTCTTTCTGTTGATGTTCAGAGAGGCTGCCACAAAAGACAACACCATCTACTGACCCATCATCAGGATTCTGAGTGAGCAGGTCTGGGAGAGGGTCACTCTCTTCCTCCTGTCCCTCATCAATGGCCATGAGCAAGCTCATGTCCTTCCTGTCGACATATGCTTTGAGCCTGTTGACATGGAGTACCCTGTGGGGACTCCTGGGAGTTCCAAGGTCTACCAGGTAGGTGACCTCTCCCTTTTGCTCAAGAAGTGTGTGGGGCCCAGACCATTTGTCTTTGAGTGCTGCTGGGGCCACTGGCTCTAACACCCACACCTTCTGTCCAGGCTGGTAAACAGTCAGGACAGCCTTTTGGTCATGCCAAGCTTTTTGAAGTTCTTGACTGGCCTTAAGGTTTTCAGATGCCTTCTCCATATACTCAGCCATCCTGGAGCGGAGACCAAGTACATAGTCCACTATGTTGGTTGCAGGCTTTTTGAGAGGTCTCTCCCATCCTTCCTTCACCAAACACAGGGGGCCTCTCACAGGATGCCCATACAAAAGTTCAAAAGGGCTGTAGCCAACCCCCTTTTGTGGGACCTCTCTGTAAGCAAACAGAAGGCAGGGTATCAGGACATCCCATCTACGCCTGAGCTTTTCAGGTAGTCCATGAATCATCCCTTTTAGGGTCCTGTTGAACCTTTCAACAAGCCCATTGCATTGTGGATGATAGGGTGTAGTGAACTTGTAGTTGACACGACATTCCTTCCACATAGCAGTTAAGTAGCTTGACATGAAGTTTGCACCTCTGTCAGAGACAACCTCCTTAGGGAAGCCCACTCTGGAGAACACTCCAACTAGGGCCCTTGCCACTACAGGTGCTGTAGTGGTCCTAAGTGGAATAGCTTCAGGATACCTGGTGGCATGATCCACTACCACCAGTATAAACTTGTGCCCTGATGCTGTCTGGGGTTCCATCGGACCAACAATGTCAATCCCCACTCTTTCAAAGGGCACCCCCACCACAGGCATTGGTATAAGGGGGGCCTTTGTTGTGCCACCTGACTTACCACTGGCTTGGCAAGTGACACAGGAGCTACAAAACTCCTTGGTATCCTCATTCATGTGAGGCCAGTGAAAGTGTGAGACAAGCCTGTCCCAAGTCTTTGTCTGGCCTAAGTGACCTGCTAAGGGAATCTCATGGGCCAAGGTGCGAAGGAAACCTCTCTGAGTCAAGGGTACAACCAGCCTCCTGGTCATGCCAGGCTTGGGGTCTCTTGCCTCAGTGTACAGGAGTCCATCATCCCAGTATACCTTGTGGGTACCTGTGGCGTTCCCAGCAGCCTCAGCAGCAGCCTGCTGTCTGAGGGGTTCAAGGGAAGGGCAGTCTAACTGTTCCTTCCCCAGGTCTTCTCTTGAGGGCCCCCCTGAGCCCAGAAATTCAACTTGATCAAGTTCAAATTCTTTAGGCTCAGTTTCCCTCAATTCTCTTAGGTCAGCCTCCTCTGAGACTTGATCCTCAACCTGGGGCAAGGGGGAAGGCACAGCCTTAACCCTACTGCTCTTCTTCTTGGAAGGTGTCTGGTCCATTGTTCCAGGATCCAGCACCTGTTCAGTGGGGCATCTTCTGGCCTGTGACCTAGTCACAGCAAACACATGTGCTGGTAAACCTAACATCTCCATGTGAGTCCTCTGCTCCACTTCTGACCATTGTGATGACTCCAAATCATTGCCCAACAAACAATCTACTGGGAGGTCTGAGCTAACAACAACCTTCTTTTGGCCATTTACCCCTCCCCAGGAGAAAGCAACAATTGCCATACTATGACTGGTAGTGACATTGCTTGCATTGGTCACCAGGAAATCTGTACCTGGCATGATCTGTCCAGGGTCCACAAAGTTAGGTGTCACCATTGTGACACTGGCACAAGTGTCCCTATAGGCCTGAGCCATTCTTCCATTTATTAAAGGTGTCTGTCTGTATTTGGCCAAAGTATTGGGACTGACATCAGGGGATACATCTGCATCCCCTGTACAGACAAGGACAGCCTGAGTGAGTGTGCCAACTAAGTTGTCATACCCCTCAGAACCCAAGGTTAACCCAACTAAACCCTTGGGAGGTGCACTACCACTGCTGACTGTACTAGGGGGCACAGGTGCCTTAGGGGCTGCAGTGGCAGGAGTCTGCCCTCCTCCTTTCTTGGTGCACTCACTAAACCAGTGAGTTTTACTTTTACAGTATTGGCACCACCTTTTGGACTGGCCATCTTGATTTTTCTTTTTCTGGGGAGCCTGACCCCCACCCTCTTTGGGTTGTTGGGGGCCTGTCGAAGACTTCTGGTCATTTTGTTCCCCGTTAGAATCTTTACCCTTCTGGTCTGCTTTCTTCTGACCACCTTGATTCTGGCCCTGGTTCTGCTTAACTCTTGTTCTGACCCATCTGTCTGCCTTCTTTCCCAATTCTTGGGGAGAGGTCAGATCTGAGTCAACAAGATGCTGATACAACAACTGGTTCTGACAATTGTTTAAAATTTGTTCTCTCATCATCAAATTGTACAATCCTGTATAATCAGTAACCTTACTGCCCAGCAACCAGCCCTCAAAAGCCTTAGTGGCACAATCTACAAAGTCAGACCAATCTTGAGACTGAGTTTTCTGGGTATCCCTGAACAGCACCCTGTACTGCTCAGTGGTTAGGCCAAACCCATCAACCAGTGTGTTTTTCAAGACTTGGTAATTGTTAGCATCCTCCACTCTAGTAGTGAGGAGCTTATCTCTACCTTTACCTTCAAAGGAGAGCCACAAGATAGCTGCCCACTGACTTTGGGGAACACCCTGCACAGTGCAGGCCCTCTCCAAAGCAGTAATCCATTTGTGGATGTCATCCCCTTGTTTAAAGGGGGGCACTATCTTATTCAGGTGTTTTGTATCAAAACTCCTTTCCCTGTTGCTAGGTATGATGCTGCCACCAGTGGGTTTTGACCCACTCAATTCCTGCTCTCTAGCAAAGGCAAGTCTCTCTTTGGCCAGGGCAAGTTCTTCCCTGGCAATCCTCAGATTGACTTCCCTTTCCTTGGCTTCATAAACTCTCCTCTGAGGGGAGGTCATCCTCCTCAGAGCAGAGGCCTGAGAGCCATTGGTTTGAATGGATCTGTTAGAGCCTCTTGAGAGAGACCTAACTCGTCCCTTCCCAATGTTAAGCTGACCTGAGAGGGGTCCCAGGGCTCTCCTGGTGTCACTCTCATGCCTGCTTAAGTTGTCCCTAGTTAGCTGACTAACTATTTCTGGACCTTTGTCTGCCTCATCCCCAGATGTCTCCTGATCATCATCCTCCTCACCTGAGAGATGGATGAGATCTGGGTCACCCCTGGTTCCTTCTAGGGCTGGCATGTCCCCTTCTGGATGAGAAGAGCTAAGAAGTTTCTCAGCCTTTCTAGCATCATAAGTCTCTAAGAGACCAATCAGAAATGGGATTGTGGGGTTAGACCCCTGTTTTAGTTTCCTGGAGGTACACACTTGTCTTATCTCCTGGAAGCTAAGAGCAGCATATCTGGAAGTGACCTGTGGAAGGTCTTCTGACAGAAGGGGAGACTCAGTGTTTCCTCCTGTGACTGACATGCTGATTCTAGTGTGATGTAAGTGATGCACCTACCTACACTATTTGTTTGCCTACTGATCCCTTGCTAAGAGTTGCAGCCAAGGTGTGCTAAGCCTTGAGGAGCTGCAACAGCTGGTTCAGTAGAACTCAGAGTATTCTAAGCTAAGTTATATGTACCTAACAGTACTTATGTGATCTTTCAACAAGATATTCTTAGGATACGTGTGGTAGAACAACAGCAAGCTCAAATCCCAACCGCTGCTCACCAATGTGAGAAGTTGGCCTGATATATAATGTTCACTATTCTAGTGAACACTTTGTATCAGTCCAAACAACCCTTATTGATGATTGGCTGTAAGTCAACCTTATAGACCAGCTATCCTAGTAGCATGGATACGAGCAGTCTAAGGCTAAAGACTCAAGAGGGCGTGTTAAGCCAGCTGTTATACCACACATGTACCCCTTGAACACCCAGTGAAAGGACACCACACAAGTGTTATGAAAATAAACAGTGTATTTATTAAAATCACAACAGCCCTGTACTCTTTATGAGGACAGGGTACTAAGCACAACACAAAGCTCTTACGAAAATACTTAAGTTAGCACAGTATATGCAAATGCCCGAGGGGCACGGAAAACCATATACTCTGAAAGTGGAATGCGAAATTACTAGCAGGTAAGTACAGTACTAATAGGCTTTGGAATCGCTAGGTCTTGACTATAGAATCTTCAGATTACTTCTAGGAGGCCTAGGGGACTCGGGTGCAGAGTGTGCACTCTCACGCGTGATGCGGGACAAAGTCTATGGTAGCTAGATTTCAGAAAGTTAGTGTTCTCGGGCGAACCCGACCTGGTAGGAGGAAAACGAAAGTGGATCCTGACCCTTGGATAGTGAGGCTATGCTGGGGCACCGAAATGCCGAAGTTACCTAGCCCAGGGGCTGCAGCTGCATATGTCTCAAAAGACGTCGGGAATCCTCGTAGACGGACCAGGAGCCTGGAAGAAAGATGGTGGCAGGCGACCAGTGTAGAGAGTTCGAAGTGATCCAAGCCTGGATCTTGAAGACAGATGACATCTGAAAGCAGAGGGGACCAAGTTCGTGACTACTAGCCAGTAGTCAGGTGACACCAGGAGGGCACCGGATGGTAGTCACCTCGACTAGGTGAGTGGGTGACGCTGTGTTCTGCAGATCTCACGGACCAGGAGGCGTTGTCGGCGACCAGGATGGAGGAGCGAGCTGTCCCACGATGGATGAAGCTGTCGGCGTCGCTGGACCCAGGATTGGGCAACAAAGCCTTGGCAAATTCAAGCCCACGCGGTGGACTCAAAATGGCGTCTGGAGTGGACCAGGAGGGTCCGGGGTGCCTCTCTTGAAGAAGGAAGCAAGGACCAGTCTGGAGCAACCAGACCAGCAGCAGTGATGTCGTCGGGCGTCGTTAAGAAGGCCACAAGCCAGCCGGCTAGTAGCCAAACAACGCGGTGAGCAGCAAAAAGCAGAAGGGCCCCACGCAGATCGTGGAGATGCTGGAGGGCTGATCTTCGGTGCTGGAGCTGCTCAGGGTGGGGGCTTCTCAGACCCCAAAGCACTCACCAGTGGAAGACTCGGTGGGCTTGTTGCAAAGAAGTCGTGCAGTCTTGGCGATCGCCGGTCCCTCGAGGTCTCGTCGCACTCACGGTTCTCAGCTTGGCTGTAGAGGTGAGTAGAGGTCAGAGGTGCCAGGGAAGCCGGGTCTCGTCGAGCTGGGTCGTCGGATTCCTGAGGAAGGACTTGCAGCAGACCGCAGTGTTCTTAGGATGGTGCCTGCGGATGCAGGGTGACTACTCCTTAGCCACAAGGGAGAATCTTGAAGAAGAAATCTTGATGTCCTTTCGCAGAAAGTCGTGTCTTGATTCCAAAGATGATCTAATTTGAACAGGGGGCCCGCTCCTATCTTTATAATAAGAAAAGGGGCTGACCCGGTGACTAGGTCCTGCCTATGGGTGGGACTAGGAGGGGGGTGGTTACACCCCTCTCCCATGCCGGACTTCCCCCAGGCCAGGGGCTGGTGTGCCCCTGGAACTGGTTCTGACCGGCCTATGCGTAGTGAGCACCGGGGTGCCACTCAGCAGTCACCTTCCTGTAAAGCCCTGCCTACCCAGGATACACAAAACCCTGTCTGGGACGGTGCTAGCACCGCCCTCGACAGGAAACCCTTTGTCCAGGCTCCCCTCGCTGGAAGGACTCCCAGCTGCAGGGGTCAGACTCGTGTCTGTGGTGGCAGCATCCATTTTGTGGAGCTGAGGCTTCAGTTAACTTTAACCGGGGTTCACAGTTACATACATGTCGTGTCCCTCTAGAAGGGTGGAATGCTAACCCCGTCGCCAGAATTGGCGAGGGGTTAGTATTCCAATTCGTATGACACCTTACTCGACATGTTTTGATAAAGCAATACCAAAGATAGCATTTAACCGCGAGGATTATAATGCACTTAAGAGTATATGGTATGCGTTATCATGGAACAGCTATTAGGACTTGGTTCCGCAAGCTGCAGACAGGCTCAGCTCATGCCAGAGCACCATCTCACACGATTCCAAGCACTCTGCCTTCAGGATTGTTAAGGCCTGCCATAGGAGTGACTGATAGGAATCTGTGTGTCCATTTTTAGGGTTAGATATAGGTATACTATATCTACAGCAAAGGGTGATTACACGACTTTGCCCCAGCTGTCATGCAGCCAGTTGTGTCAAATTTAGGAGGCCAGCCAGGGGTGGCATAATACATGCTTCAGCCCCTGGTAGGCCCTGGGTACACCTATGCCCTGAGGTACAGGGTCTGATAAGGTGGCCCAGTACCAATTGGTAAATGCACCTAGGGTACATGTTGTAATTTAGAGAGAACAGCCAGGCTGTGGGTCTGATTGGCAGGCCCACAGCCAGAGAAAGTCGTAAACCAGTGAAACAAAAGCAAAAAATCTGGGTGATCATAGGATTGCAGACCCTACTCTCCTACAAGTACTGCACAGTCAGTGCGTGCACACAAACGTGCACGCACACACATGCTTTCCTTACACAAACGTAACAGTGACAGCAAAGGCAGCACCAGCGTAAATTTCCCTTATCCTTGAGCATATTTCAGGGCCCACCGTGGATGATCTAAAATTGGTGAACAATATGACGAGGGCAGAGGGGCAACAATTCAGATATTAGGATATATAGTCAGAGACTATGAAGCAACTAGAAGATGGAAGTTGTGTTATAACTTTACAGGGGATTCATCATTAGCAAAAACTTATCTGTGATACTGAATCCAGGCCTGTAGGGCTCAAATGTTTAGATCTCAGGCCTCACTTGGATTAGTGGCCCCACATTTGTATGCCAATTTTTGCATATTGTGTGTCAATGTGGATGCCGTATGTGGCGCTTTGTGTCCATTTCTGGGGGCTCGTCTGTGTCAAGTGCATGATGCTTCTCAGTGTCTCACTATAGTGTAGTTCCTATATCCCTGATAGGCTCTGCGCATTGAAATAATATATCCTATAGATGTGGCATAGGACTGAGGTCAGTATGCCTCTATCGAGTACTTTAAACTTAATTACTTGTGTGTGCCAGCTAACTCAGAGGTCACTAGAAACTTCTCAAATGAACAAGAAGGGATTAGTTTCTGACAACCGCATAAACATGACAACTTTCTTTCCCTTAGAATTGGAACAATTCTCAGAATCGTGGTGTTAGACGGCGACCTGGAGGGTCGGCCAAGGACAGGGGAGAGGCCTCCGGTGAGGGCCGTCTCCAGCGATCTTACAGACGAGTAACTTCCCCCCCACAGATGGACACCACACCAGGATGAGGTCAACACTCTTTATATACGATTCTTGAAATAAGGTTATCAGCGATACAGTGAGATCCGGACACGAGGGTCCGCTTAATTCTAGTCTCTGAGGGGAAAAGGGTAGCGGGACAGTCTTGGTACCGGTCTGGTACGGGGTGGCAAGATGGGTAGCTCACAATCCTCGAGCTCGGAGTTCTGGAAGGTCGGGCCGCGGCAGCGCCAGCAGGCTAGGATGATAAGTCTCACTTGAGAAGGGCCGCGGCAGCGCCGGCAGGCAAAGGCGATGGTTCACACAAGGATGGGCCGCGGCAGCGCCAGCAGGCAGGAACGATGTTTCACAAGGATGGGCCGCGGCAGCGCCAGCAGGCAGGAACGATGTTTCACAAGGATGGGCCGCGGCAGCGCCAGCAGGTCCCGACAAAGGTGTAGGTTGCAGAGGGCCGCGGCAGCGCCAGCAGGCAGGACGATGGTTCACAAGGATGGGCCGCGGCAGCGCCAGCAGGTCCCGACGAAGGTGTAGGTTGCAGAGGGCCGCGGCAGCGCCAGCAGGCAGGAACGATGATTCACAAGGCAGGGCTGCGGCAGCGCCAGCAGTCCGTCAAGGATGAGTTCTTAAAGGTGTCTCTCGACTCCAGGATACAACTGCCTTCCTGCTCTGGAGCTGCCCCAGTTATAGGTCTGGTCCCCTTTGATGTCCGGACCCTCGCGCTTGGAGGTCGGGAGGTCCGGGATGAGGGTGTCCAGACACCCAGCAGGGGGGTGGAGCCAGCGCACGGGGAGGCCGGGGGCGATCGGCACCTGGTGGGGGAGAGCCATCGACACTCCTTTCTCCCATTGACCTGCCAAGTGGTCCGTTCACCTGCTGGGCGGATGGTGGTGCCTCAATGTCGGGGCCTGGCCTGGCCCAGGGTTGGGGTCGAGCTGCGGCCACGCGACCTCGTGGTGCAGTGTCCAAGATGGCAGCTGGGCCGAGGCAAGGCTGCTGATGACGGCTCGGGCCGGCCGATGTCGGGGTGTTCGGGGGCAGGCGTCCCGTTGGGGACGGGTTGCGGGTTGCTTCTGTGGGTTGCCGGGTGGTTCTTCGGGTGACACCGGGAGAGCCGGTGTTCGGATCTTCTTATGCGGGGGAGGGAGTGGGCCCTTCACGAGGCCTGTCCAACACGTGGTAACAATAGATAACAGTTTCACTCAGTCAATCGTGCATACTTTGTTTCTACAGAGTTTACACAGAAATAGGTAGACGGGCGTTTCAATAAAAAAGTGTTTATTGAACAGTCTTATTTCTTGTGCAAGAGATATGAACTGCTACAATCGTATGATAGAATGCGAAGTATAATACGTACAGCGTTAGCAGTAAGATAAGATAATACTGCAATAGGCATGGTTTGTAGCTATGACATATATTCCTAAAATACATACATAAATAACACAGGCTAAAATGTGAATACTCGTCTGGTGGTTCTAGCTAGTTCTACCCCAGTGTACCTAACCTAAGTGTAGTACGAGGTAAGAAGTAGGTGCTTTTTTTCATAGTCTAGTTTAGCTATAGTTTTAGATTTAGATTAAGATTTGCCAAAAGTCCCTCTAGGTTCTAGTCTGCTCCATACCTTACAATGAGAGAGGTTGGAATCTCTTTCCGGGTCTTGATCTCTAACACCCCACGAAGGGAGTCAGAAACACTGGAGCTGGATTCTCTGCAAGGAGGATGACAGCGTCTGGTCAGTGCGTCAGGCGGGGACTCGACTTCCTTACGGCAGCCGTATCGAGCTGTGCAGCGGAGCCGTGGTTTGCCAGGGCAAGTGCAGGTATATTTATACCTAGAAGGTGTTTAGGAATTCCAGTATTGACATAAAAGTCGGGCAGAGGAACGTCATGAATAAACCCCTAAGGAATAGATGTTCATGCATAGTAAATGAGTTCTTGGAGAAATCAAAGATCCAGGTGAGGGGAAGTCCTAAAGGCTTAAGAGTCTGGTTTTCCAAGAACTCGTTGTGACATGGATGGACGGATGTAGGTGACCATCCCTGTATTTGGTTAGCATGGATAATGTCTAAATAAGGGTTGGAATTTAATGCCTAAATAAGGGCAATGAGAATTGTGTCTATATAAGGGCAAAAATCGGGAAACCTATATACGGTATCTAAATCGACACACAACACCCACACCAGTTTCATATGAATGACATTACTAAATCCTAAACATGTTAAACATATCTAAAATAGAGTCTCACATGATTTGCCAAATCATGTCTAAAAACATTTAGCTAAAAATGTATTTAAAACTGTTGCTATGCATAAAAATACAATGGTGCTGTAGAAATCAAAGCAATGTTCCATTCCAAGCATAAGTTGACATTGAATGCTAAATGAACATTAGTAGATACATTATGAAATGGCTCGTAAATACAGAAGAAAAGGTGCCGAAACTATTTCATGTCAGGTTACATAAAACAAAATGTTTGTTGACAAGATGGCATATTGTCTCTGGAAGTTTTCAAAGAATTCTGTTCTCTATGAATAGGTCAATACTATAAGCAGATTACTGTGCCCAAAAAAGAAAAATACAAATAAAAAAAAAATTCATCATAGGAAAAAGTTCAAAGGAGTGTCTTTGTTTTTAAAAAGTGAAGGCCAAATTCAAAGATTTCCGGTACACTGTGTGTCGAATCAAAAGTCAGCTTATGGGCTTGGCGAAAACATGAAATCTTCCATTTCTGTAGACAAAAAGTCATCTACTGTTGGAGGTGAAAGTTGGAGTTCCTTGTTTAGAAGATTAACTGCACATAGATGTGAACCATCGCCTTCAGCATTGGAAGCATCAGCAATGTTTGTTTCGGATGTTACCTGCATGCCTGTTATTTTCTCTCGTACCTCAGCAGCAGCAATTTGCGACTGTGAGATCTCAATGAATGCCATCATCAGGATTGGTAGCCGCTGTGGACAACACAGAGCATGGGCTGTTACCGGGTCCAGCAGAGTATTGATATCCGTAGGCATGACTGATGGGAGTGTTAGACAGATGTCTAGCACGCATTCTTCACCGCAAAGCAGGCAGCGTAGAACAGGTATGATGCAATCTTGCCAGATTAGTCTGAATGACAGAAACCATGTGGTATTTAATTCTCGTAGACGAGGTAAACCCAAAATTTGAACGATGCGCTCACAACACTTTATCTCCTGTAGAGCTCTCTCCACGGTGCACTGGGTGTCGCTGGTGATTTGGCTTGCCATATCATAGCAGTAGGAATAAAAACAGGATCCCTGCAACGAGTTCTAAAAGAAAAGTAGCGGCAGCCTGCCAAACACAGAGTGCACGAAGTTGGGATTTATTCCGAGGACTGCTTGAAAAGGTGCTAACAGTCCTGAACACACGTTCTTGAATGCATGTACAATACCACTCACATCAGACATGTTTAAGATACGTCCCAACATTTCTGAGAAATGTATAGGGTAGTTTGTATCCAAAAGGGCATGTATCTCGGCTGAAGTCCTTGCGACTTGTAGATCATAGGTTTCTTTGGCCGAGGTCAGAGGCACTGTTTGTTTTAAAAGAATGGCTTTCATTCTGCTTAGAGTATCAATTCATATAGAAGAGATGTTCAGTGAAGGCCATAATGGTGACTATCTGGCTGTCTCTATTTGGGGGAACAAGGATTGCATACAGCAAGTGACCCTGGATGTAAACGTTACTAGATATGGAATACCTGGCAGCATGCCACAGCAGCTGTGATCATTCAACATGAGGTAACTTCCATTCGAAACTTGTCCAAAAATTGGATTAATCACTGCAGCTGGTGTACCTTGCAGGTGACAGGATAAGTTTGTAGTGGAACCATTACAGGCCCCGTGTAAATTAATACCCCGACATAGGAGAGAACCGCTTAGTGCGTTTTCACAGTTTGTACCACTAAGAAACACTTAACGCTCCCCACTCCAACATCTTTGTGTGTAAGGTAAATCGCAGGATGTCTTGATGTATTCTTTACCCAATCTTTCATATTTGCCTACTGGTATATGTTTTAGGCAATACTGAAAATGGAAAGTTGTAATAGGCAGAGTAATTTTACCATGTATGATCCACTAAGTAGCTCGTCTTTCTGCCACCGTCAATGGTAATTTTACAAGTTTTTCAATGCTCCACACCGAATAGTCTGCTCCCCTTTGTGCCAGTTTGATCTGTTTATCAGTGAGATTGAATTCTGAAAACAGTGACGTAGTGTTGATTAAACGCCAAGGCACATAGCCTGCACACAGGTTTTGTAGTGTCCAGCCTAATAGCATGATAGAACGCAATTGAGACTGACCATGTTGCAACATGACCATGTCTTGTTCCATAATGTCTATGGCAGAGGATACAATGCTGTCCAATGAATATATTCTGGACGACAGAGTCGTTAACCCATTGTTCACTACAGCGAGAGATTTCTCTATATTAATACGATCAATTTCTCGTATTCTTTCTGCAGTTTCTGCTTGGGTAACCTTCCATATTTCATTATAAGCAGCGTAGATACCGGCATATATGAAACGTTTTTGATGCGGTTTTCTTGGACCTAGCAAGAATTCCCAAAGGTCTGCGCCTTCTTGAAGTAAAGTTAAGTGTTGTGTCACATCCTCTAATTTACCTTTCTGTAGCCAATCAAGGCATAGTTTCCCTACACTGTATGTTGTTACTACCCATGGATGCTGTCTTTGAACATAGCGTGGGTCTGGCCTATTGATAGTAAAACCCTGTATTTTGTTCCGGAATCGATCTTGACAGTTGTTTGTGTCTGTGACCCAGAGCAACAATTTTTTCCATTCTGGATCTGATCTGTTGTGATGCAAAATAATATGTACGTCGACCTCCCCCTCTATAGTGTTATCACTTGCAGGTGCAGGTATGGACGGAGTGTTCATGTCTTTGATCTTGGCTATCCCAAGGCCAGACGTTTGTTGGACAGTGTCATTCAAAAACATTATTTGCTCAGGGATGATACAGGCTCTAAATAAAGCTTCTACCCCCTGCACTTGCCAATCTTTTGTCCCCCAGACAGATTTTGTCTCAATGTTGTCTTTTCCAAAAGTCGAAACCCTGTCTAGACAGCTGGGCAATAAAGGTTGCAGAGTAAATCTGTTTAGTATTTCTTAACCTATTTTTCTTTACTGTCTTGTTCACATTTTTAAAGTAAAACATTTCTGTATTTGACACTTTGAACCCTGAAAAATATGGAAACTTCTTTGCAAACGTTTTTGAGCTACCCTTTGGAGGTGTAGGACCAATGTTCCCATTGGTTATACATAAATATATTCCTAGGCAATGCAGATTTGTGCAAGATATGATGACTATCATGGTTATAACAGTACATTTGTTCATAGTCTGATGAACCCTCTAAATATTCATGATTTGTGAATACTGCAGACATTTCTAGATCAGACATCATGTTATTAACAGTCTCGAAGTCCCAATCATCAGAAAAGGTACTAGAGGTAATAAAATCACTTACAGAAATTTTAAATAAGTGTGGAATCTTCCAAAAAAGTTCCGACGGGCCAAATAAATTATATTCTGTTTTGTCCCAAACTATACCATCCAGTATAGGAACAGCTGTGATGTTCACTGCTGGCAAGTCTCTTGCTTCACGATGGGATGATCTGTGTGGTTTCAGAAGTAAGTTCACTCTTTTACTTTCTGTGTCCATTTGAATATATCTTCCACTTATCAGCATACCCATAGTCATTGCCAGAGCTAACCAAAGTAGAAAGAAAAATATTCCCAAAACAATCCATAGTTCAATCCATGGTAAAACCAGATAAGTCTTTTTCAGGAGATGAAAAACGTCTGTTGCTTGTTCTTTGAAAGTTCTTTGTGCTGGCGTTGTTTCAGGTTCGCTGGAATCCTCAGAAAACCTATCACAGTTAATGAAATAGCCAGAGGCAGTTCTGTTAATGGTTGGAATTGCATCCAGATTTGTTGAAATCGCTGGAACCAATTGACCACTTGTTACTTCGTTGTAGACAGGTGTATCAGCATGAACTGTTATTTGGGATTCAAGAGGTATGAGTTCCATAGCTGTCGCGTCCCACAGAGGAGGGCAGTCTCGAACACTGCCTTGAGACACTTCCGAGTGCCGTAAAAACTACATTTCCCATGATTCCAGGTACGCGTGCGATGCCTCTGGCCGATGACGTCACACGCGGAAACCTCAAGACGGAGCGGAGAAGGAGAGTCCTTGCCGTTGATTCTGGTTATGGAGAGAAGACACGGTAGGATTGTTTCCCCATGTATCCAGCGTATCCTTTGTGGTGATCTTCTTTGTGTTTGTATTCCTCGCGTGTGCTCGGTTCGAGCATTCCCGATCTTGGCCGCGGAACTTGTTAGAGCTCAGGGAGTCCTCGGTTGAGGCTCCGTGTACTAGTCTCCACGGAGGCGTTTTGCTGTGACTGTATTCTTTTACTGGCATCTGCTGTGCACTCCCGTCGTAAGTGCGAACTCATCTAGGTGGTGGATAATGCCTGGCTTACATGCGAGACTTGATTTATGCGCATGTTGTGCTTTATGTACATTCTTTGAGACTGTTGCTGAAAACCTCCCATTCAGAGGGGGCTTTGACACTTTAGAAACTGTTTTGGATGTTAATTTCATTGTTATTGGTTTCGGAGAAACCTTGAATCAAGGGTTGCTCACAGTCTGGATTAAGGAGTCCTTCCAGTTATACTGAAGAAGCATTCAGCAGTCTACATTGTTGGGCTAAAGTACAAATACAGAATCGGTCCGCGGGTGAAGTTCAACCCGAGGTCTACTGGTGGTTATTTAAGAATAACTATTGTCTTCTACTTTTTTTTGTGACATTACAACAGGGGTTATGAGCTTCGCCTGGCTGGCTATTTACCATTTGCCCTCTGTGGAAGCCTTAACAGTAATATCGTTTGGTACGTGTATATCCTACAAATGTTTATTAAGCAAATGTGATTTTGATTCAAAAAGATAACGTCCAGGTTATTGTGTTATAGATCAGAGATACATGTTCTACACTCCTGATTGCCAGGCAAAGCCACCCCTTTCCTCAGTTCCAGGTAAAAGAACATTCAGATAACTATACATGACAGGCTGTTCCTTGTCTGCTTTGCTTGCATGTATTATCGGTTTAAGTGTGTGCTTGACTCATAGTGCCTTGTACCTCATTTTGGCCTGTGTTAACTGACCCTTGACTCTCTGCCATGTCTCTTGGATATTGTGTACTCTTTCCTGTGCTTCTGGAACTAGGGAAGCTGAAACAGGATGTTGGAAGGTTGTGGATATTGGGTTGAAAATAAATGATACGTGGTTGTGGATTAGAGCAATGTTGGATTCAGGAGCCACAGGTTGCTTTATGGACCATACAAAGGCCATCAGCTTAGGACTTGCACTACAAGAAAAAGAAACTCCAGAAGCAGTGTTTGCAGTGGATGGCAGAAAGTTGGATTCAGGTCCTATCAGGTTACAGACCAGGGATCTCAGTATGATCATGGGTGTGGAACATCAGGAAACGTTGGGTTTTAATATCATCTATGTAAACCACAACGAACCGCTCCAAATATTTCTTGAGTACATCGTCCAGAAAGAACTGGAAGGCGGCAGGCGTGTTACAGAGCCCGAAGGGCATGACGAGATACTCGTAGAGACCAAAACGGGTTTTGATGGCAGTCTTCCACTCGTCCCCTGATCTCATTCGGACTAGGTGGTACGCTCCCTTTAAATCCAGCCTCGTGAAAATCACAGCTTCTTTTACTTGCTCCAACAGTACATTGATGAGAGGGAGAGGATATTTGTTTTTGACTGTAATGGCGTTTAGAGCTCTATAATCCGCACAGGCCCGAAGTTCCCCATTAGCCTTGGGAATGAAGAACAGTGGAGACGCAGCCGGGGATTTCGATTCTCTAATAAACCCAAGCTTCAATAGCTTATCCAGGTATGCTCGGAGATGTAAGGTTTCTGGTTCTGTGAGCGCGTAAACACGTCCCGCCGGAATCTTCAACCCCGGAACCAAATCGATTTGACAATCGTATGATCGGTGCGTCGGTAATACTTCTGCCTTACTTTCAATGAATACCTCAGCCAAGTCCCGATACTCAAATGGGAGTTCCACATCGTGTTCAATGGTTGTAGCAATATGACGGATACAAGCTAAACCAGAAGCAGGACTAGGTCCCACAGGGTAGCAATTCTGTTGGCAAAACTCCGATGTGAATTGGAGTGTCTGTCCTTCCCAATCCACTACTGGGTTATGTTTTCGCAACCATGGTAATCCCAGGATCACTCCGTACTGTGGTGCATGTATGATATTAAAACCCAACGTTTCCTGATGTTCCACACCCATGATCATACTGAGATCCCTGGTCTGTAACCTGATAGGACCTGAATCCAACTTTCTGCCATCCACTGCAAACACTGCTTCTGGAGTTTCTTTTTCTTGTAGTGCAAGTCCTAAGCTGATGGCCTTTGTATGGTCCATAAAGCAACCTGTGGCTCCTGAATCCATCATTGCTCTAATCCACAACCACGTATCATTTATTTTCAACCCAATATCCACAACCTTCCAACATCCTGTTTCAGCTTCCCTAGTTCCAGAAGCACAGGAAAGAGTACACAATATCCAAGAGACATGGCAGAGAGTCAAGGGTCAGTTAACACAGGCCAAAATGAGGTACAAGGCACTATGGGTCAAGCACACACTTAAACCGATAATACATGCAAGCAAAGCAGACAAGGAACAGCCTGTCATGTATAGTTATCTGAATGTTCTTTTACCTGGAACTGAGGAAAGGGGTGGCTTTGCCTGGCAATCAGGAGTGTAGAACATGTATCTCTGATCTATAACACAATAACCTGGACGTTATCTTTTTGAATCAAAATCACATTTGCTTAATAAACATTTGTAGGATATACACGTACCAAACGATATTACTGTTAAGGCTTCAACAGAGGGCAAATGGTAAATAGCCAGCCAGGCGAAGCTCATAACCCCTGTTGTAATGTCACAAAAAAAAGTAGAAAACAATAGTTATTCTTAAATAACCACCAGTAGACCTCGGGTTGAACTTCACCCGCGGACCGATTCTGTATTTGTACTTTAGCCCAACAACGTAGACTGCTGAATGCTTCTTCAGTATAACTGGAAGGACTCCTTAATCCAGACTGTGAGCAACCCTTGATTCAAGGTTTCTCCGAAACCAATAACAATGAAATTAACATCCAAAACAGTTTCTAAAGTGTCAAAGCCCCCTCTGAATGGGAGGTTTTCAGCAACAGTCTCAAAGAATGTACATAAAGCACAACATGCACATAAATCAAGTCTCGCATGTAAGCCAGGCAGTATCCACCACCTAGATGAGTTCGCACTCACGACGGGAGTGCACAGCAGATGCCAGTAAAAGAATACAGTCACAGCAAAACGCCTCCGTGGAGACTAGTACACGGAGCCTCAACCGAGGACTCCCTGAGCTCTAACAAGTTCCGCGGCCAAGATCGGGAATGCTCGAATCGAGCACACGCGAGGAATACAAACACAAAGAAGATCACCACAAAGGATACGCTGGATACATGGGGAAACAATCCTACTGTGTCTTCTCTCCATAACCAGAATCACCGGCAAGGACTCTCCTTCTCCGCTCCGTCTTGAGGTTTCCGCGTGTGACGTCATCGGCCAGAGGCGTCGCACGCGTACCTGGAATCATGGGAAATGTAGTTTTTACGGCACTCGGAAGTGTCTCAAGGCAGTGTTCGAGACTGCCCTCCTCCGTGGGACGCGACAGTACATCCCTCTCCCGAAGAACACTGACAGAGACATGGTTTGTCTGGGAAGCGTTTATGGAATAGTTTACTGAATCTAGGAGCATGAACACCTGCTGCTGGTTCCCAAGAATTCTCCTCATTACTGTATCCCTTCCATGCCACCAAATACCACAACCTGGTGCGATATATTTTGGAATCCACAATACCTCTCACCTCATTTTCCCCCTCCTCATCCACCGCGACTGCTGCAGGAAGTGTTCTTTTGACAGAATGCGTGGGTTTCACTAAAGACACATGAAATGCAGGATGAATCCGCAAAGAGGAAGGTAGAGCCAGCTTAACAACCACAGGATTGACCAATTCGACCACCTTGTAAGGACCAATGTATTTAGGATTAAAAATGCTATAGCGCTTAAAACGTATGTTCTTGGTGGATAACCATACGTAATCCCCTTTTTTATACACTGGTCCGGTCTGTCTGTGCTTGTCCTCATAGGCCTTGTACCTCATTTCAGCTTCCTCTCCCCGCTGCTCCCTTCCTTCCCTTCCTGATATCCCTCGCTTTACCACTTCTGTGAGTCTGTTCTCATTCAGACCCAGGGGCTGTCGAGAGGTGGACCCCGACATAGCATCGCTCGATCCTGAGGACACTGGGACCTGACAATAGCATTGTTACTTAGTCCTTCATTTCTCACTGTAGAATCTTCAAAGGTGATGAGTCTCTCAGTTTGAACCTCTTCGATTGTAGCTAGAGGAATGCTTCTGCGACATTGTCGGAGTCCACTTGGCCTACTGCTTAGTATCGGCCACATGTTGTGGTTTGATCAGATCGATGGACACAAATCTTTTCTCCTTTTTTCCAGCAAGGGGCGGCAAAAATACTGTTCTTGATCCGTGGATTGCTAGGACAGGTACTGGTTGTCTGTAAGAAGGCCCAAATTCCTTCTTGTCCGCGATCTTTTCTCTGACTAGATCCCCAAGCTTTGGGATCCAGACAGGCCGTGCTGGGGCAGTTGGTTTTTCCCCAGTGGAGGTTGGCTTCAGGAACACGTTGCTTCGTTTCGATCTTAGTTCATTTAAGTCCTGTAAAACAGCCAAATTATCTTTGATATCAAATTCTTTATTTTTCACTATTGTGCCCTTTATGTCAAGGTCCGGTACTAACATTCCAGTCCCAAATAGGACCTCATACTGACACCCCCTAGAGAACTTCTTGGCAAATTATTTAATGAGTGTTGGACCCCATAAAGATGTTTGACCCACCCATCACCCAAACCTAATACCCTAGCTGTTACAGACTGCTTTATGTCCCTTTTTTTCTTTCCTCAACAGAATTTCCCTCAGGATGGAATGGAGAAGAATACCGCAGTACTACCTCTAATCTGGCAATGGCTTCTTTGTAAGCTCAAGAGCTAAACGCAGGACCCTGGTCAGAGTGTAGTGTGCCAATTGCGTATGTGCCGATAAAGACTCGCAAATCTTTTATAACAGTTCAAGCGTCAGCCAAGCGCTGAGGCCACACCTATAGGAACCTTGAACACAAATCCACTGCGACCATGATATATTTATAGGTTATATCCCTCTGTAAGGGACCGCAGTGGTCCAGGTAAACACAAGCTAATGGTTTATCTGAAATTAACAGGGGCGTCTGTGCAGGACGTTTCACAGTAGAGACTTTCATCTTCTGGCATATTTCACAGTCCAAAACATAGTTTCTGGTCTGTTTCCTAATGCTGGGCCACCAGTATCTTTGTTTTAATAATTATACTGCGGCGGCAACATCTGCATGAGCAGAGGCGATCCCTTCATGTGCTGCTAGGATTAGTCCTAATCTATGTTCCATGTTTGGAATTACCCTACCCCTCACTCCAGGAATTTGAGCAAACGGAACATTGTTCGCATCAATTGCATACGAGTATTTGAGTGGAAACTTTTTAGGTATCGCTGCACCGCTGCCTTTGCTTGAAGCATTGACAGCCAGCATTATTTCACTGTCTATTTTCGTTTTTAAATGAGTGATTGCAGCTACGGAAGCCGTTTGACCAGCCCCCTTTGCGGCTCCATCAGCCAATGAATTCCCTTCATCGTGAACACCATTGCGTTGATGACTCAGCGTGTGTATCACATGAGTGTTGTGTAGTCCGTTTCGCAACTGAACTACTTGTTCCCAAAGCGTTTTATGCTTTATCATGCCACCTTTTGCATCTTTGAAACCATTTTGAAGCCAATACTGTAGATATTCATTGTATGATTGAACACAGTAAAAAGAATCGCACACTATGAGTGTGGGGAATTCGCAATCCATATTTTCAAGTGCCATTTTGAATGCTTGTAGTTCAGCTCGCTGAGCTGTACAATCTCCTAGAGATTGTGTTTTTATGACCATTGGTCGGAATTTACCATTGCGCATACAACCTTTAACGATCGCGTATGCTCCACTATAAGCTTGCTTACCCCCCCGTAGCGGGTTGTACTGATCTGTCAGTATAAATTATAAATTCATACTGGTCAAGAGGGTGAATATCAGTAGGCAGAGGACATTTGTGTTTGTGTTACAGGAATGCTTGTGTTTTCAAATAAGGATCAAAAACATATTCAACATCAGTTGCAGCAAGAGAATTAACCCATTGTATCCATCTTGGATGTAAAGCTTTTGCATTTGGAATGCTTACTTTTGTAACTGCCTCTAAGGCTGGTACAGGAGACATGACCATAATGCGATTCCCTTGTGCTAGGGCTCTTTCTTTGGCTACAGCGGTTTGAACTGCTCTCAGAATTTTTTCTGTAGAAGTGAATTTAATTTCTGCCTGTGTGTACAAATGCGAATTGTATGCAATTGGTACTTTTTCAACTTCAATAAAAGTTAAGTAGGTGAATTTGCATTGACCCGGAATAATTCAGATCACTAAGTTGCGTACGTTTACGCGTGTTTGTAAGTGTTTTGTTGCTAACATGTCAGCTTGTAGTGAATGCAAAATTTCTGTGTGTTCTTGTGTCCAATTTATGGTTTGGAAATAAGGTTTGATTAATTCGTAGAGAGGTTTAACCCTTTCTGCATAATTTAGAATGTATGTTCTTCCAAAATTCAGGAAACCTAGAATTGACTGTAAGTGTTTCAGCGTTTTTAGAGGTTGGAGCAGCGAACACTTTTCTAAAAAGTCGGCTGCCAGGCTTTTGCCTTCACTTGAAAGTTCATATCCTAAGAAAAGGATGTTGAGATGGGCAATTCTTGAATTTTTTTTTTGAATTTGTAACCCTCAGATGCGAAGCCCAGTATAATGGTGTTCACCCTGTTCAAGTGCCTATACAGGTCATCGTCAGTCAGATAGATGTCATCACCATATGACATCATAAATTTGTAGTAACTCTGTTACCCTTGCTGAGAATAACCCCAGGCTGTTCTTGTACCCCTGTAGGAGTCGACAAAACTGACGCTGGGTCCCCATTATTGAAAAAGCGGTCAAATACCTACTTCCAGGTGTAATGTTTTGACAAAAGAAACCATTTGAAATGTCTAATGTGGTTTTATAATTTTTATGTACAATGTTATTCATCAGTGCTGTACTATGTGCATTATGCACCGCAAATGTTTTAAAACAAGAGTTCAGTTGTCTGTAATCCAAAACTAGACGATATGTATTGTCTGGTTTGGAGACAGGAAACAAAGGATTGTTCATTGATGAGGTGCATGTTTCAATCACCCCGTGGTATTCAAGTTGATCTAAGATCTCCCTGACCTGTTTTTTAGCTTCTTGTTTAATTGGGTACTGCCTTTGTGCAGTTGGTTGATTTTGTAACTGGATTCTGTGGTGAGGTGAGTCCTCATCCCATCCTACATGATTTTTGTATAATGCTGGGGCTTGAGCAACTGCCCATTTCCTGGCATAAGTATATTTTAAATGTACTGGAACATGGTTGGAGAAGGCAGGCATAATGATGTCTCCGTCATGTGGGCACTCCCTGACAAATTCTGGTGGCCAGTCCTGTTCTGCTAGAAGTATATCACAACCTTTTGAAAGATGCTCCCAAAATAGTGCTTTCACTTTTCTTGGTATGTTGCCCTCCATCCAGAGTGTTATTTCATATAACCTATGTGGAGAACTAACCCTGGTGTCTACAGTCTCAACTTGAATGTCCTCATTCAAGTCCACTGTCTCCAGAAGTTCCTTCAGGTTCTGGTGAGCTATTGTTACTTCTGCTGCACTGTCCAGCATTGTCTGAGCCCATTCTCCGTTCTTTAGTTGTGTTCTCAGAATTTTCGGCAAGTCTGATCTTTAGACCTGCTACCTTCTTTTTGGAGAATTGAGGTTTTGGTTTGTTTTTCTGAACGTGTTGATCGTGTTTTGACTTCACATGTTCTTCTTTTTGATCTGACCGTCCTCTTCTTTCGTTGTCTGTGACGATATCTGATTGGTACGAGAGGAACGTGTATCAGTGTCTTCATACCTATCAGGTTTGCTCAAATTATCCCTATTCCTGAGGTTATACCTCCTTTCAGAGGGCTCCTTTTGAGGAGACCTACCTCGGGAATGAGAACGCTTCTCTTTGGAATGTTTTTTTCTATTTTCCCACTCTTTTTGAAAGAGGTAGGATTTTTTTTAGTAAAGCCCTTATTAGGACTTTCAGACAGTTGTGGTTTAACTGGTTTCTCACCCAAACTATCCCTTCTCAATTCTTCATAGGATTTTTCAATTATTCTGAGTAGTACTTGTTGGTGTTCTGTTACATCAAATTCCCTTAATTTCTGGCAGATCGCCACTGATGCTGCTTCTGCTTTAATATTAGATAATATTATCGTTGACACATGGTTGAAATTTTTCAGTAATTTCATACCTAAATTCAGAGCAGGCTCAGCCCCGTATTCGTTTTGAATTTGTTTCAGGACATCAGGTACTACCGCCATAGACGGAACAACATGTGTTTTTGTGTAGATAGCAGCAAAGACTGTGCCCCAAGAAGTGCAGTCCCCAAGATATGGGGTGATCCCCATTGGTAAGCAGATCTATAAGATTCTGTGTTTTTCATATGGGCTGGTATCAGGAAATACTGCTTCAATTTGAGTAATTTTTGAGCTATCCAGAATGGAATTTTAGCACGCTTTGCGGGCAATTTACCCATGACTGCGTGTAAAGTCTGTGGAGTGATTTTTAGTGTATTCCCCTGGTGAGAGGTTTGCTGTGGAATAAAGGTCAAAGATAGCTTTATTCGATTTCAAATGTTAAAAATCATAAAAGCGGTCACAGATCACATAAAAATACATTACGGAAAATTCCACATCCAGTTTTTGCAGGATAATTTGCAGAACTAATCAGTTTGGGTGTCAGATCATTGTTTGCCTTCATCTAATCACACTTTTCAAGAAGTTTGACATTAGGTGCATAGACATTTTGTCTTCCAGCATCTGAAGTTTCAAGAAAGCGGGTCTGCACTGTCTCAGACCCCATTTCTTCAGTAGGAACATTAAATATTTCTTCCTGGCGAAAGAGTAAAATTTACAGAATAGAACACAATGAATTTTTGACTGTTGCGAAACGTTATCGCACGGACACGGGAGCAAATCTTTTATCCATAAATTTGTTTCTGAGAAGGTTATCAGTCTAAAAAAGGTGTTCCCTTTAAAACGTGTTAAAATCATCCTAGAAAAGCTGCTCTGTACAAAAATTAAATATTGTTGTAAACCGCATCCCTCCACAATTAATTGATTCTGTATTACAGATCCCTTATTTCCCTCTGTCTGCCACCGTTTTATCTCTAGTAATTCAAGACACATTTCTTTCAACTTTTTTCTAGTGATAGTAAATAAAGTATGAGGGGAATCGTAGTATTCCAAGTGTCCAATCTCTGCTAAAAATATCTTCACATAAGAAAACCACCTAATTTTATGCGCTCCCTGTAGCACAAGGCAATCCTGTATGGTCTCCCTATTAAGTCCAGTTTCTTCGGATGTCCAAACTTTATGCCAAAGTAAAACCAGACCTACTTTAATAAGATCAGATACATAGGGCAAACCTAATTCTTTATGACATACATAACTTGATGTTGAATTTGGGAGTGCTAATAAAAAACGAAGGAAGGCGATTTCACAGAGTTGGATCTCCCTCGTGTCCGAAATACCCCATATCCCCGCCCCGTAGGTAACGGTAGAAACACATTTCGACCTATATATTTCTACTTAAATGTGTACCGGTCGACCCCCCAATTTATTTGCAAATTATTTGACGGCTCCGATAGCGCGCGAGAAAGCTAGTTTCCATGCGTCGGCTGCCGATGTCCATGTAGCCTTTTTGTTAAAAATTATCCCTAAATAAGAGAATTTATCCGTTGTTTCTATCTTAGACTTCTCTAAAAAAGTGTTGCAGTGCACATTTTTCTTTAATGAGCAGCACATATTAAAAGTTTTACATATATTAATTTTTAAACCTCTGACTGCCATGTATTTTGCAAAAGTAGTGAGGGCACTCTGTAAGCCCACTTGAGTCCTAGCCATGATTACCGCGTCATCGGCGTATAGTAAAATGGGGGCTGGGCTACCCTTAATTTGGGGGAAGTCCGTTCTAACCATTGTAGTTAAACAATTTGCCACGCTATTAATATAAAGATTAAATAAAAAGGGCGCCAGAATGCAGCCCTGTTGGACTCCTTTCCTCATCGGAAAAGTAGAAGTGCATTCCCCCTTATTACCAAAGCGTACTTTGGCCCCACCCCCGATATAATTCTTTGATAAAATTCAACAAATTAGACTCAATGCCGAGTTGCAGCAATGTATCCCATAAAAACTCATGACTGAGGTGTTAGACGGACCGGGAGGGTCGGCCGAGAATAAGGGGAGAGGTCTCCGGGGAGAGCCGTCTCCAGCGATCGTACAGACGAGTAACTTCCCCCCCACAGATGTACACCACACACGGATAAGGTTTAACGTTCTTTATAAGCAATTCTTTAAGTACGGTGAAATGGTACAAGGAGGTCTGGACTCAGGGGTCCCCTCGGTTCTAGTCTCTCGATTGGGAAAAGGGTAGCGGGACAGTCTTGTTACCAATCTGGTAGATGAAATAGCTCACAATCCTCGAGCTCGGCGTTCTAGATGATCGGGCCGCGGCGGAGCCAGCAGGTCCCGGGATGGTTGAAGTTAGCGACGGTCCGCGGCGGAGCCAGCAGGTCCCGATGAAGGTGGTGGTTACAAACGGTCCGCGGCCACGCCAGCAGGTCCCGACGACGATGAAGGTTTCAGAAGGTTGCGGCAGCGCCAGCAGGCAGGACAATAGTTCACAAGGTAGGACTACGGCAGCGCCAGTAGTCCGTCAAGGATGAGTTCTTCACTGCGTCTCTCGACTCCAGGATACAACTGCCTTCCTGCTCTGGAGCTGCCCCAGTTATAGGTCTGGTGCCCTTTGATGTCCAGACCCTCGCACTTGGAGGTCGGGAGGTCCGGGATGAGGGAGTCCAGACACCCAGCAGGGGGGTGGAGCCAGCGCCCGGGGGAGCTGGGTGCGATCGGCACCTGGCGGGGGAGAGCCATCGATACTTCTTTCTCCCATCAACCTGCCAAGTGGGCCGTTCACCTCCTGGGTGGATGGCGGTGCCGGGATGTCGGGGCCTGGCCAGGCCCAGGGTTGGGGTCGATCTGAGGCCACGCGGCCTCGTGGTGCAGTGTCCAAGATGGCGGCCGGGCCGGCCGAGGGAGCGGGAAGGAATTCGGCCCCATGATACAGAGATGTCCGCGGCAGGAGTCCCGCATGGGACGGGGTGCGGGTTGCCTTTGTGGGTAACATCTGGAGGACCGGGGCCCGGGTCCTGTCATGTGGGGAGGAGGCAAGCCCCTCACGTGGCCTGTCCAACATGCGTCCCCCCCAGCTGAAGGCGGGGAGAGTCACCCATCCTCTTGGGGACTCTCCTCGTCGAGGCGGAAAAATCTTGACAGGCCATCTGCGTTGGCGTGGTCTTGGCCGAGTCGATGTTCCACGGTGAAGTCCATCCCCTGCAGGGAGATGGACCAACGCAACAGTTTTGGGTTTTCCCCCTGCATCTGCATTAGCCACTGCAGGGGCCGATGATCTGTTTGCACCCGGAAGTGGGTGCCGAAGAGATAGGGTCGGAGCTTTTTGAGAGCCCCCACCACTGCGAAGGCCTCCCTCTCGATGGTGCTCCAGCGTTGTTCTCGGGCCAGGAGACGTCTGCTGATGAAGGCCACTGGTTGGTCAAGTCCTTCGGGGTTCAACTGGGAGAGGACTGCCCCAATGCCATGGTCGGAGGCATCCGTTTGGACGATGAATTCCCGACTGTAGTCGGGGGCCTGGAGCACAGGGGCAGTGCACATGGCGGCCTTCAGTTTCTCGAAGGCCGCTTGACAGTCTGGGGTCCAGTTGACCTTCTTTGGGTGGTTTTTGGAGGTGAGCTCCGTGAGGGGCCCCACAATGCTGCCATAGTCCCTCACGAACCGCCTGTAGTAGCCTGTGAGCCCCAAGAAGGCGCGGACCTCGGTCTGGGTGATGGGGGGCTGCCAAGACTGGATGGCAGCGATTTTGAGTTGCAGCGGGGCCACCAGACCGCTTCCCACCTGGTGTCCGAGGTAGGTCACGGACCCTTGGCCAATCTGACACTTGCTGGCCTTGATCGTGACGCCGGCGCGTTGGAGGGCCTGCAGGACCTCTCGGAGGCGGTTGAGGTGGTCGGACCAGTGGCGGCTGTACACAGCGATATCGTCCAGATAGGCGGCGCTGAATTCTTCGAGTCCCGCCAGGACCTGATTTACTAGCCGCTGGAATGTTGCTGGAGCATTCTTCATGCCGAATGGCATGACCTTGAAGTGGTAGTGGCCATCAGGGGTGGAGAAGGCAGATCGTTCTTGGGCTCGGGGTGTGAGACCGATCTGCCAGTAGCCCGCTGTCAGGTCGAAGATGCTGAGGTAGCGGGCAGCTCCCATACGGTCGATGAGTTCATCTGCTCGGGGAATGGGATGTGCGTCGGTTCTGGTGACCGCATTGAGGCTCCGGTAGTCAGTCTCCAGCGATCGTACAGACGAGTAACTTCCCCCCCACAGATGTACACCACACACGGATAAGGTTTAACGTTCTTTATAAGCAATTCTTTAAGTACGGTGAAATGGTACAAGGAGGTCTGGACTCAGGGGTCCCCTCGGTTCTAGTCTCTCGATTGGGAAAAGGGTAGCGGGACAGTCTTGTTACCAATCTGGTAGATGAAATAGCTCACAATCCTCGAGCTCGGCGTTCTAGATGATCGGGCCGCGGCGGAGCCAGCAGGTCCCGGGATGGTTGAAGTTAGCGACGGTCCGTGGCGGAGCCAGCAGGTCCCGATGAAGGTGGTGGTTACAAACGGTCCGCGGCCACGCCAGCAGGTCCCGACGACGATGAAGGTTTCAGAAGGTTGCGGCAGCGCCAGCAGGCAGGACAATAGTTCACAAGGTAGGACTACGGCAGCGCCAGTAGTCCGTCAAGGATGAGTTCTTCACTGCGTCTCTCGACTCCAGGATACAACTGCCTTCCTGCTCTGGAGCTGCCCCAGTTATAGGTCTGGTGCCCTTTGATGTCCGGACCCTCGCACTTGGAGGTCGGGAGGTCCGGGATGAGGGAGTCCAGACACCCAGCAGGGGGGTGGAGCCAGCGCCCGGGGGAGCTGGGTACGATCGGCACCTGGCGGGGGAGAGCCATCGATACTTCTTTCTCCCATCAACCTGCCAAGTGGGCCGTTCACCTCCTGGGTGGATGGCGGTGCCGGGATGTCGGGGCCTGGCCAGGCCCAGGGTTGGGGTCGATCTGAGGCCACGCGGCCTCGTGGTGCAGTGTCCAAGGTGGCGGCCGGGCCGGCCGAGGGAGCGGGAAGGAATTCGGCCCCATGATACAGAGATGTCCGCGGCAGGAGTCCCGCATGGGACGGGGTGCGGGTTGCCTTTGTGGGTAACATCTGGAGGACCGGGGCCCGGGTCCTGTCATGTGGGGAGGAGGCAAGCCCCTCACGTGGCCTGTCCAACATGAGGCAATCAAATGCCGAACTTAAGTCGACAAATGTTAAAAATAAGTTACCATTTTTTGCCATCACATATTTCCCTACTATGGCAGCCAGATTTATCCCTTGCTCAACGGTCCCTAGGCCCGCCTTGAAGCCATACTGGAATTTAGAGAGAACACCTGTCTCATCGGCCCATGATTGGCGTCTATTCAATATAGCTCTTCCTACCACTTTCATTAGGGCGTCTAGCAAGGAAATCGGCCTATAGCACTTCGGGTCTTTTCGGTCCCCCTTGTTAGGTTTCGACCTGGCGATCTGCGCAAGCAGTTCGCGCAGGCGAAATCTATTGTTTACATATATTGGCTTCAGGAACGTCCCCCGGCTCCCATTGGCTAGCTCCATAAATGGAGGCTAGCCATTGGGAGCCGCATCTGTCCGTCAAGGCCGGACCAGATTCGGGGGCGTTCCCGCGATTTTTTCCCTCTCCGCCTCTGCGATGTCGTCATCGCGGCGGTGGGCGGAATTTCGTTGTTTTTTTTTCTGTGTTTGTTTTGGTCATTCCATGCCTGCCGACCAGGGCCACCGGAGGAAGCCCAGGTGAGTGCTTGTTTTTTAGTGGTGGAGCACGTGAATTCAGTGTACGTTGGTTAAAAATACATGATGAAGACACAGGCCACGATCTGGCTGTTCATCAAGTGCATGGGCGCTAAAACTAGTTTTTGCCCCTTTATTTGTAGTGAGGACTCCGCAGTGGTTTGTCTGATGTGAAATTGCTCGGCTGATCCCCTTTGTTGCAGCATGCATAACTTTTCATTCTTTCAGTTCGACTTTATAGTCCGTTTTAATAATGTCCTTAAAACTGCGGGTGTTCAGTACCCAAACGGTCTAAATAGACTCGTATGGGCTAAGCATCTCGTGCCCCTCGTGAGACACTTGTAAAACTGCTCATAAGATTTGCAACAGGGAGTTTTTTCATGGTTTGGCATTTTTCGTAATGCATTACAGTTGAATTTATATAGCGCTTCATATCCTAACCGCTCTGCAAAGCGCTGAAGAGCATCAGAGGCCATAAAGTACGTGCTGCAAAGGTGATTAACAGCAAATGGGTAAAACGTCCAATACAGTCCAAGATTTGGCAAAACAATTAAATTTAAAAAAACAAAATAAGATCTTGAACGGATAAAAATGTTTAACATGATGCAACCTTGCGGATTTTTGCATTCATGTGCCTTCGTGTGCTTGATTGCAAATTCAGGAAACAAAAGCTAGAGGTACTTGCAGTCCAAACCGAGGAAGAGTACATAGCAACCGTTGACGTACACAGAGCCCTAAGCAAACGGGCAGTAAAGTACTGTGATGGTTTATCGTATTGTTTAAACAACTGAATAGAAAAAACCATCAACTTTAAGCAGGGTCGGACTGGCTTATAGAGCAAATCGGGCAGTGCCCGGTGGTCTGGCCGGACAGTGCATTCATCGTGTGTGGGGTTTTACTGCTGGTGCCCCTGATATTAAAACAAATATTGCCTGCAGCAACTTCAAATTAGAGTGGAGAGTGCATGGGGAGTGCAGAGTGGATAGGGAGTGCAGAGTGGATAGGGAGTGGAGAGTGCATAGGGAGTGGAGAGTGGAGAGTGGAGAGTGCATAGGGAGTAGAGAGTGGAGAGTGCATAGGGAGTGGAGAGTGGAGAGTGCATAGGTAGTGGAGAGTGCATAGGGAGTGGATAGTGCATAGGGAGTGCAGAGTGCAGAGAGAATACATAGTGGAGAGTGCATATGGAGTGCAGAGTGCATGGAGAGTGCAGAGTGGAGAGTGCATAGAGAGTGGAGCGTGGAGAGTGCATAGGGAGTGCAGAGTGCATAGAGAGTGGAGAGTGGAGAGTGCATAGGGAGTGGAGAGTGCATAGGGAGTGGAGAGTGCATAGGGAGTGGAGAGTGCATAGGGAGTGCAGAGTGCATAGGGAGTGGGGAGTGCATAGGGAGTGGAGAGTGCATAGGGAGTGCATAGGGAGTGCAGAGTGCATAGGGAGTGCAGAGTGGGGAGTGCAGAGTGCATAGGGAGTGCAGAGTGGAGAGTGCATAGGGAGTGGAGAGTGGAGAGTGCATAGGGAGTGCATAGGGAGTGCAGAGTGCATAGGGAGTGGAGAATGCAGAGTGCATAGGGAGTGCATAGGGAGTGCAGAGTGCATAGGGAGTGCAGAGTGAGGAGTGCATAGGGAGTGAAGAGTGCATAGGGAGTGCAGAGTGCATAGGGAGTGCAGAGTGGAGAGTGCATAGGGAGTGCAGAGTGCATGGAGAGTGCAGATTGGAGAGTGCATAGGGAGTAGAGAGTGGAGAGTGCATAGGGAGTGCAGAGTGCATAGGGAGTGGAGAGTGCATAGGGAGTGCAGACTGCATAGGGAGTGGAGAGTGGAGGGTGCACAGGGAGTGGAGAGTGCATAGGGAGTGCATAGGGAGTGCAGAGTGCATAGGGAGTGGAGAGTGCATAGGGAGTGGAGAGTGTATAGGGAGTGCAGAGTGCACAGAGAGTGCAGAGTGGAGAGTGCATAGGGAGTGCAGAGTGCATGGAGAGTGCAGAGTGGAGAGTGCATAGGGAGTGGAGAGTGGAGAGTGCATAGGGAGTGCAGAGTGCATAGGGAGTAGAGAGTGGAGACTGCATAGGGAGTGCAGAGTGCATTGGGAGTGGAGAGTGGAGAGTGCATAGGGAGTGGAGAGTGCATAGAGAGTGGAGAGTGCATAGGGAGTGCAGAGTGCATAGGGAGTGGAGAGTGCATAGGGAGTGGAGAGTGGAGAGTGCATAGGGAGTGCAGAGTGCATAGGGAGTGCAGAGTGGGGAGTGCAGAGTGCATAGGGAGTGCAGAGTGGAGAGTGCATAGGGAGTGGAGAGTGCGTGGAGAGTGCATAGGGAGTGCATAGGGAGTGCAGAGTGGAGAGTGCATAGGGAGTGGAGAGTTCAGAGCGCATAGGGAGTGCATAGGGAGTGCAGAGTGCTTAGGGAGTGCAGAGTGCATAGGGAGTGCAGAGTGGAGAGTGCATAGGGAGTGCAGAGTGCATAGGGAGTGCAGAGTGGAGAGTGCATAGGGAGTGCAGAGTGCATAGGGAGTGGATAGTGCATAGGGAGTGCAGAGTGGAGAGTGCATAGGGAGTGCAGAGTGGAGAGTGCATAGGGAGTGCAGAGTGGATAGGGAGTGGAGAGTGGAGAGTGCATAGGGAGTGGAGAGTGCATAGGGGGTAAAGAGTGAAGAGTGCAAAGGGAGTGGAGAGTGGAGAGTGCATAGGGAGTGGAGAGTGCATAGGGAGTGGAGAGTGCATAGGGAGTGGAGAGTGCATACGGAGTGCAGAGTGGAGAGTGCATAGGGAGTGCAGAGTGCATGGAAAGTGCAGAGTGGAGAGTGCATAGGGAGTGGAGAGTGGAGAGTGCATAGGGAGTGCAGAGTGCATAGGGAGTGGAGAGTGGAGAGTGCATAGGGAGTGCAGAGTGCATAGGGAGTGGAGAGTGGAGGGTGCATATGGAGTGGAGAGTGCATAGGGAGTGGAGAGTGCATAGGGAGTGCAGAGTGCATAGGGAGTGGAGAGTGCATAGGGAGTGGAGAGTGGAGAGTGCATAGGGAGTGCAGAGTGCATAGAGAGTGCAGAGTGGAGAGTGCATAGGGAGTGCAGAGTGCATGGAGAGTGCAGAGTGGAGAGTGCATAGGGAGTGGAGAGTTGAGAGTGCATAGGGAGTGCAGAGTGCATAGGGAGTGGAGAGTGGAGAGTGCATAGGGAGTGCAGAGTGCATAGGGAGTGGAGAGTGCATAGGGAGTGGAGAGTGCATAGGGAGTGCAGAGTGCATAGGGAGTGGAGAGTGCATATGGAGTGAAGAGTGGAGAGTGCATAGGGAGTGCAGAGTGCATAGGGAGTGCAGAGTGGGGAGTGCAGTGTGCATAGGGAGTGGAGAGTGGAGAGTGCGTGGAGAGTGCATAGGGAGTGCATAGGGAGTGCAGAGTGGAGAGTGCATAGGGAGTGGAGAGTGCAGAGTGCATAGGGAGTGCAGAGTGCATAGGGAGTGCAGGGTGCATAGGGAGTGCAGAGTGGAGAGTGCATAGGGAGTGCAGAGTGCATAGGGAGTGCAGAATGGAGAGTGCATAGGGAGTGCAGAGTGCATAGGGAGTGGAGAGTGCATAGGGAGGGCAGAGTGGAGAGTGCATAGGAAGTGCAGAGTGGAGAGTGCATAGGGAGTGCAGAGTGGATAGGGAGTGGAGAGTGGAGAGTGCATAGGGAGTGGAGAGTGCATAGGTAGTAGAGAGTGGAGATTGCAAAGGTCGTGGAGAGTGGAGAGTGCATAGGGAGTGGAGAGTGCATAGGGAGTGGAGAGTGCATAGGGAGTGGAGAGTGCATAGGGAGTGCAGAGTGCATAGGGAGTGGAGAGTGCATAGGGAGTGGAGAGTGCATAGGGAGTGGAGAGTGCATAGGGAGTGGAGAGTGGAGAGTGGAGAGGGAGTGCATAGGGAGTGGAGAGTGCAGAGGGAGTGGGGAGTGGAGAGTGGAGAGGGAGTGGAGAGTGGAGAGTGCAGAGGGAGTGGAGAGTGGAGAGTGCAGAGGGAGTGGAGAGTGGAGAGTGCAGAGGGAGTGTAGAGTGGAGAGTGCAGAGGGAGTGGAGAGTGGAGAGTGCAGAGTGGAGAGTGCAGAGGGAGTGGAGAGTGCAGAGTGAGTGGAGAGTGCATAGGGAGTGCATAGTGGAGAGTGCATAGGGAGTGCAGAGTGGAGAGTGCATAGGGAGTGCAGAGTGGAGAGTGCATAGGGAGTGCAGAGTGCATAGGGAGTGGAGAGTGGAGGGTGCATAGGGAGTGGAGAGTGCATAGGGAGTGGAGAGTGCATAGGGAGTGCAGAGTGCATAGGGAGTGGAGAGTGCATAGGGAGTGGAGAGTGGAGAGTGTATAGGGAGTGCAGAGTGCATAGAGAGTGCAGAGTGGAGAGTGCATAGGGAGTGCAGAGTGCATGGAGAGTGCAGAGTGGAGAGTGCATAGGGAGTGGAGAGTGGAGAGTGCATAGGGAGTGCAGAGTGCATAGGGAGTGGAGAGTGGTGAGTGCATAGGGAGTGCAGAGTGCATAGGGAGTGGAGAGTGGAGAGTGCATAGGGAGTGGAGAGTGCATAGGGAGTGGAGAGTGCATAGGGAGTGCAGAGTGCATAGGGAGTGGAGAGTGCATAGGGAGTGGAGAGTGGAGAGTGCATAGGGAGTGCAGAGTGCATAGGGAGTGCAGAGTGGGGAGTGCAGAGTGCATAGGGAGTGCAGAGTGGAGAGTGCATAGGGAGTGGAGAGTGCGTGGAGAGTGCATAGGGAGTGCATAGGGAGTGCAGAGTGGAGAGTGCATAGGGAGTGGAGAGTTCAGAGTGCATAGGGAGTGCATAGGGAGTGCAGAGTGCTTAGGGAGTGCAGAGGGCATAGGGAGTGCAGAGTGGAGAGTGCATAGGGAGTGCAGAGTGGTGAGTGCAGAGGGAGTGGGGAGTGGAGAGTGGAGAGGGAGTGGAGAGTGGAGAGTGCAGAGGGAGTGGAGAGTGGAGAGTGCAGAGGGAGTGGAGAGTGGAGAGTGCAGAGGGAGTGTAGAGTGGAGAGTGCAGAGGGAGTGGAGAGTGGAGAGTGCAGAGTGGAGAGTGCAGAGGGAGTGGAGAGTGCAGAGGGAGTGGAGAGTGCATAGGGAGTGCATAGTGGAGAGTGCATAGGGAGTGCAGAGTGGAGAGTGCATAGGGAGTGCAGAGTGGAGAGTGCATAGGGAGTGCAGAGTGCATAGGGAGTGGAGAGTGGAGGGTGCATAGGGAGTGGAGAGTGCATAGGGAGTGGAGAGTGCATAGGGAGTGCAGAGTGCATAGGGAGTGGAGAGTGCATAGGGAGTGGAGAGTGCATAGGGAGTGGAGAGTGGAGAGTGGAGAGGGAGTGCATAGGGAGTGGAGAGTGCAGAGGGAGTGGGGAGTGGAGAGTGGAGAGGGAGTGGAGAGTGGAGAGTGCAGAGGGAGTGGAGAGTGGAGAGTGCAGAGGGAGTGGAGAGTGGAGAGTGCAGAGGGAGTGTAGAGTGGAGAGTGCAGAGGGAGTGGAGAGTGGAGAGTGCAGAGTGGAGAGTGCAGAGGGAGTGGAGAGTGCAGAGTGAGTGGAGAGTGCATAGGGAGTGCATAGTGGAGAGTGCATAGGGAGTGCAGAGTGGAGAGTGCATAGGGAGTGCAGAGTGGAGAGTGCATAGGGAGTGCAGAGTGCATAGGGAGTGGAGAGTGGAGGGTGCATAGGGAGTGGAGAGTGCATAGGGAGTGGAGAGTGCATAGGGAGTGCAGAGTGCATAGGGAGTGGAGAGTGCATAGGGAGTGGAGAGTGGAGAGTGTATAGGGAGTGCAGAGTGCATAGAGAGTGCAGAGTGGAGAGTGCATAGGGAGTGCAGAGTGCATGGAGAGTGCAGAGTGGAGAGTGCATAGGGAGTGGAGAGTGGAGAGTGCATAGGGAGTGCAGAGTGCATAGGGAGTGGAGAGTGGTGAGTGCATAGGGAGTGCAGAGTGCATAGGGAGTGGAGAGTGGAGAGTGCATAGGGAGTGGAGAGTGCATAGGGAGTGGAGAGTGCATAGGGAGTGCAGAGTGCATAGGGAGTGGAGAGTGCATAGGGAGTGGAGAGTGGAGAGTGCATAGGGAGTGCAGAGTGCATAGGGAGTGCAGAGTGGGGAGTGCAGAGTGCATAGGGAGTGCAGAGTGGAGAGTGCATAGGGAGTGGAGAGTGCGTGGAGAGTGCATAGGGAGTGCATAGGGAGTGCAGAGTGGAGAGTGCATAGGGAGTGGAGAGTTCAGAGTGCATAGGGAGTGCATAGGGAGTGCAGAGTGCTTAGGGAGTGCAGAGTGCATAGGGAGTGCAGAGTGGAGAGTGCATAGGGAGTGCAGAGTGCATAGGGAGTGCAGAGTGGTGAGTGCAGAGGGAGTGGGGAGTGGAGAGTGGAGAGGGAGTGGAGAGTGGAGAGTGCAGAGGGAGTGGAGAGTGGAGAGTGCAGAGGGAGTGGAGAGTGGAGAGTGCAGAGGGAGTGTAGAGTGGAGAGTGCAGAGGGAGTGGAGAGTGGAGAGTGCAGAGTGGAGAGTGCAGAGGGAGTGGAGAGTGCAGAGGGAGTGGAGAGTGCATAGGGAGTGCATAGTGGAGAGTGCATAGGGAGTGCAGAGTGGAGAGTGCATAGGGAGTGCAGAGTGGAGAGTGCATAGGGAGTGCAGAGTGCATAGGGAGTGGAGAGTGGAGGGTGCATAGGGAGTGGAGAGTGCATAGGGAGTGGAGAGTGCATAGGGAGTGCAGAGTGCATAGGGAGTGGAGAGTGCATAGGGAGTGGAGAGTGGAGAGTGTATAGGGAGTGCAGAGTGCATAGAGAGTGCAGAGTGGAGAGTGCATAGGGAGTGCAGAGTGCATGGAGAGTGCAGAGTGGAGAGTGCATAGGAAGTGGAGAGTGGAGAGTGCATAGGGAGTGCAGAGTGCATAGGGAGTGGAGAGTGGAGAGTGCATAGGGAGTGCAGAGTGCATAGGGAGTGGAGAGTGGAGAGTGCATAGGGAGTGGAGAGTGCATAGGGAGTGGAGAGTGCATAGGGAGTGCAGAGTGCATAGGGAGTGGAGAGTGCATAGGGAGTGGAGAGTGGAGAGTGCATAGGGAGTGCAGAGTGCATAGGGAGTGCAGAGTGCACAGGGAGTGCAGAGTGCATAGGGAGTGCAGAGTGGAGAGTGCATAGGGAGTGGAGAGTGCGTGGAGAGTGCATAGGAAGTGCATAGGGAGTGCAGAGTGGAGAGTGCATAGGGAGTGGAGAGTTCAGAGTGCATAGGGAGTGCATAGGGAGTGCAGAGTGCTTAGGGAGTGCAGAGTGCATAGGGAGTGCAGAGTGGAGAGTGCATAGGGAGTGCAGAGTGCATAGGGAGTGCAGAGTGGAGAGTGCATAGGGAGTGCAGAGTGCATAGGGAGTGGATAGTGCATAGGGAGTGCAGAGTGGAGAGTGCATAGGGAGTGCAGAGTGGAGAGTGCATAGGGAGTGCAGAGTGGATAGGGAGTGGAGAGTGGAGAGTGCATAGGGAGTGGAGAGTGCATAGGGAGTAGAGAGTGGAGAGTGCAAAGGGAGTGGAGAGTGGAGAGTGCATAGGGAGTGGAGAGTGCATAGGGAGTGGAGAGTGCATAGGGAGTGCAGAGTGGAGAGTGCATAGGGAGTGCAGAGTGCATGGAGAGTGCAGAGTGGAGAGTGCATACGGAGTGGAGAGTGGAGAGTGCATAGGGAGTGCAGAGTGCATAGGGAGTGGAGAGTGGAGAGTGCATAGGGAGTGCAGAGTGCATAGGGAGTGGAGAGTGGAGGGTGCATAGGGAGTGGAGAGTGGAGAGTGCATAGGGAGTGCAGAGTGCATAGGGAGTGGAGAGTACATAGGGAGTGGAGAGTGCATAGGGAGTGGAGAGTGGAGAGTGCATAGGGAGTGCAGAGTGCATAGAGAGTGCAGAGTGGAGAGTGCATAGGGAGTGCAGAGTGCATGGAGAGTGCAGAGTGGAGAGTGCATAGGGAGTGGAGAGTGGAGAGTGCATAGGGAGTGCAGAGTGCATAGGGAGTGGAGAGTGGAGAGTGCATAGGGAGTGCAGAGTGCATAGGGAGTGGAGAGTGGAGAGTGCATAGGGAGTGGAGAGTGCATAGGGAGTGCAGAGTGCATAGGGAGTGGAGAGTGCATACGGAGTGAAGAGTGGAGAGTGCATAGGGAGTGCAGAGTGCATAGGGAGTGCAGAGTGGGGAGTGCAGAGTGCATAGGGAGTGGAGAGTGGAGAGTGCATGGAGAGTGCAGAGTGGAGTGTGCATAGGGAGTGGAGAGTGCAGAGTGCATAGGGAGTGCATAGGGAGTGCAGAGTGCATAGGGAGTGCAGGGTGCATAGGGAGTGCAGAGTGGAGAGTGTATAGGGAGTGCAGAGTGCATAGGGAGTGCAGAATGAAGAGTGCATAGGGATTGCAGAGTGCATAGGGAGTGGAGAGTGCATAGGGAGGGCAGAGTGGAGAGTGCATAGGGAGTGCAGAGTGGAGAGTGCATAGGGAGTGCGGAGTGGATAGGGAGTGGAGAGTGGAGAGTGCATAGGGAGTGGAGAGTGCATAGGGAGTAGAGAGTGGAGAGTGCAAAGGGAGTGGAGAGTGGAGAGTGCATAGGGAGTGGAGAGTGCATAGGGAGTGGAGAGTGCATAGGGAGTGGAGAGTGCATAGGGAGTGCAGAGTGCATAGGGAGTGGAGAGTGCATAGGGAGTGCAGAGTGCATAGGGAGTGGAGAGTGCATAGGGAGTGGAGAGTGGAGAGGGAGTGCATAGGGAGTGGAGAGTGCAGAGGGAGTGGGGAGTGGAGAGTGGAGAGTGGAGAGGGAGTGGAGAGTGGAGAGTGCAGAGGGAGTGGAGAGTGGAGAGTGCAGAGGGAGTGTAGAGTGGAGAGTGCAGAGGGAGTGGAGAGTGGAGAGTGCAGAGTGGAGAGTGCAGAGGGAGTGGAGAGTGGAGAGTACATAGGGAGTGCACAGTGGAGAGTGCATAGGGAGTGCAGAGTGGAGAGTGCATAGCGAGTGCAGAGTGGAGAGTGCATAGGGAGTGCAGATTGGATAGGGAGTGGAGAGTGCATAGGGAGTGGAGAGTGCATAGGGAGTGGAGAGTGGAGAGTGCATAGGGAGTGGAGAGTGGAGAGTGCATAGGGAGTGGAGAGTGCATAGGGAGTGGAGAGTGCATAGGGAGTGGAGAGTGCATAGGGAGTGCAGAGTGCAGAGGGAGTGCAGAGGGAGTGCAGAGTGCATAGGGAGTGCCGAGCGCATAGGGAGTGCAGAGTGCATAGGGAGTGCAGAGTGCATAGTGAGTGCAGAGTGAATTGGGAGTGCAGAGTGCATAGGGAGTGCAGATGCATAGGGAGTGCAGAGTGCAGAGGTAGTGCAGAGTGCATAGGGAGTGCATAGGGAGTGCAGAGTGCATAGGGAGTGCAGAGGGAGTGCAGAGTGCATAGGGAGTGCATAGGGAGTGCAGAGTGCATAGGGAGTGCAGAGTGCATAGGGAGTGCAAAGTGCATAGGGAATGCAGAGTGCATAGGGAATGCAGAGTGCAGAGTGAGTAGGGAGTGCTAGGGAGTGCTAGAGAGTGTAGAGTGAGTAGGGAGTGCTAGGGAGTGCTAGAGAGTGGAGAGTGATTAGGGAGTTCTAGGGAGTGCTAGAGAGTGCAGAGTGAGTAGGGAGTGCTAGGGAGTGCTAGAGAGTGCAGAGTGACTTCAGAGATTAAGCTAATGGCAATGTAAATGACAATGGCATTTATTTATCTGTTATCAAAACCAACACAAATACAAATTTTGTCATTTACAATGCCAATAACTCTAACATTTCCAAAGGCGAAACCATTGCATTGTAAACGCTTGTTAAATATAGGGACCACTATCGCCTCTTGCCAGGTACTAATAAAACCTGTTCTATTACTACTATTAAGGACGTTAGTTATAAGAGGTGCCCATATATTAGTGTTAGACTTATAAATGTCTACGGGTACCCCATCTGGGCCTGCCGCTTTGCCTGCCTCACTTTCTGCTATGGCTAAATTAATTTCAGATAAGGTGAATTTAATATATATAGGAAACAGACTTTGTGCGTTGATCCCTTCCGTCCCGTGGCTATCATTATTTGCGGATTCCACTCTCTCATCTTTTTTATATAACTCGGTAAAGTGGTCTACCCATGTTACTTCATCTATAGCTATTTCCATGGAATCTATTTTTCTTTCAACAGAAAAAGGGGGGTTAGCCACCTTCCAAAAGCCAACATTGTCCCTCAGGATACATGCTTGGTGTAAACTTCGCCATGCTTCCTGCTTCAATTCATTTTTCCGGGTTTTGATTGCGAGGTAATAGGTAGCTCTGGCCTGTCTAATCTCAGTGACATTTTTTGGCTCTTTTTTGAGGGTCGCTTTTAGGGCTGCGTGCGCTTTGCTGCACGCTGAATCAAACCACCCCTCCCCCTCATTTTTTGGGCCCCTCTTGGATGTCCTAGTTAGGGCTTTATGAATTTCACTAGAGATCCTCTGGAAGGCTGCCACTATTGAAGCACTATCAATAGTATCTGAGAGGCAAGTCATAATGTCGTTGTAATGCTCCTTTAGCAAAGATGCCATAAACGACATGGGGTCTACTCTATTCCATTTGATGCTATACCCATTCTGTCTAGCTAATTTTATCCCATAATTATAAAGGTTACCTGCTACATTGCAGTACTTATTGTTTTTTCTGGTTAGAGGCCATAGAAAAGCAAATAGGGAAATGGTCACTTAGTGCAATGTCCCCTGTATAGTAACAGTGGACATAGCAAGAGTGACTATTGGAAATCAGGGCAAAATCAATCACCGACCTACAACCCCTTCCTATAAAAGTTGGTAAGAAGGGGGCCTGCGTGCTGCAGAGTTCATTTGCAAACCCTAAGTCTAACTGGTGGATCAAAGAATTGAAAAAGCTCCCAGTGTTTGAGTGCTCAAAATGAGTACAGGGGTCACCCTTAAGATTTGCCATCCCGCAAACGACTAAATGGCTCTGTGTACATAAGTGGCAATTTAAGTCCCCCAATAGGATCACACAGTCATCACCCCGAGAGTTCTCCATTAGCTGCTGTAAGCTTTGAACAAGTCCATCAAGTGTCTTATTTAAATCAGCCTTTGGGATATTATTATAAAGGTTAATCAGGATGACAGCTTGTTTAACCCCCAGTGATAACATCAAAATTTGATAATAAACTGATCCTGTAGAGCACTTTTTAACCGTAATGTTAACAGTGTTGGATATATAAATACATAAACCCCCCGCATTCCTACACCTCTTTGACTGCTTAGCAGGTAAAAAGAACGTACGGTAGTCACTTATGTGAATTTCATCCCTCTCCCAGCATTCTTGTAGACAAATATTCAAGAATTGTTCTGTATAGGGCAGGAAAGCTGGTTCCTTTATTTTATTTGATAACCCTGCTATATTCCATGATAAGAATGTGATGGGATCATTACTGTCCAGGATTTTTTTAGAGACCCTGCTATTATTTACACCTAGAGAGGTTGATAATGTGTGTATCTCCATTCCCAAAAACTCATCCACCCTCCCTTGATCCTACTCAATGGGTGGTACTATAACCGGTAGTATAGGCAAATTCCCCATCGGGCAATTTTCATTGCTTAGATACCTACTTCCCCCTTCGCCTGGGGCTCCATCTGATGCAGATATATTCTCCCTGGCATGACCCATCGATCCAACCTTCTTTGTTATAGGTATGGAGTGCAATATGGGGTGTAATGTGGGCTTTAATGGGGTTAATAAAGATTCTTTCCCTGTAGCTTGTTTACTCCCCATTGATATCTTTTTCGGCCTCTGACGTCAGTCCACCATTTCCAGGCAACTAAACCTGTTATGAAAGTGGGTACCTCTCCAGATATTCATTCGCCCATATTCCTAGTTTGGCGACCTACCCCTAGTGTGATGCGTCACCCGAGTCCAGTTGTTTTCATAACCAGATGGAACAGTAGGTGGATAAAAATATGAGAGTGGTCGAACTTCTATTGAAGGTTGAGTATTGTGGTTTCTCCAGCTACAGATATGCTCAAACGTACGAGGGTCACTGAAACTAACCAAAACGCAATCACCCGGAATTAATTTAGTAGTAGTACCCACCCACGCCACTCTGCGGACCATCAGTATTTTACTTATTGTGTGCGGGGCAATGGTCGGTTAACATTCAACCAATGCAGAACTTTGTTCTTCAAAGTCGCAAAAGATTCCTCCATAGGTGCCCTTAGCTCTGGTACTCCCGTTAATACAGCCATGTACGGGCTAGCTTCTGGAGGTAGATTTATAGTATGCTTTCTCAATGGTACTCCCAGTGTTAAATCCCCTCTAGAAGCGTTAACTGGAACATTTAATATGTTAACGCCACCCTCTATGGATTTACCATTATTGGATAATTCAACCGGGGGGGTTAGTTATTGCTAGGTTTAGGCCATTTGGACAGAAGTCGTTATATTACTCGTTTTTTGTACAGCCGGTTTAGTAATTTTTAATGTTGGGCATGGTTGTACCTTTTTAGCTTTCGTCGCATCTGTCCATCCCCTAGTATTTAATTCCAAATTGGAGAGTTGTATTTCAATCCTTGTAAGTCTAATTTCCAAGGAGCTAAGAGAGGATTTAAGCAAGGCACCACATTTTTGTAATAGTAGGTCCTCATCCTCCTCCCCTATTGCCACGGTGTCTGCCATTGTATCAGAAGCTAAGTCATCATCCTGTGCGGCCAGTTCTGGGGGAACATCCCTCACCTCAGTATTCTTATGTCGTTGGGCTATGTCAGTGCTGCTCGTTCCTTTCGCTACTTTCGATTTCCCCCCCCCCCCCCCCCCCCCCCCCCCTACCGCAGTGTTAGCCCTTTTCCTTTTTGGTTTTGCCCCCTCTTTTCTCTCACGTAATTGCATTTTTACTATTTCTGTATCATTACCCCCTGTGGCTTCTGAGTTGACCTCTGTTTGTTTGAGATACATTTAGGTCAATAATTGAATAATTGTGAGACTGTTCTTGCAAGGTGGGTGAGCTGTGTACAAGTGCTTCAATTTCGATGATATTACTTCTTATGGGGTTTTCAGGAGTACGAGCGTTCGCAAGGTGACCCATGGATGATCTTTTGGCCATGGCCAGATCTTGCGACACCCGTTGTTACATCAGTGTAATCCTTTGATCTATCACAGAATTAGCCCTTGTTATAAAATTATCTAAGGTACCAGTTAGGAGGCAACCCCCTACCACGCTTTTGCTCTTGCCCCCACGTGCAGGCATGTTGCGAATGAATTACAACCAGGACTTACTGCTCAATATATGCCCAATAGTCATCGAGGAGAAACTCAAGAGGGTGAGCCCAGTCCAGTCTCTTTCAGGCTCGAACGGGCTACCACGGGCCCGCCCTTGGCCCGGGCTTCGCCCGGCGCACGTCCGCGCACGTCCCGCGGAACGCAATTATGGGCGTGACTTATAGGAGGAGGTAGGGGGTGCGAAGAGGCCCCAGCTGCGGCTGATCGCACGCCGCTAGGAAAGCAGGTCCTCACAGTCCCGGACCCAAGGCTAGACTCGCAGTAATCAGCCCAATGTCAGCGTGATTCCAAGATGTCCCAGGTGAGGCTAAGGCAGGGCTTCAGCAGGCACAAAGTCCACGACTACGAGCGGCTCCCGCGGAGCGGGGGCCGCGAGTCGTTTTGAGCTGTAGGGAGGTGGGGGCGGGAAGAGGCCCCAGCTGCGGCTGATCACACGCCGCTAGGAAAGCTGGTCCTCGCAGTCCCGGACCCAAGGCTAGACTCGCAGTAATCAGCCCAATGTCAGCGTGATTCCAAGATGTCCCAGGTGAGGCTAAGGCAGGGCTTCAGCAGGCACAAAGTCCACGACTACGAGCGGCTGTGGAATAACTAATGATGGTTAGACTGTGAAAGTCTGCATGACATATTGAACCAATTGTCTGTAAATTTTGATTAACTCTTTGAGTTGAGCAAGTAATTCTACGTCTGACATGTCTTCGATGTCAGGATGAGATGTGTAACCGGCTAAAATCGGCCATTTTGCTCCTGGTCTACCTGGTGGACCGAGCCTGGTAATGTGATTTAAATGTTTTAGGGTGCTTTTAAACCAGAGCTCATGCTCCTGGCATGTGAGAGGAATCTCAATATCCTCGACAGGAATATATTCCTCAGGTGGATCATCTTCTTTGTAGAAGTGAAACATTTTTGTTACTGGATGTGATTCTGGGAATTCTATCCATGTGTAGAATACCTCTGTCTGATGAGATTCATGTGTCTCTATCACAAAAACTGCTCTACCACCTCTTGGTGTTAGGCCCTGTTTTATAAGTTTTAGATGATGGCTCTCCTTAAATTTGAAGGAATGACTATCGCATCTTCATCGGTTTCTTGAAAACCTGTATGATTCAAAGCTGCTGCGACTTGGTCGGCTGCAGCCCCACCGGTCACGGTGTTTGTCTTGGTATCGGACATTTTTTAAATGAAAAAATGCAGAGCAAGGGTCAAGGGAACAAAGATAAGGTGTACAATATTTTGGAACACTGTATCCTTCAACGTTGATGTTAGACGGACCGGGAGGGTCGGCCGAGGATAAGGGGAGAGGTCTCCGGGGAGAGCCGTCTCCAGCGATCGTACAGGCAAGTAACTTCCCCCCCCACAGACGGACACCACACAAGGGTAAAGTTCAACGAGACTTTATAGGCAATTCTTTAAGTACGATGGGATGGTACAAGGAGGTCTGGACTCAGGGGTCCCCTCGATTCTGATCTCTGGTTTGGGAAAAGGGTAGCGGGACAGTCTTGTTGCCAAAAGGTGGAAATAGCTCTCAATCCTCGAGCTCGGCGTTCTAGATGATCCGGCCGCGGCGGAGCCAGCAGGTCCCGAGATGGACGAAGGAAACGACGGTCCGCGGCGGAGCCAGCAGGTCCCGATGAGATGATGGTTGCAAACGGTCCGCGGCCACGCCAGCAGGTCCCGACGACGATGAAGGATCGGAAGGTTACGAAGGTTGCGGCAGCGCCAGCAGGCAAGACGAAGGTGCACAAGGCAGAGCTACGGCAGCGCCAGTAGTCCATCAAGGATGAGTTCTTCTTTGCGTCTCTCGACTCCAAGATACAACTGCCTTCCTGCTCTGGAGCTGCCCCAGTTATAGGGCTGATGTTCTTTGATGTCCGGACCCTCGCACCTGGAGGTCGGGAGGTCCGGGACGAGGGTGTCCCGACACCCAGCAGGGGGGTGGAGCCAGCGCCCAGGGAGGCGATGGCCGAGCGGCGCTTGGCGGGGGAGAGCCATCGACACCTCTCTCTCCCATTGACTTGCCAAGTAGCCCGCTCACCTCCTGGGTGGATGGTGGTGCCGGGATGTCTGAGGCCTGGCTAGGCCCAGGGTTGAGGTCGATCGGGGGCCAGGCGGCCTCGTGGTGGAGTGTCCAAGATGGCGTCCCGGATGGGCGCGTGGGCCAGCAGTGGATCGGACCCACGGGGTCGATATGTTCGAAGGCAGGGGTCCCTGAGGGGACGGAGGACGTGCAATGGTGGGGTGTGGTACTTGCGTGACCGGGCTCGGGCCTGGTCGGGCCGGGGGAGAGCGGGCCTTCATGTGGCCTGTCCAACAGTTGAACAAACCAAACAGCTAATACATAGGATTTTTGTCGCTATGGCGGATATTATCCCTACCCATTCCAGATGTTTTATGGAGTATTATGAGTAGGGGACTCTGAGAAAAGCACGACTGAGTTACTTCAGTATCTAGCATTAAATTAGTGCCTTACCAAACCGTTGGGCACCATGTAGTTTAGTTCCTATATCCCTGATAGGCTCTGCGCATTGGAATAATACACCCTATAGATGTGGCATAGGAATGAGGTCAGTATGCCTCTATCGAGTACATTAAACTTAATTACTTGTGTGTGCCAGCTAACTCAGAGGTCACTAGAAACTTCTAGAATGAACAAGAAGGGATTCAATTCTGACAACCGCATAAACATGACAACTTTGTTCCCTTAGAATCGGAACAGTTCTCAGAATCGTGGAAACAATAGATAACAGTTTCACTCAGTCAATCGTGCATGCTTCGTTTCTACAAAGTTTACACAGAGTCTACAATAAAAAGGGTTTATTGAGCAGTCGTATTTCTCGTGCAAGAGATATGAACTGCTACAATCGTAAGACAGAATGCGAATTATAATACGCACAGCATTAGCAGTATGTCACGGTTTAGGTGTGATAGACTTGGACTTCATGTCCCAGAATGCCTGCGGGTGTGTCCGTTCTTTGTGTCTGTTCGGTGGTTCCCCCTCCCTTTTCTATAAGTGCCTCACTTCCTATACACTCGGGGCTTGTCACCTGGAGTGTTAGCCTTCTTCGAGTTCTGAGTATTGTCTACGTGTGCCAGTGATTCTATCTTGGTCCGTTTCCTGACTGGATGAGTGTGCGGGGTTTCCGACCTTGCTTTCTGTTCTCTCCGCGTTCGGCAGGAGCCGCGCTGAGAGTCAGAGGAGACGCCTGCAGAGCCGCGCTGGGAGTCAGAGGAGACGCCTGCAGAGCCGCGGCGTTCCTCCCCTTTGACCTGTTGTGCCGTTCCGAGCAGGAAGACTCGAGCAGTACGAGTCGTGCTGAGAGCGGTTCCTTACGCTTTTGGATTTTCCTTTTGTTCTTTGTGGGAGCCGTGACATTTCCTAGGAGCAACGGTTCCCGGATTGTGTTTATTTTCCGAAGCCTCAACTTTGCAGTTAGGGTGGACATCCAGACTAGGTGTCAGTTCAGAAGTGGAACTCTAACGACACACTAAGGAGGCAAGTGTATTACGTTATGGACGAACACTGGACCTATTAAGGTATTTTTAATCTTTGAAAACACCAGTAGCTGAAAAGATCCAAGCCCTATGCTTTTTTTTGGGGGCTTTCTGTTAAGACATTCATTCTATACAAAACTGTGAGGTGCTGCAGGTGCATTTTCTTTTCTTCCATTCTTTTTTTACTTTATTTTTGCTACTCTTGGATTACTTGGATGTTTGTGGTAGCTTCTATCAGTGAGTGTCGTGGTGAACTACACTTATAGTATATGTCAAGACCAAGAACAGGGGGGGAGTACTTACAGTGTTTTTTGTGTATTTCTGCAGGTACACAGATTATAGCCCTGATGTGAGGGTCCCACTGTCCTTCTGTGCTGTAGATGATTTCTGGCTGCCAGTCCTTTATATTTTATTTCTCCACTTTTCCCCTTCCCTGGGTGGGGTTCTCTTGGTGAGGCGTTATCTGAATCGCTCACTTGGAGCTCCTTCCCTAGGGAGGAGTGAATCTGGCATCTGCCTCGCTCCCGCCGTGTCTGGAACTACAGGTGGGTCAATCTGTTTTATAGTGTGACACAGTAAGATAAGATAATACTGCAATAGCATGGTTTGTAGCTATGACATATATTCATAAAATACATACATAAATAACAGGCTAAAATGTGAATACTCGTCTGGTGCTTCTAGCTAGTTCTACCCCAGTGTACCTAACTTAAGTGTAGTACGAGGTAAGAAGTAGGTGCTGTTTTTCTATAGTCTAGTTTAGCTATAGTTTAGATTGGTGGTACCAAGATTTGCCAAAAGTCCCTCTAGGTTCTAGTCTGCTCCATACCTTAGAATGAGAGAGGTTTGAATCTCTTCCCGGGTCTTGATCTCTACCACCCCGCGAAGGGAGTCAGAAACACTGGAGCTGGATTCTCTGCGAGGAGGATGACAGCGTCTGGTCAGTGCGTCAGGCAGGGACTCGAATTCCTTCCGAATTTACTGTGGCGAGCTGTATCGAGCTGTGCAGCCGAGCTGTGGTTTGCCAGGGCAATGCAGGTATTTTTATACCTAGCAGGTGTTTAGGAATGCCAGTATTGATGTATAATTCGGGCAGAGGAACATCATGAATGAACCCCTAAAAAATAGCTGCTCATGCATAATAAATGAGTTCTTGGAGAAATCAATAATCCAAGCGAGGGGAAGACCTAAAGGCTTAAGAGCCTAGTTTCCCAAGAACTCGTTGTGACGTGGATGGACGGATGTAGGTGACCATGCCTGTATTTGGTTAGCATGGATAATGCCTAAGTAAGGATTGGATTTCTATGCCTAAATAAGGGCAAGGAGAATTGTGCCTATATAAGGGCATAAATCGGGAAACCTATATACGGTATCTAAATCAACACACAACATTACCTGGGGTAATGCACCTATGTTTACAAACTACCGCTGGCATATTGTGCTCCATTCTAGAGGCCACCTTTAGAACAGAAAAACTTCAAATAAATATTTAAAAATATACATCAGATGATCAGCACACAGTTCTGAGGCCCATTGCTCCCATGTTGTATCTTGTTCTGGGAGGCAGATGTGATGGTGAATTTTGGGGGGATGGTAAATGAACCGTGAATTGATGTGGTTTATGGCTGGTGAATAAATGGTAAAAAGTTGAATGAATGGTGAATGGGTGGTGGCCAGTAAATGGTGGATGGATGGATGTAGACATTGAGCGGTGGATGGACAGTATTTGGGTGTATGTAGAAAATGGGCAGATGGATAAATGTTGGAATGGAAGAACAAGCAGCAGTACCTGTGTGAGGCATAGTGTAGCACCACCACAGCATAGATCACTGATGCCATTCAAGTCAGGGTGACATAACCAAAGAAAACCAAAGGCGGGCAGGGCATCTCTACCTAGAGATCATCAATGAGCCGGGAGGAGGGAAGGTGTCTAGCATGAGCAGTCGGGAATCAGCAGGGACAGGAGCAGTTGAGTGGCAGCAACATAAGCAACTGGAAGAGACATGCTTAGAAACAAATGTGAACAGTCTGATGCAGAGTGACCATTCTGATGAGAAGGACCAATCATAGGGCAGTTGAAAGGTGGAGCGGGCGCTAGGGCGTAGAAATGTTAATGTTATTTGTATTTATAGAGCGCAGACTGATACCCGAAGGTGTCCTGGCGCTATGAGAAGACCTTCAAAGAGCTGAGCGTAAAGACATCCAGTAAACTAGAGAAGAGCCACGTTTTTTAAGCCTTTCTGAAAGGCAGGAGGTTAGGAATGTCTCTGAAGTTCAGCGGTAGAGAGTTTCACAATTGCGCCGCATTAAACGTGAAACTCCTTCCGCCCCAATTTGCTTTTTTATTCGAGGGATGATGATGAATTTTTAGTCGGCAGACTGTAGTACTGTTATGTTATGTTATGTAATGTTATGTTAATAACAACTTATAGAGCGCGCGGACACCCGTAGGCTTCATGGCGCTAAAGCATGTACCAGGTAAAGCATTATATAGGATATAACACATTGGTTCAAATATTCTGGTCCAATGCCATGAAGAGCCTTAAATATCAGGCATAGGGACTTAAATTGGGTACATTTACTGACCGCAAGCCAGTGCAGTTGTTTCATTTTGTCAGAGATAGATTTATATTTAGGTGTAGCTGTTATAACTCGTGTCAGTTACTCCCACGCAGCGGATCTTAGTGCTGCTGCGGGTTGAATACTTCTTTCGCCGCCATTCCCCACAAGACCTTAGGCCACGCCTACTGCAATGAGGCCAAGCCCCCTTTCACCTGGTATCTACATAAGTCGCGCTGACTTCTAGTGTGCGGTAGAAGTTACTTGCTCCTGAGGCGGAAGCCGGGAGAAAACGCTCGAGAACATTTTAAAACATGCATTTTGTATTTGTGTTTTTACTCACCCTGCTCTCTTGTACTTGGGCAATTCCCCCCTGAAACCACTCGTGTCAGTTACTCCCGCGCAGCGGATCTTAGCGCTGCTACGGGTTGAATACTTCCTTCGCCGCCATTCCCCACGAGACCTTAGGCCACGCCCACTTCCGTGAGGCCACGCCTCCCCTCCCCATAACTATGTGCATTCCCCGTGCGCGCAGCGGACGAGCACAGCGGGTGAGCCGCCAGCGCGCCAAAGGCAAGCCCGTCTGCGCCCGTCCGCGACCGTCCGCGACCGGCCGGGACCTGGGGCCACGCACCCTGCTCCTGCTCTCACTTATACCTCGGCTCAGTTGCTCTCTTTTAATGCAACTCAGTCCATTGCCCCCTCCCTGCTTCAGCGCACAGTCGCCCTGGGGATCTCTGTCCCTTCGCACCCCTCGTCTGGATCTACGCTTTTCACTCTCCGGTTACACGTCCCTCCCCTTCCTGCCCCTCCTCCCCTTTCTCCCCCCACCACGGCCACTCCCTACCTGCTAAACACTAGATCGGCTGGTAGGCACCAGCTCGAGCTCTTTAACTTACTGGACACAGAGGCCCCTGACTTTCTGTTCCTCAAAGAAACTTGGTTCTCGGCCGACTCCCTCCCTGATCTATTGTCCACTCTCCCCGACTCCTACTATGCCCTTCGGGCGGATCGCCCTGCTGGTAAAACCGGTGGAGGGGTGGCGATGATCACTCGCTCCAACTTTCAGTTCCAGCCTCTTCCCCACCCTCCCATACTTGGTGTTGATTTTTTAGTTGCCCGCTCAGTTAACCTTTTGGCCCCCCTCACAATAGTCTTATGTATCATCCCCCTCAGAACATGCCCTCTTTTGTGCCTGCTCTGCAGGAACTCTTGGCCACGCTTATGGTCAATAATTCTTCTGTGCTTCTTTTGGGAGACTTCAATTATTGGCCGGACGACCCCAGGGAAGACCAGTTCTCCAAGGATTTCTCGGCCACTCTCCATTGCCTCAACCTCCTCCCCCACGTTCACTCCCCTACTCATGTTCATATCTTAGACCAAATATGGTCAGCCAGCTGCACTATTCTCTCCCCCACTGTCCTCCCATGCACCTGGTCCGATCACTTTCTGATCTCTTTCTCCATCGAGCTTGAAGCACCTGAGAAACTCCCCTTATCCAAGAATATCTTGGCTCGCAATTGGAATCGGGTTGATCTCAACTCTCTCGGTGCTTCTCTCGCTTCCTCTCCCCCCGATCTTCTTAATCTTTCCCTTGATCTTCAAGTAGACGCCGTGAATCACTGGCTGTCCTCTTCTTGTGACCTGGTTGCCCCCCTCAGGGAAGTCAAGGCTTGCCATCCCCATGATGCCCAAAAGTGGTTTCCGGACGAGCTGAAAATTCTTAAACTGTACCTTAGGCGCAACTACTGTCCTCTCTTGCGAGCCAAATACAAGTCTCTTCTAGCTAACTACAAGAGGGCTATCCTCTCAGCTAAAACCACTTACTTTTCGGAGAAAATCACCTCATCAGCCAATAAACCCAAAGAGATTTTCTCCATAGTTCACAACTTAGTTGCTTCTGACAGGGCCAACCCTAAACTCATCCCCTCCCAAGCTCTCTGTTTGTCCCTGAATGATTTTTTTGTTAGAGAAGATCGCGAAGATCAAATCTAACATCCCTTCAGTATCTTCGCCACCCCCCTCCCCTGCTCTCCCTCCACCCTCTTCTTCCCTTGACCAGTTCCCCCCCCATCTCTCTGGACTCCTTTCTTGCTCTACTCCAGAAAGTGAAGTCAGGCTCCCCGGCCGACTGTGTTCCAGCTCGCATTCTGAGAGAGCTCTTTACTCACTGCCCTGATTCCCCCCTTTCTCTTCTTAATGCCTCTATCTCCTCAGGCCTAGTCTCGAAATCCTTTAAATCGGCCATAGTTCTCCCCATTTTAAAAAAGCCCGGCTCAGATCTCTCCCTCCCGTCCAAATTTAGACCCATTTCCCTTCTTCCATACCTTGGGAAGATCTTAGAGAGTTATATTACAACCTGTCTCTCCACTTTCATTGAGGACAACCACCTTCTGGCCTCCCACCAAGCGGGATTCCGCCCGGCCCACTCTACTGAGTCAGTGGTCCTGTCCGTTCTAGACGAGCTAAAGAGCAAGGCTGATTCCAACCTACCCCAAGCCTTGGTGCTCCTTGATTTGTCCGCTGCGTTTGACACGGTCGACCACTCCATCCTTCTCGGCCGTGTCCGCGCAGCGGGCGTTCGGGGTACTGCCCTCTCTTGGCTCGCCTCTTTTCTTCAAGAACGGACTCAGGCGGTCCATCTTTCTGGTTTCATTGCCCCTACCCGCTTGGTCCCTTGCGGGGTCCCCCAAGGTTCCTCTATGTCCCCTCTTCTTTTTAATCTTTACATCCACCCTCTCATTCTCTCTCTTCTTGACATGGGGGTCTCCGTGTATAATTATGCGGATGACCTCCAGTTAGTATTTGATCTTTCCTCTCCTTTGGACTCCCTACCTAAATTCCACTCTACCCTAGCTTTCATCTCCGAGTGGATGAACCACAACCAACTTAAACTCAATCTGGACACGACGGAGTTGGTCCTGACTGGCCCTACCACCTCCCCCTGGTCTGCCGCCTTTTGGCCCTCCACCTTTGGCCCCCCGCCCATACCAGCGGCCTCTGCTAAGACCTTGGGCATTAAAGTCAGCCGGGACCTCTCCATGCATGCCCAGATTAGTTCAGTTGTCTCCTCCTGTTTCCTTTCCCTCCGGATTATTCGGAAAGTGTCCCGTTTCTTTTCTTCCGATGCTCCTAAACTTATTATTTTGGCAATGATTCTTTCTCGTTACGGGAATAGCCTCTACGTGGGCATCCCGGCCAACGAACTACGCCGTCTTCAGGCTATCCAGAACCAGGCCGCCTGTCTTATCCTCCACCTTCCCAAGTCCTTCCACATCACTCCTGTTTTGAAATCCCTTCACTGGCTTCCCATCTGCCAGAGATCTCTCTTCAAAATGGGTTGTCTGACCTTCATGGCTCGTGCCCGCACTGCCCCGGCTTTCATTAATTCCCTCATCAGTCCCTACACTCCCAACCGTGCCCTCTGTTCCTCCAATCAGGCTCTTCTTAATGTTCCGCGCTTCCGCAGATCCAAAACCGGAGGCACCAGATTCTCTGTATTAGCCCCTCGCTTCTGGAACAGTCTTCCACTGTCCATTAGATCCATTCCAGTCTACCTACAATTCCGCAAGACCCTTAAGACCTTCCTGTTCTCCCATTCGTACTCCTGCTGATCTCCTCTCGGTAGAAGCCCTTACATCTCAGCCCTCTACTTCAGCGCCAGGAAGCCGCGTGGTCACAGTGCGCTCTATCAAGAATTTTTAACTTCAACTAACTTCATAAATCTGGCTGCCGCATTTTGCAGAATCTGTAGCTTATTCATCGACTCTTTATGGACCGTTAGATATAGACTATTACAATAGTCTAGTCTAGACATTATGAGGGCAGAGACCACAGTTTGTTGTGCTTCCTTCGGCAGCAGGGGCATGATTTTTTTGGCAAGATTTAAGCATGTATGAGGTAGTGGAGATAACATGGTTGATGTGATGCCTAAAACTCAGTTTATCATCAATCAGGATTCCTAGGTTCTTGACCTTTTTGATTGGCCCAGGTAAGGGTCCCATCTCATCTGGCCAACAACTTGGGGTCCAAAAGATGGGGTCATTTCCAAAGAGAACAACTTCAGTTTTATTGGAATTAAGCTTCAGGCAGTTCTAGGACATACAGTCTCCCACAGCTTTCTACATTCCTGCAGCCTTGTCGCGGTTTCATGTACGTTCTCTGGTAATAGTGCCACGACAATTTGGGTGTCCTCAGCGTAGGAGGTAAGAGCAAACCCTAAGCTCTGAATAAGGGATAAGCGGAGCTAGGGAGGATACGTGAACATTGAACAACGTTGGGCTCACTGATGAACCCGGCGATACACCACACGGCAGGGAGAAAGATTTAGCTTCAAAACCATCTAATGTCACTGTTTGGGTTCTGCTTTTGAAAGAACAATGGTTCAAGGTAGGCCTTAAGAGGTCCTTAGTGGGGAGTAGAACAGAGACAACAACAACAAGGATAAAAACACAACAATTATGTACAAATAGAACGGTTGAAATTCCTTAGGTAGGTCCCACCCAAGGAATTTCACCCGTTCTATTTGTACATAATTGTTGTGTTTTTATCCTTGTTGTTGTTGTGTGACAGTCCGTTCACTTTGATCACTTATGTCACGTCCTGCACCTTACTATTCACCTGAGCACCTGCAATACAGTATAATTATTTATGTATATCCTTGAAAAAAGAGTAAAATAAAAACTCCTACCTGTACCTACTACCTCTGCTCCCTAGCGACTTATTAAGTACTCGCTCTCTGTTCTACTCCCCACTAAGGACCTCTTAAGGCCTACCTTAAACCATTGTTCTTTCAAAAGCATTTCGTTACCCCAGGTTCTACTGTATGGGGTCCCCTTGTTTTTAGCAAACACTGTTTGGGTTCTGTTAGCAAGAAATGATTTAAGAAGCTTCCACGCGTTGTTTTAGACCCCTAGTTTATCCAACCGGTCCATCAACAGCGTGTGATTGACCGTGTCGAAAGCCGCAGACAGGTCTAGCATGATCAGTACGGCTATCTCCCCATGATCCAAAATAGTCCTGATTTCCTCTGTGGACTTAAGAAGTGCTGTTTCTGTACTGTGGGTCTTTCTGAAACCATACTGGGTTGGGTCAAGGGCCTGTGAGTCCTGCAAAAACTTAGTGAGTTGGGAATTCAGATTACTTTTATGAGTTTAGCAGGAAGGGGTAGCCTTGAAATAGGTCTAAAATTGTTGATATCCCTAGCATCCAAATTAGTCTTTTTAAGGAGAGGCAGGATAGAGGCATTTTTCCATTCCTTGGGGAAGTATCCCTCTTGATAAATGTTGTTAATAATGTGGGTCAATTGTGTTGCAACAGGCCCAGCTGCCATTTTTACAATTGAGCACGGACAGGGATCGGTTGGGGAGCCTGATTTAACTTTTTCCAAAAGTTTGTGAGTATCTGCTTCCTCTAACCTAGAAAAAAGGTTAAGAGTAAGCATGTCAGAATTAGTGGCCTGCTGACATTCAGTTAGACTGATACTATGGTCAGACGAGGATTCTGAAAAATTTAAGAAAATACTGTTAACTTTGTTAAAGAAACTTTGAGCAATTTTGTTGCAGAGCTCTTGACTGGCCACAATAGGAGGAGTCTGAGGATGAGCCAAAGATTTTACAATTTTGAAAAATTCTTCGGAGAATTTTTGGCTGATGTAATTTTGTTGCTAAAAAATTATTGTTTTGAGCTTTTAAGTAGTTGTTTGCACAGTGCCAGACCTGCTTTGTATTCCTTTTTATCATTTTCCTTATAACCCCCCCCCTCCATATTATCTCCAGGCATTTACAGGCCTGCTTTTGGTCCTTTAACTCCTTCGAATACCATGTGGCAGAGGGAGGCTGTCTGGTATGGATAAAACTTTTTACAGGGGCTAACTTGTTCAGTTTCCAACCATTTAGTGTATGCTCTGGTTGTGTCATCTAAATTGGTAGGAATAGAAGTAATGGTGTTGGTTAATGTTTGAGATAGGTCCTCCGCTTTTATCTTGTTCCAGGCTCTATTCTTAGTGTAGCTTAAAGATAAATTCTGCGTTTTGCGGTCGGGTATTAAGAGCTCAAAGAGAAATGCCAAATGGTCAGACCAGATTATCGGCAGAGTTTTAGTTACTGAGAGATGCAGATTATTTGAGAAAATCCGTCTAAGGTATGACCGGCTAAGTGTGTGGCACCCCTGAGCAATTGTTCCAAGTTACCACCTTTCATGAGATCAAGTAAATTAAAGGTATCAGTATCCAGGGTCACTTCCAGATGGTAGTTAAAGTTATGTTATGTTATGTTAATTTGTATTTGTTAAACGCTTAATACCGGAAGTCTATAAGCGCTCCAAGAAGAAGGCTGGGGTACCTGATAAATTAGCAGGGTGATTGTGTCCAGGCCTCTGTAAACAAGATGGTCTTTAATTGTTTCCTGAAGGGCAGGAGGCGGCTTTCCGCACGGAGGTGTCTCTGCAGTTTGTTCCAGAGAGTGGGCATGGAGCTAGAGAAGGCTTGTCCTCCTTTAGGAGCGTAGTTAAAGCGGGGGATTTTTAAGAGGCAGTCCATGGAGGATCTGAGAGAGCGAGTGGGTGTATATTTCTGAAGGCGTTGTTTAATATACACAGGGGCTTGACCGTAAACAGCTTTGTGAGCTATGCAGAGGCCTTTAAATTTAGCTCTTTGTTTAAGCGGAAGCCAGTGAAGGCGTTGAAGGAGGGGTGTTGCTCGCGTATGCCTCGGGAGTTTGAAGATGAGTCTGGCGGCATCATTCATTACAATTTGTAATCTGCTCACTAAGGAGTCCGGCAGTCCAATATAAAGTGAATTGGCATAGTCAAGGCGAGCTAGGATCATGGCAGATACCACTGTTCTCATAGTGAAGAATGAAAGGATGGGGAGAGTTTCCTCAGGAGTCTGAGTAGGCCGACGCAGGTGCCAACCACCGTGAAAACTTGGTTGGCCATTGTAAGTTCAGCGTCAATTTTGATTCCCAGGCTTTTGACTACTGGGGCTGGTGCTGGGGTGTCGCCTAGCTCCTGGGGCCAGAAAAGGGAGTTCCAGGGGTTAAGGGCATCTGTCATGGCTAGAAACTCCGTTTTATCTGGATTGACCTTCAGGGAATTGGAGGTCATCCAGTTGATGGTAAAGCGGAGTATCTCTTGCGCTCGGAAGTGAGATTGAGCAGAGTTTTCAATTTGCAAGATAACCTGGGTGCCGTCGGCATTGTTGTAAACTTGACACTCCATGTCTGCCAGGGCATTGATTAACGGGCTGAGATAGATATTAAACAGGAGCGGTGATGAAGCCGACCCCTGCGGTACTCCACACAGGATTGGTCTGCTCTCAGAGACCCAATCATTCATCTGAATTTTTTGAGTGCGGTCCGTTAGGAACGAAGTGGTCCATTGTAGGGCGGAGCCCCCAATCCCAATACATCGAAGTCTACCCAGGAGTGTGGCGTGGTTGACCGTGTCGAACGCTGCCGACAGGTCAAGGAGGATCAGTACGCAGGGTTTCTTCATGTCCACAGTAAGCCTGATGTCGTCAAGCACTGACATCATCACTAATTCCGTGCTATGGTGAGCCCGGAAGCCAGCCTGTCTCCTAGGAGATGGTGCTCCCCCAAGCACCTAGATAGATTTTGCAAGACATGTTGTTCTAGAATTTTTGCGAGAAAGGGGAGTAGGGAGATGGGCCTATAGTTTTTCATGTTAGAAGGTCACCAAGAATGGTATAAGAGTTAGAGCAAATACCCCTTTCTAGTATGCTGCTGAGTGAAATGCATCACTGACCTGTCCAGATGAATTAAAACCAGCTTGCACCACCTGTGAGCTTGACGTAGTGCCTCTCAGTCAAACACAGCAAGCACTGATTAGAATAAAACACATCTGGGGCCGTATAATACAATGCAGTGCATTTTCTTTGTTAGCACCGGTGCGCTTGTTGCTAGCAAGGAGAGTGCGCCATATTAGATTGAAAGTGCTGCCCCCAGGTCAGCTGAAAACTCGTGATGCCCCAGAGAGGCAGTGCATTCAAGGGAAATACGAAGCGCCTTTGAAGCAGCCCCTCTGTGTTTCACTGTGCAGGCTGTAAGTCGCTTACTCTTTTAAGAGGGGAGAGAGAACTCATTGCAGGTGGGTGCAGTGAGTGGCTGCACCCACCTGCAAGGGGATATGTAGGTAGCCCATAGGGCCCTCTTCATCCCCTCTAGAGGGATGCCATCAGGGGAACTCTGACAGTGAACCACCAGTCAGCGAGTCTCCTGACAGCTTCTTTACCTTTACGCCCCGGACTATAATAAGGTGCAGAGTTAAAGAGATTCCATATTTGCATGGGGACACGCCCCCATTCCATGCCAATGAAGGAATTGCCTCTGATGATAGTGTGGGCACTATATGTGCACCAGCGCTATCTGTACTTCAGAAGGGCAGCACAAGCGTCTGCAGCTTCTTCTGTAAAACCAAAGTGCCCTGGGTGCAAACAACGTGTGTGCAAACTCCTATTGCATCCCCGGGGCACTTTGTACAATACAGGGCCTAGACATCCCCTTGCAGGAGGGTGCAGTAACTCACTGCACCCCCCTTCAAGGGAATCTCCCAGCCCTTTTAAAAGTGCAGGTGATTTGCCATCTAACCAGTGAAACTGCGAAAGAAGAGCTAAAGAAGCAAGAACTGAAACTACTGGTGGACTTTGGCACTAAGGCCTGCCTGCTCCTGTACCAACAATCGTGACAACCTCTCTAGTTCTGCATGGTCCAAACACCTCAGAGGTCCTGTCGTGACGGAGAGGTTGGGATCCGACAGTGTGGGCGACTGACAGTAGGGCAGTAGGACCCTGTGGGTCCTCAGGCAGAGTGGCCAGGTCACCGGACACCAGATCCGGTGACGGGACAGGAAGGGGACAGACGATGACCAGGACAGGGACGTGGACGGACGTGGGGACGAGCAGCTACATGATGTGAGAATAAAGGAAAGTTAAACTAACCTGCGTCCTGTGTGTGATATACATTCCTGTGCCCAGCATGGACATGACAACTGGCGACGAGGTCAAGAGACGGATCGACGCGTGTCCACCGAGGCGCCATCGGAGATAAAGGAGCACCCCTGGATGCGCAAATAGTGGGATTTAGATGGAGGAGAAGAGGAAATATTGGAGTGCACCTCGACAGCCTCTGAGAGCAGATCCAGCCGACCACGGTAAGCGCTGAAAAGAAGAGCGCGATTAGAAAGTAGTGGAGCGAGCTCTCGCGAGATGTGTTGAAGAGGCTGGCGCGAGCAGTTGCGAGAGTATCAAGAACACCGGCGGCCATACTTGAATGGGGCGATTTGAGAGAAAATCAGTGGGCCGGCCCCGGCGAAAGGGGTGCAGAGATGATGACTTTCTACGAATGGTTGGCTGTGCGCTAGGGGAGACCTACGCGTACACGGCCAAGTGGAGATGCTGACTTTCTACGAGTGGTTGGCTGTGCGTTAGGGGAGACCTACGCGTACACGGCCAAGTGACATCGTATGTCTGTGTCAGCCAGGGCCCAGGCTTGAGGGCATCTAGAAGACTGTCAATGCGAAATGGAAAAAGAACAACAAATAAAAAAGAGAAGAGAAAATATACTCTAAGTGGCGGCCATCTTATGAACAGGCAATGTGATTGTGACCGCGAAATTGCGCGAAATAGCGGCGGCCATTTTAGATGAGGACAGAAGGACAATGGAGCGGCCATTTTAAGGCCAAATAATGTCGTAAAGGAAGAAAATGACAAGAAAAGACAATTAGAGAATAGAAATAAAGAAAACAAAGACAAACTAAGGAGAATAAAGAGGCATAATAAGGACAAAAGAGCAAAGAACACTCAAGTATTGTGACGGCGGACATTAAAAGAAGAGGAAAGAGCAGAGCAGCTGTTTCGAAGTCAGGCAAAGGGCAAATAAGAAGAATAGCATAAGACAAGGTGAATTAAAGAGAACGCGAATAACAAAAAAGGAACAGAGAAGAAGAGACAAAAAAAAAAAAAAAAAAAAAAGAATGGAAAAGGTCTGAAAGGAGAAAGAAAGGAAAATAACAGTTTTGAGTGAAGAATAAAGGACAAACAAAGCGCAAAAAAGGGCGCACAAGTGGAAAAAGGGCAACAAGAGAAAGAAAGAAGACAGTGCAATAAGAAAAAGGAAAACAATAAGTGAAAGGAAGAGAAAGGACATAAAGAAAAAGACAAATCGATAAAGAGAAAAGAAGAAAAGAAGATAAAGAGATAAGAAGAAAATAAAGAGAAAAGGAGAAGAAAAGAAGAAAGAAGACAAAGAGATAAGAAGAAAATATAGAGAAAAGAAGAAGAAAAGATAAAGAGAAAAGAAGAAAGTAAAGAGGAAGAAAGAAGATAAAGAAATAATAAGAAAATAAAGAGAAAAGAAGAAGAAAAGAAGATAAAGAGATAAGAAGAAAATATAAAGAAAAGAGGAAAATAGAGATAAAAGAGAAAAGAGGACAAAGAGAAAGAAAACAAAAGGAAAGACATAAATATAAGAATAAGTCGCAGGAAGGATACAAATATAAGAAAACAAGAAAACAAAGAAGAAGAAGACTAGGAAAGCCCAGAAGAGGCTGAATAAGAAAAGAAAAGAAACAAAAGGACAAATAAGAAAAAAAAAAAAAAAGAATAAAGGAAAAGCCAGAGATAAGGCCAAATAGAGGAAAAGACAGAAAAGAGAAATAACAAAGAAAGGAGGGACAAAGGTCACCAAAGAAACAGAAAAGAGAAAAGGAGAACATAGAAGAGAAGAAAACAAAAGGAAAGACACAAAGACAAAGGAAATAAAATGGGTAAAAAGGAGCAACGTGACAGGACTTTGGCGCAGGAGAAACAGCAACAAAAGGAAAGGACAAAGGCATACAATGAGCAGAGCGGACAGGCGCCACCAAGGAAGATCAAGGCAAGAGACACTGCACGGCCAGGACAAAAGGTGGTGAGACAGAAAGAAAGAATATCGATATTCAGACAACAGGTTCTCCAAAGATTCACTGGCGGTGACGAAAGTGAAAGGATCGATGATAATGGCTGTCTCCGACCGACAACAAACAACAAGGAAAAGATAGCGTTTCAAGGAGCTAAAGGCGGATGAAGAAGAAATGGCAGCGGCAACTGTAGCCACATAGAAGGAGAAAGATAGAGGACAAGGAAGCGACGGAGACACTAGATCACGAAGGACATTCAGTAAATAACAGAGACTCATTGAAGAGATGTAGAGTGACAAGTTCTCTCTCTCTCTCTCTCTCTCTCTCTCTCTCTCTCTCTCTCTCTCCTCTCTCTCTCTCTCTCTCTCTCTCTCTCATTATTTCACCTTCATCAATATAACTGTGAATGAGGACTATGATAAATGTGCCACGAACATTTGTTTGCAACAAGGGGGGAGATGTCGTGACGGAGAGGTTGGGATCCGACAGTGTGGGCGACTGACAGTAGGGCAGTAGGACCCTGTGGGTCCTCAGGCAGAGTGGCCAGGTCACCGGACACCAGATCCGGTGACGGGACAGGAAGGGGACAGACGATGACCAGGACAGGGACGTGGACGGACGTGGGGACGAGCAGCTACATGATGTGAGAATAAAGGAAAGTTAAACTAACCTGCGTCCTGTGTGTGATATACATTCCTGTGCCCAGCATGGACATGACAGGTCCTCCTGTACTTTGCCAAGCCGTTAGCATCTCCCTTGAAGTGGAGGAGCCACGTCTGCAAAGTGTGGTTCACCGTTCTGCTGTTCTCCGAGTCCACCAGCATAACAGCAACCCAGGAGGAGGTCATCAAGCTCTAGGAGGTCAGAGCCATCTCACCACCAAGTGAGAAGAGGCCAGGACCAATACCCAGGGTACCGGACCCCTTGCAGCATTCAAATCATGTTTGAGTCCAATCCAGACTCCTACTCCAAAACGACCAATCAGCCGCATGGGAAATCAGCATCACAGCACTGAGATGGCCCATCTGTCTTGTTTTGCCCCTCTCCCCTCTGCATGTCTAACTGTGAACCGTGAGTGCCTTTGACGCACAGGCCCATCCGAGCAAATCCCTCTGCACAAGCTCACCAGCTCCGGTCCATGACAACCGCCTGTGCTCCATTGCTTCCAGGACCCCCCGGACCGAGCCCACCATTTGGAGCTCCCTGACTTCTCCCCAAATCTTCCTCTGCAGCCTATTTCAAGGTGGCCTCCCTCTTTGCCTAAGGTGTAGCGCACAAGGCTGCCAACTCGTCTATCACCAATGCACCCTGACGCTCCAGGGCAGGTATCTCCAAACTGCTGGCGGTGCTTTAGACCTTGGCCCCCTAGCATCTTAAGTCCTAAAGGGGACCCCGGGAATACAATCGCAAGTACCAGTATTCAGTATATGTTTTTTCCTCTATAGGAAAGCCTTTGGCATTTGTGCTACAATTTTACTTACCTGTTAAATTGATATCCTGAAATGTACTTTCCCAATTATGAAGTTCTTGGTGTTAAAATATATATATAAGTACTTGTTATCTTTCAAAATTGGTCTTGAGTTTCTTCTTGAGTGTGTGTCTCATTTATTAACTCTGTGGGTGCTCAGCAAATGTATAACACTACCCTCTGATCAGCCTAAACTGCTCGCCCACATTACCACAAAAGAGAGCATTTTGCATTATTAATTGAAATCCCATAAATCAATGAGGGGTGTCTGGACTTTCTACATAGTATACCTCTTTTTGGTGCACTACATAAAAAGCCAGCTTCCTACATGGTGGTATGATGATAAGTGGTGCCAGCCTGGAGGGCAGTGCCCTTATTTGTTTGTATTGCACTAGTGTGAACATCACACTGTTTGTATCCAAGCTAAAGGACCTCATTAGTAAATCAGAATTAGGACCATGAAGACTTTTTTAACTTGCACTTATGTTTTAGTAAGAGTTCCGCTTACAAACCACATTGAGCCCACCCACTCACACTAGGTGCAGTGGGTGAGGATCCGATGATGAAGCATGCCACTGGTGGTACTAGTGGGGGAGGATCCTACTGATATCCATTTGAGAGAAGGGACACACTGATTCACGTGGGTGCAGATTCCGTTCCACTTTGATATATATTGACACCAGTTAATTTGACTTCTTAAAATGTTAGGAGTTCATCAGTTGTGAGGCGTTCCCTCTTTTGTGTACTGATTACAACGTTTAAGGGAGGTTGAGGGTTGCCTCAAATTAGCTTCTCCTTGCCCCTGGTTTTTCTACATGCGACTTTATACCACAAAACAGTGGGGCCAGCATCAAAACAGTGTTACACCACTGCAGCATAAGACCTACGGACAGAAGAGGGATGCAAAAGTGGTGAGAAAAACAAAATACGAAAATTAGAAAAAGAAATATTTTGAAACAAAGTGAAAATACCCCACAAGTACAGAATACCAGCGCTGACATAAACAAAGAAAGCCATTTATAAAAAAGAAACAGGCAGAAAAATGATATGCATATCATTTGAGCATGTTCCCAGAGACATTGGACCATGCCGTAAAAATGTTAAAAATCTCTGGTTTACCACACTTATGTCTACTTTGTGCAGCTCGGTTAGAAAAGCCAAGCCCAGAAAACCCTCAGGCTACTGCCTACTTTAAATGGTGCCAGTGTTTGAAGCTGGTCACATCGGAGTAAAGAAAATGTGGATGAAAAAGAGCAAACTGTACACGGATAAGGCTGGTTCTCCTATAAACTGACAGACTATACTTCAAATAGACCTGAAAGAAAGACTAGAATCTCAGTCCCTGTCTGGAGATGCAGAACCAGTAACAGGCCAACATTTCCAGCCTTCACTTCAGACTCATTTCTTTTAAAAACATACTTTATTGGTTTTCTATTTATATTCACCCTAATTGGCAATGTCATAGAGCCTTTACATTACAGTTTGCCCAGTGTGATGTTATATAGTTACATGCGACAATGTGTTGTAATTAGGTACTGTGTCATTACAGAATCTTATGTCGTACATGTACATTATACTTTTCCTTAATTAATGTAGGCAAACATTATATGATACAAGCCACCCAATCCACCTCCCCCCAACTGTGTTCCAGCAATATTCACAATATTAATACATAGTTTACGGCTGAATTCAATTTGCATATCTCTCTGTAGTGTAGTGATCGTGTCCCTCAGCCCAATCCTTTGTACAGTATACTCTTGTGCACCCGTGTGTCAGAGCTGTCTATTGTGTGTTCAGGGTAGTAGGTGTGAGATCAGGGTCTATACTTTTAAGGCTTCTAACCTGATATCCCATTCCATGGATATCTGATTTTTCGACAACCCACGGGCCTCCTCGCGACGAATAGCAATGCTTTCTGCGCTACCCCAGCGTAGCATTTCACCTTTCCAGGTGTATGTCGCAGGAGCTTTTCATGACTTTCATCTCATGGTTATAGATCTCTTGGCTAAGATGAGTGCAAGCTCAAGGAATCGGAGTTGGACCTTGTGTGAGGCGGGGCGTTTGCGTAGGCGTAACAGGCACTCCAACACAGAGTCCGCGATATGAAGGTGTGTGGCTGCCTCTACGTAATGTCGGTCTTCCCCCGAAAACATCCTCAGGCGCGGGCCTGCCCATAGCATGTGTGTTTATTTTATTTATTTATTCAGAGTTTTATATATAGCGCGAACAAGATCTTTGCAGATATCAGAGCGCTTCACAGAGACAGGGGGTGAACAGGGGGGTGACTAAGCATAATATTGGGTATTTTTTTATTTTATTTATTTATTTATTTTTTGCATTTGTAATGCGCACAGATACCCACAAAGGGTTTCCCGGCGCCAGGGCTAAGAGGTCAAAACATAGAGGGCAGTAACTGTCAAGAACCACAATTATTTATTAAAAAGCCAAGTTTTAACGTTTTTCTTGAAACTGGCAAAATTATCCTCCTTCCGTAAGGCTAAAGGGAGGGAGTTCCAAAGAACTGGTCCCAGATGGGAGAAAGATTTTCCCCCCACTCTGGCCAGTTTGAACCTGGGAATCACGAAATTTGCTCCATTTAAAGAACGGAGATTGCGTGCAGGAACATGGGGCCTAACCAATTTTTGCTGGTATTTTGGTGCGGTCCCTGCCCTGATCTTAAACATGTATGTCAAGGCTTTGAACCGAACTCGGTTCTCTACCCTCAGCCAATGTAGGTCCCTCAGATGCTTCGAGATCCTAGCTGTCCTAGGAATCTTGCACAGCAACCTGGCTGCGGAGTTCTGGACCAGCTGCAGTCTCCTGGTCACGGCTAGATTGGAACCCAGGTATAAGATGTTACCGTAGTCAAGCCTAGATGTAATTAATGCATTGACTACGGTCTTCTGGGTATCCACAGGCAGCATCCAGATAATCTTCCGCAGCCATTTAAGGATCGTGAAGCAGATACCAGCCACTTTGTTAGCCTGCTGTTTCATTGATAATGAATCATCGATGCACACCCCCAAATTTCTAGCCTGGGTAGCCGGGGTGGGGAAGGCACCCAAAGATGGCGGCCAATGGATGTCCTGCCACAGATCTCTATTTTTCCCCAGGAGAAGAATCTCCGTCTTCTCCCCGTTGAGCTTCAGCTGGTTCGTTGACATCCAGCAGGCCTAGTTTCAGCACAGAGGGGGATGAAGACTCTGAGTTGGTAAGGGAAAAAATAATCTGCGAATCATCCGCATAGGTCATAAGTTCTAGACCTACCCGCTCTGCCAAGTCGGCGAGGGGGCGGAGATACAGGTTAAAAAATAGCAGGCTCAAGATTGAGCCCTGGGGCACGCCGTGGGGTGACAGAAAAATGTCCGACTGGGCATGTGAGGACGAGATCTGAAACGTCCTGTTGCTCAAGTAAGATCTAATCCAGTCCAGCGCTGTCCCTCCGACACCATCCTCACTCAGCCTGACAAGCAGTCTGTTGTGTGAGATGGTGTTGAAGGCCGCGCTTAGATCAAGCAGAACAAGAGCAACCGTTTGCCCGTCGTCCAAAAGTCCCCTGATCTTCTCCGTGACTCCCAGGAGGGCAGATTCGGTAGAGTGGCCTGCCCTAAAACCCGACTGGGAAAAATGGAGTAGGTTGTTGTTCTCCGTGTATGTTGAGAGTACACCATGGATGTGCTTCTCCAAGATTTTTGAGAATGCTGGCAGCAGGGATATCGGGCGATAGTTGGCCAGCACCTCTGGATCAGCTGACGGCTTTTTCAACAGAGGGCTGACCATGGCGTGCTTCCAGGACGCCGGGACGGTTGCCAGATGAATGGAGGCATTTAGTGTCTCGGCAATAATCCCCAAAGCACTATCGTCCAGTTGGCTCAGAATGTTAATTGGGAGAGGGTCGCATGGGGAGCCCGATTTAATAGAAGTGGCTAAAGATTTCAGGGTGTCCAGGGAGATGGGTGGCCAGGAGTCAAGCCGATTTCCTGGTAGGCTTTCTAGGGGAGGAACTTTCCTGTCATCCCTCACCGGAACATTAATGTTGGCAAGAATAGTCTCGATCTTTTCCACAAAATACGTGGCAAGGTCTTGACATTTTTGAGGGGTTAGGGGACGTGCAACTGCCATAGAGTTTGCTCCGGCTAATTCTTTAACTGTGTTAAAAAGGGTCCGTGCTTTATTGGCTGCAGTATTGATGGTCTCTGTTACATAGGATGCTTTGGCTCTAGCACAGGCCGTGTGATAGAGATTTCTGGCCTTACGATATGCTTCCTTTTTTAGAGGATCATAATGTTTGCGCCATTTCCTCTCAAGTCCCTTACACTTGGTTTTTTCTAGTTTTAGTTCTTCCGTATACCAGGGGGCCGGGGGACGATGGACATTCCCTCTACACCTGGTAGCGGGCAGACAGATGTCAACTGCTCTCTCTAACCAGGTGTGGGCTTCCAGCGCATTTCTTTCCATATCAGCACCCAAGACAGGGAGGGATACCTGTAATGCGTTCTGTAACTCAGTTAGATCTAACTTTTTCCAATTTCTCATAAAAATTGGGGGGTGAGCAGAGCCTGGCGATTTAAGTTGTTTAAGAGTAATACTAAAAAGCGTTAAAAAATGGTCCGACCAACAAATAGGGACTGTTTTCAACCATTTTAGCTCCTGTACATTGGAAATAATGGGGTCTAACAGATGCCCAGCTTTATGAGTGGGGCCCTCATTTCGCAGAGACATATTCAGAGTATTAAGGTCCTCCAACAGGTTAACAGCTATGCTATTAGATTTGTCCTCCAAATGGAGATTTAAATCCCCCAGTATAGTCAAGTTTTGGGCATTCAGAAAGTAAGGCGAAATTAAATTAGCCAAATTCGCAGCCCAACCACTGCTGTTTCCCGGAGGACGGTAAATTAAAAATCCAGAAAACATAAAATTTGGGTTCAATGAAATTTTAAAAAATGCTGCTTCGCATCCAGGAATGTTTACTGTTTCAAAATCACAATTAAAATCCCTGTTAAAGATCACAGCGATACCCCCTCCTACCTGTTTGTCTCTGTCTACTCTAACAATGGCATAGTTAGAGGGTAAGGCGGCGGCTACATCGGGACCTGCACCATCATGCAACCAGGTCTCCGTTAAAAATACCGCACATGGTTTTTCTTCAGCTAGGAGGTGGTAGATATCAGCTTTATGTTGGGGCAGTGATCTACAGTTAACCGTGTAGAATGTGAATGTGCAAGAATTTGAAACAGAGGTTTGAGTAGATGACTTAGGTTTGTGTGATACCTCTGGGTAGGGCTGAACATTTATTAGAGCAAATGTACAGTGGGGACATACTTGTATACCCGTTAGGGAAGGCTTTAGGACGGAGCATTTACTATTGCTACTTGGGTGCAGAGCCCTTAACAGATCCACAGAGATCTTACCCGGACTAGCGTTTCCTGCCCATGTCCCGGCCTGGCCCGGACGGGCACAGACGGGCTGGTCTTAGGCTCGTCTTCGGCGCAGTCAAAGGCGCCTACCCTGCGCGCCATCGCTGCGCGCTGGGGCCGCCGAGTGGCTAAATACTCTCCAGGAAGCGGAGGTCTAGAGCGCTAACCGCTCGACACTCCGTCAGGTGCCGCCCCTGTCCCGCCCTCGACAACCGCGATTGGCTGGAATGCCGGTTGCCTCAAAACTAAGCGCAGTCCCCGGCTCACAGAGAATGTCACTGGTGAGTGCAAGTATGTGCTCTTATTTATCAGAGTGAATCTAAAAACCACATATACACAACAACAGTTCCAGATATTTTAAAAAGCGAGCTTCAGCTCAGTTTCACTGCACAATGTGCGTTTAAAACAATTATTAGCCTCTGAAAGCGAGTTACATTCACACAATGTTCGTGCTTGGCGCCCAGCGGGGAGTAGCTGCCACCAACTCTTACCGCGTGGAACGTCTGCCTCCTCGCAGCCTAAATACTCTCCAGGAAGCGGAGGTCTAGAGCGCTAACCGCTCGACACTCCGTCAGGTGCCGCCCCTGTCCCGCTCTCGACAACCGCGATTGGCTGGAATGCCGGTTGCCTCAAAACTAAGCGGAAACAGTCCCCGGCTCACAGAGAATGTCACTGGTGAGTGCAAGTATGTGCTCTTATTTATCAGAGTGAATCTAAAAACCACATATACACAACAACAGTTCCAGATATTTTAAAAAGCGAGCTTCAGCTTAGTTTCACTGCACAATGTGCGTTTAAAACAATTATTAGCCTCTGAAAGCGAGTTACATTCACACAATGTTCGTGCTCGGCGCCCAGCGGGGAGTAGCTGCCACCAACTCTTACCGCGTGGAACGTCTGCCTCCTCGCAGCCTAAATACTCTCCAGGAAGCGGAGGTCTAGAGCGCTAACCGCTCGACACTCCGTCAGGTGCCGCCCCTGTCCCGCCCTCGACAACCGCGATTGGCTGGAATGCCGGTTGCCTCAAAACTAAGCGGAAACAGTCCCCGGCTCACAGAGAATGTCACTGGTGAGTGCAAGTATGTGCTCTTATTTATCAGAGTGAATCTAAAAACCGCATATACACAACAACAGTTCCAGATATTTTAAAAAGCGAGCTTCAGCTCAGTTTCACTGCACAATGTGCGTTTAAAACAATTATTAGCCTCTGAAAGCGAGTTACATTCACACAATATTCGTGCTCGGCACCCAGCGGGGAGTAGCTGCCACCAACTCTTACCGCGTGGAACTTCTGCCTCCTCGCAGCCTAAATACTCTCCAGGAAGCGGAGGTCTAGAGCGCTAACCGCTCGACACTCCGTCAGGTGCCGCCCCTGTCCCGCTCTTGACAACCGCGATTGGCTGGAATGCCGGTTGCCTCAAAACTAAGCGGAAACAGTCCCCGGCTCACAGAGAATGTCACTGGTGAGTGCAAGTATGTGCTCTTATTTATCAGAGTGAATCTAAAAACCACATATACACAACAACAGTTCCAGATATTTTAAAAAGCGAGCTTCAGCTCAGTTTCACTTCACAATGTGCGTTTAAAACAATTATTAGCCTCTGAAAGCGAGTTACATTCACACAATGTTCGTGCTCGGCGCCCAGCGGGGAGTAGCTGCCACCAACTCTTACCGCGTGGAACGTCTGCCTCCTCGCAGCCTAAATACTCTCCAGGAAGCGGAGGTCTAGAGCGCTAACCGCTCGACACTCCGTCAGGTGCCGCCCCTGTCCCGCCCTCGACAAGCGCGATTGGCTGGAATGCCGGTTGCCTCAAAACTAAGCGGAAACAGTCCCCGGCTCACAGAGAATGTCACTGGTGAGTGCAAGTATGTGCTCTTATTTATCAGAGTGAATCTAAAAACCACATATACACAACAACAGTTCCAGATATTTTAAAAAGCGAGCTTCAGCTCAGTTTCACTGCACAATGTGCGTTTAAAACAATTATTAGCCTCTGAAAGCGAGTTACATTCACACAATGTTCGTGCTCGGCGCCCAGCGGGGAGTAGCTGCCACCAACTCTTACCGCGTGGAACGTCTGCCTCCTCGCAGCCTAAATACTCTCCAGGAAGCGGAGGTCTAGAGCGCTAACCGCTCGACACTCCGTCAGGTGCCGCCCCTGTCCCGCTCTCGACAACCGCGATTGGCTGGAATGCCGGTTGCCTCAAAACTAAGCGGAAACAGTCCCCGGCTCACAGAGAATGTCACTGGTGAGTGCAAGTATGTGCTCTTATTTATCAGAGTGAATCTAAAAACCACATATACACAACAACAGTTCCAGATATTTTAAAAAGCCAGCTTCAGCTCAGTTTCACTGCACAATGTGCGTTTAAAACAATTATTAGCCTCTGAAAGCGAGTTACATTCACACAATGTTCGTGCTCGGCGCCCAGCGGGGAGTAGCTGCCACCAACTCTTACCGCCATCGTACAGTATAATATTCAACATAGCTTTCATGTGCTGATAAAGTAACAATAAACAGTCAATTAAACGTTAATATAAGACGGTGCAGAGTCTTTGGTCCAACTATAAAAGAGATCAGGAGAGCTAGGCTATAAGGCTGGCTTATACCACTTTCTAATAATTACTGAGAGACCATGGGTAGGGACATCCAATTTCAACATACTAACGTGTACAATATAGAAATAGGTAGTGGGTGAGTAGTATAAGAGGCTCGCAATCAAGTAAGAATATGATATCATTAGACGTTAGACAATGAGGTAGCCGGTGTTACACAAGCGGTGTAAAGTCTGTGATCCAACAGCAATAAAGATCCGGTGAACTTGGCCATAAGGATGGCTTTCACCTCTTTCTTGAAGAAGGCAGTGGAGGAGATAAGCCTGGTTTCAGGAGGGAGTGCATTCCAGATCCTGGGTGCCATTCCTGAAAAGGAGCGTAAGTTTTTTCCTTCCGGAATCTGCGAGGTTTCAGGAGTAGATTTTTTGTACTTCTATTGGATCTCGACCCTCCTGATATAGTCACCTTTTGAGTGAGGTAGTTGGGTGCCTTGTGGTGTACGGCCGAGTGTGCCATAACAGCAATTTTCAGCTGTATTCTGGCTTCAAAGGGCAGCCAATTCAGTGATTTCAAATCAGGGGATATATGAGAGTGTTTTCTTGAGCCAGTAATGAGTCTCGCGGCAGTGTTCAAGGAGGCTCTTAGGGGTGCAGTTGTTGCTAGAGGGAGTCCACTGAGGGCCACAATTCCATAGTCTATGCGGGGTATGACTAGGGCTTGCACAACAGTTTGGAAGTCTTTGACAGGGAGGAAGGGTTTAAGTTTCCTTAATGTGTTGATTTGGAAATTAGCTCCTTTCGTTGCTTTGCTAATGTGCTGTTGCATGTTGAGCTTTGCGTCCAGTGTGATGCCTAGGGATTTCACAGAGTCCACGATGGTGGGTCGGACATTGAGTGCTGTTAGGTGATTGAGCCAGATTTGGGTGGTGGTAAATTTCGCAGGGGGTGATATCAGGAGGAACTCAGTTTTCAGAGCATGTTGAATCTGCTTCCTCCAACTTGCATCAAGGGCATTGATGTTGCATATTTGGGAACATCCGCTGTAGGCAGCATGAGGTGGGCCCTATGTAGGACCATACATTGAATACATTAGAATTTTAAGTTTCAAGTCACTTTTTTGGGGTATTCCAATACATGAGCCCATTCTCAGTCCGATATCTCCTAACCCTCGTCTTTCACCAATTTAGCACTCAGGACTTCGAGGGGCACCGCAGCATGCGCCCTGACGCCCACATATAGCCATTTGATGAGATGGCGTCCCTGTCCCATGTGAAATAAGGATGCAACTTATTTTTGTGTTTGGGGTTCCTCCCTCTGGGGGGCCCAATGTTTCTTTACATATTGCAATATCGCTGCGTGTACCATGTATAGATGATTTGGCACCCCGGTTTCTCTTACAAAGTTCTCATGGTCCATTAAAATTGCGCTGTTGAATAATGCTCCTTCCGTGTCTACACCTTCATCTGACCATGCCTTAATCCGGCGACTCATAAGCCTTCCATTTGGTTCTGGGGACTCCTGAGTAGTGGAATTTTGCCTGCATAGGGGGGAAGCAGGATGTATATTGCAGCGCTTTCCTCCAGTACAGCAATGCTGTACACAGCAGAGGTGGCACATTCGAGGGGGTTTTATACTGTGGTAGAAATAATGTGTGTAGGGTCCCCTGGTCAATGTTTTGTGCAGTATATCTGATCTCCTGTAGGTTGCGGCCCGCTGTCCAGTAGGACAGCCATTGCAATTGGCATGCGTAATAGTACGCCTGAAAATCCGGTACCCCTAATCCTCCTTTACCTGTCAATAGCTGTAATTTTTTAAGGCTCACCCGGTGCCATCCCGTTCCCCAAACAAGGTCCGAAAGTACGGTGTCTAGTGTGTGGAAAGTGACTGGGGGTACTACGACTGGCAGATTGGTGAAGTAGCTTAGGAGCCGGGGGAGGACCACCATTTTATGGCACTGCCACTCGTCCCATGGCTGAAAGAGGAAGTGTGGTCCAAAGGGCGACCTTCGAGCGTATCTCCCTGATTGGCCAATTAAGGTTGCCTTCCAGTATGTCTGCGTGGGATCGGTATATATGTATACCAAGATATTTGAAAGTGTGCTGCACCACCGGTAATGAGTGCGGTCCAAAGCCGATCTCTTCAGGGCTTGCGTGGCTTTGAAAAAAGAAGGCGTTTGATTTTGATTCAATAATGGCGAGGCCTGATATGCGTTCAAACCATGTAAAAATTCTTGGGATAGGGTGTAGATCACCTAGGAGATCTTGCACATATATATTTATGTCATCCGCATACGCAGATATTAGATGTATGATATTGCCCACCGGTATCCCAAGTTGGTTAGCTTCTTCACGCAGCCGAAGCGCCAGCGGCTTCAACTTCAGACTGCGATGCAATTGAATTATGGCCAAGTTGAAGGGAGGGTTGCACCAGCAAGCTAAGCTAATTTAAAGGGCCCAGCCCTTTCCCTACTAGGATGACCTTCTTGTCAATGTAGGACTGCAGCAATCTTTGCATTAATTTACTGTATCTGTGTCATGAACTATTGAGAAATGTGACCACCACATGTGGGCTGGGGTGTCAGTAGTTTGAGTATGCAACTGAAAGTTAATGTTAACACATTTTTGGACGTTTTTGCTTTCCAAAAACATTGCAAAAACTCCCAATAGCAAAGAATAAAAAGGCTCTCCAATGAGTATTGCTTTAGAAACTGCAAAGTATTCGTGCGTCGTCAGAATTTTAAAACAAACCTCTTGCTAGGAACTGGTAATGTGTGCCCAATAAGGGGACAGGGTTCCTATTGGACCTCAAGCTTAGGGTTTGGTACTGATTGGGTCCTAGGGCCAGTACTGGACCAGAGCTTAGGATATGGATATTGTTTGAATGATAGAGCTAGGGTTCTGATTGGTTCCCAGGAATTGGGTTTCTATTGGATCCAGGGCTTGGGTTTGGGTTTTGATTGATTGATAGGGCTAGAGTTCTGATTGGTTCATAGGTTGGACCTGGCGCTTAGAGTTTGTGTTCTGATTGGTTGATAGTGATAGGGCTGTGATTGGTTCTAGGGCTAGGACTCCCATTGGCTCTACAGCTTAGGGCTAGGGTTCTGATTAGTTAGGGTTAGGGGTCCCATTGGACAAGCAAAAACAATCCTAATACCACACATAAATCACAAACATTACAATTCATTAACCACAACCCGAATAACCTACAAACACAAGGCCACTTGCCAAAAGGAAACTAGAAATCACGGAAAGGCAAGAACGTATGATCACAAGATTCCCTTATCATACCTTCCCCACCACAACCCCCTACACTCTACGTAAATCACAAGACAACAAAGAAGTTAGAACAGCATGACCCCCCACAAAAAAATCCAGCAATCACACACACATACCCCAAAGTCCACATTTCTTTAACCATACAACCTCCCCTCCACGTCCATCAGCCAGAAGCACAGTTCACACCCAAACCAGCAACATCAAAATACCATATCCCCCATCACCCCCAACTTTATTAAAGGAGATTAAGAAGAAAGAAGCACAACAACTGAAATAAGAAAAAAACTCAAGAACAAAAATACCTAATCTTAAATGGAAGATCCGTGAACAAACATTGCTTTAACATCATTGACCTACTTTCAGAAACAACACCGGACCTCACCTTCATTACAGAAATAGCTCAGCAAAGAGTCTGCACCTTCATGCCATGAAGCCATCCCTCCTGATTTTCACATCATTAACAAAAAATCATACTGGCAGCATTGGAGGAGGTCTAGTTGTCATCCATAAAGAACACAACAAATAACAATCATTGAAAATGTCACCATGGATGCCTGTGAATCCTTGAGGCTAAGGTGTCATCCAACTACTACATATTCCTTCCTCTTAATATATAGAGCACCACACAGCAATACCAACTTTAAAGATATCCTACTTGATACAGTAGCCAACATCCACCTGGTCTACTCAAGTCTATATATTCTAAAATACCTCAACATATGGTTTCATAGGAAGAATCTAACAACAACCACAGCTATTACTTCCAACATTGAAGCCTTCAACCTACAGGAAATCGTTTCTTGCCCCACTCATTGAGCAGGACACTCTAGATGGCATATTTGCACCCCTAGGACAATGCTTCGCTGCCCTCAACCATGAGAATGTGTGACCTCAGGCCTGCTATCCCTCAACTCGCTACCCATAGCTAGAAGGGCAATTTTCAAGGCACTTTGCATTGTCCACAGAACCTCTCACGGAAACGGGATGCTATACCTACAAGTTAAATTCATGCAATACAAATCAAACAGAACACTGCACTCCAGGCTTGCACACTTATCATCATACCACCATACTATAAGAAATCCATCAGAGGCTCTGCTTTCTGAGTACAAGCTGCCAAGCTCTGGAACTCACTACCAGCTAGCACTCGAAGCGTTCAGGAGTGTATACGCTCCAGAAGACAGTTGAAAAAATGGCTATTTCCTAAATAAATGCAATGACTGCAACAACGCCCAGAAACACTCCCACCCTCAAGCAAAATCTTCAGCTTATAACCCACGAATTGCAAACAACTCAGCCAGCAGACTGCTTTCATTATGTATGTAAGAAAAAAGGGTGGATTCCATGCCATAATCTCGCTCTTACTTGAGTTTATGTCGTAACCCGAGACATGGCCGAATTCTTCAGCCCGTTGTATGACCACTGGGAATGCCCTAACTGGATCAGATGTATACACTAAGATGTCGTCTGCGTATAATGCTACCCGTCTTTCCCACTCTCCGAAACAAAAAGATGGAATATTAGCCTCTACCCTTAACACCTGGGCAAAAGGCTCAATGTACAAATCAAATAAGAGAGGGGAAAGCGGGCAGCCCTGCCTTGTTCCTCGAGTAATGCTAAGTGCTTCCGTCAGGGACCCGTTAACCAGCAGCCTAGCTGATGGTGCACTATAGAACTGCTTGATAGTTCTACAGAACAGTTCACCGCAATGAATTTTTTTTAAGACGTCATTTAGGTAGAGCCAGTTAACTCTGTCAAACGCCTTAGTTGCGTCTAGAGTCAGAGTGGCCAAGGGCAGAGAGAAAGCAGTAGCGATATCTATAGCCCCAATTAATTCCCGCATTAGCTCAGCTAGTTGTCGCCCCTTTATAAACCCTTTCTGATCAGGATGGACTACAGTACCAATAACGTTAGCCAATCTTGTGGCAATAATAGTTGTAAAAATTTTATAATCGTTGTTAACTAACGATATTGGTCTGTATGACCCGCACTCTAATGGGGATTTCCCTGGTTTTTGGATAAGAACAATTGTGGCCTCACCCCAAGATTTCGGCATTGGCTGTTCTTCCATTAAAATGCCATTAAAGAGTTCAGTTAGCACAGGTGTAATGGTGTTCTCAAGAGCTCTATAAATTTCTCCCGGCAAACCATCCGGGCCTGCTGCTTTCCCTTTCTTAGTTTGACTAATAGCTTTTTTTACCTCCTCTTGTGTGATGTCTGACTCTAATGATTTGCTCTGGGTTGTTGAGAGAGTAGGTAGTGTAATATTATCCAACCATCTATCTCTTGCGTTTTTGTCGTTAGGGAGATCCTCTTTATAGATGTCCTGAAAAAACTCAAGAAATGCTCTCCCTATCTCAGGACTGGTGGTTCTTGTCTCTGGCTCACCTTCTATCTTGATTTCCCTGATGTAGTTTAGGGCTTTATCAGATTTGATTTTCCAAGCCAAAATTTTTCCTGCACTTTCTCCAAACTCAAATTGAGAGGATTTACTCACTTCCCACCTCTTATTTATTCTTTCTTGCAGGGTATTTTCTAACTCAGCTTTCAATTCAGCCAATCTTTCTTGCTCTTCAGCTGTTCTTGACTGCAAGACCATTTTTTACTCTAAAGTTTTCATATCTTGTTCTATTTTGTTTATCTTGTCAAAATATGCCTTCCGCCTATAGGAGGCTCTGTTAGTAATTTGTAAGAGCGAGATTATGGCATGGAATCTACCCAACCTAGATATTGGGATAAACATCTCAGCCTCAATGCGGTATCTGGGAATCAAAATAACCCAAGATGTGGGCAGCCTTGCACAAACTAATTTGGAAAAAATACACAGTCAAAGCAAAAGACTTATGAAATCTTGGACACATTTGCCTCTTTCTATAACAGGAAGGGTAAACCTAGTCAAAATGTGCATTCTCCCAAAATTCACCTTTGTTTTTAACAATATCCCAATCGCTATGGACACAAAAATGATGGAAAAATGTCAAAGAGAAATTAACTCTTTCATATGGAATTATAAGACCACAAGAATAGCATGGAAGAAGCTCAGAAGAAGGAGAGAAAAAGGGGGCCTTGCATTGCCGGACCTAATGTACTATTCATGGGCCTTTCAGATGTCTTATTCTAGAATGCTTCTCAAAATGCCATCTAATCTACCTAATACATCTATGTACGGGGCCATGCTAAGAGGGACAAATCTAGCAGCAGATGGCTTCATGTTTAAATTTGGAAGTCAGACATTTTTCAAAAACATAAAATTGAAAAATACTACACTCATGGGCCAAAAATTGGTTTAACATCAGGAAAAAATTGGGCTTATCTTATTACTCAAATTATTCCCCAATTTGGGACTCTCCCGGTTTACCCCCATGCCTGAAAGATAATCTGTCCACTATAATAGAACCAGCAGGCATCATTAAATGGGGCCAATTATTCAAAGAAAAAAAACTGATAACCTGGGATGAGCTATATGATCTAGTAGGCCCTGGGCTTTCCAGATTTAAATATATTCAACTGGATAGCTGGGCAAAATCTGAAACCCGCATAGATAGTAACATTGGGAAGATAAGTGAAACGGAACAACAAATGGTAGAACGACCAACTGGAGGAAGAGAAGTAGCCATATGGTATTGGCTTCTGTTGGAGGAAAGTGAAGGGGAGTTTAAACTCCCGGATGAGTTATGGGGGGCAGAGACTGGGATTCCATGCGAGGAGAGGAGGATAAACTCCTTTGAATTATTGCGTAAAATTGTAAAGCCTTCTTGGCTAGTACGAAATCATATTTTTTCGGTACACCGGGCATATTTAACACCACGAAAACTCTTTAAATATCAACTGGATAAGAAATGTAATAAATGTAATCTAGCAGATGCATGTGATATACATATGTTCCTAGAATGCCCAAACATAGCAAAATTCAGGGAAGACGTGAAAAACACTTTAAACTCTATACTAAATACATCCCTGTCAATAACCCTACCACTTGTCATCTTTGGGACGGAAGACAATATCATAGGCAAGGAGAAGTCATTTCTTTTTTACGCAATTTTATTAGCGAGAAGACAGATCTGCATACAATGGGTAGAGAAAACATCTCCTTTACACTGTTCATGGCTCACATCCTTATACGAGACATCCAAAAGAGATCTAAAAAGATCTGTAAGTAAGAGAAAGTTGGCTTTCTGGGATCTCCTGACCAACTGGAGATGATCCATTTTTTTTTTTTTTCCCGGGTCCGATGATTATGCCATCTATACTCCTTTGGACCAAGGGCCAGGACAGTTCCGAGTAAGGTCCGGCAGGTTGAAACATACCTAGATGGAGTCAAAAGAACGCACCCCTACCGGAAAATCTCTCCTACCGACATAATACATCACGTCAGAAATGTCGTGCAAGGTGGTTGGCATTATCCGTCTAAAGGGGAAGGCAGATGAGGACAAAAAAAAAAAAAAGGGTGACCTATGGGTCGCAGTGACATTATATAGTAATGTACATCCATATATAACTGTTATGGCCCACAATAATACCAAAACTATAATATGCAGCTGTCAGCAATACATTTTAAGATGTACCTATTACATTAAATTCACATAATAGATATCTGCTATGAGGATTGTCCATCAACAGCACAGTACAGCCAAAACACAAACGTCACCAAATGAACTGACATGAAATAACTCTGGAGATCCGTCACACATTACTAGACATTTCAGAGGACTTTAATATAGTCAATTCGCTGTAGGTTCCAAATATCTCAACACTCTAACTACTTCTTTACACCTCACATAGAAACTCAGATATGGGATGATAGTAAAAACAGCCATCGCTAAAGATATCTCCATTTCTCTCAACCTTGAACCATGCCAGCTGAGGACCCTAACTATACACAAAATCTCAAATTGGACAAACGAGTGCAGTAACTAGCTAAGCAGACTGGAATTTGAAACACCATAAAGGTACCTGCAGAGCTGTTTAAATCTAACAGCAAACAGAAACCTATAAACTGCACGTCTATCTCTTACACTTCATCACCCAACACGCTCCTACATGCTGTGTCCCATAACATGATAACGACACTTCTGTGGTCATCACACATGACATGGGAACACTTCCCACATAGGATTAAAAAAAAATACATATATATCCTTTCGACCACACACCCTACATGGTGTAGTATGCAAAGCTAAATATGAAACAATACAATATTACACATGTACCTCACTGGTGCAAACATTTATTAAAACTCCGCGGGACTCTGGTCTCCAGGCTTCCAACAACTAAATAACTAGACCACCTCTGCTTTGGATTATGGTGCTAATGAGCAGGTGGGTGTCCTCATAGCGATTATGATGTCATAAAAACCTGGACAACAAATCTACGAGGAATACTCCAACGAAGTAGCTCACATCAGTGCTTGGGTGTAAAAAAACAAGTAACATGAGGCTTTGTAGACACTGTTACTCTTTGAGAGTGTTGTGAGACCAGAAATAAATGTTGTGGTCCCTGGCTTGAAAGTTTGGATTTGGCTTGAAGCTCTACTATTGTTGATCTTTATCAACAGTAGTGAATGTGGTAGAGGTCACAGACAGAAAGGTACCATGTACCCTGTTGGATGTTCTATGGCTGCCGCTTGTCCTAGTTTCGCGCAGCACTGAGAGCAAAACTTTGAAAACAAAAGGCCAGCAAAATCAGTTAAAAATCAAATGACGAACGGAGGAGCCAAGCCAGCGACCGAGATGGCCGCATAGACCCTCGGCTCCGTGAGCCCTCTCACCCCGCGCATACATCCTGGCAATTATCCTGAGCCGTAACGGCATATTTAAGTAGGCGAAGGAGAGCTTTCACTTACCGTCTGCTCCTGAGGCTTCTACGTGCGGCAGACCCGGAGAAATGTCCCCGACTGTTCTGCGGCCCTCGCGGTGCTGGGACTGGGGTGTCGAGTGAGAGGAGTAGCCGGCCGCGACTGCGACAACAGCGGCCACTGGTGGAGGTGAGGAGTCGGCCGGAGGTTGCCGGTGAATTGATGGGCCGATGGCGACAGTGACGACCCAGTCCACCTAGCGGAGTGCCTCGTGGGGCTGCGTGGCACAGCAGGGTCGAGGGGAGTGCACGATATCTGGCTCCCCTTCCCAGTTCTGTGTCCGGGCATAATCAAGGATTACCCCCGGAATCGGCTGGTGGCTCCCGGGGAGCGGCAGAGATTTTGTTTAGTCCTTTGGTGACTCTTCTCTGGGGAGCCTGCCTTGCATTTCTGAGTCCCGGCTGTGAATCCTGTAGCGCCCTGGTTTGGGGCCCGGTCCCTGAGGTGAGGTGAAGAAGGACGAGGCCGGATCAGCTAAGATGGCAGCCGGCGCCCTCCTCTGCGGACCACATCCAGGTCGAACAGCTGCCGTGCGGGTGAGATCAGGGGACTGGCGGTGCGAGAAGAAGCCCACGTCCAAAGATATATTGGCTGCTCTAACGACCCTGCATGAGACCCTGATCTGTAATGCCCGGGACTTGGGAAGAAGGATGGCCGCCATTGTTGTCCCGCCGTTCCACACGGGCACAGCTTGATCTCAACGGAGTGCCGACGTGCCCGCCTCTATGTCCATGAAGAGTGCTCCAGCTACGCCTAGGTTCAGGGAGACGCTGAATGACCCGGCTCATGTGATCGCCCTGGACAGCTCTGTTGTACATGCGAGTGTCTCTTCGGGGCACATGTCTAATTGGTGGCTGGGGAAACAACGCCGATGTATTTTTTGGGCTGCCCCGGCGACGTCGCGGCGCTTGCCGGATTGTGTGACTCTCCCTCCTTGGATGATGAGACTGTGTTCGGACTTGGGGATGTTTTCGGGGTCAATATCGACACAAACAGATTTCCGCCATACAAGTTCGGATGGGTTTGGGTTGCTGCAGTCCCATGAAGCGATAACTCCGCCTGGCCCGCCTGGATCACCTGGACCCTCCACGCCGCTCTGTATACCGATTGATAAGTGGACGTATGTTGGTTCCATTGATAGACAAGGCCAGGGATGATATCGTCCAGAGTCTAGTGGACTTATTGTTGACTGACGGTGCTTGGGGGACATTCGGCCGGGATTATATTGCTGGTGTGGTCGGTGATTGATGTTCTCCATGGATATTCTGATCTTGCTTTTAGGATGTCTCCTGGGCGCAGGGGTGAGGGGCGGGGCCGGGTGGCAAGATCGAGGGCCCTCCTCCACTTTTTTCTTCTCTTCTTCTTTCTCCTCTTTTTCTATATTTCGGGTCTCCATTAGGGCGACAGGCACGCTGCTGGAGGGGGGGTAGGCCGTGGCCTTCTGCAGGGGTGCAGGGTGGGGGGTAGGGGGATGGGGTTTGTCAATTTGTCCGTTATTGTTTCTATGTGAAGTAGTGTGGCTCACTGGTTAGAGGCGGCAGACCCGAGAGCAGAGGACGGCCCGGGACCAGGGTTCGATTCCCGACGCGGCAGGTTTCTGGACCAGGGTCAGCGGACTCGATAATTCTCTCGCCTCGGTGCCCACTCTGATCAGCAATCACACTCGGCAACTCTGGGCATTAGCTTGCCTCATCTTCACTAACGGCCCCACCAGACCGCCGGGGATGCCTGGTCTCACCCTGGAGATACCCATTAAGGGACCATCTCTCAGGGAAGCCAGGAAGGGTTTCGCAGCGGTCGAAGCGTGGAGATACTCCTCCGGGAGTCGATCCTAGCGCTATATAAACCTGCAATTAATTAGCGCTATATAAACCTGCAATTATGGCCCTTTAGTCTTTTTTCCTTTTTTAGTGTCGTCGTCCTTCATGTCTCCTACAATATGTTTCGTTTTGAGGGGTGGGGTTCAGTTTTGCTACGGAACGGGTTTGTGCCTACATCTATCCTGACTCGCGTACCTTACCCCCAATACTTCATCTGTATCTGTTCTATTTGCGGATATCCTGATTCATGCTCGTTATTGTAGGACCATGTATGACCGTATGGCACTTACTTCTAGTTTTTCCTTATTGCAAAATGAACCTTCATAATCCTGAATTCCGACCTGTACGCCTGAATACAAGTCATGTCCTGGACATTTGTAGGACCCCGGTTTTCGAACGGTTATAACTTTCCACATTGTTCTGCTGTACTTATGCTTTGACTAGCGGCCGGCCAGGGTGGTTGTAGGCCCATACTTGTAATTGCTTGAAGTAATAATAAAGGTTCTCCAAAAAAAAAAAAAAAAAAATTCAAATGACGCCCAACATCCTACCTCTCAAACTAGAAAAGGTATCCATCTGAAGTCCACGTTCTCAAGAGTGCAGAAAGGGCAGTTTCAAACATGTCTGGATATTCACTTATGAGATAATCTAGCCTCAGATGATCAAGCAAACTCTTTGCAGGCAATGCGACCACTTGCATCAACCACTTTTAGAGGGCCATGGGACAAGCAGCAATTACTGGGGCCAACCATGGGGGTTGAAAACTTTTATTCCTGAAGTGCCCGGGTCCTAACTACCAAACTAACCCTTCAGCAATTTAATCTCAGTGGTAGAATGGGTCGAGCAGACCAAGGTTTCTCAGGAAGCGGTGGTAGGTGCAAGGTGTACACAGGCACAAGACATAAAATACATCCTGCAACCCCAATAAATAAAAGTTCTGCCAGATTTTTGCTGTTTTGTCAAAAGTACTGTTTATTAACAAACACAAAAAGTAAAATAGGTCACTCTAGCTATCTCCGGGTACAGTCCTGAGAGCCATTTAACTGTCTACTAGCAGTGGCTATTCCCCATTTATGTGAGGCAACATTCCCCTTAAGTCCCACTTTTGAGTACTGATCCTAGAAGTTTCACAATGGCCTTTTACAAACTCAAGGTTTCCGAAAGCCGTAGTGCTGTTAGTCAGAGCAAGTTTCCCCAGGACTCTGAGGCCCTGCGATCTGTCTTATCCGTTCCCACTGGTGTTACAATAAGGAAGACCCCGGGAGCATTCAGCAGTCTGGTCTAGATGCCAGCGAAGAGCTATAGACTTATTGCTTCTGGCAAGATGGCTCGGCATCCACGGCGCTCCTCTGGTGATGCAGATCCTGATGGCAGGTCTTGGGCAGTTACATAGTCTTCTATGCTCGTGGTGTCTCGGGTGCACGTATCTGAGCCTGCTGCTCTTCAAGTTTGCACACTGCACCAGGGCAATGGCCCTCCTCTCTTCACAGTGGTACACAAGGGCGACAGCAGCTTTTACCGGCATATAGGATTGTCGATTTAGGTGGCACACAAACATGGGGCCTTATTGGTGCGGCTGTGCTTTAATTTCATAGAGGTCATTGACTTAGGCAGCACAAGGGATGACTAAATGATCAGTGAGCCAATACTCAGTTTGAGAGGTGTGGTGCAGTAACCAGGGCAGCTGACTTCGGAGCACAGGGTTCATGGGTTCATGGTTCGATCCCCGGCTCCGGCAGCAGCTCAGCCCAGCACCGTGTGACTCTGGGCAATAGCTCCCTTAACGACATTGCTGCGGCGGTAATTTTTCAGCTGTGCGGCAATTTACCAAAACCCGCGTTACATGAAGAGCTCAGCTCGTCATCAGCACACGACCACCGTGGCTGATGACGAGCTGAGCTCGTCATCAGCAGCGAAGGGGTTAATTTCCACGACGGCCCTTGAGAGACCCGTAAGGGTGAGTAGTTCGCGGTTAACAAATACAGATTTATTTATTAGTTACTCAACTTCTGGCTTGTGTTGTCGCCGGCTTGAGCAGCACATGTACAGACAGCTCGATCAGTGCAACAACACTTGTCTTCACAGTGACTTCCTCTGGCATACGGGGTACCTGACTTGGCCGGCACATGGAGGATGGCTCGATCAGTATGGCAATCCTTCTCGTCAACAGTGGTCCTCTCTGGCATACGGGGTCGCCGACTTGGGCAGCGACAGTCGCTCAGGACTGAATCTCATACTCCGCTTCAGGAATCCACTCAATAGGATATCCCACCCGCTGTCTCCAGGCATTCCCCTCCCTCTCTTGTGTTGACATGCAGTCAAATGCTGGTGCTCCAAGTTCCAGGGCTCACATGGTTTTGATTCCCCTGGGTAACGTCCCCTCATCCAACTGGGAGACTAGCAGACCTTGGTTCCAAGTCCAGGTCACAAAAGGCAGAAGTCGTTCTGAGCTTCTCCACTCAAACCCATGCACACCCTCTCTCTCACACACAGTCTCACTCACCTTTGCTCACGTACAATCACTCATTTCCACTTGCATTCTCCCACCCTCATTTATTCTCACGCAATCACTTGCACTCACTCACGTTCACACTCACTCACTGGGACTCACTTATTCTCACTTACATTTACACTGCCACTCATTGTCACTTATACTCTCTCACTTCTTTGACGCTCTCACTCACCTTTGCTCACTTACAATCACTCACACTCATTCTCACTTGCATTCTCTCACCCTCATTTATTCTCTCGCAATCACTTTCACTCACTTGCACTCACTCACGTTCACACTCACTCACTGGAACTCACTCATTCTCACTTAAATTTACACTGCCACTCATTATCACCTATTCCCTCTCACTTCTTTGACGCTCTCACTCAGCTTTGCTCATTTACAATCACTCACACTCATTCTCACTTGCATTCTCTCACCCTCATTTATTCTCACGCAATCACTTGCACTCACTTGCACTCACTCACATTCACACTCACTCACTGGGACTCACTCATTCTCACTTACATTTACACTGCCACTCATTGTCACTTATTCCCTCTCACTTCTTTGATGCTCTCACTCATCTTTGCTCACTTACAATCACTCACACTCATTCTCACTTGCATTCTCTCACCCTCATTTATTCCCACGTAATCACTTACTTGCACTCACTCACGTTAACACTCACTCTCTTGTTCTAAGTTAGTCTCACTTACTTTCTCTCACTGGGACTCACTCACATTTATACTGCCACTCATTGTCACGTATTCCCGCTCACTTCTTTGTCACTCACACATTCACATGCGGAACATAAACAAAGACACACATATGTGTACACGCACAAAATATTTCAGATTTTTTTTGTTTTGTTTAACCCCTTGCGTGCTGATGACGACTCCCGTCCGTCATGCGTCACAGTGGGTGTGTGCTGATGATGGCCAGGAGCCTCCATGACCACGCCCGCGATTGGAATGTGCCGCACAGGCGCGGAATTCCGGCCGCGGGCAAGGGGTTCACATACCTTCAGCTGCATACAGTGTCAGCTTCAGCTGCCCATAATGGGTAGTCCCCTGGGGCAGGAACACAGCTTACTCCTTCCTCCATCACTGAATTGAAGGCTAGAGTCAGCGCAGTAATGTGATGACTCCACTTTTCAGCTTTGTGCCTTACCACCGCACCCTCTCGCATCTTGTTAGAGGTTGTGACAAGATGGGAGAGGGTGAGGTTATTCGCGGATTGATCTGCAACCCCGGGCACTGCACTCTTGGGCCCCCAGAACAGAGGAGTGAGGGACACATGTTACATTGAATTTGACACTAGCCTAGAAAAGCTGGAAGCCAAATTGGAAACCTGCCCTCAGTGCCCACAAAGTTTTGAATTATGTTGCTATGAATGTCCATCACATAGCAGTAAATAAATATTTCCTGTAATCGTCCCAAGTACGAAACAACCCTCTATCTTTTATTGAAGGTATTGAATCAAGGCCCAAGGAGATCCTTGGGCATGTTATGTTATAAGCAATTATATCACACCCTTCTGATATTTACCTAGCACTGTAGAACGTTCTGAGTCTTGGCACCTGTGCTTTATTTGTAAAAAATAAATAAATGCAGGGGGCCACTTCCCATCACTGGCACTGCCCACAACCTACCTAGAGAATGCCATAGCTAGATTCCAGCAAGCAAGTCAGTTTCCCAGAAGGGGCGGTTGGTGAGGACTTGTCCCCCTAGAAAATTATTCCATTGTTGCTTTCTATGTTACAAAAGCTGCATAGTTCCTTCACAGACTGTCCCATAGAATCGTTATTAAAATTGACACATATGTTGACACCATTCTGCTCCCTCAGCAGGGATGTCAAAGTCTAAATGAGCATGCATTAAGAAGGGGAGATGATGTGGTCTAACGGCTATAGCGGTCGACCTCGGAGCTGGTGAACTGGGTTTGAGTCTCAGCAGATACGCTGAGCATCCTGTGATTCTGCGCAAATCACTTAATCTCCCCATGCCTAACAAAATAAATGTGTCCATCAGTAACGCAAGTGGTGCTCTTGTAAAGTGCTCTGATACCTTCGGGTCGAGTTTGAACTATATAAAACTCCCCAAAAACAAACAAAAAAAACACTTTTATGACAGGTGCCAGTGTGAGAAACTTGTACTGCCTTCACAACTCCAGAGCTCTCCTTATGCCTTATGAACATACAGCCACTTTCTGAACTCACCACAACACCTAGAGCCAACTCATTTTTTGCAGTATGCTCTATCATACATCACAGGCGGCTCCTCCACTAGGGCAGAGGAGCGCCGCCTCACTGCTTTCTCGCAGTGCGAGAAGCAAAAACATAAAATGGTAATAACTTTAATTTATTGTCATTTTATGTTTGGTTGTGAGCGGGCTGGTGCGCGGGGCTGCTCTGTGAGCAGGGGAGGAGTGGTGTGCCTGCTCCTGACCTGAGTGCACAAAGACTGTTTGGCCGGCCTTCTGGGAACGCCCAATCCAGTCATGCACACTCTGCCCTCCTCCATTCAGGCTGCAATGCAGCCTACATTGAGAACATGGCCTCCCAATAAGCGCCTGGCTGAGTGCCATCCCGATCAATCACAACGCTGCTTGCAACGTTGTGATTGGCTTAGGGGATTGAGCCTGGCAGCCTCCTTTCTGTTCCTGCCAGAGGCAGCTGAGCAATAGCTGAGAAGACGAGGGACCCACCCTGCAGACAGGTAAGTAAAAAAAAAAGTTTTTTAAATTATTAAATTAATCCCCCTCTTGCGACCCCCTCCTCGGCGCGTCCGCGAGCCATGCCGGCCGCAACTGTCACACATGCCAACACACCTGAATGAGAAGGGAGACTCCCGATTTTGAAGCCAAAAAGGACTGTAATTTAGCAGTCTCCTGTCTGAAATTGCTCCCATCTCGATGCAAGTTAATGGGGACAATAAATCCTCCACAATTCTTTTTTTTAAAAATCTCCCTCGTTCTGCTTTCCCAGTGATGGCGTGTATGCACTATACAAGACTCATATGTACCATGAAAAACAAAAATGCAGAAACACATCTGGGAAAGAAAACTAGCTGACAATAAGGACACATACCATCCGACATGAAATAAAACATTTGAAAAATAACTATTAATGCGTCTCTGACGTTGACTGCAATAAGGGCTCTTGACTACGTTGCAGAGAAACAAATCATTGTGATTGGTTGTAAAGTTAAAGATTCGAAAAAAGGGCCCGCTCATTGATTCACAAGTTAAACAACTTTTCCCGTGTTACTTAAGTCTTACCAAAGACGTTCAGTATCAAACTAAGACTGTTAGAAAGGGTTTTGAATTCAGTGAAGTAAATGTCTTACATTATTATACACTGTACAGTAGCAACACAGTTTTTTTATTTTTAGTGTAATGTTGTCAGATCGAATAAAACGCTCTTTTAAGGGATTCACCAAGCATCATTCTTTTTTGCGTAACTTCTCTTTGTTAATTTTTTTCGGTGCCTTGTAAGAGAGAGAGAGAGAGAGAGAGAGAGAGAGAGAGAGGGAGAGAGAGCGAGAGAGAGACAGTGCCTTATTTAAGACTGGGGCGGGGCGGGCGTGCCCTGGCGGCCGCTAGCCGACTCGGCTCCCGGTCCACGCATGGTCTTGGTGCTGAAAGGAGCGGCTGCGGACATCTAGAAGCGCCGCAAACGAGCCCACCAGCGTGCAAAGATGTGAGGCACCCACGGAGGTCATTTCTACACTTTGACCGCCGTGGGAATATCCCGTTTGGAATTGCTATTGCGGAGGGGGTAGACACTGCAGAACAAAATGGCGGCGTAAATCCTGCGGCGATGGAAACCTTCCCCGACAATGCGGATGCAGACCTCCCATGTGAGGAGAGGAACAACGTTCAAGGTAGCGCTTGGATTAGGGGCAATAGCGGCGACAAGCGTAGCTTTCTAACTCGGCTTAATGCTTCATACCCAGCCTATGCCTGACCTCAACATGGCGGCCGCTCTTCTCCAAATGGCGGAAATCTCCAACATTCCCGACTTGAGCTCCGGAGCCGCCCGCCGTTTCCGCGTCGGAGGACCCATCAAACACAGCAATTATCGCGTCCTCACCTACAAACCCCATGACGCTGGCACATGTTTGCAAACGGCCTGATTGCCTGAGGCTCTGCCCTCCGGTGGCACCAGGGGCACCGGCCGGCGGGGGACCGAGCTCAGAGCAGCAGCCATGGAGCCTCGGTTGGGGACCTGCCCACCTTCCGACCCCGGAGACGCTTCCTGCGTCTGGAGCAGGCGAGGGTGAGGAGGCACTGCAAAACGAAGCTCCATGGAAGATGCACAGCCTTCCACCCGGGGCAACTTTCTTCCCACATGAAACTCTGTTGATCGCTCTGGTGGGAGGCCTCCTCCTCCTTCCCTTTAAACTTTGTTTTTGACTTTGCTGCCTCCCGTTCTGCGAACGATTCAGAAAAGGGGGTGGTGAAGAACAGAGTGTCTGAATTAAGCAGACCACTCTTACCCAGTCCAAAGATCAGGGCTTGATCCATCACCGTTATTTATCTCACTGCACCATCCCAGCTCAGAACCTGGCTATATGCAAATCAGTCTGTCCCTGGCCCAGTGCATCATGGGAACAGGGCAGACTAAACTACCAAGCCAATTCTTCACCAGAAAGGAGACAAGCTACCGGGGACCGGTTTCTGGCATTTCAGCCGTCTTCGGCCCAGCTTGCTTGAATTCTGATGGTGCAGTGAGAAAGGGACTCATGTCTGAGTATACCCTGCCACACCTATAGTGGCCAAAAACGATTCAGAAAAGGGGGTGGTGATGAACAGAGTGTCTGAATTAAGCAGACCACTCTTACCCAGTCCAAAGATCAGGGGTTGATCCTTCACCGTTATTTATCTCACTGCACAATCCCAGCTCAGAACCTGGCTATATGCAAATCAGTCTGTCCCTGGCCCAGTGCATCATGGGAACAGGGCAGACTAAACTACCAAGCCAATTCTTCACCAGAAAGGAGACAAGCTACCGGGGACCGGTTTCTGGCATTTCAGCCGTCTTCGGCCCGGCTTGCTTGAATCCTGATGGTGCAGTGAGAAAGGGACTCATGTCTGAGTATACCCTGCCACACCTATAGTGGCCAAAAACGATTCGGAAAAGGGGGTGGTGATGAACAGAGTGTCTGAATTAAGCAGACCACTCTTACCCAGTCCAAAGATCAGGGCTTGATCCATCACCGTTATTTAGCTCACTGCACCATCCCAGCTCAGAACCTGGCTATATGCGAACAGCTGCCTTGACGCCTGTGGTCTTTCTTCCCTGACCCCTGGTCTCCGGTTCGAACTCCTCTGCCCCAGCTCCACATGGACGATGAGGCTGTGATTTTGCTGCGGACTGCCTTTCTCCCCCCGTTCTTGCTGGCTATGGCAGCCCTCTTCCTGGACTTTCGGACTTGGACCTTTGTGCTCCCCGCCATTTTCTTTTTATGACTCGCTTCTTCTACTTTTCTCCTCCGCCACTTTAGCGATCTCTGACCTCCCCCTCTGTCCTAGAGACCTTTCTATTGTCTCTCCTGTTGCCTCTGACACACTTCTCGCTTTTACTTTTCCTTCTGTCCTGCCCGCCATTTCACTGCTGTTCACGGGCGTTTTACTCTGGTCCCCGGCCTGTCTTCTTGTCCATTCCTTCGTCTTTTACCCTTTTCACTAGTTTCCCCCTTGATGTTCCTCAAATGCTTCTTCCCTTTTCTGCTTTGCCATCTCTCCTTACCCTTGATTCCCTCCAACCCTTCCTTGGTGTTGTGACCACGTCCCCCCTACGACCCCACTTAACTTAACTCTGCCTGAGGGAATCTACAATGTGTGTATATATATGTATTTTGGGATAACTCTAATCACTAGTATATGCAGTAGACCTTAGTACCATCAACTGTTCCTATGGGACTCTTAGAGTATATCCAGTCATATCCCTTCCCTATGTATATAGAGATAACTCTAATCACTAGTATATGCAGTAGACCGTTGTGCTCTCTTCCATTTCTATGTGACTCTTAGAGTATATCCATTCGTATCCCTTCCCTTTGTATATAGAGAACTCTAATCACTAGCATATGCAGTAGACCTTTGTACTATCTACCATTCCTATGTGACTCTTAGAGTTTCTCCTTAAGTATCCCTTCCCTATGTATATAGAGATAACTCTAATCACTAGTATATGCAGTAGACCTTTGTACTCTCTACCATTCCTATGTGACTCTTAGAGTATATCCATTTGTATCCCTTCCCTATGTATATAGAGACAACTCTAATCACTAGTAAATGCAGTAGACCTTCGTACTCTCTACCATTCCTATGTGGCTCTTAGAGTATATCCATTCGTATCCCTTCCCTATGTATATAGATATAACTCTAATCACTAGTATATGCAGTAGACCTTCGTACTCTTTACCATTCCTATGTGGCTCTTAGAGTATATCCATTCGTATCCCTTCCCTATGTATATAGATATAACTCTAATCACTAGGATATGCAGTAGACCTTCGTACTCTCTACTATTCCTATGTGGCTCTTAGAGTATATCCATTCGTATCCCTTCCCTATGTATATAGATATAACTCTAATCACTAGGATATGCAGTAGACCTTCGTACTCTCTACCATTCCTATGTGGCTCTTAGAGTATATCCATTCTTATCCCTTCCCTATGTATATAGATATAACTCTAATCACTAGTATATGCAGTAGACCGTTGTGCTCTCTTCCATTTCTATGTGACTCTTAGAGTATATCCATTCGTATCCCTTCCCTATGTATATAGAGATAACTCTAATCACTAGTATATGCAGTAGACCTTTGTACTCTCTACCATTCCTATGTGACTCTTAGAGTATATCCATTTGTATCCCTTCCCTATGTATATAGAGATAACTCTAATCACTAGTATATGCAGTAGACCGTTGTGCTCTCTTCCATTTCTATGTGACTCTTAGAGTATATCCATTCGTATCCCTTCCCTTTGTATATAGAGAACTCTAATCACTAGCATATGCAGTAGACCTTCGTACTCTCTACCATTCCTATGTGGTTCTTAGAGTATATCCATTCGTAACCCTTCCCTATGTATATAGATATAACTCTAATCACTAGTATATGCAGTAGACCTTCGTACTCTTTACCATTCCTATGTGGCTCTTAGAGTATATCCATTCGTATCCCTTCCCTATGTATATAGAGATAACTCTAATCACTAGTATATGCAGTAGACCGTTGTGCTCTCTTCCATTTCTATGTGACTCTTAGAGTATATCCATTCGTATCCCTTCCCTTTGTATATAGATATAACTCTAATCACTAGTATATGCAGTAGACCTTCGTACTCTTTACCATTCCTATGTGGCTCTTAGAGTATATCCATTCGTATCCCTTCCCTATGTATATAGAGATAACTCTAATCACTAGTATATGCAGTAGACTTTTGTACTATCTGCCATTCCTATGTGACTCTTAGAGTATATCCACTTGTATCTCCTCCTTGTGTGACTTTACATCTTGTACATTTACAATTTTTTCCGTGTGTATCCTTTTTTGTAACGCATGTAATCCTAATTCCTTATGTTTTTCAACTGGTGCTTATGTAAAGCGCTCTGACACCTTCGGGTAAAGTTCGCGCTATAGAAAATAAATAAATAAATAAAATAAAATAATTAATAAAATTAGATGTACATGTAAAAGGAGAGCATACCTTTCGCTTCTGAATAGGAGGTTGACCTGATCGATGTCCCAAGCACAGGGACATATAGTTAAATTGACAAAAGCATCGGGACAGTCTTCTGAACACCGGGACTGTACGGGGAAATACGGACGTCTGATCACCCTACATTAATTCCCAATTTGGACCGCTAACTTGTCTGACTATAGAAATCATGATGAAGAATACGTGAACAACGACATGGAATAATTCCGGAAAGCCGCTGTATTGTTTGTACCACGTGCAGAGGTTTCCACCTAGTGGCCATCAGTAGAATGATATTTAATTCTGATTTGCAACGAAGTAAAGATGAGCTGCGAAAGTTAACAAAGAATCCTTATTAACTTTAGCAGCTCTCACCATGCATCCTTTCCCCTGCATTTTGAGTCATCTGTGGTCTTCTAATCACATGCTTGCTTACTCCCAGGTAAAGGATGTTACAATAGTCCAGCCGGGAGAGTATAACAGCCTGAACTCTGACTTGGCTAATGTGGGGAGCGAAAAACCCAAGAATGGGTTTGAGCCCGTGTAGCAGCCCGAAACAGGTGTCTGCCACTGCTTTTGCCTATGCTTCAAAGGAAAGGGCATTACCAACCCAGACACCTAGCTTTTAAACCACCGTCGTGGGGCAGGGTGAGTCCCAATGGAAGCGGGCCACCAGCGGTCACCCCAGATGTAGATAAATATGCCTACAAGCAGTATTTCTGACTTGCTCGTATTCAGCTGCAAACAGTTAACTGCCATTCATTCTACAACAGCCATCACGATACCTTTTTGGAAATACACTCAATCCAAGAAAGAGGTGCCAGAAAATCAAACACAAGCTGTGTGTCAATCAAAAGAGAAGCTGGATGGCAGTGGTAATAACAGACTGTCAGCACCTCTGTTAAGTTGGTCAGTACAATAATGGAATAAGTATGGTGTGCTCAAATAAATAGACACTATGCCATCCTAGAAGTGTACATTGATATATGGAAAACTAATTTTCCACATACATACAAATATGTTTACAATTCAAAGAACTACAGCAATAGAGTAATCTTGATCCGTCACTATAGCAGATCACATTTTAATTTATAAAAATGCTCCAAGGCAGCACAAATTCGTACAAAAGTCGATAAATAATCAGTATTAATAGCCAAACAATCTGTTGACATGCAGGTCAATAGATAACGCACACAGCTGACACGTGTTTCGTCGTGTTGATGACTTTTTCAACTTAAAAATAGTATGAACCCTGCTTGATCTTCTCCAATCGAAGTTTACGACATCAAACACCCCCCTTATGTTTGAGAGGAGTGAACGATAGGTCCAACTCCGAAGTTCTGGGTGGACCGAATATGAAAACGAATTGAGACCTCCAGTAAAGAGTCTGGTGCTCGCAAGTATCTGTGTTGCACCTCTTTGTTTAGAGTGGGAAAGTTTCATGAAACAATATGGGCTTAGGTCGGCCCATTATTCAGTAAAGGAAGGCCCATAGTGGCTTTTTATAAAGTGTCAGGCGACAGTATCTCATCAAGCTTAGGACACCAATGGGAACCCCCAGAGATTTCACAACTGATACAATGACTGGATGTAGATGTTAAACAGCGTGGGGCTCGGTGGAGGAGTCCTGGGGTACACTCTTGTATAGAGTGTGCCAGTTGGAACTAAAATCGGGGACACCACCTGAAAGGACGCAGGGAAGGAGGTGAACCAAGTAAGAGCAGCGCCACCAATCCCAATCTCTCACAAGTGCTGTGTGAGAAGTTGGCCTGACATATGCTGTCCACTATTCTAGTGGGCAACTTGCACCAGTCCAAACGACCCATATTGATGGTAGGTTTAATGAAAACCTATATAGAAAGCTAACCTAGTGGTAGCTGTGGAGAGCAGCCTTCAGGCTAAGCAGCTTGTTTTACCAGTCTATAATCTAATGAATGACCAAATGAAAGGAGAACCACACCAGGTATATATATAAAATATATGTATTTATTCTAAACACATCCCTCTAGTCTCTTTATGAGGCTAGACGCAAAAGTACATTCAGTAAACCTAATTAGCCCACAGTAAATTAGCACAATATATGTTGAGCCCTAGGGGCATACCAAACCATATATTAAGAAAGTGGTATAAGAACCACGACTGACACAGATACAAGGCCTAGAGCCTTTAAGACCGCTGGGGCCACCAGGAACCACCCAAGGTAGTGACACAGGGGACCCACAGGGGACATGTGCAGTGTCTAAATACAGCCGCAAATCACTATTAACTTCAATGGGAAAGTCGCGGTTGGAAAGTTAAAGCTTAAGGACACTTAGAAGAGGACTTGGAGCAAACCCCTTTAAAACTAGGCAGTTCTAGAGTCAATATCCATGGGAGCATCGGAGTACTCAAGTTACCTCACCCAGGGAAGCCGGGTGCATAGGTGTCTTTTCGTGTCGGGTTTCGTTGTCGTTTTCTACGGCGAGCTGCTGAAAAATGCTGTAGGCGACCAAGTGAGAAGTGGCTGGGTGGATGGAAGATGTGAAGAACCTGAAAGCAGAGGGGACAGAGTCTGGGTCACTTGCCAGTGACCAGGAAAGCGATGAGCGGATGCCCACCGATGTCGGGTGATTTCAGGTGAATAAGGTGAAGCTTGACTCTTCAGCCACGAGGATCAGGAGGCGTCGACGATGACCAGGCACTGGATTTGAGCTGTCCCAGAAAGGATGTCAAGTATTGTGGTGTTGGTTTCCGGATTGGACCTAACAAGCCTTGGCAACAGCAACCCACGCAGAAAGCAGAGATTGTCTTGGGTGCAGACCAGCAAGGTCTGATGGACTCACCCATTGGTGGGGAGTCAGGGCACATCTGGAGCAACCAGGGAAGCCCAAGAAAAGGAAGAGTTACCTTCATGGGGACCCACCAGTCGATGGACCTGGGATCGCGAACTGGCCTCGAGTAGAAATGCCAGAAGTGGGCTCACGGAACACTTGTGGAGTGTAGGCCCACAATCTTTGGTGCAGATAGTGCTCGGGGCTTGGACTACAAGTAGCCTGATGCACAACTTAGGGAAAGCTCAGGAAGTTGATGTACTTGCAAATGTGCACAGTGTCCAGGAGTTCTGGTTCCACATCACTCGTGAGGGCTGCGGGTCTCAGCTTTGCTGGGATCTCATGTCGGCCTCTGAGAAGTCTGGAAGTCTGTGTCCTGAGTCGCAAATCCTTCAGAGTCTGGCGGGAGCTTCAGAAATGCAGACCAGCAAGATGCTTCTTTGGGGCCTGTTTGAACAGGGGAGTCACTCCTTGACCTCAAGTGAGATTCGTCAGTCCTCTAGTTGATATAGTGTGTAGAAGTTCCAAGATTCAGTATCAGAGTTTTGACCAGGCATAATCTAAAGTCCTAAGGACTGGGGTCCCATACCTATACTAAGTTAGGGGTTGGGCATACTCTGGAGACCCACCTATGGGAGGATCCAGGGAGGGAGGTGGTTACACCCCTTTCCCTTTGTCCAGTTTCATGCCAGAGCAGGGACTGAGTGCCCCTGCAACCGGTTTGAACTGGGATATGCACAGGGACACCAAGTGTGCCCCCAAAACTGTCTGAAAAGCATTCTCTGAATGCACCCACCCAGCCCCAATACACTAAAGCCTGTCTGGGAGGTGGTTACACCTCCCTGTGACAGGAAACCTATTGTCCAGGCCTCCCCTGCTGGAGTTTCGTCCAGCTGCAGGAGGTCAGACCCATGTCTGTGGCATCCACTTTGTGATGCCAGGGCTCTTTTAAACTATTACCGGTTAGACCCGTATGTACATATCTCTCCCTCCAGAAGGATGGAATTCTACCCCCGCTGCCAAGACTGGCGGGGGTAGGATTCCAAAGTGTTTGACACCAAACATGACTTGTTTCCATGCAGCCATTCCAAAATTAGCATTAACCGCAAGGATATAATGCACTTAAGAGTATATGGTCTGGCTGCATCACAGAACAGCCTCAGAGAATAGGCTCCCAAAGCTGCATAGGGGCCCCGTTCATGCTTGGGCACCGTCCTACACAAAACCAAGCACTCTGCCTTCAGGATTGATAAGGCCTGCCATAGTAGTGATTTATAGGTTTATATATGTCAGTGATTACATGTAGATAAAGGTAACCTATATCTTAGTAAGGGGTGCATGCACCACCTTACCCTTCAATTCCAACCTGATCCTAACTCCGGAAGAAGATAACAAACTAACAGCTGACAACACCCATTGGGGTGTTCCTCAACAGACACAAGGTGGAACAGGATCATGGAAGGACCAACTAGCAATCCAATTAGTGACAGAACTAGAGTTTCTCGGTATGCGTGTGCTGAATGGAAGGTTTTCTGAAGACCAACCCCCTAGTAAAACGTACTATGGTCCACATGCTCAATCAACCTTGGACTTTACAATTGTTAGTCTTTCATTAATCCCTTTAGCAATCAGCTTCTATATCGAGTTTACCCTGTTGAGCGATCATGCAATGCAACACACCAAATTTAATCTTAAAAAGGAAAGATTGAAACCATTGTATATACTAGAAGGTCATCTAAGTTCTGCCAATCTGAAACGTATAAATTGATCCAACTCAAATGAAAATGAGTGGTTTACGATAATGAAGGACACATTGAATGGTATAGGGAATGCAGCTATGAATGCGATCCAAGCATGGTCTCTCTTCTTGACAAAATTAAAACACAATATGAAGCTACCTGTTATGAAAGCCAGCACAAACGTATCACAGAGAAAACACCCGAAAGAGCTACAAGACCTGCGAAGGTTACTTCGAAGAACTCGCAAGAAGTTGCAGTCTGCCGACTGCGGTGCAAGTCAGTGGGTCACCTTTCGTGCGCAAAGAAATATATACAAAAATAAGGTCTGGGAACTTAAAAGGATAACTAATGAGAGCTTCTGGTCCAAACTAATTTTCAGTTCAAAACTCCAGAACACAAATACATTCTGGCAAACCATAAATCCGCTAACAAGACCCCGTAACGCATTTACATCAAATGTGCAGGAATCTGAGTGGGCTACGTTTCTTGCGTCAAAGTTTTCTGATACCTCGACAAAAATTCCAGGTAGTGATCTTTTCCCAAAAAATCATAATAAAATGTGCACTGTTAAAGAACAAGGAAGTCAGTCATCAACTAGTAGTCAGTCAGTCAGAATATCTTTATTCGACTTAATTAAAGTCATACAAAGAAAGAAAAAAGCATTAAAATAGCACGTTAAAAAATATACATTGCGATCATGACAATTAAAAACATCTAACTCGATACGCATTTTAAATACTATTTACACATGATTAAAAGGTATGTATATATATAAAACAGTGCCTATAATACAATTTCATACATTTAGTAAACTTTTAGGGCGGAGATTGGCCAGCAACTTTCGCCCTAGCTGCCGCGACTAAAAAATTTGCAAGACTAAATGCTGTGCATGGATTGGTCATAAGCTGTAGATAGAGCAGTGCGGGTCTCACCTGTGTGAACCCTGCATTTTTAAGTAAGGGGAGCAAGTGTTTTTTCCTCTGCTCATGGAATAAACTACAAAACATGACGAAGTGCATTGTGTCCTGCACAGAAAAGTGGTCGCAGCTGCAAGGGGCGGCTAGTTCTGGCTTCTGCCAACCCTTAAAAGAGCCTAGGTGAAAATGAATAAGATTGAACCTTAGTTTAGTTAGTAAAAACCTATGGTAAGGGATAGTTACGAAACGGAGGTAAGGGGCCAAATGGGAATCGCTCATCAATAGAAAGTGAGCCCTTACTGCAGGCTTCTGCAGCTCGACTGCCTCACGGCTTGCTTCCTTCCTTTCTATAAAGGCTTTTTTTGTTTGAGCTATATCACGGGTCGTGATTTTCTCTGGGGAGCGAAAAAGTTCTGGGCGGCCCAGATCTGAGAATGATTTACTTAAATAGGCCAGCCAAGGGATTTTGCCCTGATTGTCCAATGATAGGACGTCCCTCAAGATTTTATGGTTCAGAGGTAAATCAGCATTTAACCACATTTTCAGCCACAAGGTCAGGGGTGCAACACTTAATAGGTCCGACAGATATGGCAACCCAACCTCCTTGTGAATGGAATAGGTGGGGGTTGATTGGGGGACAGAGAGAAGGGATCTTATGAATCTATTTTCTGCTCTCTGAATGGGGTCAAGGTTTACATAACCCCACAGAGAAGATCCATAAGATGCGATGGCAACAGGCTTACTTTTGTATATCTTCAACATCGCTTCCATGGGCCTGGCACCCAATTTGCCGGCAAAGCCCAGGAGTGCGGAGGAAGATCTAGTTACTGCCAACCTCTTTGCGTTTATCTGTGGGCCCCAGGTACATTTTTGGTCGAACAGCACTCCCAAATAGGGAAATGTGGTTACCTCGGACACAGGAGTCCCACTGCAGAAGAATGATTTATGTCTTCTCTTTGCGCCCTCTATACCCATGACCATGGTATGGGATTTAGATGCGTTAACCTTTAGGTCCAGGTTTTCCATAAAGGAACCAAATGCATCAAGAAGAACCTGCAGGCCAACACCCGTGCGGGCTATCAACACGGCATCGTCCGCGTACAGGAGTGCCGGAATGTGGGTGTCTCCTGCACGCGGGACGTCCGTGCCCCTGCCCCTCAGGTGTGCCCCCAAGCCGTTAATGTAAATGGTAAAAAGCGTTGGGGCCAGGATGCAGCCTTGGCGTACTCCTTTGAGGGATTTAAATGAGGAGGTACACCTACCATTGTTGGACACTCGGACAGCTGCGAAAAGCTCCTGATGTAACGAGGCCATATACGTGACCAGGGCTTCGTCAATTCCCATATCCAACAAAATCGACCATAATTTGGACCTATTGACGAGGTCAAAGGCCGACGAAAGGTCCATGAAGGCCAGAAAAACTGAGCCCTCCTTAGCCATTGTATACTTAGAGATGAGTAGATACAAATTAATGCATTGCTCGATCGTACCTTTACTCTCTCTAAAGCCATATTGTAGATCGCACAGCCCGCCGCATCCCTCAACGTTCTCCCTCAGTCTTAATAAAAGAACTTTCCCCAAAATTTTTACAGTGGAGTCCAACAGGGATATAGGCCTATAAAATGCTGGGTCGTCCCCCTGGCCTTTGTTTGTATAAATGGGAACGATAATAGAATTAGCCCATGAGGCGGGTGCTGCGTTGAAGTTTACTGCATTAAACACATTAGACAACACTCTCGACCACATTTTAGGAGAGAACATAAAAAAGTCGGCCGGGACTCCGTCCGGGCCCGGTGCCTTATGTTTGGTGGTTTCCATAAGCGCCTTTTCTACTTCTTGGGGATTGAAAACAATAGGGTTAACATTCCCATTAGAAGGTAATCGACTATTAGTGTCCTCTACGGCTGCATTGCCCCCATACACTTTTTTAAAAAAGGATAGCCATTTTTCCTCAGTGATCACACAGTCCATTGGTAGATTATTGTCTTCCGAAAAAAGAGGATGCTTGATGATTTCCCAGAATCTTCTGCTGTCCTTAAGCACCGCCGCTGAGAGGAGATCCTCCCATGTTTCGCGCTTAATGGAGTCTTTGCGGCTCTTTACTGCTGACTTATAGATTTTCCTTAGCCTCGCAATTTCCTCTTTTGCTCTTGGGACAATTTTGAGAGCCGCCAACAGGTCTCTGTGGGCCTTCGAACATGCAGAGTCGAACCAACGCTTGTGAACTTGAGTTCCCGAAAGGGGTTTAGCTATAAGATCTTTGGAAACCTGTGCACATATTTCCTCATAGGCTGAGACCAATAGGCTCCCTTGAGTATCAGGGTTCTGACACAACTCAGTCTGCATTTTAATCTTAGGGAAGCATTTTTTGTAAAAGTTTTCCGGGATCACCTTTGCCCATTTTATTCTTTTGTCTTGATCTGTAGTGCTCAGAGAGGAGGCTGGGTTTACGATTGATGGTGCTGTACCCATCTGGCTGCCCCACGCCACTTCAAGTAGCACTGGGTTGTGGTCACTGAAGTGGGTTGCCACCGTCCTGTATGCCGTGATAAGAGATAGAATGCCAAGAGAAACGAAAATGTAGTCTATCACAGACCCATTCTGGCTGCCGTTGAAAGTTGGCGTTCTAGCGCCGAAATTGGGTTCGTAAAGATTATAATTAGCCAGTAGGTCTTCAAGCTCCTGACCCTCTGTAGAATGTTCGAAGTGGGGCGCAACTAAGGCAGCGTCCTCATCATCACATGCTACTCTTCCCTTACAGGCTAAATTACATAAATGAATGTTAAAATCACCTAGTAAAACTGACTCAGATACAAAAAAGATATTCTGTAGGACTGAATTAAAAATGCTATCTAAATTAGCGATATTTCGACCGTTATAAGCACAGTTACCTGAATTATAGAAGTTGACATATAGGGTCCTGCTAGTTTTATTGATAGTCCTTTCAACGATCAATATGTTATCAGATTCAGACCTAATCTGTCTATAACTTCCTTTTAAATCCACGGAGAATAAGAGCACCAGGCCACCTTTGGCTCTGCCCATTCTACTAGGGACAGCAGGACTTGCAAAACTGGTGTACCCATCCCACCAGATATTACTGGAAGTGTCCCATGTTTCTTGCAATGCGATGATGTGGTACTTTGAAATAAAGCTGCACCATACTGGGTCCTGGCGTTTGGTATTTAGGCCTGCCACATTCCAGCTTAAAATCCTACATGACTCCCTAATGGTCGTAGATTCACTGCCACTCTCAGAATCGCCTTCCTCTGAAACTTGCGCTAATGTGGCCCTAGTAGAATTCACGTGACAGCGATGCTGTGTCATCCCTCTGATAGTGCCCGTATCAGGACCAGCATCTGACCCAAATGAAAGTATTTGCTGGCCTCGGGTGATGGGTATATGTGGCTCTATGACTACATTAGGCTTGTAGTAACTTTGGAGACCGTCGATGTTATGGCCCTCTTTACGTGAGTTCAAATTAGTTAGTCCAGAATTGTTTGGGTTAGATCTTAATGCAAGTCAATCACAGGTGTTGAGGTCCGATAAGGGGCCAAACCTGTTGCCTGTGGTGAAGCCCCAAGCAGAAGGGGTGGCTAGATGGGTCTGACCAGCATGAGCTAGATTCCACTGGAGATGTGGGGTAATTGGGTGGTCCATAGCCGGGTCCATTCTCTGCCACCGTGTTGGCCTGATGCCCCGTGCACTGTAGTCGTAACCGGGTACGTCGGTCCCCCACCCGTTAAGTCCCAGCACCTGCGGGTGAGCCGGGGGGATGTTCCGCTCGTATGGGTAGTTGGTTCTTCCTGACATTTGCTGCGATGCAGGCAGAAACCGATCACTAGTGAATCGGGAGCCCGTTGCCCCTCCCCAGCTGCTATTGTTCCTGTACTTAATTAGCCTGTTAGTATTTGCTAAAGTAGCAGATTGGGGCTCGTTGTTAAAAAATCTGAGAGTTAACGGGACTATGGATCCATTACGCCGTTGAGGCGGAAAGACATTGTTCAGGATTTCAGGGAGGACATCTGCGTTAGTGAAGTTTATAATGACGCAGTCTCCCTGAAACTTTTTCGGCTTGTTGCCAATCCAGGGTACCCTCCTGGTCGAAACTATATCACCTGCCAATTTATCAAACCCTTCTTGCGCCATGTAGATGTTGTTTGAAAGCCAATGTAGGGCTTTGTCCTTAAGATCCTGGTTGGACTCTGATTTATCTTGTGACAAGACAGGAACGTTGGCCAATACCAAGACTAGCGGTAAGGCTTCCGCTATAAACTGAACCGGGCTGGCCTCTTGGTTACGTGCCACTGTTACATCAGTGGTGGTGACGTGAGGGCCCCCGGTTGCCGCATTCTGATTCGGGGCTATTGATGTTAAGGATGGGGGTGGGTTTGGCAAGCCTGATTGAATAGGCTGCACACTACTGTCAGTAGAGGGAACATCCTCATCCGTGGATATTAGATCTGCAACGAGGGAAGAAAGATTCTCTAGTTCCTTAGCCAAGTTACCGTGAACCCCTCCCAATTTCTTAACTTCGGCGGTCAATTTGTCCACTTTCCCGATCAGGGGCTTTATGATAGTTTTGATCTTAATATCCATCATTTCTTGGATCCTGTTGAAAAGGTCATCATCAGATATGCGCTTAGACTCGAGATCTATCTCATGGTCTGTGGAATTACCAATCCTTCTGGAGGGTGGGGTGGCTGGCTTCTTCCTCCCCTGTTGTTTCCCCCCTCGCTTGGCTGCTATTTTCCTACATGCTCTAACAGCACGGTTAGGGGGAGACTGGAGCTGAGGGACCTCATCTATGACGTCTATCTGGATGCTTGTCTCGGTAGAGGCGTCGTCAGCTAAATCTATAAGATCAGCTCTGTCCTTGGCAGAAGTAGAGTTTTCAATGGCTTCAATGTGATTGATCGGAGAGTTAGGGCCAGAATCTACAGCAATAGACTGTGCGTTTCCTATCAGGGAATCGGACATAGCTGTGCTTATGGACGGGCTATCTGCAAGCAACACTGGTGATTGGCTTAGGCCCAGAGATTGCCTTCTCTTGCTGTTGATGCTGGTTACCACTTGAACTAGGTATGAATCAAGGGTATTCACAGCCTCGGAAGGTTGAGGAACCAATTTTTTACCCATACTTTAAATTAATGTTTGTAGAGTCATAAACCCACGCTGTCTGCTAGACTTTGGCCGGATAACTTGCTGGTCTTGACGGGTAATACTATATAAGGTGGCCGACTCAAAGATATTGAATAATGACTATGTTATTGGCCGAAGTTTACTCCCAAAATAAGGAACCAAAAAGCCGTACCTCAGGCCCACGTAGTCGTCTTCAGGGGGGTGGCCTAGCCTGGCCTACTCGCGCCTCAGAGGGCCTCAGAGGGCCCGCCCTTTGCCCGGGCTTCGCCCCGGGCGTCCCGCTCGCTTCCCGCTGAGCTGAGGGCTAGATGTTTTAGTAGCCCCTCCTGGCGCCTTAGATCGGCGTCAGGGAACGCGCCTCCGCCGCAAAGGCTGCCGAGACCTGTAGTCCCGAGGCGGCGGTGGCGTGCCTGGTGCTCGCGGTCTTCACTGCAATTTCCTCCTGGACAGCGTCTCTGCAGGTAATGGCCCCTGTGTTCTTCTCCTCGCGCTGTGCTCTGGTCACTGTGTCGCAATAGAGGTCTCCCCCCGCTTCACCGAGGGCTAGATGTTTTAGTAGCCCCTCCTGGCGCCTTAGATCGGCGTCAGGGAACGCGCCTCCGCCGCAAAGGCTGCCGGGACCTGTAGTCCCGAGGCGGCGGTGGCGTGCCTGGTGCTCGCGGTCTTCACTGCAATTTCCTCCTGGACAGCGTCTCTGCAGGTAATGGCCCCTGTGTTCTTCTCCTCGCGCTGTGCTCTGGTCGCTGTGTCGCAATAGAGGTCTCCCCCCGCTTCACCGAGGGCTAGATGTTTTAGTAGCCCCTCCTGGCGCCTTAGATCGGCGTCAGGGAACGCGCCTCCGCCGCAAAGGCTGCCGGGACCTGTAGTCCCGAGGCGGCGGTGGCGTGCCTGGTGCTCGCGGTCTTCACTGCAATTTCCTCCTGGACAGCGTCTCTGCAGGTAATGGCCCCTGTGTTCTTCTCCTCGCGCTGTGCTCTGGTCGCTGTGTCGCAATAGAGGTCTCCCCCCGCTTCACCGAGGGCTAGATGTTTTAGTAGCCCCTCCTGGCGCCTTAGATCGGCGTCAGGGAACGCGCCTCCGCCGCAAAGGCTGCCGGGACCTGTAGTCCCGAGGCGGCGGTGGCGTGCCTGGTGCTCGCGGTCTTCACTGCAATTTCCTCCTGGACAGCGTCTCTGCAGGTAATGGCCCCTGTGTTCTTCTCCTCGCGCTGTGCTCTGGTCGCTGTGTCGCAATAGAGGTCTCCCACTAGTAATCTTTGCAATGCATTAAGTTCTGAGCCCCAGAATAACTCATATGCGGCAGAAGAGATAATCAAAATAATCAAAAAAGCGAAAACTAATGGGGTGCCAGGCCCAAGCGGCATCCCTCAAGCGGCGTACAAATATGCACCAGAATTCTGGGGTCCACGTCTGGTGGAATTGTTTGTAGATGTGCAAATTTGTAACCGAGTACCTGAAAGCTTGCAAGGATCTATATTTATGCCAATCTACAAAGGTGGTGAAAGATCAAATCCGATCAACTATCGTTTAATAGCGTTGCAGGATGTTGAGGCAAAATATTTTGCATCGCTTCTCTTAAACGATTTGGTTACTTGGACAGGTGAAAGAGAGCTGATCCCCATTAACCAAACAGGGTTCAGAAAGGGGATTGGAACAACATCAAATATCCTATCCATTACTATGATAGCGGAAAAATGCATGAGTATTAAACAGGACTTGAACTTGTGTTTTATTGATCTTCAAACCGCCTTCGACAGTGTAGATCGTAAATTATTGTGGTCGAAACTGAGAGCATGGGCCATACCGGAGAGTATTTTAAGGGGTTTGCTGCTATTTTATTCTGATACCTGGTCCCAAGTCAAAATAAGGGACGGTACACGGCTGTCGAGAAAAGTCTTTACATCGATTGGCCTTAAACAAGGGTGTGTCCTTGCGCCTCATCTATTTAATCTTTTCATTTCAGATCTTTCTGGGAAATTGAATACTTGTAATGCACATCCTCCGAAACTAAGCGACCTACAGCTAACACATCTGGCTTATGCTGATGATATTGTTCTCATGAGCCTAACGAAGGTGGGTCTAACCAGATTAGTAACAGAACTCTCAGTTTTCCTGTCAGCAAACAAGTTGGCTTTAAACGTTACAAAAACTAAAACAATGTTGATAACCAACCGCCGTGTATCACATCACAGTATATGGATAGAGGGAAAACCATTAGATAAAGTCTCAAACTATAAATATCTGGGATTTTTTATAGATGACACGCTTGATTTAATAGACCAGAAGAAATATCTGACGCAAAGAGCAGGAGCCCTAATATTTGGATTAAGTACTCTGTCAAAGAAATTGGAAGGTCCATCACTGAAACCCGTATTAATGGTGATGGCGAAGAAGGTTCTTCCCACCCTGACATATGCAAGTGTGGCAATGCACGGAAAGGATGCGGCCTACTAAACAGCTTAATAACTAAAATCTACAAAAAGGTTCTTCGACTATCCATCATGTCTTCACCAGCGCAAATGCGACTCGCATTTGGCTAAAAAAACGAAACACTGGGCAGATTATATTCATACATCAAGGTGTGGTATCAGATTAAGCAAAAAGCTACCGACAATAATCTTAATAACTACCTATGGCAAGAGTTGAAATCATACAAAAAATAAAAAGCAAATCAATTCCTCACGCATGCTTTGGAGGTGACATGCTCAACAAATCTTTGGGATAAAAATCTGTCATTTGCAGTATTAAAACATGCACTAAATAAAGCGGCCAAACTTCATTCATTGGTTACGGACAAAGAAATGTTTTCCCATCGTTCCCATTCTTGGGCTGTGATCAATGGTTATAAGTCATTAACCCCAGCACACTACTTGGAAACAACTTATTCCATTTATATTAAGAAAAAACTGATGGCACTGAGATTTGGCAAATTTCCGACACTGGTTGAGGAGCCTGCCTGGAAACAGCATGCAGCTGTCACATGCCGACTTTGTGGTTGCCCCAAAGAAGATCTAATACATATAATTTGTCATTGCAAGATGTTGACCAAGGAACGGACATACTTTTTAAAGCATATCTTTCGGATTGAAATGAAAAGGAGATTTATTGAGCGCTACAGCTGCCCTGAGGCGTCCAGGCGCTAAAAGCTAAAAGAGTGTCTTTAAAAGAAAACAGAGGGGTTCTGATTACTGAAACAGAAAAGTTTTGAGCTGCTTACGAAAGCTAAGCAGGTTAGGGTTCGTTCTCAAATGCAGAGGGAGAGTGTTCCACAGCTTTGAAAGATTATAAGAGAAGGAACGGCCTCCTACTCTGGCTCTCTGAATTCTAGGAATCTTAGCCAGAGATGCAAAAGATGACCAGAGCATTTTATTAGGTAGATAGAGGGAGATCAAAGAGTGATTGATTTCTGGACCTAGTTTCCAAAAAGCTTGGTGAGCAATACACAAAGATTTGAACTTCACCCTTTCCCTGATGGGCAGCCAATGCAAAGCTTTTAGCCCCGGCTTTATGGGGGTTCTTTGTGGGATGCCAAGTAGTGCTCGAGCCGCACAGTTTTGGGTTCTTTGCAGTTTTTGCAGGCTATACTCTGGCGCCCCAAGGTACAGGGCATTATTGAAATCCAGGCGGGATTGAACAAGGCCCTGTATGACAATCTGCTTGGCCTCAAATGGAAGGAGGGGAAGGATTTTCTTTATCACCCTAAGGAGGCCAAAGCAGGTGGCCGCCACCTTTGGGCCTGTGTATTGAAGGTCAATGACTTATCCAACTATACCCCTAGACTTTTGATGTTATCTCTGGGAGCAGGAACTGCGCCCATGCTCGGAGACCACAGCAGCTCCAGAGTGGTAGGGGCTGCAGAGCCCAGGAGCATGAGCTCAGTCTTGTCGTAATTGAGCTTCAAACAGGACTTCATCATCCAGCTCTTGACCTCTTCCAAACACACTGCTAAATTGGGCAGTGATTGGAGACCACTCTTCTGCACAAGGGAGACCACTAGCTGGGTGTCATCCGCATAGGAAATGATGTTAATACCATGCGGGCAGACAATCCCAGCCAGCGGTCTCATATATGCATTGAAGAGGGTAGGGCTCAATGACGAACCCTGAGGTGCTCCGCACCCCAGAGGCCTGCTCGACGGGACAGAAGTGCCATCAAAGACCTGGAAGGTTCTATCAGTTAAAAAAGACTTGAACCAGACCAGGGCTTCTCCGGACACACCCAAGTCGGCGAGACGGGTCACAAGGATTTTATGATTTACCATATCAAAAGCGGCACTCAGATCGAGGAGGATCACTGCCACCGATCCTCCCCGATCCAAGATCCGTCTCGCCTCCTCTGTCACAGCTAGCAGAGCGGTCTCCGTCCCATGTTTGGGGCAAAAGCCCGTCTGGGAGACATCAAGCAGATGGTTATCCTCGAGAAACTGAGTTAAAATGATGTTATTGTGTTTCTCGAGGATCTTAGTTGCCCATGGGAGCAGGGAGATCGGGCGGTAATTGCTGGAGTTAGCCGGATCAAGAGCAGGTTTTTTCAACAAAGCCCGTACCATGGCGTGCTTCCAGGCCAAGGGTAACGACCCACTCAAGATGGAGGAGTTCAACAACTCTATGAGTGTTGGAAGGATGGCTTTGCTGGCCGAAACCAACATGCCTGGGGTAGCAGCATCGCACGGAGATCCAGATTTTATTTGGTGTACTAGAGTCTCTAGTGTTTCTAGATTCAGCAAAGGGAATTGATCTAATTTGTTTTGAGGAAGAATTTCTACATCTGAGACCAAATCGGGGCTTTGAGTAGATGGTTCAATGACTGGGTCCGGAAAGGAGAGATAGATTGTGTTGACTTTGTGAAAGAAAAAATCAACCAGCTCGTTACATCTGGAAAGTGAGTTACAATTGTCTGCCAAATGTGAAGGGGGCCTTATCAAAGATTTTACTATTCTGTAAATTTCTTTGGGCTTAGATTAAGCCAGTGTAATCTTCTCATTATAATGGGCTGATTGCGTAATTTTTATGGCAGATTTATAGATCCTAATGGCTTTCCTATAGGTGGCTTTGTCGGTGGGATCATAAGTCATACGCCATTTCCTTTCCAACCTTTTGCAAATACGTTTTTTGTCCCTGAGCTCTTCTGTATACCACGGTGCAGTTTTGTTCTGTCTTTTCGACCCAGATATACGAAGAGAAAGAATCGAGTCTAGAGAGGTGGTGATCCAATTGTTATATACATTGTTGTTCACAGATGGATCACAGGAGATTGGTGGTCTAGTGGTGCTAAGGATATTGGTCCAATTATCGACATGAAGTTTGGACCAATTTCAAATTTTATGAGGAATAAAAATAGAGGGTAAGGGTTTGTGGGTGGTCAGGATAAAAGGAATCAAAAATGTATCTGTCCAGGGTAAACAGGTAATGCTGTCCACTCTGAGATGTTCACAATTGCTGAAGATCGGATCTAAAAGATGACCTTTTGCATGCGTTGAAGAAGGGACAAGTTGCTCTAATTGAATAGCAGCTAGGCTCGCCATCATTTCTGTGGCCACAGTGTCTGACAAGTTATCGAAATGGACATTAAAATCTCCAAGTAAGGTAAAGTTTGAGGGAGAAGTGGCCAGTTCAGCGGCCACTGAAGTAAGGGATGTTTGAAATTGTCTAATGGGTCCAGGGGGACGGTAGATGAGGATACCTGCGAGACTAGTGTTAGGGGAAAATTCAATAACAAAGGGCAGACTTTCACAGTCGGCAACGGACTCCGACAGACACCGACATACATAATTGTCCTTATAGATGATAGCAAGCCCTCCACCTTTGCCCTGAGGGCGATCTAAGCGGGGATTGAGAGGCTACGAACATGTAGATCTGCCATTATTGGAAGCTTGGATGCAACTGCCCGGCGAATACATTGCAAGCTGGTTAAGTTCTTGCAGGCATTCGAGAAACGCCTTAAACAACAGAAAGATTTTAACTGTTAATGATTTATCCTTTTGCCTCACTGTTTTTATCATGATTTGAATAATAGTAGGAAAATAATCTAGTTTGAATTCTTGTTCTTACTAAATGTTTTTTTTTCTTTTTCCTTTTTAAAGAGAATCTTAAAAATGTTAATTATGGTTGTGTGATGTACATCAAATTGTTATGGTTTTAATTAACTAAACAATAAAGCTTAAATTTCAAATGTCCTTACCCAGGCTGCAGTAGCAGACCTGTGGTGCCATTTTGAAAGGCTTCCCAGGGGTGGCATAATACATGCTTCAGCCTCTGGGGTACCTGTGCCCTCAGTACCTAAGGTACCATATACTAGGGACTCACAGGGGTAACCCAGTAACCAATCTGGAGTGTACCTAATGTACATGCAAGCATTTTAGAGAGGAAGCAGCTAGGCTGGGGTCCCAGCCAGACTTAAGTCGAGAAACAGTGAAACACCAGCAAAAAGTGGGGGTAACCATAGTAAGCAGATCTTACTCTCCTACATGCTGGAGCAGAATCTTATGACATACAGTATCGAAAGCAGCATCATTTTAGCCTCTGCTGCCTAGGGTGACCAGATGTCCCAGATTTCCACTGACAATCCCAGTTTTCGGAGAACAGTCCTGGCGTCCAAACGCTCTTTCTACTTTTAAATACATGTCTAGGGGAGCGTGTCCAAGATGGCGACCGTGTAAGAGGTGTTTTATGGTCCCTCCTGCCCCACCGTGCTTTAGCTTTGTAATACACCCCATCCGCTGCCATCGCTGGACAGAAGACGAGAGTTGAACCTCGCCATATACCTGTGGGTCAGCTAGAGTGAGTGGCGGACTCGGGAGTGTGCCGTGCCTGAGAACGCCGATCGGCCGGAGTGGGCCCGGAGGCGTTGTGGCCTGGAGCGCCGAGGGGTGGAGCGGAGATCTCCCTGCAGCTACGGTGTACCTGGAGGCAGTCTTGATCGACTGTTGAGAACTAGTACGGTCAGTGAGCATCTGCTTCGGAGTTTCAATGGAGACTGCCGGTTTGCCGAGGCAGAGCTGGTTAAGGCACACCTTAACTAGCTCTGCCTCGGCAAACCGGCAGTCTCCATTGAAACTCCGAAGCAGATGCGGCGATACTGCCCACACTCACTGAAGTAATGCGATCATGCATTCTCCAACAGCTGGCACACAGCACCCAACAGGACTTTCTGCCATTAAGCAAACAGAATTGATCCCGCTGGTGCCAGCAACCTCCAAAGTCCAGATGCTGAGCGCCCTTGCGCCTATAGTGAACTGTTGATTCTCTGCCACCTTAGAATTGTAAAAAAGGTGTGATACATTATTATCAAGACAGCAATGCATTATTTGTTTGTCCTGAAGATGATGCCCTATAATTAATGTTGGCATCGAAACGTCGTCGACACCCAAACACCCTATGCACCAGACTCAAGCTATAACACATTGTGCAACGGTGTTAAATTATTAATTTGTGTCTGTCTATATTGAGTACAAGTGTACAGACCCATTTTGGCTTGCCTTTTTGGCCAATTCTGTGTTCATTGTTCTGTCTTGTGTTCTGTGGGTCACGGCTGTGCCCACTTGTCATTTGAATGTTTTATTTGATACTACTTTTGAAAAATACTACGAAAATAAATTCTTGTCCGGCTGGACAAAAGACATACATTCTATTCTAGTGTATGGTTATCTATCACACTGTATTCCCCCTGAATAGGGACCAGACTAGGAAAGCATTGGACGGTTGGAGCCGTGAGATGGTTTGGGCGCATAGCCGCAGTGAAAATGACGATCCTACCAAGGATTTTATACGTGTTCCAGGCGCTGCCTTTGGTTACCCCGCCTAAAGCCTATGGGCACTACAGCTGGCCATAAATACATTTATATGGGGGAAGAGGAAGGCGCCCTGTGCAGTAGCACAGCTGTCACGCCCCAAACACAAAGGGGGAATAAACCTACCCATGAGCCACAGATATCTCCAAGCTGCCCACTTGCGTTGTGTGCTAGAATAGAACCGCCCCTTATCCGAAAAGCACAGGACCTTCATGGGACCATGTCTGGAGAGAAATCTGGCTTCCTCGCCAGGCGTGAGCCTGGGGTCTTTACTCCCTTCCTGTCACTAAAGCCACAATGAAGGTTTGGGATGAGGTAGCACTCAAGAGAGGTCTTACAACCTTCCCCTCCCCAATGAAGCTGATGTTGGATAACCCAGATTTCCTCCCAGGGTGTAAGTCTGAGGTTGCTCAGAGATGGAGGGAAGCAGGCTGCAAGCGCTTGGGCCATCTCTTTGATCTTGACGGTGTTCTCCCTTTCGCTCACGTGCCCCAGGACCTCGACCTCCCCCGCACGGATGAATACTACTACCTACAGTTGAGCCACTTGGCAACCTCCGCTGCACATTTACCTCAGGTGTCCCTTCACCTTACTCCGTTCGAGAAGTGGATTGCACACAAGAAAGACGACAAGCATCTTATAGAAGATCTTTATGTTCTTTTAGCCAATCCAATCCAATCCAAACAAGTTTTATTCGTCATCTATACTACTATTATAAAGAGAGAACACAAACCTTTTGGCAAGGTAAACTCGGGAACCACAGCGCCAATCCACACACCCAATACATTGTTGTAATCCTCAGGGTGTGCAGATGGACATAGACTGTAGAAAAAAAACAAAAAAAATTTAAAAATATAACTTAAAAAAAAGTAGTGCCCTGAAAGTAGCACTGGCCGCGACGCTGACCGCCACGACGTAGCGCTGGCCGCAACGTACGTGATGACGAGGAGGAGCGGCGGTGAAGTGAGGAGCTTGGGGAGGAGCGGCGGCTCAGGTAAGGCTCTGGGACACGGGATGGGCGGGAGCCGGTGCGGGAGTTGGCCCGGAACAACTGCAGTAAGGCTCAGGGTCTGGGGGCAGGATTTCAGGGACACAGGACGGGAGGGAGCCGGTGCAGGAGGTTGGCCCGGAACAACTGCGGTAAGGCTCAGGGTCTGGAGGCAGCATTTCAGGCTTGCGTGCACTCCCGCCCCGGACCCCGCCCGCCACGACATTGTCCGGGACACAGACAATGTCGTGGCGGGCGGGGGCCGGGGCGGAAGTGCACGCAAGCCTGAAATGCTGCCCCCAGCCCCCTTCTGCCCCAGGCAACGCTGGGGCGGCCTGCTAGTGTAGTCATAAAAGCACATTACAAAAAAGTTTTAAATATATATAAATAAAAATGTCTTACATAGGTTATAAAGCAGTCCCGTTGGTGGAAAATTGGTTAAAAACTTCATATTTACCAGTGTTAAAACTTGTACAATATTCTTGATCATAGGAACTCAATACGGCCCACTTCATCTCTGATAATTAAGACCTAAGTAAAACTAGATGAATTTAAGTAACAGGGAGACATTTACAATGCTAGTTCAGTGTGCTAACTAATCGGAGTTCACAAAAACATTTCACACAGGCACCGATTTCTGCCTTATTACCCACATCCACTCTAAGTATTTTGCAACTGCTATTGAAATTGTTGCTAAGGTAGTAGTGTGTATGATCCTTTCAGTTTCCGCACTCCTTCTAGTACCTAGTAATTTGCATATGGGACTCAGCCAGACCCGTCAAGGGGCTACATAGGCAGGGCAGGCGAAAAGCATATGTGCGACTGTTTCTTTGTGGACTGCACATGCAGGACACTTAACACCTTCACTGCTAAGGCACCATTGATATTTTACATTCATTTTCCATTGAAATGAATGGAAAGTTCATGACGAGTTACCCTTGTCATTAGCAGCCAAGAGGTTAATATCACTTGCGGGGAACCACCTAGAAGTAAAAGATCTTAGGGGCAGTGAACGTGTCCTCAACTGAAAATACAATTTCCTTTCCAGTGGTTTGGTAATGGTGTCCCAGTATGTTTCAAGACTTGGAATATGTTTGGATTCCAAGAAAATTCCTTTCAGAGTAGCTGAATCAGTATCTCTCAAAGCATTATAAGTAACCATCTCCCAATACTTTTATTTTAAGATCTTTTTGAGGGAAAGCAGACCTCTGTTGGGTTCTCCCATAGTACTTTCATGCCAATACCCACTAGAACATTTCTAACTCCCCGTAGCCAGCCAATTTTGTGAAAGCTATTGGATTTTATTACATCTAGAAAGCCTGCTGCATACAATGACAATTCTGGTGTTGTCCACAACCTGTGCCAGTATAATACTGGATGCAGTTTGGCAACATCGGATATGGGTTTTCTTCCAAGATCATATCGTAACGGGCGTAATGGAGTACTTTGGGGGAGATTGGTGATGCTACGCAGGAACTTGTTTTCTGAAACACTTATATTAGACATGTTTTCAAACCCCCATAGTTCTACACCGTAAAGGGCTGAACTGACAACTTTGATATCATACACTTGGAGCACAGGTCTGATTGGTTTTGTAAGTGACTTTTAATGCTCAGTACTTAGCACTCCCGAAAGTTGTCGGTGCTTTAATGTGGCCATGTCAATTTGATAGTTCCACTTTAGGTCGCTCTGTATATTCACCCCAAAGTATTTAAACAATCTAACTTGTTCTAGTTGTCGATTATTAATTAAAATACTACCTTTAAAAGTTCTGTGTGGATTAAAAGCCATGAATTTCATTTTTGACACATTAACTTCAAGGCCACGAGCAGAGCAAAAATCTTCAAAAATTAACAAAGCTCGCTGGAGGCCACTTGGAGTCTTTGAAATTATAAATGTGTCATCTACGAACATTACAATCAGGATTTTTACACCTGCTAGAGAGGGGGCATCCGTGTTCACTGGCAACATAGTCAACTATTCCATTGATGTACAAAGAAAATAGCGTGGGTGCCATAGCACAACCATGGCGCACCCCTCTTTCAACTGGATATGAGCTGGTGACCACGCCCTGCGTGCCCCATCGAATTCTGGTATAATTGCCCTCATGTACCCTCATTATGAGTGTTAGTAGCTCTTTGGGGGGACCTAGTTCGTTCAGCGTCGCCCACAAACTGGAGCGGGGAACAAGGTTGAACGCTGATCTTAAATCGACAAAGGCAGCATACAAACTACCTTTACCCAGGATCACTATCTTCCAGTATAGAAGGATGAAACAAAATACCTGATCGCTGGTACTAGTATACGCTCGAAAGCCTGCTTGCAAAGGGGACAGTATACTACTGTATTTAATCCAAACTTGGATTTTGTTTAGGATCAGCCTGCCCACTATCTTTTGCATTGTGTCTATCAGACTAATGGGTCTGTAATTCCCCGAAAGAGATTTGTCTCCTTTTTTGTATACAGGGATTATTTCTGCCCCTTTACAGGGGTCTGGTATGGGGGTGCCCTGGGCCACTGCATTAGCCACCAACAGAATATATCTACGCCATCTTTGTTTGTGATAGAGGAACACATCAGCGGGAACACTGTCTGGTCCCGGCGCTCTGCCTCCAACCACTGCTCCAAGAGCTAGTACAACATCATTAGAATTAAAAGCCTCATCTGCATAAAACACATAGCTAGGGTCATCCCTATATTTCTCAGTTAAACTAGGAGCATATTGTGGTTTGAAATGGTTGACCCAGTCTTCCTGCAAAACATGATTTTATGGTTGTTCAGGTTGGCCACCTCTGCTCCATTTTATGATGCTCCAGAATAATTTACTATTGTTCAGTGAGCTAGCTTCTTTAAGGTCCTGCCATCTTTGCTCATCCCATGAGCGTTTAGCTTTATGTATAGATCTTTAATATTCTTGCCTAGCAGTTCGTACAATACCCGGTTCACCACCCTTGATCGCATTCCCAAGAAAAATTCTTGTCTGTCTGCACTCTTTATTGTACCAGCGGCATGGATTCAGGTCTGCAGTGCTTAGCAAAATGGGATCTCAAACGTGTAAAGAATCTATCATGTGACTGTGTGAGAAGCTCCAGTTTCCCATTAGAGGATAGGATATGCTCTAACTCTTTTATAGTACTATCAACATCTTTGTTGATGCTGTCCAAGGACTCAGGGTTTTCAATTATACATGACCATTAAAGCTGTTTCATATCGTTGGTGGGGAATACATCCTGAGAGTGAAATTCGATCTCCCCACAATGCGGTACCTCAAGCTTCCACCATCCATTGACTATACATACAAGGGATTGTAATCACTTTCGGGACGGTCCCTTACTCCCATGTCATCAATTGTGTGCCAAAATTTCACACTCAAGAGGATATAATCAATCCTACTCTTGTTGTACCCATTATTAAATGTGTTAGCCCCAATTCTATCTTGGGGCATCCTGCCATATAGTGTCCTTAGCCTCTTTTCTAAACAAATAGAATTAATCTAGATGACCACCTCCGTCCATTTTTTACTGGATCGAGTTCTAGTTTTGGAACTACCCATTGGGTGTCTTCTTCGTCAGTAAGGTGCCAATCTGGGGTGGCGAGCAGTTCAAAAGTTGCGTTTAGATCACCCGCAATAATAACGTTGGTGTCCATTGAGTAAAGTTCGAGGAGATTGTCCAAAGCCGCTAAAACTTCAGACTTGTCCCCTCGGGTTCCCCTCGCATAGACATTATAGATTATAGATATGAACGTTCCCTAGGAGGCCTAGGTTTACCCTTAGCACCTGGACATCGTTGCTCATGGATGGTAGTTGCTTAATGCTGACACCTAGTTCTTGTCGGATCCATATGGTCAGGCCACCTGCCGGTTGACCTTTTGCTCCTTTAATCGCTGGGACGTGAACATTTTAAAAACCTGCACAGAATTGCGGTGCCAGAAGCCATGTCTCTTGGAAAAGACAGACATCAAACCCGTTAACAAAAGTAAGCATGTTTTTTTAGCACCAAAACAGACAGGGGGCGCACCAAAGGCCAATTGCGCTGGGAGGCGGAGTTAGGGCAGGCCCATACAGACAAAGAATGGGACAACATCCACTACAGGGCCTACCACACAGCCTTTAACACCACTGGAGCCGAGTCGGCGTACAAGGTAGCAGCATATTGGGATCTTACGCTTGCTCGAAAGCACCAATGGGATAAGAATCACATGGAGATGTGTGGCGGGGCTGTGGCCTTTCAGGCTCGCTCACACACCTCCTCTGGCACTGTCATTGACTTGAAAGGTTTTGGGAGCAGGTACTCAATGACATTGATGAAGCATTTGAGACTGAAATCCGCCGCTTCCTGGTTTACACGCTCCTAGGTCTCTTGAACCCGATAACATTCCCATTACGGTCAATGCAGGGTAGACAGATAGCTTTGGCCTCACTGGCAGCGTGCCAGGCGATCCTGGCGCATTGGGGCTCGGCCACGGTCCCGGATCACACAGCGGGGTTTCATAGACTCTGGATGACTCTAGCGATGGAGAGACTCTCTCTGGCCCAGGACCAGAAGGCTGAGACATACGCAGAACTCTGGGCCCCGTTCATTGCACTTTTATCAAAGGATATCCGCGAGGTCACTTGCCCAGAGCTCTTCCAAATCCTCAAGCTGATCCCCCACGACCGGGACTAGAGTTCCTTCCATATGGGTCCCCCGTGGGTTCAGGGGTGGGATGAACGGGCAGGGACAGACCACTGTAAAACACCCTAGGGAGCACGGTATAGGCAACCCTTCCTCCTCTATTTTCCTCGCTGTTCCTCTCTCCCTTTCTTTTGGGGGGTGAGTGGGTGGGAAGGGCTTTTCTATTGAGGTTTTACTTCATAGGCATGTGTTACTAACTCTGCCAGCCTCCGGGGTGTTGGCTTTAAAGCTGTGTATGTTTGTTTAAGCTCTACAACTCCTTGCTCTGTAGCCGGCCCCCGTGGTTGTAGGCGATTGGCTGTGTACGTTGGTATGCCTTCAAACTGAATAAAAAAGTTTTGTTCCATAAATATATGACTCGGTTTTTGAGACAAATGTCAACTTATACTGAAAAGCAGAATTGAAACATATGCTCGGTGCCTCTAAAGTCATACATAATTCACATAATTTATCTTTTTGTGTCAGGCAGCACAGAAGACCAGGCTCTCCCAGCAGAGGGAAGACAGAGTGGGAAGGAGTTCAGAGGGTACAGGGTGGCTGTCCTGCCATTTTGATGTAAATGTAGCCTTGTGAGTGTTGACCTCCTTCTCACCACCTGAAGGAAAAAGAAAAACAATAAATTACATAAGTAATTGCAGACATTTCTGCTTTTAAAGATGAGTTGACTATATATATATATGTGACCAAGAACAACCAGGGTTGTTCGAAACGCGTTATCTCAGTCGTTTGCTGTGCCATAAATAAATTCTTGACAAGGATTATGGGCTCGTCTGGATTCTATCAAGTAAATTAGAATTCTGTTGTTTCATATATATATATATATATATATATATATTTTTTTTTTCTTCCCTTTTCCCCTTAGTTAAATCGCCACCTCCAAACCGTGAGTCGGTCGCTTAATCGGACAACCGGGGAATGGGTCCGTAAAATCCATGCACACCTTCTTTCAAACCAGGAATGACGATGCCATGTGTGGTGCCAAAAAGTCTCTTTATTCGGCCTTAGTCGAACACGTTTCGGAGCGTTGTGCTCCTTGTTCACCGACAATAAAGCTTTGAAAGCGCCCATTTTTAGGTTTCGCCTCGTCGAAAGCTGCGCACCACGCAGCTTTTCGGCGCAGGCGAAATCTAATGTTAGAACAGTGTGGCCTTCTGTAACAACGGGACTATGAAAAGGCAGGAGACGTGTCTTGGTTATGCCAGGGTTTATTCGTTCCAACAAAGAATCAGTGCATGTTTTTCTTGTCGCTCTCTGCGTGGAGATCTGCTACGCTCTCGTCTGGTCTTGCGGAGTACTCCCTCTTCCCTTCTCCTGACGGGACTCCTCCTCCTGCTGGGCTCTGGAGGCTCCGTGCTGTCCACCCTCGCCGACACCGAAAGGGAAAACAGAAGAGAGGCGGGTATCAGTCAACATGCGTAGTTTACAACAATTCACAAAGTAGGGGCCGCGGGGAACCACCCAGTGTACGTTCACACAAGTCGGGGACTTTATATTAACAAAACAAAGGGGGGGGGGGTGTTGTGCAGGTAACCCGGGTTCGTACAGGGGAATTATCACTAGCTAGGTTATGCGTCTTCCTCTCTTTCTAAACCACCCCAGGAAGCGGTTACGCACCTCTGTTAGCGGTACCCCTCCTGGTGTACGGCTGGGCGGATCGTGGTGTAGGCCTCCCGTTCATTGCACTTTTATCAAAGGATATCCGCGAGGTCACTTGCCCCAAGCTCTTCCAAATCCTCAAGCTGATCCCCCACGACCGGGACTAGAGTTCCTTCCATATGGGTCCCCCGTGGGTTCAGGGGTGGGATGAACGGGCAGGGACAGACCACTGTCAAACACCCTAGGGAGCACGGTATAGGCAACCCTTCCTCCTCTATTTTCCTCGCTGTTCCTCTCTCCCTTTCTTTTGGGGGGTGAGTGGGTGGGAAGGGCTTTTCTATTGAGGTTTTACTTCATAGGCATGTGTTACTAACTCTGCCAGCCTCCGGGGTGTTGGCTTTAAAGCTGTGTATGTTTGTTTAAGCTCTACAACTCCTTGCTCTGTAGCCGGCCCCCGTGGTTGTAGGCGATTGGCTGTGTACGTTGGTATGCCTTCAAACTGAATAAAAAAGTTTTGTTCCATAAATATATGACTCGGTTTTTGAGACAAATGTCGACTTATACTGAAAAGCAGAATTGAAACATATGCTCGGTGCCTCTAAAGTCATACATAATTCACATAATTTATCTTTTTGTGTCAGGCAGCACAGAAGACCAGGCTCTCCCAGCAGAGGGAAGACAGAGTGGGAAGGAGTTCAGAGGGTACAGGGTGGCTGTCCTGCCATTTTGATGTAAATGTAGCCTTGTGAGTGTTGACCTCCTTCTCACCACCTGAAGGAAAAAGAAAAACAATAAATTACATAAGTAATTGCAGACATTTCTGCTTTTAAAGATGAGTTGACTATATATATATATGTGACCAAGAACAACCAGGGTTGTTCGAAACGCGTTATCTCAGTCGTTTGCTGTGCCATAAATAAATACTTGACAAGGATTATGGGCTCGTCTGGATTCTATCAAGTAAATTAGAATTCTGTCGTTTCATATATATATATATATATATATATTTTTTTTTTTTTTCTTCCCTTTTCCCCTTAGTTAAATCGCCACCTCCAAACCGTGAGTCGGTCGCTTAATCGGACAACCGGGGAATGGGTCCGTAAAATCCATGCACACCTTCTTTCAAACCAGGAATGACGATGCCATGTGTGGTGCCAAAAAGTCTCTTTATTCGGCCTTAGTCGAACACGTTTCGGAGCGTTGTGCTCCTTGTTCACCGACAATAAAGCTTTGAAAGCGCCCATTTTTAGGTTTCGCCTCGTCGAAAGCTGCGCACCACGCAGCTTTTCGGCGCAGGCGAAATCTAATGTTAGAACAGTGTGGCCTTCTGTAACAACGGGACTATGAAAAGGCAGGAGACGTGTCTTGGTTATGCCAGGGTTTATTCGTTCCAACAAAGAATCAGTGCATGTTTTTCTTGTCGCTCTCTGCGTGGAGATCTGCTACGCTCTCGTCTGGTCTTGCGGAGTACTCCCCCTTCCCTTCTCCTGACGGGACTCCTCCTCCTGCTGGGCTCTGGAGGCTCCGTGCTGTCCACCCTCGCCGACACCGAAAGGGAAAACAGAAGAGAGGCGGGTATCAGTCAACATGCGTAGTTTACAACAATTCACAAAGTAGGGGCCGCGGGGAACCACCCAGTGTACGTTCACACAAGTCGGGGACTTTATATTAACAAAACAAAGGGGGGGGGGGGGTGTTGTGCAGGTAACCCGGGTTCGTACAAGGGAATTATCACTAGCTAGGTTATGCGTCTTCCTCTCTTTCTAAACCACCCCAGGAAGCGGTTACGCACCTCTGTTAGCCGTACCCCTCCTGGTGTACGGCTGGGCGGATCGTGGTGTTGGCCTCCGGGCATGTCCTTTTCGTCCTCTGCTCTCCCGTCGTGTCCTCTCGCCTGCTCGTGGGTACCAGCGGCTTCCCCAGCGTTCTGATCCGCTCTCCGTTCCGTGGTCTGGGATTCCTCCTCCTCCGCTAGGCAATCTTCGCTGATCCACCGTACGCTGCCGCTCCACTCCTTCCTCTCATTCCCTCGTCCTCCGCTTCTACACTCCTCCTCGCTGCTTTCTCGTCCTCCGCTTCTCCACTCCTCCTCGCTGCTTCCCGCCACTCCACTCTGCTCCTCTCTGACCGCTCCTCCGGTGTAGTAACACACCTGTTGATTATCGGTCCCGCCTTTTATCCGAGTTCCCGACTCCTCCTCCTCCATCAGTCCTTCGGTCCAGTTAAAGGGCCCATACTCCTCTTCATCGCAGCTATACTTTTCCTGTCCGGTCCATATCGTGGAGTGCTGTGTCTGTGGAGAGAAGAGGGGGGGGTCACACATGGTCAGTTCGCGCCAAAGTGCGGGGCGCAAGGGAGGGTCCCGGTTACACCTTCCTTCCGCCTCTCTCTTCCATTGGCTAGCTCCATAAATGGAGGCTAGCCATTGGAAGAGAGAACTGTCCGTCATTCCCCGAGGCGATTGGTGGGCGTTCCGCCGATTCTTTCCCTCTCGGCAACGTCATGAAGACATGGCCACTGTGGGCGTGTAGTTTTTTTTTTTTTACACCTATGTTTGTGTTCATTGTTCGCCTTGTCCCTGTCCCGCTGGCTGTTTCCTGACCACCCTCCCGCTGTCCGTTTGCCTGCCCCCCCTCCCGCTGTCCGTGTGCCTGCCCCCCTCCCGCTGTCCGTGTGCCCGTTAACCCGCCCCCTTCCCGCTGTCCGCCGTGTGCCCGTCAACCCGCCCCCTCCCGCTGTCCGTGAGCCCTATAGTACAAGATAAAATACATACATAACAACCCGTCCCCCCTCCCGCTGTCCGTATGCACGTGCTTCTTGTTTGTAGAGTAAGTAAACAGATTCATTTACTTCTGTAATTTACCAGCCTTAACAATTCTTACCTAACGCGTTTCTTAAGTAATGCCTACCCAAGAAATCGGAGAAAGGAGGAGCGAGTCAGCATTTGACGGTGGTACTCTACAAATGCGCGTGGATCGGAGAGGGCCTCTCGGATCCCGTAGGGCCGAAGCCCAATTTCATGGCCGGCTGCACCTTCCATAACTGCCTGAGAACCTGATCTCGCGTCCCCGCGCCGCGCTGACGAACAGGCCGCCAGTGCCAGTCAAGAGGCAGCACAGTATTACAGGCTTTGCCTTGAGCCTGAACAGTTTGCCGTCTGTGCGGGGGTAATGTTCCTGCAACCAATTTGTCGCAGCGCCAAGCGGTAATTGAATCGAGCGCGCTTTCTCCCCCAGCCGCCCGGCGGGATCCGGCGCAGCTGGAACAAGCGGCATCTTTTCGCTGCATAGGGAGGTTGGGGATGTGGCGCTACAGCCTGTAAACCCCACCAGCACTTTTATCAATACCTGTAGCCTACAGGTATTGATAAAAGCGCTGGCGGGGTTTAAATAGATCCTGCGCGCCGCTTCACTAATTAGGTCTGCTCTAGAGACAGCCAGCCTCGTGTTTTCAAAATTATGCATAATAAAACTGCACACAGTGCAGGTGCACACCGGATCCGGCACGTATTTTGTTGAGCTTGATCAAGACTGGAAATATGCTGAGTCGGTCCTGGTGTAATTTGTTGACACAAATAACACTATATAAAGGGGGTCAAGGGGAATATTTAACGACCTAGCATCCCACTCCCCTACTTAACGTCACAAACCACAAAGTAGAGATACCCGGTCAAAAGTGTGTGTTGTTATACAGAAAACTAAGGAAAAAGAGGCGACATACTACAAATAATGAGTCACATCTGGCTGAGAAATTCCCATCAGACCACCCTTTATTGGCGGAGTATCCTCATATGGGAGTTGGTACTCAATCCAAACACCGCCCAAACCATCGAGTGACAGTGCGGATGTGGATCATGAAAACTCTAGCCAAGATGATGCTCAGAGAGTGGAAAAGATGAAGTGCAGTGCTCTTGTGAAGGTGAAAATAAAATTAACTACTTAGACAGAAAATGTGTTTAATGGGAATTGTCTAAGTGTCAAAATTAAAACCACGCCCTGTAGTGGAAATTAATAACTACAAAGTGGCGCTGTGCAGGTCGGTCGACATGTTTCAGCCTGTTGGAGTAATTATCCGGCTTTCTTCAGGACCCAAAGGTGGAATAGCTACTGCAATTGTACATAGTGAAGTGATGAATGTGAAAAAAGTGATTAATACTTTACAGTACAGGTGTCTCACTGGACCTTGGAGCCCCAATGTATCCTTGGGACATAAATTTTCTTTTCCTGTTAGAACATAAAAAAGGACTTACAACATACATATATAACCACTTAAAACACAAAGAAACTGTACAAACAACACACATGCATAAGTAGATTATACTTAGCATCAACTAAGAGTATTATGTCTCTCTTACAGAGAGGTATTAGCCTCCACCGTGATACTCACCCAGCTTTATGTGGGAGAAGACCTCACCTCACCCGGCAACCTACTCAGGAAATTGAGGCCCCGCTCTAACATGCAAAAAAGAGGACACAAATTAAGTCATTCAATATGTCCAGCTCACTGGCTTTGCATAGAGACCTAGTTTACAAAGTAATGGACAACACACCGTCAGACCGTGGACCGACTATATCCAAGACCGGCTAATGTCCCATTTATCACTAAATAGGAAATATTAGATTATTTTGCCAAATGTGGTATGCATGGCAAAATGGCAACCCCTCTTGTCCTGCCTGTACTCAACAGAGGTGAAGGATAGTGAGTATGCAAGGGGGAAAAAAAGGCAATCCTATGTTGAAATGCCAAAGTAAAATGCAGAGCCTAGGGGTACTACAACTAGTGAAAGAAGGCTTATCTTTATCTAAAAAGTGCCTAAATGCAACATTAAAGAGACAGAAAATCTCACCTGTCCGTCGGTACCTCTCTTGGTCATTCAAGAGGAAGTGGAGGTACTGACTGGACAGCCTACTGCGTTTTTTTAGTGCTGCTGATTGGTCAAATCGCTTGTTAAGAGCAGCCAATTGTCTAGGAATCGCCGCGTTCCCTTTAGCGCATGCTCGTAGGATCGTAAGTGGCATGCACTAATCTTCTATCTGTTTCCAGTGCGCATGTTCTATAATTTGTTTCACAAGGCTTTACCCGCGCGCGCATGCTAACCAGCGCGCATGCTTAATGAATTGTTATACGAGACTCCACTTCCGCGCGCATGCGCAACACCGATCTATAGTGTTACTCGGTAGATAAGCGGTAAATGAGTGCACGAACTCTGCCGTGAATGTAAAAAAATATAATACAGAAAGTTGGGAGCGAAGGAAGATCCCTCCTCTTACAGTATGCTCCTATATTTCCCTGCAGTTTAAAAGGCTTCATTTGCTCTAACTTATCAGTTAATGATACAGACGCTTGCACTATATTCGCGCGCATGCGCACAGTGCATCTAGTGTATTCGAAGATTGCCTGAAAATCACTACTGAAGGGCAGCGTTTCTTAGCGCTAATAATACAGATTTGCATGAACAGCAGCACTGACTTCAAAATGCATTTGTTTGATTTTTGTTATATTGACATACTGCTTAATAATTATATATGAATTATAAATGTAGCCAGGATGGCACATGCAGTCTTGGATGGCCATTATCTGATAAAGGCTGCCGCATTATGGAAAAAGCTACCACATTGTGAAAAACTGCCTCATTGTGAAGGGATAGTTATGTAACCAGAATGGCACATGCAGTACTAAAGGGCCATTATCTGGTCAAGGCTACCACACTATTAAAATACAGTGGTGAGCAATTAAGAACTAATTAATCTAATAAGTCTTGTTTTAGATGTAGATGGCAACTGGACAGCATGTGATTAAATCATATTAAATGTTTGATGTCACCACCTATTATGACATGGTGGATAAGGGATCAGAACACAAGCAATTCCATCTGATTTGAGTGTGAACATGAGACTAATGAGTCATTTACTGACGCAATCTAACATAGCAATGTGTATGAGTGGGGCTACAGGGGGACCCAAGGGATGGCGTCGTTCAGGCCCCGGATATCACATTGGAGCTTAAAAATCCACTTCAGTTCTTTCACGAATAGAAATCTTGAGACATCACTGATGTGTGGTGGGATATAAGGGTGCTCTAGTATCACCCACCTCAAGTCCTCTACCTGATGATTCATGGAAAGAAAGTGGTTGGTGAGGCATGTAGACTGTTTGTGGCACCTGATGGTGCTCTTGTGTTCGCTGATTCGCAGGTTATCATGTATATAACGCCCTCCGGGTTTCACTACCTCTTTTTTCCTTCAAAAGAGCCCCCAAACTACGTGATACCTTGGTACATACGAGGCCGAGACTGCAAACCACAGACATCACCAACACACTGTGGAATCTTCCTCCTGTGCGAGGGCATTTTCCCTGCGGATCATGTAGCGCATGTCCACAGACTTACAAGACAGACCAAGTGGACATAGGCACAGGAAGACCGTGGTTGCTAAAAAAAGATACTAATTGCAACACGGAGGGCGTTATATACATGATAACCTATCCCTGTTCACTTAGGTATGTTGGTCACACCACTCGGAAAATGAAAGTTCGAATCAGCGAACACAAGAGCACCATCAGGTGCCACAAACAGTCTACATGCCTCACCAACCACTTTCTTTCCATGAAACATCAGGTAGAGGACTTGAGGTGGGTGATACTAGAGCACCCTTATATCCCACCAAACATCAGTGATGTCTTAAGATTTCTATTCGTGAAAGAACTGAAGTGGATTTTTAAGCTCCAATGTGATATCCGGGGCCTGAACGACGCCATCCCTTGGGTCCCCCTGTAGCCCCACTCATACACATTGCTATGTTAGATTGCGTCAGTAAATGACTCATTAGTCTCATGTTCACACTCAAATCAGATGGAATTGCTTGTGTTCTGATCCCTTATCCACCATGTCATAATAGGTGGTGACATCAAACATTTAATATGATTTAATCACATGCTGTCCAGTTGCCATCTACATCTAAAACAAGACTTATTAGATTAATTAGTTCTTAATTGCTCACCACTGTATTTTAATAGTGTGGTAGCCTTGACCAGATAATGGCCCTTTAGTACTGCATGTGCCATTCTGGTTACATAACTATCCCTTCACAATGAGGCAGTTTTTCACAATGTGGTAGCTTTTTCATAATGCGGCAGCCTTTATCAGATAATGGCCATCCAAGACTGCATGTGCCATCCTGGCTACATTTATAATTCATATATAATTATTAAGCAGTATGTCAATATAACAAAAATCAAACAAATGCATTTTGAAATCAGTGCTGCTGTTCATGCAAATCTGTATTATTAGCGCTAAGAAACGCTGCCCTTCAGTAGTGATTTTCAGGCAATCTTCGAATACGCTAGATGCACTGTGCGCATGCGCGCGAATATAGTGCAAGCGTCTATATCATTAACTGATAAGTTAGCGAAAACGAAGCCTTTTAAACTGCAGGGAAATATAGGAGCATACTGTACGAGGAGGGATCTTCCTTCGCTCCCAACTTTCTGTATTATATTTTTTTACATTCACGGCAGAGTTCGTGCACTCATTTACCGTTTATCTACCGAGTAACACTGTAGATCGGTGTTGCGCATGCGCGCGGAAGTGGAGTCTCGTATAACAATTCATTAAGCATGCGCGCTGGTTAGCATGCGCGCACGAGTAAAGCATCGTGAAACAAATTATAGAACATGCGCACTGGGAACAGATAGAAGATTAGTGCATGCCACTTACGATCCTACGAGCATGCGCTAAAGGGAATGCGGCGATTCCTAGACAATTGGCTGCTCTTAACAAGCGATTTGACCAATCAGCAGCACTAAAAAACGCAATAGGCTGTCCAGTCGGTACCTCCACTTCCTCTTGGATGACCGAGAGAGGTACCGACGGACAGGTGAGATTTTCTGGCTCTTTGAATGTTGCATTTAGGCACTTTTTAGATAAAGATAAGCCTTCTTTCACTAGTTGTAGTACCCCTAGGCTCTGCATTTTACTTTGGCATTTCAAAATAGGATTGCCTTTTTTTCCCCTTGCATACTCCCTATCCTTCACCTCTTGTTGAGTACAGGCAGGACAAGAGGGGTTGCCATTTTGCCATGCATACCACATTTGGCAAAATAATCTAATATTTCCTATTTAGCGATAAATGGGACATTAGCCGGTCCTGGATATAGTCGGTCCACGGTATGACGGTGTGTTGTCCATTACTTTGTAAACTAGGTCTCTATGCAAAGCCAGTGAGCTGGACATATTGAATGACTTAATTTGTGTCCTCTTTTTTGCATGTTAGAGCGGGCCTCAATTTCCCGAGTAGGTTGCCGGGTGAGGTGAGGTCTTCTCCCACAAGAAGCTGGGTGAGTATCACGGTGGAGGCTAATACCTCTGTGTGAGAGAGACATAATACTCTTAGTTGATGCTAAGTATAATCTACTTATGCATGTGTGTTGTTTGTACAGTTTCTTTGTGTTTTAAGTGGTTATATATGTATGTTGTAAGTCCCTTTTTTATGTTCTAACAGGAAAAGAACATTTATGTCTCAAGGATACATTGGGGCTCCAAGGTCCAGTGAGATACCTGTACTGTAAAATATTAATCACTTTTTTCACATTCATCACTTCACTATGTACAATTGCAGTAGCTATTCCACCTTTGAGTCCTGAAGAAAGCCGGATAATTACTCCAACAGGCTGAAACATGTCGACCGTCCTGCACAGCGCCACTTTGTAGTTATTAATTTCCACTACAGGGCGTGGTTTTAATTTTGACACTTAGACAATTCCCATTAAACACATTTTTTGTCTAAGTAGTTAATTTTATTTTCAACTTCACAAGAGCACTGCACTTCATCTTTTCCAGTCTCTGAGCATCATCTTGGCTAGAGTTTTCAAGATCCACATCCGTACCGTCACTCGATGGTTTGGGCGGTGTTTGGATTGAGTACCAACTCCCATATGACGATACTCAGCCAATAAGGGTGGTCTGATGGGAATTTCTCAGCCAGATGCGACTCATTATTTGTAGTATGTCGCCTCTTTTTCCTTAGTTTTCTGTATAACAACACACACTTTTGACCGGGTATCTCTACTTTGTGGTTTGTAATTTGTTGACACCCAGACACGTTCAACAGCGCCTGTAGCCGTCTGCCTGAGGAGCCTCTGTTATTTTGACTTCCAGCTGCGCCCAAAGCAGAGGCTTGATTTAAAGGACCTCGGCCCCTCTTTAGTTCAAGTGTCCTCCTGAGTGGGTGCTACCTGGAGCCTAGCGCCTAGATGTAGAGATGGGTGAGCCAGCAAATTAACAGGGAGAGAGGAGCCGAACCAAGCGAGCCAGGCCTTAAAATATATGGCATGTAAACCATGCAACAAAAAACGTGCTAGAAACTAATAAGGTGTCTTTATTAATATATATATATTTTGATTCTCGTAAGTTTCGCCGTAGTATATCAGATAATATAACTGCGTTTAGAAATATTTATTAATTTTTAAGAGATGTTTTTAAAGATGAACTGAGAAACATGCCTGCTCTTACAGGCTATAACCAAATGCAACCGCGCTATCCCTCCGGGTCTCACAGGCTCTTGAAATAGCAGTGAAATCACTCCAGTCCTTACAGGCTCTCACTACAGACAGCAGAGCTACCGTCTCTGCTCTTACAGGCTCTCTCACTGTGGAGAACAAACACTAGCCCTCCAGATCATACAGCAGTCAAAGCGCACCGACTCTCACAGGCTTCCACCATCGCTAACAGCTCTGTCCTTTCTGCTCGTACAGGCTATCTCACTGTAGGCAACAGTGTTAGCTCTCCAGATCTTGCAGGTTGTGTGTGTGTGTGTGTGTGTGTGTGTGTGTGTGTGTGTGGGTGTGTGCGTGTGTGTGTGTGGCTCTGTGTGTGTGTGTGGCTCTGTGTGTGTGGGGGGGCTCTGTGCGGGTGTGTGGGGGGGGCTCTGTGTGGGGGGGGCTCTGTGTGTGTGGGGGCTCTGTGTGGGGGGGCTCTCTGTCGGTGTGTGTGTGTGTGTGGCATTTGCGAGAGATTAAACTATTGGCATTGTAAATGACAATGCCATTTATTTATCTGTTTTCAAAACCAACACATAAATAAAAATGTTGTCATTTACAATGCCAATAGCTCTAACTTTTGCAAAGGCGAAACTGTTGCATTGTAAATGCTTGTTTAACTGTACTGCTTGCGATTTCAGCGTGTCACGCGAGAACTACCATGCAATAAAAAGTGACAATATACTCGCAGTTTTTTGTGTGTTGTTCCCTAATTCGGCTTAATGAAGCACGGAGTTGTAACAAATCATTTTGTTTCCATTGTAAAATACATTTGGCAATACATTGCAATTTCATATCAGTTTCAATAAATTAAAACTCCTACAAAATTGACAATATTTATACTATAAACAGTATTTTCAATTTATGGCCGCAGCATTCATGGCAAAGACATTTCACAAGAGAACTCAATGTTTTTAAATTCCCAAACTATTTATATACCGCTCAAGTGGGCAAAAAAACTGCAGTTTAAATTCATATACCCTTATTAAGCCCATGTGGGCTAATTTATAGTATTCAACATTTAATACCTAGGAAACTATTTTACACTTCTTGCCCCAGTGGACTACTCGGTTTTGTTTTTCAATACTGGTCTGTTCATAAAAACTCAGCCTGAGAGCTTGTGACTGGGTACAGAGTGTGTGTGTGTGGGGGGTTGGGGGGCTCCATGCACTTTGCAAGTTAGCCCCCTTAATTTTTGTTATACCTCTGATGAGGTCCTGTTCTGATTTAAAAATTACTTTTTAATGGATGTTGTTTGGGGGAAAAAAAACAATATGTATCTGCAAAATGTCAGTAATAGACGCCCACACATTACCCATAATAAAAATTAATTAAAGGAAAATGGTATTTAAAACAATCTGTGTTCAACAATCATTCATGGTCATCAGGGCAGGACTGTGTGGAGAACAGAGCCAGATGTATCAGGTGGTCCTCTGAAAGGCTGGGACCAGAGTCTACTTTGAACATCCCTTAAAACATCTCTGTGCTTGGCTGACTCTCACATTGGGCTGGATTTCCATCATTTAATAACACAACCCTCTAATTATTGTGAATTTCAGCTGCTTCAGAAGCAGCTAAAAGCATGAAATCATCAAGTCGCTGCATTTTATATTTGTCAGGGAGTACTGAACTTTCTTGGCCTAACTTTTAGCTCTTGTGCTAGCCAGTGGTTCCGACGCTAAATTAAATAGGAATTGGGACAGAAGACAACCTTACTTTGCACCTCTGTCAAAGTCAAGTCCTCGGACATTAAGCAACTCAGATGTGTTACTTGCTAAGAATTATGGATCAAAGGCCAGCAAATAAGTATAGAATTATTCACATTAGTAATAGGCTACCCTGCCGCCAACAGTGCGCTTTACAAATACAGATTACATACACCTGTTTTTCATAGCTTCATGTATGTGGTTCCAAAGAATGCTGGTAATAGCTGTTTCTGCTCCTGAACCCACCAGGAGATGATGATCTTGCCTGAGTCTGGCAAGCTGAACAGTGTCAATCACTTAAGTTTTTTGGCACCATGTTTTACACCCAGACATATCCTACATTATTTCACACCTTAACATTCAAATTAATTATTGAGATCTGTCTCCAATTGTGATAATTAAGGGGCTCAGCCACATTTTGCTAATATAAATATCTGCAATTCCTTCATTGATTTTGGATTTTGGTATAAGCACCTCCTATGTCGAAGGGACGGTTGGAGGTCCTATGTTGTAAGGGTATTTATGTACACATGTTGTGGGAATGGCCAAGAGCACAGCCATTTTGGCAATGTGTTCTGCTCAAAACAGAAATGACGTTATAATGGGCAAACTCCTGTTGGCCTCCATATTGGGGTTCACTGATTCATCAGAAGGTGCCAAACCAACATCGAAGGCGGATACTGACTGTCCTTATGAATGCCCTCAGGATTATACTGAGCCACTAGAAAACAGGCGCCAGCAGTCTCTGCAGGGCAGGCAATGGTCCGATGCTCCAGGTGGGCACCTTCGCGACACTACGTGAGGCTGACACACTGGATGCTGCCCACTTTAGATAGAGACCACTTTAGATAGAGCACTTAAACGGCTTATGCTAAATCATTCCTAAACCATTTGCACTATTTCTCTCTCTTTGTCTTCTAGTTGGAAGTGGCATCTTGCTAAAGTTTTCATGAGTTTGTTACATGGGATTTGAGTGGGGTGGGAGTGGGGCTGGGGCGAGGGTCGTGTCCAACCAAAAACACTGAGAGTGAAGGCTTTAAGTCACCAGTGTGTTGCAATTTCCTGAATGCCTTCTATTGACTTTGCACCATGATATTCCACACCCAAGCAAAGATATCTTAATAAAATATTACTTGCAAAAAATCAACTTTGATGTTTTCATTGATTTCAGATTTTTGGAAAAGAATCCCCTCTGATCCCTTCATTGGTTTCTGAAAACAGCCCCATGTTAGAGACAGGAATTAAACCTTTAGGTGGTGGAAGAGTTACGTCCTCATAAGAATGCCCATGAAATTGGTTTGTCAGTCCACCTAGCCGTGGTGACTTACCACTTTGTATTTTTGCACTGTGCGTTTTTCCTGATTCACCATTGACATTGTGCATATCACAATTTTTCCCTGGATTTAAAATGTATTGCTTGACACACCTCATGCTCAGAAATAGGTTTATTCTGCAAGGTACTGTTCTCTCTATTTAACGTTGGTATATTAAGTGAATTTAGAAATTCAAGTATAGCTTCTGCAGAAGCCTCTTTTTTTGTCCTACGTTGCTACAAAAGCTCATAAAAACCCTGTTGCACTCATGTATTGGATGTTTCCTCTAACAGTGCATTATTGCATAAACATCCTTCCTGGAGTGAACTTATTTTAGTTAATTTGCAAAACGCCTACCACTGCGTTTAGTTTGTTGACACATGTTGGTTGTCATCAGAGAGAACTCTGCCTTTTGGGGTCCAGTTTTAGGTTTAGTTTTAGGTGTTTCACCTCACATTGTTGCTTCTTTCTCAAGGATTAACAGTTTAACACGTTATCAGTAAACGTATTAATTTCCAAGTTGTGCTCCCTTTTCTTTCACTGTGCCTGCATGAAGTACCGGGAGGTTCCACCGTCATTAAAACTAGAAATATCAATCTGTAAAATAAAGACATTTCTTTTTAAACATGGGGCTGAATGGAAAATAGACTTTTAGTTTACAAAGTTAGTACAGCCTTACTTGCTAATTGTGGCGCTGGGTCAACCGGTTACCTGACAAATACAACCGGGAGTTGGGCGCGCTTGCTTCCATTCAGAGTCAGAGCAGGGACCCTGCCTGAAACATTCCCCTTTTTTCTGCAAGGTTTCCAGCACAATTTGAGCTCACAAGTTTGCCAGTGCAATAATGTATCAAAGCAAACCATAATTCACTTTACTTTTTAGGTCGAGCTGGTAAGCATCCGTAGGATGCAGTCCAGATTGACAACTATAGTTATCGACTTCGGGGGAATGACGGACAAGAGGGTGCCACGCGCTTTTCCGCTGGATTTGACCTCGTGCACGCGCACGTCGGCTCCGTCTACATTTGCAGCAATTCAGCCGTGCATGTACACAGACACACACGTACACACACACACACACACACACACACACACACACACACACACGCACACACGCACGCACACACACACACACGCAGGGAGGGAGGGTAGAGTCTACGTCAATGGGAGACCGCTCCTGCACAGGCCCCCGCGGGGCCTCCGTCTTACCTGCTTCCAATAGCCGCTCCTCACTGCTGTTGGGGACAGTCATTTCTGGAGCGCCGGTGGCGGCTGCACGACTCTCGCAGCATTCCCTTGATTACGGGGGCAGATCCAGGGACAGCGCATGCGCGAGTAGCCCTCGCGCCCCCACCCACGTCTCCTCGGCCCGGATGTGGGCACTAGCTGCAGATACAGGGACAGCGCATGCGCTAGTTATTTTCAGCCAGCCAGCCAGTCCCGGGGGACCTTGTTATTCATCCCTCGCTCGTTCCTGCGCGGCCCTATTAAGACAGGTAGTGCTCACTCTCTTGCCACGGTTACTTACAGCGTTATACATGTACACTAATTTTTAATTAATACACGTCTAGCATTGAATCGTTTTTTATTTGTATATTTCACCCAGCTACCAAAAAAGCTACTAGTAAACCAGTTTGGCCCATAGTCGCCAATAAGCACTCACCCGAACCCCCGACCGGCTGAAGAAGTCGCTACAGCCTTTGGAATTCGAAAGGAAATAAAACAACCCTAGAGATGTTGGAAGGATAAAAAGGAAACGGTTCAAGGCGGAGCAGTGAGAGTGCAGGGAAGGAATGACACAATCTGCAGACGTTCCTTGGGGCGGAGGTAGTTTAGTTACCGACTCGTTGTACCCACTGCACGAGCGTGTCCGCGCCTGCACCCTCGCTCCCAGCCTCCGGGCGGTATGTAGTTTGGCAAACCCAAGCGTGTGCATGTGTGCCAATAAAGTGCTTTGTGCTGGGCATCAGGGTGACTGCCTGCCCTGCCTGCGGGATGCAATCCTCGTGGTACATGGGAACAGGGCGCTCTTCCCTCCAGCCCTCCGTGCAGAATACTCCATCTCATCCTGACGCTGGCTTCACTGCGGCGGTACCAGTGTCCAAATTACATAAATCGCACCTGTGCAGTGCAATTTCGACATGCAATCTGCAACAATCAATCATTGCAAACTTGAAGCCGGGCTTGAGAGGAGAACATTTTATTTGGTTTGGTCCTTGGTGCAGCAGAATGCTTTAAGGAGAACATTGCTGTATTATTGCAGGCCAGTCCTGTCTAAGATTCACAGCTTACACATGGTTGCTGAAAGGACGGCGTCAACAGATGTGAAGAAATAGCTGAGTAATGTTGGGGAACATGGAGTACAAAATCATTTTTATATTTCATGAAAGGTGTTTTCTTTAGAGCTAACCTGTCACCTTTCTGCCACCTCGGAACACACGTTGCAAAGGTCTAATACATATAAAAATACAGTGAATCTCAGAAAATACAGACATTGCAGCCAACATCAGGCATTGTACTCTGAGAGTGTCATAAATAATTTAGTTATTTATGTATTGAAGTTTTGTATAGCGCTGCTACGTAAATACAACACATATTGCATTACAAATGCTATAGGTGTAACATTTGCGAAAGTTAAAACTATTGGCATTGTAAATGACAAAGCTATTAATTTCGCTATTTTCAAAACCAACACATACATAAAATATTTGTCATTTACAATACCAATAGCTCAAACTTTCCTAATGCAAGACCTATTGCATTGCAAATGCTTGTTTCTGTGGGTACTAACAATTATTTATGAGAATGTATCTAGTTCCTTTTTTAAGAGTCAGAAAACATCATAAATGCCAACACGCTTTTAGGTGCCTGCAAGATTTAACTGACAATGAAACCTGTTGTTGTGTAAGTTACTTTCTTGAGGCAGATGTACGTTCAAGAAGCACAATGTACTTTTACTAAGTTCTTATACTCTTTTAATCTATTTATTTATTATGTATGCAATGCTTTTATTCACGCCCTATTTGATACATGTTGGTTGCCGTTTGATGTTTGTTTTTATTTCCCTTTGCATGTATTTGAATTGCTATTATGGCAAGTTTCCCTGCTGAATAAAGTTGCTTTTGTTTTGATTTGATACAAACGCACTTAAAACCGAGTTGCTTTCCCACACATTTATTGGATGTTTCCTCTATCGGTGCCTTATTGCATAAACATCCTTGCTGGAGTTATTTATTGCAGTTAATTTGCAAAAAAACTACCACTTTGTTCAGTTTGCTGACGCAGGTTGGCTCTCATCAGAGAGAACTCTGCCTTTTGGGTGTCCAATTTTGGGTTTCGTTTTAGGTGTTTCACCTTACATTATTGCTTCTTTCTCAAGGAATAACACTTGATAAGTAAAGGTATTAACTTCCAAATGGTGCTCCCTTTTCTTTCACTGTGCATGCCTTCATGAAGGAGGAAAAGGTTCCACTATCATTAAAACCATGAATATCAATCTGTAAAATAAAGTAATTTATTTTTAAAGATGGGAATGGACGGAAAATAAGGCGTTTTGTTTACTAAGCCAGTACAGCAGAATTTGCAAATGCAAAGCCTTTATTTGCAATGCACAAAAGTGCATTATGATTCACAATGAAAAGGGGCTTCCAAGCAGTATTGCTAATCTCTTTGTAATTCAAAAGGGAATGCATAAATGCCTCCGAACTCATTGTTGTCCGAAATAAACTAGTAGCATGATCAGTCAGTCAGTCAAAATTAACTTTATTTGGTTTATCACAACCATAAAGTATACATATACAAATTACAACTAGTAAAAAAGATAAAAATTCATTTTCTTAAAATATTTTTAGTTCTAAAAAAGTAAGACATTGTTTTCCTGTCCCCAGTCTTAAGCTAGTTCGACCTTTGACAGAAGAGTCTCTACTTTCATCATAATTATTACCCCGTGGCATATCAAAATATTAGAGCCCACACCCATCCAGCTAGTAACAGCCTGCCTGCAAGTGCGGTTCTGAAGGGCATTTAGAACTGATTTCAGCAAGGTTCTTCTCTCATCTTTTATTGACTCGCACGTATACATTAGATGGCATAAAGTTTCCTTGTGGTACCCACATAGTCTGCATCTTGTTTTTTGTTGTATATTTTTCCACGATGGTATCAGATCTTTAGAGAAATGGTCGCCCAGTCTAAATGCCATAAATTTCGTTTTTAAATCAATCAGTGACACTTATAAAGCGCGCTACATACCCGTAGGGTCTCAAGGCGCAATAGCAGGAAGTGTGCCATGAGGTAAGGTTGCGGTTTTAATCTTTTGTATGAACTTAATATGGTCCATGCGTGTCGACGTTTGGCCAAGATCATTTTGTCTTCTACCAAGAATAGAGCCTTTGCATTCAATTTACAATTTTTTTTAAGAGATACTTCTTCCAGTTGGCTGTTCCAGATTTCCTCTATGTTAAGGGTTTCTAAGGCTATACGCAAGTCATCACCCCAAGAGTTTGGTTCATGTTGATAGTATTGTTTCTTAATTTCCAGCCAACATAGGTTATTTAGTGATCCTGATTCTGCTGATCTAAGCTTCCAGCACCATTTCGCTAAGACTGCTTTCCTTTGGTATATTTGGTTTTGCAGGCCAAATTCCAATCGTATTTGCGCTGGAGCTGATCCTTTATAAAGATTAAACACTGATTTATATATTTTTGTCTGGAGTTTATTTAAAATATCGGTTTCTTTCCCATGCCATATTTCTAGCCCATAGGACAGAGATGGTAATACTTGGGCTACCATTACTTTTAGTAGATGGTCGTATGACGGGCATTGAAGTTTCTTTTGGAGTATTCTATAGGCGAAAGTAAGTGATTGAGCTTAAGCAATGATGTCTCTTTTTATGTTTGTTCTTTGTGTACTATTTAAATGGGCGTCTGCTTGAACCCGCCATTCTCACCACTTTAGTTTTTTTGATGTTTAATTCCATCCTTCGAAATCAAAGTACTCCGTTAATTTAGTTATGACTCTTTGGAGGCCTATCGGGGTTTGACTTAAAACCACGATGTCATCAGCATATTGTAAGAACTGGATGCATTCGTTGGCCAATTTTGGTGGGTGTCCGATCACATTCCGCAGGTGACTTTCTAGATCTGCTAGGTATACATTGAATAGGCTTGGAGAGAGCACACAGCCCTGTTTTAGGCCATTTCTTATTTTTAATTCTGCGGATATTCGTCTCCCATCACCAAGCTTTACTTTTGGCCACGTTCCGCTATATAAAGCTATTATGATGTCAATTAATTTCTGAGGGAGACCCCATGTTTCAAGTTTTTTCCACAGACTTGGAACTCGGTCGAAGGCGGATTTCAAATCAATATTACACGCCAGTAGTCCTGTCTTCTTTTTTCCTGCTCCTTCGATTAGCAGCGCCAGTGCTGAGAGATTTGTAGTGCAACCTGTGCCTTCCCTGAAACCTGTTTGGAATTTTGGTACTATTTTTTTTTATTTATCCATTCCCGAAGATGAATCAGTATGCAAGATGCGAAGAGCTTTGCCTCAACATCAATAAGGGCTATCAACCTATAATTCCCAGGTTCCATTCTACAACCGTTTTTGTATATTGGGTGGAAGATATTGCCCTGCCAGGACTGGGGTATCTTTTTTTCGTGAATAGTTGGTTGAATAATGGTGTGAGGTACTTTGCCCAAAAATCGGGTTCATATTTGAATAAAGCATTTGGAAGCCCATTAGGGCCTGCGGCTCCTTCCGCTTTCAGTCTTTTTAACATGGTGGTTGTTTGTTTTACTGTTGTCAGCGAGGTTAGGTCTTCTAATTCACCACTGAAAGAATCTTCGTACTGATCATCTTTTCCGTGTCCAGTTACTGCGTCTCCCTGTTCTATTCCTTTTATTATGTCTTTATTTATTTCTTTGTGGGGTTGGTACCTGTGCGTGTTATACAGGCTTTCAATATAATGTAGCCATGTGGTTTCACTAATTCCTATGTTTTGCTGTCCGCCCGTTCCTTTTGATATTTAATTATTATACTCCAGAATTCACTACTACTAGGTAGTTTGCTCGTTTGTAGCAGATCTTCCCAAATTTTCTCCGTGTGCAGTCTTTTCGCTTTTCTGCATTCCTCTTTATATTCTTTTCTCATTTTCAGTATTTCGTTATTTTCTGCTTCTTTTCCCAACCTGTTGTCTACAGCCTTTATTCTTAGTTTTTTCGCGATTTCCCTTTTTTGTCTCTTAACTTAGCAGTATACCATGGGTCTTTGTTAGAATCTTGTCCGTATTTTAGTACTGTTTTTACCGGAAATTTTCCTAGCACAAGCTTGTGTAAATTCTCCTATCTTCTTTCGAGTGATTGGTTTCCAAAGGCTCCCGTGTGTTTTACATGTTCGAACACCAAATCCATTATCTCGTTAATTATGGGGCCTCTCCATTTGAGCATTATCAGATCAAAGTACACCACTTACCTCCTACAACAGACACATTCCTAGTAATGTCATCTGCTGGCATTGGGTTTGAAAGGTATTACTCCTTGCTGACCAGCTTCCAGGCATTAACTTGATTTAAATGTTCACTACAAGACATTGCCTCTCCTTCTGCTTTTGTAATTTGCCTCCAGTGCTACTATCTGACATATAATGCACACTCAGATTAAAATTGCCACCCACAATTTTCAGAGTATGATGATATTGAACGATGCCCCCGATCAAACAATACGTCGGAAAGCAATGTAAGGGTAATATAGCATTGTGTGAAAGTGCCTCTTTTTGCTTGGTCACCCACATTGCTTTGGGACTGATGCTGCAGATTTTTGAACTCTGTAACTGGGGCACTGCTAACCATTCCCCTGTGTGTGTGCCCTCACCCCTAAAACATACTTAAATTGTCTGATCCCTAAGTGGCCTGTTTAACTTTCCAGTAAAGCAATAGTATATGGTGTAGGAAATACACTCAAGGCACAAAAGGAAAAATCACTTGTGGATTGAAGCACATATTGTGCCATACACCGGACTGACAAGGAAAACATGGCTTCAGGCCTGCATTTGTAGCCTCACTGCTGCAGCTTTTAAATCTGCAGTCAGATCTGTAAAATTAATCATTTTCTGACAGAAAGGAACCCTGCTTTTAAATATAAAGTCACCCATAAGTTGTTATTTTGGTCCCCAGGGTAGGGTGCCTAGTATTTATAATTGTAACAGTGTTTAAGTTGGCATGTTCCTACAGTCACTCATTCCCAAAAGCTATTTTCACTCTATAGGGCATTTACTGCTTCAATAGAAAAACTGAAGTACAATAAAAATGCAATTTTTGTATTTTTAGTCTAGACAAAGCTAGAGAACATTCAATCATTGTTTTTTATTATTTATTAAAAATCCAGTTCAATGGTGTAGTTGGATTTTAAGTAAATGTGCAGCACGCATATTTGTTATACTTTACTGCATGAAGGTCCAGTAGGCTAATTACCATTAGCCTGCCTGCAGTTGCTCTCCCTGTTAGTGCTTTCCCCTTGATGAGATGTGAAAACTTCCCTCGCTGCTGAGACAAAGGCTAAGTAACTTGGCAGGAAGGTCTAAATGTAAGGTATATGACTGATCTACCCTCGGAAAAGGCAGTTGGTAAGAGGCCAGGAACTTATCTTGAAAAGGACAGGGTGAATCCTTCCCATTGATGGCTAAGTCTAAAGTGATACCTGTGGAATAGGGATATTTCGATTCTCTGCACACTTTAGCCATCCTGGCTCCATTTCAGTCGGAAGGGGTGCTGTTCCCAGAACCAATTTGGTGTGGGAGAGGAGGAGGAGACCGCTCATTTCCAAAGACATACCTCTGGGTAAGCCCTTAGTCTTCTTGAGGGGCAAAAACGTTCTGTCATGTTGGAATTCACGAGGAATGGGGCCCCACGGGAAAGATTACTGTAAACAAATCAGGATATGCTGAAACAGAGGAATGGATTGTCTCAGAGATCTTTGTGCCCATTGGTTAGGGAGTGCCCAGAAATCGCCCCCACCCACTGGCTTGTTAATTGTACAAAAGTGGCTCCTCATCCACATCTGGGTGGGTGAAAGAACAGAAGAGCAAGAGGCCTGCTGTTTGCGAATTGTGTAGAGACCTAAGGTGCAGGGCTTGCTCCCAAGTGTATCCAGGATTGAGAAGTGGACTCCAAAGTACATTTGACTGTCCACCTGTGTGGCAATAGGGACATAAAAAGCTACAAGAAGGCCTTTTTATGGAGTGACCACTGGACCAGTTACAATTGAACATACAACGTTAGCACCCAGCCCAACACTCCGCATACCATTACAACGCAAATTTAACGCCGCAAATCACATGACTCTGCAAGATGTTATAACGAAGCAAAGTGAACAAAAAATGTATTTAAACATGTAAAAGTACATTTTCTCCACAGTATGTAACAACGTTTGCTATTGCCACGAAAATTAAAGGCTAAGAAAAGCATTTTTTTCAATTTAGTCACTTACCTACTGGCACAGGATGACAGGCAAAACAGGGGTTTTGGGTGGGTAAGTAATTTAATTAATACTCGAGTACTTTAACATTTTTTTAATCTCATGTAAATTAGTACAAAAATGTTAAGCAACTACTAGGTAGGATTCTAGTAAAACAGGGGTTTTGGATGGGTAAGTAGATTAAAATTGATGCTTTCCAAATTAATAATCGATTATCAATTTCCTAAAATTGTTTATTTCACTATTTTTAAGTTATTTAACAAGTAATCTTGAACGGGAAGGCAGGAATAATGGGGGTTTGGGTGGGTAAGTATTTTAATAATGTAAGTATTTAAATTAATACTCAAGTATTAATTCAGAACTGTACTTTTTTATTAATTAATCAGGGACTGAATATCAGGCAAACTGGTTTTATTTGTGGGCCATTAAATATTAAAATACGGATTTGTAATAAATACTTGAGTATTAATTTAACTCATAATAACCCATAATAATAATAATAATAATAATAACATAACCCATATATCACAAAACATTCAAAAGAATACATAGTTTCACAGAAATTATTAACAAGATAAAAACGAGTGTGAGGAAACACCGAACACAAAGATAACAAGCATTTACAATGCAACAGTCTCGCCTTTGCAAAAGTTAGAGCTATTGGCATTGTAAATGTTAAACTTTATATTTGTGTGTTGGTTTTGAAAACAGATAAATAAATGGCATTGTTATTTACAATGCCAATAGCTTAATGTCTCGCAAATGCGAGACCTATTGCATTGCATTTCGCTACCTGTGCAAGAAAAGTGTGGGGTAAGGGAAGAGATACAACAGGATGCATGCATATTCCTCTAATAAGAAAAGCAATAGTGCTGGGATTTGACTTCACTAAGTGTGAGGGGGTAGAGGAAGAGGTGCGGGTATCCCCCACGGGAGTGGGGTGGGGTAATTGTGCAGTTATCCGTTTGTGGATTCTCTCACACAACACTCATTCTCTCAATAGTAATCACTGATAACATTGTACAGTTAGACATCTATCGGTTAAATGACATGAAAATATACTAGTTTCATCTTATTTTTTTCACAAAACTCAAAACAAATATGGATAAATAGAGATAAAATCAACCAAAAATAGTTATGGATAAATATTGACGGAAATGTTTTAAAAAATCCATAAAACCGGAAGCCTCTTTTATAATATAAAACACGTTGACATAGCTATGCTTTATTTTACGTGTAGATTATTCATAATTTTTTTAAGTTTCAACATTTAAATACAGTACCTAGACAATTTTAAAATGTACACTAGTTGATGTGAAAAGTAAAATAATCTGAAATTAAAAAAAACGCGTGTTTAAATATTTAATCTGAAACATGCTTTAACATATAAGCCTGTATTGGGAAATCTCTAGTCAGATGGTCCCCTTGTTTTTTTTGGGTGGCTTAAGCGCTACAAATGGACGCAGTGTAAGTCTTCTTTCTTAACATTAGATGTACTTGCACTTTTGGCACCTTTGGAAATGTAAATTTGCCCAATGTCAATTAAATTATCAGAGGAAGAATAGTTATGTGTATGCAAGTATGGGAAACATTTTAAACTGGGAATAAGCATAAAACCTCATATAAAGTTCAATAATACAGACAGCATTATGTTCTCTGAAGGCAAAAATTTCCAATTTAACTGGAACTTAGTTACTACTCACCCTGATGATGCGAACTTTGCTGTCGAAGACCCTGTTTTGCCTCTGCAGCTCAGCATTTTTCCGTCTCTCCCGCACAGAAGCTTCCTTCAAGTCCACAGGCAGATCCAATTTGTACATGTCAAAATGAACGGCGAGAGCAGTCTCGTAATCCCTGATAGAGGCACTACTGTGGGAGGCAGGATCTTACTAGTGGTGTCAACACAACTGTTACCTAGCAACCACTTCTACCCTTAAAACACAGAAGAAGGACTATTGAGATTTCAGAAACACTGCAGTTTCATGTCTGCAATGAGTAGTACACGGAATAAAACGGTCAAGGGTCGCGGACAGAAACACCCCAGCAGCCTATTTCATGGACTATGTGCTGCATTTATCAAAACAAGACCATGGCTCTAAATGTTATCCATTACTTCTGTTCTAGCATTATACGTGCCTTAAAACGATTTCTAAATGTAAGACTATTGTGAATGTGCGAAAGATCTTCTTTTGAGTATGTTTATTCACCCGGTTGTAAACAGCCCGATAACATTTGCAAAGATTGTCTGCATCACGATGACGCCCCAACGTGGCCAAAAAGACATGCAGCTCTGAGGCACGTTACTGGATAAGTCTCGCGATACGTTGTTCTTTCGCGCGTAGGTTGAACTTTGATGTGTCGAAGATCTCTAATAGGGCACGATAACTATCTTGACCTGTCGGTGTATTTTTATTATTTATTCATCAGATTTGCAGCCGCCTCCATGGACTACCTGAAGCTGCAGGATTTCAAGTCGTGGCGGGGCCACCAGTTGATCGGACCCTTCAAACGCTTCAACTGCATCATCGGACCTAATGGTTCAGGTAGCGCGCAGGCCGACCCCCCACCCCTAATCGAGGAAATCTAGCGACCCAAATTCAAGTTACAGTAGCACTTTAGTTTGCTATATATGACTAAAACAAGTGTTTGTGTAATGCATCTGTACTCTATACCATCTTCTCTAACTCAAGATTTCTCATTCTGTTTAATAGGACAAGTAGCCAAGTGTCGCATCAGTGACCGCAAGCATGTATTCTTGAGAGGGGAGGTCGGGAGGATATTTTTTTCGTCAAGCATGCTCAAGTGACCTGTATAACATCCCCATCATGGCTGCTTTTGTAGATCTATTGGGTAACAAGCGAATGACTTCCTGCTGGCATAAAAGGTTCCTTATCTACTTAATGGGGCCATCTGGACCCATAAAGAAGATAAGAAACCTTTTACACCAGAAGTAAGTCAAGCAACTCCGTCTAAAAAGAACGGGGCTTACAAAGAAAGAAGAACGTCACTAGGACCTCTTCTCCAATGGCTGGCCACCGTTTAGGACGCCAGCCAATGGCTTAACCCTCGCTAGTGAAGTACACTCTAAAACATAAAATCTCGCAAGCTCGACTGCGCATGTGCGCAGTACGCCACGCAAGACCTAAAAATAAGTCCATCAACTATTTCTATTAATGTGACTGAAAGCTAAGAATGAGTGACAAAATGGTGACCAATAATGTTAAGGATATATTAAATAAATGTTTTTTTTAAACAAGTGTAAAAAGAATACTTTTAGTCACCATATGCATTTAAATTTTGAAAGGTTTTCTGACCATATTTTCACTTTAAAAACTGTTTCACTCATTCAAACATATAAAACAAGCCACTCACCAAGTTCATTTGTACACTAGTTACCACAGTCTCTCGTCACGAAGCTAATGAAAACAATTTGTGGTGCAACGCTGCCATCTACTGTGTAAAGTAAGTAACGTATAAGAAATAAATTAAAGATAACAATAATTAAACGTAATATTAATATGTAGTCCATTCAAAAATTCAAAATTAAAAATGATGTAATGAAAAGGTAATTTACTGAGAAAAATCCAATCACCAAACCAAAAAGAGGTAATCCTTCCATAATTCAAGTAATGTTTTTGAGATAATCCAATAAACCAAAAAGCAATAATTCAACGACACATCGCCAAAATAAAGAATATTTGAATACTATAAACAGATGATTCACAAGAAAATAACATTTGAAAACAAAAAAAGAATTGTCAGAAAAAATTAAAAATGTAATTGTGAAAATTCAATGAAGTATATAAGAAGTATATTTAAGATTTTTAAATTTCTATTTTGCAGACTCATTCACCATCTGTACTCTTCATAAACTGCTACATCTGGGGAAAAAATTTAAACAGGTAAAACAGCTGAGTAACTTTAATAAAAATGTATATGTGTCAGAATTCAAATGCTTTTTATCTGTTATGTTCAAAAATATTAATAAAGAAATAAAAGATGTTTTCAAAAAGTAAACACGATATGCCTTTTTTTAAAACTACTGTCTTGTTAATAGATGTCACTGAATTTCAAACATATAAAGACTGAAAAATCACTCCTGAAACTCATCAAAAGAGCTTCTTTGAATATATAAACTGTCAGCGTCAAGGCCACTCCTCCGATTTCGTATGATGCCAAAAGGGGTCCACCTCCAAACTTCCCCAGCTCTGGATAATAACAACTCAGAGTAGTAAGGTAGTTAGGCGAGGGAAAAAAGGGATTAGGGAAGGAACAGCGGGGAGCGGGAGACCTGTAACAAAAGAATACAGAATTAATACAGATCCTGCCAATGTCACTACTCTCATATGTTCTCACTAGGGCTAACTAGTACCTTTCAACTGTCCAAGGAAGTCCGCACAACTGTACACCCAATTCTCTGAGACGTCAACCTCTAACCTCGAGGCAAACCTACAACAATAAACACAACCAGTTATTATTCCTTTCTCACTGCATACTCCTTGTCAATATGGAAGGAACTTCACCACACATACCCATCAAACATTCAGGACGGCAAGAACAGAAGACAGACTCAAATATAGTGCTTCCTTCCTTTCCAGAACTGAGATTCAAAATAACGTCAATGTAAATGAGATTGTTTCTCTTGTTCCAGAGAACACCATAAATAGAGCAACAAAATAATAAACTCAAGGTCCATTCAAAGTAAGTTTTTTCCCTCCATGGGAAGATAGAACCAAAACAACTAAGCGCTTCCCTTAGCGCGATATGATGTTCTTCTCCCCTTTCCAAGTTTCATTAGATCAGTTTTTTCTCCCCAACTGTGGAAAAGAAACAGCTTACATTTGAAGATGTTCTCAAGAAGCCAAGCGCTTCCGTCAGCACGGAATCCTCCCGAGCAGCTTCCACAGTAATAGAAAAAGCAGCGCACAATGAATAAAGTTGCCAACAAGCGCTTCCTTCAGCGCTAAAATAATAGCAACAGCATTTCTGTTATTCTGAAGGGGGCACAAAACAACACGCTTCCTTCAACGTGTGTCCCCCAATGGTGGCGCTTCCAGCAGCGTCTGTTAGTCAAATACAGACAGCAGGAGAACCGCGCTTCCACCAGCGCGAAACTGAAGTCCTGGCGATATCCCCAGCACCATAAGCTCCGACGAAGAAGGGTCTCCACGCAACCCGCGTGAGACTCGAAACGGGAAAGAATCAGGAACAACGGCAGATTACGCGCACCTCACTCCACGTATTGCTGGGTAAAATAGATGAAGCTCCTCCCATTTACTAGCCTTCTGGGAGATGTAGTTCCGTCTGTTGGAGATGTCTCTTTGTAGGCGCTCTGTTACTGGTAGATTCGGGTCAGCGCCTGACATAAACAGGAGGTTAGTATCCAGTAAGGGTGTTTGCAGTAGAGAAAGTGCTGGACAGTGTTGGTGTGCCAGATAATTATGGCAACAAAAAAAGTGTGTTTGCAGTAAGGAAAGTGCTAGTCAGTGTTAAAGTTCAAAATAACTTTTCAAACACCAAAGGGTGTATCCAGTAGAGAAAGTGGTGCTCTGTTTTGTTGACCCTAACAACTATTCTTACTCTTCATGATACCTGATAAATGCGTAATGTATATCTCCAAAACTTTTTAAGTTAATTTTTTTTTATTAACAGCAAACAAACAAAAAACCTACATTCTCAGACACTGTCTAGAAGAAGTGCACATTTGCTTCAATTACTTCAACATCCAAGAAAGATACAAGTAACATATTTAATTTTACAAATGTGAGATTTTGTAAATTTATCACAAAGAGGTTATAAGCACACATAAAAGTGAAGGTCATTGTTTTTATGCAAAATAATTATTCTAAATCCAATGGGTGTTTTCATTCGTGAAAGTGGTGGTCCTTGTAGCTGTGCCAACTATTTATTCTAACTCCAACGGGTATTTGCGTAGGGAAAGAGCTGGTCAATGTAACAGTGCCACATAACTATTGCATCTCCAATGAGTTTTTGCAGAAGGGAAAGTGGTGGTCAGTGTAGCGGTGTCAACTAATTATTCAAACTCCAGATGGTGTTTTCAGTAGGGAAAGTGCTGGTCAGTGTAGTGGTGCCAACTAATTATTCTAACTCTAATTGGTGTTTTCAGTAGGGAAAGTGCTGGTCAGTGTAGCGGTGCCAACTATTTATTCCAACTTCAAAGGGTGTTTGCAGCAGGGAAAGTGCTGGTCAGTGTAAGGGTGCCACATAACTATTCTAACTCCAAAGGGTATTTGCAGCAGGGAAAGTGCTGGTCAATGTAACGGTGCCACATAACTATTGCATCTTCAATGAGTGTTTGAAGTAGGGAAAGTGGTGGTCAGTGTAGCTGTGCCAACTAATTATTCAAACTCCAGATGGTGTTTTCAGTAGGGAAAGTGCTGGTCAGTGTAGCGGTGCCAACTAATTATTCTAACTCTAATTGGTGTTTTCAGTAGGGAAAGTGCTGGTCAGTGTAGCGGTGCCATCTATTTATTCCAAATTCAAAGGGTGTTTGCAGCAGGGAAAGTGCTGGTCAGTGTAAGGGTGCCATATAACTATTCTAACTCCAAAGGGTGTTTTCAGTAGGTAATTTGGTGGTCAGTGTAAGAGTGTCACATAACTATTCTAACTCCAAAGGGTGTTTGCAGTAGGTAAAGTGGTGGTCAGTGTAAGGGTGCCACAAAACTATTCTAACTCCAAAGGGTGTTTGCAGTAGGGAAAGTGTGGATCAGTGTAACAGTGCCACATAACTATTCTAACTCCACAGGGTGTTTTCAGTAGGTATTTTGGTGGTCAGTGTAAGGGTGCCACATAAATATTCTAACTCCAAAGGGTGTTTGCAGTAGGGAAAGTGTGGATCAGTGTAAGGGTGCCACATAACTGTTCTAACTCAAAAGGGTATTTGCAGTAAGGAAAGTGCTGGTCAGTGTAAGGGTGACACATAACTACTCTAACTCCAAAGGGTGTTTTCAGCAGGGAAAGTGCTGGTCAGTGTAACAGTGCCACATAACTATTCCAAGTCCAAAGGGTGTTTTCAGTAGGTAAATTGGTGGTCAGTGTAAGGGTGTCACATAACTATTCTAACTCCAAAGGGTGTTTGCAGCAGGGAAAGTGGAGATCAGTGTAAGGGTGCCACATGACTATTCTAACTCCAAAGGGTTTTTGCAGTAGGGAAAGTGGTGGTCAGTGTAAGGGTGCCACATAACTATTCTAACTCCAAACGATGTTTGCAGTAGGGAAAGTGGTGGTCAGTGTAGCGGTGCCAACTAATTATTCAAACTCCAGATGGTGTTTTCAGTAGGGAAAGTGCTGGTCAGTGTAGCGGTGCGAACTGATTATTCTAACTCTAATTGGTGTTTTCAGTAGGGAAAGTGCTGGTCAGTGTAGCGGTGCCATCTATTTAATCCAAATTCATAGGGTGTTTGCAGCAGGGAAAGTGCTGGTCAGTGTAAGGGTGCCATATAACTATTCTAACTCCAAAGGGTGTTTGCAGCAGGGAAAGTACTGGTCAGTGTAACAGTGCCACATAACTATTCTAACTCCAAAGGGTGTTTTCAGTAGGTAATTTGGTGGTCAGTGTAAGAGTGTCACATAACTATTCTAACTCCAAAGGGTGTTTGCAGTAGGTAAAGTGGTGGTAAGTGTAAGGGTGCCGCAAAACTATTCTAACTCCAAAGGGTGTTTACAGTAGGGAAAGTGTGGATCAGTGTAACAGTGCCACATAACTATTCTAACTCCAAAGGTTTTTTCAGTAGGTATTTTGGTGGTCAGTGTAAGGGTGCCACATCACTATTCTAACTCCAAAGGGTGTTTGCAGTAGGGAAAGTGTGGATCAGTGTAAGGGTGCCACATGACTATTCTAACTCCAAAGGGTGTTTGCAGTAGGGAAAGGGGTGGTCAGTGTAAGGGTGCCACATAACTATTCTAACTCCAAACGATGTTTGCAGTAGGGAAAGTGCTGGTCAGTGTAAGGGTGCACCAACTATTCTAAGTCCAAAGGGTGTTTGCAGCAGGGAAAGTGCTGGTCAGTGTAACAGTGCTACATAACTATTCTAACTCCAAAGGGTTTTTTCAATAGGTAAATTGGTGGCCAGTGTAAGGGTGCCGCATAATTATTCTAACTCCAAAGGATGTTTGCAGCAGGGAAAGTGGTGGTCAGTGTAAGGGTGTCACATAACTATTCTAACTCTAAAGGGTATTTGCAGTAGGGAAAGTGCTGGTCAGTTCACAAACGGAGCAACTTACTAACACTCCACAGAACTATGTGCAACGACAAACGTGATACACAGTCCTTTCCCTGATGAAGGGGTGCACGATAACCCCGAAATGCATTGGATATAGATAAAGGATTGTATCACATTGTGCAAATGAACAATGTTATTGAACTAATATTGAAAATAACAAAGAAGCTTTTTGATGAATAAACCAAGTAGTGAAACCATCACCTAAACTTTGTGAATCCTCTGTGATCAATAGAGGACTAATAGTGTGCATACAAGGATGGGACCAGTGGCCCACTGACCCCACACTTCTTTACTGTTACAATAGATGTCGAGGGACGCCTGACATCACCTGTATAGCACCTCAAAATTAAGGAAAACCTTTTCTCAATATCGCTGTGCGCCAGCCCTACCCACATTCCAGTGTAAGGGTGCCACATATCTATTCTATCTCTAAAGGGTGTTTGCAGTAAGTATGAGCTGAAAATCCGTTCCGTTGGCGGAATTTGCAGTTTTTTGGCAAATTCGCGGTCCGCGAATCGTGCAAATTTGCCCAAAAATCCGCAATTCGCAAGCTGGTGGGTTTTTTTGCTTGGTCGCGCTTCAAAAATACAATATCGCGCGTGTGGCGTTGACTTACCGTGATTCTGAGTTCCCCGAGTTGTTTTTACTCCCGGTTTGCATGTGCTGCGGCATTTTGGATCTTGCTGCGTGATCCCGCGAGAGTTTTTCGACCGCGAGTACGTCATCGCGGCCCGCCAACTTGCACAGCGAGAGTTTGACAACTCGAGTACATCATAGGGGCCCGCGATTACGTATTGCGGGAGTAAACAATTGCGAACACGTAGATGCGGCGCGCAGCTGACTTCCGGCGGGAGATTTGAACAGCTCGCTATCCCGAACTTGCAAAAATTGCAAATCTGCACAAGAAATTCACCGCAGGCAGCATAAACCTTCTGAAAATGATGATTTTGATCAGAATAACTCCTCAGATTGACATTTGGCTGCACTTTTTTGTGCAAGGAGTCCATTTTTGGGGGGGTGGGAGGAAGGAAGTGCCCCAGAGTCTCCAACTTCCTGTTCCTGTCCAGCAGGCTCCTCCCAGTGCTTTGTTCATGTCCTGGTCACGTTTCATTTGGATCTGGAGCTGGAAGGATTAATTTTTGCGGCTGCTGCTGCATATTTGTATTTGAGGACTTTTTGGACTTTGGATCTCTTTTGGATTTGAGATTTTACAAGTAAGTTGGTGTTGTTTGTTTGGGGCATTGCAGTTGCTGCAACTACAATTTTAAAACTTTTTCACAACTTTAAAAAATATATATTGTGGGTAGCCACAGTATCCAGTAGGCCCAGGGTTAGTCATGGATGCATGATACAACTGTTTCTGTGAGTGTTGTTGAACTTAAATTTCATTTCTGTCATGGAATTTTAGATCACTGTTATAACTTATATGTGGATTTTAAAAAAAAAACTGGGGTGCCTGTAAAGCCACACTAGCCAGTAGGCCCAGGGGTAGTGAGTGGTGCATGGACCAAGTCTTTCTGTGGGGTGTCTTGAATTTAAGCATCATTGAGGGCATGGATGGCATTGGGTTGTGGTGATTTTTGTATGCTTTTCGACTTTTTGGGGTGTTGTTGGGGCTTGACCATGTGGGTGGGGGCCATTTTGAGGCCTGGTCCTGGCAGGGCCTGGCCATGTGGGTGGGGGTCATTTTGAGGCCTGGTCCAGGCAGGGCCTGGCAATGTGGCTGGGGGTCAAGGGGCCATTTTGAAGCCAGGCAGTGTGCTCAGGCCTGCACCCACTTTGCCTTGCTTTCATCCATTAGGCCCAGGGGTACTCAGTGGTGCATGGACCAAGTCTTTCTATGGGGTGTCTTGAATTTAAACATCATTGAGGGCATGGATGGCATTGGATTGTGGTGATTTTTGTGTGTTTTTCGACTTCTTGGGGTGTTGTTGGGGCCTGACCATGTGGGTGGGGGCCATTTTGAGGCCTGGTCCTGGCAGGGCCTGGCCATGTGGCTGGGGGTCAAGGGTGCATTTTGAAGCCAGGCAGTGTGCTCATGCCTGCACCCAGTTTGCCTTGCTTTCATCCATTATGCCCAGGGGTACTCCGTGGTGCATGGACCAAGTCTTTCTGTGGAGTGTCTTGAATTTAAACATCATTGAGGGCATGGATGGCATTGGATTGTGGTGATTTCTGTGTGTTTTTCGACTTTTTGGGGTGTTGTTGGGGCCTGGTCATGTGGGTGGGGGCCATTTTGAGGCCTGGTCCTGGCAGGGCCTGGCCATGTGGCTGGGGGTCAAGGGGGCATTTTGAAGCCAGGCAGTGGACAAGAGAATCACATCAGTCATCGTTCATCATCATCCGTGCCAGGAAGAAGTCCTGCAGTGGTGTGTGCAGCACATCATCACGTGATGTCACGTGTGGCCACAGACAACTCTGCAACTCGTGCAACTGCGGCCAATTGTTCTGACATCTGAAGAAGATGGGCCCAAAGAAAGGTGGCCGTAGCTCCTCTAGCAAAAAAGTTGCCAGTGCCACTGCCAGTAAGAAGGAGCAGAAGAAGCAAGTGGCGCCACTTACCAAGGAGACTGGTGTGCCGACAGACACCTTTTTTGGGAAAAAAAACTACGCCTGCAGCTGCAGTGGTGTCCGCCGGGGACCAAGCTGGGAGCAGCACCTCCACTTCCTTGGGGTCAGTTCCAGCACCACATGAAGATGGCCATTGCTCAGCAGGCTGGCTATAAATTATTTGTCTTGCCCACTCGCAAGGGTGTCTTCGGAATGAGTTTTCAGTGCAGCTAGTGCCATTGTCACTTCAAAAAGGTCCCAGCCTCTCGCCCAAAAATGTGGAGAGATTATCAATGATCAAGATGAATCAGCACTTCATACCACCAGATTACAAAATACGTGAATCCACGCAGGAAGAAGAGGACACCGACTTAGGTGACGGAGGCTCTTCTCTGTTAGCTGACCTACTCCATGTTCAATTCACAGAGTTTGAGGACGAGCTCTACTTCCCTGACAACTAGGCTTGAAAAACTTACTTTTTGTTTTCTTCCGTCCTTTTTGACTTTTATTTCTGTGTGCCTTTCTTTGATTTGCAACTTTTAGCACAACAAAACTTTAATCACAACAAATCCATCAGAAGCACTGTCTTCGTCTTATATTCCATATTGAAGGTGCCGCTGTCTGCATTCCTGAAGTTCACAACTCAGTCATGCTCCTCTATCCTCCTCCTCCAGACTCCCCCTATCCATTTCCCTCAAGGCAGATGGCCGGATTAAGCAGAATCTAGAAACTGTCGCTTCAGTCCGTACACGAGTCCCCTCAAAGAAGTGGGACTGGAATGACTCACTATGCTGACTGCACCTTCTGAAATTGACACGAGAGGCTGCCCTGTGGCCCTTCACTTAAGAATAAGATGATGACAAATGGACCAGGTAATGAATGCTGAGATGGCATCCAGTGGTGGACAACACTGGCTGCCTGACTCTGATGAAAGCAATTGTTGTTTGTTTGTTGTGCATGAAGTGAATCCTATCTATGTGTTTTGTTATTAGTATTTAATATTTTACACACTGAATGTAACTCAAGTGTACTCTGTTACCTTGTTTAATACAAATTGTTCTTCTACTGCAGGGGCCAGCCACTACGTTGCATTTTTCAATATGGAAAATGTCATTGGACTCAGTGTGTAGACAACATTGAGTTTTCCAATAACATACCATGATGATGATGAGTCTTCATGATTAAAGTTACATATTATCTTTATTCTTTACATGGTCACTCACTGGGATGGATGGATCATCATCATTGTTGGTTTACGGAAGAAATATGGCAGTTTCGTGATTGGCAAACAACAGGTAAACAAGTCAACAACAACCACAGCAGACCTACATGTCTGTCTAGTCGTGGTATGGGAGTGGTCGATCCAGTGTAGTGTATGCCAGAGACCAGACAGCAGTTCAAGTAAAATTGTGGCTATGTGGCTTGCTGCATAAAATTAGGTATGCTTTGTCTGTCTGTGTCAAAGAGGTATGCTAGATAATCAGGTTGGTTCACTCAGTGGTGCCTGCCTTGACCGTCTGTATGGCCCTGGCCTGCTGTGTGCAAATACTATCCTTGAAAAGGAGACTCAGAGTACGCACTTTAGAAATGATGCCTGTATGTAATACTGTCGCCTCTGAAAGTGTTATTTTTGCACTACACACCGTACCTTATATTTTTTCTCATTGCTGTTTTAATATCCCTTCCTGTATTTCCATTAAAAATTGCAGGCCGGCTTTTACCTTATGCCATGGGAACAACATCAATTCGCAATTCCGCATCCGCCAGGCAGGCAGTGGACAGTGTGTCTGGTCACCAAGATTGATCAACGGAGCGAGAGATGGAATGGAGGAGTACTAGTCAAGTCAAGTCAAGTCATAAAATTTGTATAGCGCACTACATACCCAGAGGGTTTCAAGGCGCTTAGGAGGGGGAGGAGGATTATTTGTCAAATATCCACGTTTTAAGCTGCTTTCTGAACGCTAGGTGGTTCTGGGTGAGGCGAAGGTAAGCGGGGAGTGAGTTCCATGTTTTAGCAGCCAGGTATGAAAAGGATCTGCCTCCCATGGTGGTCTTGTTGATGCGAGGTACAGTGGCGAAGGCTTGGCTGGAAGAGCGAAGTTGGCGGGAGGGGGTGTAGAAGGACAGTCGAGAGTTGAGGCAATCTGGTCCGATGTCGTAGAGTGATTTGTGTGCGTGGGTAAGCAGTCGGAAAGTGATCCTCTTATTGACGGGTAGCCAGTGGAGGTCTTTAAGGTGACCAGAGATGTGTTCGTTGCGTGGGATGTCTAATATGAGCCTGGCTGAGGCGTTTTGGATTCGTTGTAGTTTCTTCTGGAGTTGAGCGGTGGTACCTGCGTAGAGGGTGTTTCCGTAGTCCAGTCGGCTCGTGACTAGAGCGTGGGTGACTGTTTTCCTTGTTTCGGAGGGGATCCAGCGAAATGTTTTTCTGAGCATGCGAAGAATGTTAAAGCAGGAAGAGGATACGGCGCTGACTTGTCTGTTCATTGAGAGTGAAGAATCCAGGATGACGCCAAGGTTCCGTGCGTGGTCTGTCGGGATGGGTGCTTTTCCGAGGGCTTCCGGCCACCAGGAGTCGTCCCATGCAGAGGGGGATGTACCTAAGATGAGGACTTCTGTTTTGTCTGAGTTCAGTTTCAGACGGCTTTGTTTCATCCATTCGGCGACTTCTTTCATTCCTTCGTGTAAGTTAGTTTTGGCGGTGCTGGGGTCCTTGGTGAGAGAAAGGATCAGTTGAGTGTCATCCGCGTAGGAGATGATGTTGAGGTTGTGTTGGCGGGCGATGGCCGCGAGGGGGCTCATGTATACGTTGAAGAGGGTGGGACTGAGTGAGGATCCTTGAGGTACGCCGCAGATGACTTCAGAGGCCTCGGACTTGAATGGTGGGAGGCGGACTCTCTGGGTTCTTCCGGTGAGGAACGAGGTGATCCAATCAAGTGCTTTTCCTTGGATTCCGATGTTATTGAGGCGTTGTAGAAGGGTGCTGTGGCAGACTGTGTCGAATGCTGCAGAGAGGTCGAGGAGGATGAGGGCGACTGTGTCACCATTGTCCAGTAGAGTTCGAATGTCGTCTGTTGCTGCGATGAGGGCGGTCTCCGTGCTGTGTTTGGCTCGGAAGCCAGATTGTGAGGGGTCGAGGGATTTGTTGGCTTCGAGGAAGGCGGCGAGCTGGTTGTTGACGGCTTTCTCGATGACTTTGGCCGGGAATGGAAGAAGCGAGATGGGGCGGTAGTTTTTGAGTTCGGTGGGGTCTGCTGTTGGTTTTTTCAGAAGGGCGGTGAGTTCAGCGTGTTTCCAGTCTTCTGGGAAGGTAGCGAAGTTGAAGGAACAGTTGATGACGTCTCGGAGGTGCGGTGCTATGACGGAGTCTGCTTTGTTGAAGATGTGGTGAGGGCATGGTCTGAGGGGGATCCAGAGTGGATGGAATTCATCAGGCGGATGGTGTCCTCAGTGGAGATTGGGTTCCAGGCGTTAAGGGTGTTTACGGGGGGAAGATGGTCAGCAGATGGTAGGGTGGGTTGGCTTCCGGGTTGGTTGTCAAAGCTGTTGTGGATGTCAGCAATCTTGTTGTGGAAAAAAGAGGCTAGGGAGTCGCAGAGGGTTTGAGAGGGGGTGATGTCGTTGGAGTTGGCCGAGGGGTTGGAAAATTCCTTGACGATGTTGAAAAGTTCCTTGCTGTTGTGGGCGTTGTTGTCAAGTCGATCCTTGAATGCTGTTTTCTTGGCTTTTCGGATCAGTTGGTGGTGAGTGCGGGTGGCGCTTTTGAAAGCGTCCTTGTTGCTGGTGGATGGGTCTTTTTTCCAGGCCTTTTCAAGGGAGCGGCATAGTTTCTTGGACTTCTTGAGATCATCGTTGAACCATGAGGCCTTCTTGTTGCCAAGTTTGTGTTGACGTTTTTTCAGTGGTGCTAAGGAGTCGGCGGTGTTGGATAACCAAAGGGTGAGGTTGGAGGCGGCTTCGTTGGCGTTAGAAGAGAGGGCTGGGGAGGTTCGAAGGAGCGATGCGGAGATCTGATCCGTGGTGATTTTGTTCCAATTTCTTTGTAGAGTTGGTTGGAGGTGGATGATGGGTTTCGGCTTGTTGTAGGTGAAGTGAACGCAGCTGTGGTCAGTCCAGAGGAGATCCGTAGTGTGGCTGAAGGAGACATGGTTGCTGGAGGTGAAGATGGGGTCGAGTGTGTGACCTGCGATGTGGGTGGGGGAAGTGACCAGTTGTTTAAGTCCGAGGTTGGCGAGGTTGTCTAAGAGGGTGGCGGTGTTGCGGTCGTTGATCTTTTCGAGGTGAAAGTTGAGGTCTCCCAGAAGGATGTAGTCTTTGGAGGGGAGCGCGTGTGGGGTGATGAAGTCCGTGATGTCTTCACTGAATTTTGCGCGGGGTCCTGGTGGTCTGTAGAGGAGGGTGCCTCTAAGAGTTGTCTTGGGGTCGATGTGGATCTGGAAGTGAAGGTGTTCGGAGTTAGCGAGGTTGGCGTCAGAGCTGGTAGAGATGCGGATGGATTTCTTATGGACGATAGCGATTCCTCCTCCTGTATGGTCGGTGCGGTCCTTGCGTGTGATCTTATAGTCATCAGGGATAGCGATGGTGATGTCTGGGGCGGAGGAAGCGTTCATCCATGTTTCCGTTAGGAAGGCGACGTCTGGAGAGATGGTGTCTAGTAGATTCCATAGGTCAATGGCGTGTCTGTGGATCGAGCGGGTGTTGAGAAGGATGCATTGTAGGAGATTGGGGTCGGGAATCTGTGGTGTGGTCGTAGTGGAGATGTTGTCAGTGCCGCTAAATTTGCAGGAGAAGCAGGTGAAAGGTCCATGGGTGCGTCCAGGAGCGGCTTGGACGCAGTTGGGGGCGCGACCGGGGTTGAGGGCTAGGAGGGTGGCGGCATCGTAGGTAACGCGGGGGGGCTGGGCAGCGCGAGGGGCAGGGGGTATGGCGCTGGGCGCGGTCCAGGCGCGGACGGGCGTAGACGGGCTTACCTTTGGCGCACCTTCGGCGCGGGTTGGGCGCGGTCGCTGCGCGTGGACGCTGCGCGCAAAAATACCTGTCATATATGGATGGAGGAAGGGGAGGGGCGAGGGCGTCTCAGCTGGGAGGCGGGGCGGGCCAAAGACGAGCACAACAATAAACAAAATGGAGGCGGGGGGGGAGCACTGCAAACGCGCAAACCGAGTGGAATTACACTTTTAAAATACAAGCAAAATGCAGGCAAGCTCAGCGGCGACCAGGTAGGCAGCAGGCACAGACAACAATGCAGCCGTGGGAGTGGAGCGGCACAGCGCGCAGACAGGCTCGAGTTAGCCGAGTAAATAAACAATTACAGTGCAAGTTTGCTCAATGGTGATCAGCAGGCACAGGCACTAAAACAGTTCCAGTTAGTCAGGGCAAAGCGCTAAATACGATACCAGCGACCTTGGAGGGACCCTGGGGAGCGACCACTCAGCTCTGGGAAGAGGAGCGAGTCACGACGACTTCAGGAGGAGAAGCGTAGATCAACTTAGTGGGAGGGCGTCTCAGCTGGGAGGCGGGGCGGGCCAAAGACGAGCACAACAATAAACAAAATGGAGGCGGGGGGGAGCACTGCAAACGCGCAAACCGAGTGGAATTACACTTTTAAAATACAAGCAAAATGCAGGCAAGCTCAGCAGCGACCAGGTAGACAGCAGGCACAGACAACAATGCAGCCGTGGGAGCAGAGCGGCACAGCGCGCAGACAGGCTCGAGTTAGCCGAGTAAATAAACAATTACAGTGCAAGTTTGCTCAATGGTGATCAGCAGGCACAGGCACTAAAACAGTTCCAGTTAGTCAGGGCAAAGCGCTAAATACGATACCAGCGACCTTGGAGGGACCCTGGGGAGCGACCACTCAGCTCTGGGAAGAGGAGCGAGTCTGAGAATAAGAGGAATGGCTGGATGCATGCAACTTCCCAAATTGAACAGGACAACAACAACATACAGTTACAGTATCGTCTTCACTTCTCCTTATCTTTTAAATAACGAATTGTTGTGAACTTCTATGAGTGCGACTCTCTGCTTCAAATTCATCCCTACAGCTATTTCATAACTTTCTTTGCTATTTTTAAAACTAATGTAATGTACTTCTAAGTCATTCTCTCTCTGAGTGAAATTGTGTAATTACAGCAGCCCTGTACTGTCTAATAGTTTAGTACTACTTAGTAAGTTGTAGTTAGTACTACTTTTCAGTAACCGAACCATCCATTTAGCAAACAACTACATGCATGCACTTCCTTTATGTCCCTTAAAAGATTTATGGATATCTTCGTATCCAAAGATTTGTTTTTCTTCATTTGTTGTTAGTCCATGCTGTGTTTTTTTTCCTCTCCCCACAAAACTTTCCCAAAAAACTCCATTCCCATCCAATTTTCCAACCCTAACCCTCTTTCCCCGGGGTGTGTGGTTTTCATTGAGGTGTGACTAAATAAAGCAATAATTCCACACACTTGCTGGGGAGGATAAGGTGCAAGCAACCTCCTCAAATCAATTTTAAGGCAGCTAGATGAATCGTAGGATATTGTAATTCTGCTTAAAAAAACACCAAGGAGTATTTTCAAATCAATTCAGAATTTTATGCCCATCATCGATTGGATCCATCGTCAACATCATCCTCCTACAGGTCAAGACTTGTTACGCTGCTGTGTCACTGTTCTTGTTGTAGCCATAATCATCCATGCACATTTTTTTCCCATACTTATTTTCAGCATTGCTTAGGCTACAAATATACTGTTCCTTCTAATACTCCTCTCGGGCCACTCAATGTCTCATGTTTTTCCTTTGTTTTTCATATGCTCCTACTGCTAGTGTGGTACCACTCCTACTACCACCACAACAATGACATTTCTGTCCTGGATGGATTTCATGTGCAACCGTAATCGCCATTTGCCATGCAGCCAGCGCTGTGCCTAGCTCTATTCTCAAACACGAATCACAGGTAAGATAAGCATTTTGGGGAGGTAGAATAATGGGCTAGGACGTGGAGAAGAGGAGAGACTGGCAGTAGTACTAGTAAAGTACTAGTAAGCCAATTGAATTCACTAACTCTGTTAGTGGCACTTTTGTACATTTTTGGACGATTTAGATAATTCATGCTGGTAAGTTTGAGGAAACCAAACGTGCAGTAACCCCCCCACCACCCCACAAAGTAATATGAACGCGTACACTATGTTGAAGTATGTAAAATAAATAATTATGTATTTACCCTAACAAAAATAAACTAGTCCAAAGACCCAAACCACTCCCCTCCCTAACTCCAACAAATGTCCATTTCAATGTCCCGCAAAAAGTCCCTCAGAATCCCCAACTCCCAATTCCCACCCCCCAACAGTCTTTAAAAAAGGGGCAAGGGACAGTCACTTCCGGCAGTGTCCTGTGGACAGGTGGTCCCGCAGCTCTCTGCGGAGGTCCTGGAGCTGGTGCTTCTGCTTCTCCACCGTTTGCTCCAGGTAGTCCACTCGGCGGCGTAGCCGGCGCAGGCATGCCATCCAGGCTCTGAGGGGGGGGGCAGCTGTTGGTTTTGTTGTAGCTGAAAGGCGGCGGCGGGAGGCTGTTGGACCACGGCACCATACTGGAGGCTGCTGGCTGGTGGACCCGTGGGCACTGGAGGAGGATGCAGCTGTTGCCGCCTCCTCCTCGTGTTCCCGAGTGCACAGCCGCCGATATTCTGCACAAATGGTCTCCAGCTTCCGGTCCCAGGCCCGGACAGCCATCTCATTTCTGGTGAGCTTTTGTGGAGCATCTATATGAAGAAAGAAAGAAAAATACTGTAAGCAATACTCTTTAAGAATAACACAAAATAATTCAAAAGAAAGTTGTCTCACAGTAACACTAGCAACTTGCAAGCACAGTATAACATTTTGGCATGTATCTTTCCGCCGTCTTTGTAGGCCTGTAACATTAGTGGGAGTTTGAGGAATTCCACTAGCAGCACTATGGAATCACTACATAGTCAGAGAGTACACCAGTCTTCATCTTTTTTTCTCTCGTTTTGTGAAAGAAATTACTTGTACGTGAACTTGTGGTAGCCGGCATAATGCCAGCTCAGTCAGCTTGCACCCAAGAAAAACAGACACAAGCCATGATGACGCAGACTCGCATTCCTTTAAGCAGTACATGCAGGTGGGGATAGGGAAGCTCTTACTTTTCTATAGGGGTGGCACTGGCCATACTCGGTCTCATCAAGGGCTACTGCTCAATGTAATTTATAGTTTGCACTGCCCCCCCCGTGCCTTCAGTACTAAAAAAGGAAAATGAAGATTATTCATTTCTGATCATTTATCCAGCCGATCACATGATCTTTGCTTATATGATGGATGACTTTAGGTGCTTTGTTGTGAGTGAACAACAGCGATCGTCCACCCATGATTGACACAGCTGAAAGAAAATTATTAACATAGGGAGTGAGTGTGTTACCCATAATTGCCGGAGGAAGGGACTTGACTTGATATAATGTCAACTATACAATACAGTTCTGCTCAAATGAGCACAAAGTTGCAAACAAGTAAGCATAGTAACAACGCCACTGAGCAGGCGAGCACCTGCAATCATATAAGCTATTTAAACATTAATTTACCTGCAATGTAATCGAATCAACAGCATTCTTGCTCTTCGGGAAAAACATATATTAGTAATATAACACAGAGCAGAAGAGAACAAAGTAGTTATTAAATAGCTACTCACCAAGGCCAAGGATCTCCACGCCTAGCAGGTGGAGCAGGTCCTGCTCTCGGTCAAGGAGGTCAGCCCACCGGTGCGTCGCCTGATGGTAGGTGCGCCGAACCCCCGACTCCCTTCGCATGGCCCGGCACACCTTATCCCAGACCTGGCAATGCTCCCGGAGGCCATACCCTGCACCGGGCCTGCCCCCTGCTGCCACAGACTTCGGGAGGTGGCGCTGAACATAAAAGATAAGTGCGGCCACCTCCACCATGCTGAAAATCTACCAGGCCACTACATCCTCCCCACTTAATTGCCCGCAAGGGAGCCGGGTACAGGGTGCGGGACCCTTCCCCTTGTTCTTCACGGCTCCCTTTGCCATGGTCCTGGACAAGAATGGAAATAATAAAAAGAGAATAGGGAAGAAGTAAATAAAAGAAAAGAGTTAAAAAAGTAGTTTTAAAGTAACCAAAAGTGGAAAAAGTCATAAAATATAGATGTAGAAAAAGAGGGGGATAGATAATGAGTAAAAAAGATTAATAAAAAGTTCAAAGAAACAAAGGATTGCAAAGATTAGGGGAGGATTGAAAAAGCATGCCCAGAACCATAGCAATGAATGAAAAACAAAATGGCCGTGCCCATTGAGGACCGCGTGGGTAAGTTTGCGCGATATTTCCCACGTGAGCACGCAAAAACGCACGCGACAACGTAATCGTGCCCCGCGCACAAAGCGAGAATGCAACTAGCGCCCGGAAACGGAAATACGCAAAGCAAACAAGATGGCCGCGCCCATGTACAACTGCATGGGTAACTTTGCGGTCGGCACGCTGAAAGCGGCCCGCGAACACGCAAAGCACCCCGTGAACACGCAAAAAACAAATCTGCAAATTTGCACAAATTCGCGGATTATGCGGAACGCGAATTCGCTTTCGCACGAATTCGCCTACCGCAAATTCGCAAAATTCGCCCATACTTAGTTTGCAGTAGGAAAAGTGCTGGTCAGTGTAAGGGTGCCACATAACTATTCTAACTCCAAAGGGTGTTTGCAGTAGGTAAAGTGGTGGTCAGTGTAAAGGTGCCACATAACTATTGTAACTCCAGAGGCTGTTTGCAGTAGGGAAAGTGCAGGTCATTGTAAGGGTGCCACATAACTATTCTAACTCCAAAGGGTGTTTGCAGTAGGGAGAGTGCTGGTCAGTGTAGCAGTAGGGAGAGTGCTGGTCAGTGTAAGGGTGCCAGGTAACTACTCTAACTCCAAAGGGTTTTTCCAGCAGGGAAAGTGCTGGTCAGTGTAACAGTGCCACATAACTATTCTAACTCCAAAGGGTGTTTTCAGTAGAAGTCGAAGAAGGAAAAGTCTGTAAAAATTGAAATTTTGTTAACTGTAAGGCCTTAAAAATTGGTTATACAACATGAGTCACGATCCAATTCACATTTTGAATAATTTTAGTAGTCAACAAAATCTATTTTGTGATAAAAAATGATGACCCCAGAGCTTAGGAACTTTCTCCAAATGATCAAAAATAGTGAAATTTTGAAAGTTTCATCTTTTGACTGTAAATGACTGTTGGACATGAACCATCATTTTCAAAACAAACCTAAGTGTGTTTGGTGTAATTTTCATGACCAAAATTTAGCAAAATACAAGCTTCTGAATTGGAGGAAAAGTCTATAAACATGGCAATTTCGGTCACTGTAAGGCCTTAAAAAGTGGTTACTCAACACCGGGCACGATCCAATTGACAGTTTGAATAATTTTTTGTACAGTCCAAAAAAATCCATTATCTGATGAAAAACCATGACCCCAGACCTTACGAACATGCTTCAGACGGTCAGTAATGGTGATTTTTTGATTGTTTAATCTTTTGACTGTAAATGACTGTTGGATGAATTATCCATTTGGAACTAAAATAAGTGTGTTTAGAGTCATTTTCATGTCTGAAATCGAGCAAAATACAAGCTTCTGTATTGGAGGAGCAGTGAATAAAATTGGCAATTTGGTAACAGTCAGGCCTTAAAAAGTGGTTATTCAACATGAGGCACAATCCAATTGACATTTCGAATCATTTTTTGTACAGTCCAAAAAATTAATTTTCAAATGAAAACCGATGTTCCCGGACCTTACGCACATTCTCCAGATGGTCAGTAATATTGATTTTTGATTGTTTCATCTTTTGATTGTAAATGACTGTTGGATGTGAATTATCACTTTTAAAACAAAATAAGTGTGTTTAAAGTAATTTTCATGCCCAAAATCTAGCACAACATAAGCTTCTGAGTAGGAGGAACAGTCTGTAAAAATGGAAACTTTGTTAAATGTGTGGCCTCAAAAAGTGGTTATTCAACATGAGGCACAATCCAATTGACATTTTGAATTATTTTTTGTACAGTCCCAAAAAATCAATTTTCTGATGAAAAACGATGGCCCAGGACAATACAAACTTTCTCCAGATGGTCAGTAATGGTGATTTTGCTAATGTTTAATCTTTTGACTATAAATGACTGTTGAATGGGACTTATCACTTTTGAAACTAAAATAAGTGTGTTTCTAGTTATTTTACTGCCCGAAATCAGGCAAAATACAAAATTCTGAATAGGACCGAAAGGCTGTAAAAATGACAATTTTAGTAACTGTAAGCTCTAAAAAAAAGTCGTTATTCAACCTGAAGCACCATCCAATTGACATGTTGAATCATTTTTTGTACAGTCCAAATAAATCAATTTACAGATGTAAACCAATGTCCCCGGACCTTACGCACATTCTCCAGATGGTCAGTAATAGGGATTTGATTTTTGATTGTTTCATCTTTTGATTGTGAATGACTGTTGGATGTGAATTATCACTTTTAAATCAAAATAAGTGTGCTTAAAGTCATTTTCATGCCCAAAATCTAGCAAAACATAAGCTTCTGAGTAGGGGGAAAAGTCTGTAAAAATGGAAACTTTGCTAAATGTGTGGCCTAAAAAAAGTGGTTATTCAACATGAGGCACGGTCCAATTGACATTTTGAATACGTTTTTGTACTGTCCAAAAAATCTACTTTGTGTTGAAAACCAATGACCCCGGAGCTTAAGAACTTTCTTCAGATGATGAGTAATGGTGAGTTATTGAAAGTTTAATCTTTTGACTGAAAATGACTGTTGGACTTGAATGATCGTTTTCTAAACTAAAATAAGTTTGTTTAGAGTCATTTTCATGACCAAAATTGACCAAATAGAAAGCTTCAGAATTGAAGGAAAAGTATATAAAAATGGCAATTTTGGTCACTGTGAGGGCTTACAAAGTAGTTCTTTAGCAGGAGCCACGATCCATTTGACATTTTGACTACTCATTTTTTGTACAGTCCAAAAAAATCAATTTTTGGATAAAAAAGACATTGTCCCCAACCTTACGAACTTTCTTCAGATGGTCAGTAATGGTAATTTTTTGATTGTTTAATCTTTTGACTGTATGTGTCTGTAGGATGAATTATCATATTTGGAACTAAATTTAGTGTTTTTCAAGTCATTTTCCTGCCCGAAATCAGGTAAAAATACAAGCTGCTGAATAGGAAGAAAAGTCCATAAAAATAGCAATTTTGGTCACTGTGAGGCCTAAGGAAGTAGATATTCAAAATGAGGCGTGCTCAAGTTGGCATTTTGACTCATTTTTTGTACAGTTCAAAAAAATCCATTATCTGATGAAAAACCATGACCCCAGACCTTACGAACGTGCTTCAGATGGTCAGTAATGGTGATTTTTATAATGTTTAATCTTTTGAATGTAAATGAGTGTTGGATGAATTATCATTTTTGGAACTGAAATAAGTGTGTTTAGAGTCATTTTCATGTCTGAAATCGAGCAAAATACAATCTTATGTACTTGAGGAGAAGTGAATAAAATTGTCAATTTGGTCACGGTCAGGCCTTAAAAAGTGGTTATTCAACCTGAGGCACCATCCAATCGACATGTTGAATACTTTTTTATACAGTCTAAAAAAATCAATTTTTCTCATGAAAAATGATGACCCCGGACATTACGAACTTTCTCCAGATGGTCAGTAATGGTGATTTTTGAATGTTTAATCTTATAAATGACTGTAAATGACTGTTGGATGTGAATTATCACTTCTAGAACTAAAATAAGTGTGTTTAGAGTCATTTTCATGCTCAAAATCTAGAAAACATAAGCTTCTGAATAGGAGGAAATGTCTGTAAAAATTGAAATGTTGTTAACTGTAAGGCCTTAAAAATTGGTTATACAACATGAGTCACGATTCAATTGACATTTTGAATAATTTTCTGAGTAGTCAACAATATCTATTTTGTGATCAAAAATGATGACCCCAGAGCTTAGGAACTTTCTCTAAATGATCAAAAATAGTGAAATTTAGAAAGTTTCATCTTTTGACTGTAAATGACTTTTGGACATGAATGATCATTTTCAAAACAAACCTAAGTGTGTTTGGTGTAATTTTCATGACCAAAATTTAGCAAAATACAAGCTTCTGAATTGGAGGAAAAGTCTATAAACATTGCAATTTCGGTCACTGTGAGGCCTTAAAAAGTGGTTACTCAACACCAGGCACGATCCAATTGACAGTTTGAATAATTTTTTGTACAGTCCAAAAAAATCCGTTATCTGATGAAAAACCATGACCCCAGACCTCACGAACGTGCTTCAGATGGTCAGTAATGGTGATTTTTTGATTGTTTAATCTTTTGACTGTAAATGACTGTTGGATGAATTATCTATTTGAAACTAAAATAAGTGTGTTTAGAGTCATTTTCATGTCTGAAATCGAGCAAAATACAAGCTTCTGTATTGGAGGAGAAGCGAATAAAATTGTCCATTTGATAACGGTCAGGCCTTAAAAAGTGGTTATTCAACATGAGGCACAATCCAATTGACATTTCGAATCTTTTTTTGTACGGTCCAAAAAATCCATTTTCAAATGAAAACCGATGTCCCTGGACCTTACGCACATTCTCCGGATGGTAAGTAATATTGAATTTTGATTGTTTCATCTTTTGATTGTAAATGACTATTGGATGTGAATTATCACTTTTAAAACAAAATAAGTGTGTTTAAAGTCATTTTCATGCCCAAAATCTAGCAAAACATAAGCTTCTGAGTAGGAGGAAAAGTCTATAAAAATGGAAACTTTTTTAAATGTGTGGCCTAAAAAAATGGTTATTCAACATGAGGCACAATCCAATTGACATTTTGAATAATTTTTTGTACAGTCCCAAAAAAATCAATTTTCTGATGAAAAACGATGGCCCAGGACCATACAAACTTTCTCCAGATTGTCAGTAATGGTGATTTTGCTAATGTTTAATCTTTTGACTATAATTGACTGTTGAATGAGAATTATCACTTTTGGAACTAAAATAAGTGTGTTTTTAGTCATTTTCCTGCCCGAAATCAGGCAAAATACACAATTCTGAATAGGACCGAAAGGCTGTATAAATGGCAATTTTATTCACCATCAGATCTAAAAAAAAGTCGTTATCCAACCTGAGGCACCATCCAATTGATATGTTGAATCATTTTTTGTACAGTCTAAAAAAATCAATTTTCTCATGAAACATTATGACCCTGGACTTTACGAACTTTCTCCAGATGGTTAGTAATGGTGATTTTTGAATGTTTAATCTTATAAATGACTGTAAATGACTGTTGGATGTGAATTATTACTTCTGGAACTAAAATAAGTGTGTTTAGAGGCATTTTGATGCTCAAAATCTAGAAATCATAAGCTTCTGAATAGGAGGAAAGTCTGTAAATATTGAAATTTTGTTAACTGCTAGGCCTTAAAAATTGGTTATACAACATGAGTCACGATCCAATTGACATTTTAAATAATTTTTTGAGTTGTCAACAAAATCTATTTTGTGATAAAAAATGATGACCCCAGAGCTTAGGAACTTTCTCCAAATGATCAAAAACTTGTGATTTTTTGAAAGTTTCATCTTTTGACTGTAAATGACTGTTGGACATGAATTATCATTTTCAAAACAAAACTAAGTGTGTTTGGTGTAATTTTCATGACCACAATTGAGCAAAATACAAGCTTCTGAATTGGAGGAAAAGTCTATAAACATGGCAATTTCAGTCACTGTGAGGCCTTAAAAAGTGGTTACTCAACACCGGGCACGATCCAATTGACAGTTTGAATAATTTTTTGTACAGTCCAAAAAAATCCATTATCTGATGAAAAACGATGGCCCAGGACCATACAAACTTTCTCCAGATTGTCAGTAATGGTGATTTTGCTAATGTTTAATCTTTTGACTATAATTGACTGTTGAATGAGAATTATCACTTTTGGAACTAAAATAAGTGTGTTTTTAGTCATTTTCCTGCCCGAAATCAGGCAAAATACACAATTCTGAATAGGACCGAAAGGCTGTATAAATGGCAATTTTATTCACCATCAGATCTAAAAAAAAGTCGTTATCCAACCTGAGGCACCATCCAATTGATATGTTGAATCATTTTTTGTACAGTCTAAAAAAATCAATTTTCTCATGAAACATTATGACCCTGGACTTTACGAACTTTCTCCAGATGGTTAGTAATGGTGATTTTTGAATGTTTAATCTTATAAATGACTGTAAATGACTGTTGGATGTGAATTATTACTTCTGGAACTAAAATAAGTGTGTTTAGAGGCATTTTGATGCTCAAAATCTAGAAATCATAAGCTTCTGAATAGGAGGAAAGTCTGTAAATATTGAAATTTTGTTAACTGCTAGGCCTTAAAAATTGGTTATACAACATGAGTCACGATCCAATTGACATTTTAAATAATTTTTTGAGTTGTCAACAAAATCTATTTTGTGATAAAAAATGATGACCCCAGAGCTTAGGAACTTTCTCCAAATGATCAAAAACTTGTGATTTTTTGAAAGTTTCATCTTTTGACTGTAAATGACTGTTGGACATGAATTATCATTTTCAAAACAAAACTAAGTGTGTTTGGTGTAATTTTCATGACCACAATTGAGCAAAATACAAGCTTCTGAATTGGAGGAAAAGTCTATAAACATGGCAATTTCAGTCACTGTGAGGCCTTAAAAAGTGGTTACTCAACACCGGGCACGATCCAATTGACAGTTTGAATAATTGTTTGTACAGTCCAAAAAAATCCATTATCTGATGAAAAAACATACCCCAGACCTTCCGAACGTGCTTCAGATGGTCAGTAATGGTGATTTTTTTAACGTTTAATTTTTTGACTTTAAATGACTGTGGCATGAATTATCATTTTTGTAACTAAAATAAGTGTGTTTAGAGTCATTTTCATGTCTGAAATCTAGCAAAATACAAGCTTCTGCACTGGAGGAGAAGTGAACAAAATTGGCAATTTGGTCACGGTCAGGTCTTAAAAAGTGGTTATTCAACCTGAGGCACCATCCAATTGACATGTTGAATCATATTTTATACAGTCTAAAAAAAACAATTTTCTCATGAAAAATGATGATCCCGGACTTTACGAACTTTCTCCAGATGGTCAGTAATGGTGATTTTTGCATGTTTATTCTTATAAATGACTGTAAATGACTGTTGGATGTGAATTATCACTTCTGGAACTAAAATAAGTGTGTTTAGAGGCATTTTGATGCTCAAAATCTAGAAAACATAAGCTTCTAAATAGGAGGAAAGTCTGTAAAAATTGAAATTTTGTTAACTGCTAGGCCTTAAAAATTGGTTATACAACATGAGTCACGATTCAATTGACATTTTAAATAATTTTTTGAGTTGTCAACAAAATCTATTTTATGATAAAAAATGATGACCCCCAGAGCTTAGGAACTTCTCCAACTGATCAAAAATGGTGACATTTTGAAAGTTTCATCTTTTGACTGTAAATGGCTGTTGGACATAAATTATCATTTTCAAAACAAACCTAAGTGTGTTTGGTGTAATTTTCATGACCAAAATTGAGCAAAATACAAGCTTCTGAATTGGAGGAAAAGTCTATAAACATGGCAATTTCGGTCACTGTGAGGCCTTAAAAAGTGGTTACTCAACACCGGGCACGATCCAATTGACAGTATGATTTACTTGATTTTTTGTACAGTCCCAAAAAATTCATTATCTGATGAAAAACCATGACCCCAGACCTTACGAACGTGCTTCAGATGGTCAGTAATGGTGATTTTTTGATTGTTTAATTTTTTGACTTTAAATGACTGTTGGATGAATTATAATTTTTGGAACTAAAATAATTGTGTTTAGAGTCATTTTCATGTCTGAAATCGAGCATATGGCTGAGATACCCGCCACCCCCTCTCAACACACTCCCCAAGGATGGGAAACCGGAAACCGTTCTTGAACTTTTGGAAGTCGGGAAGGGAGTTACCCTTCCCGGCCGTATTTATTAAAATATGAAACAAAATTAAAACATTAAAAATAACAGTTTCATATTATGTACAATTTCATTACCACATTGCGATGTTTGGCTAACCTTAACATATCCTCTAATACAAAGGTTCTCCTAGCCGAACTAACATCCTACAAAACATTTACTTGAAATTTTGAAATTGTACATCCTAACGTTTAAGGGCCAACGGCAAGGTCGTAACCGGTGTCAAGATCCCTAACCCAGACATATCCCCCTCCCTTGTGAGGGGCGGCACGGAGGCATACCTCAAGTGCAACTACCAATTTCCCTTGACTTGACGGGGGCCCCAGTAAAACTCGACGCCACTTAAAGGTCGTACGAGGCTCGTGTGAGGTATCTAGAAGGTAGCGTAGACCCCCCCCACACCCCACACAACTTACCACATCTGCCGTCGCAGACGACCTGGCCCCGGGAAATTCACCAGGAGGGGGCTGTAACCCCTCCTACCCATGAAGGGGCCTTGACCGCCTTCCCTTTCCTTTCGGCGACCCATCCTTAGAAGGGACCGCCTCCCCGTTGAGGGGCCAATGGCCACCTCCCCCGAGCGCCCCCATCCGTAATGGGTAACGCCCACTCATAGGGATCTTCCAATTAGTGCTCACCGATCATGACCTTACCGCCTGACCAAAATAAATACGACAATGCTAACTAAATACTAAATGACTACATCTAACCAACAGTAGCAACAACAACTTTATTCAAACGCATGCGTACTGATGAACACTAAAGCAGAATTACTTTATTTGCAAAACATAACACAAATCGACCATTCTTTATTGCATACTCAAAATCTTCACGTTAATACCACAACCTGTAAACGAAAATCACAGTTATCCATCAAACTTTATTAAAACCACTCGCTGTCTTCAGGGGCTGGTGGGTGGGTCAAAATTGGCTTTTCGTTCCGTCTCGAGCTCACGTGCAGCGAGGAGGTGCAGCTTCAGAGCACAGGAACAAGAGGATGCCTTCTGGTCTTGTTTCTCCTTTTATCCGTCTTCAGGGCGGGCGTAAACCCGCCCCTGCCTGCCCCAAGGGCGTGGCCAGCCGCGTTAGTGTCTAGGCCAACCCACTCGAGGGCGGGAAAAGGCGCGCCCCGGCTACGCCGCTTCGGGCATACCAGCCGAGACTCGCCTCCCGCCCAAGATGGCTTCCCGGGGGGATCGTGGTACTCTGCCATACGTTCGGGGGGACCGATTGGTCGCCCCTTTCCATATGGCTGAGATACCCGCCACCCCCTCTCAACACACTCCCCAAGGATGGGAAACCGGAAACCGTTCTTGAACTTTTGGAAGTCGGGAAGGGAGTTACCCTTCCCGGCCGTATTTATTAAAATATGAAACAAAATTAAAACATTAAAAATAACAGTTTCATATTATGTACAATTTCATTACCACATTGCGATGTTTGGCTAACCTTAACATATCCTCTAATACAAAGGTTCTCCTAGCCGAACTAACATCCTACAAAACATTTACTTGAAATTTTGAAATTGTACATCCTAACGTTTAAGGGCCAACGGCAAGGTCGTAACCGGTGTCAAGATCCCTAACCCAGACATATCCCCCTCCCTTGTGAGGGGCGGCACGGAGGCATACCTCAAGTGCAACTACCAATTTCCCTTGACTTGACGGGGGCCCCAGTAAAACTCGACGCCACTTAAAGGTTGTACGAGGCTCGTGTGAGGTATCTAGAAGGTAGCGTAGACCCCCCCACACCCCACACAACTTACCACATCTGCCGTCGCAGACGACCTGGCCCCGGGAAATTCACCAGGAGGGGGCTGTAACCCCTCCTACCCATGAAGGGGCCTTGACCGCCTTCCCTTTCCTTTCGGCGACCCATCCTTAGAAGGGACCGCCTCCCCGTTGAGGGGCCAATGGCCACCTCCCCCGAGCGCCCCCATCCGTAATGGGTAACGCCCACTCATAGGGATCTTCCAATTAGTGCTCACCGATCATGACCTTACCGCCACAGGTCCGGATAGTTGACCGGCTATCCGGACCCCCCACCAAACTCCTATCTAAAGGTCATATTTTAACATCTTTAGCCAAGCTATGAAGTCTCCTATGAGTAACTCATTCCCCACCCGAGACAAATGAACACCGTCCCCCAAATACATACTGTCATCATTAATACACCCATGCGAAATAGAATGCAGTGCATTGGACCGGAACAACCTACTCACTTTGTTATTAATTTTTCTCACCGAGTGATTTAAAGCAGAAACAGAAATAGCCCCCCGCCACACTTTTCGTGGGATCATATGGGACCACGCAATTGTGCACCCTGGAACTCTCCTCGCTAACCAACTTACAGTGGAAAGCATCGCCTCCAGGAGAAGTCGTCTACCAGTGGTGACCAAATCATTGCCCCCAAGATGTACTATGACTACAGACGGCGGTGACCTCGTCCGCCCTAGCAAACCCTCGAAAAATGATTGAAACTGGTCAATACAGAGACCGCCCATTCCGTAGAAGGACACACTGTACCCGTATTCCCCAGCCACGTGCACCATGTCACCTGCCTTGAATACATCCGCGGCACGCCTCACGTATGAGTGGCCCCCGACCCACACCTCCTTTTTCACAGCCGGTGATGTCTGACCGCTGTCCCGGTGTTGGATCGACTGCATAGTCCGCCCCGCCTCGTAGGCTTGCGTAACTGAAAACCAAACAAAACAAGAAGCGTGAGTACATCATTACAGCTTCACAACATGTGCAAACGCACATACCTTTTATAACAATTGGAGGACCAACGCCCCACACGTTTAACCTGTTCTACATTCAGACCCCTGGCTGTAGCCTCTGTAGCAGCCCCTATCCGAAAGGAATGGGTCCCGAACTCGCCCGGGTTCAAGCTCGCAGCTGTAATTGACATCGCAAGCACCCGCTGAAACTGAAACCTTGTCAGTGGGGTGGCGTCCGCGTGTCTCAACAAGGTCCCCCCCCATGATGCCATCCTTCGTGTTAAATAATCCTCTAAACACTTCACTGGGCACATGGATGACCCGGGAATCCTGCGTATAATTATGCAGTCACCCATCCCACATTGATCGGTCTTGGACCTCACAAACGAGACAGTCATTGTCTCCCCTCTGATCTGAACGTGCTCTGCGCACAGCCCTCCCGTCACATCCTGCTTGTTCCTCGCCACTAATTCGCTTACCCGCATAGCCCCGTGAAATGCCAGCGTAAAAGCGGCTCGGAACAGCACTGTCTCAAACTGAGATGAACATGTTGTAGGGAGTCTGGATAATAACTGGGCCAACCTATCCAAACCTATCGGGCGCCTGTCATCTACTCTGCGACCCTCAAGGCGTTGCCACCCACGTAGCGCTTTTTGCACAACGAAAGACGCTGTCGGGTCCTGGATCCCATGAGCCCTAGCAACAAAGGAAATGGCAGCCCGATGCCTCTGGGCCGTGGCCACCGATTTCCCTGCCAGATGTAAAGACATCAGAAAGTTCACTACCCATTCCTCCTGACCCCAAAGCTCCTCTCTAGCAGTCCCCAAAAAGGCTAAATAGGACTGGAACGCCCCTTCGTATGCCTTCCTCGTCCTGGGTGCTAAACTCTCTCCCACGAGGTTACGAAGTTCGGGGCACCGAGAGACCAGAGAGCTTCGGGAAAGGGTGCTGGCTCCGGGTCCGCTGTGGGAAGAAAACCCCAGAAGGCCTGCATACGGAAACGAGAAAGGGCATCAGCCGCCTGGTTCATTATCCCCGGGACATGTCTTGCTTTGAATAGCACATTCAATTGCATACACAGTAATACGATTTCTTTGAGCAGTCTCAAAATCCATTTGCATCGTGCTGCCTGGCTATTGATACACTCAACCACGGTCATATTGTCAGACCAGAATACCACAGAGTGATCTCTGAACCCTTCAGGCCACGTTCTCAGGGCCACCAAAATGGGGAAGAGTTCCAAGAAAGCAATGTTACTTGTCAGTCCCCTGTCGCGCCACCATGCCGGCCATCTTTGTGCAGACCATCGAGTACCGAAAATGGCACCAAAACCTATACTCCCTGCCGAATCTGTCCACAGCCCCAGCTCCTCAGAGGACACGGCCGGTTTGTTCCAGACGACTCGACCATTGAAATCCTCCAGAAATGCCAACCAAATGCGCATGTCCTGGCGGACCTCTGCCGAGAGCCTTGTGCGATGATGGCCTTCCTTCAGTCCGACCATGGCTTGAGCGATCGAACGGGAAAAAGGGCGGGCCATTGGTATAACTCTTAGGGCAAAATTCAACTGTCCCACTAACTGCTGTAATTGATGCAGCTTAACCTTAGATTCACTCATACACATTTGCAGGGATGCCCTGAACTTTAACACTTTATCACTTGGTAAACGGAAACAACCTTCTCCGTAGTCTAACTCGATCCCCAGAAACTCGAGGCAAGTCGAAGGACCCACCGTCTTACCTGGTGCCAATGGCACGCCAAACTGATTCATTAAAACACAAAATGCAGCCAAAGCTTGCCCACATTCCGGATCCCCGGCTGCCCCCAGGAACAAAAAATCATCGAGGTAATGCATCACATGTTGGAAACCCGTCTTCTTAGTGAAGACCCATTGTAGGAAACTACTGAATTTCTCGAAATAGGCACAAGAAATAGAGCATCCCATCGGCATACACCTATCCATGTAGTACTGACCCTGAAACATGAAACCCAGGAGACGCTGATCGTCTGGATGTACCGGGAGCAACCGGAACGCTGACTCAATATCAGATTTTGCCATCAGCGCACCGGGCCCCAGGCGATTCAAAATGGCTACGGCCTCATCGAAGGATGCGTACCGCACCGAACACATTTCCGGGTCTATCGCTTCGTTTACGGAAAGACCACGTGGGGCTGACAAATTATGTATCAGCCGAAACTCACCCGGGTCCTTCTTGGGGACCACTCCTAAAGGCGAACAAACAAAGTTAGCAACCGGGGGCACACTAAACGGACCGGCGACTCGACCTCGAGTAACCTCCTTCCGGATCTTTTCCTGTACCACGGTCGTATGCTGCAAGACCGATATCTGATTTTTGCATTTTTCCATACCCTGAAAGTCCCCCACTGGGATGCGGAAACCATATGAAAACCCGTTCCGCACCACCCCAGCGGAAGCACGATCCGGGTATTCACTGAGCCAGGGAATCATTGCCAAGGTATCAATCGGGGTAGGTAAAGGCGCCCCTCGGACTATGTTAGACCTGTTTGGCACCTCCTCTACCCCCGTTATCACCCGTTTTGGCTCTGCACGTGGACTCAGGATGGGATGATTGCCCGCACCCACTACATTCGTGTCTAAATTTGCACGACCCCTGGGGCCTAGTACATTTACCCCTGTTAAAGTTCCAACAAACCCCCTTTTTACCTGCATTACCGGTAGGCCTCGAGTGATTGTCGGTACCCGTACCTGATCGAAAGGGCGTCCCCGCATACTGACGGGAGGATTCGCCCACGTTACTTCCTACTAATGGCAATTTCAACATACCAGTATCCTTCATTTTGGACCAGGACACAGAATCATAACAATCCCAAGTTAAGTTTTTATCATGCTCTTTTGCTTTTCTGAAAAGGTTATCATAGCAGAACCAATGATTACCCTCGTGTGATACCGAGTACCCCATGATCCGTGACTGATAAATCGGCAATTCGGGTAGCAATTCGGGCCTTCGTTCTCCCAAGATCGATGTGAAAACCCCCCACGCCTTGCCCCAATTGCCAATGTTTTCATTTACCTTAAAGGCGGCCATCTTTGCGCGCCAAACACTCGGGTGCATGAGGTCCTTCTGACTTTTAACATGCTCCATCTCATAATGATCAGTAAGCAACGAGAAGATGTTTACATATTCCCCTGCCCATATCTTTTCTTTAATAGCTAAAGGGACATGCTGACCCAACTTCTCCCTTCGAGAGGGTGCCGATTCTTCCCTCGCAATCGGCAATGGCCGCTTACCTGAACCGGACGCCGTCTCAGCGACTACAACCGTCCCCTGTGGCTTCTCTACGGCCGCAGCCGGCGTGGATACCCTCGCTGCTTCCCGAGTTTCACGCAGTTGTTTCATCAACACCTGCGCGTCGACAGCCGTGGCGCCCTCGCTACCTTTACCCAACCACGCTGCTAATTGTGCTGCCAGCTCGGGCGGCATATCTTCCCCGGACACGGGGGTGACCACAACGGGAATCGGATTCCCTTCCTCCGGCACGGGAGTGGGTGCTTCGAGCGGGACACTGGGACCCGGGATATCTCCCCCAGCTGCTCCCCTCCTGGGCCTCTTGCCTTTTCCTCCCGGGGCTGTTCCCTCCAAAGGACGTTTCGGCCCCCCTTCCTCGTCTTTATCCATTCGCCTCTTTAAGTCGGTCACCTCTTTCATGAGAACACGCAGCATCTGGTCAGTAGTCATCCGCTTTCCCGCCTTCTTCGGCATTCTCCAGCAGAGTATCTAGAAAACAAACAAGAGGATTACAACGCTCAAAATTGGCTCTTCGTTCCGTCTCGAGCTCACGTGCAGCGAGGAGGTGCAGCTTCAGAGCACAGGAACAAGAGGATGCCTTCTGGTCTTGTTTCTCCTTTTATCCGTCTTCAGGGCGGGCGTAAACCCGCCCCTGCCTGCCCCAAGGGCGTGGCCAGCCGCGTTAGTGTCTAGGCCAACCCACTCGAGGGCGGGAAAAGGCGCGCCCCGGCTACGCCGCTTCGGGCATACCAGCCGAGACTCGCCTCCCGCCCAAGATGGCTTCCCGGGGGGATCGTGGTACTCTGCCATACGTTCGGGGGGACCGATTGGTCGCCCCTTTCCAAAATACAAGCTTCTGCACTGGAGGAGAAGTGAACAAAATTGGCAATTCGGTCACGGTCAGGTCTTAAAAAGTGGTTATTCAACCTGAGGCACCATCCAATTGACATATTGAATCATATTTTATACAGTCAAAAAAAAATCTATTTTCTCATGAAAAATGATGATCCTGGACTTTACGAACTTTCTGCAGATGGTCAGTAATGGTGATTTTTGAATGTTTAATCTTATAAATGACTGTAAATGACTGTTGGATGTGAATTATCACTTCTGGAACTAAAATAAGTGTGTTTAGACTCATTTTCATGCTCAAAATCTAGAAAACAAGCTACTGAATAGAAGGAAAAGTCTGTAAAAATTGAAATTTTGTTAACTTTGAGGTCTTAAAAATTGGTTATACAACATGAGTCACGATCCAATTGACATTTTGAATAATTTTTTGAGTAGTCAACAAAATCTATTCTGTGATAAAAAATGATGAACTCAGAGCTTAGGAACTTTCTCCAAATTATTAAAAATAGTGAAATTTAGAAACTTTCATCTTTTGACTGTAAATGACTGTTGGACACGAATGATCATTTTCGAAACAAACCTAAGTATGTTTGGTGTAATTTTCATGACCAAAATTTTGCAAAATACAAGCTTCTGAATTGGAGGAAAATTCTATAAACATGGCAATTTCGGTCACTGTGAGGCCTTAAAAAATGGTTACTCAACACCGGGCACGATCCAATTGACAGTTTGAATAATTTTTTGTAGAGTCCAAAAAAATCCATTATCTGATGAAAAACCATGACCACAGACCTTACGTGCTTCAGATGGTCAGTAATGGTGATTTTTTGATTGTTTAAACTTTTGACTGTAAATGACTGTTTGATGAATTATCTATTTGGAACTAAAATAAGTGTGTTTAGAGTCATTTTCATGTCTGAAATCGAGCAAAATACAAGCTTCTGTATTGGAGGAGAAGTGAATAAAATTGGCAATTTGGTAATGGTCAGGCCTTAAAAAGTGGTTATTCAACATGAGGCACAATCCAATTGACATTTCTAATCATTTTTTGTACAGTCCAAAAAATGAATTTTCAGATGAAAACCGATGTCTCCGGATCTTACGCACATTCTCCAGATGGTCAGTGATATTGATTTTTGATTGTTTCATCTTTTGATTGTAAATGACTGTTGGATGTGAATTATCACTTTTAAAACAAAGTAAGTGTGTTTAAAGTTATTTTCATGCCCAAAATCTAGCAAAACATAAGCTTCTGAGTAGGCAGAAAAGTCTGTAAAAATGGAAACTTTGTTAAATGTGTGGCCTAAAAAAGCGGTTATTCAACATGAGGCACAATTCAATTGACATTTTGAATAATTTTTTGTACAGTCCCCAAAAATTTTCTGATGAAAAGTGATTGCCCAGGACCATACAAACTTTCTCCAGATGGTCTTTTGACTATAAATGACTATTGAATGGGAATTATCACTTTTGGAACTAAAATAAGTGTGTTTCTAGTCATTTTCCTGCCTGAAATTTTTGATTCTTTCCTCTTTGATTGTAAATAACTGTAGGATGTGAATTATCACTTTTAAAACTAAAATATTTGTTTTTAGAGTGATTTTCATGCCCGAAATCCAGCAAAATATAAGCTTCTGAGTCGGAGGAAAAGCCTGTAAAAATAGAAATGAGGTCTTAAAAAGTGGTTATTCAACATGTGGCACAATTCAATTGACATTTAACTCATTTTTTAGTGTAGTCCCCAAAAATATATTTTCTGAGGGAAAACCATGCACTCAGACCTTACGAACTTTCTCCAGATGGGCAGTAATGGTGATTTTGTGAATGTCTAATCTTTCGACTGTAAATGACTGTTGGACATGCATGATCATTATCGAAACCAAAGTAAGGGTGTTTAGTGTAATTTCCCTGACCAAAACTGAGCAAAATGCAAGTTTCTGAATTGCAGGAAAAGTCTATAAAAATGGCAATTTTGGTCACTGTGAGGCCTTAAAAAGTGGTTATTCAACACTGGGCATGATCCAATTGACATTAGAATAATTTTTTTGTATAGTCCCCAAAATTCATTGTCTGATGAAAAAACATGACACCAGACCTTATGAACTTTCTATTGATGGTCAGTAATGGTAATTTTTTTAATAATTAATATTTTGACTGTAAATGACTGTTGGATGAAATATTATTTTTGGAACTAAAATACGTGTGTTTAGAGCCAGTTTCCTGCATTAAATTAAGCAAAGTACAAACTTCTGAATTGGAGGAAAAGTCTATGAAAAATGACAATTTTAGACTGTTGTATTGCATTTTAGGACCCTAGTGTAGTTTTCCCAATTCATGACCTTATTTAGGTATAAATCACAATAACTTTATATAGGCATAGAAATCATAACCATATTTAGACATAGTTCATGCAGTCCAAATACGGCATGGCTACTTCCACTAGTTCCAAAAATCCACAACGATTTCTTGGAAAACTCGGCTTCAGCAGTTAGAGACATCCCCTTGCTTGAATATTGATTTGTCCAAGAACTCATGGAGTTTTCATAGAACTGAGACTATTTGATGACGTTATTATGTCCAACTTTACGTCAAACTCGGTACCTTCAAGGTATAAATAAGCCTACACTCGCCCTAGCAAACACACGGAGCAGTTCGACTACCTACTTGCCCGGCGCATCCTGCTACACCAAGTGCCAAAGGAAGCAGACGCTCCAGCAGACGCACTGAGAGAGACGCTGTATTTTCTCCTGCCGAGAAATCCAGCTCCAGTGTTTCCAAGCTCCCCTTGCGGGATGTTGGGAAATCGAGTCCTCCTTCATTCTAAACCAGAGGTCTTCAATCTGTGGGGCGCGACCCCCGGAGGGGTCGTGGAGTCCTGGGAAGGGGGTCGCAGATTCTGCCAGAGTGCAGTTCCTGGCGTCTGGCTGATCGAGGGTGCTCAAGGCGGAGACCGCCTAATTCACACCGAGGTGTGAAAAACATCAAAGCCTCGTTAACAAGTAAAGGTCTTTTAAAGACCTGTGATAGTACTCTGGTGTGCCTTTGTGTGTGTCCAAGCTGTTTCAGCCAGGCTGACATACACGAGCTGGGGGGGGGGGGAGGAGGCTGTAGCCCTTTGAGTTCAATGGACTTAGCTGTGGGTTTATTTTTACTTTTAACGTTTTATATAGCGCTAGTTTAACCCGTAGGTATCAGAGCGCTTTACAAATACACAGTAAACAGCAGAAGGACATTACAATCATATCATTGGTTCAAGTCCCACGAGCCCTCATACCTGGCGCCTGTGCTTGAGAAATGTGGCTGAGAGTCTGTTCTTCGTGGTGAGATGTTTTCACAGCCGGCTGCCCCCCCCCCCCTACCCCCCAAGCAGGGAGGCACAGAGATGCCCTCCCATGAGAGAGGAAGGCGAAGCAGAGAGATACTGACCCCCCCATGAGAGAGGTACAGACAAGGTGGGTGAATGAATGATGGGTGGATGGATGGATGAAAGGGTGGACGGATGAAGGATGTATGGATGGATGGAAGGGTGGATGGCTGTATGGATGGACGGATGGAAGGATGAAAGGGTGGATGGATGTGTGAAAAGGTGGGTGGATGAACGATGGATGTAAAGATGAAAGGGTGGATGGATGAAGGATGGATGTGTGAAAAGGTGGATGGATGAAAGGGTGGATGGAAGGATGAAAGGGTAGATGGATGAGGTATGGATGGATAAAAGGTTGCATGGATGAATGATGGATGGATGGATGTGTGAAAAGGTGGGGATGAATGATGGATGGGTGGACAGATGTATGAAAGGGTGGGTGGATGAAGGATGGATGTATGGATGAAAGGGTGGATGGATATATGGATGGAATAATGAAAGGGTGGATGGATGAAGGATGGATGTATGGATGAAAGGGTGGATGGATATATGGATGGAATAATGAAAGGGTGGATGGATGAAGGATGGATGTATGGATGAAAGGGTGGATGGATGAAGGGTGGATGGATGAAGGGTGGATGTATGGATGAAAGGGTGGATGGATGAAGGATGGGTGGATGAAGGATGGATGTTTGGATGAAAGGGTGGATGGATATATGGATGGAATAATGAAAGGGTGGATGGATGAAGGATGGATGTATGGATGAAAGGGTGGATGGATGAAGGATGGATGTATGGATGAAAGGGTGGATGGAGGAAGGATGGATGTATGTATGAAAGGGTGGATGGATGAAGGATGGATATATGGATGGATGGATGGATAAAAGGTTGCATGGATGAATGATGGATGGATGTGTGAAAAGGTGGGTGGAAGAATGATGGGTGGATGGATGGACGGGTGGATAGGTAAAGGATGGATGTATGGATGGAAGGATGAAAGGGTGGATGGATGATGGATGTATGGATGGATAAAAGGTTGCATGGCTAAATGATGGATGGATGGATGTGTGAAAAGGTGGGGGATGATGGATGGATGGGTGGATGGATGTATGGATGAAAGGGTGGGTGGATGAAGGATGGATGTATGGAAGAAAGGGTGGATGGATATATGGGTGGAATAATGAAAGGGTGGATGGATGAAGTACGGATGGAAGGATGAAAGGGTGGAAGGATGAAAGGGTGGAAGGATGAAAGGGTGGATGGATGAAAGGGTGGATGGATGAAAGGGTGGATGGATGAAAGGGTGGGTGGATGAAAGGGTGGATGGATGAAAGGGTGGATGGATGGAAGGGTGGATGGATGAAGGATGATGTATGGGTAGATGGATAAAAGGTTGCATGCATGAATGATGGATGGATTTGTGAAAAGGTGGGTGGATGAGTGATGGGTGAATGGATGGATGTAAGGGTGGATGGATGAAGGATGGATGGAAGGATGAAAGTGTGGATGGATGGATGAAGGATTGATGTATGGATGGATAAAAGGTTGCATGGATGAATGATGGATGGATGGATGTGTGAAAAGGTGGGGGATGAATGATGGATGGACGGATGGATGAAAGGGTGGGTGGATGAAGGATGGATGTATGGATGAAAGGGTGGATGGATATATGGATGGAATAATGAAAGGGTGGTGGATGGATGAAGGATGGATGTATGGATGAAAGGGTGGATGGATATATGGATGGAATAATGAAAGGGTGGATGGATGAAGGATGGATGTATGGATGAAAGGGTGGATGGATGAAGGATGGGTGGATGAAGGATGGATGTATGGATGAAAGGGTGGATGGATATATGGATGGAATAATGAAAGGGTGGATGGATGAAGGATGGATGTATGGATGAAAGGGTGGATGGATGAAGGATGGATATATGGATGGATGGATGGATAAAAGGTTGCATGGATGAATGATGGATGGATGTGTGAAAAGGTGGGTGGAAGAATGATGGGTGGATGGATGGACGGGTGGATAGGTAAAGGATGGATGTATGGATGGAAGGATGAAAGGGTGGATGGATGATGGATGGATAAAAGGTTGCATGGCTAAATGATGGATGGATGGATGTGTGAAAAGGTGGGGATGATGGATGGATGGGTGGATGAAAGGGTGGGTGGATGAAGGATGGATGTATGGATGAAAGGGTGGATGGATATATGGATGGAATAATGAAAGGGTGGATTGATGAAGTATGGATGGAAGGATGAAAGGGTGGAAGGATGAAAGGGTGGATGGATGAAAGGGTGGATGGATGAAGGATGATGTATGGGTGGATGGATAAAAGGTTGCATGGATGAATGATGGATGGATGTGTGAAAAGGTGGGTGGAAGAATGATGGACGGGTGGATAGGTAAAGGATGTATGGATGGAAGGATGAAAGGGTGGATGGATGATGGATGTATGGATGGATAAAAGGTTGCATGGATGAATGATGGATGGGTGGATGGATGTGTGAAAAGGTGGGTGTGTGGATGGACGGGTGGATAGGTAAAGGATGGATGTATGGATGGAAGGATGAAAGGGTGGATGGATGTGTGGAAGTGTGGGTGGATGAATGATGGATGGATGGATGTGATGAGGTCTAACAGGCGCATTTATGGTTGTCGATAGTTGTTTATGATGAGGAGTACTAGTTTCTAGAATCTTTTGTCGGAAGTGGGTCCTTACACCTAAAAAGGTTTTACAAGGGGGTCTCGGTATCAAAAAGTTTGATGACCTCTGTTCTAACCCAAGGTACGGAGCTGATTAGACCCTAAGAGAAATCTTGGATAGATTCTTGGCAAACTTATGCTACACCTCACTTACTTCTTCCGTCGTACTAGACTTAGGTGAGGTACATCGGGGTAGGCGTATTTTAGAAGCACCAGTTCAGTACTTTTAATCTTTAATTATTCATGTATGTATTTTATGGCTTAAAAACCATACCATGCTTTTACAATATTATTTTACAATACTCTTCTTCTACTGTACGCATTATACCTTACAGCCAGTATTACGATTGTAGCAGTTCATTTCTACTGCATGAGAAAGAAGACTGTTCAATAAATACCTTTTATTGAAAACACCATTCTCTCTATTTCTCTGCAACGCTGGTGAAACGAAGCATGCACGAATAACTGAGTAAAATATCTATCTATTGTTTCCACTACTCTGAAGATCAGTTTTATCTTGGGGAAACTAAGTTGTCATGTTTATGCGGTTGTCAGAAACTAATCCCTTCTTGTGAATTCGAGAAAGTTTCTAGTGACCTCTGAGCTAGCTGGCACTCACAATTAAGTCTAATATATTCAATAGAGACCTAGTAGACATAAGTCCCACGTCAAATCTATAGGATATATTATTCCAATGGTCAGAGCCTATTGGGAATATAGGAACTACACTACAAGACACTGTCAGGAACTTTCTTATTCAACATGAGGCACCATCCAATTGAAATTTTGAATAATTTCTTGTACAGTACATAAAATCAATTTTCTGATGAAAAACGATGATCCTGGACAATACAATCTTTCTCCATTTGGTCAGTAATGGTGATTTTTTTAATGTTTAATCGTTTGACTATAAATGACTGTTGGACGTGAATTATCATTTTTGGAACTATAATAAGAGTGTTTATAGTCATTTTCATGCCCGAAATCAAGCAAAATACAAGCTTCTGAATTGGAGTAGAAGTGTATAAAAATGGCAATTTGGTCTCTGTCAGGACTTAAAAAGTGGTTATTCAACAAAAGGCACAATTCAAATGACATTTTTAACCTTTTTTTTTTGCACAGTCCAAAAACATCAATTTTCTAATGAAAACGATGATGCTGGCCGGACTTTACCAACTTTCTCCAGATGGCCAGTAATGGTTGATTTTTGGATGTTTTTCTCTTTTGACTGCAATTGACTGTTGGATAGAAATTATCACTTTTGGAACTAAAATAAGTGTTTCGAGTCATTTTCCTGCCCGAAATCAGGCAAAATACAAACCTCTAAATTGGACAGAAAGACTCCAAAAATGGCAATTTTAGTCACTGTGGGCTCTAAAAAAAAGTTGTTTTCAACCTGAGGCAAAATCCAATGGACATGTTGAATCATTTTTTGTAGAGTGAAAAATAGTCAATTTTCTCATGAAAAATGATGACCCTGGACTTTACGAACTTTCTCTCGATGGTCAGTAAGGGTGATTTCTGAATGTTTAATCTTGTAAATGACTGTAAATGACTGTTGGATGTGAATTATCATTTCTGGAACTAAAATAAGTGTGTTTAGAGTCATTTTCATGCTCAACATCTAGCAAAACATAAGCCTTTGGGTAGGAGGAAAAGTCTGTAAAAATTGAAATTTTGTTAACTGTGAGGCCTTAAAACTTAGTTTTTCAACATGAGTCAGGATCCAATTGAAATTTTGAATAATATTTTGAACAGTCAAAAAAATCTATTTTGTTATGAAAAATGATGACCCCAGAGCTTAGGAACTTTCTCCAAATGATTAGTAATGGTGATGTTTTGAAAGTTTAATCTTTTGACTGTAAATGACTGTTGGACATGAATTATCAATTTCAAAACTAAACTAAGAGTGTTTAGTGTAATTTTCATGACCAAAATTGAGCAAAGTACAAGCTTATGAATTGGAGGAAAAGTCTATAAAAATGGCAAATGTGGTCACAGTGAGGCCTTAAAAAGTGGTTATTCAACACCGGGCACCATCCAATTAACATTTGAATAATTTTTTGTACAGTCCAAAAAAATCAAGTTTCTAATGAAAAACAATGATGCCGGCCGGAACTTACAAACTTTTTCTAGATGGTCAGTAATGGTGATTTTCTTAATGTTTAATCTATTGACTATCAATGACTGTTGGATGTGAATTATCATTTTTGGAACTAAAAGAAGTGTGTTTTTAGTCATTTTCATGCACGTGATCAAGCAAAATACAAGCTTCGGAATTGGAGCAGAAGTATATAAAAATGGCAATTTGGTCACAGTCAAGCTTTCAAAAAATGGTTATTCAACACGGGGCACGATCCAATTGACATTGTGAATAATTTTTTTTACAGTCCCAAAAAATCAATTTTCGTATGAAAAACGATGTCCCTGGACCTTACGCACTTTCTCCAGATGGTCAGTAACATTGATTTTTGATTGTTTTATATTTTGATTGTAAATGACTGTTGGATGTAAATTATCACTTTTAAAACTAAAATAAGTGCATTTAGTGTCATTTTCATGCCCAAAATCTAGCAAAACATAAGCTTCTGAGTAGGAGGAAAAGTCTGTAAAAATGGAAATTTTGTTAACTGTGTGGCCTTATAAAGTGGCTATTCAACATGAGGCTCGGTCCAATGGACAGTTTGAATCATTTTTTGTACAGTCCAAAAAATCTACTTTGTTATGAAAAACTATGACCCCAGAGCTTAGGAACTTTCTTCAGATGATCATTAATGGTGATTTTTTGAAAGTTTAATCTTTTGACTGTAAATGACTGTTGGGCATGGATTATCATTTTCAAAACTAAACTAAGAGTATTTAGCGTAATTTTCATGACCGAAATTGAGCAAAATGCAAGCTCCTTAATTTGGAGGAAAAGTCTATAAAAATGGCAAATTTCGACACAGTGAAGCCTTAAAAAGTGGTTATTCAACACCGGGCACAATCCAATTAACATTTGAATAATTTTTTGTGCAGTCCAAAAAAATCACGTGTCTAATGCAAAACGAGGATGCCGGCCGGACCGTACAAACTTTTTTCAAGATGGTCAGTAACAGTGATTTTTTTAATGTTTAAACCGTTGTATGTGAATTATAATTGTTGGAACTAAAATAAGTGTGTTTATAGTCATGTTCATGCCCATAATCAAGCAAAATACAAGCTTCTGAATTGGAGCACAAGTCTATGCAAAGCGCGAGACCTAGTCAAGCGCGCCCTTAGGGTCCGGCCCTCCGGATCCCCGCCACACCCCAATTGTTTGTCCAGTAGCCGGTTGGCTACTGGACATGAAGCCCTTCCTTGTCAGCGTGTGACGGGCTTCCGGCGGGAGCCCAGGCGGGGTGGGCGGAGGAGCTGAAAGGGGCTATTTAGCCCCAGGGACACCTAGTCTCGCTCTCTTTTTCTGAGCTGGACACCCACCTGAACGGAGCTTTCTTTGAATCTCTTTTGACGGCGTGGGAGTTTAGCACTTCACGGTCGGCTACGGAATATTGCGCCTTGGTCGTCGGGACTCTTCGAGGCGTCGGTTGAGTCGCGGCTTGGGCGTAGCTGTGTTCGAGGTGAGGTGTTGGGGCGCTGGGGGCAAGCGGGCTTGTGGCGAGGGTTTCAGGTGTGTTCCATAGCCACTTTGTCTGCGGGGTTAGATTCCTGGTTTGTCATGCGGGAGACTGGCATTCAAGGACGGGCAAGAGCTTAGGCTGTGTGCGCGTAAGCTGGGGCAGATTTGAGCGGTGCTTGTTCGACTGTGGTTTTTAGGTGGTAGTGTCCCCGGTACACACTCTTTGGAGACCCCACCACTGATTAGTTTGGGCGTGAGGCTAGGGCTCAGGCGTGCGGCACTTCACCTGTTGTTGCGCATACTGGGAGGGGTGGTCCTATCCGTATTGGCTGTGGCGGATTGTTCGGTGGCCAGCCCAGACTTGCTTGCGGGAGACGCGCTTCCGGGTTTCCATGTGCCCGTTGTTTCCTGTCCAGAGGGTTCTCGGGGGTACGCTGCAGGATCGACCGCGTATCGGGCGTTTTTCCTGATTGCCTTGCTGGGGGAGTATCGCGCGAGTACGCTGGCGGCTGGAGTGCAGTGCCATAGTTGGTAGAGCGCCTCCTTTTGAATACCTGCTTCTTGTGCGGTGCTCTCACAAGGTTCTGGCGGGCTGCGCTGCACATTAGGGGTTTCCTTATTGCCTTGCTGGGGAGTATCGTCAATCTTGGCGCGAGTACGTTGCAGCTGGGGTGCAGTGCCATAGTTGGGAGAGTGCCTCTTTTTAATTCCTGCTTCTTGCGCGGTGCCCCCTAGCCGGCTGGGTGTACGATTGAAAGTGAACGGACCCAATCTTGTAGAAAGTGCTATTGCGCGCAGTTACACAGAGTGATTGGGAGGGCTGGTGGACCATTAGTTGTATAAAGCTTCATTGACTAGTGCTAAGAGCCTGTATTTTGACATAAAAGGGTTCATCATGCCTCCCAAGCGCAACCTGAAACGGAAGGAGAGGGATTCAGAAAATGCACATCTGTTAAAGCTGGTGCTCGCAAAATTGGGCATGGAGGATGATAGTAGCAAGGAGGAACAAGGGGGTGAGGCGCCAGTGTCAGATAGCGAGGAGGTATCTGAGCCTATTCCAGGGGCACGACTGCGGCGAACCATAGTCCCGCCTAAAGCAGCTTTTCCTCCTCTAGTTAAGAAGTCCAGGGGGAATAAGAAGGTGAGGGTGAGCAAGGTCCCAGAAGGCCCCCGCACCTGTTTCCCCAGTAATGCCCGAGCCTAGTGCCCCTGCGGTGCCAGTCCCTAACTTGCCTGATTCAGGGTTTCCAGCGCCACTGGTGCTACCAAATATAGTTCCCATACCTGTGGTACCGGCAGCACCTGTGCTCAGTACAGTCCCCGTCGTGCCCGCACCTGTTCCAGCGGGGCCGGGGCCCAGCACCCCCGCAACCTAATTTGAGCCCCCCTCAGCCAGTCAGTGTGCCACCAGGAGAAGGGTGGGATGACGTCAGCGCTATTTTGGCAGAGATTTGAGGGGGTTTAAAGGCCTTGGCACCTGCTCCTAATCCAACCACCCCTATAGTACCAGGGTTGGTTCCAGTGGTGGCGCCTATGGCTCCTAATCCCCCTACCCCCATAGTACCAGAGGTGGTCCCAGTAATGGGGCCAATCCCGCAGGGGGCGGCACAAGGGGGTAGTCCCTGCTTCATCTGTGCAGGCTGGGGCAGCGGTGGAGGGTGGGCCTGTTGCCACAGCCACCATACTGTCCACCGTAGCGACACTCTTGGCACAATTAGGCGCACCAGGAGTCAGCGTGACGTAGCACCTTGGGCCTTAGCTATAGGCACTGGGGGGTACTAGGCAAATTGAGTAAGCAGGTCGCCCTATTGAGCAAAGCACACAAGAAGGATTTGAGCACGCCTCCCCTGGCGGTGGGTCAAGCGGCCCCCGCGCAACCAACGACAGCAGGGTCCTCTGCAGGTAAGGCAGTGGAGTCCGGAGGCAAAGAGATAGATAAGGGGTGCACACCATCTGGTGGCCATGAGTCCGTTTTATCCAAACCTGGTAAGTTAACGGCGCATGTTACGCCAGAAACGAAGGAAAAAATTTGGAAAGGGAAATATGTGGATATATTTTCCCTGATTAGACCTAAAAGGAGAGAGGTAGAGTCTAAAGAGAAGGAAGGTAAGGAAGGCTCCTTTAGAGACAGGAAACAAAGGGTAGAGGAATCCATTACTAATTGGTTGTTTGGTTTTAATGTATTTTCCATTGTAATGTTAGAGAAGAAGCCAGAATTGGCTGTAGCCTTGATATCTTATGCCAATAAGATTTTGAAAGCACAAACAATGTATGGTGGGGGGGCCTGGTTGGATTACGATAGGGACTTTAGATGGGCCAAAGTCGATGATCCGGACATGGGTTGGGACCAGACAGAAGTAAATGTGTGGTTGGAGAGTGTCAATAATAAATCATCCATGAATCAGCCCTTTCAGACTTCCCAAGGGGGCGCGGGAGACAAAAGGGAGATGTGTTGGGCCTTCCACCGGAAGACGTGCACCTGGCCCCCAGGAGCATGTAAGTTCAAACACGCATGTGCATACTGTGGCCACCCTTCCCATCCCGAGTTCAAATGCATTAAGAAATCCAAAGAGAAAGGGTGAGAGCCTAAGCCCTGTGAGGCTGTTGGACGCTGGACGCTGCCTGAAACGATAACAGCAAAAAACAACAGGGGGCTGGCTCTAATCAGTAAGGCTGAGCCAAAAACTTAACTAACAAAATAGAGGTGCCAGTACTGATGTGAATGGTTCGACAAATCAATAAATGTACAACCAAAACCTGAACAGAAATTCAAGAATGGGAATTGCTATTTAATAGCGTTTTATTCTGAAGAGTTTTGCATGAAATTTATTTCAACATTTAGTTCATAATATAAAAAGGTTTATATAACAGACACATAGGACATTGAAATATTAACCAAGCACTCAATCTTTCATTCAAAATTCACAAGCATATCACAAGCATCCAAAACACACTCACGTCTTTAGAGAAAAAGGGAAATATTGTGCAAATTGTAGACAATTAAGAAAGACACAAAACTGAGAAAAAATTAAACATGGAAAAAACGAAAAACAACCAAGGTCTACAGTTATTTAACCAAAAATATAACAAACTGTTTGTCCGTTGTACATTCCAGTATTTATAACAAATCGATTGAAACTCATTGTAAGTTCATACTACAAGGTAATGTACAATGAAATAGAGCTCCGGGTTAAACCAATTATCTACCCAGATGCTCCAGTAGACCGGTTGGAGAGAGGCCAAAATGTTAGAGAAGAAGCCAGAATTGGCTGTAGCCTTGATATGCTATGCCAATAAGATTTTGAAAGCACAAACAATGTATGGTGGGGGGGCCTGGTTGGATTACGATAGGGACTTTAGATGGGCCAAAGTCGATGATCCGGACTTGGGTTGGGACCAGACAGAAGTAAATGTGTGGTTGGAGAGTGTCAATAATAAATCATCCATGAAGCAGCCCTTTCGGACTTCCCAAGGGGGCGCGGGAGACAAAAGGGGGATGTGTTGGGCCTTCAACCGGAAGACTTGCACCTAGCCCCCAGGAGCATGTAAGTTCAAACACGCATGTGCATACTGTGGCCACCCTTCCCATCCCGAGTTCAAATGCATTAAGAAATCCAAAGAGAAAGGGAGAAAGCCTAAGCCCTGTGAGGCTGTTGGACGATGGACGGTGCCTGAGACGATAGGCAGCTGGGGGGAGAGCATCTCTCTCGCCGCCACCGCCAGGAGTCACTGGGTGCATTCTTCTTGCATCTCCGCTCCGGGACTACATTGCCCGTCAGGCCAAGCAGTGACGCGCCCCACAGACGCAAGCAGAGCGCCGGGATGCGCATTTAACCAGCGCGACCACCGGCAAGAGCAGGGGAGCATACCTGTGAGGCTGTTGGACGCTGGACACTGCCTGAGACGATAGGCTGCCGGGGGAAGAGCATCTCCTCGCCGCCACCGCCAGGAGTCACCGGGTGCATTCTTCTTGCGTCGCCGCTCCGGGACTACATTGCCCGGCAGGCCATGCGTCGGCGTGCCCCACAGACGCAAGCAGAGCGCCGTGAGGCGCATTTAACCAACGCGACCACCGGCAAGAGTGGGGGAGCATACCTGTGAGGCTGTTGGATGCTGGACGCTGCCTGAGACGATAGGCAGCTGGGGGGAGAGCATCTCCTCGCCGCCACCGCCAGGAGTCACCGGGTGAATTCTTCTTGCGTCGCCGCTCCGGGACTACATTGCCCGGAAGGCCAAGCGGCGGCATGCCCCACAGACGCAAGCAGAGCGCCGGGAGGCGCATTTAACCAGCGTGACCACCGGCAAGAGCGGGGGAGTATACCTGTGAGGCTGTTGGACGCTGGACGCTGCCTGAGATGATAGGCAGCTTGGGGGAGAGCATCTCCTCGCCGCCACCGCCAGGAATCACCGGGTGCATTCTTCTTGCGTCCCCGCTTCGGGACTACATTGCCCGGCAGGGCAAACGGCGGCGGGCCCCACAGATGCAAGCAGCGCGGCGGGAGGTGCATTTAACCAGCGTGACCACCGGCAAGAGTGGGGGAGCATACCTATGAGGCTGTTGGACGCTGGACGCTGCCTGAGACGATAGGCAGCTGGAGGGAGAGCATCTCCTTGCCACCACTGCCAAGAGTCACCGGGTGCATTCTTCTCGTGTCGCTGCTCTGGGACTACATTGCCCGGCAGGCCAAGCAGCGGCGCGCCCCACAGATGCAAGCAGAACGCCGGGAGGCGCATTTAACCAGCGTGACCACCACATCGCGGGACGCCGGGCGAAGCCCGGGCAAAGGGCGGGCAGTCTGTGGCAGTCCGGGGCAGAACGAGGCTGGGCTGGGCCACACACCTTAGCAGCTGCAGTTAAGACTTATCCCCCAATTTTCTGTAAGATTGTTACACTTTAGTATTAAGGTAACACTATCGCAATATTCGTATTACATTTGTATTATCCCGAGTGATTCGTGAAAGCTACGGTGTTTTAAGTATTGGTTTTTGTTTTGTTGGTCTTACCCAATTTTTACAATGTCTAAACTTCGTTCCGCTAAAGCTGCTTCAGTATCAGCTACGATGGACAACTATCTAGTTAAAGTAGTAAATAAAATTAACAATGACCGACGAGCCTCACTGGGCTGGGGTAGCCCCCCAGCTTCCCCCATCAATGTCTGTACCTCTCTTGATACTCCGGCGTTAGATAAAAGCTGTAATCAAGGCGTCCAGGCTACTATTAACAATGAAACTATTAGTAAAATACCAGTTTTGCCACCACTAAGCCAGGTTGTGCTAGATGATGATCCCTCTGAGACCTCTCAACGACCTTCCCCGGTGCGCAGAGTAGTAAGGGCTTGCAGGAAGCCACCTAACAAACGGGGGGGGGGCAATAGGAGAATTAAAAAAGTGGATATACCTCCTAAAAATACAGTGGGAACTGAGGCCTCAGAAAAGGAAGGGACGACTACTTTGAATCCTGAGCAATTCAATTTACTGGTTAGCATTATTGAAGCCAAGATGGAAATGATTAAGCATGGGCGAATTTTGCGAATCTCGCGTTCGCGAATTTTGCGGATTTGCGAATTCACAATCCGCAAAATCCGCGAATTCCCGCGAATTTGCTGATTTTTTTTTTGTGTGTTCGCAAGCGTTTCTGCCAGTTCGCGAGGATTTGGTACTAGTTCGCAATTGCGAATTACTTGTCGGCTCGCAACGGTCGCGACTATGTTGTTTCTACGTCTGGTTCATCATCACAGCCTCCCAGCACCCTCTGTTTCACCACTGCCACCCTCTCTTTGACCCATGCCACCCTCTGTTACATCAATGCCACTCTCTGGTTCACTGTAGAAGATGGGGGGGAAAAGCAAGCCCACCTGCCCTCCTTGAACTAACATGAATTAATTTGGGGTTAGTTTATTAACAACACCTGCCCTGCCCCAACTGACAATAATGAATTAGGGGCTAATTAATGTGTCACTGAATTTGAAGTTCCAGCCTGGCACCTGCTTGTCTGCTCCCTTAGCTGTAAATCAGGACCTTTGTGGCATACAGTTAAGGTCAGAGCAGGGTCACACAATAGTTGCAAGCAGGCAACCGAATTCTGGAGGGCCCCCTCAGGAAGCACTACAGGGAATTGTTACAAATAATGAGGTTGACCTTTTGCACCTGCTCATTGCTTTTGCTTTTGCAAAAATCGTTTTTTTCGCGCTATTCGCGGGGCGCGGCGTCGTGCGAAACCGACCGCGGAAGCCGCCAATTCGTGCGAATGAGCTTTATATTTTTTTGCGGCTTGTTGTTTCGCGAGTTTTTTTGCAGTATTCGCGAGCCGCTTGCAGCGCAACACGCGAATTTACCCCAAGGTCGAGTACGGGCGCGGCCATTTTGTTTGCGTGACGTATTTCCGTTTCCGCCCGCTATGTATAATCTCGCGCAGTAAGCGCATTGCGAGTACAAGTTCGCACGAGATCGCGAGGAAAATCTCGTGCGAACTTACTTTCGCGCTCGTGAACGGGCGCCGGCCATCTTGTTTTTCATTCATTTCCTGTGTCTGGGCATGGTGTTTAATCCTCTTGCTATCTTTGCCATCCTTTGCTTGTTTTCAGTTTTTTTTTAACGATTTTGCTTCTTATCTATCCCTCTCTTTTCCTAGCTGTATATTTTTGTCTTTTCTGCTATTTTTCTTTACTTTTAAACTACTTTTTTAAACTCTTTTCTTTTCTTCTTCCCTATCATATTCCTTCTTAATTTTCTACTTCCTACCTTACCTGCCGAGACCATGGTGAAGCCAGGCGCCGTGAAGCTGCCCAGGCACTTGAGGGCGGCAGCGGCGGCGGGGAGGAGGAGTCCTGGACCCAGTGCCAGGACACCATGCGGTCGATTGAGGGGGGAGCAGGTGATGCGACGGGAGATCTTCAGCCCGGAGGAAGTGGGTGCGCTGGTCTACTTCGTCCAGCGCCGCCTGCCCAGGACCATCGCGCGAGGCGGCAGGATCGCGGCCGGCGGCTACAACATCCGGGAGCGCCGGAAGCGGTGGGAGAAGGTGTGCTGGGCCATATCCCACCTCTACGGGGTCCAGCGCACCTACAGCCAGGTCACCCGTCGCTGGACGGACCTCCTGGACCGGGAGCGCGACCTGCTGGACCAGCTCGGCTTGGAGATCCCCGGGCTTGGTGTGTAGTAGTAGCTATTTCATCACTCACTACTATGATGTTTTCTCCTGCTCTGTGTTGTTGTATTGCAAATATTTGTTTTTTACATGGAGCAAGCCAATAATGCCGCTGATGACGATTACATTGTAGTTAAATTATATTTCAAAATCTTCTGTGCATTTCAGGTGCACTGCTCTCCTTCTCAGTGGCGTTGCTACTATGCTTATTTGTTTTCTATTTTGTGGTCTCATTGGCCTGAGTAACTATTATGTATGAGTCTACTTTACAGAACTGCGTAATGCTAGACACTAGGGGGCAGATTACATTTACAAGCCCCTTACGCCACGTTTACGTTGCCTTGCGTGACGCAACAGCGGCGTAAACGTGGCGCATCCCTGCGAGTCATTTACAGCATGACGCATCTAGGGAGATGCGTCACGTTATAAAGCCATGGGCCTGCACCACAATGGGTGCGTTCCTAGTACGCAGGGTGGGCGGTCCGGCGGCTGTGCGCCTTGCAAAATTGCCTGCGTGAAATCTACAAGATTTAACGCAGGCACTTCTGCGACGCTGCTACGTCAATTCAATTCCTTATGCCTGCTTGAAGCAGGCGTAAGGACTGACACAGCATGTTAAGTATTGGGTGGCCCTGAGCATTACTGGAGTTGCATTGCGTTGGCAACGTGACTCCAGAGATGCGCCGCTCTTACGTGACGAGATGCGTCACGCAAGTGCCTACCCTTGCGCCAGGGCGCGCCGCATTGTAAATGAGGCGCATCTGCCGTGTCGCAAGGGTAGTTTTGCGTGACGCATTTGATCTGGCGCATCTCTGGAGATGCGCCAGAACGCGTAAGTAAGTATGCCCCTAAGGGGCAGAATTGCAATTACCGTCGCATCCCTGCAAAGTAGCAGGGATGCACCATTAATTGTGCGGCCCGCTACCACCACCAAACATGGTGCGCCGTATTTGCAATGCGGCGCACCATGGGCCTAAAACGTCACCGAAGCTTTACTGCTGGAGTTGCGTCGCAACGATGGCGCAGCTCCAGCAATGCTCTGGGGTACCCTATCTCCCCAATGCTGGGTCAAGCCGTACGTTTGCTTCAAGCAGGTGCAGGGTTTGTGTGACGCATCATTTTCCTAAAGGTGACTGATTGAAATTTTGTAGATTTCCCTCAGCCACTTTTAGGATGTGTTCCAGCGCAGGAATGCCCTCCCTTGCGCCGGAACGCCCCCTGATGGCGCAGGGCTTTATAACGGGATGCAGCTCCCAAATGCGTCATGTTGTTATAATATTATACACCGCACCATGGCGCCCATTTTTGTTTAGCTGCTGCGTCACAAAAGTCACGCAAGAACGGAGCAAAAGAGCCGCAAGGGGCTTAAATCTGCCCCTTCCTTTGTACCCCTGACAATAAGAAAAATAGTGGCGGTGGATTGATAGTTTGACTATTTAAATGACTGGTAATGTAGCAGGCAACTGTTAGTGTTGTCACTGATCTGACTGAAATCACAATGGAGTTTGTCTGTCACTTTGCTTCTTGCCTGCGGACTGCTGCCTGCCAGTCCTAGGTGAACCTTTCAGTACTTTGTTTAGTGAGTTACGTGACTTTCGAAGTCACAGGTCCGCAAATAAATGAAAACTAACCCTAATCAATATAATTCCGCGGAAATATTTTGTTATTGTTCTTTTGAAATGTTTGATTTGGTTGACATTGACAAGCAACAATCATCCATGTTTTCTGTTCTTTCTTTCATGTTGTACGTCAGCTCCCCCCAGGGGCGAGGGGAGGACACAGGAGCAGCAGGCGGCGGATGCTGTTGAACAGGGCCAGGATCGGGCAGGCGAGGGCTCCTTTGCTGGCCCCAGTAAGTTTTCATTTTAGACTAGTACCTATTTTTCTTAGCGTTCCTCATTTGATTTTTTCAAAATCGTCTTTGATCTTCTTGTAGACTGTATCTAAATTCTTATCCTGCCTCTACTATGACTCCCTGTGGTATTACTCGATTATTCTTATTAGTCTGTCTGTGTAGCTAACTAAGATTGCACGGTTGGCAAAACTCCCATTCTAGTCAGCAATAGCTCTATCAACTTAGTGCAGTCCTCTGGGATTGTCCATAATGTCTTTTGAAGTGTTCTATCTGCTTTGAAAATTCCCAACTATAAAATGTGAATGACCACCAAGAAAGAATAAGATACTACCTTTTGGTTTGGATAGGAGGACAATCCATACCACTACAGTGGCGCGGACAATTCTTCTGCAGAAACAGAACTATGGACAATAAATAGTGCATTGCTTATCAATTATAATAGGCGCTGTTAGAGTTTCCACATACCTCTGTGATAACAGACTTTGAACCCCCAATGTCGTTACTGACTGACTACATAGTGTGGCACAGTCATTTACCTCCCGAATTCATCGATCATTGATCCCCAATGATGATTATTATCCAACGTAGCTGAAGAGTACGGAGTCAGAGTCAAGAAGTGTCAGAGGCACGGACTCATGCTTGCAAAAATTGCAAAACCTTTCGCTCAGTCACTCTAGTCACTCTGGACCAAAAAACACAGAGTCTCTCTAAGTTTAAAAGCTTTATTAAAAGTAAACAAATTTATTAAAATGAAGTCATAATAAAAAAACGAAACGTTTAACTGAGCATGTAAAAGTGGTTAGTGCTGACGATTAATTGAAGACATTTCTTGTGTTCGAGCCGAGCTCTCACCTTGTTTCAACTTGATCTTGTTGTTAGAAGTCCATCTTCTGTCTGTGTGGAAAAAAATGGTGCGTGTTAAAAAGCCAGCCTTCATCAGTTGTGCCAAAAAGTGCTGCATTACATTGTTTTCACATGTCTTCATTCCTAGACCAAATACTAGTGAGTGGTTTATTCTAACATTCTTAAATGTAATTTGTAGGTGGAACATCTGGTGGCGGGGCCAACGCGGAGGTGGTGGTGCTCGACACGGAGGCGGAGGGCAATTCCTCAGGGGAGGATGCGGCGGTTCCAGTGCCGGCTGTTAGAGTTCAGACGGTGGTGGTGGCGGGCAGAGGTAAGCTCTTATATATTCCTTACTTATTGAGATTGAAGACGTGGCTGGGAAGGAAAGAATATGAGATGCATGGCTGGGTGAATGATGAAGCAATGATTGGTGGAAGGACAACAGCCTGGGTGGGTGACACAGAAACTGTATGTGTCCATATACCTGGATCATGCTACTATCTGACTCTTAGATAGCATATGTGTATCTAGAGCAGGGGTACTCATAGTACGGCCCGCGGGCCGGTGGCGGCCCGGCAAGCCTTCCTTGGCGGTGTGCAGACCTTGCAGACAATCACTTCTCCCCCGGCCCCACAGAGCAGAGTGGAGATGCAGGGCCACAAAGAGGTGAAATAGAACAAAGCCTCTGCTCTGTGGGGCCGGGCAAGCAGTGATTGTCAGGGTGGAGATGCAGGGGCGCTACAACAAACAAAGCCTCAATAATATGTTAATGGTCTTTTAAAGACCTGTTAAGTACTTTGGTGTGGCTGTCTGTGTGTGCGCGTTGAGGAAGCTGTCTCAGCCCGGGCTGAAGGCTGACACAGACAGACACACACACAGTGAGATGACAGAGGGGGAGGGAGAGGGAGGGCAGGAGGGAGAGAGAGATGGAGAGGGAGGGCAGGAGGGAGAGCATGAGTGAGAGAGATGTATGTAAATGCTGGGTCTGGTGGCTCAGTGGATGAAGGCATCTGCTGCAGGGACCTGTGTGCAACCTCATGGTCACAAGTTTTCGTTTTGCTTTAGCCCCGCCCCCTCTGACTCCCCCCCACCAGTGCGGCCCTCGGCCACAAACTACACTGTAAATTTAGCCCCTGAGAGAAAGTTTGTGAGTACCCATGATCTAGAGAGAGTAGACGGTCAGTGGATGAACTAAGTGTAACTTTGAAGAGCATGTAACACTGCACCCGCACGTCCGTTCCAGTGTAGGAAAGGCAAGGAAAAGAAGTTTTAATTTTGTCCAAATACTACCATCAATAGTAGCAGTAGTTTGTATTGCAAGCACAGCATAGATCCGGTTATTACGGTGGCCACTCCCTACCTCTCTTAATAAGTTTAGTAGTACTCAGTCATTCATGTGTGGATGTATCACTGGTCACTCAATAAAAAGCAAAGCACCTAAAGTCATCCCATATATAAGCAAAAACATCCCATGTGAAGTGATAGATAATCAGATTATTTATCTTCTTCAATTTTCCATTTCTAGTACTCATTTGCACTGTAGGGTGAAAGTTAAATTAATTAAGCAGTAGCCCTTGTAACAGAGTATTCTCAGTGCCACCGGTAATAGAAAAGTAAGAGCTTCACCACCTGCATGTACTGGACGGGTACAGTAACGCAACGCAAGTCTAGGTCACTCATCATGGCGTGCGTCTCTTTTTCTCGGGTGCAAGTTTACTGCGCTGGCATTATGCCGGCTTGCAGAAGATAACGTACCAATTTTCCTAAACAAGAGACAAGAAGAAGAATAAGACTGGTGTACTTTCATAGTCGACTCCAATGGAAGTCCATAGTGCTCGTAGAATTTGTTCCTTAAACTCCCACTAATGTTAGAGCAAGGATGAAGAAGTGTGAGGTTAGATAGATACTGGCCTCAATAGTTATGTAATGCGCTTGCAAGTTGCTAGTTGTACTGCAACACAAATTTCTGCTGAATGATTGAGTTAATCTTAAAGAGCATTGGTTACAGACTATGTCTTTCTTTCTTCATATAGATGCTCCTTCCAAACGAACAAGGAGGAAGGAGCTGGCTAGAGCGGCCCGGCAACGGAGGATCGATGCCACTGTGGCCGAATATCGGTGGCTGGTGGCCCTGGAGGACGAAGAAAGTGTGCAGTCGACCACAACAACGTCGTCTGCATCGGCCTCCGTGCCCCCACAGGCTGCCACCCAGCACAGTGGTCCACCCAGACTGAGCCGGGCTGCCAAAGCCAAACGACACCGCCGAGCAGCAAGGACAATAGCTTCCTCTCACAGCCGTTGCACCTGCAAGGCAGTGAAGGCACGCCTGCACCGCAGTACCCTGATGGTGTCCCGCCTTCAGCAGGAGCTCCACCACTTTTCAAACGTGTTGGAGGGGCTCCGCGTAGAGCACGCTTTGCTCCGCCAGGAGCATGATGCCCTGGCCCACAAAGTAGACAGCATCCACCCATAGTGTCCCTTGCCCCTTTTTTAGAGACTTTTGGGGGGTGGGAATTGGGAGTTGGGTTTTTGGGGACTTTTGAAGGACAATTGTTGGGGTTAGGGAGGGTCTTGCGGGAGATTATTTTGTTAGGGATATAAATATACTTTTTCAAACTTTATCTGAGCATACCTGTTTTTTACTGCTTGCCTGGTGGGTGGGGGTTTAACAGTGACTTTGTTTTCCTGAAAGTTTAGTTCCATTTTCTTCCTTTAAGTGTAAATGCCCAAATGTTTTCAACACTAAGTGCCTCTCACCGAGTAAGTGAAGTGAATTCAAGAGTCCTAGGACTTTAGTAGTACTACCGTCAGTCTCTCGTCTCTCCTCCTAATACTCCATTATACCCCCAAACCACCAAACGCTTATCTTACCTGTAATTTGTGTTTGAAAGTAGGGCTAGACCCAGGGCTGGCTCCACGGGAAACAGCGAATAAGGTTGGCAATCTTGGTCGGATAAAATTTCCTCATAGCGGTGGTACTAGTGGTGTGACACAGTGGCAGTTGCATGCCTATGAAAAAAAAGAAAATTAAATCTGGTTTGTCCTCCTGAGCAATTCAACGGTACAATAGAGAATATAGCAGGTGACAGAAGTACACTAGAACAGTGCCACATTGTAGCCTAACAAATGGTAAAGTATAACTACTAATTCGGTTGAAGTTCTTTGACATTAGCCATGGGTCTTTGTCAAGCAGAGTAAGAATATATCCTCGGATTTCTTCACCAGCCTGTTGCTATCACCTTATCCTCCCCAGCAAGTGTGTGGATTTATTGCTGTAATTTAGTCACACATCAATCAAAACCACACAGCCCGGGGGAAGAGGGTTAGGGTTTGAAAAATGGATGGGTACGGGGGTTTTTGGGAAAGGTTTTGGGAGACAAGAAAAAATAGCACAGCATGGACAAACAATTGTGAACATAAACAAATCTTTGGGTACAAACCTATCCATCAATCTTTGAAAGTGCATGCACTACTGCATGCATGTCAGTGAAAAGTAAGTAGTACTTTCGACAACTGTGGAAGAAAGAATGCGACAGTACAGGGCGTGTGTGGAAATATTGATAACTATATTCAACATAAGGTCTCTGTATCCAGATACCTGAGAGCCTTGCTGGTCACTATAAATCCATTCACAACACTCAATGGGGTTGGTCTGGAAGGTATAGTAGATAGAAAAGGAGAAATAGCTTTTTTTCTAGGTGTCCCCTCACTCACCAGGGTTGCCCCTTGGTGACATGCTTCATCATTGGGGCCATCCCAGTCCTCTACGGGCTGGGGCGTGCTGCGACTTGCGAATTACGTAGGAGCACTTACAAATGACTATGTGTGGTGCAGATGTGATAGTGGAGTGGACTAAGTGATGTGTTAAGGGATCAATTTAGAAGCAGAGAGAGATCCAAGAAATGCAGTCACAGTCAGAGAAAAAGGCAAGGGATACTGTATCTGTATGTTGTTGTAGTTGTCCTGTTGAAAGTGGTAAGTAAGTTGCCTGCAGAAAAAAAATCCTCTTATTAGCGGCACTCCTCCATTGCAGCAGACGCTTCGTCCATCGATGTTGGTCACCAGAAGACACCCTGTACAAAAAGCACAGCATAGACAAACAATTGAACATAAACAATTCTTTGGGTACAAACCTATCCATCAATCTTTGAAAGTGCATGCACTACTGCATGCATGTCAGTGAAAAGTAAGTAGTACTTTCGACAACTGTGGAAGAAAGAATGCAACAGTACAGGGCGTGTGTGGAAATATTGATAACTATATTCAACATAAGGTCTCTGTAGCCAGATACCTGAGAGCCTTGCTGGTCACTATAAATCCATTCACAACACTTAATGGGGTTGGTCTGGAAGGTATAGTAGATAGAAAAGGAGAAATTGCTTTTTTTCTAGGTGTCCCCTCACTCACCAGGGTTGCCCCTTGGTGACATGCTTCATTGTTGGGGCCATCCCAGTCCTCTACGGGCTGGGGAGTGCTGCGACTTGCGAATTACGTAGGAGCACTTACAAATGACTATGTGTGGTGCAGATGTGATAGTGGAGTGGACTAAGTGATGTGTTAAGGGATCAATTTAGAAGCAGAGAGAGATCCAAGAAATGCAGTCACAGTCAGAGAAAAAGGCAAGGGATACTGTATCTGTATGTTGTTGTAGTTGTCCTGTTGAAAGTGGTAAGTAAGTTGCCTGCAGAAACAAAATCCTCTTATTAGCGGCACTCCTCCATTGCAGCCGACGCTTCGTCCATCGATGTTGGTCAGCAGAAGACACCCTGTCCACTGCCTGCCTGATGCTGAATTGTGGCTCGCTAATGTGAAGCCTGACTCCATCCTTTTTTCCCCATTGCAGAGACTGAAACCCGGCCTGTAATTATTCAACGAAAAACAGGAAGTGATATAATATTACAACACCACTGATAAATAAATATAAGGTATGTAGGCTGTGGAGTGCAAAAAGTCACACTTTGATTTTCCTAGTAGACAGTACAATATTTTTGAAAGTGCGTACTCTGTCTGAGTCACCTTTTGAAGGATAAATAAGTAGGGGTAAATTAATGTAGCGGATCTTTCCCCTCAAGCTAGGTGTACTGTAAACTGTGTTTTAGAACAAAATTAGATCTTCCCAGCAGTGCTCCCACCCAGACCCTTACTAAAGCCAGTCGCAAAAATGTAGAAGACCCCCAATCAAATCTCAAAAAACGAGGCCTAGCAGAAAACTGGTGACAAAACTTACTTTGAAAGTAAAAGTAGGCTGAAGTACCCCCTTACTAATTACCCCTTACCCACCGTGGATTGCATTCAAACCACTTGCAAGCAACCAAGCAAAAGTATCCATAGCCAGCATCGTTCCAAGACTCGAAAACCCCCCCACCCAAACACATGCAATAGAAATACTGCTAACCCTAACGAACCCTAAGTTAAGAATAGTGGCAAAGGCTTTCTTTAACTATGCCAAATCCCCCCTTTCCCACCATGGATTTTCTTCAAATGACTTGCAAGCAAAATTACACATTCTCACGAGTGCTCTAAGACCCCAGAACTCAGTTGCAAAAATCTAGAACACCCCGAAACACATGCAATCCTGCAGCTAGGGCTAACCCTAACAAACCCTAAGTTACAAAAAGTGCCAAAAGGCTTTTCCGCGAGGATTTTGTCCCAACCACTTCTACCCGGTATTAGACCTTCCCAGGAATGCCCCAAGACCCGCCAACCCACCCGCCAAAAAGCATAACACCCCCAAACAGGCCAAAAGCAAAATCTCATACTTGCAATATTTCTCGGCCTTCGGTCCAAACGCGCTGCGTAGCTAGGCCATAAGTCGGGGTTGCCACCACGGATTTCCTGAAAAGCAAATGCAATCAAGATTAGAGTGTCCCAGCAGTGCTCCCAGACCACGAAACTCACCCACAAACAGACGGAACCCCCCCTAAGAGCACCTCAAAGGCAAGCAAGTCATCAAAAACACAAAAACATTTCCGCCTGGGATTTGGTCCAAACCACTTTTATCCGGTATTAGAGCTTCCCAGCAATGGCCCCAGCGCCGTCAACCCAGGAGAAAACGAGTAGAAGACCCCCAAACAGCCAAAGAGCAAAAGTACAAAAATGGGGACTTTGTCAGTTTTTCCCAAATTTCCCAAATCACTCCGCGCGCGCTCTGCAGCTAGGCCCTAACTCCCCTCTGCCACCATGGATTTGCTTCAAACCTCTTGCAAAGTAAAGTATATATAGCCAGCAGTGCGCCCAGACCCCGAAACCCCCCCACAAACACCAGGAAGCCCCCCAAACAGGCCCCCGAAAACGCTACATTGAGCAAAATGTCAGAAATAGCAACAAAAATAAATCGGCCTGGCTTTTGTCCCAGCCACTTCTACCCGGTATTAGACCTTCCCAGGAATGCCCCAAGACCCACCAACCCACCCGCCAAAAAGCATAACACCCCCAAACAGGCCAAAAGCAAAATCTCATACTTGCAATATTTCTCGGCCTTCGGTCCAAACGCGCTGCGTAGCTTGGCCATAAGTCGGGGTTGCCACCACGGATTTCCTGAAAAGCAAATGCAATCAAGATTAGAGTGTCCCAGCAGTGCTCCCAGACCACTAAACTCACCCACAAACAGACGGAACCTCCCCTAAGAGCACCTCAAAGGCAAGCAAGTCATCAAAAACACAAAAAGATTTCCGCCTGGGATTTGGTCCAAACCGCTTTTATCCGGTATTAGAGCTTCCCAGCAATGGCCCCAGCGCCGTCAACTCACCTGCAAAGAGGTAGAACAACACCCCCACACGTGCTGAGTCTTTCTTCATTGGGCGTAAACCAGCCCTCTGGTTTGATGGAAATAGGAGTCTGGAGGAGGAGGATAGAGGAGCATGTTCTTCTGAACTTGTGAACCTGAGGAATGCAGACTGCGGCAACTTCAAATCAATTAGCAAACCAGTGAAGACAGTTCTGCTGATGGGCTTGTTTTTGTGATTATCTGATTAAAGTTTGAAATATATTAACTGTGCACAACAAAGAAAGACAGACACACAGGAATAAAAGTGAATAAGGACGAAAAAGAAAGTTATTGATTCGTTGTCTCATTTTCAGGGCTCGGTATCACGGTCCAGGAATGAGAATAAGGCTTCGTCATCATACTCTGCGAATTCGGGCAGGGTGAGCTCAGTGTCACCTGACAGAGTAGAAATTCCCTCATCTATGTTGCTGGCCACCTCGTCTTCATCCGGCGCGCTTTCTCGTACTCTGAAATCTGGTGGTATGAGGTGCTGATTCATCTTGATCATTGTTAACCTCTCCACATTTTTGGGCGAGAGGCGGCTCCGTTTGGTAGTTACAATGCCACCAGCAGCACTGAAAACACGTTCAGAAGACACGCTTGCGAGTGGGCAAGACAAGTAGTTTAAAGCCAGGTTGGTGAGCTGTGGCCACAATTCTTTTTTCCCATGCCAATACGCCAATGGGTCAGAATTAACATAGACCTCTGTTGAGTCATTCAGATAGTCCTTCACCATCGACTCAAGGTCCTCATCCAAGGTTCCTCCACTTTGCTTAGCTCTTGCTGTGCCTCTGACCTTTTGAGAACCAAACCCACGCAGAGCTAGCCAATCCTCTTCAGCCTCCAATGTTTCTGTTGTGTCTGGTGCAGATGATCCGGTTGCCGGTGTCTTTAACGGCTGAGAGGTCACTTGTGCCACAGCCACAGGTGCAGAAGTGGATTGTTTTGACTGGGGATGGCCTGCTGATGTACTGCCATTTCCTTCAATTTTCAGCCGTTCTATTTCAAACCTCTTGGCTGACAAGGCTAGCCAATGTTTGTACTTTGGAACATGTTCATCATCAAAAGGAAAGAATGCTTGGCCTGCCAGCGCCTTTTTGTAGCGTGGATCCAGAATAGTAGCACAAATGTAATGCTCTTCTGAGGGGATCTTTTTAAGACGTTCATCACCATGTAGGAGCTCTAATAATTTCTCAGCCAGAACAAAAGAGTCTTGGTTTTTTACATCTTTTTCAAACACAGAAGACACCTCCTTCAGTTGGTCCTCCAGCATGTACAACAATGGGATAGCTTTTCCCAAATTACAGTCCTCCTTGCTGACTGCACGCGTGAAGAACTCAAAAGGACGAAGCATGCGTGTCAGGCTTTGAACTATGTTCCATTGCGCCGCACCCATCCTCAGGTCCTCTGTACCCTCTGTCAAGAAATATTGATCGAGTACCGTATACTGCTCATACAGACGCTAAACATGTAGAAGGTTGAGTTCCAAAGTGTTACCACCTCCTGGATGAGTGCTTTCACTGGCATTTGACGTTGATATAGCAGGCTCCTCAGCTGCTTCCGGGCCTTAAAAGAATGGCTGAAATGGTTGCACATTTTTCGGCAGGTGTCCAATACTCTGTACGCTGCACTGCCTTTATTACCCAAGAATTTTTGGACAACCAAGTTTATACAGTGCGCCAAACACGGCACTCTGAAATAGTCACACTGCCTCATGGCCTTAACTATATTGGCGCCATTGTCCGTGGAAACATAACCAACCTGGCGTTTTAGTGGGGACAGCCAGTTAAGGACCTTTGTGTTAAAGACATCCAAAATGTTGTCTGCTGTGTGACGTTTCTCCAAACCAAACATGGCTAGTGTTGCATGTTTCCGAGCAGCTTTAAAAACAATGTCTGAGTCAACACCTGTGTTTAGCTTTGCTTTAGCCCCTGAAAAAGAGACCCAGTGTGCAATGATGCACATGTAATCAGCGCCTGCGCCACTGGTCCACATGTCTGTTGTCAGATGTATAGTGTGAACAGCACTCTTCTGCAAAGCTGCCCCAATCACCTTCAGAACATCTTCATGTAGTGCTGGAACCGCAACTCGGGCAAAATAGAACCGGCTAGGAACCTTCCATTTAGGGCAGAGCGCTGCCACTAATTCTAGAAAACCAACCCCTTCTACAAAAGAAAAAGGGAGAAGGTCCAGAGCTAGCATTTTAGCCAGCTTAGTGTTATACAGACGCGTCAGTGGGTGGTTGCGTTCATATTGCGCTTCTGTAAACGACATCTTTTTAATGTTGCCCTGGACCAAAGATTTACGGGATGATGATGATATCTTCGACCCAGTTACGCTCGCTGATGAACTTTTTCGCAATGGTGTATCACTCTCTCCCACACTCTTAGTGTGGCTCACATGGGGTGTGCTGCTGACAGGGGTACTGGGTGTAAGTGAAGGGTTTGACACGTCTTCTTCCTCCTCGTCATCATCAGATGAAACAGCATTACGTGCAATTCGGGCTTCCTTGATCGCCTGTAGGTGCGCAAACCATTTGACAGCGTGCTTTCTTTCAAGATGACCTCTCTGGCCTCCGGTACCATAGTTGGAACCCAACTTACCACGACTAACTCGAAGCTTACACATGCTACAAATGGCTACGGTTTCATTTTTTGGGCAAACACTAAAGAAGTCCCAAACGGCAGACTTGAAATGTCTTTGGGGGCCGGAGGAGGCGGCGATACTGGTGGTTGTGGTCCTGCTGCTAATGCCAGATGAAGTGGAGGATGTGGATTGCCGAACTTCAGTACGTTTTGCACTTTCACCACCACGAATTGAGGTCGAGGTGGATGGAGGTCCCTTCTGGCGACTAAGAAATATGGAAGCGGTAGGTGTTGGTGTACTAGTTAACTCCAATGATTGTGGTGTTTCTTCCATTGCCTCCTCGTCGACATCATCATCACGCTCAGCAGCTTCTCGGGATAGGGTCAAAATGTCTCTTTGCTGCATGCCCGCTGGGGCTGCAGTGACCTTTATGATGACTGGCTCGTAGTCATCGTGAGAGGCTTCACCAGCAGCAGTATGCGTCACTTCTTGTTGAGCCTCATCACACTCCATAGCTATGAGTTTTTCGACGACCTTCCTTTTACGCTTAGGTATCTTTGTCAGATCATGGTGTGCCTCACTCTCAGGCTGCCGTGGTGGTACCCAATCGTCATCCAGATCATCAGTAGGAGGTGGGCTTGAAGAAGATGTAGACATCCCCCTTGATCTTTTCCTTGCTAGGGATGTGGAAGACAATGAATGATCATCAGGAGGAGTGGCTTCCTCAAATGATACCTCGGTCTGATTGTCAATTTCCTGATGTGCCCCTACTTCGTGAGGGACAACTATTGTGGGAACTTGTTGTGACCCTCCATGCACCTCTGCTTGCGCATCTCCTTGCGCTGCCTCTCCTTCCACATGTAATTGGGCTTGTACTACTTGCACATGTTGTTGTTGCGGCTGTGGTTGTTCAACACTTGTCAGATGAGTTACAACAACCTGTGTTGATTCAGGGACATTGCTGCTACTTTCTTGCGATGAGCCAACATCACTGGTCGATGGTGATTGGAGAAGTACACTGACTGCCTCTGAAGCACTCAAGGGCTTTGACTTAAGTTGGCGTGGTGGTGGAGGCACTGAACCCAATGGAGCGGGGGTGCTGCTCCCAGCTTGGTCCCCAGCAGATCCTGCTGCTGCAGGCGTACTTTTTTTTTTGCTCCCAAAAAACATGGCGGTTGGCACACCAGCCTCCTTGGTAACTTGCTTCTTCTGCTCCTTACTAGCAACTTTCTTGCTAGAGGAGCTACAGAGACCTTTTTTTGGGGCCATCTTCTTCAGAGCAGGTCAGACAGCAGGCCGCAGTTGCACGAATTGTAGAGTTGTCTGAGGCCAGACGTGACGTCGCGTGACATTATGCTGCACACACACATCGCTGCAGGACTTCCTGGCACTGGTGGTTCTCTTGAGTCTTGTGCACCTAAAAACAATGGAAGACAGAGGAACATCAGTTCAGTTATACACCCCAAAAAAATCGAAATAAAACCCAGAAAAATCAGCACAATCCCATTCCATCCATGCCCTCCATGATGTTTAAGTTCAAGACACTCCACAGAAAGACTAGGCCCATGCAAGACTCAATACCCCTGGTGAAAAGGCCACAAGTACAGCCCCAAAAAACGAAAATCACTGAAAAATCAGCACAATCCCAATCCATCCATGCCCTCCATGATGTTTAAATTCAAGACAACCCACAGAAAGACTAGGCCCATGCAAGACTCACTACCCCTGGGCATAAAGGTTGAAAAGTAGGCAAAATGGTTGCAGGCCTAACAACAATGCCTGCATTCAAAATGGCCACTTGCCTCCCAGCACATGGCCAGTGCCTGTAGCAGCACTCAAAATGGCCCCCAGCCACATGGCCTGCCCCTCCCCATGAGCACCCCCAAAAATCGAAAAACACTGCAAAATCAGCACAATCCCATTCCATCCATGCCCTCCATGATGTTTAACTTCAAGACAGCCCACAGAAAGACTAGGCCCATGTTAGCCTCAAATACCCCTGGTGAAAAGGCCACAAGTACAGCCCCAAAAAACGAAAATCACTGAAAAATCAGCACAATCCCATTCCATCCATGCCCTCCATGATGTTTAAGTTCAAGACACCCCACAGAAAGACTAGGCCCATGCTAGACTCAAATACCCCTGGTGAAAAGGCCACAAGTACAGCCCCAAAAAACGAAAATCACTGAAAAATCAGCACAATCCCAATCCATCCATGCCCTCCATGATGTTTAAATTCAAGACAACCCACAGAAAGACTAGGCCCATGCAAGACTCACTACCCCTGGGCATAAAGGTTGAAAAGTAGGCAAAATGGTTGCAGGCCTAACAACAATGCCTGCATTCAAAATGGCCACTTGCCTCCCAGCACATGGCCAGTGCCTGTAGCAGCACTCAAAATGGCCCCCAGCCACATGGCCTGTCCCTCCCCATGAACACCCCCAAAAATCGAAAAACACTGCAAAATCAGCACAATCCCATTCCATCCATGCCCTCCATGATGTTTAACTTCAAGACAGCCCACAGAAAGACTAGGCCCATGCTACACTCAAATACCCCTGGTGAAAAGGCCACAAGTACAGCCCCAAAAAACGAAAATCACTGAAAAATCAGCACAATCCCATTCCATCCATGCCCTCCATGATGTGTAAGTTCAAGACACCCCACAGAAAGACTAGGCCCATGCTAGACTCAAATACCCCTGGTGAAAAGGCCACAAGTACAGCCCCAAAAAACGAAAATCACTGCAAAATCAGCACAATCCCATTCCATCCATGCCCTCCATTATGTTTAAGTTCAAGACACCCCACAGAAAGACTAGGCCCATGCTAGACTCAAATACCCCTGGTGAAAAGGCCACAAGTACAGCCCCAAAAAACGAAAATCACTGAAAAATCAGCATAATCCCAATCCATCCATGCCCTCCATGATGTTTAAATTCAAGACAACCCACAGAAAGACTAGGCCCATGCAAGACTCACTACCCCTGGGCATAAAGGTTGAAAAGTAGGCAAAATGGTTGCAGGCCTAACAACAAAGCCTGCATTCAAAATGGCCACTTGCCTCCCAGCACATGGCCAGGGCCTGTAGCAGCACTCAAAATGGCCCCCAGCCACATGGCCTGTCCCTCCCCATGAACACCCCCAAAAATCGAAAAACACTGCAAAATCAGCACAATCCCATTCCACCCATGCCCTCCATGATGTTTAAGTTCAAGACACCCCACAGAAAGACTAGGCCCATGCTAGACTCAAATACCCCTGGTGAAAAGGCCACAAGTACAGCCCCAAAAAACGAAAATCACTGAAAAATCAGCACAATCCCATTCCATCCATGCCCTCCATGATGTTTAAGTTCAAGACACCCCACAGAAAGACTAGGCCCATGCTAGACTCAAATACCCCTGGTGAAAAGGCCACAAGTACAGCCCCAAAAAACGAAAATCACTGAAAAATCAGCACAATCCCATTCCATCCATGCCCTCCATGATGTTTAAGTTCAAGACAACCCACAGAAAGACTCAGTCCACCCACCACTGAGTACCCCTGGGCAAAAGGCCCAAAAACAGCCCAAAAATCGAAAATTCCAAAATTGTAGTTGCAGCAACTGTAATGCCCCAAACAAACTTACTTGTAAAATTTCTAATCCAACAGTGATCCAAAGAAAGTCAAAAAGGCCTCAAATCCAAATATCCAGCAGCATCCACAAAAAGTAATCCTTCCAGCTCCAGATCCAAATGAAAAGTGACCAGGAGATGGACAAAGCACTGGGAGGAGCCTGCTGGACAGGAACAGGAAGTTGAAGACTGTGGGGCACTTCCTTCCTCCCACCCCCCTCCCCCCCTCCCCCCCTCCCCAAAATGGACTACTCGCTAAAAAAGTGCAGGCAAATGTCAACCTAAGGAGTTATTCAGATAAAAATCATAATTTCAAGAAGGTTTATGCTGCTTGCTGGTGGATTTCTTGTACAGAATTGCGAATTTTATATTTTCGCTTGTGCGAGATTGTTGCTGCTCGCCGCATCTCAAATCTCGCAATTGCGAAGTACCGCGAGACGTGATCTCGCCGTACTCGCGCTGACAAACTCTCGCTGTGCAAGTTGGCAAGCCGCGATGACGTAATCGCGCTCGCCAAATTCCCGCGGGATCACACAGCAAGATCCAAAATGGCGCAGCACTCGCAAAATATCGAGAAAAACAACTCGGCAAACGATGATAAACTCCGCGCGCCGCAAAAATTGTATCACCAACGCCGCGCGCCGCAAAAAAAATCCGCTGCGTGCGAATTTGCGGATTTTGCGGGAAATTCGCAAATCTCGCGGATTGCGAATTTACCGAAAATCCGCAAAATCCGCGAGCGTAACGGATTTTCCGCCCATACTTAGAAATGATTGTTAAACCATTAGTAGCCAAATTAGATCAGGTTTCTAATGAAGTAACCAGATTGGGTGGCCTTCTGAAGACACATGTTACCCTGTCCGAAACCAAGAAGGTCACCAAAACGGGCAACAATATAAGTAATGTAAGTATTATCATCATCATAACCACTTTATTCGATTTTTCAAAAAATCATAAAAGTATGCTATATACAATAAAAACATTTCAACAATTCATAAAATGCATACAGTACATTCAAGTATCATAAAATAGCAATAAAAACATATAAAAAGGTTTCCTCATTTGAAATCCATAATTCATAGTCAATATAATTCAGCTATCCAAAAAACCCCCATGACTGCAATGCAAGTCTCTTCTTCCTACTTCGAAAGGATGCAACAAGAAAACTTGCCACACTATACATTGTTACCGTGATTCCAATAGTAGCAAAAAAAGTAAAGCAGGTTTAGCCTGTATAAATGCTTTCTCTTTCAACAGGGGAACAATAAACTTCCTTCTGGCATCGTGATAGAAAGTGCAGAACAGCATGAAGTGCATAGTATCTTGTGATGAAAAATCATCACATTTACATACAGCCGCATCTTCAGGCTTGGACCACCCAGTTTGTTCACTTAGAACCATGTGGATCTGATTAAACCGGAGCTTTGTTAATAGCCATCTATGGAATGGATTAGTGACAACTGCTAAGTATGGTTGAACGGATAGGCAGGAAATTAACATATAATGGGCCCTGACAGTGGGTTTACTTAGTTGTTTTTCCTCCCGCTCTAGTTCCTTGTATTTAGGGAAGTTAATTTTAACCAAAGTCAGGTCTGCCTTTTTCAGTCCAGAAGGATTGAAAAAGATCTCTGGACGCCCCAGTTCTGTTACTGTCTGCTTGATGTATGCTAACCATTGAATGTCCTTAGCCTTATCTAGGTTTAAGCAGTCCTTAAGTATTTTATGGTTCAAGGTAAGATTAGTGTTAATCCAAACTCTGATCCACAGTAGGATGGGTGCCTTTGCTATAGTGTCGCTGATATATCCCATCCCCAACTCCTGATGAACCGAAAAGGTAGCGGTCGATTGGGGGAGACCCAAAAGGGAATGAAGAAATGTATTTTCCTCCCTTTGGATAGTGTCTCCTTTTATATATCCCCAAAGGCCCGCACCATACCTAGCTTTGCCTTGTAAATAGCTATCAAAGCTTCACATGGTTTCCCCCACAGTCTTCTCGCGAAGCTTAGGATTGCATTAGCGGAGCTTCTTACCGCTTTTGTCTTTGATGTTAGTTGCGGGGACCAGTGTCCCTTGTTGTCAAATACCACCCCAAGGTATGTGAAAACCTTTACACTTGAAATGACTTCCTTGTTGCAATAGAAAGTCTTGGTGGTGTTTTTGCTGGCCCCAATAGCCATTATGTGGGATTTGGAATTATTCACTACTAGATCAAGCAAATTCATGAAAGCCCCAAAGGAGCCAAGCAATCTTTGCAACCCAAGAGGTGTACGTGCTACCAGAGCAGCGTCATCCGCGTATAAGAGTACAGGTATAGGGGTGCCTCCCATACGCGGAATGTCGAGGGACGCAGTTAGCAACCTCTCCTCCAGGGAATTTATGTACAACGTAAAAAGCATGGGGGCCAAGATGCAACCTTGGCGTACACCTCTCCCAGATATAAACCACGCCGTGCATTTGCCCTCCTGTGTCATCCTGATGGTAGCCTTCAGATCTCTATGTAATTCTGATAAAAAATATACCAGGGATGCATCAAGCCCCAGGTTCAATAGCATAGTCCACAGCCTTGACCTGTTAACCAGGGCAAAGGCTGTGGACAGGTCCATGAAACCTAGAAGAATGGAACCTTTGGCTGCCCTCGTATATTTCGACACAATCAGATGTAAGTTTAGGCATTGGTCCTCCGTACCTCTCCCTGACCTAAAGCCATATTGGGCGTTGGATAGGATGTCATTATCCATCGTCCACTGTGTTATTTTGGCTAGGATCACTTTCCCCAAGATCTTAACGGAGGAATCCAATAAAGATATTGGCCTATAACATCTGGGATCACCCCTTTGGCCTTTCTTGAAAATGGGGATGATAGTTGAACAAGACCATGTTTTTGGGAAACCTAGTTCAGAAACTGAATTAAAAACATTTGCAAGTAAAATCGCACAGAACTTGGTGTTGGACTTATACATATCGGAGGGAACCCCATCCGGGCCAGGGGCTTTACTCCTTGCTGTGCCCTCTATCGCAACCTCGATCTCTGCTACTGTAAATCTTAAAGGTGGCAAAGGATGCAAACTAGTTGATAACAAAAACGGCTCCTGTACTTTATTGCTCCCATAAATTTCCTTAAAATGATTTAGCCAGCCTTCCTCCTCAATATTTGTTTCTAGGACAGTGTTCATTGTCGCAGCAAATAAGGGATTATTGATAATTGCCCAGAACTTACTGCCAGATTCATCATCGGCATGTTTTGCGAGTCTGTAATAGCGAATAATAAGGAATCGCTATTACAGACTCGCAAAACGAGATTCATGTAGGAATCGCAAAATAAATTGCAATTCCTACACATTCCTTATTTGCGATTAGCAAATTGCTAATCGCAAATAAGGAATAACTCCCCATTCATTCCTATGGGCCTAAAGGCCCATAGGAATGGATGGGGAGTTATTCCTTATTTGTGATTAGCAATTTGCTAATCGCAAATAAGGATGCAATTTCAAGGATGCTAGGGGTGTCCAAAGGACACCCTGTAGCACCCCTGAAATGTAATCTACATTGGTGTTGCGCACACACATGTCCAAAGGACATGTGTGTGTGCAACATGCAACTTAGAAAAATGCATTTAAAAGCATTTTCTAAGTTTTCGCTATTTACCACGAGGTTTGACCTCGCGGTAAATAGCGGCCCGACATTGCGAATTCGCAATTTATGAATGGGTAATGAATTGCATTTAAGGAATCTCAAATAGAGATTCCTTAAATGTAATTCCTCGCAATTTAGCGAAATCGCATTTACCGATTTTTGCATTTGGTATGATGAATCCCAAATGCAAAAACTGCGCTCGCAAAGGGCCAGATTCTCAGAATCTGGCCCTTTGCGAGCGCAATTAAGCTTCATGAATCTGGCTGTTAGAGCTGTCCTTCATGGTGGCTGATTCCATTAACGAGTCCCAGGCATCTTTCTTGATGGTCTTTTTTCTTTCCCGCAGGGTCGATGCATATTCTTTCCTAAGGTTTGCGACCAACAGCTTGTCCCTAGGCTTATTTATGAGTGCTTTCATTAGTAGACTATGCGCTTTGGAGCAATTCTGGTCAAACCAGCCTAGAACTGGTGCGGCTTTCCGCTTAGTTTTGATTGTCAGTTCCATGGATACCCGTGCACAAATAGCCTCGAATGCTGCTATTACATCGCCCCCAAAGTTTGTCGGGTCTTTACAGATGTTTATTTCCTTAGCCACCTTTTGTTGAATAGTGCTAAAAAAGTCTTCAGGGCACACCTCACTCCATTTCAGTCTCCTTCCTTGATCTTTACTTTTTACATCTATCGCTATCTTAGTAAAGGAGTTTTTGTTCAAGAGGCCGAGGGTCCCATCCAGAACGAGTATAACTGGGTTGTGATCGCTATACCCACTAGGGATGGCATTGTAGGACACAGCATAATTTAACAGCCCCGGTGACAAGAATATATAGTCAATAATTGACTCGCTATCTCGAGCTTTATATGTGACAACTCGATTGCTCTGGTTTAGAAACCCCACCTCAAACAAATCGTTAGATGACAGGAGTTCTTCCATAGCCTCACCCTTGGCACTATGTTCAAAGTGTTGTGGAGTAGTAAGTTCAGGGCCATCATAATCCTTGTACTGGCAATTAAAAGCAAGCAAATGAACATTAAAATCCCCCATCATAATGAACTGAACAAAAGTGGATTGTTTATGCTTATAATCGGTTAGGAATTCTAACAAAGAATAAAGATTAAAATTTTGAGGCCCACCTTACATAGAATTGTAACAATTTATGAAAACCAACTTATCATGATCTGGTAGCAAAATTTCTAGCAGCATAAAGTTATTTGATGGGCTGTCAAGTTCCTTTACTCTACCCACAATATTAACTGAGACTAGGAACATAAGAACACCTTTATCTCTCCCCATTGGTGATCTTTCGGCTGGGACAAAAAAAGATGTATATCCATCAAGCCAAAAAACCTTGTCCTTTGCCCAGGTCTCTTGGAGAGCTATAATGTCATATTCTTTTACCATGTTTAACCATGCTGGATCATCCATTTTCGAACACAACCCTGCAATATTCCAGGTCATCAGTTTTATACAATCCCTTGTAGGTGTTAATGTGCTGATTCTGGATTCTGGGAGCGTGGCAGGTTCTATAGTCATACTAACTCTGTTTTTGCCAGGACTAGCCCCCAGGGAGGTTTCACAATTTAGTCAATCTACTTCCTCTAAATTAACTAAAGGAGTAAATCTGTTAGAAAGGACTAAGTTCTCTCTGGGCTCGTACATGTGTCTATTCCTGACCGGCACCCGTCCCCAGGGTTTCTGGGTAACCCTTGGATGCTCATGAGTGGCATGATTTATAGTTCTCCCACCTTGGTGTTCCTTATTTCCTGTCTGCCTGGTCCGCCCCCCCCCCCGAAAGGCCGGGTCGCCTGCGGGTAAAAAAAGCCCAGGGGCATTGCACGGATGCTAACATCATTTGGGTCTAAGTTTGAGGAATCCCAAAAAAGGCGGCTAGACACATTGGGACTATTAAAGTTCAGTACACTTTTAGATGTTTTTTAGTGTAGCCTACCCAACCCACCCTTCTGCCCATCCTGATGCTATTAGCTATATCCTTCTCTCCGCAGCAATTCTCGTTGCACCATTTCCTGATGTTATGTAACAGTGTTTCGGGAGATTCCACCTCTCCTGCGGCTAAAGGCGGGACATCTACCAGGATTGCTACAAAAGGAGTAGCTTCTGGGGGGAGATTAACTGGCGGCACTGAGGCAGATTGTCCTCCCCCCCGTGTTCCTGGTGGGTAGTTCTTGCCTAGTCTCAGCTAACTTGCCTCGGGTCCCCGATCCACTTAGGAGTGTCCTAGACACATTTTCCCCTTGTTCAGTAGACGGGGAGATGGTGGGTCTCTCAGTGTCTAGCATTCTCGGGCAAGAAGATGGACCTTTAGTTTCCCTGGCTTCCAATCGCATGGGTGGAATCGCTTGTGGGGCAAATACAGGTGCATCAGGTTGTTTACTAAGTGAATGATCGTGAATATGTAAAAATTCATTAATGCGGTCACATTTCTTCATTAGTCCGTTTACACAATCTTTGAGGGTTTCAATTATGTCAGTAGAGATTCGGATTAAGGTGGATTCGAGTTTCTCAGTGAAAATGTTTTCGATTAATACTCTTAGGTGCCCCTCTAGGTCACTAGTAAGCAGCAGTCCTTCTGTGTTGGTAGTATTGCTGGTTAGTTTTGCATTTTTATGTTGCCTCTTCCCACGATTCTTTAATGATATAGTAGGTCTTCTCTCCTTAAGGTTGGTCTCATTATTAACAATGTCAGGGGGAATAATAACAGTTTCTGTCAACTCCGGGAATGGTAGATTGATCAGGTCCTGTGCCGTTAGAGGTTTGCAAATATCTATAATAACCCTTGGTTCCAGAGGGATGCAATTAGTAGGGGGAACGAGTTCGCCCACTGTATCCCCCTGGCCTCCTTCTAGTCCCAGTTCCCATTCTGTATAAGCAATCTGGTTAGACAGTTCCCCAACTGCAGTGGATAGGTAGTTGATGATGCTAGAGGTATTTCTAGGGACTATGGCTTTAGCCCCCCCTATTAGGGATGTTAGGAATTTTCTCTTACCCATGATGTCAGGGGGGTGGCCCGTCCCGTCCCTGGTTGTCCCCGGATGGCCACAGATGGCCCCGTCCTTGTCCCGGGCTTCTCCCGCGCGTGACTCGCGGGGCGAGAGGGCGTTCTCCCCTTTGTAGCACCTCCGGGCGCTCTGGTGGCGTGTGGGAGGCGCGACGCCCCCGGGGCTGCTCGGAACTGTAGTCTGGAGTCTCCCGGCGCTCCCGGTCTGCCAAAGGTTTTCAGCCGTCCCCCTCACGGCGCTCGTTGCAGCGCCTGGAGCCGATGCCCCTGCGCTGTGTCAGCAGGTAGGTGCGTGTGCGAAATGAACCCAGGGGGGCTCACGGGCGCTCCCCCCTTTGTAGCGCCTCTGGGCGCTCTGGTGGGAGGCGCGACGCCCCCGGGGCTGCTGGGAACTGTAGTCGGGAGTCTTCCGGCGCTCCCGGTCTGCCAAAGGTTTTCAGCCGTTCCCCTCACGGCGCTCGTTGCAGCGCCTGGTGCCGATGCCCCTGCGCTGTGTCAGCAGGTAGGTGCGTGTGCGAAATGAACCCCAGGGGGCTCATGGGCGCTCTCCCCTTTGTAGCGCCTCCGGGCGCTCTGGTGGCGTGTGGGAGGCGCGACGCCCCCGGGGCTGCTGGGAACTGTAGTCGGGAGTCTCCCGGCGCTCCCGGTCTGCCAAAGGTTTTCAGCTGTTCCCCTCAGGGCGCTCGTTGCAGCGCCTGGAGCCGATGCCCCTGCGCTGTGTCAGCAGGTAGGTGCGTGTGCGAAATGAACACCAGGGGGCTCACGGGCGCTCTCCCCTTTGTAGCGCCTCCGGGCGCTCTGGTGGCGTGTGGGAGGCGCGACGCCCCCGGGGCTGCTGGGAACTGTAGTCCGGAGTCTCCCGGCGCTCCCGGTCTGCCAAAGGTTTTCAGCCGTTCCCCTCATAGCGCTCGTTGCAGCGCCTGGAGCCGATGCCCCTGCGCTGTGTCAGCAGGTAGGTGCATGTGCGAAATGAACACCAGGGGGCTCACGGGCGCTCTCCCCTTTGTAGCGCCTCCGGGCGCTCTGGTGGCGTGTGGGAGGCGCGACGCCCCCGGGGCTGCTGGGAACTGTAGTCCGGAGTCTCCCGGCGCTCCCGGTCTGCCAAAGGTTTTCAGCCGTTCCCCTCACGGCGCTCGTTGCAGCGCCTGAAGCCGATGCCCCCTGCGCTGTGTCAGCAGGTAGGTGCGTGTGCAAAATGTAAGTAAGGAAGTAGCATTACCATCTGAGGGGGGTCCAGGGTAAACCAAATAACTATACCAGCCCAATTACCCACAGTAAGTGAGGGAAACCAAGTGAGCCAGGGAAACCAAGTGAGTCAGGGAAATAAAGTACTTACAGGAGGTGAGAATGTAGGGGGATGGACGGGAGTGAGGACTAGACGCTCTATTAATCTCCCCCCAGATTGAGCCCCCTATGTGGTTGTTTTAACCATTGTTTCCCCGGTTGATATCTATTTAAGTCAGTCCCAACACGAATCCCATGACTCTCTCAAGAATAAAACCGTTTCATGGTTACACAAAAACTGTGGGTTCCCAATCGTCTATACAAATGATATATTAACAACCAGAAGGGTCAACTGGATTGGTGATTCTAGAAAGACCAGTACGGGGGACTGTGTTATCATCAATTTTAAGCACCCCCAACTTGTTGCTACAGTTCTGCTTAGAGCAGCTTCCTTACCGCTAGTTGAAAACGGTGTGTGTGTTCGCCCGCTTGGCTTCTTCTATAGCCACCTTAGCAATGTAACTTCTATTGATACCTACCAATCAAAGCCGTTCTCACCCTTTCTTAGACCTGATCTAGCTATCCCATTAAAAAAACGCTTCCATGCCTTAAGTAGCTTGGACTGCAATGATTGACTTATTCCAGATAACCCACTGTCCCGGTGTGAGATCATTGACCCCCCAGCAATTGGAATAATTGAAAGCCCTACAGTTTCAACGTTAATTAGTCCAGGGAATCTTAATCTGTCAATTGAACGGGAGGGTCTGCCTAATGGAAATCTAAGGGAAATAGATAAATCTATCTTATCCTTACCATCGGACAGGGTTTGTACAGAGGGGGGTAACGGGATAATTATTACTAGCTGGAATGTTGCTGGACTTAAATCAAAGGGGAACGTTTTGGGCTGGTCAAACTTTATTAATAGCTACGATATTCATTGTCTCCAGGAAACTTGGTGCAGGGAAGAAGTAAACTATGATGGTTTTGTCTCTTACAATTTGCTGGCGCAGGGGAATGGGCCAGGTAGAGCCAAAGGTGGTTTATTAATTTTAGTTTCTATTAAACGCCCGATCATTGTAAAAAAGTATATCACTGTAGGTGCACATGCCCAGATCCTTTGGTTATTAGAAGGTCGTGATCATAACATTCTTCTGGTAAATTATTACAATAACATTTTCGATAGCTCTAAGGTAGTAGTCGTTGATGAATTGGCTAGTACTGTCGAGAATTTAATTTCAGATGCAAATGTTTCTTTTGATTTTATCTGGGTTGGTGACTTCAATATCCCACTATGTGAAATGGCACCTGGGAAAATATGTGGATTTATTGATGATACTGGCATGGATGATCTACATTTTGGTCATAACCGATATGGAGAGGCATTAAATAATTTTATGGGATGTTATGATCTGGAAATCCTGGGGTTCCTAAAAGATGAAAATGGCCAAATCATCCCTACATTTAAGAATTGGTGCTCCAGCTCAGTTATTGACCATGTGATCGTCTCCTCTAATGTTACATCCTGTTGTGCCTCCCCCAGGATTGAAATATCTACCCTAAGTGACCATAATTGTATAATTTTGAGAACTACTTTATGGAGTAACCATTTTGTCAATGTGTGTACCATAGTCTCCAATTTGGAACCCCATAGACCTATCGGTGTTCGTTTAAGATGGGTAGGCGAAAAAGCTACCGAATTAACCGGCTCAATTGTCAGGAATTGTATGGACGAAATTTCTCTCATACATGACAAATGTACCGACCATAAACAGGCTGTATCTGCTTTTAATGACATTAATAAATCTATTGAGGCCAGGTTCACCAAATCTATAGGGGGTCAGCGTAAAAGTAAACCGGCCTGGTTTGGCCACTCATGTACCAGGCTACTAACTGAACTAAAACACGCTCTTGCCAAAAAGCCCAGGGACTCCAACTCTGTAATAAAATCAAGACGAGAATATAAGTCTGTCTTAAAGCAAAGGAAGAGTGAGCTACAGCAGATGGCATGGGATTCTCTCACTCCAAAACAATAGAGGAAGTGTAGAGGAATTGATAGAATTACCCTCCTTGTAGATCCACATAAACAAAAAGATTCTATCAAAAAATAGGGGTGTAAGTGTTAGGTTTTTTGGTTGTTTTTAGATAAATAATTTTTAAGAAGGGGTGGAATAAGGCTCTTCCTCAGGTTGGTGAGGTGAAGGCACTATGTGCTTTTAAAATACCCCTCACACACTAAGAATCCCTTAGTGTCATGCTTCATCATGGGGGTCTTCCCGTCCCTCTACGGGGCGGGGCGTGCTGCGAGCTACGCGGGAGAACTATTTTTTGTGATGTAGGACTATGTGTTAGTGCATTGTGAATGGGATTGGTGAAGTGTAGGGACCTTGTGATGTGAAATTAAAAATTAAAAATTCCCTGGCTAGTGGAAAAAATAATTGTATTCACTTCCCTGGCTGGGAATGTTAAAAAGGGGTTGTTAGGTAAGGCTGTTGGCACCTACCAGGTCGACATGTTTCACAAACAGTCCCCTACTGTCTGCTCATCAGGACCTCTGATGGTCCCTACTATCAGGTACTCAGTTCTAACGTTTGCCTAGAGTCCTACAAATTGGTAGCAAAAATAAGCTATCAATTTGTGCTTCGGGGCTTGAGTTGGCCCAGGGTGAAGCAGAAAAAATTATTCAAAATATTTTCGAAAAAAAGACACATTGGTCTCTGTAAGAAAAGAGAGAAAAATAAAGAGAAAAGTAAACACACAGTGGATGTATACGTTTTTTGCACATAGTTCTCAGTTTTTTACCCATTTTTCTTTTTCTTTTAGCATATAATAATGCATTTATCTCCATGCTATGTTTAGCATTACTACTGGGCTTTGGCCACATTTCTTTGCCCAAGGTAATGTGCTCCATCTAGTTTGAGCCTGTTCATTTCTATGTAAACACACATATAGTCTTGACAAGAACACATACATATGACTATTACATAAAGACAGACACCCATATACAAATCTCCATGTAGAGCGTTCGTTTTTTACAATCGGTTTACTCGTTGCCCGAGTTTCGAATGCAAGCGTTAATAGATAGATAGATTCGGGATGGAAAAATATACAAATATACAAGACGTGCCCCATCATATCTTAGTGATTTTTTCATGATAGGCACTTGTTTTTTTAATCGGGTCACTCGTCATCTGAGTTGTGAATGCAAATAGAATTGTTACAAATTAGGGATGAGCGTAAATATATTAGTATGTACATACTTTTCAAGTTCTGATTACGTGCCTCATGAGCCGGCGAGCGAGGGTTCTCAGACGCGGTTAACTGTGAAAGTAAATAAAGCCGAGCCCTCTCGTTAGATTGCATAGTTTTGCGAGAGCGGTTTTACCTCGTATTCTTCAGAAGTTCCGCCTCACTCGACTGTGGATCACAGTCTCGTACTTACATGACCGCCAGTGTCCGATGCTTCATTCCTGCCCCCGTGCCGCTCCGAAGTGATACCGGCTCGGCAATGCTGACATCTTTTTATGATTGCCGGTTGTTGTCATCGTTCTCTAACCGGGTACAGAAACTAGACTACCAACCCAAGATGGCCGCCCGTTTCTGGAACACTTCCTGATTCATACGAAAGCAGTGTTTCTTCTATTTTTTTATATTTTTATATCGCAATTCTGAATATAATTCTTTTTAAATTGTTAGCTTTTTACATATGGATATATTTGATATATATTGGGGTATATTTTGAAAAAAGATAGTGATATGTGAGGCAGCATATCCAGCTATGGTTTCAATGTTACAGGGCTCTGATTTATTTTCCAGGGCTGGAAAGCATCGCTGTTGTGACTATCCTTACCAGGTCCTATCCTTTATGGTATAAGATGTTGGTTTTGGTGGTCACTGGACAGTAAGATTGGATTCTAGGTTGCCACCTTATTTTAAATTGGGGACAGCTTCTCAAGCACTAAGTGTACATATTTACAATCGGCCCCATGGAATGTCATCGTTCAAGCCGTTTTTGTTGGATTTAATTCTGAAAACCCACCTTTGTTCTTTTTCTAGGAGTTCTTCCTCCCTTGCCACCAATTCAATTATTGTCCAGCACATTTCTTCTGTTCTTCTGCTTTGTGACCCATTTCTAAGAAGTGGTTTGTCAGTTTTGTGCTGGATTTTTTACATGTCACAGTACTTTTGTGCTCTCCTATCCTTATCTTGATAGCTCGGCTGGTCATACCCACGTATTCCAGGTTGCATGGACATTTTATCAAATACACGGCGTTTGAGCTATTGCAGTTACTGAAGTTTCTCTGCTCCCACTTAGTTCCATCGTTGAAGGTGATCGTGGTGCTTTTCTTGGTCAAGCAGCAAACCTTGCAATTTCCGCAGGGATGGTGGCCTTGTACAAAGTTCGCACTCCTCGTGTGGTTATTGCCCGCTATTTTTGGTCTAGTATGAACCAGCAGATCTCAAATACTCTGTGCTTTCTTATGGGAAAATATAGGTTTTGGTAGTTGGAGGTTGCCACTGTTTAGAATTTTCCAGTTCTTATTGATGATCTTGGTCACCTGATTCGAGCTGGTGTTGAATGTGGTGACGCAAATGGGTCTTTGCTCTTCCTCCTTCTGAATCTTATCTTCAAGAAGGCTTTCTCTACAGTTATTCCTTGCTCGTTTGTAGGCTTGATCGATAATTTTCTTTGGGTACTGTTGTTCTTCCAGTTTTTTCATAAGGTCCTTTGATTGATGTTTAAAGTTGCTGACCTCTGTGCAGTTCCTACGAAGTCGTAGGAACTGCCCGTAAGGCAAGTTATCCCACAGATGTTTCGGGTGAAAACTCTGGTACATTAACAAACAGTTTTTAGATGTACTTTTGAAGTGAGTGGTGGTCATCAATTTCCCTTCTTTGGGGAAAATATTTAAGTCTAGAAAAACCAGATTAGTATTTGAGCTGGTGCTTGTAAATTTTAGAAAGTCATCCTGTAAGTTCAGCCATGTTAGGAATTGTTTAGAGGTTTTTTCATCTCCATCCCAGATGATAAGGATATCATCGATGTATCGCTTCCAGGTTCTGATGTTACTCCTGAAAGGGTTCCTGGGGTTCAGGATCTTGGTGACCTCTAGATGGTGGACATAGAGACCAGCTATGCTGGGAGCAAATGTGCTCCCCATGCTGATCCCATGCTTCTGGAGGTATATGGTACCCTCATATTCGAAAAAGTTTTCTTTTAATGCCAGAGAACAGCACTCCATGACGACATTACGTGGAGTTTGGTAGTCCCATTCTTCCTCAAAAAGCACGTCTTCAATTATTGTCAGGGTCTCATGATGTGGTAGACTCGTGTAGAGAGATTCTACGTCGCAACTGATCAGATGCTGGGTTTCAGGGTTGAAAGTCTGATCTTCAAGGAGGTTTAGTACATCTTTGGTGTCTTTTAGATAAGTGGATGTCCATTGGACCATTGGTCTAAGGAAAGCATCTGCGAATTTGGATACAGGTTCCAAAATTGAACCTATCCCGGAGACTATTGGGCGTCCTGGGGGATTTTGTAGGCTTTTGTGGATCTTGGGTAAAGTATATAAGTAGGGGGTCTTTGGATTCTTTTGACATAGAAATTCCACTTCCTTCTTTGTGATCCAATCATGGGCCAAAGCTTCCTCGACCATTGTGGTAATTTTTGTTCTTATTTTTTCTGTGGGGTCTTCACGAAGGATTTCATAGTTTCGTTGGTCTCTCAGAAGTCGCATGCACTCGTTGTCGTATTGCTCTTTGCTTTGAATTACTGTTGCACCCCCTTTATCTGCTGGTTTTATTACCAGTTCTTTGTTGTTGCTTAGCTCACGTAGGGCTATTCGTTCCTCTTTTGAAATATTTTGGTACACTCGTTTGTTTGTAGGGTTCAATTCCTCAAGTTCCTTCATGACTGCATTTTCAAATGCAAGTAGTTCCACAGGTAGTGTGTTATCCATTGGGGTGAAACTGGATTTTGGTTTGAGTCCTGTGTCTCCCTTGTCTTGACGGTCTTCTTTGTCTTTAAAGAAGACTTGGAGTTTTAAGCGTCTCATGAACTCCTGTACCTCCTTGCATAGATGGAATTTATCCAGTTTAGCTGTGGGGACATATCCAAGTCCCTTTTCTAGTACTTGTTTCTGTGGTTCAGATAGTTCAATGTCGGTAAGGTTCACAACTAGGCTCATTTCTTTGATGCCCCTGTCATGCTCCTCGTGGAAACTCTCGGTGGGTCCTCTGTTGTGGTGTCCCAGTGCACATTGGTTCCTCGTCTGTTTCTCCCTTTGTTGCGTCCTTGGCGTGCCCCTAAAAAAGACGTATGGTCAAAGTATCCATAGTCCTGTTGTTGATAACCCCAGGGTTGGGGTGGCCCCTGTGGGTGCTGGAAAGGCGGCATGCCGTATCATTGATGCGGGAACATCATATGTGGGGGATAGTTGTTCCATCCTCTTGTACCTCGATAGTTCGGTCTTCGAAAGCTTCTTCCTCTGCCTTGTTGTCTAGGACTTTTGTTTCTACTTGAACCTGAGCTATTGGATCCAGTATCTGATGATTCATCGTCGGTGATGTTTTCGCGAGATGGTTTGTAGTCATCCTTGATATAGGGGTAAAAATTTTCTTTGGACCATCTGCTTGTGTCTTTTTTGAGTTTCTCATATTTACTTTGTTTCAAAGACATCTCAAATTCATTTAGTGTCTTGTTTAATTCGTCGAGATATTTCTTTAGAGTTGCTGGAGATTCATAGTTCTTTAGTTTCACTTCTATTGTCTGTATCTCTACTTTTAGGTCAGTTGCTAGTCTGCTTGCGGTCTTAATTATTAGCACAATCCAATCTCGTGTGCATCTCCACGAGATTTGGGACCAATCAATTTTGAAGGTTTTGTCTTCCAGGAAAATGAAGGGTTCATTGCGTACTATGAGGCCCGCTGGAGCAGTGTTTACTTTAAGATATTCAGACATCAATAGCCCATGGATTGCTGTCTTGATTTGTGTTCTTCTCAGTTCTTCTAACTCATCCCAATCATTGTTTTTTGTGCCCGGATCTCCACAGTTTAAACCTTCAAAAGTCCCTAATGTAGCCATTAGGTTTGAGAGTTCATCCCCAGTGAAGGCGAGACCCAGGTCGGCCATCGTACACAGTTCTTTGGGTGGGTGCCTACCAATACAGAGTCACGATGTGTATTTCGCAAGAAAAAGTGTCTTTTAACTTCCGCAGCTGCACGCTGCCGTAAACTCCAAAACAATAGAGGAAGTGTAGAGGAATTGATAGAATTACCCTCCTTGTAGATCCACATAAACAAAAAGATTCTATCAAAAAATAGGGGTGTAAGTGTTAGGTTTTTTGGTTGTTTTTATATAAATAATTTTTAAGAAGGGGTGGAAAAAGGCTCTTCCTCAGGTTGGTGAGGTGAAGGCACTATGTGCTTTTAAAATCCCCCTCACACACTAAGAATCCCTTAGTGTCATGCTTCATCATGGGGGTCTTCCCGTCCCTCTACGGGGCGGGGCGTGCTGCGACCTACGAGCTACGCGGGAGCACTATTTTTTGTGATGTAGGACTATGTGTTAGTGCATTGTGAATGGGATTGGTGAAGTGTAGGGACCTTGTGATGTGAAATTAAAAATTAAAAATTCACTGGCTAGTGGAAAAAATAATTTTATTCACTTCCCTGGCTGGGAATGTTAAAAACTGGGTTGTGAGGTAAGGCTGTTGGCACCTACCAGGTCGACATGTTTCACAGACAGTCCCCTACTGTCTGCTCATCAGGACCTCTGATGGTCCCTACTATCAATCAATCAATCAATCAGTGACACTTATAGAGCGCGCTACATACCCGTAGGGTCTCAAGGCGCTGTCAGGTACTCAGTTGTAACGTTTGCCTAGAGTCCTACAAATTGGTAGCAAAGATAAGCTATCAATTTGTGCTTCGGGGCTTGAGTTGGCCCAGGGTGAAGCAGAAAAAATTATTTAGAACTCCGTTAGGATTACAGCGTTTAATTAATAGATTTTCTACTTTATTAATGATAGAAAATTAATAAATAATAAGGGGAAAATGTTTAACATGACCTGTGGGGCTAAAAGCAAAGCAACTAACTGTTTTTTTATTGATAAAGATAAGGTGCATCAGGTAGATACATTCTGTTATCTTGGCATTACCTTTTCCAATGATAGATCGTGGTCTAATGAATTTAAAAACATTCGTATTAAAATGGCAAAAAACGCACATGGTGTTTTTAGATTTGCTCATAAGGTTGGGGACCGATGTATAAATGACATGCTTAAGATCTATCAAGCCAGGTGTGTTACTATTGCACTATACGGAGCCGGAGTATGGGGGCACAGACGCGACCATAAATTGCAGCAGGAAGAAAATTCATTTTTAAAAAAGCTCCGGTCGTTGCCAACTTATGCATCTACCGAGTTAATCCATAGGGAGACAGACACCAACTTTCTGATCGATCAACTATTCCTGAGACCACTTATGATCTGGCGGTCAATCTGGCTTCAGGAGGAAAAATCTTTTACCAGATCAATTATTGAGGGCTGTCTCCTGCTGGACAAATACTTTAATATACCCTGGCTAAAATATATGATTAGTTGTTTCTCCGAGATTTTTAATTTAAATGTCCTGGCTGATCCCAGGGCAGCGGCTCTAATTCCAAAGTCTGAGCTGAAATCAAAATTTTTGGCCTTTTCAGTAAGAAAGAGAACTGTGGCTAATGGATCTTTATCAACTGTTACATTTTACAAAAGCTATACCATTGCCGAAGGCTTTCCTCTTTATCTAATTTGGGTGACAAAGCCATCACACAAATTTGTGCTAACCAGGCTGAGGTTTGGTGTAGCACACCATCTAGTAGCACTGCCTACCATTAAAAAGCATCCGCGATATAAGCCGGAGGAGTTACAACACTAACCAAGATGGCGGCATAGTCTCCCGGCTCCGCTGACCTCCGTCCTTCGCTCTATTATCCTGTTGCTTATCCTGCTTACCTACACCGGATCTGTGTGTGTGATCCGACCCGCATTCCAGGGGTGCAATCCCGGAGTTTCTCCGCCGTTGTGGAGCAGAGCTACGTCGAGTGTTGCATTGAGGCCTAATCCAGCAGGGAAGCCGGGGTCTCGAGTGCTGGCTCTGCCGAGTCCGAGTTGAATAACAACGGACTGCTGAATGTGGTTGGGTCCGGTCTCTGGAGCACTCTGACTTTTTTGATTGTTTCGCTACCATCAGCTGCCTGGTGCCCTACAGTAGGTGAGGTGACGAGTGACGCACGGTGCTGTGTGGGGGGGTCCCTGACCGGGGGCTCGGCATTCACATCGCCGATTCCCCCGGGTCGGTGCCTCGCTGCGTACTACTGCTCGCTAACCGTCAGTCCCTCATGGCTTACTCCTGCACCGCCTAATTTTGCCCCGGAGAAGGCGCCTCTCCGTGGGGACCACCATGTTGGAGGATGAAAGGCATCTAGCGGAGCAGGCTCGAACTGGCCCGTCTCTGCGAACGGTGCTGGAGGCACTCATGGCACTTAAGGGGACTATTGAAGACCAGACTTGCAGTTTGTTGACTGCGACGGATGGACTCACAAGCCTGAGACCGGATCCTGACTCGACACCTGCGACCCGGCTGCCAGCCCGCTTTTCAATAGACGTTTCGGAGACGTATCTTGACCCGGCGCTGGAAGCAGAGTTTGCCCCTATTGTATTGGATCTACCTGAATATACTGTGCCTGGTCACCCAATGGAACCGTTGGAACCCCCGATTGTGTATCCTTCGGAACATTTACATGTCGTCCCCATTTTGGAACTTTCCACTTTCTATCTTTTGCTGTTTCGGACCGTGTCGACTCCCCTCCCCTGTCGGTCCTTCAAGATGGCGGATGGGGTAAAGCTTGGCTTCGAAGGCAGGGAGGGGCAACATTGGGACCAGCCATCTGCATCGGGACCCGCCGTTCTTTTCTCATCTGTGTACTCCTGTTTTGTAGACTTTTGCAGTATTTTGTGGACAGGGCTTTCCTTAATTGACGACTTCAGTGAATTTGATCGACGGGGCCAGGGCTGAGATTTTTATCTGGGTCTCTCATTGTGGCACTATGTTTAACAGGATGGCTTTTATTGACCTAATGGAGTCCGGGGCGGGGCTGGCTATGACGGGGGAAGGAGACCGGGAGTCCGTAGAAATATGCCCTCCTCCGCTTTCCCTCATCGAGTGGGGTTCTTTGCCTTTTCTTCTCTTTCCCTTTCTTCTATATTTCGGGTTCTGGTTACTGGGCGACAGGCACGCTGCGAGGGGGGGGCCGTAGTCATCAGCAGGGGTGCAGGGTGGGGGGGTGGGGGGATGGGTGTTCGTTATTATTTTTGTTCTATGGCCTCTTTTTCCTTCTCTTCCCTTGTCTTTTCTTCTTTTTCCTTTTCCGGGTTAGTGTAGTGGGTTCGGCTTTCTTACATCCCTGTTTCTACATCTGTACCTTGCCCTTTTTTGAGGTTTTGGTGCTATGGGGCAGACGATAATGATGGCGTAGACGAACAAAAATGTGCTAGCTTATCCTGAGGCCGTATGTCTTAACGCCGTTGACTTACATCATAGCAAGATTATTTTGGACACTTTGTTCTTTTGCTCGCCCCCCTTTGTGATCCGAGACACTGTACGATACCTGATCCCTTCTACTTACTATTATAAAATGAAAACCTCCTATCCTGTCTTCGAATTGAACTGCTTTTGCAACTGATGCGCTTTGTGGATGGGGTTTCTTGCTCCCCAGGGAGGCGGGTTCGAAGTTGGATTATAATAACGTACTGCAACGCTAGCGGCCACCCCTGGGGGTTGTAGGCCCTTGTCTGTAATTGATTGCAAATGTTAAATAAAGGTTATCACAAAAAAAAAGCATCTGCAAGGGCCATGTATGTGTGATGGTGTATCTAGACAAAGTACTGTGCACTTTCTTCTGATCTGTAAACTGTATATGAATTTTCGTAGAACCTATTTAAAACCGCTATTTATTAAGTATGGCGTTCGTACAGTCTTGCAGGCTATGAGTCTTATTTTTAACTTGCAACAAGTCGATGTCTGTTTTTTAACTGCCACGTTTTTAATTTAATCTGGAGAGGTTAGGAAAAGCATGTGCTTTTAAATTATTGTGTCTGTTATATTCCGGTAGTTTTCTTTTATTCTGTAAATAACTGTAATTATTATGCAATGTATGTACTTCGTGCTTTTATGGTCATTTTTTATGCACCGAATAAAGTTTCATGACTTGAATTGAGAGAGGTAGAGTCTAAAGAGAAGGAAGGTAAGGAAAGGCTCCTTTAGAGATAGGAAAACAAGGGTAGATGAATCCATTACTAATTGGTTGTTTGGTTTTAATGTATTTTCCATTGTAATGTTAGAGAAGAAGCCAGAATTGGCTGTAGCCTTGATATCTTATGCCAATAAGATTTTGAAAGCACAAACAATGTATGGTGGGGGGGGGCTGGTTAGATTACGATAGGGACTTTAGATGGGCCAAAGTCGTGATCCGGACATGGGTTGGGACCAGACAGAAGTAAATGTGTGGTTGGAGAGTGTCAATAATAAATCATCCATGAAGCAGCCCTTTTGGACTTTCCAAGGGGGCGTGGGGGACAAAAGGGGGATGTGTTGGGCCTTCAACCGGAAGACGTGCACCTGGCCCCCAGGAGCATGTAAGTTCAAACACGCATGTGCATACTGTGGCCACCCTTCCCATCCCGAGTTCAAATGCATTAAGAAATCCAAAGAGAAAGGGAGAGAGTCTAAGCCCCCGCCCCAACAGTAAGTTACACACACCAGTGGATTTGGGGAGGCTGATTTTCTGGCTAAATCAGTACCCTGACAGGAAGGCAGCCAGGAATTTATTTGAGGGGTTTTCTACAGGTTTCCGCATTCCAGCTCATGGGGTACCCCCAGTGGACTTTTGCAATAATCTTCTGTCAGCACGTAGGCACCCCTCAATAGTTTCACAAAAGGTAGCAAAGAAGAAGGCTCTGGGGCGAGTGGCTGGCCCTTTCCCCCCTCCCCCCACCTTTACCAGGATTTGTCTGTTCACCTATGGGTGTGGTGCCTAAGGAGGAGCCTGGCCAGTTCAGAATGATTCATAACTTGTCAGCCCCAAGGGGGGCGTCAGTGAATGATGCAATTGACCCGTCCCTGTGCTCTGTTACCTATTCTTCCTTTGACTCAGCACTCTAGAGGTTGCGCCATCTAGGGCCCAAGGCCGTTATGGCTAAGACTGACATTGAGTCAGCCTTCAGGCTCTTACCAGTACATCCCGAGGGTTACCACTTGCTGGGTTTCCAGCTAGTCTCCCAATTTCACTATGACAGGTGTATGCCAATGGGCCGTGCGGTGTCGTGTAAGTACTTTGAGATGTTCAGCTCCATGCTACAGTGGATTTTTGTTTTCAGGACAGGGCACAAGGACATAGTACACTACCTAGATGATTTCATGATCCTGGGTCCCCCAGCATCAAGTAAGTGTGGTGAGGCCTTTGGCAAGCTAGTGGAGATGTTTGAGGAACTGGGAGTTCAGTTAGCCCCTGGTAAGACGGTGGGGCTGGCGACTAGCATGTCTTTCCTGGGCATTGAAATAAACACATTAGAGGGTGAATGCAGATTGCCAGCAGACAAAGTACAGGCCTTCTCACAAGCAATAGATTCTGCCCTGGCTGGTCACAAAGTCACGCTGCACCAGCTGCAGGTGTTGGTGGGCCAGTTGAATTTTGCATTGAGAATTATCCCAATGGGGCGCCCATTTTCAAGATCAATCGCACGCGCTATGGTAGGCTTAACTCAGAAACACCATCACGTCCGATTAAAAGCTGAGGTGAGGGAGGACCTGAGGATTTGGCGTTGCTTCCTGGAGGATTTCAATGGTAAGGTGATTTGGCCTGAACCAACTATATCTAGTAGAGACTTAGGCCTGGTCACGGATTCAGCAGGAAGCATTAATTTTGGAGCAGTTTTGGGCTCTCAATGGTGCAGGGGCGACTGGCCATCATCATGGCACGAGAGGGGCCTGACCAGAACATAGCCTTTTTAGAATTATTCCCAATTGTAGTGGCAGTAGAAGTCTGGGCCGAGGTCTTCAGGAACAATTCAGTAATTTTTTGGTCATATAACATGGCGGTGGTAGAAGCTATTAATAGGCAGGGAGCTACTTGCAAACATGTGTTGAGGTTGTTAAAACATATAGTCCTGGCTTGTTAAAAGCTCAATCTGCTTTTCAAAGCTGCACATATTCCTGGTGTCAGGGCCGGCTCTAGGCATGTGCAAGCTGTGCACCTGCACAGGGCCACCAAGCCCCAGGGGCCACCACGCCAATATATATCCTTAATATATTAATCCTCTGAGGATGGATACATATTTGCGTGGTGGCCCCTGGCAGGGATTTGGCGGCCTCCGGCTCTGTTCCACTACTAAACACCCTGACCCCCTCCCCTCTTTACTGGCCTGCGAGCTCCGCCCGGACCCCCTCTTCCGGGCCCCCTACCTACGCTCCTTGCCCAGGGCCACCATGAGCCTAGAGCCGGCCCTGCTGGTGTGGAGAATCTGGCTGCTGATGCTTTGTCTCGCTCCAAGTTACAGGATTTCCGAAGGTATCACCCGCAGGCAGAGGAACTGATGACTGTTTTCCCGACATCTCTGTGGAGATTGGAGCCCCGGTCTAGCAGGGCTAATGGAGCCTCTTTGAGCGAGCGCACTAGAAAGACTTACAATCAACACTGCAAAACATACAGGACATTTTCTAAGCACACGAGCCAGGCAGCGCTTTTTTCAACAGGGGCGCTCTGTGACTTTTTGCTAGCCCTGAGAGAACAGGGGAGGCCAGCTTCTTATGCTATGGCACATGTGACAGCAATAGGTTTCCTTGCCAAATTGGCAGGTCAGCGCGACCCGGGTGCGGCTTTCGTGGTGAAGAAAGCTCTGTCAGGATGGGCTAGGCTGGAAGGTGTTAAGAAGGATTGGAGAAGGCCCTTAGACCTCAATACCTTAAGGGACATTCTGGGAGTGCTGCAGTCAGTGTGCTCGTCTGATTATGAGAGCATCCTGTTTGGTGCAGCATTCACCTTAGCATTTTATTGTGCATTTTGGCTGTGGGAACTGATGGGGCCCTCTAAATCAGACCACACTGGGGGGCTCCAGAGACAGGATACTAACCTGGTCGCAGGGGGCCTGGCGGTGGAGCTAAGGGGATCCAAGACAGACCCTCTGGGGAAGGGGACCACGATTCACTTAGCCCCCGCACCAGGGGCAGGGACTTGCCCGGTGGCCAGGATGGAGTCATACATGGCGATACGGCCACCTGGGCGCAGTCAGGCCTGTTCATATGTGAACAGGGTAAATGCTTGTCGCAGTTTCAATTCAGGGCAATCTTTAAGCACGCGCTGTTGCATCTGGGTCTGGATCCTAGCGAGTACTCCTCACACTCTTTCAGAATTGGGGCAGCAACATGGCGGCAGGTGCAAGCTTACTGGCAGAAGCGGTCAAAAGCATAGGGCGCTGGTCATCGGCCTGTTTTTATGCGCTATGTGCGACCGGAATTGCTTTGAGACAACGGAACTATGTCTTTGACATGACAATGCTGACGTTTCCATTTCTCTTCCTACTAATAGTAAGTCTTTGAAGGTGGTGTGGGTATTCGGACACTCGTTTGTGCGGCGGGCCACGGTGCGGCTGTGGCTGAAGCGGGTGTCGAAACCACCAGGTTTAAAAGGGACATCGTTCCTATGGCGTGGCATGGGCGGCCTGCGAATTCGGCAGTTGCGCGGCTAATCAAAGAAACTAGAGAACGCGAGAGACATCAGTCCCCGGATTTGGTGGTCCTGCATTTGGGCGGTAACGATATGGTGGATTTAGGGCGCATGGCGGTCAGAGAAGCCTTGCTGACAGAGTTTGCCTGGATAGGGAGAGTTTTTCCTAACACTTGCATTGCTTGGTCATGTATGATACCACGCCGGACATGGGCCACTGGAGTCAGATCACGGGCTTTGAACGTTTCACTGAGGCGCCTTAACGGGGAATTGGCCAAGTTGTGCTCAGGCCTGGGCCACTTGTGTCACATCCCACACAGACTGATCTCAGGGGACTTGATGTTTCATCATGATGGCGTTCCTCTGTCAAACATTGGCACAGATGTGTGGATCACAGGGATTTGGTCATTTGTACAGAACTTGTTTGCGGGTGGGGAGGGTGAAGTACCTGTGGGCCCTGGTCACCCTAGTGGCGGAAAAGAGGCCACAGAACATTGATTTGCAGGGGGGGGGTAACGGGAGGCCCGCTTACATACTCCTGAGGCCAGCACTGAGGGGAGAGACGATAAGCTCTCCACAGGGAGAATGGGGACACCGGCTGGGGAGACAAGGGTGCCAGGTCACACGAGCCTCCATGGCAGCCTGGTGGTAGAGGGGTGGGCCCCTGGATAAGACCGACAAGGATCGTGGGCTGGGGGCTCACCGCTCAAGGACACAGGTGGGTTGCGCCTTGCATGGTTCTCAGTTTGGAGATGCGAGCCAGATGGCCCCTTGGTGCTGGAGGAAGTAGTTATTACATAACCGTTGGTCTTTTTGAACAAGTTAGCATACTGGTACATAATAAAATGTAAATATTTGAATTCTGAAATATGTCATTTTTAATTATGATCTTGTCATGTTTATGAATGTTTTGGAAGATTAAATATGGCCGTTTTGACCCACACCCTTGACTGAATAGTGTTTGTGGGCTTGCATGAGGTTGGGGCGGGGTCATGCTGGAAGGTCCAGGCCCTATAAAATTGGCAATTTGGTCACTGTCAAGCCTTAAAAAAAATGGTTATTCAACATGAGTCACGATCCAAATGACATTTTGAATACATTTTTTTACAGTCCAAAAAACTCAATTTGCGGATGAAAAACGATGTCCCCAGACCTTACGCTCTTACCCCAGATTTTTCATCTTTTGATTGTAAATGACTGTTGGATGAGAATTATCACTTTTAAAACTAAAATAAGTGCGTTTAGAGTCATTTTCATGCCCAAAATCTAGCAAAACATAAGCTTCTGAGTAGGAGGAAAAGTCTGTAAAAATAGACACTTTGTTAACTGTGTGGCTTTATAAAGTGGTTATTCAACATGAGGCACGGTCCAATTGACATTTTGAATCATTTTTGTACAGTTCAAAAAATCTATTTTGTGATGAAAAACAATGACCCTGAAGCATAGGAACTTCCTTCAGATGATCAGTAATGGTGATTTTTTCTTTTGACTGTAAATGACTGTTGGACATGAAGGATTGTTTTCGAAACTAAAATAAGTGTGTTTGGAATCATTTTCATGACCAAAATTGACCAAATAGAAAGCTTCAGAATTGGAGGAAAAGTCTATAAAAATGGCAATTTTGGTCACTGTGAGGCCTAAAAAGTAGTTCTTCAGCACGAGGCACGATCCATTTGAAATTTTGACTCATTTTTTGTACAGTCCAAATAAATTCATTTTCGGATAATAAAACATCGCCCCGACCTTACGAACTTTCTCCAGATTGTCAGTAATGGTGATTTTTTAAATGTTTCATCGTTTGATTATAAATGACGGTTGAATGTGAATTATCATTTTTGGAACTAAACTAAGAGTGTTTATAGCCATTTTCATGCCCGAAATCAAATAAAAAATACAATCTTCTGAATTGGAGGAGGAGAGAATAAAAATGGCAATTTGGTCACTGTCATCCCTTAGAAAGTGGTTATACAACATAAGGCACGATCCAATTGACATTTTTAATAATTTTTGGCACAGTCCAAAAAAAAACTCAATTTTCTAATGAAAAACGATGATGCCGTCTGGACCTTACGAACTTTCTCCAGATGGTCAGTAATGGTGATTTTTAATCTTTTGACTATAAATGACTGTTGAATGGGAATTATCACTTTTGGAACTAAAATAAGTGTGTTTCGAGTCATTTTCCTGCCTGAAATCAAATACAAACTTCTGAATAGGACTCTAAAAATGGCAATTTTAGTCACTGTAAGCTCTAATAAAGTCGTTATTCAACATGAGGCAGAATCCAATTGACATGTTGAGCCATTTTTTGTACAGTCGAAAAAAATTATTTTTCTCATGAAAAATGATGACCCCCGACTTTACGAACTTTCATCAGATGGTCAGTAATGGTGATTTCTAAATGTTTAAATGTGTAAATGACTGTAAATGACGGTTGGATGTGAATTATCATTTCTGGAACTAAAATAAGTGTGTTTAGAGTCATTTTCATGCTCAAAATCTAGCAAAACATAAGCCTTTGAGTAGGAGGAAAAGTCTGTAAAAATGGAAATTTTGTTGACTGTGAGGCCTTAAACATTTGTTTTCCAATATCAGTCATGATCCAATTGACATTTTTAATAATTTTTTGAAGAGTCAAAAAAATCTATTTTGTGATGAAAAATTATGACTCGAGGGCTAAGGAACTTTCTTTCTCCAAATGATCAGTAATGGTGATTTTTTGGAAGTTTAATCTTTTGACTGTAAATGACTGTTGGACATGAATTATCATTTTGAAAACTAAACTAAGAGTGTTTGGTGTAATTTTCATGACCGAAATTGAGCAAAATGCAAGCTTCTGAATTGGAGGAAAAGTCTATAAAAATGGCAATTTTGGTCACTGAGAGGCCTTAAAAAGTGGTTATTTAACACCGGGCATGATCCAATTAACATTTGAATCATTTTTTATACGGTCAAAAAAAATCAATTTTCAGATGAAAAACGATGACCTACTGCAATTTCTCCAGATCGTCAATTCATGCATCGTCAATGCATGGAAGTACATCGCATGCAATTACAATGCGGTCGTTAAAACGACTGCGTTGTAAGAACGTATACCAACACATCGCTACATTACAACAACTTGCTGTAGGGGACGCACTGGACTTAAAAATAATATTATTTACTATTCCTACTCCAGTTTGCGCAACAGCAGGGAAGGTGTTGGATTCTAAATCCGAAACACCATTGCGCCCCTACAACAAGTTGCACTCATGACTTGCAAAACAATTGTATGCGTGGTAACAACATGGTTGTTGTAATGACTAAGTTGTAATGGTATCGCGGTTGTGGAGACAGCATTGGCACTGGGCCTCACCACCTGGATAATATCCCCTCTTGCAGTGCCAGGCAGAGTCTCCCATCTCTCAGCAGGGAGGCTTCTGGGCACTTAGGCATATCATCAGCTCTTCCAGGAGAAAGTGCAGTTTCAGTTAATGTTCCCTCACATTTGAGAAGACGGACTATCAAACAGGATCTAGCCCTGGTCACACAGCAGTCTTTTGAGTACTCTGCAGAGCGCTCTGACCCTTGCACCTGAAGGTCTTGAAACTGGAACAATGTTTATACACATTTTTGACACACATGATGTGGATCCATTGTCTGAACCTTCTGAAAAGGTCTATGGTGGTTCTTTTTTTTAGAAGTCCTCCTGCTGTCTATACACAACCTTTGTGTAGGGTGATGCTTTCCACAGCATCAGTAGCACAACACAGACACAGTGAAGTGTTAGGTTTCTGCACCTGTCTGTCATACACCTCTCTAAAGTAGTAAGCAGATTTACACAAAAGGGAAGGACTGCCCTAACATACCAGAAGCTGCATATGATATACAAAGTTGGTGGTGGAAAATAGGGAATTGGCACTCTAAGGTCTTGTCACGTAAGAGTTACGGTTGACGTATGAAATCTGGTATGGTGCACTAAGATAGGGAAAACCGCCAGATCCCCGAATGTGTGGTCAAAATGACTACTAAACATTAAATGCAAAACCTCTGCACAAGTATGATAGTTACAAACATAAATGGTAAATTTATAGATCACAATCAGTTTTTCTTGTGCTTGTTCAAGGTTATTTATTCAAGTTTCTTCCGTAAGCCAAGTCCAATCTGAACTTCACTTTTGCTGATTCTTGGCCGACACGTGTTTTGTCGCTGTTACATGGGATTACCCTGCGACTTCGACTTCTTCAGGGCTAAGGAATTTGTTGTAACTTTATCTTCCCAGTGGTATGTCATCTCTTTAGGAATTCCTTCAGAATTATACAAGAATTTTTGTTTGTATGTACACATGTTATTTGTTCAATTTTATCAGAATACTGTCGTAGTGACTCAAGTGAAGAGAACTGAACAAAGTTGGGTAGGGGGAGGGCCTATAGGGAGTTTAAAGACCTAGCAGTGGCATGTTCCCTTACAAACTGAAAAAACATAGTATGTCACCGGGTCTACACAACAAAAATGTGGTACTAAAAAAAGGTATGTGAGTGAACTTACATCTGAATGATTGTAAGAATAGGTAGGCACCTTGTGAACCCTGACAGGGTACCCATCAGTCACCACTCGGAACCGCCCTTCATCATTTGGGATTCCTGTATTACCATTAGTTAGGAACAGCAAGGGTTATACACTGGAGGTGATGTTGAGCCTCTAATGAACCTAATGCTGTCCTATATGGTAAGAGTCTCACAGGCTGTTCTTAAGCTGGAAAAAGAGGGTGACTGAGTGTGCAGTGCATGAAGTGGAAGTGATAAGTGAAACTAAAATTGGGTGAGGGAGCAAAGAATACCTTTATTCCATATTTTGCTCGCTCCTCCAATGTTAAAAAGCAGTGGGGTAAATTAAACAAATATTTACCCAGATGTATTGGTCAACATGTTTCTGCAAATAATTGGACCACAGAGTCCGTTGCATTCATCAGGACCTTATTAAACAAAAGCTACTGCAATAATGTGAAGTGATAAAAAGTGACTGTAAGTATTAATCTGCGACCTGAATAGAGATCACCTGGATCCTTTAGGTGTCGTCTGATTTTGCAGTCGTTATATGTCACTGGTGAAAAAACAAACATAACAAAGAATAGTAACCACATAGATTTTGTAGGTAATTAGAATGTGTTCAGTACATATATAACCACACAAAAAAGTTTTTTGTCAAAAAATCCTTTTTTAGCTTGTTGTTTTTAAGTCACATGAAGGTATCTAATAGTCTTTCATGGCAGGGTACTTTATCTTACCATTGTAGACAAAGTAGGAGGCTGCGCCTCGCCTGGCAACGGCTCAGGATACGAGGGAAGCACCGCTCTGAAAAGGGGAAGGAAGCAAAGAACAAGGAATGTCACTGCTCCCTTTGTCTGAATACAGGGTATGAACTAGCAAAACGGCCAAAGCCAGAACCAAAGTACAATGAGTGTCATGAATGAATGGCACCTAAACGCTGTGTCCGTATGTCTTCTGTAACACAGTGCCATTTGTTTACATTGGGTGCAGTAAGGTGTTAAATGCTACACACCTGGAGCGCCATCGCGCCCTGCCCCGACAGCCTTCTGGCCGGCGAGTGAACAAGTGGCACCCATACTCTGTGTCAATGCCTTCTACCGCGCAGTGCCCTTCGTTTACATAGAGTGCAGTGAAGTTTTAAGTGCTGCACACACGAAGCACCAGTACCAGAAGACTGCTAGCGTGCGAGTGAACACCTCTCTAAGAGTCGTGTTCACAGTACGATGGGCGAGTAAAGCGGTACGAGATTGGTAGTTTTAGAAGTGAAAAGATGCCATTAGCGTGAAATGCTCACCTGTCCGTCGGTACCTCGTCGCCTTCCTCTGAGCCGATGGGGAGGTAACGAGGTACCGCGGACATACTGGTTAAAAGCATTCCTGAGATTGGTCCGGTTGCGATCACGTGGTATCGGCGGACCAATCAGAGCGCGTCTGTTGTCAATGTCTTAGTAAGACAGTACGCGCGCCGTGATAGGAGGCGGAGAGTCACATGGGCAGACTCTTAATCTCTATCGAGTAGTAGTTACTATGGGAACATTAGTTGTTTATAGACAGAAGCTGCCGATCTTAAACCAGAGAAAACACGGGGACGAAATCCTCTGCATTTTTATCAAATACCCAGATGTTTCATAAGTATAGGTATATGCATCGCAGGGGCTCTTTTTTAATGTCTAGCCCTTGACTAACGTCGATACGTGGATATATTCTAAAACCATAGTAAGGCTGTAATGGCACAGCTAGCTAGAGTGTTTTTAGGTGCAGTATTGGAATACTCAATGAGAATTTTTCAGAAAAGAATTTTGAGTAACTTATTGTGTGACAGTGTTATCAGTAAGTTTTAAGGCATTCTTCATAACTAGACAGCTTGTGGCGTCTCTAATCACTGTCTATATATGAGTGCACAGTTATAGAGTGGACCACGGGATCTCATCATTAAGTCCACTCCTATTAGTTCCCAGCTTAAACACCCACTTTTGTTCTTTGCGCATAAGAAAAGTGGTGTGGTTTGTTACATGTGGCGGGATATATGGCTGTTCAAGGACGGTCCATACAAATGCAGTAGGTTCATGATGTTTCTCGAGGAAGTGATTCGTCAGCTTAGTAGCTTGTCTTTTACGACGAATCGTACTTTTGTGTTCGGAAATTCGGATTTTTACTTTCCGAGTAGTCATTCCGACATATTTGAGACCACACGGACATGTGATCAGATAAATTAAGTTGTCGCTATTGCAATTTGTAAATTTTTCTTGTCTCCATGGTCTACTCGTGCCAATATCCACCTCCATCGATTTAGTAGTTTGGGGGCAGGCTTGGCATGTACCACATGGATGGTGGCCTCTTACAGGTGGTAAATTCCAGATCGTGCCTAGAGCCCTAGGTATGTTGTCCCGTGGTCTTGTGTGGACAATACGATCTCTCAGGTTTGGACCTCTCTTAAAGGAAAACAGCGGTTTCTCAATGGTGTCTTTTCCTGAGTTGAGAATTGACCAATGTTTTTTGATTATTTTCTAGAGGTAATTTGATAGGGTCCCAAACGTGGTGACGCATGTGAGTCTGTTCAGTGTAGGTCTTTCTACCGGTGGTTCAAGGAGGGCCATCCTGTTTTTGTTGCCAGCTCGTTTCATTGACCTTTTGACCAACTTGGGAGGGTATTTGCGGCTTACCAGTTGTTGTTGTAAGGCGCTGTGGAGTGTGTCACATAGCCTTCTCTGGTTGAACAATTCCTCTGTACTCTCAAAAATTGTCCATATGGAAGATTTTCTTTGAGAGATCTGGGGTGGTGGCTGTCGAAACAGAGTAAAGAGTTTTTGGCCATCGGTTTTTTATAAAGTTCAGATTGTAAACCTTCCGGGGTGGAGAAAATCTTCAAGTCCAGAAATGCAATGGCAGTTTTGCTCACTTCTACAGTAAAGCGTAAAAAATTATTTCTGCTATTGAGCCAATGGTGAAAAGTCATCAGGTCTTCAATTGTCCCTCTCCAGATTACCAGTATGTCATCGATATACCGCTTCCATATGATTATGGAAGCGATATACGGATTGGTGTCATTCAGGATGTGCTCCTGTTCAAAATGATGAACATAAAGGTTCGCCAGGCTGGGGGCGAAAACGCTCCGCATACTGGTACCGGAAGTTTGGAGATACACTGTTTCTTCGAATCTGAAAAAGTTTCTTTTCATGGCTATGGTGGCGCAGTCTCAGGAATGCTTTTAACCAGTATGTCCGCGGTACCTCGTTACCTCCCCATCGGCTCAGAGGAAGGCGACGAGGTACCGATGGACAGGTGAGCATTTCACGCTAATGGCATCTTTTCACTTCTAAAACTACCAATCTCGTACCGCTTTACTCGCCCATCGTACTGTGAACACGACTCTTAGAGAGGTGTTCACTCGCACGCTAGCAGTCTTCTGGTACTGGTGCTTCGTATGTGCAGCACTTAAAACTTCACTGCACTCTATGTAAACGAAGGGCACTGCGCGGTAGAAGGCATTGACACAGCGTATGGGTGCCACTTGTTCACTCGCCGGCCAGAAGGCTGTCGGGGCAGGGCGCGATGGCGCTCCAGGTGTGTAGCATTTAACACCTTACTGCACCCAATGTAAACAAATGGCACTGTGTTACAGAAGACATACGGACACAGCGTTTAGGTGCCATTCATTCATGACACTCATTGTACTTTGGTTCTGGCTTTGGCCGTTTTGCTAGTTCATACCCTGTATTCAGACAAAGGGAGCAGTGACATTCCTTGTTCTTTGCTTCCTTCCCCTTTTTGGAGCGGTGCTTCCCTCGTATCCTGAGCCGTTGCCAGGCGAGGCGCAGCCTCCTACTTTGTCTACAATGGTAAGATAAAGTACCCTGCCATGAAAGACTATTAGATACCTTCATGTGACTTAAAAACAACAAGCTAAAAAAGGATTTTTTGACAAAAAACTTTTTTGTGTGGTTATATATGTACTGAACACATTCTAATTACCTACAAAATCTATGTGGTTACTATTCTTTGTTATGTTTGTTTTTTCACCAGTGACATATAACGACTGCGAAATCAGACGACACCTAAAGGATCCAGGTGATCTCTATTCAGGTCGCAGATTAATACTTACAGTCACTTTTTATCACTTCACATTATTGCAGTAGCTTTTGTTTAATAAGGTCCTGATGAATGCAACGGACTCTGTGGTCCAATTATTTGCAGAAACATGTTGACCAATACATCTGGGTAAATATTTGTTTAATTTACCCCACTGCTTTTTAACATTGGAGGAGCGAGCAAAATATGGAATAAAGGTATTCTTTGCTCCCTCACCCAATTTTAGTTTCACTTATCACTTCCACTTCATGCACTGCACACTCAGTCACCCTCTTTTTCCAGCTTAAGAACAGCCTGTGAGACTCTTACCATATAGGACAGCATTAGGTTCATTAGAGGCTCAACATCACCTCCAGTGTATAACCCTTGCTGTTCCTAACTAATGGTAATACAGGAATCCCAAATGATGAAGGGCGGTTCCGAGTGGTGACTGATGGGTACCCTGTCAGGGTTCACAAGGTGCCTACCTATTCTTACAATCATTCAGATGTAAGTTCACTCACATACCTTTTTTTAGTACCACATTTTTGTTGTGTAGACCCGGTGACATACTATGTTTTTTCAGTAGTGACTCAAGTGACATACTCACAGCTATACTCGCAGGAAATTAGGAGGGAACCTTAATATAAGATGACAACTATAGCAACGATTGAAAAACATAACTACTAACTGAAACCCTTTCGGGTTGGAATTATCACTGAAACCAAGTCAGGGAGTATAACGCGGTTATTTCCGCTGCCAGTTTAGAGACCTCAACAGTCTTCAACTAATATGCTGATACTGCCCGCAATTTCTTTATACTTAGAAACTTTGTGATACAGCTCTCAGGTATCGTATCTTATCTACTGATATGAAATGCCCCTAAAATTTGAATACATATCTTATTTAGCATGTCAGCACTTGGCCTTGACAACATGAGGGTGCACTACAGCAATTATTCTACTAAGCACAATCTTGATGCATGCATGCTCACAACTGCACCTTGCCCACTTGAGGAGAGTCCCAGTGGGGATATCAGGATAAACAATTGTGTTTAAAACCTGTTTGATGACTAGGTTTACGATTAAAAGGGGTACTACCCCATAATTTGCAACTATCTGTTTTGTATGGTATTCTTCGCATGGGTTTCCACCAACAAACACCGCAGTGATCAAAAGCCTGAGCATGCCACTTGAGTCACTATGACAGTATTTTAATTAAATTGAACAAATGACCCGTGTACGTATGAGCAAGTGTTCTTGTATATTTCCTTAGCCCTGAAGAAGTTGTTGGGTAATCCTATGTAACAGCGACAAAACACGTGTTGGCTAAGAATCAGCAAAAGTGAAGTGCAGATTGGTCTTCGCTTACAGCAGAAACTTGAAAAAATAACCTTGAAAAGCACAAGTAAAAGTAATTGTGATCTATAACTTTACCATTTATGTTTGTAACTATCATACATGTGCAGAGGTTTTGCATTTACACCAGAAACTGCAGTCCAACTCCTAACCCCTACCATTAGGCAAATAGCAGTGCTCAGGAATTACTAATTAGCAGTCCCTTTTTTCATTTCTTGTAAAAAGGGCAACACAATTGCTAGCTGAGCATCCAATGATGCAAACAGAATGTCCTTATTTGAAAGAGGAATTGAAACTGGAAAGTTAAGAAGATTCAGTGGCTGGGCATTTGGATAAATAAGCCTGATTCTTTTGTCACCACTACCTCTGTCCTGAATGCGACGTATATCACTATTCACCTCCCTTAATAACAAAAGTCCTGATGGAATTTCTAAAGGTAGCATGGTCTCCATCCTACTCAATTCAGCAACTGGATTGCCACCATCCATCCACTGGAGTGCAGGCATTACACTTTCACTGTCTGGAGAAGTGGTCCTCATCCTCAAGTGTGTGCTATGCATAGCCAGGAGCGTCCAAAGTGGATTGTACTGGCTTCTGTAGGCAGGTTCTTACTCATACACAGATTCCTACTACCGTCTAGTTTACACTCTGAAACGTTTTACATAAAAAGTCTCCATGGGCTAATCCTCACATGCAATAGTATCTAGTTCAGTGCTTCTCAAATGTTAAGAATGACAACCCAATTTTTAGAACGACAGCCTTTCACAACCCAACTAGCTTTAATGAACATAAGGCAGGTGATTTTTAAGAAACAACATATTTTCCAATGAAACGACGACTAAATTAGCACAGACATACAGTTTTACTGATAAAACTATATTGCACACAAACAATATCGTGTGGAAATCATGTTTCGGTGAATCGTTATAGTTTGAGCATTATCAAATATATTAATTTGTTTTGATCCTGTTATAATCTTTCTTTCTATCATACTTCAGAATTACCAGAAACATGTGCTTCATTTTTGCTTTCCTAACTGCTGAATGTGTACAGCTGATTTACAGGTATTTACATTTTGTTGTGTGTTACAAAAAAATGGACACCACAAAGTCTTTTATTACACACTGTCTGTACCCAAACAAGATCATTCAATTTACTTTTCTTTCTGGACTGCAAAGTGAGAGGAGTTTGTAAACAACAATCCCCATGCAAAAAAGAAAGATTTTGTTAAAAAGATAAAATTCAAAGTCTGCACCAAAAACTGGCTCACAACCCAGAGTTTGGGAAACACTGATCTAGTCCATATCTAGAGAGATGAAGGAGTTCTTGCATCACCATACTATCATGCATATTCACACATCTCTACTATTCTCAGTCAAATAGGTTAGTGGAAAGAATTAACTAGTTCATCAAATAAAGTCTCCAGCTTGTCTCCAAAGACAAACTTGATGCCTCAATCAACTTATACCCATGAGAAATGCAACCAAAAGACAGCAGGAGCAGTGCATACAAACAGCCCATAAAATAAAGTGAAAACACAATATGGCTACTAAAAGTGTTAGCCTGTTTCAATTGTGAAGGGGATACACCCATTTCAACTCTATAACAGGAGTCTGATTTGCTCAGCAGAGATTAAATGTTTCTCCATTTAGAAAGAGCACTGGGGTGTAACAAAGTTTACACAATCTGTCATTGAACAGAAATTCCAAGGGCTTCTTAGTTTCCCAGAATTCCATTGTTAAAGTATACCGCAGGGGTCTTGGTCCAAGAAATTCAATACTGTTGAAGAAGATATGGAAACTACCTTGTTTGCACGTTGGTTGATAAAGATGTTTGTGAATTGTCTATGTGTACTTTATCTAATTCTTTAATTTAATTTATCTAGAACACTGCTCCTCCCCAAAGCGATATCCTGGCACTAGGGCTGACATACAAAATGCAATGGTTAGTAGAAAGCTTTTTTTTGAGTAAATGATGGACTACTTAAGAAAAGTTGTTAGCCTCTTGCAGAATGGGAGGAGCTTCGAAATCTTCCTCAAATAGAGTGTAAGGGCATTCCAATGAGTATCCGTCAAGTAGGAAAAGCAGTGACCCCCATCTGAGGTTGATTAATTTGATTCTGCACAAGAGTGTTTTTGCTGGTAGACCAAAGATTCCCAGTTGGTATATATCTCCAGACATTGATCCTAAGGACCAGAGTGAGAGCGCCCATGCCACAAACAGCCCCAACAGTATGGCAGAGTAATTTAAACACCACCGCTTCCCCATTGGTAGCCAGTGAAGCTTGCACAGACTTGCTGAGGCAGAGTCCCTAGAGGAGCTACAAGAATTAGTCTTGCAGACAAGTTTTGCGTGCTCTGCAGCTTGGAAAACAGATAATCATCCATTCCTAAATATAGTGAATTACTATAATCCAGACGACTGACTATCAGAGCATACACAATGATCTTCCTACTGCTATAGGGCATCCATTTTAAGATCTTCGGGATCATCCTTAGTAGGCGAAACCACATTCCACAAACATCATTAACCTGGTCGCTCATAAATAGAGTTTCATCAATAATGATGCACAGGTTTCTAGCAGATTTGGCAGGTGTTGGGGCAGTGCCCAGTAAACTGGGCCGCCAGGTGCTATTCCAAACTGAGTTTGCTTTTCCAAACAAGATGACCTCTGTTTTGCCCCATTTATATTTAGGTAGTGTTTTTGCATGCAGCAATACACCTCCAAAAGGCAGCCCATTAGGCTTTCCTCACAGATGTCCCCATCTTTCCCCACTGACATAAGTTGTGAGTCATAAGCATATGATCAGGGCACAAGTCGGGGTCCACGCGGGTGGACGGCGTCCCCTCACTTCTTTTAAAGGGTGGATGCCGTCCACCCTGCCAAGAAGTTGGGCCTCACTAAAAAAGATGCTGAATTCGTCCCGGTGTAATTTCCAAAACACCGGGATGCATTCAGCAGCGCCTGCATGTTGTTGTCTGCTTTCGATCACAACTGCAGGCAGGGACGGGCTCTCTTTATTTCTGACTCCTGCTGGGATACTCGGCCATAACAAAGGCTGAGTCTCAGGGGTCATCAAGCCTCCTTTTGTTGGAGTTTCCTGCAGTCAGGAGCCTCACACCTGATGCAAATGCAGCAGAGGGGAAGCAAAGGCTTGCACCTTGTTAGCACTTCACACACACTTAAGGCAGCCATTCACTTTGTTCAGGCTCTGTTTAGGAGATTTGCATGCACTGTTAGAAGGTCAGATGTGTTGATCTTTCCCAGGATTTGCATAAAATAAATTGCATTTATATACGCTTATTACCCTTGAGGAGGCGTTGTAATAATTTAAATACCACTATTTCTCTTAAAGCACTATGGCTATAGAAAGCTTAACACTGACAAAAGGTAACATTGTTTTATGTGTAGCGTACAAAAGTGTGAATCTTCTGCCTAAATCAGGAGGGTTTCCCTGTATACATGAAATGCTAAAATGTACTCATGATCCACCTGCTAAACATATATGGGAGGGCTTAAGATCTGATGTCACTTCTTGTGATGCCAGTTCCTGTGATGTCACGTGCTGTGATGTCACGCGCTGTGATGTCACACGCTGCGATGTCACGTGCTGCGATTCCACTTGCATACTGAGTTACTAGGTTAGTCCCCCACTTATTTTTTTAGGACGTGTGCCCTGCATATGATATGATTTCTAGTCCCCATCTCCTGACGACGTCCGCCAGAGGAGCCATGTACACGTTAAAAAGTGTCAGGCTCAGGGCCGATCCCTGGGAAACACCACAAAGTACGGTTGTCTCATCAGATGTGTATGGCTGCATGTAATTTGCCTTCGTAGATCCCGTCAAGAAGGTGCCAAACCTTTTCAGAACCTTAGAATGTGTCCTAATATCTGACAGGCGGTTTAGTAAAACGCGTGCAACACTATATCAAATGCAGATGGAATATCGAGTAAAATTAGGGCAGTAGACTTGCCCTCATCGACCGCATGTCTAATGCTGTCAGTAACTGATAACAGCATGGTTTCAGTAGTTACCAGCCCTAAATCCACTCTGCGAATAGTCTAATAACTGACTTCTTTTCAAATACTTGGTTAGTCTCAAATTCTCCAGAATCTTCCTTGGGGTGGCAGCTTTTTTCTGTGGTGTGTGGGCAGGACATGTTCAGCTCAGTACGTGAAAATCGAAGTTCACTTAATCTTTGTGTCTGTGCATTACCGAAGAATTCAAAACTGCAATTGGGTGGTGGTCGATGGACTGCTAAGCTAGTCCCCCTGTAAGGCTGCCATCCCTTTATTAGTAAAAAGATAAAGGTCCACTGAAAGGACCTGCCAGCACAGATGGAGGAGGGAGTGTTGGTCCCTGTCATCAGAAATGATACCAAGTAGACTAATATTGCGAGAGGAGTGGTGAGGTGGAGGGAGCCAGCCTCTAGTAGCAGAGATGAACCTAAGCTTGATAGCCCTGCCAGCAGGGAAATACGGTCGAGACTCGAACATTCCGCTAGCAGAGATGAGCGCTGCTGAAACCCAATAGAAAACATGGTTTTGAGACTGCTAATCTGTCAACATCTGGAACTGAGACCAAAGCAGAGGGAAACAATGAGAAAGAGGACGCTGAGTCCGGAGGGACACCAATGAGACTGTCGCACTCGACCACGAGACTGAGGTGAGAGGGACCCCTGGAATCAGTAACGGGGCCCTGGAGAGAGAGAAGGGGGCCGCACTTCTGCCTTCCCATCACATCCCTCCTGGACTCATACAGCTTTTCCGATTAATTTCTCACTAAACAGCAACGCCATTTTGTAGTGTTGTCGTAGTGGTCTTTAACCTACATCCTCCATCTTGACGGTCTTTCTGGCGCAAATGGACTTACTGGACAATGCGTGACCCTGGACTGCGCCTTGTACCCCCTTAACCCTGGTAAAATGGAATCCTGAGAAAATCTACTATTTGTATATATATATGTATATAGAGATAACTCTAACCACTCGTATATGTAGTAGACCCTTGTACTCACTACCATTCCTATGTGATTCTTAGAGTTTATCCATTTGTATCTCTCCTTGAGTGACTTTACAACTTGTACATTTGCAGTTTTTAGGTCTCGCCTGTCGATGCACATGCGCATCGAGCAAGGCGAGAGTATTGGCACTTATCCACTCTTTATCCACACTGCAAGGAATCGTGGCGATTCCTTGCAGTGCACGAGAAATTTAAGCTCAATGCGCATGCGCATTGAGCTTAAATGCGCGTGCACATGCCCCCAGCCACCTGCCTTGCCTACTCTCTCTCACAGCCTCCCCCAGCTCCGCCCCCTCACTACTTGATTGCACGGCCGCTAGGCCGTGCCTCCCCTACTCTCCTCCCCCCTCCTCCTCTCCTCCCCTGCCTGCCTGCCGCTAGCCTTGCCTACTCTCTCTCACAGCCTCCCCCAGCTCCGCCCCCTCACTACTTGATTGCACGGCCGCTAGGCCGTGCCTCCCCTACTCTCCTCCCCCCTCCTCCTCCTACTCTCCTCCCCTGCCTGCCTGCCGTGTGTCTCTTTACATGTCTTCCCTCTTTGTTCGTGCTCTCAGCGTGTATCAAAGTGACATGAGCTCTGAGCTCAGTTTCCTTAAGAGTCACAGTGCATGAGAGCCAAGTTTACCTTGATCAGTGACAGTCGCGTTGGCACAGGATATAGGCCGCTCACAAATTCAGTGCGCCCGCTACTGGGTTGAAATTGGGATACAGGCGCACGCCATTTTGGATTGGTCTACTATCAGGCCGAGACCCGCTGACAGCCAGGAATGTTGGAGAACGCTGATAATGGCTGTGTTTGTGGCTGGTCCCACCAGCACGTGCACGATTTGGTCACTTCCTGTTATTCTCTGGCCACATAGACGTCATCCTGGTGAAAGCTGTGACTGTGTACAGGACAGGCTCGTGCTCCGCCACCAGCAATCTGTGCTCCGAGCTCCCAGGCGGCCGCGCCGTGGGGATAATTTTGAACAATAATACACACATCCTCTCTTCATTGCAGTGGCGCAGGCCGCCCTGGGCCCACTGATTGCAGCCAGGCCCGGGTGCCTTTCGAAGCGTTAATGGCTGTTGACAGAATACAGACTGTGTTTGCGACATCTGCTTGCTTGGCTGTGAGCAAGGGTTGTTATTTTTTTTTTTTGCCTTGGTCTCCTCGCGTCATCAAGGTTGTGGTGAAAGGAACCGCCCACCCCTGATATGGAGTTAAAAAGCTCAATTGGAACCAAGGGCTCCTCTTCAGCAGGCAGGTAATGAGGGTAACCATGGAAACCCACCAGAGGAAGTGTATTCTGGCAGGAGGACGTTAATCCCCTCAAGGGCATACGAAGGACATCTGGACTTTGCGGGCACTCGGCAGAAATGTGCATTTTAGTTTAAAAAATTACCGCTGTAAGAAACGCCCATCTGTAAAAACTGTGTCCAGCGTTGGAGACACAAGGTCAACTTTAGTCTACACAACACCGTGCATTTAAAATAACAGAAAAGAAAAGAAGGGCCAGTGGAAACTGTCAGCGACGTGTCATTTAAAGCAGCTTTGGCATTAAGATGTCCGCCCTCATTCTAAGCACCGACCGTGGTAGCACCAGCAGATACGACAACAGAAACAGAGGCATTCGCTGCCGCGCCAAAGATCACACGGTTTGGCAAAGCGGAGAAAACACGAGGACCGAACCGAAGAACTAGACAATGTAAGCCTCACCCTCACTCACTATCAGCCCCTCACCCTCAACCCCTCACCCTCACTCACCCTCACTCACCCTCAACCCCTCACCCTCACTCACCCTCACTCAACCTCACCCTCACTCACCCTCAACACCTCACCCTCAACCCCTCACCCTCACTCACCCTCAACCCCTCACCCTCAACCCCTCACCCTCACTCACCCTCACCCTCACTCACCATCACCCTCACTCACCCTCACTCACCCTCACCCTCACTCACCCTCAACCCCTCACCCTCACTCACCCTCAACACCTCACCCTCACTCACCCTCAAACTCAACATACATACATACATACATACATACATACCCTCACTCACCCTCAACCACTCACCCTCAACCCCTCACCCTCACTCACCCTCAACACCTCACCCTCACTCACCCGCACTCACCCTCACCCTCACTCACCCTCACTCACCCTCACTCACCCTCACCCTCACTCACCCTCACTCATCCTCACTCACCCTCACCCACCCTCAACCCCTCACCCTCACTCACCCTCACCCACCCTCAACCCCTCACCCTAACTCACCTTCACTCACCCTCAACCCCTCACCCTCAACCCCTCACCCTCAACCCCTCACCCTCACTCACCCTCAACCCCTCACCCTCACCCACACTCACCCCCACTCACCCTCACACTCACCCACCCTCACCCTCACTCACCCTCACCCTCACTCACCCTCACTCACCCTCAACCCCTCACCCTCACCCACCCTCAACCCCTCACCCTCACTCACCCTCAACCCCTCACTCACCCTCACTCTCAACACCTCGGCCTCACCCTCACTCACCCTCAACCACTCACCCTCAACCCCTCACCCTCACTCACCCTCACCCGCACTCACCCTCAACCACTCACCCTCACTCACCCTCACTCACCCTCACCCACCCTCAACCCCTCACCCTCACTCACCCACCCTCAACCCCTCACCCTCACTCACCCTCAACCCCTCACTCACCCTCAACCCCTCACCCTCACCCACACTCACCCCCACTCACCCACCCTCACCCTCACTCACTCACCCTCACTCACCCTCACCCTCACTCACCCTCAACCCCTCACCTCACCCTCAACCCCTCACCCACCCTCAACCCCTCACCCTCACTCACCCTCAACCCCTCACCCTCACTCACCCTCAACCCCTCACCCTCAACCCCTCACTCACCCTCACTCACCTTCACCACCTCACCCTCACTCACCCTCAACCCCTCACCCTCACTCACCCTCAACCTCATGCTAAAGATTTACAAAAAAACCCATAAACAATTCTAAAAGCACTAACTCTAATGCTGCGAGACCTATTGCATTTCTAATGCTTGTTTCATTTGTATCTCTTCCCTGTGTGACTTTACAACTTTATTTGCAATTTTTTCCCTGTTTGTATCTTTTATGTAACTCATGTACTCCTAAATCCTTATGTATCGCAACTGGTTCGTTTGTAAAGCGCTCTGACACCTTCGGGTAATGTTCGCGCTGTAGAAATTCGCATTAAATAAATAAATAAATCAATAAAAAACGAGGCAGAAAAAGAAGGCGAGACTGCGGCTCCCTGCTAACAGAGAGAGGATTCCAAGACGTGCCATTTGCCAGAATGGTGATGTTAGCTGTGAAGTTTTGGTATAAAATATTTTGGGACTGAGTGAGGTTAAGGAAAGGGGGGTAGAACTACGCTCTGGAGTTCTAACCATTTGCGCGCAAAAAGACGGAACACTGGCAATGGGCAATAAAATATAAGGCTCGAGCCCGACAGGAGCAGAAAAGGGTATTCCGCCATGCGAAAAGGGCACTGTTGAACTGAGCGCCGATATGCCAGAAAACAAGCTGCGGTCGGACACCGGAGTTGGGAGGCTGCGGGAGAGTCCACTGAGGGGAGGGGAGGAGAGGAGGAGTGCGCCGGGGATGCGGAGGGAGTGCACTGCGCTGTAGGGCGGTGCTCGGTGTTGTGTAGCAGAGCGGACTGGGGGTGGAGGGGTGGTGTTCAGGGTCGTTAGCAGGCCGCACTGGGGCCTGGGGGCGGTGCCAGCAGACCCAGTGGCCGGGGTCCTCTTCGAATGAGATAGGGAGTAGTGGCCGTCAGGCGCGGCTGAAGGAGGCCGTTCGCCGCCGCTCTGACAGTGCAGCTGCCTGGCAGGGAGGGGGCACGCGGAGAGCAGCGCATGCACGCGAGGCGCTCCGGCGGGGGGAGCGGTCCGGGAGCCGAGGAGACTCCGCCCATCCCCAGGAGGGGCAAGGCGGCCGCCTGGTTCCTAGGCTTACTTTGCACAGGGCGTCTAGCGGCCGGCGCTGGAGCTGGCCTCACGTCGCAGCGCTTCACCCCACCTGCTCCCAGTCACGCGGACTCCGGCGCCTCTTGCTTCTTCACACAGACACCGCTGCCCTGCCCCACAGAGGGACCGCCTCGGACCTCCAGGACCCTGGGAGTGCAGTCCAGCTCTCCACAGAATGTGCCGCCGCCGCCCGGGCACTGGAAGCCCTCGGACTCCTGCGAGCATGAATCCTGGCTGGTCTGCCCCACAGTGCAGCAAGCACTGACCCTCTCCTCCCTATGGTGTGCCCTGAAACCACTCCATGCATATCGCTGTGAACACACTGGCACTGCCCCCCAAGCAGTGCTGACGAATGGGCACCGGCAGTAGGATTTGGGGTTACTCTGAGCCAGCAGGGTGGCTGCTGGTAAAGGTAAAACACGGATTGCTCCTGACTACTTGCAAGTTGAGCCCAAGCCCCCTGTGGCAACGGCTGTGGAGAAAATGCGGGCATTTACATTACACCAAATAAACAACAGACAGTGCAGATGAAGATAGCCCCCAAACCTGCCTTTGCATAGCCGGAGCCTGCCCCCAGTTTGCTCTCCTCCACCTGCTCAAGGTATTACCCTCCCACTCCACCGCTATTGGACTTCTGCCCTGTTTGGATTCTTTCTGGTTTATCCCTTTTCCAGGTTGCCCAGGCCCATCTCTGCCTAGGACTGTGGCGCTGTGTGATGGGAGTGGCATAGTAAGTATCTTGAAGCCCTTGCCTGGCATTCGCATTGGCAGGTGCTGCACTGCCAGGGGCTGAGTTTGGCCGCGGTACCAACCAGGAAGTAATTCGAGATTATTCACATTGGGACGGAATGGAACCAAAACAAACGCAAACGAAGAGGGGATCTAAGAGAATGTCTTGGACTGAGGTCTGCTGTGGAGCAGCGGGGGTGCTGGACCACCTCTGCTTGAGCCTCTTCCTTCTACTCGTCTTAGCTGGAACAAGCAAAGCAGCTCTAGATGATGAACTCCAAGCAGAGGTACGGTAGCCTGCAGGCGGCTGATGCGCGCAGTGTTTGTAAACCATGGTGTAGGAGAGGCCGAAGAGAGTCACGGTCAAAAAGTCTTTCTTATTCTCCAGGGAGTCATTGTAATTCATGTTCCACTGTATCATGCCTTCCAGGTCTGTAGCCATTGGGGGTGGGGGCATTTGAGTGCTCGGACAGCCCATATTTATCTTTGCTCCCCCCCCCCCCATGACCGAGGCAGCTGGCACAATATTTAAAGATGCACGATTTCAGAAGGTGATTGAGCAATAAAAATGCTTTTAGTTTTTGATCATATCCTGTTAGGTTTGCTGCTTGTTCCAAGACCTATTAAATGTCAGGCTATGCCTTCTGACAAATTGCGTGGAGATGTTGACTTTTTTTTTTCTGTGACTGCAAAGTGAAAGGATTTTTTTAAAGTGAGCTATGTGACCATCTCACTGGGGTACAGACTGGGGCACTGGAATTATGCGACGAGGGGGGGGGGCTATATTTTGCGGTAATATTGACTGAGTTATGTGGCAAGTGAAACCAAATTATGCAGCTTAATGTGGCGCATTGTGTGATATCACTTAATTATTTTATAATTTCCCACGCCACGGCACAGGTTTCACTTCATTAGTACCAGTTCCACATCCAAATACAGCTATAAATAACTGAAAGGTGACCAGTCAGAATGAGGTTGAGAGCACACTGCCTCACATCCAAGCACTCAATTTTCACTCATGCATCATGGTAAATGCAGTACATGATAACACTTACTTAAATAGTATTCTTTAATTTTTCACCCATGTTATAAGTAGGCTGGGTCTCACGGGTGCTGGGCACTTGCAGTTTTTTAAAGGGGGCTCAAAACGGGTCTCTTTCGGGCTCTGTTTTGTGCCCTAACACAGGCAGTCCATCTTTTCCAGACTGCAGTGACAACAGGCACATCGATGTGCGAGTACTCACACCGCTCACTTCTCACTAGTGGAGAAGTTACGGCATGACATCATGCCAAGTGAGCGTTGTAGGTGAAGGGAAGTCCTTTAAAGAGAGTCATTTTCTCTCTGGATTTCCCTTCTCTTTTTGAAACTCAGGAGCAGCAACATTGTCGTGGTGTCACCAGGGCAAGTGGAAGCTTTTTCAATATTATATACAAGCCATAGTTGCTGTTATTTATCTTATGCAACTAACAACCATTGACAAGCCAATAGTCCTGACTTGTTGTAGGTATGATGTTACTTGTATCAATTATCTGGATGCAATGACAGACACAGCAAAATAGAAGTCAGGCGGCGCACTATGCTAAGCACAGATTTCTCGCTTACGTGTTTTAAGCCACGCCCTTAATTACATTGGCCACGCCCCTTTGAGAGACCCCAAGTTTTTTTCATCCCACTTAAAACCCTGGCGAGCCTGTGCTGTGTAATTCTAGATATGCGTTTCTGGAATAATTCCTTCATTAGTAGAGAGCAACAAGTTATTTTGGGGGTGCTGGAAATTCTGCCCAAAGTCTTTTCAGGTCTCGTACCACTCATCAACACAAGCTTGTCAGCTCAGTCAGTAGCTCAAGGGAGCCTTTTCACACAGTAGGGTGGGAGCAAACTGCCTCATGTCCCAGCGTTTTTATTAACATTTGAGCTGGAAACAAAATTTGTTTTTTGTTAAAATCTGTAGATTATGCAGCAAATTATGTGGGAAACGCGTCAAACGCGTAATTATGCGTTAAACGCTGCAGCTGCAAAATCACATAATTCCCGTTGCCTTGCGAACAGCGAGTGCGAAAAAGAAATACAGTAGGATGACAGTTTGTTTCTAATTCCCCCAAAAAATGAATACCTGTCAATGAACTGTACAAATATTTCAACATATACCAGCAGTTATGAAACACAAATCATATTTTGTTTAATAATTCTGAAGTCTTATGGGGAAAAAAGATTATAATAAGATCAAACAAATCTTGGTGATTAACAAATGTTAAATATTGTGTTGCACGTTTGTATAGCACTTATTACCCTTATGTTTGGCACAGAAGCACTTACCTACATGGGCAGCAAGCTATGCAATATAGGGTGGTGTGTGGTTGGAAGGGTGTTGTCTTTCATTTGTGAGCCTATGTGGGAAATGTTTCCATGTCGTGCGTGATGATCACCCATGTATGGTTATTGTGTTACAAGATGCATCACATAGCAGTGTGGTGGATAATGAGCTGTGGGAGACACAGATGCGCAGCTTATGGTTTTTCAGTGCGCCAGCAGCTTTGACCAGGTGTACTGGTGCCCTACATGGTGTTTCTTATGATATAGTTTGCTTCGCTGGTTACTGCACTGAGTTGTCCATTCCAGAAAGTTTGGGTACAGGTCTGGGGCTGAGGTGGCGTTGTTGGAGGAGGAGAAAAGTGGAGAGATCTGCTGGGATGTGCATTGTTACTATCTTCTCATATCTGAAAGGCATTGTGAGATGTGAAGTATTGGCCATAGTGTATAGATATTTGGGACCTGCAATCATGGACTAAATTAAAGTCCTCTGATTGACCAACAGTGTAGACCGCGCTCTTCAGTTATTCCATGTCTGTTCATTTGGTGATGGCTGGGTGATTCTGTACTGGTGATGGACAACCCTCATAGCATATATGTCTTATGTGAATGTAAGAGGTGTAAGTTACAGTTGGCTGCTGATAGCTGAGTGTCATGGAATAGTATGGGCCAGAAATGTTATGCATGTACTTACATAATTACATAATACCCCAACAAAGCATAGGTCAGCCTGATTTAACTTACCAGTTTATCGAAAGTAGTTTATTGATTGGGTTATTTTCAATCTGTGGATTGTAAGCTAAAGACTGAGCTTGAGGGTGCAACAGTCTTTTAAGGTTCTGTTGCCAGGATGGGTGGTGCTTTAGCTGTCACGGAAATAGCCATTTTTAGGTTGAGCATTTGAGACCTCTTGTATATTCTTTAGTATATACTTATATGTGTATGTACATTGTGGGCTCTGGAGATCAGCCCTAGGACTTGTCTGCTTCCGCATAGGGACATTTTTTTTCTGTTCAACTGCCTCTGTTTAACTGTCTTGATGGAAAACGACCAGTGGAGATCGGTAAAACACCAGAATTGCTTTCTGCTGAGGGACTTTCTTTTTTTCTTTTTCTGGCTGCTGCCTCTATTTAACTTTTTTGATAGAAAACGACCAGCAGAGGTCAGTAAAATACCAGAATCCCCATAGCATTCTCTAGATTCCAGTCCATAGAAATTGTCTTCCACAGGCACCCGTAGACAATAATATTTTTTTTAAATCTTGTATTTTCAGTGTTATGACCACCGAAGGCCCTGATTTTATATTGAAAACAGAGCTTTAGACTATACCATTTACAGCTGAAAGGCAATATTTCTCTCCATGTGTTCCCATGCCTAGTGTATCTCGCAGTTTGGTGCTTACTTTCCCTCCATGGTACAGAACATTAGATGTTTCAGCACCCAGGCTAATGTGCTGCATAGCTAAATGCATATAAGGTCCCCAAGGCAAGTCTGATTGCATTGCAAAGGCTTGTTTCAGGTGTGTTTTGAAGTTTACATGCTCCTGGATGCATCAAATGCTGGCTGATAGGGAGTTGCAGAGCTTGGTGGCTTGTACTGAGAAAGCAGTGGCTCTTACGGATTTCTTATGGTAAGGTGGTTTGATAATAAATGGTGCAAACCTGGAGCGCAGTGTCCTGATTTGTTTGTATTGCTTGAATTTAGCTTGTAAGTATAGTGGTCCTTCTCCTTGGAGGTTCTGTGAACAATGGAAAGCGCCTTTAAAATTGCTCTTCTGTCTATAGGTAGCCTGTAGAGTGATTGCAAGACTGAAGTTATGTGTTCTTTTGGATGAAAGCAAAGAAGGAGTCTTGTAGCAGCATTTTGGATGAGTTGTAATTTGCGTATGATGAAAGTGGGTGCGCCAAAGTATAGGCTGTTGGCCTAGTCAAGCTTGGAGATTATTCAAGGTATGGGAGATTGCAACATAGTGTTTCTATTTTGTAGATGTGATAAAACAACAAGAGTAAAACCCATAAACCACGTCGGGATGGGTGTAGAATGTGTATAAGAAACAATTCCCAACATGTATCAATTTAAGGCAGTTCAATGATGTATACAGTCAACATTACATAAGAAAGAAACAAGGAGACTCATGCAGTTTAAGAGCTTGTAATTCACCAATTCAAAAAGGGCGTTCCACGTGGAAATACAGTTAGGCAGCACTGTACAGAGGAAATCATGTGACAACCCGAAGGCACTTGGTGAATAGTGATATATACGATTGGTGAAAGGTGATGATGCAAGTGCGGAACGTGAACAGTGTGAACGGCGCAAGGTGACAAAGAAATATACAGTGTCGGCTCAGCAAGACTTAGTTTTAGTCACTTAAGTCATAATTTCAACATTATTCAGGAGCCAAAAACGGTAGATGCGCCATAGAGTTGCGCTGTGATGTCGACGGCGTTTCGATCCCCGTGAGTCGGGATCATCTTCAGGACAGGGTTGTTGGGTTCAGGAATTGTTATGAGCAGGCCGGTGGCCGCGATGTTCCTGGGTCCAGGGGCGAGGGCAGTTCATGAGTAATCTGGAAAGAGGATTGCGACGGCGGGGGCGGGTTGGGAAGGAGCTGCTCCCATTCACTGCGAGCCGTCAGACCACATCGAGCCTTCGTTGCACTCAGCCGCTCAGATTTACAGATATACACCAATTGTATATATCACTATTCACCAAGTGCCTTCGGGTTGTCACATGATTCCCTCTGTACAGTGCTGCCTAACTGTATTTCCATGTGGAACACCCTTTTTGAATTAGTGAATTGCAAGCTCTTAAACCGCATGAGTCTCCTTGTTTCTTTCTTATGTAATGCTGACTGCATACATCATTGAACTGCCTTAAATTGATACCTGTTGGGAATTGTTTCTATTTTGTACATGGCACTGTTTTACTTTAACATCTGATATCACATTTATGTCTGAATCCATGGTTACCCCCTAGGTTTCTGACTTCCCCTGATATTGTTGGAGGGGCTTCATGTTGGCGGTAGACTGGTATTTTTGTGATTTGCCACAGGTCATATGCGCTGTCTTTGGGATATTTAGCTTTAGATGGTTATTCATAATCCATGTGCTTATGGCAGGTAGGCAGTCAAGTTTTAAATTGTAGAGGTCTACCAGACCATCTATTTTTTAAAATGATTTGGGTGTCATCTGTATAGTTGTGACAGGTTGAGTTGAATGATGTAATCAGGTTTGGTAAGGGAGCCTAGGTAGATGTTAAATAATAGAGGGGAGCTGATGGACCCCTGTGGGATGCCACAGTGTTGTGTGTGAGAAGCTGATATGAAAGGTGGTACCAACACTAATTTACTCCCACAGCTGAAACGCCAACAATTCAGTAGGCATTAGCTGAACTCCCTTCACGCCATTTGTTGGAAATTGGGTTGCTGGTTGAGGGGGGTGAGATCCTACTCTAGCAGTAAACCCCAAATTAACCTGGGCTTAACCCTCTGGTACCTTGGCACAAAGCAATCTGGCTTAAAGGCAATGTGTAAAGTCTGTATTCAGTTCTTCAAACAGCAATAAAGTGAAAACACAACACACAGAAAGTCCCACACCAATTTAGAAAAATTCAGTACAATTTAATAAATTATTTGACCCTAAAACAACATAAATCCAATAAGTAGAACCGGAGATATCCAAGTATAAACATTTAGGTAAAAATAGTGCCTAAAAGCACAAAGCGCAACTATGGTTATCAGGTCGCGTTGGACCTGTACAAAGTCACAAGTTCAGGCCAACCACGATGGAGCACGGGTGAGATATAGGTGAACCCAATTAGGGATGCTGAACAAACTGCCTTCAATCCTGGTTTGTGGAGTATTGCGAGATCCTGTATCGAGGATGTGTTGTCCAGCAACGGTTCTGGGGGAGCTGCTGAGATGCAATCCAGAGACTTGCATCGTTGTTGAGGTCGACGAGGTGCTTGCAATTCGACGGCTTGCTTTGAGGGTGCTATGTGCAGCCACGGTTCTGAGGAGACTGCAGGCAGCGATGCGAAGTAAGGTGTCGGGGATGCTCTGTGCTGCGGGGATGCCAATGCAGCTGCAGCGAGATCCATCTCGCTGTGTCCGTTCTGCTTACAGGACCACAGCTGGGCTGGCAGGGCACCTCAGGCCAATTTTTAATGTCCAGGACTTGGGTGGCACCTCTTGGGGTGCAAGACTCACAACAAGTAGAGTCTTGGTGCTGGGCTCAAGATAGTTGGAGCCTTTTCAGTCCCTGTGTCTCTGTTCAGGAGGCCAGGCAACAATCCCTTGGAGTCAGTCCAGTGCTCCAGGGATCAGGATGCATGTCTAGTCCTTTATCTCAGGCAGCAAGGCAGCAGAGTGGCAGCCCTTCTTGCAGAGCAGCAAATAAGTCCTTCTGAGTCTTCCACAGGTCCAGAAGTCTACTCGAGCGATGGGTCTGAGAGGCAATTATTTATACCTGAGGCCAGTTTTGAAGTAGGGGAAGGTTCTGGAGGTTTCCACTCACAGAGTTGTTTGGAATTTTCTGTCTTCCTTTCCTGGTCAGTCTTATCTGTGGTAAAAAAACAGAATAATCTCACGCCCTTTGTGAGTGTGCCCAGGCAGAGCTTTAATGATGTGCAAGTGTGGTAGATGACCGCTCCTCTTCCCTCATCAGATGCTTGCACCTCTTGCTGTTACTCTGCCACAATGTAACATTATTATAATAGGATTCACTGTGCAATATTGTAACTGATACATTTACTCATGTCATGAGGTGCCGTGCCCAATGGCTACTACTGAGACCGTGTCAGCCAGGTGAGGTCAGGACATGAGTTTGTCAGACACACAATAATAGAGTGGTCCTGCCACCCATGGGCAGTTCATGATTAAGAAAAATGTTTTACCCGAGTGCTGACAGCAATGGCAGCACAGCTCGCACTGAGGTAATGAATCCGGCGACTGGACCTGACCCCACAAGCGACTGACTAAACCACGGACCTTGGCAGCCACAAGAGTGGTTCGGCAACCCAGAGTACACAACAGTACATCATGCCTGGCGTTGTCGCTGGCCGGGAAACCAAGTCCGATTCATTTCGGCTGCCAGCCACCATAGGCCCTTACCGAATTGCCACTTTTTCATCCTCAAAGAAGTAAGTGCCTAGCCAGAAGTGAGGTATCCACTTTGCTAATAATGCCAATAAACGGTTTCTTTCTTTAAAGAGTTAGCGCGACGCCCAGTCATGTCCATGATTTTGGTCAGATTAATCTTCTGAGCTTCCACACTCACTGCAGTCACTTTCTGTCTGCTCAATGTACTAGTTTTCAGCATTACTAGTCAGTTTGAGTCGCACTAACTCGTTTTGGGTCAAGGTGTAAGCCAAGGTCGTCAGTGCCGGTCTAACTACTTAATACTTTCAGCGTCGAGCCAGATCCTCAGTAAGTCAGAAGAGAGCCTGTTGTAGCTCTGTGACAGGCTGCGGCTGGTCAGTGTTATCTAAGTGCCCTTCCATTCTGGTGCTTTGCAGCAGTTTTAAGATCTTCTTAGAGTTTCTCATTGCTCAAATTATATTTGTTTTCCTCATCTTTATTGTTTGATTTTGCTTGTGAGAAATTGTCACTCATAGTCATTGAATGTCACTCATACCTACAATAAAATTATGAAAATATTATACCTAAGCAATCTGAAACGTTGGCAGCTATAGACCCAGCCACGCCCGTCTCACAAAGACTGACAGGTAGTCTATTATTTTTGTCCTGACCACATTTTGTGAATGGTCAGATCCAAGCCCCATTGTATAGCATATAGGCAGATGGGACTCCTGGGTCATCAAGCTTATCATCACTACATCATGCATAATAGAAACATATAGGACTCCTGATCATCAAGCATATCCTAACTACATTATGTAGTTTTGTGACAGCCGTGACTCGTGACCCATCAATTCCATGCTGATTGCATTGTGCAGCATAGAGACAGAATGAACTCTTGGCCCATCAATCACACTGTGACCTCATTGCGTAGCATTGAGACAAAAGGGACTTATGATGATTGAGTAAATCCTGGCCACATTGCTTTCCTTAGAGGCAGAACAGGCGGGAAGGATACCCTGACCGCATTGTTTAGCTCAGAGGCAGGTGGGACTTATGGTCCATTAAGCATAGCTCGGCGCATTGTGCAGCTCAGACAGAAGGAACTTATTGTCTATCAATCTTCCCCTGAGCGCGCTGACTAGCATAGATGAAAGGGAATCATGGTCTACGGTCCTTTAATCATACGATGACCACATTGTGTAGTATAGGGACGGAAGGGAGTATGGTCAATCAAGCATACCCTGAATGCATTTTGCAGCATTGACAGAAGGAATTCATGGTCAATAAGGCATACCCTGAGTGCATTGAGTAGCATAGAGACTGAAGGAATATGGTCCATCAAGAATTCCCTGTGTGTTTTATATGGTAGAGGCAGAAGAGACTCATCAAGTATACCCTGAGTGCACTGAGTAGCAGAAGGGACTCGCGGTCCTTCGGGCATATCCTAAATGCATTTTGCAGCACTGAGCCAGAAGGTAGACATGGTCTATCTAGCATATGTCAACCATAGTGTGTATCACGGAGACAGAAAGGACTCCTAGTTCTAACATTGGTCATATGGTGTGACCTGTAGGTCTCAAGTTTAAGTCAATGCAGGCCACCTAAGCCTTTCATCCCTTCGAGGTAGATAAACCATAACATTTGACAAAAACAGCAACAGTTATTTACCGCTGTTAGAAAACGCAAAACTGTTCTGGTCAGTGTCATGTGCTATAAGTTCGGATTATTGTCCATTGACTCAGTCCATCACTCCATGGCATGGTCTAGAGACTGATAGACTCGAGGCCCCATGGTCTTTCCAACACTTCATGATATAGCATATAGACAGGAGGGCCTCAGTAGCCTGTCTTGTACAGCATGTTTTAGCGGAAATAAGGCACCCCCAGATCCATTAAATCTTCACTGACTGCATATTTGCCACAGACGGAAAGGACTCGCAGTTCGCCGTCTAATTTTGGTCTCTTTAGGTAATGTATAGATGGAATGATCTCCTACCCTTCGGATTCTGTACCCCAGTGTGTGGTGTAACCAGTGCTTAATTTGAGCTGGTGGGGCCCAGTAGCACTCCTTTTTGAGCACAGGCACTAAGTTCTCTTTTTTAGAAATTTCTCGGTAGCAAGATAGGGAAAAGAAACACAAAGCAGAAAGGAGGAAGAGCGGCACAAAATAAACTATCGCAAAGGAAGAAAGCAGGGGCTGACGGGCAAGAATGAGATAAACGAGCAGGGACTGTCTGGCAGTAGATTCAGTGCTAAGAAACTTTGGTATTCGATGCACTGGCCGCGGACTTCTGAGCAGAGCGTTTGGCATTTTACACCCAGTGGCTTAACAATTAAAGTATTGGGTGTAACTTGGATGGAAAGAATCGTGGCACTCAAGGCCACCTGTATTAAGCATTTTTGAGATAGGAAAAGGTGATTGGTCCGTTTACGACCTCAAAAATGCTTTTACATATGAATAAACACAAATTGCAATTCAGTAACATGTTACCGAATCGCAAATTGTGTTTGCGATTCGGTATTTGGAAGGGGCGTGTTTGGGGCGTCCCTTCCAAATACCGAAACTGAATGGGATGTATGAATGTTTTGCAACCAAATTACGGTTGCAAAACCTTAATATTTTTCCGACTCCTTGAAGGAGGTGGTAACCCCATTCGCAAATGGGAAAAAGTCCCCTGGGGTCCCCTTCATCTTAGAGAATGAAAACAAATATTTTAGGTCGAGCCTAGAGCCAACACCCATGCGCTGCTCTGCGAGGCATGCTGTATTGCAGTATGTCCTTGAAGCCCCACCCACTCTCTGCCCATATTTGTCGTTGACTTATGTCATGGTCCTTCGTAACTGCTGGCTTCTGATTGGTTAATGGGCATGTTAGTCCCTCCTTAGTGCCACCTTGTCTTCATTTGCAACCTCACATGAGGACTAGCCCTTTTACTTCAGTTGTTACATGTATGCTTTAATTAGAGCCTGGGAGCACTATTTTCTTAATTGCCTTTCTTCTTCCTGCCGTTGCCGGAAGGACACGCTCCCTCTCTCTCTTTCACAGTGCTTTTTTCAAATTTAAGCAGCACGGCCTCCTCAGATGGGATAATAGCAGACATGCTTTTATTTTACCTGAACATGGGCGCGCTTGTTTTGTTGTAGTGGATCGTCAGCTGTCCATTGGTATCACCACAGCCGTACTACTTTAAACATATATTTGCTTATATTTCAAGCAGCTGTGTACCATTTCGCTTAAGTAGTTTATGATGCTCATTAGGGACCTCTAGGAGCAGCTTGCGGTACTGCACCTAGTCATGCAGTGCTGGTGTCTTGCTCACTTGGGACCTCTAGGAGCAGCTTGCGGTACTGCACTGAGACATACAATGCTGGTTCCTGGCTCACTACGCAAGCATTTGCAATGCACTTGGTCTCGCATTACTGAATGTCTGAGCTCATTGGCGTTGCATTATTATTTGCAACGCCAATACCTCAAACTATCAGTAATTTAAGACCTATTGGATTGCAAATGCTTTTTTAAGAGCAGGCAGTAGTCCCACAGACAGACTGCATAGGCTTAAAAAAGTTAATTTTTTTCATTTTAAATGCTTCCCATTTTCCTTTAACCCCTTCGCTGCAGGGGTTATTCCCGCGCTGTGCGGGGGGGGAGGGGGGCGCGCACAGCGCCCGCATGCTCATGACGAGTTCAGGCACGGCGCTCCTGTGCTCATGACGAGCTGAGCTCGTCACAGGTGCATTGGCTCCCGTGGAACGTTCAGCACAGCAGGGAAATTCTCCCCGCACCTTAGCGTTCCACGGGCCATGACGAGCTGAGCTTGTCATGAGCACTGGAGCGCCGTGGCTCATGACGAGCTCAGAGCGCCGTGGCTCATGACGAGCTCAGATCGTCATGAGCATGGGAGGGGTTAATGAAAACAGGCTGCTTTATAAGCAAATGTCTGCTTTATGTATAAGCAGTCACAGACATGGTGGTCTTCTGACCTCAGCAGGCCACCATCCATGTGATGGCGTAGATTCCTTTTTAAAAAAAAAATATTTTATTTTTTCAACACTTTGCACATTGCACATTGTACCATTAAACATTTCATGTCAATCATATATAAATGAAAACAAAAATAAATCATTCTATTATATATATATACAGTACAGTTGATGGCGTAGATTCCTAATTGGTCGCAAATTGCGATCTACCTCATTAATATGCATGAGGTCGGCCTATTTGCGACCCATTGGGAATCCCTAATGAAACTCATTTGAGTTTCATACATTAGGAATAGCGATTACTTAATTAGGTAATCGCTACTTGGAAAAAAAGATACATGTGGCCCACATTAGTGTGTAAGAAAAACAGAAACCATTTGAGCCTATCCAATCACGTTGCTGCTGCGCCTGCTGCATTACAGAGACAGACTTGGTGACTGCCCTCGAGGGCCCCCATCACTCCACCTCATGAGAGGACATAACACATGGCACTTGTTTTATGTCTCACACATGACATAATTCCCGGCACGGTCCATGAAGTCTGTTCTCCTGTTCTTGGTAGGGACACAGCAGGGATGAGTGGCGCATTGAGGGTCCCCTGGCTCCCATGGTGCAGGGTGGCATAACTCAGAAGCTGAAGAGTTGAACCCCCATCACTTGCACTGACATAGGGGTACACTGGGCTTCCTCTGCTGTTCCTTATTTCTCCCCAAGTGTACCCCTCCAGAGATGGCGGTGGGTGAGCAGATTGTGTATTTTACAGGGCCAGAACCTTAGGAGGACCGTGGATTCCAGCAGAAATATCCAGACCCGCCAGACGTTTTTAATCGAATGCAACACAGGAAGGTGTAGCGCTCTCCTCTACGTTTAACCAACCCATCTCTTTAACACGATCTTCCATGCAGCTGGTGTTTTTCCCTGGTGTGACTTGCCAAGCTCTCTGGTAGATTCGGAATTTGCAGCAAGCCTCCTACCTTATAGTACCCCGTGGCTTACCTGTCTCTTTACCACACTTTCCCACACAGTTTGTGTCCTGCATGTCTAACACATTCTTCCATGGAGCTAGGGTCCCGCTAGCGTTCTATCTCAGTATGTGCTTTAGCGTTGGTGTCCTACTGTGTCATGCAGTTTAGGTTCTACCCTAATATATGCTACACAGTTAGTGTCTTGCCATGATATGTGCAATCCAGCTGTGCCCTACCCCAGTGTGTAATCTGCCCCTTTCGTTAACAGACGCTGCCATGCATCTGTGTCCTACCCCCTGGTTTGTAACCTGCCCATTTCCTCCAATGTTTGCCTCTTGGGTAGTGTGTGAAGCCCCTTGCCTCAGTGCATTCTGAAACACTGATATGTCTTAAGTTAGTGTACCTGGCACACCCTTTAAGAGAGGGACACAATGTTGTGTGAGACCAGCCTGTCTGTCTCTCCATGTCATGCAGTGACTGCCCCAGTGTGCGACAAATACCTTCCAAGGCTTCCCTCCGACGCACGAAGTGACACGCCCTAAGCTTCCCCTCTGCCACAAATATAGCAGCACGCCCTGGTATGTGAGAAGATTGGCCCTCTTAGGCTGCCTTCCTCCGAGATGGATGCACAAATAATTCCTAACTCCATCAGCCTCCTTTTTAGGATGACACCACGCCAGCCCCACTCACTCCTTTTGTTCTTCCAAGAATTTGTTCTGTGATACAAATAACGATCTTATATTTATATAAGTGGCTTACCTTCCCATGTGACAGGCGTGATTCCTAGGATAAAACCACCCGGCCACTGTACTGGATGACAAGCCTCCCTGTACCTGGCCTGTTTACTCTACGGATTCTGTGGCACTTCTCAGTAGTCCATACCTTCACAGAGTTAGTACAGTACAGTACAGAAACCAATCCCAATGGATTTGACCTCCTGTCCCTTCCTGGCATAGTACTGTACAGAGGCCAGTCCTGGTATGTGCCCTGCCTTGCTTCCCCCAGCATAGTACTGCAGAGAGACCACTACCAGTGTGTCAGTCCATGACACTCACAGAATTGTACAGAAGCCAGTTCCAAAGTTTGTGTGCCCTGCCTATCCCTCCCTAGCATAGTACTGTACAGAGGCCAGTCCTAAAGTGAGGGTGCCTGTCCATCTCAATAGCCGTACTGGTGAGAGACCAATCCCAGTGTATGCCCTGCTTGTCCATTTCAGTCACATTACTGTATAGCAGCCAGTCCCAGAGTGTGCCCGGCTTGCCCCGCCCATGCATAATACTGCACAGAGACTATTCCAAGCATGTTCCGCGGCCCTCCCTTGCTGGAATAGTACTTATACTATCACTACTTACAGAGACAAATCCCAGTGAGTGCGTCTCATCCCTCCCAGACATAGTGCTGTTCAGAAACCAGTCCCAGTCAGTGTCCCACAGGTCCCTCCCAGGCTTGCTCCCACACAGTCACGAAGACACAGCATTGTTCTGGGCAGTGTGTTATTCCTCGGCATATAACTTTACATGTACAGGGACCCATCCCCCCTGCTGAGAAGGTAGGTCCTCTATATGTTCGGGAATGCCACCTACCTCTACTGCTAATGGTTTGCGGGGCGAGGTGCTGTCTGGCACCCTCCCTCCTAAGAATTACACTCCGAAGAAAGTCTTCTGACCCTTAATGGCACTAGAAACAGGCTGACGCATGTTGACACACAGATGTTAGGGGTCATCATACCCACTAAAGATCCCACTGTTTTGTCCTTGCCAAAGGACATTGATAGTAAAAAGGATTTAGGATCCCAAATGCGATTTTTACTTGCACTTGTAATTCTTTAGCAAAAGTGCTGTGCTTGAAAACTGAGGTGAGCCCACCCACTCACATTAGGTGCAGTGGAAGAGAATCCAATGCTGAAGCATGCCACTGGTGGTACCTGTGGGGGAGGATCCTACTAATATATCCCACAGATGCCAGGATCTCACTAATTCACCTGGGTGCAGACCCTCCACCATCTTGAGGCATATTGGGGCCAGGCAACTGGCATCTTGGACTCTAAGAGATCGGGATTTGAAAGGTTAAGCCTCTCTTGTACAATTATTTGGTATATTCAGGGAGGCTGAAGATTTCTTACTCCTTCGGTTATTTACTTATTGATTTTTTGATAAAGACAATAGGCTTGCTTTATATTTTGGTGTTCTGACCCTTTCATAAAGTCATCAGTAAGACTGCCTTACTTAAAATAACATCTATAATATTGTAACATCACTTAGTCCACCTGCGGGAGTTTGGCGCAGGGCCCTTCAACAGTTTTTCTTTGTCTCCCTGCCTGCACTTTTGTGGGCAGGGAGAAACGTTTGTGCCCCCACCTGGCAGGTGCAGCTTTTTTATCCAGCCAGATGGGAGCACATTAGACTTTGGGTGGGGAAATCAGTGTCCAGGGGGGGATGGGGTCCTGTGACACAGCGAGTGAGCCTGACCCAAGCCATAGTATGGGTCAGTGCCACCTGCCCAATAAAGTTTGAACAGCCCCAGGGACCACACCCTCTCTTCCCATTTAAGAAATCGTTCTGAGGGATGGGGTCCTTGGAGCCTCAAGAAGGCATGTGTGGGGGGTCTAACATCCCCTCCAATTACCATGTCAGCCCTATAGGATGGGGTTACCCAGACCTCAACGAGGCTCTGGGAGGGGAACGCACTCTTCCTTCACTATAAACTACATTGCGCTATTCCCCGGGCCCTGGCCCACTGTCCCGGGTTGGTGAGGGACGAAGAGACAGGAGGGGTAGGGGAAGTAGATATAGAGTCCGAGACCTTGAAGAAGGTTTTAAGGGAAGGCTTTATTTTAACCACATGGCTGCTAGGCGTTTTCCCGTCCTGCGCTGAAAAAAAAAAATGACCATTAATCATGACGAGCTGGCCTTGTCATCCGCGCACGGCAGGTAAGCGCCATGACGAGCCCAGCTCGTCATTAGCTTCGAAGGGGTTAATGTAAAACTTTCTCCTTCGGCTGGTGATGCTCTCTCGAGCAAAGGCGGCCGGGTCAATGGCAGGCTTCCGTAGGGGCTCCAGCTTGCGATGAGGTCTGGTATCAGCTCTTCCCCCAGGTTTCCGGTTGCAGCGGCCGTAAGGAAAGGAGAGAGATAGGGACGAATTAGTGGAGGGTTTGGGGCTAGGGAAAAGCAAGGACCGGGAGTGAGGGTAACCTAGTGCAGTGGTGAATATATACAGCCGAAGTGTAGGAGTGCTCGTGAGAGGAAAAGGGGAGAGGGTCAGAGGACTATACACGGGGCTATACAAATATACAGGCTACTCCGTAGGTTGGACCCGACGTCCCACCCAGCCCGCCACTCTGCCCCGTACCTGTTGGAGCCACGCCCCTCCTGTGGGAGCGTGGCGGGTCGACACTTGGAAACGGTGGCCTCCTGGCTTCTCCGACCCCGCTGCGGTCTTCAAGGTTGGTTCCGAGTCGTTCTTCTCTTCCTCGCTCTGCTCTCCGTTTCTGTATACTCCTCTCTCCTCCGGGAAAACGCTGTCCGTCGCTTCCTAGTTTCTTCCCCCTTTTGACGCCGTGACGCTCTGTAGGGGCGGGGTTTCGTTTGTTGTGTACTCCCACTTAAAGGGAACAGGTCCCTCCACCATCTCGTTTTGCCACCAGTGTTCGGGGTCTCTTACCGCCCACTCCTCCTGAGTGTATGAATCAGGCTGCTGTAGGGAGGGAATGGAAGCAGGTACAAGTGGGGTGGCAGACCACCAGTCCAGTTCCGGCGTCTGTTCCTCCACCAGGGGACCCGCCCCGTCACACCCACATAGGGTTTTTATTTTTTAAAGCAAGTGCGGGAGCAGTACTTTTTTTTTAATGTGGCTGCAGCTTTGCGGATCCACTTTGAATTGGCGTAAAAAATTATAAAAAGTGTCTTCAGCCTGAGGGGTCCATCTGAGAACCGCCTCCACGCCAAGGAGGGGCAGGGTATCTCTGCCCTTCCTCCTTATATCATTTTTTAACCTTTTTTTTTTTCAAGACTGGGGACTCTCGGCCTGATTCATGAACGGGCCGTTTTGCGAGTCTATAATAGCGATTCATAAGGAATCGCTATTACAAACTCGCAAAACGGGATTCATGTAGGAATCGCAATATTAATTGCGATTCCCACTGATTCCTTATTTGCGATTAGCTAATTGCTAATCGCAAATAAGGAATAACTCCCCATGCATTCCTATGGGCCAAAAGGCCCATAGGAATGCATGGGGAGTCATTCCTTATTTGCGATTAGCAATTAGCTAATCGCAAATGAGATTGCGATTACAAGGGTGCCAGGGTGTCCAAAGGACACCCTGTAGCACCCCTGCAATGAAAATTTACACAGGTGTTGCACACACACATGTCCAAAGGACTTGTGTGTGTGTAACATGCAACTCAGAAAAATGCATTTAAATGCATTTTTCTGAGTTTTCGCAATTTACCACGAGGTTTGACCTCGCGGTAAATTGCGGCCCGAAATTGCGATTTCGCAATTGAAAATTGGATGATGAATTACATTTAAGGAATCTCAAATAGAGATTCCTTAAATGTAATTCCTCGCAAATATGCGATGTAGCAAATAGCGATTTTTGCATTTGGGATGCTGAATCCCAAATGCAAAAATCGCACTCGCAAAGGGCCAGATTCTCAGAATCTGGCCCTTTGCAAGCCAATTTCGGCTTCATGAATAAGGCTGTCTGTCTCTAAGTCCTAAAATGAGGGCCGCACCATCTTTGTTGATGTGGTGACAACCAATCAAATGTTATCTTAAGATCTGTCAGCTCCACGGATCCTCCGTGGCATGAAATATAGAAAGTATTTGAGCCTTAATTTTTCAGAAACTAGTGAACGGATTTATACCAAATCGCAAAAAGTATGCTTTCTGGACCCAGAACTTGCTTTCTGCCAATTTTGGTGTAGTTCGGTTCAGCCATTTTGGCTGTGGTTGTGTCTAATTTTCGCAAGGAAAAACAAATGAGGAAAACATGTTTAGTGATTCCCCCTTTTTTCTCTGCACCTACTTGATGGATCAACCTGTAACTTTCCAGAGAGGGGCTTAGTTGGAGTAACCTTTTTTGTTTTGTTTTCTTGTTTTTTTTAAAGTTCTGTGAAGACTCGTTAAATGGTGCCAAAGTTATTAGTAAACTAAAAAAAATGATTTTCCTTAACTATAACTTCCCAGTAACCACCACTAAGATGGATTTATATATATATATATATATATATATATATATATATATATATATATATATATATATATATATATATATATATATAAAAAGCAGTCCAGGTTCCACAAAGTATTGGAAACAGCGGTCGAGACCTCGTAACTCCTCACAACCAGCAAAACAGTTGAGCCTCAAAGAAATGGATCCACAATGGATATCAGGGAAGACGAATTTTAATAGGGATGACGCGTTTCACTCTACAAGAGAGCTTGATCACACAATGCGCCCAAAACAAAGAAGTGTTTAACCCCTTAAGTGCTGCTGACGGCCAATGGTCGTCAGCAGCGCTACCTCCCCAGTGCTGCGCACGACCATTGAACGTCCATTCAGCACTAGTTCTAATGGACAGCGCAGCACTGGGGAGGAATGTGTAATAGCAGCTATGAGGTTAAATACTCAACATAAACAAAGGACTTCAAAGAATACCGCTAATGATGCACGCCTTCTCCAATTCATAACAACAAAGGAAGGACTAAATATTTATACAAGAAATAGAAACAAAGTAACACAAAATGTAACAATATAGATGCTTCAACTAAGATGGTTGCAAAAGTTACGCATAACAAGACGGACTGCCTGTTTAGCGCATATATAATATTTACAATGTTATGATTATTAAAGAGGTTCGTGTATTTACAAATAACAGTGACGGCAAGTGCCTAAAAACCAAAATAAGGTTATACTGTTATTGTCAATCACAACAAACATAATGATGACCTAGTGCCAAAAAATAATAAAATTTTCATATTGACATAGTGCCTATAAGTAAAAATAATTTGCTGAACCTAAAATAAGCAGCTAAGAATCATAACAGATGAAGTAAATACCATTCCAATAATCAAGAAAAATTGAAACCAAAGCATCATCATTGAAAAATAAAGAATAAATAATAAATTAAAAAATAGAAAATGATAATAATAATAATATAACCAGACATGTGGGAGAAAGCATAAGAAAACTAAAGGAGGAATATAGTGACAGGGAAAACTAAGAGGGAATGGGATTCATAAACATAGTCACAACTGAAGTCAAATAAGCCCTGACAGTGCACAGCATACTAATATGTCAAATAACTTTGCAACTAGGTGTACATCTTCTCAAAATATACATTTCTAATATGATTAGAAAAAAACACCAAAACAAAGTATATACAAATGTAGGCTAGCCAGCCGGCCAACCTCTCAGCGAAAGTCTACACCACATCAGATAACTCATGTACATATTCAAAAAAATAATTGTCTCAAACTGACCCTATACAGTTTATAGAAAGTTGCTTAACTCTTCGGTCAAATTTAAACCATTAGGTGCCTTGGTGTCTAAGGCCAAAATTAAATGAGATTCTTTTTGCCGAAGAAGTTTCATTCTGTCACCTCCCCGTCCGGGTTGAGGGACTGAGCACAATACTGTATATTCAAGATCTCTCAATTTTTTGTCATGGACAGCCCGAAAATGTCGCGCGACAGGGTAGTTATTGTCGCTATTAACAATTGCACGAATGTGTTGCAATATTCTCTGGTGTACCGGAAGTTTAGTACTTCCGATGTACTCCAGGTTGCATGTGCATTTTAGTTTGTACACAACAAATTCGGATCTACATGTCAGGTGTTCACGAATGGGGACAGGTGTGGAGCAAAATGCTGTGAAATAATGGGTACTATTCTTGGCAAAAGTACAAGCTCTGCACGAAGTGCACCGGAAGAAACCTGTCTTGGTGGTTAGCCTCTTTTTAGGAGGTTCTTCTGGCATAGATCTGTCTAATGCGTCACGCATACTGGGTGATCTTCTGAATGTAATATTGGGACTTCTAGGTAGTATAGGTCCATATATATATATAATATAGATACCCGAAGAACTGTTGCAGATTTATTTACTCTAAACATGGAAAATACAGACAATATGTTTAAGCTCACATAGATCCCACATTACATTGTTCAATATTGTGCAAATAGTCCACAAAAAAATAAATGTTTTTTATGACTCGAGATAAACATAGAACAATTATTGACCAAGTCAATAATCACTCAACATTATTCAAACATATACATTCGTTGTGAGACCATTTATATAATTGTTTTAAAAAACAATATGTATCTAGATTCCGTGGTTGTATATTACATAATTAACACTATCAGAGAACCAGTAACAACCGAATGTTACCTTCATGATCGACATGGAAAAAACATCCACCAAGTTAATCCTCCATAGACCTTGCAAATGGATCCAAGATGATTATATGATAATTCCTAGGATTTCTCTGCATTGCTGTTTGTATATATTATTTCCATGAATAAACATTTTATAATTGGCAACTACCAGGGTCCATGTTTTGCAATCATATATGGAAGTCCACTTAAACCTTTTATAACAAAAGTGCAGTCCATAATTACATTTAGCCTAAGTGGGTTTCCAAATCAGGTATTGTAATTACAAATCATAGCGTGGCTGGTCCAAATAATTATTTCAATATCACTATTGGCATCAAAATGACATGGATATAGTTTTGATTATCAACAACTATTGCAGAGTTGGTTCTTTGCAATCTATATAATATACACTTTTATGAAAGAAATGCAATTCATAATTTAACTTTGCCCTAGTGGGCAAAATCATATTATGCCGAAAAAAAAATATTATTTTGTCAGACCATCCTAGTTCACTCCGGTGAAGTTATAATCTCAACTCCCAGAAAGGCTCTCAAATCAATAATGGGTAAACAAAGGAGATTAAATGTAGATCATTCTCTATACATACTTCACATACGTCATTGACTTATAAATCATTTAGAAACATATATATATATTTTTTAAAACAAACGTACAAGCACAACAAGAAGGTTCTCATTCTAAATATATAAAAAGCCCTTCTTCGGTATTCAAACCTACATCTTCTTTAGTTTTCAGTTCTCAAATATGTTTGTTTTCCCAATATCTAAAATTGAACTACCTACCACCGCCATACGTGTTCCAAAAAACGGTATCAGTTGCATAGTATTTTGTTAATGTTTCAGGAGAGGGTAGGATTTATCATTTTTCTTAGTGCTACATTGTGGTTGAAGAGTCCTTGTGTTCTCTTATGTACTCCCAATGTAAATTTTAGAGCAGGTGCATATGAGGGCATATACAGTATAATCAATTCTGCAGTATTCAAATGGATTTTAACAATTTATCCTGTACAAAGGTTCTCTTTGTGTGTCTTTTCAACACTGCACCTATGGTTCCTGCACCTGACCCAGCAGTGGAAGTCAGGTTTCCCTATTAGCCGCATCCCATCGGTCCTTCTGTCTTGAAATTCACTCTCAATTAAATTATCCGGAAGAGATCTGGTTCTTCTAAAGGGCATGCATGTATTGTAGTATGGGGATAAGAAATCTCGTTTTTTGTGGTCGTATTTAATGACTTTCCAATGTTTCCCATTATTTTACGAACTGGCGTGTGTTCAATATAATAGCTGCTAATCACTCTTGCTCATATTTTTCCTTTCCTTCACTCCTTTTAGATGTCTCACATTTTATCTTCCTAGTTTGTTATTGCTCAAAAATTAAGTTATTCTACAATTGCGCTTAGCTGTGTAAATATCGCCTTGGGGGATGTTGGTTTTCTGAGAATTGGATGAAAACTAGAGATATGAAGTATACTATTTCCAGTTTTAAGCATTCTGATTTGAGAAGAGAGAATCTAATTATCTTGAACACTTAGTTTCAGTTCCAGAAACTTCATTTCCTTTCTACTCATACAATGAGTAAACTTTAATCTCAAGTCGTTAGAATTATTTTTTCTAATGCGTTATAATACATCATGCTCTGTTCCTCATTATATGAAGATCAGTCCATTAGTTAACCGTACACATTTTACTTTGTTGGTCATAAAATGTATCCGATCTTCACTATTGGGCACCTGTCCACCCATCAGCAAATACACATATCAGCATAGCTGGGGCGAAACAGGTGCCCATGCAGGTCCTCTAAGCTGACCGTGTACAACATTTTTCAAACAGGAAAATATTCTCTTTCAAACACCATTACACCATGTTTAATGGCTTGTTAGTGTGTTCATACAGTCTCAAATGTCTAGATCTCAAAAACTTGTTGCAGGTTTTTAGGCAATCTGTATTATGTATACATGTGCAGACAGAAGTCACATCTAACATGACCAAAAGGAATCCAAGCTCCCATCTGACGTCCTGATCCTCATTAGAAAATCAGTAGAATCCTTAATGTAAGATAGTAGGGTTTCAACTAAATGCGTCCGGGAATAATCTATATAGATAAATGCATTCACAGCAGGCTATCATTCACGGCAATAATTGGGCTTCCAGGAAGTCTAGTATTTATTTGTGAACCCTGGTTAAAAGGTAGAAGTATGTGTGTGATGTATAATTTTTTTTTCTAAGACTTGAGTCTTTCCACCAACCTCATGATTTTCCCACATTGTCCCTTCACTTCCCGGCATGCCGCCTCCCAATTACTTTCACTCGTGTATAAGTAGGTCTGCCAATTTTAATTTTGGCACTATATATGTTTCTAGCACTTTGCCTGGCAGGGTCCACAGGCGCATTGTTCTATTTCAGTAATGTTTCCAAATTTTTACTTGGAGAATATTTCTCTCTTAGAGTTTCTACACTCACACCTTCTCCACTATCAGGCCACCAAAATCCATAGTACTGTCACATAGCAAGAATCACAGTGTAGCATATTGCTATGTATGGTATGTACTCCACTTCATTGGGGGGCGTGGCTTGGTAAGCCACGATGGTGGCGGTGTTCTGCTGAGGCTCCGCGATCGGGCTCGCATCCTGCCCATTTCCAGGGATCGCCGTGAGCCTCAGCCAAAGCAACGGCAACTGACAGACGCGGCAGCACCGGGGGCTTCACCCGAAGGAGTCGTGACCGCTGCTGAAGTGCGGTATCGACAGGAAGAAGCTTTGTCTGTCGGGGCGAGGAGCCGGACCGCAAGATGGCGGCCGCGCCCCCGGCCACCTAGACCCTGAGTGTCCGCACCCCCGCAGCCGGTCCGGAGACCCCGGGGACCGCGCACACATCGAGGCGGCGGAACTCCTACCAGGTCGGCGTCCCTGATTTTTGAAGGCTTGTGCGACACGGGACTCGCCGAGACGACTGCGCATCGGTGCACAAGATGGTGGACGCCAGCCCGGAGCCTCGCCCCACCTACACCTCTGCCCGACTGGTTGCCGGTCTGGCCGCTGGGCACTGAAGGACGCCAGCCAGCGCTCCACCGTCGCGGCGCCCGGATCCTACTGCAGCGGAGCAGCTCCTGACGAGCGGTGAGTGCCGGCTCCCCCCCTCCCCCCCGGGGGCCCCCACCACTACCTCCACAGCGACCTCCGGACCCTCCCTGAGACCCCCAGCGGTCATCCCACATCCACGCCATGGGCCGGGGACCGAGGCTGCATTGACCCCCCTGGCGCAGCGGACAGCACTACCACTCGAGCTGCCTGACCTCGGCATGGCGCCCGGAGAGGCCTAGGAGCCTCGCCCCACCTGCATCTCTGCCCGACTGGTTGCCGGTCCGGCCGCTGGACACTGAGGGACGCCAGCCAGCGCACCACCGTCGCGGCGCCCGGATCCCTCTGCAACGGAGCGGCGCCTGTCGAGCGGTGAGTGCCGGCTTCCCCCCCTCCCCCCTGGGGACCTCCACCACTGCCTCCACAGCGACCTCCGGGGCCCCCCCTGAGACCCCCAGCGGTCATCCCACATCCACGCCACGGGCTGCATTGACCCCCCTGGCGCAGCGGACAGCACTGCTACTCGAGTTGCCTGACCTTGGCATGGCGCCCGGAGAGGCCTAGGCGCCGAGCCTGGCCCGGGCTTCCCTACAGCAGCGACGGTGGTAACCCGCCCTCCGGGACACGGCGGAGTCACACCGCAACAGGAGCAGCACCTCACCACCACGGTCCCACGGGAACACACTTTACCTCGACCCCCGCCACGGACTGTTCACGGCTTTGGGGGAAGGGGTGTGCAGCTGGCCCCATACCACGTCCATAGCCTGCTGCCTTGGACCCGCGCAGGCCCTGCCACCGAACCGGGGGACCCCGAGCGAACCCCGGGGGCTCTGACTGCCACAAGAGCCTGCTTGCTCGACCCCCATAGGAGTGACCCTCGACCCAACTACCCGTGGCCCCCGGACCCCGAGACGCCGCGGTGCCCTCTCCTACAGCCCAATGGGGAAACCAAGGGGCACGCAGGTGACCGCCGTCCCTGAAACGGCCATCGAGAACATGCCGCACACAAGGACATGGACTCAGGCGAACACGCCGACCGCGGATCCCACGCTATCAGCGAAACTGGATCAGGTGCTGGCGGCTATCGAAATGTCCCGGCTCTCTATGGAGGAACGTCTAGGCACCCTGACGACGGACATCAACCTAATACGCGACGATCACCGCAAACTGGTGGACAGAGTGAAGGAAGGAGAGCGGAACGTGGCGGCGCTTCAGCCCACGGTGAAGACGCAAGAAGCAGACATGAAGGAAGTCTTGCGCCGAGTGGCGGCCCTCGAGGAGCGCACCGTTGATTTGGAAGGGCGCTCAAGACGTTGCAACATCCGCGTCCTGGGTCTGCCGGAGGGTATTGAGAACTCGGACCCGCTGACCTATATGGAATCATGGACCAGGTCGTTTACCCCCGAATCGGAGCGGTCAGCGTTCTTCTCCATCGAAAGGGCACATAGGGTCCCAGCCCGGAAACCCAAACCGGGCCTGCCCCCACGCCCTATGCTGGCCAAGTTCCTGCATTTCCGAGACCGAGATGCGGTGCTCCGCGCGGCCCGGATGGCGGGCCCCTTGCAAGTGGAAGACCAGCAGATCATGGTGTTCCCAGACTACGCCCGCGAGATACAACAGCAACGCTCGACCTATCTGGAAGTTAAGAGGCGTCTCCGTGAAAATGGTCTTCAGTACTCCCTTCTGTTCCCGGCCCGCCTCAAGGTGCTTCATAACGGGAAATCCATATTTTTCACCACGGCGGAGGAAGCGCAGGACTGGGCGGAATTCCACTGTCCGCTGATCCCTAAGCCCGGTCCCCAGCGGAGACAAAACAATGACTCACGACGTACTAGAAGGCGAGGCATGAACCGCACCCGAACAGACAACTCCAAGAGTCAAGCGTCCTCACCCTCGGGCTCACCCGATCTCACGCAAATTATGCAGGAGCGACGGGATGCCCTACGGGCAGTGACTGAACTACACACTTCTCCTCCAGCGTCGGACCTGGAACACCAACCACACCTGTTCACCCCCGAGAAGGACCGGGACAGTGATGGCACGATGTCAGGATTTGGTCCGATTTCATCTCCCCTCCTTGCGGTGCACACCACGGACGCCACCCATGCAGGTCAACCAGGCACCTCTTCAGGATGAACAATCGGACGATTGCTGTATCCTCTTTTCCTATTGGCTGTTGATCACGCTATGCGTAGACTGCGCGCCGAAGAGGCATAGTTAGTTGGCTGTACATACACACGCGCGAATGCCATTTCTCCTACAACAGCCCGATTTGCGAACAGCCCAGCAGTAACGCACGCTACCACCCCCACAGAATTTTGTTATATTTCTCCCCTAGTGGGACACTAGTTTGGATATGCCACCTCCGGTGATATATCCCCGGCATTGGGACTGTTCCCCATTTTTGGTTCTACACGTTGTAGCCCCCGTTAGACCCTCCCCCACACATATGGCAGCATGGCGCGCAGGAGCACATACGAGACACAGGCCCACACGGTCCCTGGGAGGTACAAGGGTTCCCCACTCGCAAGCACGAAACCACAGCAATGGCGACTCCACAGTCAGATGTTAACGTTCTCACGCTGAACGTACGGGGCCTCCACACACCCAGCAAACGCTATTCTGTCTACTCTTACATTAAACGCATGTCAGCTTGCATAGCACTGTTACAAGAGACACACACCAACGCTACCGAACTGGCCCGATTACAGGCCAAATGGCGGGGGACCTTTTGCGCCACGACTTACTCAGCATTCGCTCGTGGCGCCTTAGTGTGGGTTAGGCCAGGCACCCCTTTTCGGACACTTAGACGGGTGGTTGACAGGGAGGGCAGATACGCATTGTTGGAGGGAATCTTAGACGGGCAAGGGGTCCTCCTGGGCAGCATTTACGCCCCTAACACCGAACAAGATAAATTCTGGGATCACCTCACAGTCGTCCTGGCCCAATTCACTGCCATCCCATGGATTTTGGGAGGTGATTACAATTGCACGCTGAACCCCGCTCTAGACAGATCACACCCCCCTCCCACAGGCTCCCCAACCCCCCGACAGGCGGAACTCTTCAGGGCCTGGACCACACACTGGGCACTCACCGACGCATGGCGACACTTACACCCGCTGGCCCGTGTCTATTCGTTCCACTCGATTCCACACAACCTTCGGGTCCGTTTGGACAGGTTCTTATGCTCCGCACTTATCCTCCCAAGGGTCACGTCCTCGGACTATCTGGGTCGGATCCTCTCGGACCACGATGCTCACATCTTACGCCTGACCTGGCGCCCCCCACGCCCGCCGGTCCCCACCTGGCGCCTCCCTAAGGACTGCTTGTCAGACCAAGTCTTCAGGGACACGCACAAAACCAGTATCCAGGATTACTTCCTACACAACGCGGGTACGGCATCATCGGCGTTAATGGAGTGGGATGCATTCAAAGTGGTGGCGCGGGGGGAATGCATACAACAAATCGCGGGGGTTCGTCGCACACTAGAACAGACACTCCTCACGTCGGAACGGCGTCTGGCTACGCTTACAAAACAAACCGATGACTCGGAAGAGAGCGTCGCGCTCACGGCCGAGGCGAAATCGATATACCAGGCTGCTTGCGCCGATCTCCGGAAGTATAATTTTCGCGCCTATGCCTCCAGAGTACACAAAGAACGGGACAAAACGGGGGCACTGCTTGCCTGGATGGCACGACAGGACACCGAGACCAAGCCGATTACGGATATTATCAATCCGGACGGCATATTGGTGCGATCCCAGGCCGAGATTCTCCTAGCGTTCCAACGCCATTACGCACAGGTATACGAGGCCCCAACCCGCTACGCTCCATCGTGCGTGGATTGCTTCCTCGATTCGCTGACGCTGCCCACGATATCGGACGCTGACAAGCGCACGCTTGACGCCAAAATAACACCCTCGGATGTCACTCAGGCATTACGGGCCCTTTCCCGGAATAAAGCCCCGGGACTCGACGGCTTCCCACTGGAGTACTATTCGGCGTTCTCTACCCTGTTGGCTCCCCGAATGGCTCGGATGTTCGCAGCGGCTCTCCATCTGGGAGTGCTTCCTCAGTCACTACGGGAATCCGTTATCGTGACCTTCCCCAAACCTCACAGGGACCCGCTCCAGCTGGGGTCATATCGTCCTATCACGCTCCTCTCGGCGGACTGCAAGGTCCTCGGGAAGATCCTGGCCGACAGGTACACCCAGGTCATACGCCCACTGGTCCACCCTGACCAATGTGGGTTCGTACCGGGCAGGAACACCTCACAGAACATCCGCCGGGTCTTCCATGTACAGGATCAGGTTCGGGACAGATTCCCGCGCGCCGCTTGCCTGATCATGGACTTGGAAAAGGCGTTTGACACTCTCACCTGGCCGTACCTATTCGCGATCCTGAGTCGTCTCAACGTCGGCCCGACACTCATGGCATACACTCGCCTCCTATACACCGACCTAACCTCGCGAGTGCGGATTGGGAAACACATATCCTCTGCATTCGAGGTTCGCCGAGGCACGCGACAGGGATGCCCCCTATCACCCCTTTTATTCGCCCTGGCCGTCGAACCGCTGGCGGTTAGACTGCGTCAGGAGGGAACCCACTGGGGCATCCCGCTTGCGGACGATACGCATTGCGTCTCCCTGTACGCAGATGACCTCCTGATATATGTCCGAGATATAGAGGCAGATCTAACCCCCATAGGGATGGCGCTGACAGAGTTTGCGGACGCCTCAGGACTCCAGGTGAACTGGGACAAGTCCACGGTCTACCCATTCCACCCGCACTTACCGCCCCGAGACGTCGAGCTGGGAACCCGCAAGCTCTCGTGGTCCGCGGAGGCCCCTCGGTACCTCGGTGTCCGCCTGTACCACTCACCGGTGGACATCTTTGACGGCAACCACCGAAAGGTGCTTGCTAACCTACGCCCGACTGTAGCCTTCTGGAACAAGCTCCCGTTAGCCCCGATAGGACGGATAGCCCTGGCAAAAATGGTGATGCTCCCCCGACTTCTTTATCACTTCACAAACCTGCCGGTGGTACCGCCCAGATCTTTCTTTCGGGACCTCAACTCTCTGCTAGGCACCCTTATCTGGGGCACGAATCGACACAGAGTGGCCTTGAAAACCCTCCAACTCCCCACAACACAAGGCGGACTTGGAGCTCCTTCCTTCGAGTCCTACTTCCTGGCGGCACAGCTCCAATGGTTATCATATTGGACAGCGGACCGCTACACCCTGGAGACCACTACCCCGACCGGCAGAGTACCGACCCCGGAGCTCATCCGTCTCCTTCTCCCGGGCACCAAACCCAGACGGACATACCCCCGACAAGTCACGATAGCGCGCCAATGTATGATGCGGATCCACCGGATGGCCCCTAGTAGGACCCCATATTCCCCACTGCTGCCGCTGGTGGGCTGCCCCAGACAAGACTCCTATTTCTCGGCGCCAATGTTAGCTGAGTGGACCCGTTGCACTATCATGGATATGGAGTCGCTCTTCGAGGAAGGACAACTGAAGCCAATCACTCAGCTAGCTGCAGAATACGACCTCCCCCCAGGTCAATTCCTCAGGCACCGACAGCTGCTTGAGGGATTCCGTCCCCACCATAATCTTAGAGCAGGGGAACCAGAAGCGCACCCAGTAGTGCACACCATCCTACACATGGGAGTGGGTCGCCACCTGATCACCTGGTTGTATAAATCAATCCAGGAACTCTCACACGCCCCCCTGGCGGCCCTGCGGGCCACATGGGAGGAGGACATCGGTCGCGCACTACATGACTCGGAGTGGACCAAGGCGCTCGAGGCCCCGAAACGCGTCTCCAGAAATGCCAGATTTAAAAACATCCAATACTACATACTACACAGGGCATACCTCACGCCGGCGCGCCTACAACGGTTTTACCCATCCACACAATTCCTATGCCCCAGATGTCGATCCCCCGATGCAGATTTCCGTCACATGTTCTGGGACTGCCCCGGCCTACACTCCCTATGGAAAACTGTGCACGACACACTGGCGGATCTCACAGGCCTCACAACACTAGCTTCCTGGGAATCCAGCTCACTGGGCATCCTACACATCCCTAAACAGGAACCTGTACACAGGCGGTTCGTGTCCCTGGCGCTGCTGCTGGCAAACAGAGGCATAGCTATGCATTGGCGATCCCCGGAAGGTCCCCCTATAGCAGCCTGGACAGGAGCAGTTTGTAAGTGGGCGGCAGCGGAGGAAGACGCCCTTAGGGAGGAAGAGGCCAAGGGCGCGCGTAAACATCCCATTTCCATGGAATGGGCCATGCTCCTACACAGCTTCCGGCAGTCCCTGCGCACAGACGACCCACCTACGCCCCCCCCCTCACCCCCACTCCCTCTCCCGAATGAACATATAGCTCCTGTCCAAAGCCCTGTCCCCACACTGTAATCCCACTGGGCTCTAACATGGAATGCCCCCGCTCTCTGACTACACTGCCCTGATATAGACGTTCTTTGAGGGAACCCTTCGTCTCCCGACATCCGACACCTGCTCCTCTTCTACCGTGCACCCGCTAACGCCCATATGCTCCCCTCCCCAGTTGTGTTTCCCCAGTTATCAGCAATATAATCATAAGAACTGTACAGACACTGACACTACGCCACCAAGGCGGGCATTCATGTATCCTCTAGTATCCACCCTTCTCCCCTATGGAGCACGATAATAGGATCCCAGCCTGAGACTGTATCAAGCCGATCTGTACTGTTTCACAGAAGAAATGTCATAAATTCATAAGTTTGCTCACAGAAAAGTTGCGCGCATGGCTGACCGTGGCTGAATGTTGAAGCCGCGCCAGCAGTTGATTCTCTATGTACCCAAGTATTATGATGCAACAATAAAAACACATTTAAAAAAAAAAAAAAATGTACTCCACTTCATTTGTAGCTGTTTGGAGTAACAATGTAAGCATCTGACTCTCAGCTATACTTACAAATCTATTAAGTGTTGTGAAATGACCAATATTTAAGCACATTGCAACACTCACTAATCACGTTGTTACTTGAAGTATGGAAATATGGTAGCACTCCATGCTCAACAGTGTAGTACCAGGGTGCACTCACTCAAAAGCATTGACAGTTTCCTGCAGAACCGGAAAAGGTACACCTGGCAGCATTCGATCCTCACTGTTCCATGGCTGAACTGGGGTGCATGTACATTTTGGCTCCCACAGCAGTACTATGGCACGTACCCAAGACAGCTCTTCCTACACTACTGGAGTACGTGCATACCTTAGCACTTTCTTTCATTCTGAGCTACAAGCACAAGGCAGCATTCACTAACCTACTGGAGTATGTACACACAATGACACTCCCTGCAGTACTCCTTGTAGTATTAAGCAGTATTCCCTGCTGTACTGAGGTACATTTACATGGCATCTCTCACTCCTTTACATTACAATCTCGCTGCAGTACTGGGATATGCACATGTGGTTGCTTTCCCTGTGTGCCTTGAGTGGGTGAATATCTTTTAGCAGCAGTCTTTGCTCATGAAGTGCTGGAATAGCAAACACGTCATCACGCGATGCTCATAGCGGTACTATAGTAAGTATGAATTGCAACATCCACTTTTCATGTCAGTACACATTCATCATCATTTCCATCCTTAATCACTTCCTATGTGGAGTTTGGTCTCCTGTATTATTTTAGGAACCTCCCAGTACTTTTTACTGTCTGCCTAAAGGTAGCTTTTGCTGTACCTCAGTGTGATTAAGATCTATACAGAAAAACATGCCAGAGGGCAGCCCGCTCAGCCATTTATTATTAGCCTACTTTAATATGCCATTGGTTAGTTGCAACTGGCATTCATAATGTAGGGAGTTCTGCCACAGAAAAGGCATGTTGCCCCATAATGTACATGGACACGGAAATCAGTTAGGAGCAACATGAGGAAAGTGTGCTGGTTGGTATGTTGCATATCTGTGCACTGTAGATATTACTTGAAGGAGCAAATATTGTTCCAGGTTCTGTCTCAGGGTCATGGAATGGTGTGGATATTTTGGAAACGGCCAAGTTTGTACATCTGTTCCAAACAGGAAATGTTCCTAGATGCTTACAATCTTGGCTAGTAATGAGTTCCAGAGGTTGCTGAGTTGTACTAAGAATGCTGTGCCCCTATGAAATATAGTAAGACGGTATGATGAGCCATAGTGCGAACCTAGCGTGCAGTCACCTATTTTGTTTGTGTCGCTTGAATTTAATGTGTAGGTATAGTGGTTGTTTTCCTTAGGAGGCTTAATGGGCGATGCAAAGCAAAGAGCCTTGATCATTGCCCATCTCACTATAGGTTGCCATTGGTCATAGACTAGCCCCATGTAGCCAGTGGAGTGGGTGCAAGACTCCTATCCTGTGTTGTCTGATGTGCAGGTGGAGAAGGGGGTCTTGCAAAAGTGTTTAGGATCAGTTGTGGCTAGTTGTGTTTTGCATATGATGAAATTGGGGATACCAAAGAATAGGCTATTTGCACAGTCAAGCTTGGAGATTACAATTGTGAGGATAGAGTACATCTTTTGGTGGTATCCAAGTTATGGGAAAATGCATTGCATTTTTTTCAATTGTGTAGAAGGTGCTCTTTTTAACCCTGTTGACGTTGACGTGTGGACTGGTCTGAACCCATGGTTCATTACCCCTCTAGGTTTCTTACGTCTCTTGATGGAGTTGGAGGGCGGCAACATAGTTGGGCTGTATCGCAGTTGGCAGCTGTTCATGCCATTGTCTCTTGCCTTTACTGTGTGGAGCTTTAGGTGTTTACTTGTCTTCCATGTATTTAAGCCATGGAGGTTGTCGTCAAGTCTCTACTTGTAGAGGTCTTATGTAGAGGTTTTCTGAGCCATCTATTTTTTTAATGATTTGTGTATCATCTGCATCAATGCTTCATAAACTTTCGTGACCCACCTAACTTTAGAGGACTAGAGACGGGCTTTTCTTTTAAATACAACTAAAAAATTGTCGTAGTGCATTGTCATTTATAGACAGCACATTTTTCATTGAAATGGCCACTACATTTGCACATGCATACAGTTTTACTGATAAACCTATATTGCACACAGATGTGAATGTGTGTAACTCGGGTTTCACTAAATATTTATCATTTGTGCATCACCAAGTAAAATGCTTTTATTTGTGCTGAGTCTATTAATTTCTTTGTTTGCATCAGACTTTAGAATTATAAAAAAGTGCTTAGTTTTTAATTTCTAAACTGCTGAATGTGTACATTTTATTTACAGTTATTTACATTTTTTTTCATGTTATGAAAAATGGCATCCTACAGCCTTTCTTTTTACACTACATGTATCCAAGCAAGATTGTGGGGTGGCGGACAGTGTCAAATGCCACTGATAGGCAATATGGTCGGCATTCTGAACTTGTCCACACTGAGTTTTAGGCCATCCCTTATAGATACGAGGGTCGACTCTCTGCCTCCAACCTTTGATTCCAGATTGTCAGTCTGAGGTGGTCATTTCCTCAGTACACTGGTATGGATGAGTATATACACTACACTTTCAAAAATGTACAGCAGGCTGGGCTACTCGATATTGGTCTGTAGTTTGCGGTGTTGAAAGGGGTCGAGGTTTGTCTTGAGCAATAGTCTAATTTATAAGGTTTTCCACTTGGATAAAAACCTAGATACAGGGACGTGTTAAGTAAGCTTCTGGCTGCCTTACCTGCCCAGGTTATGCATAGGCTATTTTTAAAGATGTTTGGAGGTAGGAGATCATGCTGGTCTGCTTGCAATGATTGTGTTATTGAATTCTCTTTCTGAGAAGGTATTGAAAGTATTAAGTGGCTGAAGATTGGTATTGTGCCTCTTTGTTGGGATTGAGTCGTGTGTAAGGGACTGTTAACTGTGTTCTCCTTAAAATAATGTTCTGTCTTTTTAATTTTTGAAATTAATTCCATAGCGATTGGCACAGAAGTCTTGTAATTGTTGTGTTTCAGTATTTTTGCATGCTAGATTGCAGAATTCCGAATCTTGAGGAGTTTCTTACATTGGCAGTCTGCATCGATTATGCATGTAGCGTAGTGTTGTCTTTTTGTGGTTCTAATGGTTTGTAGACTTAGTTATACTGACATAGTATGATTCTTGTCTTTTTCATCCCTTGATTTTCTACCCTGTATGCCGAATTGAGTTTTCTTGTCATTAATCCACGTGGTTAACCCTAGAAGTGCTCTCTGGGTGTAGGTTGTCCAATGCAGAGGTGATGTAGTTGTTGAGGTTGTGTATGTCTTGAGGTCGCATGCTTATTGGGGTTGTTTTGACGTGGATGTTGACTATTATGAGGCCTAGTGTTTTCCATTGTCTGTATGTGCATTTGTTGTTGGTGGTTGTTGTTCTCTTTGAAGCGTTGATATTGATGCGCATGTTGATCCTGAAGCTATTGATGTTGTGGGTGCTCTAAATTATTGTGGAGTTGTAGGTCACTGTGACCTGTGCAAGGGAACTAATGTGATGGCCAACGTGAGTCTGATGGAATGAGATGGGAAAGAAACAATTTGTTGACGGTTGAAGGTTTCAAGGTTGGATGTGATGGCTGCGGTTTTAGTTAAATTCTTCTCGACAAGCGAGATGTTAAGGACTTGTAGAATGTATACATTGGGGTGGGTCAGAGAAGTCTTGGTTACTGTATCTATTAAAACACCTTAGTAAGCGACAGCTGGAGTGAGGAGACATCTTACCAGCATGGATGCAAAGTAATTATTGGTAAAGTTTTGGATGTGATGTTTTTATGCTTTTCTATTGATGAATAATCACCTTCTCCAATTTTGTCAGTATGATTTTTCTTGACATATAAAGGTGGGGAGGCTTTGTAGCATTTGTGTGATTAATATTCACTATGTTTCGGTATTACATGAGAGGTCTGGTTTTTTGTATTCTGGCTGTCCTTTTGTAGCATCCTATTATATCTTCTGTGGCAGCTGCTAAGATGTGAAATACCCTCCCACTTCATGTACTTGCTGAAACAAACTTAATTCGATTCAGAAGATTACTTAAACACATCTTTTCAGTTGTTAGAGGGCTGTTAACGTACTGTGGCTTTGTGCAAGCTTCATGGTCAAGGGACCTTGGCAAATGTTGCGCTATATTCGTGGCATACCACAGACCATCTAGGTACTATGCTGCAGAAGGCACATGGGTATGAGTTGGGCCTCTGGAGATGCCTGGGTATGAGAGAGTTCTGTGAGCATCCTGGTATAAAATGTGCTCCCATGGGTATTGGTATTTAAGCAATGCTGCTGGTGGTACAGGGCTGTGAGATCATCAGTTCACCCTAGTGTATGTATGTATATATATATATATATATATATATATATATATATATATATACCGCTGCAGACAGGTATAAATCTACACTTTTGTTCTATTCACCATTTCTCAGTGTACATTTAATTTACCGGAGTGTAGGGTTACATGTCCCCGTCATCTCGTCTAACACTGAATTTATATTGTGTAACATTACGTTAATCTGTAATTTTGACAAATTTCTAAAATGACGAAATCCAGTCTGATGAAACTCAAGTAAAAATGTAGAGATACCTTTTTCACAACAAAATGTTAGAGAAAAAGGGCAAATGTTTACTTGAAACCATGATAAAGAGGTAAGAAGAGAAAAGGATTGGGTTTACAGGATAGCGGGAGGCATGGATGGATAAATAGTATCGGGATTGCTAAAAAAAATAATAATAGGAGTTGGGTAAGAAAGGGAGTAAGGGGTTTGTTAAAAATTGAGAAAACAGAAATAGGAGTGAGAGGTTTATAAAAATAAAATGTCAGGGAATAAGGGGGTTCAAAGAGGGAGATTGGCAGGAATGGAAGTTAGGGGCATAATAAAGAAAGAAGTACAGCGGGATGTGAAGTAAGGGGTTTGAAAAAAGGGAGTAAAGTTGGAGTGCAAGTACGATGTTTGTTAAAAAAGGAGTAAAGTTGGGGGTGAGTAAGGGGTTTAGAAAAAGAGTAAAGTGGAAGGATGGAGTTTGTAAAATAAAACAAAAGGGAGTAAAGAGCCGGAGTGGGAATATGGGGGTCTGTAAATAAGGCAGAAAGGTGAGGAGGGGTTTCAAATAAATGAGGTGGGTGGGAGTAAGAAAAACTGGAGTAAAACAAGAGTGGGGTTATAGGAGTAGTAAAACAGGAAAGGAAAAGGAAGGGGTTTGAAAAAATTGAATAAAACAGCTGTAGGAGTTAGGGATTTGTGAAGCAAAACAGGAGATAAGCAGGAGCTGGACTAAACGGTTTTTAAAAAAAGAAGTAAAGCAGTAGAAGAAGTAAGGGGTTTGAAAAAACGAGTGTAGTCATAGTAAGGGGTTTATAAAGAAAATGGGAGAAAGCTAGAGGGGAAGACGCGTTTGAAAAAAGGGAGTAAAGTAGGAATGGAAATAAGGAGCTTATAAAAAAGGGGGTAAAGTGGAAGCTGAATTAAGTGGTTTGAATAAAGGGGTAAAGCTGGAGGGAGTAAGGGGTTTGAAAAAATAGTAAAGTAGCCGTGAGGGGTTTGTTAAAAAAAAAAAAAAGGTGGTAGAGCAGAAGGAGAATGGTGTTTAAAATAACACTTTCCATGCTCATGACGAGCTGAGCTCGTCATGAGGTACGGTGCTCATGACGAGCTCAGCTCGTCATGAGCCGTGGAACGCTCGCATGCAGGAATATTTCCCCGGCTGTGCTGAGCGTTCCACGGGAACTGGTGCACCTGTGACGAGCTCAGCTCGTCATGAGCACCGGAGCGCCGTGCCTCATGACGAGCTGAGCTCGTCATGAGTATGCGGGCGCTGTACGCGCCCCCCCCAGCACAGCGGGGGAATTACCCCCCGCAGCGAAGGGGATAAAGGATGTAATACAGGAGTGGTATTGAGGTGTAAGCGAAGTGGGAAGGAGAGTAAGGTTTATGTAAAAAAGGATTAAATTAGGAGAAGGAGTGAGGATTTAAAAAAAATTGTAAATAGGAATAGGCAGTAAGAGGTTTATACAAATACTGGAATAAAGCGGGCAGAGGAGCATCACAAGGGACAATGGAGGTAGAGAAAAGGCTTTGAAAAGAAATGAGCTGGGTTTAAGAGAAGAACGTCCCCTTAAAAGCAGCTACACGAAAATCAATCTTAAACAAACTAAAGTATCTTCAAGAATGGCTTACTGCGGGCCTATTTCTCAACCAGATGAAATCCATTCTAAAAGTAAAAAAAACATCAACAAAGGTTCAAATAAATAAATTGGTCAGAACCATTCTCTTCATGTGTGAGATTTTGATGAAAAACAGACCACTAATGTTACCACTACAAACTTTTCCCACATAGGTGACGTTCACTAAATAATATGTTAAAGAACAATAACTTACTACAATAAATATATATTAAATAATTTATTTAAATACATTTTAATAATATTTCTTAAAGAATAATTTAAAAAACTCTTTTTATGATTATTTGATATATATTACATTTTTAAGCAGAACTAAGCAACAGCCTAAAAGCCTGTAGAAAGTCTGGTATTAACGAACCACAATCTAATTAATAAAGAAAACACATTTTCACAAATAGATTTCTTTTTTTAAAGAGGATCTAATTTACAAAAAACTATCACATTTCACTTTACATAGATTTACAAAAATACATCATTTCCAATGGTAAAATAAGATTAATTAATCACAATAAGCTTGAGAGTCCATAACTTTCACAGCACCCAAAGAAGCTCCATTACTTTGGACTGGCCATAAGAACTTGGGCATTGTGATTTCCCAGCAGTTGAGACTTATCAAAACTAAGCTCTCCACACGTGTTTCGCGGTTCGTTATGCCCCGCTTCTTTAACTCATCAAAGAATAAGTTGTATGAATGATTAATCGTCCTTCATCCAAGAGTACTACAAAAATCAGCCTTCTGCTCATTGTCCGTTTTATTAAAAACTGCAATATATTTATTCTTTATTACTCCATATGCGATGTCTGCCTTCAGCGACTCCTCAAAATTGTGAATGTAAACTATTGTGTGAAATGCTTTCTAGTGCACATAGCAGTGGGTTTCGAAGGATAAATTATGCCTACAATTAAAGTACTGAGAGGAAAATTTGTTGCATGACAATGCCAGAATTAGAGTCCATTTGGGGGTACAAAGGAGAGATCTGCTCATTTTGTAAAAGAGCATTCCGTTTTTATGGTGTTGTAGATTGATTTGTGCCTGTGGTCCTTTTGTCGGTTGAGGGTTGGAGCTGAAAATATTGTTGCAAAATAGTGTGCTCTATTGTTGTTATGATCTTTGATTACAACCAAGATGGCAGCATTCTGAAATTTAAGTAGTGCAGTATTTTTCATAGAAAACATTTATAGAGAGCGTTGCAAAATCCATTGTGCAGTCAAAAAGGCTGCTATTTTGTTCGATCATGCTTATATAAGCATAGTTGAGCAGTCTTTAGTCATTAAATGGAGTAGTTCCTTGATCTGGCAGCTTCATTGATTTGTGGTTCCATTACCATGAACGAGTCGAGATAGCAGGCTAGAGTTCTTAGTAAATGCGAATAGAAAAAGAGAGGCGCGGGTGGCGGGGCGGGTGAGTTGGGGGGTTGCATGTGCGGGGGCGCAATGTAAAAACATTTTTTTTTTTTAAATGAACATTTACCTTGCTGCCTGCTCCCGTGTCTCGGCCCCTGCTCTCTTCTGTCAAACTTCAGGAACAGGAATCACAGCCAGGCTCTCCTGACGAATCACTACGCTGCAATGCAGCACTGTGATTGTTCTGATTGGTGATTGGTCTGAGTGTCGTTGTTCGACGCTCAGCGAAGGAATGGGGGCCTGGGCATGATCTCCACACAGGCTATAATGCAGCCTGCGAGGAAAACACGGAAAATGCATGTGACTGTTTGGCCGGTCCCAGAGGACTGGCCAAACAGTCTTGTGCACTTAGGAGTGGGAAACCACTCCTCCTCTGCCCTGCTTCAAGAACAGAGCAGCCCCGCCCACCCGCCCGTCTGTAAAGCAGCACAGAAACAAAGTTATAATAACTCAGTTATTATCATTTTATGTTTCCTTCATTTGCACTGCTTTAAAGCAGTGGGGTGACGGCGGAGGAGCACCACTGCTCATGTTAAGCTTTTGGAACAGTCGAGCAAGACTTTCGTTTTCGGCACACAGAGTCGTACGCAGCTCGTCTCACTCTGCCATTATGATTATATGATTATATATATATCTATATCTATCTATCTATATATATCCAGTGAGCAAGGCGACAGAGTTCGCCGAAACGCGTTTGGATTTTGGAGCACTTGCAGTTCACTTTTGCAATTTGGGAAAGAAAAAAATAAAATACCTGCTTTTCCAATAGAGAAGAAAGTGTCAGTTTCTCTGTTTTTGCGCAGCTGTGCATCTGGGAGATATATATATATTTATTTGATTTCCCCTGTTCATTTGAAAAGAATATGGGTGTCTGATGTAGATTAGTACACTGGTAAGCAAGAGAGTCTGGATATTTCAAGTAACTATTAAATACGCGGATGGATACCGCTGATACAGAAGCGCTGTCTACTGTCCGAATATAAAGGACTGTGTGAAATTGTCTTAGAGCATATGTCATGAAGGGTTTGCGAGGATTGACCCAAAATTCTTACACATCCTTAGTTGGTGTATCCGATAACTCAGTAAGCCTTTAAAGCTGAGTTTGGGGTTGCATTTTTTTATATGCTGCTGAAATTGACTTCTAACTAGAGATGCTGTCACCCTTTTTGAGCAAATGAAAGGATGCCTGAAATGAAAAACTCAACCACATTCAATCATACATTTGCCATATTGAAACTTAGCCTGACAGTCACCTAGAGTTGTAAACAGATCTATCTATGGTGTAGCTATAGCTAACAGTCTCCACAAGGACCTGGAATGGTGCACTCAGTCAAGATGGATGTCTTTGAGGAGTGGAGTCAACTATGAGCATTTTACATTATTGGGAACACAACATTCTTAAAATTTATGCACTCACTTCTCTTACTTACTTTCCAGCTTTAGGTCTTTCATAGTTTCACATGCTTGAATCCAAATAGCAAATAGTATTGGTCTGTAGTGACATACTGTACACTCATTCTCCTTAAATTCAATGAAATCATATATCATGATGAATGTTAGTTGCATATAAAGTAGTAGTAAGAGGCTAATGTTAACAAAAAAGAAGCTGAAGAGCTGCCTGGTCCACTGCGGATCCTCCGGACAGGTTGCTGCCCTACAGATGTTCACCAGTGGAACATAGGTATATTGTGCAGCCATGGCTGCCACACATTTTGTGGAGTGATCTGACACTGGTGACTGATGTGTGAAAAGAATAACCAGCTGTAAAATGGCAGGCTACAGTAGCAGACATCTACTTATTGCTTTTTTGGAAAGTGGACAACGTTGTTGCAAAGGGCAGTTGGCAGAATTTCAGACGTTGTCAGATCTATAATGAATGTAGAGTACTTTGGTTACTAGCATGGGGTGCTGAAAGGAAGCCTATGCAACTACTGACTCATTCAGTCTCTTGTATAACAATAGGAATAAATGTGGGTTAGTCTGAAGAATAACTTGTCCTGAGCCTTCAAGAACAGATGTTTCATGGTGGAAGCCGGAATTTTCTGAACTCTCATGGCTGTCAAGGCCAGCAATAGTGAAGTTTTCCCTGAGGAATTCAGACGTCGCTGCCTTGTGTATAGGCTCCAAGGCAAATCCATAGCCAAATGGCGGAAATGTGACTGCCTGGCAATCGAATGTTGATGTTAGACTCGTTATTCACCTGGAGCCTAGCAGCTGGTTAAATTAAGTTTTGACACCAATAATTTTATTTTATTATATCTAACTAAGGAGGGTGCATATAATTTGAAATAAAAGTTTTTGTTAAAAACTTTCGGAAAATACACATAAAAAGCTCAAGATCTGTTCTTTGCTCATGGGTGCATCTGTGAGGGGGAATTAGTTTGTGAGGTGGCGCAACCCCGTTTTTGCTGAAGGGAGCTTGTTCTCTTTCCTGCAAATAATTTGTGTCAATTTTATTGGTCTGGCATACAAGCACAATCATTTATGTTTGTATATGTTCGCTCTTCAGCTTTCTGCATTTCTTACCTGCACTTGGAAGCATTAAAGTTACATTTACGTCTTTTAAAAAGCCCAGTTGAGACCACTTTTGTGGCAGCATAAAGGAAAGACATCAGTAAGATAGGGATCGATGTGTTGTGAGTGTATTAGACATTGTTACCACCAACTAGTTGCCTTTTTGGTTTTGTTTTAATAATGGAAGCTAATTATGCTTATGTGCATGTATTTGTGTAATTAGACATCTGTCTCATAATACAATTTTTGTATTGCTGATTGTCCTGTATAACGATTCCACCCCCTTTGTCTGCCAGCTTAATAACCATTGAATTGTTGGATTTAAGTCCAGCTAAGGCATGTTTCTCAGAGAGGGGTATATTATATAGGTTGATGGTTCGAGGTTGCCAGTATCCCTTAGTACCAATCTCCAGAAACAAAGAGGTATTTGGAGGTGAGAAAGTGTATGGTGGATGGAAGTTGGCATATGCACTTGTAGGGGTGCAAGGATTTTGCGAAAAAATCCATTGATGTCAGTTTGTAAGTAGGAAATTGGGACCTACTGTGGGGAGAAATTATAAGCTTTTGCTTAGCAGTGTGTCAGGACTATCAAGCCATGCATTAGCAAAGGGCATCTGGCAAACGCTATAATTTACAAGACTCGATTTTGTCGGAAAAAGGCACTGGGACAATTCAAACATAGGGCTCATACAAATTCTAAGATGGCCGCCAAGAGAGGTTATTTCAAACACTAAGTCAGCACTTTAGCCTTCAATCGCAATTGTGGAGTTCCAGGTGTCTGGCCCGCGCTGTGGCGCACTTCACCTGGAACTGGAGGAGTAACTGTCGCTTAGAGCTGGCGTTGTGAAAATAGTCAGGGAAAAGGCGTCGCGTGTAAAAAATAAAGATTACTTATCGCCGTAGCAGCCTTCGGAGAATCCTGGAATTCAAGTAAGACTGTTCCTTGTTGACTGTTGAGTTTTTAGACATGCACATATCAACTGCAGTGGAAACAAGCATTTGCAATGCAATAGGTCTCGCATTAGGAAAGTTTGAGCTATTGGTATTGTAAATAACAATTTTTTTATTTATGTGTTGGTTTTGAAAATATTTAAATTAATAGCTTTGTCATTTACAATACCAATAGTTATAATTTTCGTAAATGTGACGCCTATAGCATTTGTAATGCAATATGTGTTGTATTTACGTGACTTAGATGTATTGATATTACAAATAACAATGGCTTTTACTTTTTTAAATAATTATTAATTAATAAAAGTTATTGTAATTTTTAATGGCAATAGCTTAAACTTTTGTAAATCATTTTTGTGAAGATTATGTTCAGTGTATTTTATTGTGACGAAAATCCAAGAACAGAAGTGAAATATTAACATCTTTTTGTGACATTTGTAATAAAGCTTGAAACATTGAGAGAACATATTTGAACCACTTGTTGAATGGTTGCACAGATTGATGCTGTGGTGGAGCTGAGTGATGTTGTGGTGGCAACGAGTGATGCTGTGGCGTTCAGTGATACTGTGGTAGCGCATAGTGATGTTGTAGTGCCCCTGATTGATGCTGTGGTGGTGCTGAGTGATGCTGTGATAGATAGAGTGAGTGTGATAGATAGAGTGAGTGCAATAGATATAGGGAGTGAGAGCAATAGATAGATAGATAGTTAGGGCGATAGATAGATAGAGAGAGTCAGGGCGAGAGATAGATAGAGAGATAGAGTCAGGGCGATAGATAGAGAGAGTCAGGGCAATAGATAGAGAGATAGACAGACAGACAGACAGATAGACCGAGTGCGGCCGATAGACCAAGTGCGGGCGATAGACCGAGTGCGGGCGATAGACAGACAGACAGACAGACAGACAGATGGTTGTGTGTGTGGTGTGTGTTTATGGTTGTGGTTGTGTGTGTGGATGTGTGTGTGGTGTGTGATTGTGGTTGTGGTTGTGTGTTTGTGGATGTGGTTGTGTGTGTGGTTGTGCGTTGTTGTGTTTGTGTGTGGGGTTGTGTGTGTTGTGTTTGAGGTTGTATGTGGTTGTGTGTTGTGTTTGGGGTTGTGTGTGGGGTTGTGTGTTGTGTTTGGGGTTGTGTGTGTGGTTGTGTGTGTGGGGGGTTGTGTGTGGGGTGTTGTGTGCGTGGTAGTGGTTGGGTGTGGGGGGTTGTGTGTGTGGGGGGTTGTGTGTGGAGTGTTGTTTGTGTGGAGGGTTGTGTGTGGGGTTGTGTGTGGGGGGTTGTGTGTGTGTGGGGGTGTGTCTGTGCGGGGTGTGTCTGTGTGGGGGGGTGTGGGGGGGTGGGGTTGTCTGTGTGGGGTATGTATGTGATGTGTGTGTGTGTGGGATGTGTTTGTGTGTAGGGTTGTGCGTGTGGAGGTTTTTGTGGGGGGGTTGTGTGTGTGGGGGGAGTGTCTGTGTGTGGGGTTGTGTGGGGGGTTGTGTGTGTGTGTGTGTGGGGTTGTGTGGGGGGTTGTGTGTGCGTGGGGGCTTGTGTGTGGTATGTGTGTGTGTGTGGTATGTGTGTGTGTGTGGTATGTGTGTGTAGGGTTGTGTGGGTGGTATGTGTGTGTGTGTGTGTGAGTGTGTGTGTGTGGGGTGTGTGGGTGTGGGGGGGTGGGATTGTGTGTGTGTGGGGTTGTGTGTGTGCGGGGTTGTGTGTGTGGAGGTTTGTGTGGGGGTTGTGTGTGGGGGCAGTGTTGTGTGTGGGGGTGTGTCTGTGTGTGTGGGGGTGTGTCTGTGTGTGTGGGGGTGTGTCTGTATGGGGTTGTGTTTGTGTGGAGTTTGTGTGTGGAGTTTGTGTGTGGAGTTTGTGTGTGGGGATGTGTGTGCGGGTGTGTGTGTGTGTGGGAGGGGTTTTGTGTTTGGGGGGTTGTGTGTGGGGGGTTGTGTGTGTTGGGTTGTGTGTGGTGGTTGTGTGGGTGTGTGTGGGGGGATTTGTGTGTGGGGGGTGGTGTGTGTGTGTGGGTGTGTGTGTGGGTGATTGTGTGTGTGTGGGTTTGTGGGGTGTGTGTGTGGGGGGGGTTTGTGTGGGGGAGGTGTTTGTGTGTGTGTGGGGAGTGAGCTTGGCTAGCACAGGGCACAAGATGCAAACAGTCGGAACCTGTCCTAACACATTTCCTAGAGCGACAAGACTGGTGACGGGACAGTCGTCGTCACGCACGCATGTAAAGAAGTAACCCCCATCCTGCCTCTGTGCGAGCGAAGTATTTTCATGGAATGACTCCCTCTTAATATGCCATCAGTTATTCAGTAAAAAACAAATGTTTATATGCATGTGTTTATGGTATTTGCAAAGCGTGAACCTCCCCAAAAGGCAGCATAGCAATTAGCAGAATAGCTTGTGAAACTATTACGGTATCAGCATAAGACTTTTGAAGGAATTACAAACAAACGGGAGGGGTAGGGATCCCCGCGGCAGTCTGCTCTGGTGATTGGCTGGACCTTGCCACAGTGCAATCCAACCCGGCGATAAGCACCTGCAGAGAGCAATTTTGCGTGCAGCCCACCAGCGAGAAAAAAAAAAACTCTCCAGCATTGGCGCTATTGGAGGAAGAATTCTATCAGCATTACCGCGCGAGAGCAGCAAAGGCATCCATTGCACCTGTAAAGATAACTTTTATGGAGAGAAAAATACTAAATAGTATTTTGGATTCCAGATTTATTCACGCTCAACTTGTATGTTGCCATGAGCAGAAATATTTCTTTCGTGGTTCGGAACTGTGTTAGTTAGCCACACGAGCAGGAAAGATCCGGAAATGCGCGTAGGCTGACAGAAACAGATACCAGCACGAAGCAATGGGCACGGAGTGCATTATGGACGTACAGGCCCGATGTGGAAGTAAATAGGATGTCCTTCATTATGCCACCTGCAATAACAATATCGCCGGAGCCCTCGTGGGACCAGATCACAGGTCTCAAAGTGATCATTTAACCGGAGCGTTTCCCAAAACCATGGAAAAGATAAACAGCGTGTTCGCTCCATTTTAGAGTAACCACTAGGTGGCGTGCCCCCCCCCTTGGTAATGAAGACAGCAACGAATTGCGGTCTGGATTTCGTGCAGTCTGTGAGGTGACTTTCGCAAGCGCGGCTCAGAAGCGCGCTCCCGCGGTCAAAACTGAGACTGCAAAAGCTCGCGTCTGAGTTGTGTCTTCATTCCCAAATACGGGTGACAATAGGTCTGAAGCAGACAGCAATCAATGCTTACGCATTGAATGCAGGTCTTCTCGACCTAAAAACGGAACGGGATACAATGGCAATCCTAATAATGTGTAACATTGTTATCAATATCACAGAATGTTGAACAGCATGCTTCAATCTATTGCCAGTTATAATCTAATCGCATTTACCTTAAAAGGATGAGTTGACTGACAATATGTGTACCACAGACCTGCGAAAGCCACAGACTGAAGCACGGAATGCTAACCCAGTGGGCTTTATTCAAACATTCACTGGATGTTCACTATGTGTATACAGACAAGTACATTGCCATAAACTGGAAAAAGCAGACCCTCCACGATTAGAGCGGAGAGAGTGATTCTTCTTTTTAATACATCACTTTTGGTGAGTTCACTGCATATGCTAAGTAGTCCCACCTTATTTATTGTAGGACTTGCACCCTGTTCGTCACACTGCACTTGTTTGTCTCTTGTGCGGAAAGGACAACCAAGTATTACCTTTTCCTGTGAAACGAGAAACAGGATGAGATAAACGTGCTTGCATGCCTCTGTAGACAGAGTGAAAAGCATAGGTTCAAATCTCTGCTTCCTTCCTTTGCTAAATGTTTGATCCTGTGCGAACTATTTGACCTCAGTGTACACCATGCTCAGTATCTTTGTCTGGATCTTGCGTTATTTATGTCATAGTCTTACATTGCACTCGCTGCTTGCACTGATGCGTATTTTAGACGTGGGCTACTAGCAGAGTCTGACAGTTGTGACAACTATTCCAATGTGGGCCAAAGCTTTAACTACTCCTTTTCTATCTTTCAAGCTGCTTCCTGAGCGCCACAACGGTGACCCTTCCAATGAAGTCACTTCCTATGATGCCCCTTCCTGTTATGTCATGGTAACTCAAAATACATGCGTTACGGGTCAGCAAGCTAACTACCGCACGCCCTGCACCCCCTCCCTGGGACACTTGGCGACTCTGCTATTACCCGATTTATTGTAAACGAACTCACTTCATTACTACAGTATATGTAGTGGCTAGCCAAACCTGCTTCTTTTACACTCTCGGCCCATTTCCCTCTAAGCAAAGCACCAAGAAGGCATTTATGAACACACGAATTACAGCTGAAAACATGATACATTTTTGCATGGTTTTCCAAAAGCGGCAAATCAGCTTTTGCGATTTGGGGCTTCCCGAGTATATTTCTGTTACAACAAGGTTTTTGCGAAATTGCTTTGAATAAAACCCAACAACTGTACTGTACACTTATGTGATTGTGGGGTTTTATTCAAAGCTATCTCACTGTATTATGATATATATTATATGCAACAGCTTTGTATCAGTGGACAGTGCCGACTGTCAAAGGCGCCAAGAGGCCATAGTCATGGCAGATGTACGCTATTCAAAGAGCGCGCACACACGTACATGTAATATTATAGAACAGTGAAATAGATGAACATTCATTACTCTTACGGGTTTCTATACAGCGCCATTCGCCCACTAATGTAGCGTCTTGGCGCAGTGAGTTGTCTAGAGAGGAAATTGCCACGCAGAGGAGAGTACATTTCTAAAAGTCTGGGACTCTTCCATTTCCGGGGTATTTGAAGCGCTAAAAAGCATGTCAAATTAAAGTTCGCCAATTTGGGAGATTCCACGGAGTTCCGGGAGACCAGTGCAACCTACCAGAAAAGGGTCGTCAAGCACCTCTAAAAAGGCGCAAACCTCTGTCTGGCTTTAGTGCGCGCGCATACATTTAATGGATAGACAAAGCCTTCAGTTTTGAATTCCAAGCATTGAATAAAATAAAAAAAAAACAAGCGTTGGCAAAGCAGGCAAGTCTTCCGTGCGACATGCTGAAAGTGAAACCATCCCTCGGCATTGCTGTGGTGGGGGAGGGGGGGGGGCGGGGGAGAGGCAAGAAGGGAACAAGTTAAACAAGCTTTAAAAGGAGACGAAACTGAAAGTACGGCCGGCCGGCCGTGAATAATTAGGGGGTGAGAAATGCGCTGGGAGGGCAGCCTTTGATGTGGTAATGCGAGGCAGGCAGGCAGGCGGCTGATGGCATTGTGCACGTGCTTTTTAGGGCTTGCGCTTGCGCAATGACCTAAAAAGCACATGCACTGCAAGGAATCGCCAGTGGAATCGCCAGTGGTGGTTAAACACTGGATAAGCCATAATAGAGCTTCGCCAGCTATGCGCAGAAGCGCATCAGCAGGCGAGCTCTAAAAACACAGCTCTCTGTCATGCACATTGAATTAAAGTTTAGGTCTTGAGCATGCTCATTGTTAACACGCCTTTCTCGTGAGGAACAAAGGGCAGAGCCCGCACAAGTTATGAGTGCAAATACTTTTTTTAAATATGTGTAACCAAGAAACAATTGCCAGCAGCAGACTATTGTTAAAGCGTAACCCTGGAGTGAAGTAACTACTATATATATGTATATATGTATGTGTGTGTGTATATATATATATATATATATATATATATATATATATATATATATATATATATATATATATATATATATATATATATATATATATATATATATATATATATATATATATATATATATATATATCCGCACTTTGTACTCTCGCTGCGACAGACCTTCAATCCTCAGCCATCGACCAGATAGAACACGGAAGACCCAGAGTGCAGGTGAGTTTTTTATTTCTCAGTACACCACGCCAGCATAACGTTTCGGCCTACACAGAGGCCTTGGTCACATGACGCACCAAGAGAGTTGCGTAAATTTAAAGTGCTTGTGCAGTAACAACGGAACCATCTGATTGGTTACAACATAATTAGTGGGAGTGTCCAACATAATTATTGAGCATCAACTTGCAATTGCAAAACGGGGAAGACAGGTAGTTTTTTGAAGGTGCCTATTTATATATTCCATCTAGCTGAGACAAATAAGAGAATTACAAGGTGAAGACATTAGAGGAAAAAGAAGATAGAGGACAGGTTTTGGGTGTAGCAAGACTATACTGCACTTGAATATACTTACCATTCAGTGTGCCATAACACAGCAGCTGTACATATAATTGGTGAGAAGGCCTGAAATACATAAAGGGAAGGTTAGATTAGTAAGAGGCATTAGTCAAGATAATAACACTAGCTAATGTTTAGTTACAGCATAAAGAAGCAAAAATTAACAAAAGAGAAGCATAAGTCACAGCAAGACTGGGTAAGTAGACAGAGGAGTTATAATTAAATTAGAGTAAAACAGATTGTTTAAATATTAATGAGTCAATTCTCTTACAGTTGAATACAAGCTAGTCAAAAAGAAGACCCGAAAAAGACGTCTGAAACTGAAGAAAGAATCAGACGCAGTGTGACAGTCTCTTCTCTATCCCATCGTTCCCCCCCCCCCCCGAGGCCCCTTTTGGCATTCATGTTAATAATTGCTGGTTGCTAGGGGGTCTTGGTGAGGCATTGGTAACTAGCAGCGTTCTGCTCCTGTGCATTCAAGAAAAGCCAACTCTGACACAGTGATGTCTCTGTCTGTGAGAGGAAATGTGACAAGAGTTTGAAAATCAGGATAGTCTGTGCTGCGTTTCGATCACTCATGGTATCCATAGGGTCAGTGTTAGAAGATTTGGCCATATTTACTGATGTCCCCATTGATAGTACTTCTGGCGCGTCTGTCACTCGACGGGTGTTGTGAGCCACCATTGGCCTCGGCCTCTCACTCGTTTGGGGGTCTGGGGTGTCTTCACTCTAAAAAATTAGGGTTAGATGTTGTATTGGATGAGCTTGTTCGCTCACCTGTGTCTGAACTGTCAGATGATTCCTTTGATGAATCGGTAAATGTGACCAGGTTATTTTGTTTCCTGAATCTTCCTCACATGCGTTAAAAGCTAGGGTCCTATAGTTCCTGTTATTATAGAAATCCTCATTGAGATATGGGTAGGTCCTCTCAATTGTATGAAAACCTATATCTTTTTTAACCCTATTAGATTTTTTTTTGTTCTAGTTTAGTAAATTATGTAATAGTTTTGTCAATTTTGTCCAGTAGACTCTTTACATCAGTAATTATACTTGATTCAGCGTTTTGTTTTTCCAGGACTGCAATTTCCTCAAGTAATTTCTTTGAGTGTTCTAAGGCAGTGTCAATGCCGAGCACCATCCAGTGCCCTCAACAAGTCATACTGATATAACTGAATCCCTGATTGTAGTTTTTGCCATCTGTGAATACTCCTAGAAAATTTGTCACCTGTAAACTGCAAGGGATGTTATCAGCTTTTAGGTATTCAGTAAGCATGCAAGTCATAAGCTGTAACTTAGTGTATTTCTTTTTGTATTTTTCAAGCAATAAATCACTAAAGTTCATTTGTTGTGTATGAATTGTGTGGCTGGACCATCGTTGTATTGTCCTGGTAATGGTCCCCGATATTTGGGAGATCCGGGTGTCATCGACTGGGTCGCTGTGGCACGCATGCATGCGCAGGGTTGCTCTTTTGGGTGCAGTGTTGTTTCCTTTAATAAAAAGTGTTACTTTTTGATTTTTTGTGATTTTTTTTATGTCACAGACGTGTCCTTTTGCCTGTTTGTTTGTGTGGTGCCTGTTAGGGTGTACCCTGTGGGGGTTCGTGACCCTGGGAACCAATCTTGACTTTTTGTGAAGTGGACTGCTGGTTGATTGAATTTTCCCTGTGCATTGTTGTTGAGCGTTTGGATTGTTGCTCCGTTGCATGCATGCTTGGGGACCCTTGTTCCTTATAGCTTTAAGACTACTCTAGATCCTAAGGTAACCTTGAGTTCCCCTGTCAGGTTAAAACAATTAATGTTCCAGCGCACTCAACACAAAGTAGTGCAAAAATCCATCTCCTCTGAGGCTTTCTGCCTTCCTGCCAGAAACAGGACCTGCAAGGTCACAGGCAGGGCTATGAACATCCCTTTGAACTCACACACCACCATCAGGATCCACCTATGTGCAGGTCCCTCTGAATTTTCTTGACACATTACAACAAATGGTAGACACCTCTCATACTCGCTGCCTGGCCTGACAATCTGGGAACATCCCGTAAAGTATCAAAGCAAGTAAGAAACCTCAGAATAACCGTGGAAGCTAAGCTATCAATGAAGGCCCAAGTGGACAAATTAACAAGATCAAGCTTCATTACTACTAGCATCCCGCCCCAGCGTTGCCTGGGGCAGAAAGGGGCTGGGGGCAGCATTGTAAGCCTCTGTGCCCCCCCCCGACATTGCCCAGTCCGCATCCCTCCCGCCTTCCGCCCCAACATTGGCTATACCGCCTCCCGCCTTGAGCCCGCCGCCCGCCACCCCCGCCCCGACATTGGGCATAGCGCATAGCGCCTACTGCCTCCCACCTCCCGCCTCGCACCTCGAGCCTCCCGCCCGCCTCCTGCCCCGGCTTTGTAACCCCCCCCCCCCCCAAGGTCCCAACTTACCTCCCCACGCTGCCACTGCTCCTCCACGCTCCGCAGCTCCTCCCAGCGCTCATGTTCTCCCGTATTGCTGTTGCTGGTGAACTCCGCTCCTCCCCTCACGCAGACGCTCCTCATGTCTCGCTCTTCCTGTTGCTCGTGAACGACGCTACTCCCCTCACGCATACGTCGCGGCCAGCGCTACTTGCAAGGTGACTACTTTATTTTTATTTGTAAATATTTTAAACAACGTTTTTTTAATTTTTATGTAGCCTATGTCCTTCTGCTTGCCCTGAGGTTTTCTAAGATGTCTTGGGTGTTCAGATTGGTGGTGTAGATTTCGAGTTTACCTGGGTCAAAGGTGCAAGTTCTCTCTTTATAATAGTAGTATAGATAAATACTCTGTGACACATCTTCCCCCACCTGGAATTTCCCCACAAGGTCCAGGCTACTATCTCTCTTGTTCTGACTAAACTTGAATACGCCAATAGCCTCTACCACGGATTATCTTTAACAACTACTAGCAGCCCGTCCCGGCGTTGCCCGGGGCAGAAGGGGCTGGGGGCAGCATCGCAGCAGGAGAGGCGCAGCAGAGCGGCCGTTTTGTTGGTCCTGTCCGCTTCTGCCCATGCTTTGTTTTCCCCGACGTCCCGACTTTGTGGAAAAGGCTTTCTGAGCACTCAGTGTTCATGGCCCCCGCCCGTCGTAGGTCCTGGCCGCTTCTGCCCACGCTTTGTTTCCCCCGACGTCCTGACTTTGTGGAAAAGGCTTTCTGAGCACTCAGTGTTCATGGCCCCCGCCCGTCGTAGGTCCTGGCCGCTTCTGCCCACGCTTTGTTTCCCCCGACGTCCCGACTTTGAGGAAAATGCTTTTTGAGCACTCAGTGTTCATGGACCCCGCCGGTCCCTTGTTGCGCACTTACCTCATCCGCCGCTCCTCCCCGCGCTGCTGAGTTTACCGCTCCACTGCTCTTCCGCTTCTCCTCCGCTTTTCGCCGCTCCTCACCGCTTGTCCGCTCGCCGCTCCTCCCCGCCTGTCCGCAGCTCCTCCCCGCGCTCATGTCGGGCACTCTTCCTCTTGCTCCTGAACGCCGCTCCTCCCTGCGCTCCCGATGTCATCACGCACGTCTTGGCCGGCGCTACTTCCACGGGACTACTTTTTTTTTATTCGTAAATTGTCTCGCAGAGACAGTGTGCAGATGCACCGGTGGACAGCCTTGATATCCGCATGCAGACTCCAGACCACGGCGGGGTTATATGTGGATGCTGTCCTTGTGCAGCGCGGCCACTGAACGCCTAATGCGCAGCGAGACATCGCAATGGCGGGTAGCACATACAGTGTAGGACCAATGGAGGCAACATGCTGAACGGGTGACTGCATGCTCCCAGGTCTGCCCCTGCAGGGCACGTGTTCATCCGTATCTAACACTGTCTCACAGTGCGTTTCTTCCTCGTAATGTTCTACCCATTAAACAATGAGGCCGCGCCTCACTGGGTCATTGAGTTGGCTAAAAATTTACTCGGGCTAATGCAATTAGGGTATGTAATTGAGGCAATAGGCATTAAGTGGCTGTTCTTTAACGGGCACTGCAACATGCAGCGTGGCCACTCCCGAGCGCAGCACCTCCTGAAGGGGCCAGCGGGAGTCCTGGCCGCCTGTGCTCCTACTCAGCGTGGATAGCCGGATCCCTCCCGGTCCCTGACCGGGGCTGGGCATCTGGCTCCAGTGAAGTCCACTTTTCCCCCATTTGGCTCGTTAGGTTAATCCCGAGCCTCAGTTTTTGCTTGTTTTTTTTCTTTCTAAGTTAAACACTGAAGGCGGTGTCCTTTATCCGGGCGTTGCGCTCAGTGTTAAAGTTAAAAGAAAAACAAACAAACAGAGCACGGTGTTCCTGAAGAGGACGCTGCGAAAAGATGAAAAAAAAAAAAAAGTGAGCCGGTCCACGCACATTAAAGAAATAAAGAAAAGTAAAAACATACAATTTAAGGGTCTAACTTTTTTTCTAACTTTAACACTAAGCGCGGTGTCCTTTATGCGGGCGCTACCCCCCGAATTGAGTCTTCCACATGTACGTAATCACCCCGGATTAGCAGATATATAACATTATATAATGTCACAGGGGTTCCCGGAACAATACTAAACACATACTGCACGAAGTCTCAATTGAGGCATTACACAACATCAATACAAATAGCAATGATGTCCATACAGAGGATAGTGAGGTTTAGTGGGACGGTGTATTCGGGCTATACAGAAACTACGTTTTATCTATAGGCTCCGGCAAGAGGTGAGATCAAACCCCCACATGCATCAAGCACTTTTTCATTCGCAAACGGTGCGATTCCTTAAAATCGGCCGTTTGCGAATGCAAAAGTGCTTTTTGGGATGCATGAAGCAATTTTAGAAATCGCAACATTGTTGCGAGTTCTAAAATTGCGGGTGCTTTTAAGAAGTCGCAGATGTGCGACTTCTTAAAAGCAATGCATCATCACTTTTGACAAGTGAAAATTCGCACTTAGGGTTCCAAATTTACCGAGTGGTTGAACCACTCGGTAAATTTGGAAAAAGTGTTTAAAATGCTTTAAATGTTTTTTTTTCAACATTCATGTTACGGACACACATGTCCTTAGGACATGTGTGTGTGCAACATGATGCGAAAAATACATTTCAGGGGTGCATGGGGGGGTCCTTTGGACCCCCCCCTGCACCCATGAAATTTTCTAAGTGCCACTCGCAATTTGCATTGACTCCTATGGGCCTTTTGGCCCATAGGAATCAATGGAAATTGCGAAAATTAACTTAAGAATTCGGTATTTCTTTGGGATTCGGTAAAAAATGCGATTTTTACCGAATCACAAAGAAATACCGAAAAAAATGATGCATAGCATTTTGCATTTCCCAAATAGCGATTCCTTAATTTTCGCTATTTGAGAAATGCAAAATCCTAGATTGATGCATGTGGGGGAAAGCACGTTTTGCCTTTCCAGAGTGTGCCTTGCAAGTAAATATTTCTGACTTATCCGCTGTCTGATTGAGCCTGTGTCCCTTAAACACACAAAATGCTCTGAAACTGCCAAATATATCTGGTAAAGCTCCTTGACGCACAACTGCAATCACTGTTCTTATGTTCATTTGTTTACTGGCACCTCGCCATAAGCTAGTGAGAGTTCAAGGAAACCGATCTCTGTTCCCAGCCAATATCTTAGATTGTAAAAACAAAACAAATAAAATGCATCCAAGTGGAAATACTGGCCGTGGGAGGGAAAGAAAGGATGGATATGTAAGAGAATGAAACGTAAAATAATGAAGACGTGTGAAAAACAATTAGGGGGAAGCGAGGGAGAATTTGCACTTTGCAGACTGCATTTCACTTTTTTATGATCTTAAGCAGGAGTAACCTACTAAGCACATCTATTAAACACTACTTCACAATTACGTAAATGAAATAAACACCTTGCGTGTCCCCGGACTGTTTGCTGTGCTACCAGGAGGCAGTTCCATCTAACAGAAGTGTGGTTCTGGGGCAAACTAATTGTGCACTCGATGTCGGCTTGTTTTCTTCCTGTTTCCTCCCCCTTATGACGTTCGTGGCCAATGGTTAAAGAGTTGTTATATTTTGTATCCAAAGTCCTGTGTATGTTTTCTTTGCTGCCTTGTGATTGGTGTACTGTCTGATTAACCCTGCCCCCTGCTTGACGTAATTGTAGAGTCTTCGTGGATGAAAGGCACGCCCGATTTTTAATGTAATGGGACGAAGGCGTCTGGGTAACTGCAAGGAATGTGTGTCTTTTACTACATTTGTCATTCCGCGCTGTCTGTGTATACATAAATAGATTGAAAGTGCATTTCCGATGTATGTTTTGGGATTTGCAACTGTTTGTTATAAATTTAGTGAAAGTGCATTTCCTCTCTCGGTCTGCATATTATGCGTTATAAATTCCGTGAAAGTGCATTTCCGGTGTATGTGTGCAATGTAAGTGTGCATTTGCTCTTTCGGTCTGCATATAAATTCCGTGAAAGCGCATTTCCAGTCTGTGTGCAATGTAAGTGTGTTGTGAAGGCATGGCCCTGTAAACGCCCACATTTGTTGTTTGAGACGCCCACGGCCAGGTTCTTACACACAACCACGCCCCCAAGGGACTACTTTGACACTTTTGGCGTTTTTGCTTTTTTAATGTATATGGTGTAGACATGAATAGCCTATGTCCTTCTGCTATATCTCCCCTTTCAAATGGTGTATTGGGTGTAGTGATTGGTGCATTACTTTTGTAGTTTACCTGGCTCAAAGGTTTGTGTTCTCTCTTTATAATAGTAGTATAGATGAAAAGACTACAACAGAATCAGAACTCTGCTGCCAGACTACTCTGACATATAAAGCCACAAGCCCACCTCTCCCCTGCCTTGCAGGCTCTACATTGGTTAATGGTTGCCAAAAGATCCACATTCAAGCTGCTTTGTATCACCCACAAAATGATACATGGAACAGGACTGCTCTTCATCAGGAATAAAATCACCAAATACATTCAACAAAGGAACCTCTGCTCTAGATTGGCAACTCACCTGAAAATCCCACCCTACAAAATGTATTTTCACACCTCATGACTGCATATCAAACAGTGACAGCGACTGTCACTGTCATGGACGAAGAAAGGCAGAGCAGAAACACCATGGCGCACCATTGTCTACCACATGCGGTAATGGATATCCTCTATTCCCAATGGAAGGGTACAGAAAGTTGAAACAGGAAGAGCAGATTGAGTGACAATGGAAACCTTTAACCTGCTGTGGACTGTTCTATCACCAGGACGGCTCAAGATTGTTCTAGAACTTGCTTTGCTTGTGAAAGCAATGTCTGTCAAAGAAACCTGCTCAACCACACAATCAAGCCTGAGAGACTACAACATCGCCTTCTTAAAATAACGAGTTGCCTAAAAATAAATAGGACTCCTCTTGTTAGTGTATTTATAGTTTCAGATGGTTATGTCTGCCTTTTTTCTTTATTTTAACTCGCTTTATTTATTTTCGCGTTTATTTGTTCAGTAAAAGATGAAGTCATTGCTAATATTTTCCCACATTTTTGTACTTGTTGAAGAATGGTGGATAAAGGAAAGATCTAATATGCATTACTATAATATTGAAAGCTCAAATGTTTAAATATTATGTTTTAGTAGTCCTAGAGTGACGCTTGTGGCACAAAGAAGACCAAATAGCTGGAAGGAATACAGTGTATAGAGCTCGGCAGGCTCAGGTGAACATATATGCTGGTAATTGATAAGAAAATATAATTGTATTTTCAATATCCGAGATGTGGAGGTAGAAATTGTTCCAGAGGTGTGGTTCCAAGAATCTGATTGTTCAAAATCTTAAACCTGATTTGCTGCCCTTGGGATAGTGATCAGAAAGTCATCGATTTTCTAAGGTCTGCATGGATTACATCTTAGCAACTGTATTATTTAAAGCTTTATGGGTTAGCCTCATTGCCTCAAGTTTAACTCCAAATGCCATTATAAACCAGCACGGGGACATCTGTGCAGATATTGTAGCTTGGACTTCAAGGCCCAAATAAAGGCTGTTTGCATACTTGAGGCATGAAAGCAGTCGCGCCATAAATCCCATGAGGAACGGCACTGTGTGGGTGTCATATTGGCTTGGGGAATGCTCGAAGTAGGATACTGGGTTCTGTTGTGTTGAAATTACACTGAGAAACTTGCCTTTTAGTGGCACAATGTGTCATTTCCCTAGCACCTGATACCAGTTAGATAGGTTCTGGTTTTTTGGGTGTGACTAACACTTTTTTTCAGTGTATTCTTTTTTTTATCATGTTGGAAGCCCTGGCTTCTGGTTGGTAGGTGTGTTGGAGGGACAGAACAGCAGCCCGGGACAGATACCACATGCTCATTATTGATGTACTGAGGGCCCTCTCAAGTTTGGTGTCCCAGTTTTCTTACCCACTCACCCTTGCCCTTGGGTGCATGAGGGCATGCGTATTCCCACTTGCCCTTGGGTGCATGAGTGCATGCGTATTCCCACTTGCCCTTGGGTGCATGAGTGCATGCGTATTCCCACTTGCCCTTGGGTGCATGAGGGCATGTGTATCCCCACTTGCCCTTGGGTGCATGAGGGCATGCGTATTCCCACTTGCCCATGGGTGCATGAGTGCATGTGTATCCCCACTTACCCTTGGGTACATGAGTGAATTTGTACGTTTATCTCCGCTTCATAGAATTGCTTTACTTAAGTCGGTGACGTGTGAGTTTACTTCTGCTGCCTATTGCAGACTGCGCTCTCTCCCCTCACTCATTTGCCTTTTGTCATGGCATTCTTAGTCACTGTCTGCCTCAGGTGGAAGTTCCTATGGTGCTCTTTCATGGTGCTCGAAAGCTTTCAGGCTTTAACTCCAGGGTGCGGAACCCTCAGTAAGACGATTAGATCACCAGTTTGGATGCCGCATTGCTTGCAAGCATGCAGAAGGGTTGGGCTCCTGACTTTCTGCTCATCTCCTATTGCTACACTTTAGCTTCTTTTCTACGTTGTTATCCTCTTAATGTGAGGGTTCCATGTCCCTTGGCTTGGTATTCACAATTTTACGTGATTGCTTACCCTAGGAGGATTGTTGCAGCCATGGAACCTGTTGAGCGTGGGACGTTGTATTGTTTTTGCAAAAAAAAACAATTATGGCTCATTTACTGCATTTTCCTCGCACTTCAGTGATTCTGAGAGTTCTTTTCAACATGCGGATGAGCCAGCCTGCACTTCTCTACTTGCTGGAGGTCATCTTGGTGTCCTGCATAGATCTTAAATGCGAATTGTCTCTAGATAATCTTAAAGCCCCCCCTCTGGGAAGATAGACCTTTTTTTTAGGCCTTGTCTGCAAAAGCACACTTGCAAGACCTTTTGTTAACTAAAACTTAAAGGCTTTCGAGCCTGCCCATTACTTACCATTGGTTGGCTTCATTATCACTCAATTTCTTTTCATTGGTTAGCAGCAGCAAGTTTCATCACACACACACACACACACACACACACACACACACACACACACTCACTCACTCACTCACTCACTCACTCACTCACTCACTCACTCACTCACTCACCTGGTTTCAACTTCTTTAGAGTGAACACACCCCATGCTTTCTGCTGTACAAATACATACTGTGCTTGCCGAGGTGTTTTTCTCAGTAATCAGTAGCACACACAGGTGCAAAAAACATATTTTGACATGCCACTTATGGAACTCACCCCACTCCTGTGTCGTTGCTTGCACCCGCTCCACTCCCTGCATCATTACATATGTTAAATAGTAACCTGAGGAGCACACATTCAATAAACAAATGTTGGCTCGGGAGAACGACGTCTCTGTGCAGCTCTTGCTTGCTTCATTTAAGATGTGTCTACTGTGACAGCTTTTCACAAACATTAAATCTCTGTACCATACACTGACAAAGCCGGTAGGTACAGCCATGTTGTACAACAGCGAGGAAGCAGTGCAGCATGGTTGGTAGTAATTTTTAAAAAGTGCTATGAAGCGGTTAACTCTGGCTGCATTGTTGCACTTTTTTACTTTTAACCATGCTAGCATGGCTAAAAAAACATTGACAAAAGCTAACACGTTGTATAGGTGAAACCTATTCGCTTTCCCAATGCTTTTTCTGTCTTGACTTTCCAAGGTAGTTCTTCAGTAACCCATATAAACTCTGTTTTGTGAGGACTGCCTCTGCCCTTCTATTTGTTTGGTTGAGACTTTTGGATAATCGTAATACTTCTCTATCACACAATACACACACCCACCTGCGAAGCCTCTTTCAACAGAATCAAGGAATGCACGCTGTAGAAGTCCCAGAAATAGCCATTCTGGAGATCAGAAGGTGAATGAGCAATAAAGATGCCTTTACATTTTGTCTTTAGGCTGTCACATTTGCTGTGCCTCCATAGTCCGAGTTCAAAAATCAGGCTATGTGTTCTGACAAAGTGCTGCTTATTTGTATAACACAGAGACTGGGGTTTAATTTTCATTCTCTGACTGCAAAGTGAGCAGATTTTGTAAAGTGAACTATGTGGCAATCTTGCTGGAGCACAGGAAGCGGGAAAGGGAAGGCTGTAGGATGTCCTTTTTATTTTTATTTTTTCCAAACACCACAAAATCCAAATATCTGTAAATGGACAGTACACATATTTCAAAATATATTAGTGGTTATACCAAGAACAAAGAAACACTTTTTGTAATTCTGAAGTGTGATGGAAACCAACATTTTAATAGGATCAAAACAAATATAAAGGCAGGGCGGGTAGGTTTTAAGGTTCAGTGCGGGTTACTGGGGTTGGGGTGGTTATTGGTATGGGGAAGCGTTTTAGGCTTCATGGCGGGGGAGGGGAAAGGGTAGTTTTAAGAGCAGGGCGGGGTTGGTTTTAGGGCTCAGTGCGGGGGGCTGAGGTAGGGGGATAGGATTGTAGGGTAGGAAGGGGGGGTGAGGGTAGTGGTAATTTACCATGCATATCCCTTTAGCAAACATGCCTTTACAATGAAATTCATTGGAAAGGCAGGCCTGGTAAAGCAATGCGTGGTTGAGGTGCATTCTGTTGGGATGGCATTGTAGAGGCACGTGTGGTTCAGCCATGCATGCTTCTGTCAGAAAACCCCCTCTTATGCTGGATGGACGTGACTCATTTGCTACACATGTTCCTGGTGTGATGCTTTAATTTTTCACAATCCCTATAACTTGGGTGATGTAACATTGACAGCACCCCCACTCTGAACACTGTTCCAGTATTACTGCAAAGGGGAAACTAATTCGACAACCATTTAAACCAGGTATACAAACTGACATGTTTTGTGAGTTGCAAGATCCTAATCACCTGTAGGAGGACTCTGCAGGTTAGGTCAACCCATCAAGATGTTTAGAAACCCCACACAGCACTAGGAAGACACTGAAACTGGGGGCTTTGCACTATTCAAAAACATTAACGGAATAGATGTGATCTAATGCCTGAGCTGCCGACCTTAGAACAGGGGAATCCAGGCTTTAGCTAACATAACATCCTGTGAATCTGGGTAAATCCCCCAATCACCTCTTCCCCTCAAAAAATTGAAACTGACCTTGCATAATGTAGTCTGGTGGTCATGTAAAGCGCTATTTTACCTTGGGCCAAATCTGCACTATATAAAACTGCATGAAAATCAAGTAGGCCATGGGAGTGTGGGAGAGGTCTAAAAAATCAGAAAGGCTACCCAAAAAGAGAAGAGGTATTGAGTAAGGACTGGATATTGAAAATATATGAGAGATATAGACCTTCCCCCACACTCCCATGGCCTACTTGATCTCATGCTTGCTCTTGCATTCCAACACATTTCATTTAATTGGAAGTGTCTTACAAATATCTCCATACAATGTTGGTGGAATACCCTCTGTCATTTTCACAGACTCTATGTTGCCTTTGCTTCTTCCTGTAAACCAGCTCGTAACAGAGATCTGTTCTGGCTCCCACTTACCACATATTTGGACCGTATGGTCCTGAAGAAAATTCCACATATCAATTCGGAAAATGTTAAACCCCCTTGAAGGATACTAACTCTGTCCCTCTTTTGATCTCTTTTTTACAGGCTCTTAATGTTATATTATTTTCTGTGCTGTACAATATATATTGCTTTATTTACAATGTTGCATTTGTATGCCATATTCTGCTTCTAGTGAAATTGCAGTGCTAATACTCCTTTTTCTTCCTCTTTATTTATTCCTTCATCTGTCTTCCCTCTTCTCTTACTCCCCCCCCTTCCCCTTTAAAATCTCGCAAAATGCTTTATCTTTCTATCTTGATATCAGCCTAGTTATTGTTTAAAAACCTTTTTAAATGTTCTTCGGTATCTGCTGGTTTCTTTATGTACTAATTTTTAAAAATGTTATTCAAATAAAGCTTTCAAACATAAAAAACTGCATGAAAATAATACATTGTAACAAAGTGACATACCTTGATCCCTTCACTCTGAGATCGATACAGAATCTACATTCACTACAAACATTTTAATTGCGCAGTGTGTCAAGTGTAAGTTATTTTGCTTCTGGCGGGTCTCCACAGCACGAAACCTCTACAATCTCTCTCAATATGTCCTCAGTAGCATACTCAAAATCGGTACCTTTGCGCTGAAAACAATAAAAAAAATATATACTGACTGTCCATATCGCGTACAAAGACTACCAATTACTGGAAAAGCACATTAAGTAACCCCTCGACGCAGCAAAATGCAGCGCCTGGGTTAATTGAGGGCAGAGAGGAAGTCCGACTCAGCCAGCAGAGTCTTCATAAATCTCTTGTGGGTCCTGGCTCGAGACAGAAGCAGAACACATTTTCATTCTTTAGTCGGATACATAAAACACTCAAGAACAGACGTCTCTGTTCATAGGAATTCCATGCGTTTGATTGGACACATTGAAGCTGAAGTGGCTATTTATCCTTTCATTGTTGGGTGAAAACCATCAGAGGCTGGGCGGATTAGCATGGGGGAAGGGCCGAGACAAGTGGAAAATCGAAGTCCTTTTTTTCATTTTTTTTATTTTACTTGTACTTTTCTGAGATGACTATTGCAGGGTGCACAGGAATACCAGTAGGGGTGGCTCCTCCACCTGGGCGGAGGAGCGCCGCCCCACTGCTTTTTCGCAGTATGAGAAGCAGAAACATAAAATTGTATGAATACCATTTTATGTCTCTGCTTCTCGCTCTGTGAGAAAGCAGAAGAATGGTTTGGTTGGTTGAGGAGTGGCTAGCCCAATGTTGTTGGTGCCGACTGGTCGGCTCCAGGGCTAACCAAACCCGTCATGCACACTCTCCTGTTTTCTCCATGTAGGCTGCATGCAGCCTGCATGGAGAAACCAGCCTCCCTATAGGCACCCGTGCGGTCGGCATCCCAGCCAATCACAACACTTCCATTGCAGCTTTGTGATTGGCTTAGGGGAGGAGAGGGAAGCTGCCTGCTTCTGCTTCCTGTGAGCAGAGAGAGGAGACGTGACACAGGACCGGATGCGAAGGTAAGTTTTAATTTATTTAGAAATTATTATTACATTAACCCCTCCCCCCACCCACGAGTCATGCCGGCCGTGACTGATAGACTGATCATGGAGCATGATTGCATGAGTGAGAATGGTGCTGGAAGCACTTAGGGATCTTTAGATGTCACACTCACTCCTGTAGCCAGAATGAGGTGCTCTGCCGGCCTGTCATTCTGAGGCAACAGCTCCTGGTGGAAGAGGAGGGGCAGGTGGTTTAAAGTGTAACTAAGAAATGAACAAACAACTGTCCCAGAGAAATAGCACTCTCTTTTCTCCTGACAATGTGTTCGACCAGTTTCTCTTCAAATTATATTCTTGTCTTGACATCATGGGCGTAGGAAGTGTGGGGGACGCGGGGGACATATCCCCCCAGATTTTGGAGTGGGGGGGTCACGGGGGACAAGGGTGGGGGGGACGAGGGGACAAAAGAATTTCCCCTCTCCCTTCTGTTATCCACAGGGCCATTAGCGTGCGAAAGCGCTACCTAATGGCCCTGTACTTGACCTGTGACCTCACCTGCCCGCAGTCAAAGAGGCCACCCGCCCTCTATCCTTTGTTATTCTGCAGTAAGGCTTGGTCAGTCTGGGAAGAGCAGAGAAGGAACAAAAACTCGTCTCTTTTCCGTCATGCCCAGAGAAGGCAAGGGCAGTGTCCGCTTCTCCTGCTCTGCCTCTGGTAGCTTCCCTCCTCCCCCCTCTCTCTCTCCTTATTCCTCCATCTCTTTCTGTCGCTGTCTCGCTTATCTTTATGTGCGGATTTCAAAAAACAGTTGTTACATACTCTCTCTTGCCTCTCCTTTTCTTTGTGTTCCCCCGTGAAATAGATCCAAAAACGAGCAGAACACTTTGGCTGGAAATGTCCTCATTTTCTGACAGGGTTCTATTCCAAAGTACAGCCTCGGGACGGAGAGAAAAAAGTATCAAAATAAGAAAAATGATTAAATAACCAAATAAAGCAATACAGAGTGGTCAGCAGACAGGCCAGATTGTTATTTACACCCATGCACCTTAGCGCTGCTTTACAGAGTTTTCCAGTGAAGCGCTACTTTCTTTTTATTTTCTTTCTTTGAACAACATTGTTTTCCCAGGGTGGGGAAGTACACCATTCATAAAGGGACTGCAATACCTGGTTGAGGGGTGGTGTGGAAAACGTTTAATATGAGCGTTTTCAACTGTTTTAATTAGTTTAGCCTATAAAATGTGTACCACAGCTCTGTGTTGAGCGATTTGGTCTTTTTTAAACCAAATTGCTTACATTTTGTAAGGATATCAACATTGGACATTGAAACGGGTCACTTCCTGGTCCTGTAGTCATGTGCTGAACTTTTCAGGCAAAATCACTTACTGATTTCTGAATAATGAGTTTAAAACCGTTAAGGTAACCATGTTGTTCCTGCTTACATTTCACATGCTTTGCTCATCCTTGCATTCAGTGTTTGCTTTTTACAGGGTGTTGTTACTTTTTTTCAGACAGCATTTTACTCTTGTCCAATGCCTAATTTGAATTGAGTCTCAGCACAATTGGGTTGTAGCTGAAGGCAGTGCCAGTTTCTCCCAGTGGGGCAGTATGGTGTTCAGTAGGGGAGAGGATTTGGCACTCTGGCCAGAGCTGCCAAATTTGGAACTGGAGCACCATTTTCAGCCTTCATGACCAGTCCACCAGACCACACTCCTGACAGAGCTCATTCTGATGCTACACCTTAGAAGGCCCGATAGACCTTAGAAGCCCTGGTGTCTTCGCACCAGCAGGTGGACCCTAAGGAGGAGGGGCTAGCGGTGTGCGATCCATTGCGGTTCGCCCCTAAGGATTCTGGTACATATAGTTCGTAAGTGGTTCACCTAAGTAGGTGCAAGTAAGTACTTGTTGTTCTCAAGATCTCATGGCCCGGGTTTCGGGATATCTTCCCTCATCAGTAGAGAACGTAGTTGGGGTGGAAAAGAAGACCGCCAAGTAACCACCACAGGCCTCGATGCCCAACCGGCACGCAGGTGCGTCATCCAGAAGCTCGTCGGCTTAAAGGCTCAAGGGAGCCCATTTGTAGAATCAATCGCAATCGATCGCACACCGCTAGCCCCTCCTCCGGATCGCCCCTAAGGATTCTGGTACATATAGTTCGTAAGTGGTTCACCTAAGTAGGTGCAAGCAAGTACTTGTTGTTCTCAAGATCTCTAGACCCGAGACATGGCCCGGGTTTCGGTATATCTTCCCTCATCAGTAGAGAACGTACGAGGCCTGTGACGGTTACTAGGCGACCTTCTTTTCCACCCCAACTACGTTCTCTACTGAAAATTACAAGGAGGCTCCTAAACTTGATTTTCAGTCACTAAGCAAATGGGATAAAGGGGCCAAAGGCAGCTGTTATTGTCCCCTGCTCCTCCCTAGCCAACATGTAGGTGGAAATCTTAACATCAAGTTCAAGTTCAGAAATTTGTATAGCGCACTACTCACCCAGAGGGTCTCAAGGCGCTTTTGGGAGGGGGATCGTTATTTATCGAATAGCCAGGTTTTAAGTTCCTTTCTGAAACACAAGTGGTTCTGTGTGAGGCGGAGGTGGGTGGGGAGAGAATTCCAGGTCATGGCCGCCAGGTAGGAGAAAAATCTTCCTCCCATGGTGGATTTGTGGATGCGCGGAACTGTGGCGAGCGCTTGGTTGGAAGATCTTAGTTGGCGGGTGGGTGTGTAGAAGGACAGTCGTGTGTTGAGGCAGTCGGGTCCTAGTTTGTAGAGAGCCTTGTGTGCGTGGGTGAGGAGACAGAACGTTATTCTCTTGTTGACGGGGAGCCAGTGGAGGTCTTTCAGGTGGTCGGTAATGTGAGCTTGGCGAGGGATGTCCAGTATGAGTCTGGCTGAAGCATTTTGGATGCGTTGGAGTTTTTTCTGTAATTTGGCTGTGGTTCCGGCGTAGAGGGTGTTTCCATAGTCCAGTCGGCTAGTGACCAGTGCGTGGGTGACCGTCTTTCTTGTTTCGGTGGGGATCCAACGGAAGATATTTTTAAGCATACGAAGTACGTTGAAGCAGGAAGATGAGACGGCGTTAACTTGTTTGGTCATCGAGAGGGAGGAGTCAAGGATGACGCCTAGATTGCGTGCGTGGTCCGTGGGTATGGGAGCTGTGCCCAGGGCCGGTGGTCAATGTCAATGTCAGTGTCAATGTCAATTTTTATTGTTTAATACATACAAAACCGTGTTGAGTAACAACATCAATCCAGATGCTGAAAGGGCCCCTTGGGTTAAAATGCTTGGATAAGGACAGGGCAAGAGAAGAGTGCATTGCTTGGTACATACGGTTTCTTCACCCAGGGCTATCTCCGGAGAGCAAACAAAGTGGTCCTAGACACAATTTATCAAACACATATAAATTAATTATTCATTTTTTGCTCTTTGTAAGACTTAATCCTGAAAAGGAAAGAGACAAAACAACAAGCCAAATGCGTTTTACAGTATTATCCTAAATACCCAAAACAGATTATAAAACACTGAGTTCATATGTAGCAATATAGATTCGCAATTTATTTTGCAATCATATATACATATTTTTTTACAAGACCCCAAGAAAGTTGGGGGAATTCTACCAGGCACAGTAGAAAGTGCAAAGGTTTTTTGTGCTCAAGTGAAGATAGAGAAAAGTGAGTAAAAAGGCGGATCCTCAAATGATTTAGAACCACCACTACGGATGTGCTCCCTTAGTATATTATGCCAGCCCCACGTATATTAATCATACAGTTTGAATATAGTCTTTCAAAAAGGGCAGGTGAAGGGGTGCAGGCATCAAGTAAAGGGGAATCGTCGACGTTTCGACCCTAACGCTGTGGAGGGTGGTTCGACACCTCAGCTGCGGGTCTTCATCAGGACGGAAGGAGAAGGGAGGGGGGAACCTATACTGCAGACAGACAGCACCCCAAGAATGAGGGTAGCCACCAAATAATGGCGTGCTCTAGAATTTCAATAAATGAAAACTCGGTAGATAGCTCTTCCTGTTACTGGAGAGGGCTGATTGGGAAGTAAATCCAACTCGCAAAGGGTGAATCTTCATTCGGGCAAGCCCGGAAATTATACTTATACACCAACCAGACACCAGTCAGTTAGTTCCATAGGCGTGGTCCTGGTAATATTCACGCTGACCTCCTCAACGGGTGCCGTCACCATAGACCTATGGAACTAACTAATTGGCGTCTGGTTGGTGTATAAGTATAATTTCCGGGCTTGCCCGAATGAAGATTCACCCTTTGCGAGGATTATAGCACTGTTGTAAATCCTTGGGTCCAAAGTGATAATATAGTGGGCTAAAGCCCACTTGCTTTTTGAGATGGTCCTACAATCTGTGACCTTTACAAGTTCAAACCCTGCTACTCAACCTTTCGTTTCCGTCACAAGAGCGGGGAAAGCAAGCACTGTAAAAAAAACTGTTTGTCTTACCAATAATAACAACAATTGTGGACTGCTAGGTGTGCTTGATCTGGATAATCAACACACTTATTTGAACTTTATATAATTGTGGTGGTTTAGGGTATTTTGAAATGTAGAATGCATAACTCACTTAGATTACTAAATGTTAACTTACAGATGAGAAGGTGTCATCTTATCGGAAGTCCAGAATAAGCCAGGGACACAGTTTTTTATAAATGTGGCTCCAAAGAGTCGCAAACATGATAAAAAAAAAATTAGAATTTTGACTAGGTTTAATGGTGATGGGGAACAAAGGTGAGAAATGGATGATGATTGAAGGAAAGCATGGGAATATAAAAGAGAGTAAGGAAAAAGAAAAGGAAGGATAAGACAAAAGATGGGTAAGGAAAGAACACGTATAGGCCAAAAGGAGTGCAAAGTCCGATTATGCACACTCACACAAGTACATACACACCCTCTTGTGTTAAAGCAGTTCACTTACTTTGCATACACAAAATAGTTACCCCATATGCAGCAGCTGTGAAGGTGAGTTTTACAGAAGAATATGTGGTGAAGAGGGTGGCGCGTAGAGGGGAGAAAGCAAAACAGAGAGTAATTGGTAGGAGAGTTGGGAAAGAGGGAGGAGGGTAAGGTGGAGACAGAGACGATAGCGATGAAGAGAAAGGGAGGACAATGAGGTGGGAACAAGATGGGTGGTAATTTGGAAAGACAGAGGGGGTGAGGCAGAGAGTGTGGAGGGTGAGCTGGAGAGAGAGATGGTTGGTGCTTAGTGAGAGGATGGCGATTTGGAGAAAGAAAGGAAGGTGAGGTTAGAGAAGGATGAGGGTGGGACAGAGAAGGAGTTGTGACAGGGAGAAGGGACAATGCGTTGGAGAGAGAGTGGGAGAGGTGGAGAGTAGAAGGTGAAGCAGAGAGAAGGGAGGGTAAAAAGTAGGAGAACTGGAGGAGCGGGTGTGATGAAGCAGAAAGTGGGTGGATTGTGAGGAAGTTAAAGAGAGGATGGGAAGATGGAAAGAAGAAGAATCAGTCAAAAAGACAGAGGGGATATGAAAGAATGGAACAGTAGAGGGAGAAGGTGGAGAGCGAAGAATGAGGTGGAGCTAGATGGGTAAGATGGAGAGAGGGAAGGTTTACACAAAGTGAGACAATTGGGAGGTGGAGGAAGAATCGAGGATAAGAGAAAAATGAGGGTGCGGCAGAGACAGGGCAGAAGCTTAGGCAAGTAGAGAGGAGCATTCGGGTGACAGGAGGGTGAGGCAGACAGTGGAGGGTGAGTCAAAGAAAGAAGAGGGAGAGGCGAGGGGAAGCAGAGGGCAGTTGAGCAGGTTGAAGCAAAGGTGGGGAGGAGAGAAAATATGAGGCAAAGGGAAAGGAGAGGGAGGCGGAGAGAGCAGAAGAGATACAGTGCATATGTAAAAACACCCATAATTAGGTAGTAAAACTAGCTAACAATCCAGCATGCCCAGAGCCAGCTCTCGGGGCCCTGAGAGACACTATGCGACCCCATTCATGGCCCTCACAGATCCCAAATCCAGGAGCAGGGCGTGCTTTCAAGGTGTTGATTTTACTGTTCCTGCTTCAGTCCTTTAACTGAGGGGGTTTGTGCTGAGCAGACCTGACACACAATACTTTTTCACATCCATCCCCATTCGGCATACAACATTCAAGTTGGATCTTACCAAGCGTGTTGTAGGAGCACTTATGACGTAACATCTCTGGAACTTGTGCTGGGCCCTGCAGTCAATGAGGTTCATGGGGTCACTCTGAGAACAAGAGACCACGGTCTGCTTCCTGCAGATGAACAGGTCCGGTCTCTGAAGGAGGCTTTTGTATAGTGCCAGCCTAGAGCCTAATTCGGAGGGTAAAGGGGCTCTCCAGCCTAATGTCTTCCTTCATGGTTCCCGGAGCTAGAATCAGATGAGATCAGAATTACCTATAGTCACAGGAATTTATATTATGTGGGAATCGAAATTGTGTACTCTGGCTGCCAGAATTAATTGCAGCGCAGAGAAGAAATTCAAGAATTGTCTGCCTTTTGTTGCTTATCCCAAGTGCAACTGTAAAACGGGCATTGACACAGCGAACATGTTTAGCATTGGATGCCAGCCTTTTGGCTTTGTCAATGCTTGTTTTGGCATAGTTTTCGCGAAACCTTATTGTTCAGGCACCTGCAGACGTCCCAATCAAAACAAATTGTCTAAAAGCAAAAATATGATTTTTGGTTTCAAAAAGCACACATTGCTATCGTAGTCCTTGGCACTGAAGGGACCTAATTTATGTATACTGCTCCTGAAAGAGCAAAATGCCATCACACAGTGAGGTCAGCCAATGGTGGAATTGGGCTTGACCCGCTATATGCTGTACTTGGCGCAAGAAAAATGTGAATGATGCAGCAGACCAACGGACGAAGATGGCTGGCTGAAGCCCCTATAAGTAAGTATATTATTAATACATATGATTTCAGTAAAATTAATAGGCCTAGGCTAACGTCAAAACTAAATAGACTCTAACATAGTGTGAGAAGGTGTCCTGGTATATGATGTCCACTGATTAAAGTGGGCACCTTGTACCAGTCCAGACAACCGTATGGTGATTTAAGAGCTCTCAGACAACCTTAAAAAACTATCCAAGTGGTAGCTGTAGAGAGCAGCCTTCAGGATAAGTCTTGAAGGAGTGTCAATCAGCTTGTTTTTACCAGAATGCAATCTTATAGTATTGATGAAATGAAAAGAGAACCACATAGTAGTTCTAAAAATATGTATTTATTATATAACACTTATCTAGTATGTTACAGTATCTCCTACTTGGAAATAGACACAAAGCATACAATACCTTAGCCAAGAAATGACAGTAACTAGCACTAATACAAAGTGGGCCCCGGGGGAGAACCAAACCATATACTAAGAAAGTGGTACAAGAACCACAACTCTAGTCAGGATGAGTTTGAGAGGACGTAGAATCACTGGGACCCAAAGGAACCACCCAAGGTGAGTAGATAGGGACCCTACGGAGGACGGGTGCAGTGTGGGAACACGACTGCGTGCTCTGTACAACTCTATGTGAAAGTAGTGGTTAAAGTTTTAAAGATTAAAGACCCTTCCCAGTAGACCCTGAAGAAACCCCATGGAAGATGGAATGTTGGAGAGCCACCACACTGGTGGATACAGAGGTACCCAAGTTACCTATCCCAGGGAAGCCAGGTGCATAGGTGTGGAGTGGCGTTGGAAACAGCTGTCGAACCCAATGGAGGACATCAGGAAAGTGCTGCTGCTGGGAGAGGAGAAAGGGTCAGTGGGAATCCAAATGTAGACTCTTGCCGAAGAGTACCTGAAAGCAGAGCGGACAGTGTCTGGGTCACCTGAGAGTGACCGGGGGCTCAGTAGACCAATGCCCACAGATGTTAGATGCTTCAGGAGAGTTGACGGTGACCTTGACTCTGCAGTTGCATGTACAAAGGCGATGTTTAGGATGATCAGGAGCCGGATGCGAGCTGTCCCACGAAGGATGTTGAGTCCTGAGGGGTTGGTGTCCGGCGGGAGCACTAACAGGCTTGGCAAACACTACCCACGCAAAAGGTCAAGGAAGTGTACAGTTTGTACCAGCAAAGCCCAGGAGACTTGCCACAAGCAGGGAAGCCAGGAAAAGCCTGAAGCAGCCAGGGGGGCCTAGAAAAAGCAAAGTTCACTCTCAATTGGACCCACAGGCCGGAGGCACAGGAGTCTTGAGGGGACCTCGAGCAGCTTTACAAAACAACATGCCACGGAGCACTCTGTACGAGGTAGTTAAAGATCTTTGTGAAAAAAGGTGCCAGAGGTTGGGGCTACTCGGAGCCCAATGCACTTGCAGCAGAATTGCCAACAAGCATGTGCACTTGCATGAGTATGCGGTGCAAAGGGGTTCTGGTATTGCAGCCCCCTTGAGGGATCCTGACCTCAAACTTGGTGAGAGGACAGCTCTGGCCTCTAGGAACGTAGAAATCCACCTCCTGTGTTGCTGAACCTTTCGGAGTCCGGAGGAGCTCTGGGTCAGTAGACCTGTCAGCAGTGTTGCGGTGCCTATGAATGCAGGGAGTGACTCCTTCACTCCAAGGGAGATTATCTTCAGTTGTCTTGGATGCTCCACAGGTCCTACCCGGATCCTGTACGGTGCAGCAGACTGAGAGGGAGACAAAGTCAGGCCCAAATGAAGTCCAGAGTGCTCAGATGGTCGAAGTGCAGTAGTTTCTGTTCTGAACCTTGTCCACAACGAATCTAACGTCCTACAGCCAGGTAAGCCCTTAAGTAGCCACTGGAGAGGGTTGGCAAGATTCAGGGGACCCTCCTAGGGAAGGGTTTGAACAGGGGGGAGGTTACTCTAATGTCCTTTGTCCAGTTTAGCGCCAGAGCGGAAGCCAATGACTACCAGGACTGGTTTAAACAAGACTATGCACAGGGACACCAAATGTGCACCTCATGCAGACTTTCAGTCGCTGTCAAGCACACTCACCCAGTGCTAATGAACTAAATACTGTCTGGGAGGCTGTCACACCTCCCTGTGACAGGATGCCTATTGTTCTGCCTTTCCCCTGCTCGAGCTTTGCTCAGCAGCAGGAGGGCAGATATGTGTCTCTTGTCGGCAGCAACGATTTTGTGCTGTCTGGAGCTAGAAGGCCGGTACCTGGAACACCAGGGACCCCACAAAGCATGATTCTGAGGAGTGTAATCATACCTCCCACACCGGTTACCAGTGTGGGGGTATGATACCAACATGTTTGGCACCAAACACGATAGGGTTTGTTTCAGCTGTTTTAGAGGTGGTCATCACACAGCTGCATAATGCCCCTCTATATATAGTATATGGCTGTTTCACTGACAACCCGGGAGAATGGACTCTGTAGGCTGCAGATGTGTCCTGCTCGTGCAGGGCACCCTCTCACTTAGAACCAAGCACCCTACCTTCAGGATTGTTAAGGCCTGCTATAAAGGTGACTTATAGTTTTTTTAAGCACAGTGATCTTAAGATGTAGTAAACCCATATCTTTAGTAAGTGGTGCATGCACCAACTTACACATGCTGCAATGGCAGGCCTGTAGTTCTGTTTTTAATAGTCTCTCATGGGTGGCATAAGTCATGCTTCAGCCCATGGGGGTCCTCTGGGGTACCTATGCCCTGGGTACATGGGTACCTTATACTAGGGACTGACAAGGGTACCCCGGTTACAATCTAGGGTGTACCTAAGTACATGTCACATTAGTTTAGGGAGAAAGTAGATAGACGGGACAGGGGTCCTGATTAGCAGGATCCCAGCCAGACTAGTAGAAAACAGCAATACATCAGCAAAAAAGTGGGGGTAACCATAAGAAGCATATCCTACTTTCCTACGCATAGTAATTTAGATTGCAGAAGCAGTTGCAAAAATATGCAATAGCCTTACTACCGCACATCTTAGCATTAGCAAGTTTTAGGCTCTCATTACAAGCGCTGAGTGCTAATACCTTAAGGTTTGCAGTGGTAACAGCACCACACGTGATTCAAAGTACCACTAGGGGTGGCATTGCAGCACCCTAAAATACTGCACCCAGTACAACCACTTGATTTTCTACCCACAAATGTTGCCTGCTCGGTGAATGTGGACTTCTTGAGCAGAATGGAATCCAGGATCTAAGAAAAACATGCTGTAAACAGCCCGGTAATACCAGGCCCAAGTGGTATTCCCCATTCCAGACCTTATGTTTGCAATGGCCTGTAAGGGGAATAATAATTCCACCTCATAACTGTAATAACAGGCCAGCATTACCACCACGTTTTCCCGGCTAACTCGTAATGAGGCCCTCCGAGCCTATGGTGGACAAACTACCGTAGATAGTTAAATCATAATTATTATAAACATACAAATATTTGTTGGGCGTACTGATGTGGGTTTGGGGCGGTCCACGCGATGTATTGGCTGCTACAGCAAGGGATTGTCTGACAGGTTGATAGATTTCAAGTATCCCTTTTTCTTATCATCATACCTCAGAGGGAGTGGTGAGAAACGCCTTTTTCCTTTTTATCTGCTAAAGTCTACCGTATCCTCTGAGGGCACGGAAATATACCTGGTTGTTACCCCTGAAGTGTTGGGGTTTGAACAGCATAGGGTCTCAACTTTAGGAATCCTGCTTGTGTTGGAATGTTCAACAGCAAAGCAGCATGTGTTTGTAACTGCTGTACAGTAGTTTAGTGCCCAAGAATGACCTGACCTCTTCCACTGTTTCTGGGGCGTCGCCCACCCTCCCACTTACCCACCCACAAGTTTTTTGTTAGGAGTACCTGAGGTACAGGAAATGGTATGTTTAAGAGCCTCCGTAGCACTCACTGAACATAAAGGTCTATGCTTTCATTTCATATTTCATTAGCCATACCCTTTACAAGATAACAGGCAAAGTGTGTGTAGACTTATGTAATGCATGTGAACTGTCATCGGAAATGAATGTCCTTTCACATGAGCGGCAGTCAACTCAAATATAAAGCTTACATCTGTTCATGACACTACATTACACAGAGCATTCTAGTTTCCACTAATCTAAGTGCTGATTAGTAAAGCTAATTTGCTAAATTAGCATCGAGATTCTGCGTTATAAACCTTCAAATTGCATTAGCAGCATCATTGAGAGCAGATGTCACAGACAGGAATATACAAGCCATGACATCTGTGCTACCTGTGCCGCGTATCACCGAGCCTGTGCACGCTTTCTGCTTTAGAAACAAAAACAACTTGCCTCTTAATGATTAAAGCAGATTTGGCAAAGCTAATACGTCTTGCCTTTCAGTTACGTTAGTCAAACTTTTTGTTTTGCCAATGCTTTATGCCAATGTTGTTCCACATAATTGTAAGAAAACAAACGTATATTTGTAGATGCACAGAAGCATGGACAAAACCAGAAACAAATAGCATGTATGCACCTTAAAGGGACAGGGATGCCTTAAATGTATCTTTCAAAGGAATCTGTATTTGCTAAGTTCCAAAATGAACCAGCACTGTTTCGTCCATTTGATTATTCAGTAAATAATCCACTTGTACAGCCAACATAGGTTATATAAATTAATTGTCATCATATGTCATCTGCTATCATAAAATAGCACAGTACATGCACTGACAAGCAAAATAAATGTCAGTTTTATATTTACAGAGTGGAATTCTCATAACATGAGAAAAATAACAATATGCAGATCATATCAAAAAGTTACCGTATCTCACAGCATATTCAAATCAATACACTTCCTTCCCCAAGCTGTGTGAGCACATAGAAAATCAGAATTCAATAAAACCTACATCAATTTGTTGAATATATATTTTTTGTTATTGTATTACCTTATCCCCATATGTGCAACGCTCCAGTTAATTTACAGTTGTCAGTTTAGTTGTGTTACAGTGCCCAATGAATAAGAAAAAAACTTAAATGTAGCAATTATACAAAGTGACTATTTCACTAGTCGAAACAAAGCCATTAAAATCTCCCCCCTGAATAAAGATTAGAAGATGGACATCATCTATACGATACAGTCAGTGTGCCAAATATATCATCTCATGCGTGATACGAAATATATAACAAATATATGAGGGCGGAGCTTGCCTGGTTTCAAGATGGCTGCTACTTAGGTGAGCTCATGAAGCCTTCATCGCTATCTGGTAGGAATTGCCAACATCCTTGGAGGAAAGAACCATTGACTAGCGGTGCCGTGCTGTGCTCGTCACCTGCTGTCGGACAAGGTTTTTGCTGCTACCGGGGACCCCTCCTGAGTACTTCTGTGGCCGTGTGTTGCATTGCCGGCCTATCTGACCGGCTGCCTTGGGGACATGAGTCACTGGGCTCGCGCCCAGCTGTCGCCGACCGAGGGCAGATAGATGCTTAGTGCGGCCTGGTAATTTGGATAGGCCGTGGCTGGCCATTGACCCAGTGGCTAGCCATTGACCTCTGTGGCAAGTGCGGGGTGCAGCTTGTCTTGGCCCTGGGGCCTGGAGCGGGGTGCGGACTGGGCCGTGCGAGCTGCAGTGTCACCCAGTTTGCTACCTCTGGCCCTGGCGCTCAGCAGATTGCCTGTGTCCGCTGCAACCCTGAGAGCGATGGGTTCGTGGGAGTGGCCCCCCTCCGCCTGCACATTACCAGAGGGGGCTGGCGCGACTGGGGCTCCCAATACAGCAGCGAAAGAGCTGGTTGTAAGAGCAGATGCCTCCGGCTGTGACAGGCTGGGCCTGGGGGAGGTGAGCCTTCAGTTCCCATTGTAAATTACTTCTGCATGGCTGGGCAAAGCAAAGATTGTTACCCTGCCCCGGGCATGAGTGAGCTACCCACTGCTGCGCATACAAGTATGTGCCCTGGGCGCAAGGGGTGTACAGAGACAATAGGCCAAGAGGGGAAAACTGTGGGGCCTGCCGCAAAGCAAAAGAAGAACAAAATTGGCAGCAGGACCGTCATCTGGGTGCAAGACCTACATCGCAATGGGAAAGCTAGATAAAAATCAGCCTAAGCTGCAATTTGAACAACTCCAATCCGCCAAGACAAGACGAAACTGGAATTGGGAGGGGACCTGCGACAAATATTACTAATAATCCAGCAGAGCCTCACCACCATAGACTGTAAAATAGACTCTCTTTCCTATTGCATGGATTATATGTCAGAACGCATCGATTAACATGCAGAAAGTCTGGATATGGTAGAAAAGAAGAGTGTCCGAGGATGAAGATCTGCAGGTAGAGAACACATGGGCGCAGAAACAAATGGGGAAACTCATTGCGACCCTGCAGAACAAAGCAGAAGACCTTGAAGCGCCCTCAAGATGGTACAACCTGCGCATAGTGGGTCTACCTGAATCCACTGTGACAGGGAAGATGGAGCAGTTACTCACCACCTTATTGGGCTGCGACACCTTCTCATCTATATTTACAGTGGAATGCGTGCATCCCACTTGGCCAGCACCTGGAGAGCCCCCTCACAGTTTGGCTTCTTAACTACAGAGACAGGGATGCAGCCCTGCGATGAGCCAGGGAGCTCCTGTCACTTCGATATGAGGGCTCTGAACTCTCTCTATCCTGACTTTACTCTTCAGGTACAGGAGGCAGTTTGCGCTACTAAAAGGTAAATTGCAGGAGATCAACATAGACTACGCAATGCTTTACCCAGCACGCCTAAGAGTAACAGTGGAGGGCAAGTCGGAAATACACACTGATCCCAAGAGCCTGCAACAAATATTCAAGAAATGCGAAAAGACTAAGGCCCACAAACCAGCGCAGGGTCTCGCTCAGATGACAATGCTTCTTATAGCGGGCAAGATCAACAGGGCTGATGGGTTGTAGACTATCATTGTCTTGAACTTATACCTGCGATCATTACAGTCGTCATGCTGTTGGAGATGCGGTATGTGAGAGACACAGCAGGATTACATATGGCCTACAGAAGCAAAGTGGACTGTGCCATAGAACTTTGCTGAGTGACTCAAGGAAGTGGGGAGGGGGAAAGGCGTCTTGGCACCACACACCAGACATATGTATTTTTTAGGGTGCACTAAGTAAAGAGGTATGTGACACTTGCTGGCTGATGACTAAGCTTGCACCCACTTTTGTGCTGACATAATTGTTTTCAAATTCCTTGAATGTGATATACAGAATATCTGACAGTTATACAGTAACTTGAGTTGAAGAATAGCTCACGGGTAATCACCACCCTCATGTGTATTCCACAGTTTTGGGAGGGAATCCTTGTTTGTAAAGGGGGGAGTGGGTGAGGAACATTATGCTGTGTCATACATTTGGGGACCTGTTGTGGGAGGAGGGTGGGGGAATTTGCTATACACAATTATTTGCATTAAGTCGCCAAGAGGGAGGTTGTAGGAGAATTCTGAATCGCATCGTAGACCTAGTAATGATAAGGTTGTTTGATAAGCGGCGAGAGTGATTCCACTGCACTGCCAGTTACAGGTGGTGCTTCGCTATATTGTCTGTCCTGGAATGTCAGGGGGGTGAATAATCACTGAAAAATTCGTAAGGTAGTACTATACTTACAGCAACAGCACATAGACATTGCCATATTGCAAGAGACGCATTTAGCACCCCATACTGGGACACTTTCACCACGCAGAATGAGAGGTACATGCATTGTTGCAGGATTCATGACACAAGCACAAGGGGTCCTGGTGGGGCGCATCGAGGAGTAGGTATACAAATTTACAAGGTATGTGTTGATTCTGGGGGAAGATATGTACTGGTATGTTGCTGCAAAGATAACTTTGCTGTGTTTATGGTACACGTTTAAGGTCCTAACTACAATTTCCCCCAGTTATACCGCTCCTTACATAGTAAGTTTGTGACTTATGGGAATATACCACAACTCTGGGGCGGAGATTTTAATTGTGTACAGTCTACTGAGCTGGATCGATCTAAGTGTCCCCCCCAAAAGTCCATCAGCGGCAGCTAGTGCTATAGCTGGAATAGCTGAAGCAGATGGGTTGGTAGATGTCTGGCGCATTCGCTCCCCACAGGGCAGGGAATACACTAATTTTGTATCCGTTTATGATATATATACCAGTATTGACTACTGGTTAGTCTCACGTGATCTACTACCTTTCATATACCTATGCAAGCATCTACTGTGTACATATTCAGATAACCTGTAAAATCGATCTTGACGATCGGGGATATGCATCCTAGGGCCTTTACCTACCGGTTCCCACAATATTTGCTATTAGACAGTGTTCCGCAATAACCTGGGGAGTGTGTCCCATATAGCCACCATTTGGAGGTATTTAAGGCATATATCCGCGTCATACCTATTTCGAAACATGCAGGAGTGCTCCGATCCATTTGGGATCGATTGCAGAAATTGGAGAAAGAAATGGATGTCCTGGAGAGTGCAACACATGCAGGGTCAGAGCCTGGGGTGTTAACACAACAGATAACACATTTAGGGGAATACGCTGCCGCCAGGGTGTATGAAGAAGGCGAGAGGTCTAGCCCCCATGCTAGCGGCTGTGACTCTGCCTGGAGAGGGAGGCAATGATGTGCTATTGTTACATGACAATATTGGGTTGCCGGTGTGTGGTGCACAACAGATAGTGGACTGGTTTTGCAGTTATTATGCTGAACTATACACCTTGTGACGCTCCCATGCAGAAGAATCTGTCGATCCCCCCTCCCCCAACCGAGATTGCCGCTGCCTTAAAGTATATGCCCAAAGACCAAGCATCCGGTTCTTACAGGTTGACAGTGGCCTTCTATAAGGCCCTATCAGGACTGGCTTATCCTGCACCTAGTAAATCCTTTGAAGAGCTGTCCCGGGAGGGCGTTATTTCTCCGACCAAGCGAGAGGCCTTGCTGATCATCCTATTAAAACCTGGTAAATCATCGGAACAATGCTCCTCATACAGACCATTGTTTGTGCTAAATACCGATACGAAGCTTTTTGCTAAAATTTTGGCCAATAGGCTGGCCTCCCTGATTCCCGGTCTGGTGGGTCCGAAGCAGGTGGGGTTTGTTCCCGGTCCCTCCCGCACGAGTTATTTGCGCATGCTATTTTGTTCTATTTCCCATATAGACCCGAGCGTTCGAGCTGCAGCGTTTTTTTTAGATGCTGAAAAAGCATTCCATTCAATGGAGTGGATGACCAGACGCCTTACTTAATCCCGACACTCTTTTTGCGGTTTTTACTTTCTATAAACCATCAAAATTTGAACTATTCGCACCATGGAACCATGACGATTTCTTCACACATGAAGATTCAGGTAATTTCATGGAACAAAGCTTTGCTTTATAAAGAATTTTGACAAAGCCCTGAAGAAGTCCGGTTTCGGACGAAACGCGTTGGCTATTGATTTTAATCATCATTTGTGAATAAAGAATCTCTTTTGTTGAAGAACTTGACTTTGGAATTCTTGGGAGAACGACCAGAAGAATAATTGAATTTTGTGAATAACATTGTTGAAACTGCATTAATATTGTATTAACATTTGAAGGGTGCAGGGTCACTTTTGTGCAATCTGTTCTGAAAGCCAAGTTCCTTGGATCTCTATTATTGAGATCCAGGGGATTGTGTCCCAGACCACCAGCACCTTCATATTTCTAAACTATAGGGACTTCATTACTAGTGCAGGCAGAGTAGCCTTAATCCCCTTTTCTAGTTTGAAGACCTTTGTTAGTGCTCAATACCGATACGAAGCTCTTTGCTAAAATTTTGGCAAATAGGCTGGCCTCCCTGATTCCCGGTCTGGTGGGTCCGAAGCAGGTGGGGTTTGTTCCCGGTCCCTCTCGCGCGAGTTATTTGCGCATGCTGTTTTGTTCTATTTCCCATATAGACCCGATCGTTCGAGCTGCAGCATTTTTTTAGATGCTGAAAAAGCATTCCATTCAATGGAGTGGACTTTTCTGTTGGCAATGTTGATGCGCGTGGGCGTTGGTGAGGTGTTTATAAAACTGGTCAAAGTACTATATGCAGAACCAGTGGCGCGTGTGACTAGTCTATATCCACTCCAATCGTGATCACTAGAGGCTCTAAACAGGGCTTCCCACTTTCACTGCTGCTGTACGCTCTGGTGGCGGAGCAGTTAGCTTGCGCCATGCGTGAATATCACGCCCACCGCAGCATCCGATTTCCACATTATAAATGGCTGCCCACTTTCACTGCTGCTGTACGCTCTGGTGGCGGAGCAGTTAGCTTGCGCCATGCGTGAATATCACGCCTACCGCAGCATCCGATTTCCACATTATAAATGGCCGCCCACTTTCACTGCTGCTGTACGCTCTGGTGGCGGAGCAGTTAGCTTGCGCCATGCGTGAATATCATGCCCACCACAGCATCCGATTTCCACATTATAAATGGCCGTCCACTTTCACTGCTGCTGTACGCTCTGGTGGCGGAGCACTTGGCTTGCGCCATGCGTGAATATTACGCCCACCGCAGCATCTGATTTCCACATTATAAATTAATAACGCCTACATGTACGGACCATACACTACTGTACGTGCACGACCCAGACCACAACCTATCACCAATGCTGCAAGAGGTGGAGAGATTTGTCGGCCCTCAGGCCTACGCATAAACTGTAGTAAGTCAATCATATTTCCCCTTACCACTAACGCTGCCCCCATACCGATGGAATTACTTTTAACGTAGACTACTGACCTAGTGCGCTACTTGGGGGTCCAAGTGCATACAGACCCGGAGATGGTGATGCAGGAAAATTATGGGCGTGGATCTGTCTACCATTCTCGCTGCTAGGGTGTGTTGCATTTATGAAAACGATCGTACTACCACGTTTTTTATTCTTTTTTGTTAATATACCGATTCTACTACTGAAGACGTTGTTTCGCAATCTTCACACCTTATTAATTAGAATAGCCTGGGCTGGTAGACAACCCTGTGTCCAATGGGCGACATTGGTACTGCCCTATTCGTCAGTTGGGGCTTAACAACCCAGACCTCGAGGCATCAAATCCACACGTATTATTGGATTAATGGGAACTGCCGCACTTGTATTTGGAGAGGGATGAAGTAAGCCCTCTCACTCTTCGTGATACCTATTATACAGGAATCAACGGCGATTCCACGTTATTGAGCCCATAGGGGTCACAAGGTATCTTTTACAAAAGACTACTGATGCCTTAGAAGAGAACACTCCATTATTCCCCGGAACTACCAGCAGAGTGGTGTGGCTGGTTTCCATTGGGGGAGGAAAATGCAGTTATACAGGCATTACGTAAGCTAAACATGGGGGACCTGTTCACGAAAGGGGAGGTCACCACCTGGGAACAGATACAAGCACAAACACCTGAGACGTCACTGCTCACCAAATACCATTATAATCGAGTGCTCCAGTCACTGCGTGTGCTGATGGGAGATGAGATGTCAGAACCACAGGAGATAGCCCTATTGACATATTTACTGCAGGCTCGGTCCCCTCAGCACTGGCTCTCAATGGTATATACGTTTGAGAGGATTAAAGAGCGATTCAGCATAGGTTAGGTTGTGCTTGGAGTGGTGAGACGAATTGGGTACTGACATCATTGAGGAACAGTGGAGGCACTGCTGTTCAGTTACGAAGGCTATTTCACAGACCGGACGACACTGCTTAATACACTTTAAATACCTTAATAGGGTATATTACACCCCGCGAGGGTTACACAAACATGGGCTACGGGGAGATGATTGTTGCATGAGATGTGCGGGAGGAGCCAACTTTGCTCACCTGGCCTGGTTTTGTCCTGGGATCCGTTGGGTCTGGGCAGAAGTGTTTGCAGAATTACAAGACATTTCGGAGACACCTCTGTCTGAGACACCATTAGTAGCTGTCCTGGGATATGATGGAGATGTACAGAGGGCATCCCGGAGACTAGTGGTGCTCTGCATTTTGCTTGCGAAGAGGAGAGTCGCTTTGCGATGTATGAAAGGTCCCTTGCCCACATTGTCGGAGTGGTGCACTGACTTGTATTATTGTGTAATACTAAGTTGGATGATTACAATGCCCTCTTGTTGATACGTAACAGACCACAAAATATATGGGGACCTTATCAAGCATATCTTAGACGCTGGGCAGCAGACGAAGGGGGAAGGGACAAGCGGGTTGAGGCGGGGGAAGACTAGATTTGAGGTGTGGTACATAGGCATTCCCGATAGGAAGGACCTGTAGGAAGTGCAGGTGTGTACAGATGGAACACATACATGGTAAATGACGGGATCAGGACAGATCTTCTATTCATAAGACCCTTCCAGGCCTAATTCAACTCTCTCTCATGTCCCTCAAGACTGCTTGGCATTCATTTGAGCGCAACGCTGTAAATATGCCTCCTTTACCTTCATTAACCTATTTGTTGCACCTCTTATTTTATCTTTACCTTTTTAATTAGCCTGATTGTGTTTGTTACTTGTTATTGTGTGATTCTCCTTATGTAACGTAATTAGTTCTATTGTAAACCGCTCTGACACCTTTGGGTAAAGTCTGCGCTAAATAAAACTGCATGAAATAAGAGAACATCCACAAAGGTCCTCTTGTTTCAATATGCATTGTGGAATGAGAGGCCACTCTCCATGGTACACTACCAGAATATCATGAATTAAATATCATTTTACAAAAGTATTGTGTGCTAAATACCAAGTACCAAAACATTGTGACGGTAAATATATATATATATATATATATACACGCATATGTGTACGATGCACTACATTTGTAATATAATGGTAGATATATTTTCAAGGTTCGTGGATGTGGAGTTAAGAACAGTAAATCTTTACTCCTTAATATACACTTTTCTTCCCAATATTGTGCCTCTTATTACGAGGCAACAGTATATTTGTAGGAGGATATTTCTAGCCTCAATATTTTAATCTACAACTAACTTCAGGTGATGAACATGTGAATGAACAAATTTGCAAATCTAATGGGCATCACGAGCACACTGCACATGGGAAACCCGACAACCAGACACCATATCCCAAGAGGTGCATCTTCCAGGTGAAAAGTACTGGGTGACAGTATTGAACCCCAAAGCCTCCCTGCACAATGATGGATAAGGGGAGTGCCTTGGGGAATTTATCTACAGACAATGTAGCTTCCCAGAGACAGTAAATTAATGTAAGACCGTCCCACCAGAAACCATGTGTGGTGCAAGAATAGAAACCGTTTCCCAAGGGCAGTAGTATCAAAGACTATTGAAATGAAATGAAATGAAAAGGGGATTTGTAGAGCGCGGTTGCTGCCCTGGGGCGTCCAAGCGCTACAGAAAAGAAATGGTGCTACCTGCCAGACAGTCGTCACAGAGAATCAGTTATGTATATTAAAAAGAAAAGTCTTGAGTTGCTTACTGAAAGAAAGCAGATTGGGGTTGGACCTAAGTTGGAGTGGAAGCGAGTTCTATAGCTTAGCCGCATTGTAAGAAAGCGACCTGCTTACTGCTCTGGTTCTCCTGACTCGGGGAACTTTGGCCAAAAAGGCGTGACTTGAGCGAAGTTGTTTACAGGGGTGATATGGCGTAATCAACGCATGGCTAATCGTCGGGCCCGTCTGCCAATAGGCTTGGTGGGAGGTGCACATCGCTTTAGGTTTAAAGTATTTTATTTTATTAAGGCATAAAAAACCACGGGGAGGGGAGCAGGAAGTCAGGTAAACATACAATACAAGAAGCAAAACGTTGCAGCGAGTCAGAAGGAAAAGAGGGAGACAGGATGCCCCAGAGGGTAACAAGGCAAAGACATAGGCAATAAGGCATTGTGTACGATCCCCCTGCAGGCCCCCACTCCCTAAGCAAGGTCAAGCCAAAATAACACTCCGCGACACAGTGAAAGAGAAGCATACCGTTCCACCAGCCCCGCGACCCCAGAAAGGAAGGAGAAAGAAAAGCAAAGAAGGAAAGAAGAGAAAACAATACCCCAACATCCCCGTCCGAAAGTCAGCATTAGAAGCATATAACTCCACTTCCCACCCCCAACCCTCGGCCCCCATCCGCACATTCACTCCGCCGCTGGCGCCGGCGGCGTCAGCCTAAGGAGGCGCAGGTACCGTGGACACGTAAGCTCGCGAAATTCCGTGGACAGCAGTGCCAAAAAGGGATGCCAGAGCTCCTCAAACTGGTCAACATTCCCAGCCACCGTTAGCGATATCTTCTCCATGCCCAGTACCTGCCAGAGCCTATGCAACCAACCAGTGATAGAGGGGGCAGTGGGGGTGCGCCAAAGTACCAGTATGTTCTGGACGGCGGAGCCTAGCGCAATCGCAATCTGCCTGCCCCTGCGGGATTTCAGCGGGTACATCAAATCATTGGGGAGGCCAAGCAAGACATACGCGGGGAAGCGCGGAAGCTCGATCTCAAAATGCCTATCCACCTCATCTAAGACTTCCTTCCAGTAGGCCGACAGCACCGGGCACTCCCAGAGAATGTGCGTGAGGGTACCCTCCTGTCCGCAGCCGCGCCAGCAACCCTTATCGCCTATTTTGCGCATCTCGTAGAGCCGCTCCGGGGTGTAGTACCAATAGGTGGACACTTTAGTGAAGGTTTCCGTCAGCCCAGTGTGGTACGCAGAGTGCCTCGCCCGATATGCAATCTTGTCCCACTCCTTGTGGCTCAGGGTCCTGCCCAGTTCCCTGTGCCAGCGCTCCCTCCCTGGGTTATGGTAATGAAACGGCGGGGGTTGGAGAAACTTATACAAATCAGTGATGAGTTTGGCGTCCGAGGCCCGAGTTACCAACCATCGCTCAAAGGGCGTAATCGAACGGGCGGCGACGTCACGCACTGGGGGTTGAAGAGCCCAGTGGCGGACTTGCATGTAACGCAGTCTGTCCCCCTCCGTCAGGCCAAACTCCTGTCGGAGCTGCTGGAAGGGGAGCACGCCCTCCGGCCCGTAGATCTGGAAAAGCGCCCTGCATCCCGCGCTCACCCAGTGGGAAAAGGCCCCCGGCTCCAGACCCGGGGTGAAGTCCGGGTTGCCAGCAATGGGAGTGAACGGCGATGGAAAAGTGGTGAGCTCCCGAGGCTCACACACCGCGTCCCACACTCTTAGCGGGACCCGGGTGATAAAGGAAGCGTAGAGATTAGGTGGGCGATGGATGCGCCGCAGGAACGGGACCTCCTGGAGGGTACGGCCCGCAACTGCCTGGTCTTGAAAGAGCCAGTGTTTGTCCGATTCCCACCGGCTCCACTCCACCAGGTACCGGAGCTGCGCCGCCTGGAAGTACTTCCGGAGGTCCGGGACTCCGAGACCTCCCGCCTCCGGGGCAAGCATGGAGAGGACCCGCTTCATCCGAGGCTTACGGCCCTGCCACACAAAGCGGGAGATGTCTGCCTGCGCCTGCCGTATCCAACCCACGGGGGGCTGAAGAGGCAGAGCGCGAAAAAGATACAGGATCTGGGGTAGTATTGTCATCTTCACCGCCGCAATACGGCCCAGCCACGAAAGTAGGCCCTTGTTCCATCGGCCGAGTTCCTCCTTTATCTTTTTGCCCAGAGAGGAATAGTTAGCCGCGACCATAGCAGGCAGGGAGGGAGCAAGCAAAATGCCCAGGTAAGTCACCGTGGAGGAGGACCACTGCATAGGGAAGAGACTTTGAAGGTCCCGCCTGGTGTCGGCAGAAAGCGACACATCCAGCGCAGCCGACTTGGCCATGTTCATTTTAAAGCCCGCGACGCGGCCAAAAGCGTTCAGCTCCTGGACGCAGGCAGGGAGTGACTGCCTGGGGTCATCTAGGGTCAGCAAGACATCGTCCGCGTATAAGCTGACAGTGTGTGTGTATTGCCCCATCTTCACCCCAATAGCGTCCGGGTTGTCGCGGATCCTCTGCGCAAACGGCTCCATATAAAGGGCAAAGAGGAGCGGCGAGAGGGGGCAACCCTGTCTCGTGCCGCGCTCAATGGCGAAGCTGCTGGAGCTGTGTCCATTGACACGCACTGACGCCGACGGTCGCCTATAGCAGTTAAAGACCATAGTGCGGAACTTCTCGCCGATCCCCAGTTTCCCAAGAACCAGCTCGAGATATGGCCAATGAACCCTATCAAAGGCCTTCTCCGCGTCGACCGATAGCAGCATCCGCTCCCCCGGGACGCGTGAGGCCTTTTCCAGCACGTGCGTCACCCTCTTCGTGTTGTCGACCGTCTGCCTACCGGGTACAAAACCGGCCTGATCCGCCCCCACCAAACCTGGTAGGTGTAGACCCAGTCTGGCCGCCAAGATTCCGGTATAAAGCTTGAGGTCCACATTTAGGAGCGAAATGGGCCGGTACGAGCCGCACAAGGTCCGGTCCTTCACCGGCTTGGGGATAACCGACACAGTCGCCGAGAGGAGGTCCGGTGGGATGGCACCCGGTTCGGAGAAGGAATTGAACAAGCGGGCCAGGAGAGGAGCAACAGTGGGACAGAAGGTCTTGTAGAACAAGGCCGTGTAGCCATCCGGGCCCGGGGCTTTACCATGCTTCAGCCGTGCGATCGCGGAGATGACCTCCTCCACGTGAATGTCCCTCTCTAGGTGGTCCGCCTGGGAGGGGTCCAAGGCCGGGAGGGTCACGGAATCCAAATAGGCCTCAGCCTCTCCCGGTGGGGAAGGCTCTGAAGCGTACAGTGCCTCGTAAAAGGAACGAAAGGTGTCTGCCACCTCCGCGTCACCGGAAACCGGGATCCCACCCACTCCCACCAGCTCCTTCACCACATTGCGTTGCTGCGCGGCCCTGAGCCTATGGGCCAGGAGCTTACCGCACCTGTCCCCGCCGGTGTAAAAGGCATGTTTCAGGCGCAGCGCTGCGTACTCCGCCCGGTCCAGATCCAACGCAGAGAGGAGTTTCCGTGCCGCCTTCAGTTGCTTCCAAACACGAGGAGCCCCCGTTCGGCGGTGGACCTGCTCAAGCTCCCTAACCTGCGCTGTCAGTTCCTCCCTCTTGCGCTGGCGTTCCTTGTTTTCCGCCGAGGAAATGGAGATAAACTCTCCCCTGACAACTGTTTTCAAAGCCGCCCACTGCGTAGCCAGGGACGTGTCAGAGTTGTTATTGTGGGTCAAGTAGTCCTGGATGACCTCCTCCACCCGCTTCACCACCGATTTCTTATGGAGAAGCGTGTCCCGGAGCCGCCACATCCCTCTGGAGGGGGGGGCCGCCGGCCACGCAAAGACTCCGGAAACCGGCGCATGATCGGACAGGGACAAGACCCCGATGTCCGCCGCCATGGCGGCCGAGCGAAGCGGGCCGCTCACCAAAAGATAATCCAACCGCGAATAAGTGCGGTGTGCGTGGGAGAAATAGGAGTAGTCCCTATCGGTGGGGTGCATGGTGCGCCAGAGGTCATGCAGGTCCATCTCCGCAATCTGGTCCTGTACCGCCTTAGAAAGCTCCCCTGTCTGCGGGAAGCGCTGGGCAGACCTATCTAGAGTGGAGTCGAAGACCATATTCAGGTCTCCCCCCAAGATGATATGGCGATCGGGCGAGGCAGTAACGTCTACCAACACCGATTCCAGGAAACGGTCCTGGTGGTCGTTTGGGCTGTAAACCGAACCAACCGTAAAGGCAACACCACCCAAGCGCATGCGATACACTAAAAGCCTCCCCTTCTGCTCAGCATGTTTATACAACACCTCCCCCCTAAAGGAGCTGGCTAGGAGAATGGCCACCCCAGCGGTCTTAGTCGCAGCAGAGGAAAAGAGTTGCGTGGGGAACTTAGCAGAGCGCAACCTATGGCAATCCCTGGAAAGTAAATGGGTCTCCTGCAGGAGGCAGATATCCGCCTGCGACCCCTCCAACAGGGAAAGGATCGCCCTACGCTTCACGGGGTTATTCAGACCCTTAACATTAAGGGTCACAACTTTCAGGGGTGGCATCGCCTCCGGGGAAACAACGCGCTATGCCGCAGGCGGGGGATCAGCGGAGGGGGCGCGCGGGGTAGGGGTGCAGGGAAGGCCAAAAGCGGCATCGTACACGTTCGGACAATTTCGGACGGGACCCCCCCCACAACAAACCAACAGTGAAACCCCCCCAAAACCCCCTTATGGCAACCAGCCAAAACAAAAAGCAGAAAACAACACCCCATAGTCTCAGTCTAGCCCAAATGGGCGAGTCTGCAGAAAACAGTCAAGTGGACGTCCAGCCACACACCACCCCCCTCGCCCCCCCCAGCCCCCAGCCCAGCATCGTCAAAGCTAAGAGCCTCTCCCCCCGGAGAAAAATTAGGCCGTTAAGGCCACACCAGTAGATTCAGGCAAGTTCCTGGCCGCAGTCCTCAGGGCCTCCGCCATTTCAGATCTGATGGTGGGCGAGTCTGGACGACTCGCTGGCGCTGACGATGGGCGCCTTCTTGACCTCCGTCGGCCCCGCCGCTCGGGGCGCCGCCATGCGGGTGTGGCCCCTTCCTCCTCCGTAGCAGTAAGACCCAGCACTCCGCAGACATCCTGTAAGGAGCGCAGCTGATGCAGCACCCCATTCCATCGAAAGATAAGACGGAAGGGGTGACCCCAGGAATAGGCTGTCTCGTGCTCTCGCAGAAAGTCCGTAGCGATGCGGAAGGACCTGCGCTTCTGTAGTGTGATGGCGGACAGGTCCTGATAGAGCGCCACAGGTCTATCTCGGAAGGTCAGTGGCTGCTTCCTGCGGGCCTCCGTCATGATGCGCTCCTTTAGGGGGAAATCCGGCAAGAATGCCAGGATATCAGGCGGGGGTGCCGAGGACTGGCGTCGGCGGCCCACCCTATGTGCTCTGTCAATGCGGATTGGGAAATCCGCTCCTTCCCCCAAGATGTCGCGGAACAGGTCCTGCAGATAAGCCACTAGGTCCGCACCTTCATCCGCGGATGAAACACCCCGCACCCGGACGTTGTTCCGCCTGGACCTGTTCTCGAGGTCCTCCGAGTGGGCCTGGAGCTCAACACATTGCTCCCGAAGGCGGAGGACATCCTGCTGGAGATGGGTTATCTCCTCATCGCGGCGTTGAGCCGCCGTCTCCACAGTATCGACCCGCTCGCCCAGGCCCTCGACTTCCCTGCGCACCTCCCGGACCTCTCCAGCCACTTCGGTCTTAAGAGTTTGAAATTCCTCCTTGAGGGAGCTGAATAGGTCCTCCATGAAGGACCGCGTGACCGGCGGCTCGCCCACAGTTGCGTCCGTTGATGCCCGGGAGGCCCCCGGGGACGGCTGCGTCCTGTCGCGTAGTTGCTGGGACCTGCCGAGCATTTCCGGCAAAGTGCGGTCTCCTCGCGCTGCGCCTCGTCTTCCAGTCATCTTGGGGCCCGGGGTCAGTTGCTGTAGGCGAGCTCCGCCGCTCGCGGGCACCAGATGTGAGGCCTTCGCCGAAGATAAGGGTAGTGCGTCACAGGCGACAAAATGGCGGTCCGGGCCTGGGCAAGACGGCCCCTGGGCCAGTAGGGCAGGCAGCAACGTCCGAAGTGTAGGCCTCCTGCTTCGTGCTCCCAGGGAGGGCAGCAGATGAGTCGGTGCCAGGACCAGCCGAGGCTCCCGTGTGAGAAGGGCGCGGGCAGGGATCACTGGGCTCAGCCACACAAAGACAAGATGGCGGGAGGGTGGGACCCAAGAAGGCAGCCCGGGCCAGCAAGTCCGTGGGCGAGTCTCAAATGGTAACGGGTCCGGAGAGCATGAAACCAATGCCTCCCTCCACCACCAGTTGATTTGTCCGGCTTGGGCACTGCTCGAACTCCGCCATCCAGTGCCTCCAGGCGCGGAGTTCGCAAGTCGTCACCCTTCGAGGTCCCGGGTAGGGGGGAGACCACCGGTGCAGGGCTAAGGTCCGTCGTCCAGCAATGTCGCCCGCCGCCAGGGCACCGGCCAGTGAGCCACCTCACACCGCGGAGTCCGTCTAGTCCGCTCCCTCGGGATCACAGGCTTTCCGCTGTTCAGCACTCGGGCCAGCCGAGGCGCGCGGACAGCGCCGCACTACGCTCCGCCTCCAGGCTCTTCTCCTCGGGGCGACCCGGGCTCTACTCCTCGGAGCGATCTCAGAATGAACTTCTCGGGAACTTCCCCCGGGGCCACAGAAGCCAAAGTGGCACCAAAATGTGCCCCACGAACTCCGGCACAGTCCTCTCACCCGCGATGCAGCCGCGGGGGGAGAGAAGCGCAGAAATCGGGGCTCAAGCGGAGCTGGGCCGGAGGAGCTACGGGAGGAAGCGTCCGCTCACCCCGCCATCTTGGCCACGCCCCCCGCACATCGCTTTAAAAGTGTTTCTTTCCCTCACCGGGAGCCAATGTAGGCTCCTGAGCCCAGGTTTTGCTGACATCCTGCGGGGCAACTGAATCAACGTCCGTGCAGCGCAGTTCTGAATGATCTGCAGTTTCTGCAGTTTATAGTCGGGTGCACCTAGGTACAGGGCATTGCTAAAGTTCAATCGAGACTGGATCAGGCCCTGGACGACTATCTGTTTAGCTTCCACAGGAAGAAGTGGGAGAACTTTTTTCAGAAGCATGAGAAGACCAAAGCAAATTGCCAATAGCTTGGTTGCCTGGGTGCTAAAAGTCAAAGACTTATCCAACCATACACCCAGGCTTTTTATATTATCCTTAGGTGTGGGAGGGGTGCCCAGGCTGGAGGGCCAAAGGGAGCCAATAGTGAGCAAGGCAGGAGGACCAAGGAGCATCAGCTCCGTTTTATCTCCATTAAGCTTAAGGCAGGATGTCGTCATCCAACTTTTTACTTCCTCCAGACAATTCATCAGACCACTCCGTGCTGACTGGCCATTTTCCTGATCAAGGGAGACCACTAGCTATGTATCGTCCTCATATGTAATGATCTTAATGCCATATGGACGTACGACCTCAGCCAGTGGTCTCATATAAGCGTTGAATAACGTAGGGCTCAATGACGAGCCCTGCAGTACCCCGCAGTTCAAACGTTTACTGGGAGAGACAATGTCTCACTCAAAGACCTGAAAGGTCCTGTTGCTTAGAAAAAATCTGAGCCAGGTTATTGCCATCCCTGAAATTCCCAAGCTATGGAGACGACGCAGTAGCATATTGTGGTTAACCACGTCGAACGCTGCGCTCAGATCGAGGAGGACCACTGCCACTGATCCCCCTCGATCCAGAATCCCCCTGGTTTCCTCGGTGACTGCCAGTAGAGCGGTCTCCGTCCCATGTCTAGGGCGGAAACCCGTCTGAGTGGCATCAAGCAGTTGGTTACTCTCGAAAGTTCGTTAGATGTATATTAATATATTTTTCGAGGATTTTGCTCACCCAGGGTAGCAGAGAGATAAGGCGATAGTTGTTAAAATTGCTGGGATCTAAGTTCGGCTTCTTTAAAAGTGCACGCACCATGGCTTGTTTCAAGGTGGACGGAACTATACCAGAAGTCAGGGAGGCATTGAGTAGGCTCATAATGATGGGAAGAACAACATGGATGGCCGAAACCAGTATGTCCGGGGCAGCTGGGTCACATTGGGAGCCTGACTTTACTTGACGCATCAACGGTTCAAGAGTCTCCTTATCCAATAAAGGAAACTGATCCAAAGTGAATAAGGGCAGATGAACAGCTTCTAACGGCAATAGCCGTTCTTGGGCAAAGAAACCTGGATCGGCATCTGTGAATGATACATAAATTTGATGTACTTTTTGATAAAAGAATTCTGCTAAATCATTGCAGTGAACCACTGTATTGCAGTTGGAAACAGAAAGAGGAGAAAGCTTGGTAAGACTCTTTACTATTTGATAGATTTCTTTCGGTTTTGATTTGGCCAGCGTGATTTTTACTGTGAAATAGACAGATTGACCACTTTTTATCTCTTGTTTATATGCTCTTATCGCCTCTCTGTATAAAATGTTATCTGGGGCAGCATATTCCAGGCGCCACCTTCTTTCTAGTTTTTTACATTGTCGTTTTTTTCCCCTGAGCTCCACTGAATACCATGGAGCGGTTTTCCACGACCCCTTTGTAGTGGTTGTACACAGGGGAAGAGTGGCATCAAGAGAGTTCAGAATCCATTCATTGTACTCCTTGTTGGCTAAAAGAGGTTCCTCATTAAATGGAGGTGTAGAGGCCATAAGAATATTGGTCCACTGTTCCATTCAGCAACAACAGCAAGTTGTGTCCCCAGCACCAGCAGCCCAGAGAAAGTCCTCAGTTCCATTCACCTAAAGAGTGTCCGTCTCAGTGCTTTCTTTAGGCCAAAACTCAGACGGGTTAGGTTGCTAATGTTGTTCATGGTCAACGAGCAACTGTAACTGCAGCAATGGGCAGAGTATTTCTGTGCACAGCAGTGTCAATGTCAGCCTTTATTTTAAATAGGAATACGTAGCTTAAAGCAGTAACATAAAATGTCAGTAGTCGGACTGGTTAGCCTTGGGTATCACATCGCCATCACTTGAACTTTGCTAAACTTTCTCAGTAATTGGTTTTCATTTTAAGGCAGGAGAAAATGTGACATGCTTTGGGGAGAGTTTGAAGAAATACCTAATTGTGAAGAATCAGAGAGTGGGTCAACAAGTTGCTTTTGAGCCCGTTGTTCTCGTGCCAGTGCCTCAGTTGGCAGAACCTGTGGCTATGAGTAAACCTTGGGAATCCTCCATGAGCTTTGGCATCTAAAGTATCCAACTAAAGCTATGGGGTCCTGTCACAGATCCAACAGTTTCATAACATGTTACTGAGTCAGTGGTTGGCTGTAGAGCCACTGCAAGTTTGTTATGGTACCACTTTGAAAGAAATCGTATCTGTATCTATGTGACGACCCCTGACACTTTAAGGTTGTTTTCCAAAACCTATAGCTCATTAGACTACTTCAAAGAGCTGTGGCAGATAAACTTCAGTCATTCAGTGAGTATGACGCTCTTGCTGCGTGGTCAGTCGCAGGGTTTTTCCCGGGGAGCAGTCACAGAATGAAGCATATTTACAAGCCCCTTTTGCCACAGGAACGTCACTTTTTTCGACTTTCCTGTGGCGATACAGATTTGCCTTATTTACAAGGCAGTGTTAAGCCACTTAACATGGCTTAACGCTTACTTGTTTAGAAGGCCCCCTTTGACGCTATACTTGGATTGAAAGGGGAGGGCAATGGGTGTTGTGGTGGACGTTCCGCCGCAACACCCTTTGATTATGATGCTACCCTATATTTCTAAATATGAGGCCGCACTCAAATTAGGACCCAAAAAAACCTGGTCTTAACATGGCGCAATGAGGAGAGATGCTTTCTTTCTCCTCGTTCTTGCTGTTTCTATGTGTTCTGCATTGTGCGGCACACATAAAAATTGCAAACCGCCATGCATAATTGTTTAAGGGCAGGAAGGTGTTCCTTCATACACATAAACAATCATTTTGAAAATGACGAGTTGCAACTTCTAAGTGTGCTGCACAAAGCAGCACACAGAAGTTACAACTTGCCATTTAAGATTGTTTATGTGCAGGAAGGTACACCGTACTGCACGTAAACAATCATTCCCACAAAGCAGGCACACTTGCACTGTGGTGCAAGGGTGCCTGCCTTGACGATAGGCAGCTATAATCACTGCCAGCGCAGGGACAAATGCAGCACTGCACCGTATTGGTGTATATAAGGTGCAGCTGTGCGTTTCAGCAGTTGCAGAGCTTATCGTTAAGCCAAGAAGGCTTCTTGGCTTAATGCCGCGCTCCGTCACTTTTCTTGTAAATATACCCCAATGTGTACTAGCGAACGTACCTGTCGGTTTTCAGATAGCGGCCCAGGCTAGGTCCTTGTATGTTTGCCAGGGTCACCGTCAGCGTATCCTAAAACCTGTGGTCCAGCCCTGGCATGGATTAACACTACGCCCTTTTGTCCCTCGTGTGGGGCCCCTCGCAGATTCGCACTTTCACCGGTGTCGTTAATTATCTATGACTGGCTTTTGTGGCGGAAACCTTTGCTTACCTTTACTTATACTGACGATAACAAGATTCCTCCACCCATACATAAATGGGTTTCTGGGTGATGCATCTGTAAGGGTGAAGGCCTTCGTGAAAGCGGTGGATAGTTGGATGTCAGAATCGATTGAACCGAGAACCTTACTGCCCTCCGAAGTGGCATACCTGCCAAGCAAACTTCTAGCTGTCAAGCGTGTGTACCTGCCACCAGTCTCGTGAAGCGCTGAAAAACGTCGTCGTTGGTTTCTAAGGTCACGTGAACCCCTCCAGAGTCATGTACCTTCTTCCTACTTTGACCGTTGAGAGTATTTTATTTATTTGTCAATAACTGTCTTCCTCCGTGCTGTCCGTAAACTCCAGAGTTCAAACTGAGTAGCAGCCTGGTTGGTGTCTTGGAACATCTCTCCTTCCACGGTGCCTCTCCGATTGCTTCCCATAAAGAAACCAACGGTTAAAATGTATTCTCCAGGCTTCCTGTCTTTTTTGCTGACAAAAAAAACCGTTTAACGACCCGTATAAAACTGCGGCTTGGATTTGGTGGCCCCGTCTGTGTTATTAGCAAGGCCCAGAGGTGGGAGCTGTCGAGCCCCTACATCCGTGGAACTCGTTCCCTCAGTGATGACGTAGATTGAAAAATGTCCTTCCGCTGAGGGAGACGGGGCTGTAAGATCTGGCTTTTCTCGTCGTAGCTGTCTGCCTGCAATGTGCCTGCGTATTTTTGGCAAGCAAGTGACTTTATTGTTTGGCTTTATGCCTCCTTCACAATGAATTAACAATATAAAACAGTGACCATGTCACAATACAAATCCTTATTTTAAAACCAGCTCATCTGCACAACAGGAAACTGCGTAGAGGTGCCTTTTGAAGGCACTTTTAATAATTATTATAAGTAATAATAAAAATGCGTTATCAGTCCAGCATGCCACGAACTAGCTTGGCCACTTAATGGTGAAAATGTTTTTCATTTTGTCTCAAAGATTGGATAAGACTGTTCATCTGGGAGGTTGTTATTGTTGTCCCTCTTTTCTTTGTTTTGCTATGCTTTTGAGGTGGCCAACCGTTTCTAATGTTAAAAAATCACGGATAAATATACTTGCCTATATACTTTCGTGAAGGGTCTCTGACCTGTTCATCCATTGGTCTGGTAAACAGTCATTCAGGTTTCGCTTCCGCCGACCACAGCATGAGGCAATGGGCCATGTGACTTCTGTCATTGGCTCTCTCGTACTTCGAGTTGATGTTCTTTTTCCGTTTGCTCATGTGACTACAAAAGTATTCTTAGTTTTTGAGGTTGGTGGGTGAATACTTTCTTTGCGAAATGCTTTTTGCTTTCCATTCTGTATCCTTTTGTATTTTTTTCAGTGTGTTTAAACTTTGTCTTCAGATTACAGTAAATCAAAGCCAATAGTACCGTTTCTGTCTACCAATAGGAATCCTATTTTTATGGGATGTGTATTAAAACTAAATAGGTGCTTAATACTAGTTTTAAGTGCAACTGCTTGCTAGGAAGCTCTCATACTTTTCTTTTAAAATGTTACTTAGGGGCGAGGCCAAGATGGCGTCACGGTAGGAGGTGGATTCTCGTTCCTCCGGCCCTGCCGAATCATAGCTTCGTTAGAGCCCCATCCCCCGGTCACCTGCTCGCAGATTCCTGACCGGAATCGTCTTGTGCCTTCTCTGGCGCCACATTGAAGGCCTCTGACGGTGGTGGTGGCGCTCCACGTCGGATTCCAGCTGGGCCCGCAGCGGAGCTCCCATGGACAAGATAGTGGCCGCTGCGATATCGGAGTAGAGGCCCCGGCACCCCGGGCGGTGTTGCTGAGCGGTGGAGCGGTGAGGCGCCTGATCGGCTAGTGGTGCTGCCCGGACTGACTACTGGTGGACTTTGAAGCCGGGTTGCCCTCCCGCTGCTGGGGTTCGGCGACAGCCCTGCTGCTGGTCCGCCAATACGCCTGCTATTTGCTGCCGCGTCTGCCCTCCTTGAGATCGCGCACAGGCGGCGGTGCCTACGAGAGTCGGAGGGCGCTTCTCTTGGCATCGGAGGGCGCCCTTGGTGCTGTTCTCTGGCGGGCCGGTATTTAACGCTACACATGGAGCGTTAATAGTGCATTAAAAGCGTCTGGTGATGGATGCATACCTGGGCCGCCATTTTGCCTTCCCCTGTGACCTGGCTGTACTGGCGGACCCTGTAAGGTAGCGCTGGGACTTTATGGGTTCGCTCCTTAAGAGGCCTGAAACGAAGGTGGCCCTGATAATCCGACTCGCCAGAAACAGGGGCTGGCGCTCCAGCTACCAGTGGAACTTCAGGAGGACTTATCATCCCCCTGCAATTCTCCGGTGAGTGCGGCCTTCCTTCTACCCGCCCCTCTGCCTACGCTTGACTGGCCCCACTGGTGCGACATCCGGGTCCTGGAATCACAAGTAGGTGTGCCTGTGTGCCTCTGAAACAGTATTTTGCCAGAGATCAATGTCAGGCCTGCCGTCTTGTGTATCCTGCTCCCAGATGTCCTGGCGGACCGTGTGGGCGCAGGTGGGAGTCACACCAGGAGATCTGTGAGTCGACCCGATGGTGCATGTGGGGTCTTGCCCTGGGACTAGCCGAGGAGGAGGTACCGGGAGCAGAGAGGAGGCCAGGGTCTGCACTGCCAGCCATAGGGGATGAACACAATAGCACTAACCGGGCCTGAGGTCCGCTAAGAGCGGTGAGAGCGGGGTACCCAGGACCTCAGTTGGGGAGTGCCTGCATCGGAGGCGACACCGGGGACGGCCCCCCTCCTGCCCCATTCGGAGCCAGATAATCTGTGGTCAAGCGAGCACCTTCTTGGGACGTGGAGATCTCCTGGTGCTGGGTGTCTGCCCCTGCAGAATTTGTGAGTCAGGGGTAGGAGGTGGTGAGGGCTAGGCCCCGCAGAGGCGAGAGCGGACTGAACGGGCTGTTAGCTGTGCTCCAATATCTAGCTGGGCTCCTAGAACGGAGCATGTGCACCATGGCCTCATTCCATGTCAAAGCAGATAAAACGTTGAAGGAGCTCCTCCATAAGCAATTCGGATCGGCGCAATTGGCTGGTGAGAAGCTCGCCGGAGAGGCGGAAGGCGAAGAGACCCCGGCCACCAAAGCTTTTATGTTAGAGCTTTTTGCTGCCATCAAGGAGGGCATTCAGGACCTTAAGGGCCAACTCGCAGCAGACCTCCGTGAGGTCAGACGAGATGTGGATGAAATTGGGGAGCGAGTTGCCACACTTGAAGAGCACAACGTTAGCCGGAAAGAAGAACTCCACCAGCTGCAGCAAGACATGTTGCGCCTCCAGGTACAGTATATTGATCTTCAGGCGCATGCTGAAGATCTAGAGAACCGCTCCCGGCGGAATAATGTCCAGATTAGAGGCGTGCCATGGTGTGAAGAGGGGGTGATCTCCGGGCCTACGTTGGGGTGCTGTTTCGGCAGATCCTGGGAGAGGATGAGGCAGTCGACATCCGTATGGACCGGGCGCATAGAGTGGGCCTCCCCCGTGGAAACAAAGCTCCGCCACCGCACTTTCTCATGTGCGGCCACGATTTTCAATTAAGAGCATATCATCCGGAAGGCGAGAGAGGCTCATTCGATACTGTTCAGGGGCCTGACACCGGCCATCTTTCAGGACTTAGCGGCCTCCACTCTACTCAGGAAACGTGAATTTAAGGTGGTTACCTTGCACCTGCGTGAGCAAAGCATCCCTTACTCTTGGGGACACCCCTTTCTATATCATTTTCAAGCTACGAGGGAAGTTATACCAAATCCGCTCGCTGACGGAGGCGTTGGAGGTCCTCGGTCTAAATGCTGAGCACACGACGGAGCATTATACGCAGGCTTATAATGGAGAGCAAGGGGGATGGTCACTTAGAGGAGGGGCGGGGAAGGAGGTCCTGAAAAGACGCTAGACAACTTCTCCGCAGGCGGTTAGGCACAACCTGGATCTGCAATGGGTCGGACAGCTGCTCGAGCCTGGCCTCCTTGGATCCTATCCTTTAATGTGACGAACTTTGGTCATGTTACTGTTGTCGTATTTGTACTGAATAGGGTATTTTCTTTAGGGGTTAAATTTGATGGGACTTTCTGTTGGGGACTACCGCACCAGTTGACACTTAGAGCCTATCTCCCTAGGATAAAGGGGGGGGGGGTCACGTCTCCCGATGCAGACCTAGTAAGCGGTGGGTATCCACACCACTTAGCCCTTCACTATACCTGTCAACTGGGAAGGGACCTTAAGGTAGTTAGCCTTAATGTACGGGGTCTCAACAACCCGGTGAAGAGAGCGGAAGTGCTCTCCCTCCTTGAGAAGGCTGAAGGGGATATCTGTCTCCTTCAAGAGACACACCTCCTTTCCAAGGATACCGTACGTATGCGTACTAGGCGCTTCCCACAACAATTTTGGTAGGCAGCCCGTCTAAAAAGAATGGCGTATCCATTCTGATAGGGGCGCACTTTCCAGGGAAGGTTGTAGCCACTGTGGCAGAGATAAAGGGGCACCTATTGGTGAGTAGCGGCACTATATTCTCCAAATAAACAACCGGAATCCTTCATCCGCACAGCGCTCAGAGGTCCTCTCGTCTTCGTATGCAGAGATATTAGCAGGAGGCAACCTAAATTTAGTATTGAACACAGAGTTAGATTGGTCAGGTCACCGAACACACCACACAGGAGCATTCTCATCCATGGGCAGGGACTGGTTAGGGGACAATTGACTACACAATGTTTGGCACGCGCAGCACCCGGCGGAACAGGACTATACTTATTATTCAGCGGCCTCTAAAACATACGTTAGGCTCGATCACTTCCTGGCCTCTACATCCCTGCTTCCTCACCTGCACACGGCTACGATAGAGCCTCGCTCCGTCTCGGATCATACCCTTATTACAGTGTGCATCCCCACACAGGGCTCGCAGGCGCCTACGAGAGACTCTCTTACACTCTAAGGACACGGTGCAACGCGTCAGGCAGACAATAAAGGACTATCTAGAGCTCAACAATGTGGGTTCAACGATGTCCACGGTATGGGAGGCCCTGAAGTTAGTAACTCGGGGGGAATTAATTGCTATCTCAGCAGCGCATAACACACTCCGTAAGGAGAAGCTCAGCGAACACGAGAAACAAGTAAGGGAACTAGAGTCGATCCATAATAGCACGGGAGCTCCAAGGGTGTGGAGGGAGTTGGAGAATCGTAGGCGTCTGCTGAAGCATTTTTGACATCGATGGGGCCGAATACGCCCTTCTCCACCGTTGCCAATAATTCTACCTTAGCAGTGATAAGTGCTGTAAACTTTTGGCCCATAGGTTGCGTGCTAAGAAGCAAACAACTTTGATCCAGTTGATCAGAGACCAAACTGGGGAGGAGCAGTGTGCGGAAGCGTATATTGTTGAAGTATTTCGCACCTTTTAAAGCCCTCTCTACACGGGGCAAGACCCGCCGGTGCAGGCACCGACAGATTATCTCGACATGTGCGAGCTCTCCCCTCTTCCTATGGCAGTGGCAGAGGAGCTTGATTCCGCTATTCGTATAGAAGAGGTGATTATAGCCATCTCTAGATTGAAATTAGCTAAGTAGCCAGGCCCCAATAGGGTTTCGGCCTCCTTCTACAAGGCTTTCTGTAGGGAGCTGGCTCCCTTTTTAACCAAACTGTTCTACTCTTTTTTTAGACGCCGGAAAGGTGACGCCCTCCATATCTGAGGCGGTGATCTCTGAAATCCTGAAGCCCAGGAAGGATCCCTGAGAGTGTGGTTCCTACCGACCTATTTCTCTCCTTAATGTCGATGCAAAAATATTTGCTGGTATATTGGCGGCGCGATTGAACCCGCTCATGGCTGATCTCATTGATCCCGATCAGTCGGGTTTTATACCCACTCGGCAGGGGAGAGACAACACGAAGCCACAAGGCCTTCTTACTGTCTATTGACTCCGACAAGGCGTTTGATAGGGTGGGATGGGCTTATTTATTTTAAACATTGCGACGCTACTGGTTTGAGGAGAATTTTTGTTAGTGGATTCGCTGCACCTACAGTGCGCCCACAGCCTTTGTCAGGGCTAATGGTAGCAGATCAAAATCCTTCCCTATCTCTCGTGGGACGCGACAGGGGTGCCCCCTATTTGCCCTTTATTTGCACTTTATATGCAGTCTTTGGCCCAGTGTGTACGAGCGGCTGAGCGCATTGTAGGCCTGAAATTTGGTGCTGAGGTGCATAAAAAAATCTCTACGCGGACAACGTGATTCTCTCCCTTACCCAGCCATTCTCATCCCTGCCCGCCCTGCTGGCTAAACTAAACACGTTTGCTGCTGTGTCTGGGTTAATGGTTAATCTGAGCAAATCTAATATTCTAAATCTCTCACTTCCCCCAGACCTGACAGATACCTTGGGACAACAATTCCCATTCCAGTGGTCCCAAAGCGACATATTGTACTTAGGCTTTAGACGTGCCCCGTCCATCGCCCGGACGGTCCCGCATAACTATACAACCTTGTTAGAACTGATGGCTAAGGCGCTGGACTCCTGGTCGCAGCTGTGCTTAGTGTGGTTCGGCCAGATCGCAGCAGTGAAAATGACAATTCTCCTGCGCATCCTGTACATTTTCCAAATGCTTCGTATGGCTCCTCCTCCGCGGGCGATCAAGCAATTACAAACACTTATCAATCAGTTTGTATCGGGGGAAACAGCCGCGTCTCAATCACTCAAATGGTGCGTCCGAAAGCTCAGGGGGGAGTGGGCTTGTCACTGATCAGTGGCTACTACCAGGCAGCCTGCCTCTGGTATCTAGTACAGGGGTCTCCAAACCGGTCCTGGAGGGGCGGATGCATGCCAGATTTTTAAAATTACTACATGTATCTCAATGGGGATATCCAAAAAATCTAGCATGGATCCGGCCCTCCAGGACCGGTTTGGAGACCCCTGATCTAGTAGAATGGAACTTCATGGACCCGGCTGTGGCGGGAATCCATGTCTGGAGGGAGTTGTGGTTACCCCGTAAGCACAGGGCCTGGGGCCTCTAGTCCTCCCCTGTTACCTCTCCAACGCTTAAGGTGTGGGAAAAGGTGGCCCTTAAAAACGGGTGGACCTCCTTTCCTTCGCCTATGACTCCCGTAGTTGACAATCCGGACTTTCTTCCGGGTCAAGACTCCGTGGATTTCCAGCGCTGGCTGGGGTCCCTCTATGATACGGTGGGGATAATTCCGTTTGATCAGCTTAAACTGGACTACTGCCCCTTACCGTCTGATGCTTATCCCTATCGCCAACTGTATCATTGGATCACTGCACCCTGCATCCACGCACACATGTCCAGGCCTCTTGTCAAATTTAAGCAATGGCTGCTTCGCAAAAGCGACGACCGTCGTCTCATATCTGAATTATATACCATGCTCACCACGCGTCCCACTGAACAGGTAGGCCCGCCGCTAACCCCTAACGAATGGGAACATATACTTAACAGAACACATCACACTGCCAGGGCTGAGTCCGCTTTTAAACTGTTTTCCTATTGGTACCACACTCCCGCACTAATCCACTCCGTTTGGGTACTGTTTCTCCTGTGTTGGTGTTTGTTTTTTTGGTTTCCTTTGTTCCCTGCTCGAAAATTAGGAAGCGGCCGGCCTCCGGGTTGTGGCTGATCGCTGTGTATGGCTGCTGATGACTTGCTCTGCCGGCCACTGGATGTAGGCAGTAAGCTGTGTACTTTTAACTTGACTTCCTCTCAATAAACACGATTTAATCATAAAATGTTACCTAATGCTTATTCTTATTTTTTTAATTCGTTTTTGTAGTGCAAGCAAATGGCCGCCAAAATTAGTCTGCAGCAATTTTCTATGTATTTACCTTGTTATTATGTTGTGGCCTATGCTTCTCTAACACAAAATAAAAGCATCACACCCGTTTAGCAAGCCGAGAACTTTTGGGTGCACTAAACTTTAAAAAAAAATCGAATCTGACGTTTATGAATAATCACCCTGCCAGCTGTGAGCAGAGACTTCTAGCTTACAAGTGTCTTTTCCAGACAATGAGGAGCCACGCCATATATGGCTGTGTGCTGTGCACCATGCGGAGTACCTTGAAAGAGTCACGGCAGATTGGTCCAAACGCTTCCCCGTCTCCGCTCTGAGGAATACAGCACAACCCCGCTCGCAGCATTTCCAGCAATGACATATGTAGTGTCACGACCAGTTTAGCACTGGGGCTCAGAGGTACTGATAATGCTGAAACTGCCGCAGTGGTGGGCTCGACTTAATCATAACATATCACAGGCGTCAGGATTATTCCAAAGGCTCCCAGAAGACTCCATGTTACAGGAAAACGTTCTTTCCAACCTCGTGCTTCATATTACCAGTGCATTCTGGGAGTTGTAGTACTGATCCATTTCAATTGGTTTAACACAACTGAAAACACTAGTTTGTAAAGGGAAAGCCCGGGAGTGGGAGGCGCTGGTGCCGGTGACATGGAGTCAGTCTTTAGTGTGGTAGGACTGCGTGTGTGTGGTGGGGCAGATCTGTGTTGTGATACAGGGAGAGGTGGCCCTGGCTGCGGGGCACCGAGCCAGTGCCCAGTGCTCTGCCCAGGCCTGCCCGGCTCTCGCCCGCCGTTGAGTGTTATAAATTGAAGGCTGATCCTCCCAGTGACGGGGCTATTCCTGGCTGGGCACATGATTAGCGCCTCCGAGTCCCTGCCAGGCTCCAGCGGATACAGACCCAGACTCCCCTCCTCAACAGAACTCGGTGCTTCCCAGTATTGCCCTCTGCCACTCCAGCGCTCCTCAGTACAGCCATCAAGCGCCTTCCACCGCTGTACTGAGACACGCATGCTGCCCCCAGTGCTCGCTGCTGTCAAGGCGTACAGCTCTGCCAGTGCACCTCAGTACTCCAGGCGTACAGCTCTGTCAGTGCACCTCAGTAATCCAGGCGTACAGCTCTGTCAGTGCACCTCAGTAATCCAGGCGTACAGCTCTGTCAGTGCACCACAGTACTCCAGGCATACAGCTCTGTCTTAGCACCTCAGTACTGAGACGTACAGCCCTGTCAGTGCACCTCAGTACTCCAGGCATACAGCTCTGTAAGTGCACCTCAGTACTCCAGGTGCATAGCTCTGTCAGTGCACCTCAGTACTCCAGGTGTACAGCTCTGTCAGTGCACCTCAGTACTCCAGGTGTACAGCTCTGTCAGTGCACCTCAGTACTCCAGGTGTACAGCCCTGTCAGTGCACCTCAGTACTCCAGGCATACAGCTCTGTAGGTACACCTCAGTACTCCAGGTGCACAGCTCTGTCAGTGCACCTCAGTACTCCAGGCGTACAGCTCTGTCAGTGCACCTCAGTACTCCAGGTGCACAGCTCTGTCAGTGCACCTCAGTACTCCAGGTGCACAGCTCTGTCAGTGCACCTCAGTACTCCAGGTGTACAGCTCTGTCAGTGCACCTCAGTACTCCAGGTGCACAGCTCTGTCAGTGCACCTCAGTACTCCAGGTGTACAGCTCTGTCAGTGCACCTCAGTACTCCAGGTGTACAGCTCTGCCAGTGCTCCTCAGTACTGAGACGTACAGCTCTGTCAGTGCACCTCAGTACTCCAGGTGTACAGCTCTGTCAGTGCACCTCAGTACTCTAGGCGCACAGCTCTGTCAGTGCACCTCAGTACTGAGACGTACAGCTCTGTCAGTGCACCTCAGTACTGAGACGTACAGCTCTGTCAGAGCAAGTCAATGTTGCCATGAGGCGCCCTCTGCCATTTCATTACCGAGACATCCAGCTCGACCAATTCACCCCAGTCTTGCTCTGCATTACCTCCTGCTGCACCAGTACCGAGCTTTACCACATTTACTAGGATCGACAACATCGGAGAACCTCTCCCTCGTCTACCCCCCCAGAGAGGCGCACAGCTCTGTAAATGCCCATCCGCCTCGGCCTCCACTGCATGCAGGGTCGCCAGCGCTGCACGGCCACTGTCCCAAGGCCATGGCCTCCCTCTCCTGCCATTACTGTTCTGCAGCAGCCTCGGCGCTGCACTGCCCGTGCACCCCCGGCCTAGCGTGGACCACCCCTGCAGTCCCACTGCACCTACACAGGTGTGCGTTATGTAATACTGGATCCTGCAGGTGTGCCGTCACTGCGCTCTGCTATTAACGGTATTTACTACCAACCCGTAAACTGGTTTCACTTTATCAACCTCGGAAGAACGAAAGGTTGACGACTGAGATGATTCTTCTCTACTGTGGCCTACTCTTCGCCAGCCATGATATCCCGGTACTGGCACCTCCCCACAGCTCTGCCGGTGCGCCTCGATACGGTCCTGCGGCACACTCGGCTTTCCTACTTCGGAGAACTACGTCTGATGCAACACAGTTATTGCTCGCACCACCTGCTGCTATTCCATTACCCCAGTACTTCTGCTCTGACACTGCACCTCAACCATAGCCTGCAACCACCCCAGTACTGCTGCTCTGATACAGCACCTCAACCATGGCCTGCAACCACCCCAGTACTGCTGCTCTGATACTGCACCTCAACCATAGCCTGCAACCACCCCAGTACTGCTGCTCTGACACTGCACCTCAACCATAGCCTTCAACCACCCCAGTACTGCTGCTCTGATACTGCACCTCAACCATACCCTGCAACCACCCCAGTACTGCTGCTCTGATAATACACCTCAACCATGGCCTGCAACCACCCCAGTACTGCTGCTCTGATACTGCACCTCAACCATAGCCTGCAACCACCCCAGTACTGCTGCTCTGATACAGCACCTCAACCATGGCCTGCAACCACCCCAGTACTGCTGCTCTGTTAATCCACCTCAACCATAGCCTGCAACCACCCCAGTACTGCTGCTCTGACACTGCACCTCAACCATAGCCTTCAACCACCCCAGTACTGCTGCTCTGATACTGCACCTCAACCATACCCTGCAACCACCCCAGTACTGCTGCTCTGACACTGCACCTCAACCATAGCCTTCAACCACCCCAGTACTGCTGCTCTGATACTGCACCTCAACCATACCCTGCAACCACCCCAGTACTGCTGCTCTGACACTGCACCTCAACCATAGCCTTCAACCACCCCAGTACTGCTGCTCTGATAATACACCTCAACCATGGCCTGCAACCACCCCAGTACTGCTGCTCTGATACTGCACCTCAACCATAGCCTGCCACCACCCCAGTACTGCTGCTCTGATAATACACCTCAACCATGGCCTGCAACCACCCCAGTACTGCTGCTCTGATACTGTACCTCAACCATACCCTGCAACCACCCCAGTACTGCTGCTCTGATACTGCACCTCAACCATAGCCTTCAACCACCCCACTACTGCTGCTCTGATAATACACCTCAACCATGGCCTGCAACCACCCCAGTACTGCTGCTCTGATAATGCACCTCAACCATAGCCTGCAACCACCCCAGTACTGCTGCTCTGATACTGTACCTCAACCATACCCTGCAACCACCCCAGTACGGCTGCTCTGATACTACACCTCAACCATAACCTTCAACCACCTCAGTACTGCTGCTCCGATACTGCACCTCAACCATAGCCTGCAACCACCCCAGTACTGCTGCTCTGATACTGCACCTCAACCATAGCCTGCAACCACCCCAGTACTGCTGCTCTGATAATGCACCTCAACCACAGCCTGCAACCACCCCAGTACTGCTGCTCTGTTAATCCACCTCAACCATAGCCTGCAACCACCCCAGTACTGCTGCTCTGATACTGCACCTCAACCATAGCCTGCAACCACCCCAGTACTGCTGCTCTGTTAATCCACCTCAACCATAGCCTGCAACCACCCCAGTACTGCTGCTCTGATACTGCACCTCAACCATAGCCTGCAACCACCCCAGTACTGCTGCTCTGTTAATCCACCTCAACCATAGCCTGCAACCACCCCAGTACTGCTGCTCTGATACTGCACCTCAAACATAGCCTGCAACCACCCCAGTACTGCTGCTCTGATAATGCACCTCAACCATAGCCTGCAACCACCCCAGTACTGCTGCTCTGATACTGCACCTCAACCATAGCCTGCAACCACCCCAGTACTGCTGCTCTGATACTGCACCTCAACCATAGCCTGCAACCACCCCAGTACTGCTGCTCTGATACTGCACCTCAACCATAGCCTGCAACCACCCCAGTACTGCTGCTCTGTTAATCCACCTCAACCATAGCCTGCAACCACCCCAGTACTGCTGCTCTGATACTGCACCTCAACCATAGCCTGCAACCACCCCAGTACTGCTGCTCTGTTAATCCACCTCAACCATAGCCTGCAACCACCCCAGTACTGCTGCTCTGTTAATCCACCTCAACCATAGCCTGCAACCACCCCAGTACTGCTGCTCTGATAATACACCTCAACCGTAGCCTGCAACCACCGCAGTACTGCTGCTCTGATAATGCACCTCAACCATAGCCTTCAGCCACCCCAGTACTGCTGCTCTGATAATACACCTCAACCGTAGCCTGCAACCACCGCAGTACTGCTGCTCTGATAATGCAACTCAACCATAGCCTGCAACCACCCCAGTACTGCTGCTCTGATACTGCACCTCAAACATAGCCTGCAACCACCCCAGTACTGCTGCTCTGATAATGCACCTCAACCATAGCCTGCAACCACCCCAGTACTGCTGCTCTGATACTGCACCTCAAACATAGCCTGTAACCACCCCAGTACTGCTGCTCTGATAATGCACCTCAACCATAGCCTGCAACCACCCCAGTACTGCTGCTCTGATACTGCACCTCAACCATAGCCTGCAACCACCCCAGTACTGCTGCTCTGATAATGCACCTCAACCATAGCCTTCAGCCACCCCAGTACTGCTGCTCTGTTAATCCACCTCAACCATAGCCTGCAACCACCCCAGTACTGCTGCTCTGATAATACACCTCAACCGTAGCCTGCAACCACCCCAGTACTGCTGCTCTGATAATGCACCTCAACCATAGCCTGCAACCACCCCAGTACTGCTGCTGTGATAATGCACCTCAACCATAGCCTGCAACCACCCCAGTACTGCTGCTCTGATACTGCACCTCAACCATAGCCTGCAACCACCCCAGTACTGCTGCTCTGATAATGCACCTCAAACCTAGCCTGCAACCACCGCAGTACTGCTGCTCTGATAATACACCTCAACCGTAGCCTGCAACCACCGCAGTACTGCTGCTCTGATAATGCACCTCAACCATAGCCTTCAGCCACCCCAGTACTGCTGCTCTGATAATACACCTCAACCGTAGCCTGCAACCACCGCAGTACTGCTGCTCTGATAATGCACCTCAACCATAGCCTGCAACCACCCCAGTACTGCTGCTCTGATAATGCACCTCAACCAAAGCCTGCAACCACCCCAGTACTGCTGCTCTGATACTGCACCTCAACCATAGCCTTCAACCACCCCAGTACTGCTGCTCTGATACTGCACCTCAACCATAGCCTGCAACCACCCCAGTACTGCTGCTCTGATAATGCATCTCAACCGTAGCCTGCAACCACCCCAGTACTGCTGCTCTGATACTGCACCTCAAACATAGCCTGCAACCACCCCAGTACTGCTGCTATGATACTGCACCTCAACCATAGCCTGCAACCACCCCAGTACTGCTGCTCCGATACTGCTCTTCAACCATAGCCGACAACCACCCCAGTACTGCTGCTCTGATACTGCACCTCAACCATAGCCTGCAACCACCCCAGTACTGCTGCTCTGATACTGAACCTCAAACATAGCCTGCAACCACCCCAGTACTGCTGCTCTGTTAATGCACCTCAACCATAGCCTGCAACCACCCCAGTACTGCTGCTCTGTTAATGCACCTCAACCATAGCCTGCAACCACCCCAGTACTGCTGCTCTGTTAATCCACCTCAACCATAGCCTGCAACCTCCCCAGTACTGCTGCTCTGTTAATCCACCTCAACCATAGCCTGCAACCACCCCAGTACTGCTGCTCTGATACTGCACCTCAACCATAGCCTGCAACCACCCCAGTACTGCTGCTCTGATACTGCACCTCAAACATAGCCTGCAACCACCCCAGTACTGCTGCTCTGTTAATGCACCTCAACCATAGCCTGCAACCACCCCAGTACTGCTGCTCTGTTAATGCACCTCAACCATAGCCTGCAACCACCCCAGTACTGCTGCTCTGTTAATCCACCTCAACCATAGCCTGCAACCACCCCAGTACTGCTGCTCTGTTAATCCACCTCAACCATAGCCTTCAACCACCGCAGTACTGCTGCTCTGATAATGCAACTCAACCATAGCATGCAACCACCCCAGTACTGCTGCTCTGATACTGCACCTCAAACATAGACTGCAACCACCCCAGTACTGCTGCTCTGATAATGCACCTCAACCATAGCCTGCAACCACCCCAGTACTGCTGCTCTGATACTGCACCTCAACCATAGCCTGCAACCACCCCAGTACTGCTGCTCTGATAATGCACCTCAACCATAGCCTTCAGCCACCCCAGTACTGCTGCTCTGATAATACACCTCAACTGTAGCCTGCAACCACCCCAGTACTGCTGCTCTGATAATGCACCTCAACCATAGCCTGCAACCACCCCAGTACTGCTGCTGTGATAATGCACCTCAACCATAGCCTGCAACCACCCCAGTACTGCTGCTCTGATACTGCACCTCAACCATAGCCTTCAACCACCCCAGTACTGCTGCTCTGATACTGCACCTCAACCATAGCCTGCAACCACCCCAGTACTGCTGCTCTGATAATGCATCTCAACCGTAGCCTGCAACCACCCCAGTACTGCTGCTCTGATACTGCACCTCAACTATAGCCTTCAACCACCCCAGTACTGCAGCTCCGATACTGCTCTTCAACCATAGCCGACAACCACCCCAGTACTGCTGCTCTGATAATGCATCTCAACCATGGCCTGCAACCACCCCAGTACTGCTGCTCTGATACTGCACCTCAACCATAGCCTGCAACCACCTCAGTACTGCTGCTCTGATACTGCACCTCAACCATAGCCTGCAACCACCCCACCAGTACTGCTGCTCTGATAATGCACCTCAACCATAGCCTGCAACCACCCCAGTACTGCTGCTCTGATACTGCACCTCAACCATAGCCTTCAACCACCCCAGTACTGCTGCTCTGATAATACACCTCAACCATAGACTTCAACCACCCCAGTACTCCAATACTGCTGCTCTGATAATGCACCTCAACCATAGCCTGCAACCACCCCAGTACTGCTGCTCTGATAATGCACCTCAACCATAGCCTGCAACCACCCCAGTACTGCTGCTCTGATACTGCACCTCAACCATAGCCTGCAACCACCCCAGTACTGCTGCTCTGATAATGCACCTCAACCATAACCTGCAACCACCCCAGTACTGCTGCTCTGATACTGCACCTCAACCATAGCCTTCAACCACCCCAGTACTGCTGCTCTGATAATGCACCTCAACCATAGCCTGCAACCACCCCAGTACTGCTGCTCTAATAATACACCTCAACCATAGACTTCAACCACCCCAGTACTCCAATACTGCTGCTCTGATAATGCACCTCAACCATAGCCTGCAACCACCCCAGTACTGCTGCTCTGATAATGCACCTCAACCATAGCCTGCAACCACCCCAGTACTGCTCCTCTGTTAATCCACCTCAACCATAGCCTGCAACCACCCCAGTACTGCTGCTCTGATAATGCAACTCAACCATAGCCTGCAACCACCCCAGTACTGCTCTGTGACAATGCACCTCAACCATAGCCTGCAACAACCCCAGTACTGCTCCTCTGTTAATCCACCTCAACCATAGCCTGCAACCACCCCAGTACTGCTGCTCCGATAATGCACCCCAACCATAGCCTGCAACCACCCCAGTACTGCTGCTCTGATAATGCACCTCAACCGTAGCCTGCAGCCACCCCAGTACTGCTGCTCTGATACTGCACATCAACCATAGCCTTCAACCACCCCAGTACTGCTGCTCTGATAATGCACCTCAACCGTATCCTGCAACCACCCCAGTACTGCTGCTCTTATAATACACCTCAACCATAGACTTCAACCACCCCAGTACTGCTGCTCTGATACTGCACCTCAACCATAGCCTTCAACCAACCCAGTACGGCTGCTCTGATACTACACCTCAACCATAGCCTTCAACCACCTCAGTACTGCTGCTCCGATACTGCACCTCAACCATAGCCTGCAACCACCCCAGTACTGCTGCTCCGATACTGCACCTCAACCATAGCCTTCAACCAACCCAGTACGGCTGCTCTGATACTACACCTCAACCATAGCCTTCAACCACCCCAGTACTGCTGCTCTGATAATGCACCTCAACCATAGCCTGCAACCACCCCAGTACTGCTGCTCTGATAATGCACCTCAACCATAGCCTTCAACCAACCCAGTACGGCTGCTCTGATACTACACCTCAACCGTAGCCTTCAACCACCCCAGTACTGCTGCTCTGATAATGCACCTCAACCATAGCCTGCAACCACCCCAGTACTGCTGCTCTGATAATACACCTCAACCATAGACTTCAACCACCCCAGTACTCCAATACTGCTGCTCTGATAATGCACCTCAACCATAGCCTGCAACCACCCCAGTACTGCTGCTCTGTTAATCCACCTCAACCATAGCCTGCAACCACCCCAGTACTGCTGCTCTGTTAATCCACCTCAACCATAGCCTGCAACCACCCCAGTACTGCTGCTCTGATAATGCAACTCAACCATAGCCTGCAACCACCCCAGTACTGCTGCTCTGATAATGCACCTGAACCGTAGCCTGCAAACACCCCAGTACTGCTGCTCTGATAATGCAACTCAACCATAGCCTGCAAGCACCCCAGTACTGCTGCTCTGATAATGCACCTCAACCATAGCCTGCAACCACCCCAGTACTGCTGCTCCGATAATGCACCTCAACCATAGCCTGCAACCACCCCAGTACTGCTGCTCTGATAATGCACCTCAACCATAGCCTGCAACCACCCCAGTACTGCTGCTCTGATAATGCACCTCAACCATAGCCTTCAACCACCCCAGTACTGCTGCTCTGATAATGCACCTCAACTGTAGCCTGCAACCACCCCAGTACTGCTGCTCCGATAATACACCTCAACCATAGACTTCAACCACCCCAGTACTGCTGCTCTGATACTGCACCTCAACTATAGCCTGCAACCACCCCAGTACTGCTGCTCCGATAATGCACCTCAACCATAGCCTTCAACCACCCCAGTACTGCTGCTCTGATACTACACCTCAACCATAGCCTTCAACCACCCCAGTACTGCTGCTCTGATAACGCACCTCAACCATAGCCTGCAACCACCCCAGTACTGCTGCTCCGATAATGCACCTCAACCATAGCCTGCAACCACCCCAGTACTGCTGCTCTGATAATGCACCTCAACCGTAGCCTGCAACCACCCCAGTACTGCTGCTCTGATAATGCAACTCAACCATAGCCTGCAACCACCCCAGTACTGCTGCTCTGATAATGCACCTCAACCATAGCCTGCAACCACCCCAGTACTGCTGCTCCGATAATGCACCTCAACCATAGCCTGCAACCACCCCAGTACTGCTGCTCTGATAATGCACCTCAACCATAGCCTGCAACCACCCCAGTACTGCTGCTCTGATACTGCACCTCAACCATAGCCTTCAACCACCCCAGTACTGCTGCTCTGATAATGCACCTCAACTGTAGCCTGCAACCACCCCAGTACTGCTGCTCCGATAATACACCTCAACCATAGATTTCAACCACCCCAGTACTGCTGCTCTGATACTGCACCTCAACCATAGCCTTCAACCACCCTAGTACTGCTGCTCTGATACTACACCTCAACCATAGCCTTCAACCACCTCAGTACTGCTGCTCTGATAATGCACCTCAACCATAGCCTGCAACCACCCCAGTACTGCTGCTCTGATAATACACCTCAACCATAGACTTCAACCACCCCAGTACTCCAATACTGCTGCTCTGATAATGCACCTCAACCATAGCCTGCAACCACCCCAGTACTGCTGCTCTGATAATGCACCTCAACCATAGCCTGCAACCACCCCAGTACTGCTGCTCTGGTAATCCACCTCAACCATAGCCTGCAACCACCCCAGTACTGCTGCTCTGATAATGCAACTCAACCATAGCCAGCAACCACCCCAGTACTGCTGCTCTGATAATGCAACTCAACCATAGCCTGCAACCACCCCAGTACTGCTGCTCTGATAATGCAACTCAACCATAGCCTGCAACCACCCCAGTACTGCTGCTCTGATAATGCACCTCAACCATAGCCTTCAACCACCCCAGTACTGCTGCTCTGATAATGCACCTCAACCATAGCCTGCAACCACCCCAGTACTGCTGCTCTGATAATGCACCTCAACCATAACCTGCAACCACCCCAGTACTGCTGCTCTGATAATGCACCTCGACCATAGCCTGTAACTACTCCAGTACTGCTGATCTGATAATGCACATCAACCATAGCCTGCAACCACCCCAGTACTCCAATACTGCTGCTCTGATAATGCACCTCAACCATAGCCTGCAACTACCCCAGTACTGCTGCTCTGATACTGCACCTCAACCATGGCCTGCAACCACCCCAGTCCTGCTGCTCTGTTAATCCACCTCAACCATAGCCTGCAACCACCCCAGTACTGCTGCTCTGATAATGCAACTCAACCATAGACTGCAACCACCCCAGTACTGCTTCTCTGATAATGCACCTCAACCATAGCCTGCAACCACCCCAGTACTGCTGCTCTGATAATGCACCTCAACCATAGCCTGCAACCACCCCAGTACTGCTGCTCTGATAATGCACCTCAACCATAGCCTGCAACCACCCCAGTACTGCTGCTCTGTTAATCCACCTCAACCATAGCCTGCAACCACCCCAGTACTGCTGCTCTGTTAATCCACCTCAACCATAGCCTGCAACCACCCCAGTACTGCTGATGTGATAATGCACCTCAACCATAGCCTGCAACTACCCCATTACCCCAGTACTGCTGCTGCGATAATGCACCTCAACCATAGCCTGCAACCACCCCATTACTCCAGTACTGCTGCTGTGATAATGCACCTCAACCAAAGCCGGCAACCACCCCAGTACTCCAGTACTGTGGCAGTACTGGGGCATCACACTGGCTCTGCATCATTTCCTACTCTTTCTTTACTGTGACCTCAACAGAGACCTACCAGTGGAGGTCAATCCGGCCGCAACCTCTACTATTTCTGTACTACAACCTACCGCTTTGCAAATATACCTCATCCCTGGCTGCACGCTTGCTATTACAGACACGAGGTCACAGCACACCTCTTGCATACCATGGGCCTCAGTCCTCTGCTGCACTATCCTGCTATCACTTTATTCTAATCCCATCGGAGCTCTGCCGAGGCCCCTCACTACTGTATTAGACCCCCATGTGTGCAAGATCAGACAGGCTGCGTGTCCGGGCTGTGACTGTAAAGACGGGTACCTTACCATCTGCCCCCTGCATGCCAGTTCTGTTTATAATGTCTCCTTCCAGAGTGATGATGAAAATGAGTGGGGAAGAAAATAGTGCAGTTGGCGGAGGAGGACGGGAAAGGAGGGAAGTGGCACAGTACTACCATGGGGTGTGAGCCTGGTGCACCGGGACCACCACCATCCTATGGTGTTTCCTGTTTCAGCTCATTTATTGTGTACCTCCCGATCAACATACATGGCTGCTGTTTTTATTTTTTATTTTTTTTTACAGAGTTTTATATAGCGTGAACTTGACCCAAAGGTATCGGGTATCAGAGCGCTTTACATAGCACCAGTTGCACGAGGACCCATTTATTTTTGTTAGGCACAGGGAGATTAAGGGATTTGCCCAGAATCACAGGATGTTCAGCGTCATTGCCGAGACTCGGACCCAGTTTCGAGGTCGACCGCCTTAGCCATTAGGCCAACTCCTCTTCTCTCTTCTTCTGTACTTAACCCTTGATGCAGCGCAGCTCCAGAAATTTCCTGCAAACCATCACCTTATCCTCCGAGAAATATTCACACACTACTCATCAGTGAGGCCAATAACACGGCGAGTCATTTATGCACTCATTCACCCTGCTCTAAGGATTTGTTGAAGACCAGAATGAGAGCTGCTGGATTATAGCGGAGTGTCTAAATTAATACTAACATTTGTACATTATATACATCTGCAGTTTATTTCTATTACTATGGTTTTATTTTCAAGAAAACATTTAAACACATCACCATTATTTGTCGATGGATCTGCTAGTAAAGGTTAACTAATGGACAACAAGACCAGCTTAATTCTCCATTTATTTAATTTTTATTTTAGAGATTAAATCTCCTAGCATAACCATTCTTTTATTCACTCTAATTTAATAGTAATTTAAACATCAATAACCTAAAGAAGAAAAGAGGTTAAATTCAAACATTTATATTTATTAGCATGGCTGTTCAGAAAATAAGCGGAAATTAATATTACCGCACCCATTCAAAAAGTTAAAGTTCAGAAAAATGTCAAAGTTCTTGCGCCATAGAGAGAATCAGCAGTCCGGCAGCATGTCGGGGTGCAAAGATAAAATCGAAAAGCAAGCTTTTTTCTTACTTCCAAACGTCCTCTTTTATACCCTTTTTCCCTAACTTATTTATCTAAAAGTTGTAACTTTTGGGGTCTTTGGCTGTTCTGATTGGATAAGTCGAGGGGTGGATGAGCATAACCTCATCACCTTATTGTTCATAGTTACGCAAAGTCATCGTTATGATTGAAAAAAATAAATTCGCTATTGTCTCTTAGCAGTCTCTTCCGCTTGTGTCCTTTAAATCGTAATTTGTGAAGATTTTCCCAGGCCCACAATGCTGACATTCAAATTTGTTGGCACCAAGTTGGGTGTCCAAACCACACTGTCCTTGACCCATACTGCACAGGCACAGGCTGCTCGCGCTCTTGTCGAGTTAAGTCACGCATGCTTACATCATCGCAAACTCGGAGTCGAAGACCGCTTCCATTTTTATGTAGGCGCATAGGCCACAATGGGAACTATTATAGAAACAAACACAATTAAACGTTAATTTTCAAAATGTAGCCCTTCTGTTTACCTCCCCCATTCTAAGGTAACCCAATTAGTTATTACCTAGCGAATTCAGCAACACATAAGCATGGTTTACTCACCATTCTGCATAATTTCTGCCACTATTAGACAGACAAAAAGCATATCCATGCAAATTTTGGTTAGATTATGACAAATGCGCACAAAATAAACGTGACAACTTCACTTAATTAGTAGATTATGGTTCGCAACATAAGCAAATTAGTATCCCACGTGTGTTTGTGTGTGCATTCTATTCTATGTTGGTTAATTTCAGAACCACACGATTAATTCATGTTACTGTTATGAGGAAGTAATTTCGCGAATGGTATACAAAAAATGTTGTTTCCAACCTCGCTCCATCACCCTGATACAACTCAATTCTCTGCCTGAATCCTTATGACGCCCCTTCCGACAGCATTTCCATGCTCCATTCCGTTCACCCTTTCTTGCCATACCTGCCAGGCACACAGGCCTCAGGCTGCTCCTCGGTAATGGCGGAGGAGCATCGCCCCACTGCCCAGAGCGAGCAGATGGTAAATAAAATAAGAACACAACGTTATTATCATCTTTTTGATCGCTCTCTGATATCACAATGAGTATTGGGAGGGGCCGTGCCTGGGCTATGGCATAGAGGAGGAGTGGTGAGCACTTATGTTTCTCCAACCCAGCTGTGTTGCTCAGCCGGGTTGGAGAAAAGCCACAGGCTCCAATGCACTGTTTGAGCAGTAAATAAGGTCGCTCAGACCAATCCTGATGCTGCTCTCATCCTTGAGAGCAGCGTCTGGGTTGGGTGGGGAGCCTGTACCTTGAAGGCCCACCCCCTTCCAACCCAAGAAGAGAAGCAGCCAGGCGGGTGGGAGCAGAGCGGCAGGGAAGTATTTATTTTAATTTCTTCCCCCTTGAAGCCCTACCTCGGCCTCTCGACCTCTATTCATTGATGGCGGTCGCCACTGCAGGCTCATGCTACCACTTACCAACCTATGAACCCTTCCTCAGTCCTGACCTACCTTCAGGCCTGTCTTCCTCCAAAGGCGTAGTAAGAGGGCCATGGGCCTTAGTGGACGCAAGGAGAGCCCCTGCCCCATTAACTGGTTTCATTTTATTTTTTTTAACTGCTATAATTCGAGTGTATTGGCCACCCTCAAGTTGCTGGGACCCGGTGCCACTGCACCTGCTGCACTAAATAGCTGCTGTCCGTACTTGGTCCAATACAGTTGCATCTCAAAAGTTGTTCTGTTACCTCACCCATTTTAACCAACATACCACTTTAAGCATCTTTTTTCCAGGTAACATTTCGGTCAGCATATGCCTCCAACCCATTCGAATTCTATACTGGACCATCATGCCTTCCTTGGTTCCAGAAAGCACCCAAATCTCTGGACCCCGAGTATGGGCAGCTGTATTGCATGTTGCACAACAGAATACATTCTTTGGCGATAGCGTGACGCAACGGACAGAGATGCCTACTTTGGAGCTGGGGATCCAGGTTCGAGTCTTAGCCTCGACTCAACATCCAGTGATTCTGGGCAAATCACTAAATCTCCCTGTGCCTATGGACAGCGCCTAGATACCCTCAGGGGTGATTAGCAACGCTCTACAAATCAGACCCCCCACCCCAGGATTTCACGGCTTTGTGCGGCAAATTTTGCAGCCAAAAAAAGAAACATTTGTGGCCCAAATCCTCAAACTTCACAGTATTTACGTGGTGTGCAAAAAATGTGCCTGCCACAAAAATACTGTTGGCCTTTGCTCTGTCACTGCTGGAGACTATGCTGTGTCACAGTCTGTAACGTTGCAGAGTCTCCAATAGCAAAGTGTCTGGAACCGGAGGGTGTCTGATGTCAAAGAGAGTACAATATGACACCATCTCTTTTTGGCATCAGACAACCAGTGACAACAGGGTCGGGGATGGCAGATAAGGTTGAGGGTATATATAAAACAAGCATTGGCACAGTCAATAGGTCTCGCCTTTGGCGCCTTATAAGTGTTTAGGTATGCAGCACATTATCCTGTGCATTGTGCTGCTAGGTATTGAAGAGCTATACAATTACTATATATCGGGTCATGCAGTCTGATTTATGACGATATGTCCCCCCTCCCTACTTTCCCACATTTACTTGGCCCCCGCAGCCTTTAAGAGCTCAGCCCACATGTCTGGATTGAAGAACTCTGCTGTGAAGCCGGACGCAAAGTCTGTGGATGTGAATCTTGGGCCACAGCATAGTTTCATGAAGTTTATGTACTTCGGCTTGTTCTCTCCTGCCCAGTTCCACCGAAACCAATCGATGCCGACGGAAGGTACTGAGAAGACTCCCCAGTGCAGGAATATCCTGAACTTGCCCTCATCATCGTACTAGGCTGGCAAATGACGTGTGTCCAGGGACCGCCAGTCGGGGTGTAGGGAGCCCAAAGTGCTGGGATGACAAGCAAGAAGACCACGGGAAAAAGCAGTGACTTCTTGAGTCCAACTGACAAGCAGGGCAATGGGCAGTGATACATACAGCACTGCATTTCCACCACACTTCAGAGCAAAACCTGCACTGCGCATGCATCTGTCCGATGTCTACAGTGAGCAGGGAAATACTGTTACTGCCAAGCAATGCTTTTTACTTCCACCACACAGACCACAACCCCATCACTCCGCGCCAGTCATAAGACTTTTTTCAGTGAAGTTTATTGCTTCGCCACCGTATCCTCACAAACAACTCTAGCTTGACACAAATCAGCATCTCCGCCAATGGCAAACCATGAGCAGTGGTGGGTGTGATAGTGAGAAGAACATTTAATTAAACCACAACCTTCGGTCGGACATGTAGTACCCTGAGGCATGTGCGGGGCCAGAAGCTACAGAGAATACGAGACGGACAGCAGTTTTTGTGCTCTGACCCCGTGCAGTGCTTTAAATGGAAAGAAATAAGTGCAGGCACTCAACCAAAGGAGCAGTGGAAGGAGTTTAGGGAGGTGCTACGGTGCAAAAAGGGGCGGGGTTAGCTTTTTGACTTTGCCATGGTTGTATGCACTAAATCTGCATGCATATGTTAGAAAGTCGGATATATATGTCCATTATTTATCTCACTAATACCTATATATATGGCACTTAGCAATAAGTGTTTATTACTACCCAAAAAAGCCTTTTTTAGCATCCTTAAAATAAGAAAAATTGAGGAAAAAACAGCAAGGTTCTAAATATGGGCCTTCTTGTTTGCAGGCATGTCCTTGCTGCAAGTTCGTAACTCACTGAGCTACATTACAAATATGTTAACATTTGACCTGCAGGTTACACACGGCTCTATGCATCAAAAGCAGTAATAAACTAAGCTATTTACATAAAAAAACGAATCTGTGACTTACATGTTGCATGCTGTGCTTTCCAGCAGACACATTGATCCTCTATGCACTTTTATGGTAAGTTAAAACCTTGGTTAGAATGTACACAGATCTTTCTAGCAAATGCATTAACCTCCAGAGTTATCCACTTTATTGGTACTTATGATGCACCGAGCTCACTTACTTATGGGAAGGACCCACATTTTCTGGTTCTCTCGATTGGTGAATGCACACCTGCAAAAAGGGAGGAATTCATCTGGCACTATTTTCATTCTCGCTACTAGTGGGTGTTTCTGTCAAACCTGGAAACAAGAGTTGCTTTCTTAGAAACATACTGTGTATAACTTTAGTGAGCAGCATATTCTATCTCTCTATCTCCCTGCTACTGGATGAGAAATGCTGACAGACAGACACTAGCGATATTGCTGTCGGTGGCTCACCCGTATCAACAGTCCATTTTATGAGGTTGAAAAGGAGTGGTGGAAGGAGTAAACACTCTGCAGATGGGATATCCAAAAAAATAAAGTATCTACTGGGCTGATCTGGCTGCAATGTTTGTAATAAAAATACACACCATGATCCCAGGTGTGTTAATTCAGCTAATAGTTGATATTATATGCCTTATATACTTGCTATACTAAATACCAAGTTAATTCTTACATTAGCATTTGTGGATGAAATAAATATTAAAAAGAAAAGTAAAAGGCTTTTAAATCACATTATAAATGGAAAGATGGTCTTTCTGAATCAAAATATGACCAATGATGTAAAGTCCTGGTTAGGAGATGGGGCTTATTACAATTTAAATATGTTTTCTGTACTTGTACCGCATAACTTGTACAGACGATCACCTGGGAGCACACAACAAAATAAAAAAATTAAGTTTTCCTGCTTTTGGCATTCGATCACAGTGTGCAATAAATTGCAACCATGAGTGTTAAGAACACGCACATACCTAGCCATGCAACACATTTAATGGCTTGCTATCTCTTCCAGTCAAATTGAAAGGACACACTCTGCAGACAACATGCCCACGTGAACACAGTGCTCCAAATAGCCTTCATTCTGCACCCCTCAAATATGCTTTAAACCCTCACTATATCGATTTTGAGTGCTACTCTTTCGATTAGTAACCGCCCCGCAGGACAACAGAATTAATTTCATTTTTTTCGTTTATCACACGACAATGACAAGACTAGAAAAATTATGCAACGAATTATAGAATCCTTGAAACTACCTACTTCTTGAAATGGCTGCTGCTGAAAACAAACTCAGGATGAATGCCTATTTCAGAATCTTCTATGCTGCTTCCATCAGTGCTCTCACCCCACCCACTCCATTCATGAGGTTGTGAAGAGTGTCACATTCACAGTCCACATAGAAAGCGACAGTTACCTCTTTTAACGTGAGCACCAGGTCGCGAGCTTGGTGTGCGGTGCTTTAACATGTGGGCTTGTTAGAGCATAAACCCACTTTTAAAAGAAACGCTGCCTGCTGGTCAGTGATAACTAACATTTTCAACCACAGACAAACACAGAAAGTGTAGGCAATTCACATGTGTGGCAATAGTGAAAGCATTAGCAAACCTTCTTTTGTTCTGTCCACGGAATATTCTATCCTAGACACTGCATCCCAGCGCCACCCATTTGTTTGTACAGCCCCATCTCAGCCCCACTGTGAAAGATCAGTGGATAAGATAACCACTCTGCAGACCCCCTCCCTCCCCGCTCTGAAGATTTCCAAAGCAGCTCACGCTGGATCCTGGTGACAAGAACTCCAGTGATTCATTCCCTGCAGTGCTCGTTAAAGGGGCTGCCCTGGTTAAAATCTGGTCCCATGAGTACCGGTACTCTCTTTTGTGCTAGGAAAAGTGCGGGTACTCAAGGGGAGAAAATGAAAAAGTGCTGGTACTCAGTACCGGTGAGTACCGGCCCATTTAAAGCACTGCTCTGACCCTTGCCGGTGACTGGCTATGGAACCCTGAAAACAGCGTGTGTAAAGCCTACCCGTCCTGTGTGCTTAGTAAAACAAGCCTAAAGGAAAAAAGAGTGCGCCGAAAAAGGCATAAATAAACAAAAGAATAGGGGGACACCAAGCAGGGGCACTGCTTTTTGGTGCGGTGTTTCCTCCGAACACCACACCAAGAAGGAGGGACAAATAGCAACCTTCCACCAATGACAAACGAGGATTTTTTTTTATATTGGCTGTTAGACGGAGACCCGGAGGGTCGGCCGAGTACAGGGGGAGAGGCTTCCGGGGAGGACCGTCTCCTAGCGATCTTACAGACAGGTAACTTCCCCCCCACAAATGGACACCACACAAGGATGCGATCGGCACACTTTATATAGGATTCTTGAGGCAAGGGTATCAACGATACAGTGGGGGCAGGACACGAGGATCCTCCCAATTCTAGTCTCTGTAGGGTAAGGGGTAGTGGGACAGTCTTGGTACCGGTGTGGTACAAGGGCGGCCAGAAGGAGCTCTCAATCCTCGAGCTCAGATGTCGGCAAGGTCGGGCCGCGGCGGCGCCAGCAGGCTTGGATGATATTTCTCGGCAAGGAGGGCCGCGGCAGCGCCAGCAGGCTAGGATGACTTCACGTTGCAGAAGGCCGCGGCAGCGCCAGCAGGCAGAGCGATGATTCTCAAGGATGGGCCGCGGCAGCGCCAGCAGGCTAGGATGACTTCACGTTGCAGAAGGCCGCGGCAGCGCCAGCAGGCAGAGCGATGATTCTCGAGGATGGGCCGCGGCAGCGCCAGCAGGTCCCGATGAAGATGCACGTTGCAGAGGGCCGCGGCAGCGCCAGCAGGCTTCGGAGATGGTTCACAAGGCAGGGCTGCGGCAGCGCCAGCAGTCCGTCAAGGATGAGTTCTTCAAGGTGTCTCTCGACTCCAGGATACAACTGCCTTCCTGCTCTGGAGCGGCCCCAGTTATAGGTCTGGCCTCCTTTGATGTCCGGACCCTCGCACTTGGAGGTCAGGAGGTCCGGGATGAGGGAGTCCAGACACCCAGCAGGGGGGTGGAGCCAGTACCCGGGGAGGCCGGGGGCGATCGGCACCTGGCGGGGGAGAGCATTCGACACTCCTTTCTCCCATTGACCTGCCAAGTGGTCTCTTCACCTCCTGGGTGGATGGTGGTGCCTCGATGTCGGGGCCGAGCTGCGGCCACGCAGCCTCGTGGTGCAGTGTCCAAAATGGCGGCTGGGCCGGGGCGATGGTGCTGAAGGAGGCCCGGGACAGCCGATGCTGGGATGTTCGGGAGCAGGCGTCCCGTTGGGGACGGGTTGCGGGTTGCTTCGGTGGGTTGCCGGGGTGGTTCTTTCAGGGGGTACAGTGAGAGCCGGTGTCCGGGCCCTATCATGCGGGGAGGGAGCGGGCCCTTCACGAGGCCTGTCCAACATGCGTCCCCCCCAGCTGAAGGCAGGGAGAGTCACCCATCCTCTTGGGTACTCTCCTCGCCGAGGCGGAAAAAGCGTGATAGGCCGTCGGCGTTGGCGTGGTCCTGGCCAGGACGATGCTCCACAGTGAAGTCCATCCCTTGCAGGGAGATGGACCATCGCAACAGTTTTGCGTTCTCCCCCCGCATCTGCATCAGCCACTGCAGGGGTCGTTGGTCGGTCTGTACCCTGAAATGGGTACCGAAGAGGTAGGGCCGGAGTTTCTAGAGAGCCCATACCACTGCAAAGGCCTCCCGCTCGATGGTGCTCCAGCGCTGTTCTCGGGCCAGTAGGCGTCGGCTGATGAAGGCCACTGGCTGATCGACTCCCTCGGTGTTGAGTTGCGAGAGGACTGCCCCAACGCCATGATCGGAGGCGTCTGTCTGGACTATGAATTCCCGGCTGTAGTCGGGGGCCTGAAGCACGGGGGCTGTGCACATGGCGGCCTTCAACTTCTCGAAGGCCGCTTGACAGTCCGGAGTCCAGTTGACTGTCTTTGGGTTTTTCTTGGATGTAAGTTCTGTGAGGGGCCCCACAATGCTGCCATAGTCTTTTACAAACCGCCGGTAGTATCCGGTGAGCCCTAGGAAGGCCCGGACCTCGGTTTGGGTGACGGGTGGCCGCCAGGACTGGATGGCCGCGATCTTGAGCTGAAGGGGGGCCACCAAACTGCTCCCCACTTGGTGTCCGAGGTAGGTCACGGACCCCTGGCCAATCTGACATTTGCTGGCTTTGATGGTGAGGCCGGCCTGCTGGAGGGCGTGCAGGATTTCTCGGAGGTGGTGAAGGTGGTCTGCCCAGTGGTGACTGTACACAGCGATATCGTCCAGGTAGGCGGCGCTGAATTCTTCGAGGCCCGCCAGTACCTGGTTCACAAGTCGTTGGAAGGTAGCTGGAGCGTTTTTCATGCCGAAGGGCATCACTTTGAAGTGGTAGTGGCCATCCGGGGTAGAGAAGGCGGATCGTTCTTGGGCCCTGGGGGTGAGGCCAATTTGCCAGTAGCCCGCTGTTAGGTCAAAGATGCTCAGGTAGCGCGCGGCCCCCAAGCGGTCAACTAGCTCATCCGCCCGGGGGATGGGGTTAGCGTCGGTTCTGGTAACAGCGTTCAGGCCCCGATAGTCTACACAGAACCGGAGTTCGGGGGCAATGCCCGGGGCGGAAGCCTTGGGGACCAGTACGACTGGGCTGGCCCAGGGTCTGTCGGATGGCTCAATCACTCCTAGGGCCAGCATTTTGGTGACTTCGTTCTGGATGCAGGTGCGCACCCGATCTGGCACTCGGTACGCCCTGTGTCGAATAGGTGGACTATCCCCAGTGTCCACGTCGTGTAAGCACCAGGGGGTGACTCCGGGGGTGAGGGAGAACAGGTTCGCAAATTGTAGCAGGAGAGCCCGACAGTCTCGGCGTTGTTCCGGGGACAAGGCATCGGAGAGTCTGACCCCCTCCACTGAGCCATCTTTCTCACGGGTCTTCAATAGGTCAGGGAGGGGCTCGGAGTCTTCTTCCGTCCCACTATCTGTTGCCATCAGTAGGCTGAGCTCCGAACGTACGAAGTGGGGTTTAAGTCTGTTGGCGTGGAGGACTCGCAGGGGGTTCCGGGGGGACTCCATGTCTATTAGGTACGTGGCAGGGCCCTTGCGCTCTATCACCTTGAAGGGCCCTGTCCATTTGTCCTGCAGGGCACAGGGTTCGACTGGAGACATCACCCAGACTTGCTGGCCTGGTTCGAACTCGATGGAGGAGGCATGCTGATCGTACCATTTCTTCATGTCCTCCTGACTGGCCTCTAGGTTGGCTTTGGCGAGTTCCCTGAATCGCCGGGTCTGGTTGCGGAGGGTCAGGAGATACTTGTACACATCCGGAGGAGTCTTCTGGGGGGCCAGCTCCCACCCTTCCTTGACCAGGCTGAGGGGGCCCCGGACGGGGTGTCCGTACAGGAGCTCGAAGGGGCTGAATCCGAGGGATTTCTGGGGAACTTCTCGATAGGCGAAGAGGAGGCACGGGAGCAGCACGTCCCACTGGCGACGTAGGGGTTCTTCTAGGCCCATGATCATTCCTTTGAGAGTGCGGTTAAACCGCTCGACTAGTCCATTTCCTTGCGGGTGATAAGGGGTTGTGAACCGATAGGTGACCCCGCACTGTTGCCAGAGAGACCTCATGTACTTCGAGATAAAGTTCGTGCCCCTGTCGCTGACGACTTCCCGGGGGAAGCCCACTCGAGAGAAGATCCCCATCAGGGCTCGGCCTACCACTGGTGCTGTCACGGTTCGAAGAGGAATGGCCTCGGGATAGCGGGTGGCGTGGTCCACCAGGACCAGGATGAACCGGTGCCCCTGTGCCGTCCGGGGGTCTAGGGGTCCCACAATGTTTATTCCTACCCGTTCGAACGGGGTAGTGAAGACGGGAAAGGGTTGCAAGGGTGCTTTGATCTTTCGGCCTCTCTTCCCGCTGGCCTGGCAGGTGGGGCAGGCCCGGCAGTGGTTGGAGACATCATTTCGCATTTTGGGCCAGTAAAAGTGAGTTACTAGGCGGTTGTATGTTTTGTCTTGCCCCAGGTGCCCAGCAAGGGAGACATCGTGTGCCAAGTTCAAAAGGAAGTCTCTGTAGCGGAGGGGCACCACCAGCACCCGACTGGCTCCCAACTCAGCAATTCTTTGCTCACTGTAGAGCAGGTCGTTGTCCCAATAAATCCAGTGGGCCCCTGTGGTGTCCCCTGCGCTCTGGGCGAGGGCTTGCTGCCGGAGTCCCTCGAGGGAGGGACAGGTCTTCTGCTCTTGTCGGAACTGTTCCTGGGTGGGGCCACCCTCTTGACGCCACTGGGCCAGTTCGGGAAGGTCCTGGAGTTGAACGGGCCCTTCGTCGCTTTGTTCTGGGGGATCGGTGCTTAGGGCGGCTCCCTCCGGGATGACCGGAGGAGGAGGCTCTGGCCATTCAGGTTCTTCGGGGCTGGGGATGGCACGGGCGGCCATGGACCGGGTCGTTATGCAGGCCCATTCGGGAAGGCCCAACATCCCCAGGTGTTCTTTTCTCTCGACGGCTGCCCAGGGGGAACTTTCGAGGTCGTTCCCCAGGAGGCAGTCCACTGGTGCATCATCGCGGACAGTGACTTTCAGCATTCCGGACACCCCTCCCCACTCGAAGGGGACGCAGGCCATCGGACACAGGCTTTCTGAGTTGTCGGCTGACCGGACGGGGCAAAGGACGTTCGGCAAGATCTGCTCCGGGGTCACCAGGTGGACGCGGACAGCGGTCACACTGGCCCCGGTGTCGCGGAGGGCCTCAGCCCGTCGCCCATTAATGTTGACCCACTGGCCGTATTTTCGCGTATTGACGGGTAGGGGGGCCCGCGGAATCATGTCTCTTTCCCCTAGACAGACCAAGGACATGGCGGCTGGTTCCCACTCGGGCTGGTCGGCCTCGTACTCTTCCGAATCTTCTGGGGTTGGCTCTTCGCCCAGGGCGGCGGCAGCGACCTGGCGGGCATAGGGTTCTGGTTCTTCGGGCAATTAGGGTCGTTGGCGTAGTGGCCGGGTCGCTGGCATCGGTGGCAAGTAACATTGGCTCGGAACCCTGGACGCATCGGGGGGTTTCCCCTGCCGGCCGGGGGCAGGGCGCTGCTGGCGGGAGCCACCGGGACGGTGTCTCTGCCCCGACCCTGGCCTCCTCCTCCCCCTCGGGGGCGATGGGGTCCCTGGTTGGTTCTGTTTGGTTCGCTGGGCCCGCTTCGGGCAACTCGGGTGCTTTCCCATCGGTCAGCTTCGGCGGCGAGTTGCCGAGGTTCAGTCAGTTTACTGTCGAGGAGGTGCTGCCTCAGCTCGACGAAGCAATTGTTCGAGAGGTGCCCCCACACAATAAGGTCAAAGAGTTGCTCGTAAGTGGTCACCTTGCTGCCCTTGATCCACCCCTCGAAGGCTCTGCTAAAAAAGTTCACGTACTCCACCCACGTGGTACCCGGGATCCGTTTGCAGTCGCGGAACCGCTGGTGGTACATCTCGGGCGTGAGTCCGTATCGAGTGAGGAGGGCAGCTTTCATGTGGTCGTAGGAGGTCATCTGATGGTCCGGGAGTTGCAGCAGGGCGTCTCGCCCCTCGTTAACGAACCTCCCCCATAGCCCGGCTCCCCAGTCGCTTCGGGGAATCCGGTGTGAGGTCATGGCTACCTCGTAGGCTTTGAACCATTGCTGGATGTCGTCGTTCCGGTAATATTCTCTGACGACATCCTTGGGGATGTGGACCTTAGGGTCTGTGGTGGCAGGAGTGTTCGGGCGCTCGGGCACCCCGAGATCTTTATTCTGTTTTCGAAGCTCTATCTCTTTTAGGTTGCGCTCATGTTCATAGGCTAGCTTCTTCTCTTCTAACTCTCTCTGTCTTTGTTTCTCTTCCCGCTCTTCTCGGAGCCGCAGGTGTTCCAATGTTATTTTTTGTTCCGCCAATTTCAGCTCTCCATCCAACCGAAGTCGAGCCAGCTCCAATTCGTGGAGCCTGCTTTTTTCCCGTTCTCGGATCTCCTCTGGGGAGAGACCCGATCTTCTTTCTTCCGTCGGAGTGGTGCTCGTTTCCGGTGCCTCTAGGCTTTGGTTTTGGGGTACGGCCGTACCCGTCTCTGCCCAAGATTCCAGGGCCTTTTTGAAGTCCTCTTTCGTGCTCAGTCCTGTGGTAGCAATGCCTAGTTCTATGCAGAATTGCTTTAGTTCTCTGTGGTTGTACTCTTCTAGTTTCTCCATCTGGAATTTTTCTGTGGTTCCGCTCTCTTTCGTTGTCATTGTGGTTGTGTCGTGGGGTGAGTTACTCTCTGTACGATTACGCGTTGGTTCGGATCGCGCCGCTGGCCACCAATGTTAGACGGAGACCCGGAGGGTCGGCCGAGTACAGGGGGAGAGGCCTCCGGGGAGGACCGTCTCCTAGCGATCGTACAGACAGGTAACTTCCCCCCCACAAATGGACACCACACAAGGATGCGATCGGCACACTTTATATAGGATTCTTGAGGCAAGGTTATCAACGATACAGTGGGGGCAGGACACGAGGATCCTCCCAATTCTAGTCTCTGTAGGGTAAAGGGTAGCGGGACAGTCTTGGTACCGGTGTGGTACAAGGGCGGCCAGAAGGAGCTCTCAATTCTCGAGCTCAGATGTCGGCAAGGTCGGGCCGCGGCGGCGCCAGCAGGCTTGGATGATATTTCTCGGCAAGGAGGGCCGCGGCAGCGCCAGCAGGCTAGGATGACTTCACGTTGCAGAAGGCCGCGGCAGCGCCAGCAGGCAGAGCGATGATTCTCAAGGATGGGCCGCGGCAGCGCCAGCAGGCTAGGATGACTTCACGTTGCAGAAGGCCGCGGCAGCGCCAGCAGGCAGAGCGATGATTCTCAAGGATGGGCCGCGGCAGCGCCAGCAGGTCCCGATGAAGATGCACGTTGCAGAGGGCCGCGGCAGCGCCAGCAGGCTTCGGAGATGGTTCACAAGGCAGGGCTGCGGCAGCGCCAGCAGTCCGTCAAGGATGAGTTCTTCAAGGTGTCTCTCGACTCCAGGATACAACTGCCTTCCTGCTCTGGAGCGGCCCCAGTTATAGGTCTGGCCTCCTTTGATGTCCGGACCCTCGCACTTGGAGGTCGGGAGGTCTGGGATGAGGGAGTCCAGACACCCAGCAGGGGGGTGGAGCCAGTACCCGGGGAGGCCGGGGGCGATCGGCACCTGGCGGGGGAGAGCCATCGACACTCCTTTCTCCCATTGACCTGCCAAGTGGTCTCTTCACCTCCTGGGTGGATGGTGGTGCCTCGATGTCGGGGCCTGGCCAGGCCCAGGGTTGGGGTCGAGCTGCGGCCACGCAGCCTCGTGGTGCAGTGTCCAAAATGGCGGCTGGGCCGGGGCGATGGTGCTGAAGGAGGCCCGGGACAGCCGATGCTGGGATGTTCGGGAGCAGGCGTCCCGTTGGGGACGGGTTGCGGGTTGCTTCGGTGAGTTGCCGGGGTGGTTCTTTCAGGGGGTACAGTGAGAGCCGGTGTCCGGGCCCTATCATGCGGGGAGGGAGCGGGCCCTTCACGAGGCCTGTCCAACATTGGCATTTCATAAAATACAGCATATATTACAGAAGATCCTGAATTCATTGTCAAAGCTAAACATTATATTAAATACATAGTTAAATAAATAGACTAAGTAATTGAGAAAAAAATAAAGAATATTATATCTAATAAACATTTGCTAGATAAATGGATGGACAAACAAGTACAATTTTAATATAATATATATTTCGTATTACCTTAAGAGATGACATGAGTTGAAAATAGAGAAACACACTTTGTCCTTTGTTAGATGATTGTATTTGATATAATAAATCATTCATATCCAATAAATCTCCTCTCTATATTATCCTAAGGTGCTTCAACATATCTGGTAAGAGAAAATTGGATAAAATGAATAAACTAATTTGTTGAAATATCCAATATAGGACAAACAGCACGATTTATTATAGAATCATCATTTGTTTGCAAAAAAGGAGTCCAAACTTGTTTAAATAAGTCTATCTGATCGTGTAAGTTATATAAATGACTCTCTCATATGAGGTGGTGTTAATTATAGCCACCTTCCAAGACTCTTGAGATGGTGGAATCGAATACTTCCACTGCTTTTATATACATTTTTTAGCGGTGGCTAATGCCATATGCATAAGGCGACATTATGGCTTTGAAAGATTCAGGATATTTCTGAAAGCATGTAAAAGAATAGCAATTGGTGTTAGCGGTAAAGGTAGAGATATAGTAGTCTGTAAAATGTGGCCTATATAAGACCAATAAGATTGAACCATGGGACCATTGCAAATAATGTGGGTTATATTACAACCCGAAGCATTACATCTCCAGCAATTGGTATGTGGAAGTAATCCTGCTTTATGTAATTTTACCGTAGACCTATGCCAATCATGTAGAATTTTAAATAAGCTAAATTTCAGTCTAGCTTCTCTAGCTCCTTTATCTAAATTTTCCAATAAGTCCGCCCATTCCTCATCTTCATAAGAGACTGACAAACGTGCTTGGCATTTGATACGAAGTTCTCGTGATAAGGGTTGTGAAAATAAGTGGGATGTAAATGTTTTGTACAAGCCAGATGTGACTCCCTTATGATGACCCCAGGTATATAAGTAGGACACCACTGGTGAGTTTTGGAGCAACTATGGTTGTGGACCCAGGATTTTGTTAAGGCAGGATTTGAGTTGGAAGTAATTTGTTCAAACAAGGAATTTTGTAAGCCACATGATGGAACAAATGGAAAGCTGTGGGCCTTGTCTAAGCCCCGAGAGAAGACAACAGCATGTCGATAGACACCATGCTCTCTGCCTAGACTCAACATAAAAAAAATGAGGAGACCAGGAGGGTGGTTAGGGGTTAATAGGAAACAAGAGCGGGTCGAGGGAAAGGAGTGCTGTGGAGGGTGTGGGGCAGGAGAGCATTTCAAGGACCTGCACAGTCTGCAGGGGACACACAAATGTGTGAGGGCAGACTAATTGCACAGGTGGGGGTTCTGTGCATTTTAAAGGCTATTAACGGAGGAATAATTTAACACCTCTGCTGCCTGCTGGCCCGTTGCTCACCCTTCCTTTACTGGCTCAGCAGGAGCCCAGAGCCAGTAAAGAGAGGGCAAATGGCAAAGTTTAAAAAAAACACAAACATATTTTGTGAGAACGTTTATACAATTTGTGGTATTTTTACAAAAGTGCAGATTTTGTGATTTTTTTGCAAGTTGCAAAATCCTGGGGAGGTCTGACCAATCCAAGTATTTATTTATAACATGAGGAGAGACAGGTTGACATGGAAAAGTGCAAGAACTATGAGCTCCCTAACCTTTACAAAAATCATGCCACATAAGGGCACCACCTTGCATTTCCTCCAGGTTCCTCTCACAGGAACACAGTGTTCCTACACACAATTTAAACCATGCCCATCCCCAGTGATAGATGCCTGCGCTGCTCTGCTCCTGCGGCGGACTTCTCCCACCTTGCCTGGCTGTGCCCCAAGGTCTCCGCTTACTGGCGTGAGGTCTGTGCTACTATCTCTGATCACTTCATCGCCAGCCCAACCACACCTAGACCTTGTTCAATTCTGCCCCGCCGCCTCCCGCCGCTTGATTGCCATGTTGCAGCGTAAGGTTTCCATGTGCTGGGGTCGCAAACCTGCACCTAAGTTCACTCATTGGCTCGAGGGTGCATCGCGCTGCCAGACCCTATTGTCTGAATTCTGGGACCTTATGCCAGCTATATCTCGCCCACTCGACATATAGGGCCCTCTTATGTCTTACCTCCTTGGTCGTACCCCCCAAAGCCCAGTGGCCTCTCCAGCGCTCCCCGCCGGCGATCCGACCCGCGACGGCTGCCGGTGTAGGTCAGTAATTGGCCTTCCCCCTGTCCCTAGTCCCTTCAGCTTGGCCCGTCCCTTCTCTTGCAGCCCAGGCGCCTCTCATCAATTCCTGTTCCCCGTCCTGGTGCGCCTGCGGTACGTCTGTCGTCGCTTTCGGGTGATCTGTATTAGTGGTCAACCTAGTCATATTTGATCATTTTCATGTATATGGTGCTCCGATTCGGTGCAAGTATGTAACCTGTGGATGCAATTTTGCCAATAAAGGTTTTTGAAAAAAAAATATATATATATATATATATATATATATATATATCATGTCATGAGCGACACTGCTGAGATCCAGGAGCTTCCTCCTTTCCAAGCAAACCGCACCAGGGAGGGGCACTGCAGACTCCCCAGAGCTCCCACTTCTGCACACAACCTCAGCGCCACAAATCACCACACACCGCAGCATCACAAACAAGCCCTGGAAAAGCCAATGGGTCTGGCTTTAATGTGCCAAACGCATATAAGCACATTTCATGAATGCTGTTTATGGGGGATGCAGTGTCGGATTGGGGCACTCGGGCAATGCCCAAGGGGCAGGTATCGGAGTCCAGCTGTGGGCTGCTTTTTTGAGCAGCCTTGGGGGCCGATTTGGGTGGTTTCTGCATTGTTCGATGCTGCCAGCGCCCAGTGGGTGCCTGAGTAGCCTTTCTGGAGGTAGATGGGCGTCCTTTACCTCCCTTTTTATCAACGCCAGAGGTGTCACTCCCTTTCTCTCGCTGGGCCTGTCCAATAATATATGCATTTTGAGCAGGGGCAGGGGGCCTGAGCAAAAGTGGCCTTACTTGTTTTCAGGTGTGTTTCCCCAGTGTAAACAATTCAGTGCATTTAAACCCCGACTCCCCCTTTTTAAAAAAAATAAAACTTTGCTCAAGCAGTGTTTTGCGGAAAGGCAATATGCAAATGTGGGCCACTTTTTTTTAGCGTGCCCGGTACGATTTTTAATCCCAATCCAACCCTGGGGGGAGTGCGCTGTTTACCGGCTTCTAGCCAACTTCCTGGGGCCATTCTTCAGTAAACCCTGGACGTTTGTACACTCCTTGGCATTCCCCTCACCTCGCTGTACTTGTAAGGACAGAGCTGTTACAGTAACCGTGACCGCTGGGGATCACGAGTCCCAGAATCCTTTGCTGCCACCTGCCAACAATCAGCGCAATAAACGGCACGTGCGCGGGCCAAGCCCAGGCACAGGGTAGCCCTCTCCTGCGCCCGTCAGAGCCAGGAAGAGGCAGGGGAGTCGCCACCCCCGGCTCCTCATAAGGATAGTGCAGTGCAATAAGTCCGTTCTGTCACGCAAACTTTGACTGCCATCTGTTTTCTCCTTGACTGAAAGAGATTTGTATATTAAGTTAATATCTGGCCACTAACTGTCATGGTGTTGATCCGTCTCCGCGGGCTCTGAAGTTCTCTGATTGCATTGGCTTCTGCTGCATTCTGGAAGTGACCCCCATTCCTGCTCCTTGTTATTCCCCTGTTCAGCAGCACTCGGAGTACCAGATATCCCTGCAGGGCTGCTGCTCTTCTTCCGCCGAATTACTGAGCCACGGCCTCATGAGAGTAAATAATGGGTAAAAGGAAAGCGGAATCATCTAATGTGACAGACCCACGCCCACAGACTAATAACACAATTATATCTTTCCTGGCGAGCGCGCTGGTTGCGTTACCAGAGGACATTTCTGATGTAGAAGAACAAAATCGTCCAAACTCTGCAGGCCTCGGGCGCTAATACACCATTGAGGGGTTGTGCCCCTACTCACATGTGGTCACAGCGTCCAATCACAAGCTTCGGATAGAAGTAACCCCCCGCCCCCGCTTATTTCGGAGTGTGTCTAATAGTCTCATACACGCCAGCTCCCTGGACAGGTGCCTTGAAATTCGAAAGGCCTGGCAACGAAGAAGGGAGAGGGCGAGGAGAAAAACACCCAGAGGACTATCTTTATTGCCTATAGATTCACCTGAAGTTAAAGGGAAGGTAGGGAAACAAGCATTTACAATGCAACGGTCTCGCCTTTGCAAAAGTTAGAGCTGTTGGCATTGTAAATTAAAAAAAATTCTCTATATGTTGTTTTTGAAAACAGATAAAAAATGGCATTGTCATTTACAATGACAATAGCTTAATCTCTCGCAAATGTGAGTAGTGAATAGTTGTAGTAGAGTTAGTAGTAGATAGAGCGAGTAGTATAGTGATTTGAGAGTAGAGAGTAGTAGAGAGTGAGTAGTAGAGTAGTAGAGAGTAGTAGAGCAAGTAAAATAGAGTTAGTAGAGTTGCAGATAGTGAGTAGTAGATAGTAGAGAGTGATTAGTAGAGTGTGAGTAGAGCAGAGAGTAGTAGAAAGTGAGTAGTAGAAAGTGAGTAGTAAAGAGTGAGTAGTAAAGAGTGAGTAGTAAAGAGTGAGTAGTAGAGTGAGTAATAGTGAGTAGTAGAGAGTGCGTAGTAGAGTGTGTAGTAGAGTATTAGAGTGAGTACTAGAGATTAGTCGAGATTGAGTAGTAGAGTGAGTAGGGAGTATTAGAGAGTTGTAGAGTAAGTAGTAGAGTAGAGAGTGAGTAGTAGAGAGTGAGTAGTAGAGAGTGTGTAGTAGAGTATTAGAGTGAGTACTAGATAGTAATAGAGTTATTAATAGAGTGAGTAGTAGAGAGTTGTAGTGAGTACTACAGTGAGTAGTAGTGAGTATTGTGTGTAGTAGAGAGTGAGTAGAGAGTAGTAGAGTGAGTACTAGAGAGTAGTCAAGATTGAGTAGTAGGGTGAGTAGGGAGTATTAGAGAGTTGTAGAGTAAGTAGTAGAGTATTAGAGTGAGTAGTGAGAGTATTAGAGAGTGAGTAGTAAAGAGTGAGTAGTAGAGAGTAGTAGAGTTGAGTAGTAGAGAGTGAGTAGTAGAGGGTAGTAGAGAGTAGTAGAGAGAGTAGTAGAGAGTGAGTAGTAGATAGTGAGTAGTAGAGAGTAGTAGAGAGTGGGCAGTAGAGAGTGAGTAGTAGAGAGTAGTAGAGAGAGTAGAAGAGAGTAGTAGAGTAGTAGAGTAGAGTAGTAGAGGGTGGGGGGTAGGTTGAGGGTGGAGTTTTATGGTGAGGGTGGAGTTGTTGGATGGAGTTGGTGGGTTGAGTTGGTGGGTGGAGTTGGAGGGTGAAGTTGGGTGGAGTTGGAGGGTGGAGTTGGAGTTGGAGGGTGGAGTTGGAGTTGGAGGGTGGAGTTGGAGTTGGAGGGTGGAGTTGGAGGGTGGAGTTGGAGGGTGGAGTCGGAGTTGGAGGGTGGAGTTGGAGGGTGGAGTTGGAGGGTGGAGTTGGAGGGTGGAGTTGGAGGGTGGAGTTGGAGGGTGGAGTTGGAGGGTGGAGTTGGAGGGTGGAGTTGGAGGGTGGAGTTGGAGGGTGGAGTTGGAGGGTGGAGTTGGAGGGTGGAGTTGGAGGGTGGAGTTGGAGTTGGAGGGTGGAGTTGGAGTTGGAGGGTGGAGTTTGAGTTGGAGGGTGGAGTTGGAGGGTGGAGTTGGAGGGTGGAGTTGGAGGGTGGAGTTGGAGGGTGGAGTTGGAGGGTGGAGTTGGAGGGTGGAGTTGGAGGGTGGAGTTGGAGGGTGGAGTTGGAGGGTGGAGTTGGAGGGTGGAGTTGGAGGGTGGAGTTGGAGGGTGGAGTTGGAGGGTGGAGTTGGAGGGTGGAGTTGGAGGGTGGAGTTGGAGGGTGGAGTTTGAGTTGGAGGGTGGAGTTGGAGGGTGGAGTTTGAGTTGGAGGGTGGAGTTGGAGGGTGGAGTTTGAGTTGGAGGGTGGAGTTGGAGGGTGGAGTTTGAGTTGGAGGGTGGAGTTGGAGGGTTGAGTTTGAGTTGGAGGGTGGAGTTGGAGGGTTGAGTTTGAGTTGGAGGGTGGAGTTGGAGGGTGGAGTTGGAGGGTGGAGTTGGAGGGTGGAGTTGGAGGGTGGAGTTGGAGGGTGGAGTTGGAGGGTGGAGTTTGAGTTGGAGGGTGGAGTTGGAGGGTGGAGTTGGAGGGTGGAGTTGGAGGGTGGAGTTGGAGGGTGGAGTTGGAGGGTGGAGTTGGAGGGTGGAGTTGGAGGGTGGAGTTGGAGGGTGGAGTTGGAGGGTGGAGGGTGGAGTTTGAGTTGGAGGGTGGAGTTTGAGTTGGAGGGTGGAGTTTGAGTTGGAGGGTGGAGTTTGAGTTGGAGGGTGGAGTTGGAGGGTGGAGTTGGAGGGTGGAGTTGGAGGGTGGAGGGTGGAGTTGGAGGGTGGAGTTGGAGGGTGGAGTTGGAGGGTGGAGTTGGAGGGTGGAGGGTGGAGTTGGAGGGTGGAGTTGGAGGGTGGAGTTGGAGGGTGGAGTTGGAGGGTGGAGTTGGAGGGTGGAGTTGGAGGGTGGAGTTGGAGGGTGGAGTTGGAGGGTGGAGTTGGAGGGTGGAGTTGGAGGGTGGAGTTTGAGTTGGAGGGTGGAGTTGGAGGGTGGAGTTTGAGTTGGAGGGTGGAGTTGGAGGGTGGAGTTTGAGTTGGAGGGTGGAGTTGGAGGGTTGAGTTTGAGTTGGAGGGTGGAGTTGGAGGGTTGAGTTTGAGTTGGAGGGTGGAGTTGGAGGGTGGAGTTGGAGGGTGGAGTTGGAGGGTGGAGTTGGAGGGTGGAGTTGGAGGGTGGAGTTGGAGGGTGGAGTTGGAGTTGGAGGGTGGAGTTGGAGGGTGGAGTTGGAGGGTGGAGTTGGAGGGTGGAGTTGGAGGGTGGAGTTGGAGGGTGGAGTTGGAGGGTGGAGTTGGAGGGTGGAGTTGGAGGGTGGAGTTGGAGGGTGGAGTTGGAGGGTGGAGTTGGAGGGTGGAGTTGGAGGGTGGAGTTGGAGGGTGGAGTTTGAGTTGGAGGGTGGAGTTTGAGTTGGAGGGTGGAGTTTGAGTTGGAGGGTGGAGTTTGAGTTGGAGGGTGGAGTTTGAATTGGAGGGTGGAGTTGGAGGGTGGAGTTTGAGTTGGAGGGTGGAGTTGGAGGGTTGAGTTTGAGTTGGAGGGTGGAGTTGGAGGGTTGAGTTTGAGTTGGAGGGTGGAGTTGGAGGGTTGAGTTTGAGTTGGAGGGTTGAGTTTGAGTTGGAGGGTGGAGTTGGAGGGTTGAGTTTGAGTTGGAGGGTGGAGTTGGAGGGTTTAGTTTGAGTTGGAGGGTGGAGTTTGAGTTGGAGGGTGGAGTTTGAGTTGGAGGGTGGAGTTTGAGTTGGAGGGTGGAGTTTGAGTTGGAGGGTGGAGTTTGAGTTGGAGGGTGGAGTTTGAGTTGGAGGGTGGAGTTTGAGTTGGAGGGTGGAGTTTGAGTTGGAGGGTGGAGTTTGAGTTGGAGGGTGGAGTTTGAGTTGGAGGGTGGAGTTTGAGTTGGAGGGTGGAGTTTGAGTTGGAGGGTGGAGTTTGAGTTGGAGGGTGGAGTTTGAGTTGGAGGGTGGAGTTGGAGGGTGGAGTTGGAGGGTGGAGTTTGAGTTGGAGGGTGGAGTTGGAGGGTGGAGTTGGAGGGTGGAGTTGGAGGGTGGAGGGTGGAGTTGGAGGGTGGAGTTTGAGTTGGAGGGTGGAGTTTGAGTTGGAGGGTGGAGTTTGAGTTGGAGGGTGGAGTTTGAGTTGGAGGGTGGAGTTTGAGTTGGAGGGTGGAGTTTGAGTTGGAGGGTGGAGTTGGAGGGTGGAGTTGGAGGGTGGAGTTTGAGTTGGAGGGTGGAGTTGGAGGGTGGAGTTTGAGTTGGAGGGTGGAGTTGGAGGGTGGAGTTGGAGGGTGGAGTTGGAGGGTGGAGTTGGAGGGTGGAGTTGGAGGGTGGAGTTGGAGGGTGGAGTTGGAGGGTGGAGTTGGAGGGTGGAGTTGGAGGGTGGAGTTGGAGGGTGGAGTTTGAGTTGGAGGGTGGAGTTTGAGTTGGAGGGTGGAGTTTGAGTTGGAGGGTGGAGTTTGAGTTGGAGGGTGGAGTTTGAGTTGGAGGGTGGAGTTTGAGTTGGAGGGTGGAGTTGGAGGGTGGAGTTTGAGTTGGAGGGTGGAGTTGGAGGGTTGAGTTTGAGTTGGAGGGTGGAGTTGGAGGGTTGAGTTTGAGTTGGAGGGTGGAGTTGGAGGGTTGAGTTTGAGTTGGAGGGTGGAGTTGGAGGGTTGAGTTTGAGTTGGAGGGTGGAGTTGGAGGGTTTAGTTTGAGTTGGAGGGTGGAGTTTGAGTTGGAGGGTGGAGTTTGAGTTGGAGGGTGGAGTTTGAGTTGGAGGGTGGAGTTTGAGTTGGAGGGTGGAGTTTGAGTTGGAGGGTGGAGTTTGAGTTGGAGGGTGGAGTTTGAGTTGGAGGGTGGAGTTTGAGTTGGAGGGTGGAGTTTGAGTTGGAGGGTGGAGTTTGAGTTGGAGGGTGGAGTTTGAGTTGGAGGGTGGAGTTTGAGTTGGAGGGTGGAGTTTGAGTTGGAGGGTGGAGTTTGAGTTGGAGGGTGGAGTTTGAGTTGGAGGGTGGAGTTTGAGTTGGAGGGTGGAGTTTGAGTTGGAGGGTGGAGTTTGAGTTGGAGGGTGGAGTTGGAGGGTGGAGTTGGAGGGTGGAGTTTGAGTTGGAGGGTGGAGTTGGAGGGTGGAGTTGGAGGGTGGAGTTGGAGGGTGGAGGGTGGAGTTGGAGGGTGGAGTTGGAGGGTGGAGTTGGAGGGTGGAGTTGGAGGGTGGAGTTGGAGGGTGGAGTTGGAGGGTGGAGTTGGAGGGTGGAGTTGGAGGGTGGAGTTGGAGGGTGGAGTTGGAGGGTGGAGGGTGGAGTTGGAGGGTGGAGTTGGAGGGTGGAGTTTGAGTTGGAGGGTGGAGTTTGAGTTGGAGGGTGGAGTTTGAGTTGGAGGGTGGAGTTTGAGTTGGAGGGTGGAGTTTGAGTTGGAGGGTGGAGTTTGAGTTGGAGGGTGGAGTTTGAGTTGGAGGGTGGACTTGGAGGGTGGACTTGGAGGGTGGAGTTTGAATTGGAGTTTGAGTAGGAGGATGGAGTTGGAGTTGGAGGGTGGAGTTTGAGTTGGAGGGCGGAGTTCTAGTTTGTAGATACTTAGCTGATCCCAAAACCGCCACCCTTCTGTACGCCCCAGGTCTTTCAATACCATGGTCTCCCAGAGTCTCTAGTCTTTATTAAAATACAGGCTACATTTATGTGTGACTTTTTGTTTGAGAGCATTAACTGTGGTGGCTGAGGCTTGTTACTACACTGGGGCATAGAGACTGAAAGCCCAGAAGAACTGCACATGTAAGGTGCTGTTCATGGGACAACAACGCTTTTGGATTAGTGTTTAAAGGCCAAGGCAATAAATCTTTCTAGAACAAAAACCTCCTATCCTTCATGGGTTAGGACTATGGCCAAGTTATTCCTAAACGACAAGTTAAGCTGTTCTTGCGTGTAAGAGAGTGGCAGGTTTCATTCCACACTGTTTAAAGAAGAGAGAGGGGTATAAATAAGGAAAAAAAATATTATTATTTTTACTTGAGATTCCACAAAAACAATATCTCCGCCAGCGGATTTGTCATGGACTGACTGATGGGGTAAGGCATCTAAAAGGAGGCAGTGTCAGTCTGTTGTGTACTCCAAATCATCAGAGAGGAATAATCAATACATTTCTGGTATTGTAACTAATTGTTAAAAGTTTATTATTTTGCTTATTCAGATGCCCTCAGGGTAATCACAGTTGATCTTTGATTCAAATGGCGCCAACCTGTTCATGAGAGTGCCTAATTCTTTACTTGGACTCTCTGAATGAGTGTTGTGTAGTCTGCAATATGAGGAGGTGCTGTAATCAAAGGTGATGATTAATCGCCTCACTTTAAACCAAAGCACTATTTTTTCACACTAGAAGTTGGTTGGACATGCAGAGAGGCAAGTAATAGTTCCCTTGTTACATTCTTCGAGGATGCTTTATTTATATAAAGTTTTATGTAGCGCGGACAAGACCCAATTGGTTATCAGAGCGCTACAGATGTTCCCGGACCAAAAGAGGTAGGCCAGTAGGTCCGTAGAAACAACAGTGATTGGCAAGATTTTGGAGTAAAAAGAGGAACAATGGGATATATATGAGCATATATGCACAACAAACAAATATGTTCGGTTCTGCACGCATAATTGGTAGGCTCGTGTGGTATGTGGTTGGTCAATAAATATATCTGGTGGTCACGAGCATTCTATTGTGGGTCAGGTACACTGAAGTTAATACATGCCACTCAAATGTATTGAAAATGTATCACGTGTCGTATAAACAAAGGTCGGCTATTGGGATTTGCTGACAAGTTTTCCTCCTCGGGCAGACATGTAACTTAAAATATGAGTGATACAACGTCGTGTAAAATGTTGCCAGCCTGCAAAGAAGTACAGCTCCTGAAATCCAGACAAAATAATGTTTTTAGCTGCTTTGATACGAAGCTGTGACAGTAGGGGCCTGGTTTGCAGAAATCGAAGAGCTCCCATCAGGACTTATTTTCATCTCGTAGCCCCCGTGTGGCCCACTCCTCACACGCACCCACACACTCAGACACTCCGCGCCCCCCACTCAATCACGGGCTCTAATTGTGAAGCGGCTTCATTTCCTCGCTGCTCCCACAGCGCTTCTCCATCCAGCCTGCAACCACTTGGCTCGCCCAGCTCCAGCTGATGCGAGACCATCATAGTTGAAATAAAAAAACAAGAGATGAAACGTGGATGAACATTTATCGAGATGTATTATAACATTTACGGATGTTGTATCGACCTCGAAATGAAAAAGGCTGAAAGAAGTCCATTCCGTCAAAGAGGCTTTACACGCAACTTCAGTAGCAGCAGGTGCATTAACTACTTTGGCCGTGAACCATCGGAAGACGCCAGTTAGCATTGGGAGAGTCTGCCAGGGGAGGGGGGTTGTTGAAGAAAGAGATGACCGCCTTGGACAAGCAAAGAGAAGAAACTAACAGTGAGAGCGCAGTGAGAGAGAGAGAGAAAAGACAGAGAGAGAGAGAGAGAGCAATGCGTGAGAGGGAAAAGGGAGAAGAATAGAGCGAAAAAATGGGTTGGAAGCGTGGAGACAGAAGTGCGTGCCTGGGATAAAAGCAAGCATTGGCCACACAGCCATCAAACAATGCGGCCGCAAAAGTGAAAGTGATCGCGCTCAAGGCGGCGCGCGATGCGCTTAATGAGAATGACGAGGATCGCCATATGCGCTGGGTCAGGCCTAAAAACCGAGACCCCAAGAAACTGGTTTTACCCTCTCTTTCTTCCATTCCTTTATTTGCACCCATGTGAAATGGATCCAAAAAAGAACAAGTCAAAACGAAACCTAAGAGCCGCGCGCGTAAGCTTCTACCATAGACAGCTCACGTCGCGCGGCTCTTGGGTTTCGTTTTCCAAGGCGCATGGCAGAGTCGCGCTCGCACACATTCACAGCAAACAGCCAGCAGCAAAAGCGCGCTCACGAGGCCAAATCCGAGACGGAAAATTCGCGCCTCCGACTCGTGTCCCCATATTCAAGTCAGTAAATATGTATACTAAAGTATACAAGAGGTCCATCGCTACGCTCGACCTAAAAAACGGAAGGCACTGGTGGCTCAGGATGTCTGTTCGCCCTCAGGAATCCCTTATTTGACTAGAAAGCGTTACAATAAAGAAAAGCAATTCAGTTGTGCTCCTAAGCACCCCTGTTCAATGAGTCTCTGCCCGGAAGGTTTGGTTAACTGTTCCAGAAAAGAGATTGCTCAGTTGCTGTCTCATTTGCCATCCTTGAAAACACCGGACCTCCTTCTGTATCCCTCCCCACTGCCCCCACGTCGCTTCCTGACACAACTACTCAGGGCTCAGCTAATGAATCACACACACTATCTCAGGAGAAGGGGCTCCCTCTAGGGAATCGCAATATTCCTGTTTTTAGACCGCCTGAGTGAGTCTTCGTCCCCCTCCCTTCAGTTCTCTTGTCTTATGACTGAGCTGGGGAATGCACAGATGTGCTCCCTCGACCCGTGGTGTCCACAGGCACCACGGCACTCAAGACTCTTAGGGTAAAGAAATGTCCATAAACTATAGGTATTATTTCTAACCGAGGTATGCCAAAACTCCATTTACCATTGGAAAGGGTTTGGCGTGGCAAATTTATTGATAGGAAACATCCTGAGGCTGCTCCACTGCAGTACACTTTTGCAGCCACTTCCCAATGTTAACCTATGGGAAGAGCAAGCCTCAAAGATTGTGAAAACACACACTACCTGGGCACACGTGCGATAGTGTGCACACAGACCTGCGATGGCAGGTGGACACATGGTCCCCAGCACCAGGGGTGCAAGGGCTCCCTTCTGCGTCTGCAATGGCAGATTGGACAAGGGTTTAACTAATACGTGTGTCAGTGCGCACGCACAGGCCTGCGATAACAGGCTGCACACGCAATCATGGGCACCATATGTGTGGGTGCACACATAAAGCAGCCTGCTGTGGCAGGCTGCTCATGAGTTTAATCACAATAGATACCAGTACACACACTGGTCTGTGATAGCAGACTGGGCCATGGCTAACCCAGGCCCTAGCACCTTAAGTGCGAGTGCACGCTCACCACCCTGCCCGTACCAGCCAGACGCAGGTTAACCCCCCTAGGGGTGCAATTGCACACACCCAACCTGCAATGCCATACTGGGCACCTTTCCACTAGAACCATGGGTGCCAGTGCAGGGATACAGGCTTGCAATGGCCGGTTTGACCCTTGTGTTAGAACACCGGGGAGGCACGTATGCAATCACCAGCCCACAATGGCAGCCCTGGCACCTATCTTTGGCACCTATCCAAAATGCCATAGGTGCCAGGGCGCATCTTCAAGTCTGCAATGGCAGGCTGGGCACATATTTAAAACAGCATAAGGGCTCACACCGCGGCCGGCAACGGCAGGCTGGCCGTATTGGGTTAACACCCAACAGGTGCGAGTGCGCACTCCTACGTCTGCGTTGGCAGACCGGCCCATGTTTCAGAACACCATGTCAGAACCTCTTCCTAGTATGTTTCGGCAGGTGCATGCATTTCCACACTGCCTTGACAGCGAGGACGTGCTCAGAGCCCAGAGGCCACACAAGAGAATCAGCAGCATACCAGGAAAATCCTTTGGGAAGAGCTGAACCCTGAGGCAGGAGAATCCCTGTGGCACGTTCCTAACTACCTGGGCAGGCAACATCCACATGCACCTGCAGGGCCTTCAGCTTACCACCCCCCCAGCGCCCATAAGGGCTTCCCTGGGGGCGTGCCCTCATGACATGGGACATCCCACCTGGGGTTGGCTGAGGCGCAAGCGATGCCAACCTAGGCTGGGGCACAATGGCACCCCGCAGGCCTGCAATCGCAGGCCTGATACAGGGCTGACCAGCTATCCGACGGGTGGCACATTCAGTGCTACATCCCACTGCTAGCCGGCTCCGTACCCACCCCGGGTATGTGGTGTACCTGTTTACCAGGCGCACTGAGGAGTGACACTTAAACCCATTGAGTACCCACCCTCTGTCCAATGCAGACGAGACGGGCAGGGGCATCTTCCCTCTACAGTACCATGGGAAGATGCCCAGATTCCTTAGGTCATGCGGAGATAGACAGCAAAGACTAGGAGGAAAAAGTGAAATTTTTTGTGGCAAATTCCCCTAAGAAGGGCCATGTCCAACAGTAATGATGATTTTTTTTAACCCCTTCCATGCGGCCGCGATTCCCCTGGTGTGCTGTAAACAACACGAACAGGGGCGGGCCATGACGAACCCCAGCCGTCATCAGCACACGAGCACCGTAGTGCATGACGGCTGGGGTTCGTCATCAGCATGGAAGGGGTTAAACTTTGGGAATAGGCCCACATATTGTTATTGTTTGCATTTCCTCTGAGACTGGTTCAGTGCAGATTTTTCATGCAATATCAACGGACAAGACAATAATTTGGAACATTTCTGTGTGTTTCCTCTACCATGGTACTGATTCCCGGACTGTTGCTCAATCCCTGACCTCCATGATGGTGCTTCCTAGCTCTCCTTCCTCGCCGTAAAACAGACCCCATGGCTCTAGCTTTGAGTGATTACCTTGCAATCCTGTCTAACCCCACTTTGTTGAGGCTACCATGCAGGCGGCCATAAAGGAGCCCACTATGGCCCTCACCGGAGGGGCCCATGAAAAGCACCAGTAATTCTGCCAGAGATACAGTTACTGGGAGGCAGGATTACGCTCAGGACTGAAGAACCATGCCATCATGCGTTCCACCTGAGAGTCGCCAAGAATTGGGGATCAACCACGGGATTCAGATATAATGCATCTGTTCCCGTTGTTTGTTTCTCCGCCTTGGCCGCAGTTTCACCCAGGGCCCTCAGCTGCCTTGAGCTGCAGGAGTCCCCTGGAGAAACGGGCCAGGCCAATACTTTTTCCTCATTACTCGAAATTACAACCAACTGGCGATGGGTGTGGACTCCAGAATACAAGTACATGGCTTCAGGTTTTGTCATAAGCATTATTAAAAGTAGCTGATCTCCTAATTTGTCTTTGTGACCTATTTCTTCTGTTTCTTCCGCAGCCCGGTCAGTTTACTTAAAGTCAACGCCGGTTGCTGGACACCTCAAAAAAATTGGAGATTAGTTATTTGCGATAATTTACAAGGTATTTCTGATAGCATTTAATATTCTCAGTGTTTCTTAACTTAAAAATCTTACCCAGTAGAGGTCTTGAATATTATTTTGGCAGTTCTGGTAGCCAAGATAATTTGATCCCATAAACTTCGGTGATTTTATTCTGATGACGTAGAGGACAGTGTCATTTTTAGCGATCGTATCAATTTTAGGAGGAAGTGAAGCTTTTAAGGATGAGGCGCACTGTAAGAGCATCTGTAGATATACATAGTTATTAATGCCTCGTGTAATTTCTGCTTGTCATTGGGGTTGACTGTGAAGTCATTACATTTTATTACTTCCCAATATACCACGCTTATTGTGCAGGCAAATGACTCCAACAAGTAGAAGGTGTCCTTTTTATCTAGATTGTGCAAAACTGGCATGGTTCTTTAGCAAGCAGCATCTTGTTGGTTGCCAGACTTCCCCTGAAGACAAACCCTCCTCTCTTGCAACCCCACGTCAACCCATCCACTTACCAAACGACTTCCACGCACCCCCATATGCATTGTCGTGTTACGTAATATAAACTCACTTGTATCCCCTCAGCTTGACTCCTCCCTCCTTCTGCTCCCCATTCTCTCGGGTCACCCACGGCTCACGGACATCTTAAGGATTTTGGTGGCCCTGGGCCACACGTATTTTGGGGGCCCTGTTCCAAACCGCTTTAAATGTATGATCCATTTTCAGCTCTTTCATGCCCTCTTTGGCTAGGTTACACTGACAGTGGACAGGCACACTGGTCCATATTCTAAATGTGTTTACATCTAATGTTTAGGCATAGTAAGGTGCATTTACAATATTTAAACACAACAGCAGTGTTACATTTATATATGCTTGTTCATTGAGAGTGTTATCTTTCACTCTGTGTTCTGATTCTGTAAGAATGTTCCTGTAGAACATCAAACTGCATCTGAGGCAAAGGAAAGTAATTGATCTTTTGTTTTAGGCGCTGAAGAATTCACTATAGCTTCTACATTGGATTTCTTAGGTACTACAAGCATGTCACTAATATTACTGTAAATATTCTCTGTGACATAAAAATGTGTGAGGTCCTACTTTGATCTTTAAGAATGAAACATAAATGCAACATTTCTCTGCAAAATATCTGTGTAAAATACCGTTTTCCTTTGATTTGTTTTGAATAGTGGTGATGTGTGGGAGTCTATTACAATCTGTGTGAGAGTGATTCAGGATCACCAGGTTCAGACTCTGTAGAACAGAGCTGGCTATATCAGGGGCCCCCTGAAAGGCTGGGGGTCCCTAGGCCAGAGCCCACTTTGCCCAAGCCCTAAAACGTCTCTGCCACGGCGGTTTCGTCTACTAACTGCTCTAAACTGTGCTCTTGTGTATTGCTCTGTCGCTTTATAGCTAGGTTTGGACTATAGTCACTCAAACAGTCATAATCCGTCTTCACGATGTCTCATATAAATAAAGTTTCAAAAGCAACAAACTTCCACCTACGGTGCTAAATAAAATTAAACCTTTCCTGACCTATACTCATATCTGTGGCACATGCCTTGATTGTGTCTAAACTAGTCTAGAAAAGGAATTGTGGCATGCATGTCACACCCAGGCCACTGAAAGCACCTTCCACGCCACCTCAAGACTAGTCTCCTGTTTTAAAAATTATGATCTGTAATCCACCAATCTCACTGCTGTATAGTGGCTTCTTGTTGGAGGACACTCCAAGTGCAAGCTGCAGTGTCTCACACACAAGGCTGTACACCTCAGCACAGTCTTACTTCAAAAGCCTGCCAAAGGAGGCCTATGATATGTCTCCTTGTTATGTTAAGCTATTCACAATTGAGTAGCACAAACCGGAAAAGGTCAACACTCAGGCTGAAGGATACATTGTTTGGTAGCTTATGTTGGTTAACTGGTGTTTAATTGTGTGTTGGTACAGAGTACTTTCAGTTTCAATTTCAAAATGGTTTGTGTGAGTAAGTGTAAGTAAATGTAGTGTCATATAGGGAGATCTATGTTGTGTATGTATGTGTGGCTGTGCTTAAAGGATTGACGGTGGGCTGATCAATTCTCCACTGCATGTCCAGAGCAGTCATTTTTAGGTCAAGCCTACCAGACATTGCAGTTTGTTTGGTTGTAAAAGACATATTGTCAGTTTACAAGAACATGTAGTGGTGTTAAAGCATTCCCATTGCTTACCATAGGTTAGCTTTATTGTCACTTGCATTCGCTCGCTTCTTATTCAGTGACTTGACTTGTCCATTTTGTGTATGCCCCTCCCTTGGAGCATTTCCTCTTTACTACATCCTTCCATTGCTACATTTTAGGGAACTACTTTCCCTTTGTTCTTAACCCCTTGTATGCTGATGACGAACCCCAGCCGTCATGCACTACGGTGCTCGTGTGCTGATGACGGCTGGGGTTCGTCATGGCCCGCCCCTGTTCGTTTGTTTACCGCACAGCGGCGGAAACGGGCCAGCAGCGAAGGGGTTAAGCACTCCATGCAGTGCATGTGTATTATAGCGGTCTCCCTTGTGTGCTTCTCTTCCCCCTCCCACTCTGTGGTGTTCTCTCTCATCCATGTTTTCTCTCTTGTTTGTTTTTGCTTAAGCACTCCACAAGTGTAGCTGTTTTCCAGCGGTCTACCTTGTGTGCTTCTCTCCCCCTCCAATCCGTGTTGCTCTCACTCACCTGTGTGCTTCTCTCCCCCCACCCTTTATCTTGCCTGTGTCTGTTGTGTTCTGTTCCTCTTCTGCTTCTGTCTCTACCTTCTGTGTGCAGCTTTTCCCCCTCCTAACTCCACTGGCTCTTGTGTTACTCCCCACCCCCAACACCAGAATTTTTTTTAGTTGGCGCTAAAACATCTTTACTTTTTATTTACTGATCCAAATGGTATCTACCTTCTTGGCTTGGCAAATAAAAAATGAAAGCAGATATTACCCACACCATTTGGCTGGTGCACGCATGCTTTTCTGACGCACATATACGTTAGTGGAATAAGGCAATAGCTGTTGTGCACTTCAGTTAAATTTATTTAGTTTTGTTTTTGATGATGCTGCCCAGTACAACCAAAAGCTATTGCTGAAGCCAATCGGTCCCAATGGTGAGACCTGTTAAATTTGCCTATGCTTGTTTAGGTCCACCCTACTGGGCAGTGCAAGCTGTTGTGTTGCAAAATTCCTATTGTGGGCTTAACAAGAACTTACAGTGGTTTACAGCCCATCCATCTCGCTCTGATGTAAATGCTTCTTAGCCAATATCGTTCCTAGTCCTAGCTTGTCCATCCTGTTTGCCTTTCCCCTGGAGCACAGCCTCTTTACAGTGTCTCTGATTTGATAGCGGCTGTCGTTCTACTGTTTACTTTAGGGGAACCACCTTTCTCTTTTTAGCTAAGCACTCCATGAGACAATGTGTTTTACAGCTCTCTTACGCGTGTGCTTCTCCCAGTCAAATAAATACCCATCCCTATTGCTCCATGTTTCTCTCCCTCGTGCTTTAAGCTAGTTTGTATGTGCTTATCACCCCTCCAAACTCCCACCCTCTTCGTACTGCTTTCTCACCTGTGATAGTCTCCTCCGCCCGAGTCGCTCTACCTCATGCTCCGTTTTTTTCCTGTCCCTGCCCACTCCATTAGGACACCCTCGTCCACTCCCAAACTGTCCCCCCATTTAACGGTTTGCATTTTTTAATTTTTTTATATTTCATTTAATTTTTTGAGGAGGCCAAGGCAGCAGTTTACTTTCAGCCCCTCTGCCTTATTTAAAAAAAATTCTTGCTCCCACTTTTTTTTTAGGTCGAGCTGGAGTTGCATCCGAAGGATGCTCCAGCTCGACAACTTTAGTCAGCCGTCTCGGGGGAATTAGGGACAAGAGGGTGCCACGCGCTTCTCTTGTGCTGGATTTGACTGCGTGCACGCGCTTTTTTTTTTGTTTCCTCCAGCAGGTTTCTTGAGCTGTGTTAGCGTGCTTTCGGTTTCGTTTCTTGTTCTCTCATTCTTTTCCAGCGCTGAAGCCTACGCCACTTCTTCCCATTCGACCGCTTCGTTTGTAAACAATGGAACATGCCCGGTGCACTCAATGAAGCTAAATCGTTCAGGCTAAAGAGCCTGCATGATACACAACCCGAGTGCTCATAGCGCAGCGAGGCTCCGCTGTGGGCGCACACAGGGTTACCAGAGCTGCTGGTTGAACGCCGCCTCGCCCATGCGGGGCTTCGGGTCTGAAGGCAGCCGGTTCTCTAGTAGTATCCCGAACGGACAGGTAATGGAGACCTGCAATGGTCCCTCGCGCATCCCTACGAACCCCAAGTAACACCCGCCGGCAGCGCTGTCTAACACCGTCCCGCACAGCTCGGGGACAAAGAGGCCGCCTCTCACCTGCTCCTGCTCCGAATCGTACTCCTCGTCATCGGCGCTGACAGACATGGCCATCGCCCTGCGGAGCCTCCTTCCCGGAGAGGCGGCAGGCCCCTCACACCGAGGGCGGCCTCATGAATAACATGCACCCGCGCGGACCAGGAAGAGGTTGAGCTCGGCTCTTGACCAATGGCAGCCGGCCCAGCTCGCCGCGGCTCCACACAAAGGCCTGCCGACGGCCGGCGCCCCGGCACAGGCAGCGACGACAGCGTGCGGCGCTGTTTACACCGGGGGCTCCACCCGGCACGGAGCGGAAACGGAATGCACAGCGCGCTCGTGCCAGCTGACACACTCCTCCCTCCATGAGGAAACCTTTTATACACACGCATATCGAGTTCATTGTTATATGTGGTGCCGGTCCCACGCACCGCACCGTGGCTGAGGGAGAATTACTCTTTGCGAACTAATTCATCCGGTTAAACGCCACGACTCACGTTTTAGAGGTGCCATAGCACAGCGGCCTGAGAGGGAATACAGCGGCAATCCCGATAGTATCACATCGGGTGCGTGCGGGGGGCGCCTCTGGTATATTTTTTCTACACCCCCTCACCCCCCAGCATGTTTTGCTCTTACGACCGTGGTATTTGTAGACCGGCTTTAATAATCAACATGAACATTTCTATTGGTAAAAGACTGACTCACAAGCATAACACTGGATCTCCGTGGGAAGTAGGCCAATCCTTGTACAACAGAACCACTCCTGGTGTGCAAATGCCTCTGCCTGCGACAATTAAGTACTTTGAGTGACTCTTAGGAAGACAATCACGCCTACGACAAAGCAGTTACATCATCCATGTAAAAATATACGTTCAAAAAAAAATAACGTCTTAAAGAGCACATTCTTCCTATCAGTGCTTGGCTGTTGAAGGAAGTGACTCTGCAGTGTGGTGCGGTGCACGTTTTGATTGTAAAGCAGATGTGGAAATCCCCGCAAGCCAGCTTTGGGCACGGTAGTGACATTCTGCATGCCTGCAACCCGAGGCCGCAGCCAGGTGGGAGATTTCAGCCCGGTTGCTGTCGCAGTGTGTTTTACATTTCGTAAACCGTGCATAATCATGAGGGCGGGTCTGCCTGGTGATTTGAGCTGGCTGTTGCACCAGGGTTCCTTCCGTCTCGCTCCGTTCCTGTCATCGGACATTAAACTGCGCTTCAAAGACATGTGTTCATTGGCTCCATCTTAATTTATGTCCATAACCAAAAACATGGCATGCTCCGGAGCATATTTCCTTCTTGCAAATCGTAAAAATAGTTTACACTTTGCAAAGTTCTGAGAAGCCGTGTGCAGCTTAAACCCCTCTAGATATGATATTCCACCCCTGGGTGCGAACAGGCTCATGTGTGGATTTATAAAGCATTTCCAAGGCGTTTAACCGGGGTAAGCACTCGTAGCTGCACATTTGTACAACGCATTTCATGACTGGGACGGCGCGAGCGCTCTGTGGTGCATGTTCCTAGCAGGAAGCGCGAGCGCTGTGTGCAGGAGCCAAGTTGAGTTCACGTAGGGTGCATTTCATTCAAGTGCGCTTGGAGGTTCTTGGCATGAATACTAATCCGAGCCCTGCCAAGCGTTTCCTATTCTTTCCATTCCGTGGCTTTCTGCTTTCATTCTCTCTACCCTGACAAAAACGGCGCTTCCTTTTTCCTTTTTATTTATGCATATATTTAATTATGGAGTCTCATAGAGCTTTCTACCACTCCGGGTTGTGTAATTATTGCCTTCTAGTCTCCATCGAGCGTGACCTTTTTCCGGCGCACTCCTCAAAAATCGTTATTTCCGACACACTCTCGTGGTATGCCACTGTCGGTTTCTTTCCACAATTCTTTTCTCACTCTTATATTTTCAGGTCGAGTCTACAGTCGGCGCACATGCGCTGCGAGGCACACTGTATTCAGTATAAGTTTGGCCACGCCCACTACTATTAATTGGTTCCTTCCTATGCCTTTCAAAATGCTTTTTTTTGGTGTGGTGAAGGGTGCCATCTGTCCCTCTTTTGGGCGTGTTTGTCACGCCCATAGCAACAGACCTTCTTACTTAGGTCATTTCACCTCTGGCTAAGTCAGAGTTCCCATAGTAAAGTCATTTATAGTTTTCTTAATAAGTTTGGCGCCATTCAACAAAACTCCACCAAAACGGTTTTTTAAAGCTTTTTTTAAGTTCCTCAATTTGGGTTATTCTTGGCAAGTTTCGTGCTGAACTGTTAAGTAGTGGCAAAAAACATCTATCTATCTAACTATAGCCCTCACTCTATCAATCTATCGCCCTCACTATATCTATCTATTGACCTCAATCTATCTATCTATCGCCCTCACTTTATCTATCTATATATTTATCTATCTATTGCCCTCACTCTATCTATCTATCTATCTATCGCCCTCACTCTATCACCCCTCACTCTATCAATCTATCTATCTATGGCCTTCACTCTATCAATCTATCTATCTATGGCCTTCACTCTATCTATCGCCCCTCACTCTATCAATCTATCGCCCTCACTCTATCTATCTCGCTCACTATCGATCTATCGCGCTCACTCTATCTATCGCCCTCTATCTATCTATCTATCGCCCTCTATCTATTGCCCTCACTCTATCTATCGCCTCACTTTATCTATCTATCGCCCTCACTCTATCTATCGCCCTCACTCTATCTATCTAAGGGCCTCACTCTATCTATCTATCGCCCTCACTCTGTCTATCGCCCTCACTCTATCTATCGCCCTCACTCTATCTATCTAAGGGCCTCACTCTATCTATCGCCCTCACTTTATCTATCGCCCTCACTTTATCTATCGCCCTCACTTTATCTATCGCCCTCACTCTATCTATCGCCCTCACTCTATCTATCTATCGCCCTCACTCTATCTGTCTACTGCCCTCACTCTATCTATCGCCCTCACTCTATCTATCTATCGCCCTCATTCTATCTGTCTACTGCCCTCACTCTATCTATCGCCCTCACTCTATCTATCGCCCTCTATCTGTCACCCTCTATCTATCTATCGCCCTCTATCTGTCACCCTCTATCTATCTATCGCCCTCACTCTATCTATTGCCCTCTATCTACCTATCTGTCGATCTATCTATCTATCTATCGCCCTCGCTCTATCTATCGCCCTCGCTCTATCTATCGCCCTCAATCTATCTGTCTATCGCCCTCACTCTATCTGTCTATCTATCGCACTCTATCTATCGCCATCACTCTGTCTATCTATCGCCCTCACTCTATCTATCACATTACCACAGCATCACTCAGCACCACCACAACATCACTATGCGCTACCACAGCATCACTGAACGCCACGGCATCACTCGTCGCCACCACAACATCACTCAGCGCCACCACAACATCAATCTGTGCAACTATTCAACAACAACTGGTTCAAATATGTTCTATCAATTTTTCAAGCTTTATTACAAATGTCACAAAAAGATGATATTTCACTTCTGTTCTTGGATTTACGTCACAATAAAATACACTGAACATAATCTTCACAAAAGTTATTTACAAAAGTTTAAGCTAATGCCATTATAAATTACAATAGCTTTTATTTAAGTATTAATTATTTAAAAAAATCAAAAGCCATTGTTATTTGTAAGTCACGTAAATACAACACATATTGCATTATAAATGCTATAGGTGTCACATTTGCCAAAGTTATAACTATTGGCATTGTAAATGACAAAGCTATTAATTTCGCTATTTTTAAAACCAACACATAAATAAAAAATGTGTCATGTACAATACCATTAGCTCAAACTTTCCTAATGCGAGACCTATTGCATTGCAAATGCTTGTTTAAATTTACAGATCCATCGAATAAACTGGCATTCGCCACATTTTGATGCAGCATGACGAATTCATGTGCAAATGTCATGATTCATGCGCACGCCTACAGAATGATGCAGCCTCCTTACTGCATAGCATCTTGCAGATTATGTAGAAAATGTCCAAAAAACGTTTTGGCAAAGCCAATAAGTTGAAAAGGAGAGACCTGTTGGTTTTCCCAATGCTTGTTTTTCGTATACATGCATTCCAAACTGTCAGTGTCTTATCGTGAGATGTTATGCACATGAGGCCCCCCCCCCCCTACCTGCGACTGTCTTACATACGCAGGGACCCCTACAGACGGCAAAATGTCTAGCTACACCACTGTTGTAACAAAAGGTACAGGATGCAAGTGGGTACATTTGTGAAGCATGGTAAAAATCACATGAGAGACCTGCCTGGCCAATAGACATCGTTTACAGCCATAGCATAAACATATTATTATCATGGCAGTGAAAGTAAATGTGGCAAAATACCATAATAATTAGAGCAGCTTTACTAATACATAAGCTTTCACACGTGTTACACCAGTGCAAAGGTCAAATTCGAGTTTATTACGACTGTACAGTGAAATTGACACAATGAAAACACCTTTTACTGCCCCACAGATTGCATGTAACAATTTTATTACCATTGGTGAGGGTGAGGATGGGCATCCTGACTCAATCTAAGGCTTGGCTCTCCTGGGCCATGCCCCTCCCCCCCCCCCCCCCCCACTCAACAATGCCAATAAATAGAATATTGCACTTTGCACATCTGCATGCATTGTAGATATTAGCATTCAGATTAAGAACATATTTTTAAAAATAGTGTTATCAATACATACCTGTAATTTAATGTCTTGTGCGAAATAGTGACTCCATATGTGATTGCAGGAAAACTTACCTATTATTTAGTGACTCCTGATGTAGCGCCTGTGATGTAATGTATCCCAATGTAGAGCCCTCAATGTAATGGGGAACATAGGAAACTGACTCGCTGGAGTGGAGCGCCACAGACCTATGCGTCTGTGACATCATTGGCGCTGCTATCTGGACGTCAAGGTGCTTTCAACTCCAAGCCGCTTTCTGGTTGGGGTGATATAAGAGACACTGTTGATGCAGAGCAGTGCAGATTACTTGAGTCATGATACTATGTGTTTCCTGCCCTTATTTGGCATGGGGCCTATCCTTACTGAGGGAACGACAATGTTATTTGCTATATTCCTCTGTGAGCCAGAGAGCAGGGAGGGGTAAAGCATTTGTGGACCTAGGAGATCTTGCTTCGCACTTTCTTTAGATGTTTATGATTATTATGTTAGGGTAGAGCCAGCATATGCACCTTGTAGGGGAACATTCCTATTGATCTTACCAGTAGATCTTGGGCTACACCTCCCACGTTTTTAAGCTCAGCTTTGGCGGCATTGCCAAACTAAGCTATCTTGCACGATACATTTGTCTGGGATCATTCTGGTTGTTGTGGTTGTAATATCAGTACACATGGTCACCACATTAGACTTGTTGTGCACCAGTACTCTGTCCTTAGGCTATAAATCCTTCACTACTTCTTTCCTCCCACATGCTGTTCTCTAAGCCAAAGAGAGTAGAACATCAAGGGCCAGATGTAGGTAACACATTTTTAACGACTCTAAAATACCGATTTTTACCGAATCGGTATTTTAGAAAAGTGAAACGAGATGTAGGTCAAAATTCGGTAAAAATACGGAATCGGTAAAATTCGGTAACCCCGTCTCGGTATTTACCGAATCGGTATTTACCGATACGGCAAATACCGAATCGGTAACTCACATGCAATCCTATGGGCCTGGAGGCCCATAGGAATGCATTGAAACTACCGAATCTGTATTTACCGAATCGGTAAATACCGAATCGGTAAATACCGAGTTGGGGATACAAAATATCAGGCAGTTGAAGTATCAACCAATCATGTGCCTCCATCCCGCCCCTCAGCCAACCAACAGAGCAATAGACCAATCCTGTGCATCGACCCCACCCCACAACCAGGAAGTGGCCACACCCATGCAGGTGCAGTGTACCTGATCACACAGGAGAGCAGTCACACAGAGACAGGCTGTTGTGAAGCAGAGCCCTGCAGGAGAAACAAATGGAGCCCCAAGACTCTCAGAGGGAAGGTGCAGAGAGGAAGAGGAAGATGAAGTTTAGCACTGGTGAACTTCAGGTGCTGGTGGAGGAGGTAGTCAAGCACTACCCAAAAATCTTTGGAAAGTAGTCCCTGCAGGTACCAGAGGCTGTCAAGAGGAACACCTGGCTGGGGATCCAGACCAAATTCAACGCCATAGGAGTGACCAACAGGGAAGTGGGCGACCTAAAAAAGCGATGGTACGATCTAAGGATCATCACTAAGAAGAAACTGGCTGCAAGAAGCAAGGAGGCCAATGCTACAGGTGGAGGGAAGAACAAGGCACCTCCACTCACGGACCTGGAAGAGCTTGTGGAGTCCACACTGGAGCCAGAGTGCGTCCTGGGGATTGGTGATGCAGACCGCTCAGCCCGAGCTGCAGCTAAGAAAGGTAAGGGACATGTCCATCATCCCCCACCCCCTGCCTGTGTTCCTCCCCCCATGTTGCTATGTATAGAGGGAATCCAGTTCTGACCTTAGTATGCACCTGCAATGCATTATGGGAGTGGTAGTCATAAGAATACCCATATGAGCAGTCAACATGAAATGTCGTCAGGCATGCCACACAATACAATCAGACACATGGGAGGAGCAGAAAATAGTGATGTGAAAATGTAATTTAATAGTGATGTACACGGTGAAAGCACCACTAAGATACTGTCCATGTCTGTCCACAGGGGAGACATCACGCAAGTCACAGCAGGTGAGGGGGAAGACACATCCCCAAAGGGATAGCAGTGAGCAAGAAGGCAGGGATGCTGGGCCCAGCAGTGCAAGACCTACAGCACCTTGCACACAAGCAGCAGACATACCAGAGGCAGACGACACCATGCTACTGGAAGCATCTCCTGTGCTCATTGGCTCACCACTACCTGAGTCAGAACAACCACACACACCAGCAGACACAGAGGTTTCTGAAATCTTCAGGCCTGTGAGGCATGAGGGTCCCCCGCATAGGATCCTACAAACATCCTCGGATGAGGAAGGGGAGTGTGAGGAGTCAATGCAGTCTATGGCCGGAAATGCACCAGGTCATACATCCACTCCTGTCAGGCCATCTGGTGGAACAAGACGTCGTAGGGTCCGGGAGTCAGGCGGCAGTGGCCGTGATGAGAATGTGTTCCAAGGCCTTGAGACCACAATGGTGAAGGTGCAGCGCCTGCAGGCAAAAGGGATAAGTGCAGTACACAGGCAAATGCGAATTCTGAACACCAACTTCACAGACATGAACAAGGGAATAGCATCAATGGCAGACAGCATGAGGGACATGGCAGATGGAGTCAGGGACATGTCTCAGTGTGTGATGACACTCTGTGAGGAACTACGTGAGGACCGTGCACAAAGGCGCAGGGAGAGCCATCGTACGCACCAGCAGACAAGCGGCATGCGCCAACTTGCAACTGCAACTTCACTGATGTGTCGCCGTTCAGTTGAGATGCAGGAGGGGCTGGTGCACTGCTGTACTGACCTCACACGGGGGATGGGGAGAGTCACTACAGCGATGGAAGTGTTGCTGACAAACCAGTCAGCCACCACAGGAGCAGAAGGTGTCGGGGACACAGATACCGCTAGTAGCAGGGGCAGCATCCCTGTCCCTGAAATAAGGAGGAGTAGCAGACGCCAGAGTGCTGCCGCTGGCACAGCAGACTTTGAACTCAGCCAACCTCATGCATCACGCGGGGCTGTTCATGGGCGCAAGCAGTGAGTCTGCCATGTTCAGTTGGACATGTGAGGGTGAGGTAACCCCCGTACACACAGTAGTGCCAGGCACACTAGTATGTGACATTTGTGGCTCATGTCTTTTCTACGTAGTGCTAAATAAACTATGTGCATTGACGTACAACACGTGCTTTGTCTCGATACTTACTCAGAAGTAGTTGTGTGTGATTTCTGCCCGTCTCTGTCTTCCATCTGTGGGTGTTGGTACTCCGACTGTGTTGGCTGCTGGTAGTGCCTGCTCATCGTCATGGTCTTCATAGTCCTCCAATTCCACCTCTGTGCCCCTCTTAGTTGCGAGGTTGTGCAACATTGCACAGGTTGCAATTATCTTACAGCACGTTACAGGTGCGTACTGCCGTGCCCCCCCCCCCCCCACTTTTGTGGAGGCAGCGGAACCGGCTCTTCAGGAGGCCAAAGGTGCACTCAACGATATTCCGGGTGGATTTATGTGCCACATTGTAACGTCTCTGGCTGGGGGTTGTGGGGTTGAGGTAGGGTGTCAGGACGAAGGAACGGAGTGCATATGCACTATCCACTAATGTGGAAGAAAAAAGATACATTACTCAGATGCACACATTGACATACGTCTGCTTCATCTATCAAGGGAGTGTCACCCATTTCTTTAACTAGCAGGTATCCTTCCCCAAATTCACCCGCTGTCAGGCGGGTATAGATCCCACTGTTTTGGAAGATATATGAATCGTGGGTGCTTCCTGGGTATCTGGCCACTATATCGGTGATGATGTACTTGGCATCACAGATTGCTTGTACATTAACTGTGTGTGTAGACTTCCTGTTCCTGTATATGTGCTCTGTGGCAGCTGGGGGGCAAATGGGGATGTGGGTCCCATCAATGCAGCCAATCACGTGTGGGAAGTTTGCCATGAGGTAAAAGTCAGTCTTGGTCCTGAGCAAGTCCGCATCAGTGTCTGGGAAGTGGATGTAGTGATCCATTCTTTGCAGCATGGCATCCAGGAACTTTCTGAAAAAACGCGACAGGCAGCTCTGGGACACCCCACCTACCGCTGCCACAACACTCTGGTAGCTCCCAGATGCTAGGAGGTGTATGCTACAGAGCACCTGGACATGGGGTGGGATGGCATGGGCCCTTGGTCTTGGGTGGTCCAGGAGTGGGTGCAGGTCCCTGATCAGGTCCATGATGGTTTCAGGGTGCAGTCTGTATCTCTGCAGTATCTCTGGCTATGTCAATTGGAAGAGTGTAATCCTTTGCCTATATACCTGCTCCTCCCTTCTCCATACCCTCTGACCTGCTGCCTGTAGCCTTAGCCGTCTTGCTATGACGTAAAAAGCCGCCATTCTGGTTCCAGTGTTGCATTTTGGGGCCCTTTTTTATAGGCTGCACCTGATTACCACCTGCTTGCAATCCATGTTAAATACTGATTCATAATTACCGAATTTCGGTGCAATTCGGTAATTTAAGACTCACCTACATCTCGATGGCGTGGTATTTTCCATTTCGTAATTTCCGATTCGGTAATTTTACCGATTCGGAACATTTACCGACTCTGTATATTTTCCGAATCGGTAATTTAACCGATTCGGAACTTTTACCGACTCAGCATTATTTCCGATTCGGTAATTTTACCGATTCGGCAATATTACAGATTCGATATCTTTACCGAGCCGGTAATCTACCGATTCGATATTTTTTCCGGATTTAGGCGACCTACATCTCATTGTCCAAATACCGGTCGGTAACGGCCTAAAACACTGATTTTCGGCCGTTACCGACCGGTATTAGGCTACCTACATCTGGCCCCAAGACTGTGCAGCTAAAAGGAAGGAATAAAACCAGAATATCGTAGTCAGTATCGTTGGACAAAAATATTGTGTTCTAAATAGAGTTTACAAAGATATTACCATGTTGGAGTTAATAGTAGAAAATCTAAATCCAACAAGGTCATTTTGTAAATGATACTTAGGGCACAATATTTATGTCACGTTATATTTTGTATATTATACTTTGACATGCAACAAAGAGAAATGAGGCTGTGAATCCAAGTAGGCATGGGGGTTGGAGGGGAGTAGCTTTTAATACAATGGCAGATGCTCAGGCCCTTCCAGGCCTATGCATTTCAAGTCATGGGTCATACACAATCAATCAATCAATCATTGTACTTATAAAGCGCGCTACTTACCCGTGGGAGTATCAAGGTGCTGAAGGGGATGGGCGGGTGCTGCTACTGCTCGAAGAGCCAGGTCTTGAGGAGTCTTCTGAAGGTGAGCAGGTCTTGGGTCTGTCGTAGGTGGGTATGGAGGGTGTTCCAAGTTTTTGAGGCGAGGAAGGAGAAGGATCTGCCTCCGCAGGTCGTTCGTTGGATGTAGGTCTCTCAGGTGGGGGGTGATGTAGCTGCGGCGGGGGACGTTGAGGATCAGTCGGGCGGAGGCGTTTTGTATGCGTTGCAGTCGTTGCAGGTGTTTGGCTGGGATTTCTGCATAGAGTGTGTTGCCGTAGTCCAACCTGCTGCTGACGAGGGCCTGTGTCACCGTTCTTCTTGTCTCGGTGGGGATCCACTTGTAGATCCTGCGAAGCATGCGGAGGGTGTTGTAGCAGGAGGAGGAGATGGCATTGACCTGTTTCGACATGGAGAGGGAGGAGTCGAGGATTATTCCTAGGTTGCGTGCGTGGTCGGTGGGTGTCGGTGCTGTTCCCAGTGTGGTCGGCCACCAGGAGTCGTCCCAGGCTGCGGGGGTGGATCCGAGGATGAGGACCTCAGTCTTGTCAGAGTTCAGCTTCAGTAGGCTGCCTCTCATCCATTCGGCGACAGCCTTCATTCCCTTGTGGAGGTTGGTTTTGGCGGTGTGCGGGTCCTTGATGAGGGAGAGGATGAGCTGGGTGTTGTCGGGGTAGGAGATGATTTTGAGGTCGTGCTGGCAGGCGACGTGAGCGAGGGGGGCCATGTAGACGTTGAACTGCACAAGTCTCCAATATTTCCGGTCAGAGGCCTCTATTCCTCTGTACTCTCACTTACTCCTTCACTGGGTTCTCTGTGTCTTACTGGTTACCTGCATACACTTCAGATCAGCCTCCCTTGTGTTTGTAAGTGGTCAGTGTGTATTACATCTCTTTTCCAGGCATGGTTGCGGCTCTACGGTTACCTTCCTCAGGGAAGTCGGCAGATGTCCACCCTGCGGTCTGCACAGATCCTTTCTTCTGCAATCTCCGAGATGCAACGATTCTACGGCATCACAGTCACCGGCGTGCTGGACGAAGAGACCAAAAAGTGAGGTGCCATCTCTGCTCCTCACACCTCTACGTCACACAGACTCTGCCTATTCTCTTTCATCAGCACCTCTAAGTCTCCCACTCCTCATCAGCACCTTTAATTCTTTCAGACCTCGTACGCATCAGCAGCACCTCTATCTAAGTCTCCACTGCTCTTCCTCTCTTGCATCATCATCTCTCAGTCCATTGTTCTCACGTACCCTCTTCAATTATTTTCCTCTTCCTCCCTCACTTCACATAAAATGTTTCTTCTGGTCTCCCTCTCACACTCACTCTTTTCTTCTTCCATATATTTCTCCATAGATTCAGCCCTCTCCCCTGTCTTGTTTGTTTTTCACCTAACATCTAACTTCCCACTGATTTAAGCTCTCGCCTCTACTTGCCATGACACGCCACGCGTAAGCACAGCTACCTGTTTGTGCACTCCCCACACCTCACACCCAGCCCAAAGATTGTTCTCATATATACCACCTACAAAATAGTCCCTCTTCTAACCATGCTCGACCAATGGAGTAGCCTCTTGTCCATCCTAAAGTGCCTTGGGCCTCCCAGTGGCTGGAGGGTGCTATATTAACTGCCAGAACAATATAGCATGCCCTCAGTCGCTTCCCATGGTCCTTCTCACTCTGCCTTTCCAACTAGCCTCCCTCTGCTTCTCGTTTCCTTTCCTCTGTGTAGAATTCAAGCGTCCAAATGACATTGATCAGTTTATTGTGGTTGTGGATGTTTATCTAGTGTCCAAACCATGGCTAACCCACTCCTCCAACTCGTTCCCATGGGAGTGACTCTGCCAGCGCTTCCAACTGCAGCTCACACATGATGAGCATTTGTGCACTAATGCCACCAGCAAAGCTGTCATCGAAAAAAAACTCCCTAGGCAATGAGAGGTCGACAGGATTAACAGACCTTATTAACTAGCATCATGATGAAGTGAACTCAGTGTAACTGAAATATTTTTAAAATGTAATTTCTTTCATTCAAATTAATAAAAAGTGTTGGAGACAATCTCATAGAAAGTGATAAAGTTAGGCAAATTCGCATCCTGATACAAAAATACAATTATGACAATACAACAAAAATAGACACTTGCACAAAGTAACTCATTGCATATAAAATAAAATAAACATACATTTTCCAATATAGCAGATATTCAAAGACATACAATACAATAATAAGCAAAAAGTGGCTGCTAGATGGACCTTCTACACGCGTTTCGGTGCACACTGTACCTTCATCAGGAAAGCCGCAATAATTGTTCCTAAAAAGTGAATTAAAAATTAAGTAAAATTCACTGAGATTCCAGATATATAATAAAATGATCAACTACAATACCTTCACCATAGGATTGCGAAAAAAGAAGAAAAAAAGAAAAAATTGAAACTGGGAATAAGTTCAGGTAGGGGAATATGTGGAACTAGTACCACCATTGTCCCAAAGAAAGACCTTGTGAACGGGAAAAAAATCCCTTCATCATGTTGCTAGTTAATATGGTCTGTTCTTATTGCCTAGGGAGTTTTTCTTTGATTGCATATTTGCCCTGCCCTTGGAATTTCAATTACCTGCAGGGGGTCCTTGTTATTTACATTAGCAGCACAGCTGTCAATATCCCTACACCACTGCCTGAAGTGTACCCATAAGCATCATTCCCACGCTACTACGTGGAGCACCTGCTGCCAGTGTCCCTACACCACTACCTGGAACTCATACAGTTAGCATCCCTACAGCACAGCGAAAGTCAACATTCCTTCATTGCTTCCTGCTGCTCACCCATCACTGCCGGTAGCTCACCCGTCACTGCCTGCAGCTCACCCGTCACTGTCTGCGGCTCACCCGTCCCTGCCAGCAGCTCACCCATCACTACCTGAAGCTCACCATTCCTGCCTGCAGCTCACCCGTCACTGCCTGCAGCTCACCCATCACTGCCTGCAGCTCATTCGTGACTACCTGCAGCTCACCCATCACTGCCTGCAGCTCACCCGTCACTGCCTTCAGCTCACCCGTCACTACCAGCAGCGCACCCATCACTACCTGCAGCTCACCCGTCACTGCCTGCAGCTCACCCGTCCCTGCCAGCAGCTCACCCATAGCTACCTGAAGCTCACCATTCCTGCCTGCAGCTCACCCGTCACTGCTTGCAGCTCACCCATCACTACCTGCAGCTCACCCGTCACTGCCTGCAGCTCACCCGTCACTGCCTGCAGCTCACCCGTCACTGCCTGCAGCTCACCCGTCACTGCCTTCAGCTCACCCGTCACTGCCTGCAGCTCACCCGTCACTACCAGCAGCTCACCCATCACTACCTGCAGCTCACCCATCACTACCTGCAGCTCACCCGTCACTGCCTGCAGCTCACCCGTCCCTGCCAGCAGCTCACCCATCACTACCTGAAGCTCACCATTCCTGCCTGCAGCTCACCCGTCTCTGCCTGAAGCTCACCCGTCACTACCTGCAGCTCACCCGTCACTACCTGCAGCTCACCCGTCACTGCCTGCAGCTCACCCGTCACTGCCTTCAGCTCACCCGTCACTACCAGCAGCTCACCCGTCACTACCAGCAGCTCACCATTCCTGCCTGCAGCTTACCCGTCACTGCCTGCAGCTCATCCGTCACTGCCTGCAGCTCATCCGTCACTGCCTGCAGCTCATCTGTCACTGCCTGCAGCTCATCTGTCACTGCCTGCAGCTCATCCGTCACTGCCTGCAGCTAACCCGTAACTGCCTGCAGCTCACCCAGAGTCAACATTCTTCATCGCTTCCTGCAGCTCACCCATCACTGCCTGCAGCTCACCCATCACTGCCTGCAGCTCACCTGTCACTGCCTGCAGCTCACCCGTCACTGCCTGCAGCTCACCCGTCACTGCCTGCAGCTCACCCGTCACTGCCTGCAGCTCACCCGTCACTGCCTGCAGCTCACCTGTCACTGCCTGCAGCTCACCCACAGCCAACATTCCTTCATCGCTTCCTGCTGCTCACCCATCAGTGCCTGCAGCTCACCCATCACTACCGGCAGCTCACCCGTCACTGCCTGCAGCTTACCCATCACTACCTGTAGCTCACCCGTCACTGCCTGCAGCTCACCCGTCACTACCTGCAGCTCACCTGTCAGTACCTGCAGCTCACCCATCAATACCTGCAGCTCACCCATTCCTGCCTGCAGCTCACCCGTCACTGCCTGTAGCTCACCCTTCACTACCTGTAGCTCACCCATCACTGCCTGCAGCTCACCCGTCACTGCCTGCAGCTCACCCGTCACTACCTGCAGCTCACCCGTCACTACCTGCAGCTCACCCGTCACTACCTGCAGCTCACCCGTCACTACCTGCAGCTCACCCGTCACTACCTGCAGCTCACCCGTCACTGCCTGCATCTCACCGATCACTGCCTGAGGCTCACCCGTCACTGCCTGCAGCTCACCCGTCACTACCGGCAGCTCACCCGTCACTGCCTGCAGCTCACCCATCACTACCTGTTGCTCACCCGTCACTGCCTGCAGCTCACCCGTCACTACCTGCAGCTCACCCGTCACTACCTGCAGCTCACCCATCAATACCTTCAGCTCACCCATTCCTGCCTGCAGCTCACCCGTCACTTCCTGTAGCTCACCCTTCACTACCTGTAGCTCACCCGTCACTGCCCACAGCTCACCCGTCACTGCCCACAGCTCACCCGTCACTGCCCACAGCTCACCCGTCACTACCTGCAGCTCACCCGTCACTACCGGCAGCTCACCCGTCACTACCGGCAGCTCACCCGTCACTACCTGCAGCTCACCCGTCACTACCTGCAGCTCACCCGTCACTACCTGAAGCTCACCCATCACTACCTGCAGCTAATCGTCACTGCCTGCAGCTCACCCGTCACTGCCTGCAGCTCACCCATCACTGCCTGCAGCTCACCCGTCACTGCCTTCAGTTCACCCATCACTGACTGCAGCTCACCCAGAGTCAACATTCCTTCATCGCTTCCTGCAGCTCACCCATCACTGCCTGCAGCTCACCTATCACTGCCTGCATCTCACCGATCAGTGCGTGCGGCTCACCCATCATTGCCTGCAGCTCACCCGTCATTGCCTGCAGCTCACTCGTCATTGCCTGCAGCTCACTCGTCATTGCCTGCAGCTCACTCGTCATTGCCTGCAGCTCACCCGTCACTGCCTGCAGCTCACCCGTCACTGCCTCCAGCTCACCCGTCACTGCCTGCAGCTCATCCACTGCCAACATTCCTTCATCCCTTCCTGTTGCTCATCCATCACTGCCTGCTGCTCACCCATTACTGCCTGCAACTCACCCGTCACTGCCTGCAGCTCACCCAGCATTGCCTGCAGCTCACCTGTCACTGCCTGCAGCTCACCTGTCACTGCCTGCAGCTCACCCATCACTGCCTGCAGCTCACCAATCACTGCCTGCAGCTCACACACAGTCAACATTCCTTCATCGCTTCCTGCTGCTCACCCGTCACTGCCAAGCAGCTCACCCGTCACTGCCAAGCAGCTCACCCGTCACTGCCTGCAGCTCACCCATCACTGCCTGCAGCTCACCCAGTCAACAGTCCTTCATCGCTTCCTGCTGCTCACCCATCACTGCCTGTAGTGTACCCGTCACAGCCTGCAGCTCACCCGTCACTGCCTGCAGCTCACCCGTCACTGCCTGCAGCTCGCCCGTCACTGCCTGCAGCTCGCCCGTCACTGCCTGCAGCTCGCCCATCACTGCCTGCAGCTTGCCCATCACTACCTGCAGCTCACCCACAGTCAAGATTCCTTCATTGCTTCCTGCTGATCACCTTCAGTTAGCACCACTCTGCCACTGCCTGCAGCTCGCCCGTCACTGCCTGCAGCTCGCCCGTCACTGCCTACAGCTCCCCCGTCACTGCCTGAAACTCCCCCATCACTGCCTGCAGCTCGCCCATCACTGCCTGCAGCTCGCCCATCACTGCCTGCAGCTCACCCGTCACTGCCTGCAGTTAATCCGCAAACAGCACTCCTGCCCACCGTCTTCCGCTAATACACAGCCAGCACTCCTGTATCATTGCCTGCAGCTCACCAACAATCAAGATTCCTTCATTGGTTCCTGCTGCTCACCCCAGTTAGCACCCCTCTGCCACTGCCTGCAGCTCTCTCATCTCTGCCTGCAGCTCACCCACCACTGCATGCAGCCCACTCATCTCTGCCTGCAGCTCACCCACCACTACCTGCAGCTCACTCATCTCTGCCTGCAGCTCACCCATCACTGCCTGCAGCTCACCCATCACTGCCTGCATTTAATCCGCAAACAGCACTCCTGCCCACCGTCTTCCGCTAATACACAGCCAGCACTCCTGTATCATTGCCTGCAGCTCACCAACAATCAAGATTCCTTCATTGGTTCCTGCTGCTCACCCCCAGTTAGCACCCCTCTGCCACTGCCTGCAGCTCTCTCATCTCTGCCTGCAGCTCACCCACCACTGCATGCAGCACACTCATCTCTGCCTGCAGCTCACCCACCACTACCTGCAGCTCACTCATCTCTGCCTGCAGCTCACGCATCACTGCCTGCAGCTCAACCATCACTGCCTGCAGTTAATCCGCAAACAGCACTCATGCCCACCGTCTTCCGCTAATCCACAGACAGCATTCCTGTAACACTGCCTGCAGCTTATCCAGAGACAGCACTCCTGTATCACTGCCTGCAGCTAACCCATCACTGCCTGCAGCTCACTCATCACTGCCTGCACCTAATCCGCAGACAGCACTCCTGCATCACTGCCTGCAACTAATCCGCAGACAGCACTCCTGCATCCCTGCCTGCAGCTTATCCGCAGAGAGCACTCCTGCCTACTACCTGCAGCTCATCTGCAGACAGCACTCCTGCATCACTGCCTGCAACTAATCCGCAGAGAACACTCCTCCATCACTGCCTGCAACTAATCCACAGAGAGCACTCCTGCCCACTGTCTACAGCTCAGAACAAGGAAATTATGTTTGGGGATTGATGTGGCACAATTATTTCCAGGGAAAATATGTAGCTCATCCACAGACCGCACTCCTGCATTACTGCCTGCAGCTCAACCACAGACAGCACTACTGCATCACTGCCTGCAGCTCATCCACGGACAGCACTCCTGCGTCACTGCCTGCAGCTCAACCACAGACAGCACTACTGCATCACTGCCTGCAGCTCAACCACAGACAGCACTCCTGCATCACTGCCTGCAGCTCAACCACAGACAGCACTACTGCATCACTGCCTGCAGCTCAACCACAGACAGCACTCCTGCATCACTGCCTGCAGCTCAACCACAGACAGCACTACTGCATCACTGCCTGCAGCTCAACCACAGACAGCACTACTGCATCACTGCCTGCAGCTCATCCACAGACAGCACTCCTGCATCACTGCCTGCAGCTCAACCACAGACAGCACTACTGCATCACTGCCTGCAGCTCAACCACAGTCAGCACTACTGCATCACTGCCTGCAGCTCAACCACAGACAGCACTCCTGCATCACTGCCTGCAGCTCATCCACAGACAGCACTCCTGCATCACTTCCTGCAGCTCAACCGCAGACAGCACTGCTGCATCACTGCCTGCAGCTCAACCGCAGACAGCACTACTGCATCACTGCCTGCAGCTCATCCACAGACAGCACTCCTGCATCACTTCCTGCAGCTCAACCGCAGACAGCACTGCTGCATCACTGCCTGCAGCTCAACCGCAGACAGCACTACTGCATCACTGCCTGCAGCTCATCCACAGACAGCACTCCTGCATCACTTCCTGCAGCTCAACCGCAGACAGCACTGCTGCATCACTGCCTGCAGCTCAACCGCAGACCGCACTACTGCATCACTGCCTGCAGCTCAACCACAGACAGCACTACTGCATCACTGCCTGCAGCTCAGCCGCACACAGCACTCCTACATCACTGCCTGCAGCTCATCCACAGACAGCACTCCTGCATCACTGCCTACAGCTCATCCGCAGACAGCACTCCTGCATCACTGCCTGCAGCTCAACCACAGACAGCACTACTGCATCACTGCCTGCAGTTCAACCACAGACAGCACTACTGCATCACTGCCTGCAGCTCATCCACAGACAGCACTCCTGCATCACTGCCTGCAGCTCAACCACAGACAGCACTACTGCATCACTGCCTGCAGCTCAACCACAGACAGCACTACTGCATCACTGCCTGCTGCTCATCCACAGACAGCACTCCTGCATCACTGCCTGCAGCTCAACCGCAGACAGCACTGCTGCATCACTGCCTGCAGCTCAACCGCAGACCGCACTACTGCATCACTGCCTGCAGCTCATCCGCAGACAGCACTCCTGCATCACTGCCTGCAGCTCATCCGCAGACAGCACTTCTGCATCACTGCCTGCAGCTAATCCGCAGACAGCACTCCTGCATCACTGCCTGCAGCTCATCCGCAGACAGCACTCCTGCATCACTGCCTGCAGCTCATCCGCAGACAGCACTCCTGCATCACTGCCTGCAGCTCATCCGCAGACAGCACTCCTGCATCACTGCCTGCAGCTAATCCGCAGACAGCACTTCTGCATCACTGCCTGCAGCTCATCCGCAGACAGCACTCTTGCATCACTGCCTGCAGCTCAACCACAGACAGCACTCCTGCATCACTGCCTGCAGCTCATCCGCAGACAGCACTCCTGTATCACTGCCTGCAGCTCATCCGCAGACAGCACTCCTGCATCACTGCTTGCAGCTAATCCGCAGACAGCACTTCTGCATCACTGCCTGCAGCTCATCCGCAGACAGCACTCCTGCATCACTGCCTGCAGCTAAACCACAGACAGCACTCCTGCATCACTGCCTGCAGCTCATCCGCAGACAGCACTTCTGCATCACTGCCTGCAGCTCATCCGCAGACAGCACTCCTGCATCACTGCCTGCAGCTCATCCGCAGACAGCACTCCTGCATCACTGCCTGCAGCTCAACCACAGACAGCACTACTGCATCACTGCCTGCAGCTCATCCGCAGACAGCACTTCTGCATCACTGCCTGCAGCTAAACCACAGACAGCACTCCTGCATCACTGCTTGCAGCTCATCCGCAGACAGCACTCCTGCATCACTGCCTGCAGCTCAACCGCAGAGAGCACTCCTGCATCAGTGCCTGCAGCGCATCCACGGACAGCACTCCTGCGTCACTGCCTGCAGCTAACCCATCACTGCCTGCAGCTCACTCATCACTGCCTGCAGCTAACCCGCAGACAGCACTCCTGCATCACTGCCTGCAACTAATCCGCAGAGAGCACTCCTGCATCACTGCCTGCAGCTCAACCACAGACAGCACTCCTGCATCACTGCCTGCAGCTCATCCGCAGGCAGCGCTCCTGCATCAATGCCTGCAGCTCATCCGCAGACAGCACTCCTGCATCACTGCCTGCAGCTCAACCGCAGAGAGCACTCCTGCATCAGTGCCTGCAGCTCATCCACGGACAGCACTCCTGCGTCACTGCCTGCAGCTAACCCATCACTGCCTGCAGCTCACTCATCACTGCCTGCAGCTAACCCGCAGACAGCACTCCTGCATCACTGCCTGCAACTAATCCGCAGAGAGCACTCCTGCATCACTGCCTGCAGCTCAACCACAGACAGCACTCCTGCATCGCTGCCTGCAGCTCATCCGCAGACAGCGCTCCTGCATCAATGCCTGCAGCTCATCCGCAGAGAGCACTCCTGCATCACTGCCTGCAGCTCATCCGCAGACAGCGCTCCTGCATCAATGCCTGCAGCTCATCCGCAGACTGCACTCCTGCATCACTGCCTGCAGCTCAACCACAGACAGCACTCCTGCATCGCTGCCTGCAGCTCATCCGCAGACAGCGCTCCTGCATCAATGCCTGCAGCTCATCCGCAGAGAGCACTCCTGCATCGCTGCCTGCAGCTCATCCGCAGACAGCGCTCCTGCATCAATGCCTGCAGCTCATCCGCAGACTGCACTCCTGCATCACTGCCTGTAGCTCATCAACACTCCTGCATCCTCAGTCACCCACTATCAACATTCCTGAACATCTGCCTGCTTCTTCAGGCGCATCATAGTTCCGCTACCTGACGCTCACCCACAATCCACATTCCTACACCACTGCCTGCAGCTCACCCTAAGACAACACTACTCTACCCCTTTCTCCAGGTCACACCTTGTAAGGACCCTTACACAGCAGCAGTAGCTCATCTGGAACCAACGTTCCCAACTACTGGTGCCGTTCACCCGCGGTACGCCCCACTCACGACTGCCTGTAGCCCACCTACAGCCAAACTTCTACGCCGCTGCCTGCAGCTCCCAGTCACACTCACACTGCTGCCTGTGCCCCACACTCTGAGCTGACGTCACATTCCTATTTCTTACACCGCTGCCTGCAGCTCACAGTCACACTCACAGACTGCTGCCTGTGCCCCACACTCTGAGCTGACGTCACATTCCTATTTCTTACAGCTCTGCCTGCTGCTCACAGTCACACTCGCAGACTGCTGCCTGTGCCCCACACTCTGAGCTGACGTCACATTCCTATTCCTTACAGCTCTGCCTGCTGCTCACAGTCACACTCGCAGACTGCTGTTTGTGCCCCACACTCTGAGCTGACGTCACATTCCTATTTCTTACAGCTCTGCCTGCTGCTCACAGTCACACTCGCAGACTGCTGCCTGTGCCCCACACTCTGAGCTGACGTCACATTCCTATTCCTTACAGCTCTGCCTGCTGCTCACAGTCACACTCGCAGACTGCTGCCTGTGCCCCACACTCTGAGCTGACGTCACATTCCTATTTCTTGCACAGCTGCCTGCAGTTCACTCACATCAACGCTTCTTCGTCACTTCCTGCTTTTTGCACACGCTTACAATTCTGCCTGCAGCTGGCCTTCTGTCAGTACTCCAGCCCCAGTACCTGCCGCTCCTGTGCAGCCAGCGCCCAGTACCATTCCCAGAAGACGAGTATAAATAGATGAAACGCTGCCTCTGTTTATCTTTCCCGCTGACCAAAGTTTACAGTTACAGTGGGCCCAGCAGCCTAAGGTAAACTGCCCAGGCCAGTCCTAAGCCCCACTTTAAGAGTAAAGCACAGTCTCTTTCTTAATTTGACAACTAAGCATGCACCCTCTTACCCCTGCACTCTCATGCAGTTGGTGGCATTCTGTCCCATGTCTCTCTCCATACTTCTCCTTCCTTGTTCGACCTCAACCATTTCTCTGTGCACCCCTTATCTATCCCACCAGTATCTACCTCACCTCTCTCTCACTATACCTCTCTCTCACTATACCTCTTTCTCTCTCTCTCTCTCTCTCTCTCTCTTTGTCTCTCTCTCTCTCGCCCTCTCTCTTTGTCTCTCTCTCTCGCCCTCCCTCTTTGTCTCTCTCTCTTGCCCTCCCTATTTGTCTCTCTCCCTCTCTCTCTCTTTGTCTCTCTCTCTTTGTCTCTCTCTCTCGCCCTCCCTATTTGTCACTCTCTCTCTCTCTCTTTGTCTCTCTCTCTCTCGCCCTCCCTCTCTCTCTCTCTCTCTCTCTCTTTGTCTCTCTCTCTTTGTCTCTCTCTCTCTCGCCCTCCCTATTTGTGTCTCTCTCTCTCTCTCTCTCTCTCTCTCTCTCTCTTTGTCTCTCTCTCTCTCGCCCTCTCTCTCTCTCTCTCTCTCTCTCTCTCTCTCTCTCTCTCTCTCTTTGTCTCTCTCTCTTTGTCTCTCTCTCTCGCCCTCCCTCTTTGTCTCTCTCTCTCGCCCTCCCTCTTTGTCTCTCTCTCTCGCCCTCCCTCTTTGTCTCTCTCTCTCTCTCTCTCTCTCTCTCTCTCTTTGTCTCTCTCTCTTTGTCTCTCTCTCTCTCGCCCTTCCTATTTGTCACTCTCTCTCTCTCTCTCTCTCTCTCTCTCTCTCTCTCTCTTTGTCTCTCTCTCTCTCGCCCTCCGTCTCTCTCTCTCTCTCTCTCTTCGTCTCTCTCTCGCCCTCCCTATTTGTCTCTCTCTCTCGCCCTCCCTATTTGTCTCTCTCTCTCTCTCTCTCTCTCTCTCTCTCTCTCTCTCTTTGTCTCTCTCTCTCTCGCCCTCCCTCTCTCTGTCTCTCTCTCTTTGTCTCTCTCTCTTTGTCTCTCTCTCTCGCCCTCCCTATTTGTCTCTCTCTCTCGCCCTCCCTCTTTGTCTCTCTCCCTCCCTCTTTGTCTCTCTCCCTCCCTCTTTGTCTCTCTCTCTCGCCCTCCCTCTTTGTCTATCTCCCTCCCTCTTTGTCTCTCTCTCTCTCCCTCCCTCTTTGTCGCTCTCCCTCCCTCATTGTCTCACTCTCTCTCCCTCCCTCTTTGTCTCTCTCTCTCGCCCTCCCTCATTGCACTGTTTCCATCGTACCTCGTTGTAGCTCTCCTATATATGTTTTATGTCACTCAACCTAATCTCTCGGTGCCTCGTCTCTATCTACTCCCCTGTCTTCTTTTTTACCTCACTTCACTCAGCCTCACTCCTCGCTGTACCTCACATCCTCATTTTTTGACCCTCTCCTCTCTCTCGGTAACCCCTCAGTTTACCGCCCCATTCATTCATCCTCCACGTCACTCCGCCTCACTATCTTTTCTCACTCCCTTACACCTTTGTTCCTTCTTCCTCGCCTCTCTCGCTAGCTTCCTCCTTTCTAGCTACCTCTTTCTACTCTACCTCTTGAGGCGCATCTTAACACAGTCGCTGTTTTCTGACCTATGTAATGACTGAAAAAGAGGTTTAAGAAGCGGTGTGTTTTGGTGTCCCTTCTCATTGCTCTTTATAGTCTTCTCTCACTACTTCACCTATCTTTACCTCTCTCTTCCCCAACCTCTTTCTAAGTCACCTCTCTACCCGCTTTGCCTCTTCCCCTCTAAATCTATCTCACCTTTTTGATTGCATCCACATTTCATTCTCTAGCTATTGCTACCACTGCCTAAAACCTTACCTATCACCCTCTTTCTCTAGCCAACACTTCAACTTTCTGAACCTTTCATTTTGACTACCTCAGCTTTCTCCCTGTTTCATTTCTCCCCATCTAACCTTCCTCTCTAACTTCCCTCTCCCTTGTTAGACAGCTCTCTTTCCCTCTCGCATGCACCACTTCTGTACCTCAGATGAGGCAGAGGCCACAGTCTAGCCAGAAAAGAATACACATCCAAAGAGAGGAGGAACAAAGCATGGGAAGAAAACAAACCAGAAAATGACCACCTTTCACCCGATGGGATAGTGTCAATACTCTGAGCCTTGCTTTGATTTTCATGGTGATGGCAAGAATGCCCTTTGCAAAGGGGCGTTTATGTGACATTATGAATATCTGGCAATTAACTGCCACTGCATAGGTGACATTTTAAAAGTAAAACACGAGAACGGGTTGGGCTCTATTGAATAGGGAAAGTTTATGCCCACAACATTGAAAACACATGCAGAAGATATCTTCCCAGTAGTATTGTTTTCCCTATAAGAGCAACATAAAACTTAGTTATTTCAGATGCAATTGATGTTACAATTATCATATAATATATATATATATATATATATATATATATATATATATATATATATATATATATATATATAATAACTGTACATTTGAAATTGCGCATTCATTACAGCGTGACAAAAGTAAAAAACAATATTCTAATTAGTCTTTAATGAGAGTATGAACAGGAGGTGAAAATTAAGACTTATCACCAAAGTATTGGAGGAAGTGCTCATAAATAAGGAGATAAAAGTATCTTATGTGTTTGAGGCATATGAGCTGCAGATCTTACACTGTGCATTAGATCGCCACCTGGTGTTGGGCTCGGATGATTGCATGTTATTGTCTTCTTGGAAGAAGTCTTTGTAGTCACGAGATCGGTGACTCCTCCCTTGGACGATAGTGCGCATGGGCATCGGCTCCATCCTTAGATTGTTTTTTTCCGCCACTGGGTTCGGATTAACTTTTTCCGCTGCGGTTCGAAGCGTAAAAACGTATTTAAACTTCACCAAATTACTTTCGATATTGAAAAACATCGTCTCGACTCCATCAGCCCGATTAGTCGACGCGGGCCATTGGGCCTATCCACGCCGTGAGGCCTACACCTCATGGAAAGGACGCCATTTAAAAAATGCCCCAACTGTGGAGCAAAGTTCTCATAGTGACCATCACAAGGTGTGTAACCTGTGCTTATCGCCAGAACACGACAAATCCAGCTGCACAGCCTGTGCTTCCTTTCGATCCAAGAAAACCATTCGAGATCGGAGTGCCCGTCGACACGACATGCAGAGATCGGTCCCGGAACCGGTGGATATCTTCAACGAAGAAGTTCCGCTCGTTCCCGAAGAAGATTCTGACGATCTTTAAATCGTATCAGAGGCAGATGACTCAGATGACTCCATACCATCGGGTCAGCGTGTGAGTACTACTGCCCCGGCCCCATATCCACCACCTAAATCGAAGGCAAAGGTCAACACTCCGCCTACGGGGCCCAGTCGAGACCGAAAACACACTTCGAAAGCCCCGCCATCGAGCCCAGCTCCGAAGAAAATACTCAAGCCTTCCGGTAGCTCCTTACCGAGCAAGCCGCACGTGCCGATCAAACCAGCTCCCTCGGCATCGAAACCGAAAGAAGTCTCGGCTCCGAAACCGTCGACTTCTAAAGACAAATCTATGAAGCCAGCGTCTGACGCCTCAAGGCCGACGAGACCAGCTTCCACTCCGAAGCCAATATCTTCGGTACCGAAACATACAAGGTCTGATTCCGATGCGCTCAAGCCCTCGAAACTGCCTTCGACTCCGAAAACAACACCTTCGGTGCCGAAATCTACGCCAAAGGACACAGTTACAACTCCTAAGGCTAAAGACAAGCAGCAACCACGCCCAGAACTGACAAAATTGGCACGGGCAAAGGTTCTGCAAGGAGAAGAACTTCTCCAGCCTGATCCTCTACAAAAGAAGATCTACATTGAACCAAAGACAGGTCTTGTATCCACTACACCACACAGGAAGAGGAAATCAGACACAGCACCTACACCTGCAGTGCCTGTCAAGAAGAAGGACTCTGCCACATCTCCTATGCACCTTTCTTCTCCTATACTTCCTTCTCCTTCATCTCCTGTTCCTTCTAACAATTCATCTCAGAATTCTCCTGAACACTCTCCTCCTCCTTCTTCACCACATACACCTCAAAATGATGACGAGTAGAGTATAGGGGGAGGGGTAGACCCAGATGAGCCTTTTCCCTACCCTGTTGATGATCCAGATTGGGAGTACCCAAACCCACAAGATGTGCCAGATATTCCTGACCCACAGTCATATCCATCAAAACCTTCTCTCCCAGAGGACAATATTGGTTTTGGGCACTTACTGAAAAGGGCTGCCATTTATCATGGGATCACCATGCATTCAGATGAGGCAGAGGAAGATTTTTTATTAGATACGTTTGAACAATCACAGAGGTCTGTTCAAATTCTTCCTATGATCAAACATGCTCCAGAGGTATTTAAAGATCTGTACCTGCTAAGATCCTAAACCCTAGAATTGAGAAAAAGTACAGGCCTTCTCCTGGTGATCCAGCCTACATTAAAGGACAGCTACCCTTAGATTCACTAGTTGTCTCAAATGCTAGGAAAAGAGCAAACTCACAGACGTCAGGTGAAGCCCCAGCCCCTGATAAAGAATCTAAGGTGATAGATGCTTCAGGCAAAAGAATAGCTGCGCAAGCTACCAATACATGATGTATAGCTAACACGCAAGCCCTCCTTGCAATATATGACAGGGCTCATTATGATCAGTTAGAAAAATGAATGCAACATCTACCTGGCCAATATAAGGCGCAGGCAGATGACCTTATACAAGAAGGCAAGTTAATTTAAAATGCCTCAATCAAGTGTGCCCTTGATGTTGCAGACACTGCATCTAGAGCTGTAAACACTAGTGTCCTACTTACACGTCATTTGTGGCTACGCATTTCAGGATTTAAGCAGGGAGTGCAAACTCCCGTCTTAAATCAGCCATTCAACCAACATCAATTGTTTGGACCAGAGGTAGACACAGCACTTGAGAAAATGAAAAAGATACAGATACAGCCAAATCCATGGGAGCTTTGCAATCCACACAGGCAAGAGGCTCCTTTTGTGGCTCCTTCTATAGAGCAGGCTCCAAACAAACTGGAGCAGACAATACAGCTTCCTTCAAATCCAATACACAGGCATCCTCCTCGAACTTACAGCTGCCCCTCCACACATACCACCCAGGCAGCGTCCAATGCCTGCAGAACATCTTACGCTGCTCAAACAAGAAGTCATATCACTTCTTCCACAGATAGTACTTACAGCAGACGCATCTCTCACAGGATGGGGAGCCCATCTCCTACATCATACAACTCAAGGACAATGGACCAATCAACAAACATCGTTCCATATCAATCACCTAGAGTTGCAAGCAAATATTCTTAGCACTCAAAACATTCCAGGTACAAGTACAAAACAAAGCTGTCTTAATCCGAACGGACAACATGACAGCTATGTACTATATACAAAAACAGGGAGGGACGCACTCTCTACAGATGGCCTAGCTTGCACAGAACATTTGGAGATGGGCCATTCCACAAAACATATATCTGTTAGCAAAACACCTTTGAGGAGTTCACAATCAGATAGCAGATCTGCTAAGTCGGCAGACACAACAGGTTCACGAATGGGAAATACATCCGCAAGTTCTGCAACCATTCTTTCACAAGTGGGGTCATCCAGACATAGATCTGTTTGGCCCACACGAAAACGCAAAATGCCCAACCTTCGCCGCCAGATTTCCACACCCGCTGTCCAAGGGCAATGCGATATGGATGAACTGGTCAGGCAGATTTGCCTACGCTTTTCCGCCACTACCACTAATACCACTAATAGTGCACAAGCTACGCCAACAGTCGCTCAAACTGATTTTAGGAGCTCCCATATGGGCACGCCAACCGTGGTATACAACTCTGCTAGAACTATCCCTAGTTCCACATCAAAAACTACGCCTGACACCAACCCTGCTAACGCAGAACCATGGAGAAATCAGACATCCAGACCCAAGTCAACTGAATCTGGCGATCTGGCTCCTAAGGTCTTAGAGTTTGGTTATCTTAACCTACCACCAGACTGTATGAATATCATTAAAAAAGCCAGGAGACCTACTACTAGAGATTACTATGCTGCTAAATGGAAAGGATTTGCCATTTACTGCAACAATAACCAAATTGATCCCCTAGGTGTTTCCATCCAAAAATATAATTTGTTACCTTCTACATTTACAAAGATGTAATTTGGCATATTCATCGATACGCCTACTTCTGGCAGCAATTGCAGCATATTTACAAAATAGACAACATTTGTCTCTATTTAGAGTGCCTGCTATGAAAGCGTTTATGGAAGGATTAAAAAGAATCAATTCAATTCATTATGTCTTTATTTCGAAGTAAAATTCATAAAAGACAACATACAATACTTAAAAACATATAAAAACTACTGTAAACATGTCCCCAGATAACTGAAGAAAAAAATTACAAGCATACGACATGTAGTTCATATCATGGCAGTTAATTTAAAAAAGTGTTCAATTTCTTGGTACGGATCAGCCACACCCAACCCAGAAATTTAGCCACACAAATCACAGAAATCTCAGATCTGATATTACGAAATTTCTGTAGGGCTTCAAGGTATCCCCCACAATCCAAAATTCTACATAAAGGTTTCAGCCATTTGAGTCGAGGGGCTCGGTATGCTGGACAAGCAAAAAACATATGGCCAATGCTTTCTACCCGGTCGGGACACCAGAAACATTTATTGCTTACATTCTTCGCCCACTTTGTAGTGAAAGAGTTAATGGGTAAAAAGAATCATTCCTCCCAGGTTACCAACCTCTCCAGTATGGAACCTAAACATTGTTCTTACAAAGCTCATAGGACCACCTTTTGAACCTCTACAGAAATGTGAACTGCAAATCCTCACATGGAAAATAGCTTTCATAATAGCTATTACCGCTCTTAGGAGAGTAAGTGAGATTCAACCTTTCACTGTACAAGAACCATTTTTACAATTACACCGTAATAAAGTGGTTCTCAGAACAAATCCCAAATTCCTTCCAAAAGTCATCACTCCGTTTCATTTAAACCAATCTGTAGAGTTACCAGTGTTTTTCCAAAACCAAGACTCTGTAGCAGAAAGAGCTCTACACACACTAGACATTAAAAGAGCTCTCCTCTATTATATAGATAGGACCAAATCCTTTTGCAAAACAAAGCAATTGTTTGTAGCTTTCTCTCCACCACATAAAGGCAACCCCATCTCTAAAGCTGGACTTGCAAGGTGGATTGTAAATTGTATACAGATATGCTATCAAAAAGCAAAACGTACATTAACAGTTCCTCCTAGGGCGCACTCCACACACAAACTAGGAGCCTCCATGGCTTTCTTAGGGAACATTCCCTTAGAAGACATTTGCAAGGCAGCAACATGGTCTACAACACACACCTTCACTAAACACTATTGTGTTGATGTGCAAGCTAAGCAGCAAGCTGCAGTAGGCCAAGCTGTCCTCAAAACCCTCTTTCAAACTACTGCAACAGATACAGGTGACCACCGCTAAGGCGAGACACTGCTGTACAATCTATGCACAGTGTAAGATCTGCAGTTCATATGCCTCGAACGGAAAATGTTACTTACCAGTATGCATCTGTTCTTGGCATGTAGAGCTGTAGATTCTTACACACCCTCCGCCTCCCCGGGACGTGTGTATCTGTTCACCTATCTCGTGACTACAAAGACTTCTTCCAAGACGACAACAACATGCAATCATCCGAGCCCAACACCAGGTGGCGATCTAAAGCACAGTGTAAGAATCTGCAGTCTACATGCCAAGAACAGATGCATGCTGGTAAGTAGCATTTTCCTTTTTGTCAGGGTCGTATGCCAGAATTTCAGGATGTTCACATTAGCTAAATGTCTCTTTCATATGCAGTGGTTGGGGTTATCATGAACATTGTACATAGATCAAGCGTCAGTGGACCCCGTCAATTCTTCTGCCTTACACTAAAGTTCTGCAAAAACCAATACTTGAATAACGTTCACTACAGCGCAACCATAACACATATCCCAATGCTATTCTCTACAGCTCCAGGTCAACTGGGAAAGCACCACTGGGTTATGTATTCACGTTCTCACCCCCACTGTCTGTGTTGTCTTGTTCCTCGGCAGGTGGATGCGACGACCTCGCTGTGGCATTCCGGATCAGTTTGGCGCCCAGGCAAAAGCGAACCTTCGGCGGAGACGGCGATATGCCTTGCGGGGGCTGAAGTGGACACACAGCCCACTCACCTTCAGGTACGCAGTGCCTACTGTCTCCCTGTCTTCACTGTGAGTTTCCTCAGGCCTTGGTGGGTACATGAGGAAGTCGCAATGTAGGCCTGAAGGTGAATCACAGGTTGGTTTACAATAGTTAAAGTAATTGTAAATCTCTAGAGTAGTTGGTAAACAAATGCAGAGTTGTAGAGTAGAAATCCAAGGCACAGGCTGGCACAAATATAGCTGAAGCAATGTGCACCGTATTCTTAAAATCTAAGGAGTGCTCCAGTGTTTTCTAGTTTGATCCCGATTGCTTCTGAACGCACGGTTGTCTTTCTACTAAAATCACCCCGGAGATCATCAGACCAAAGAGTTGTAGGTGGCTTGATTATAATCTTGGTAACTGAATCACTTCGCCAAAATCACTTCCCCCAAATAATCCTCGGTAGGCTCGATGCAGCCCTAAATGATATGGTAAATGGCTTTCTCGTCAGGGTTGCAAGGAAACTATTAGAAAATAGCAATCACAAAATATTTAGTAAGCATTCATCTCACTGCCCTACCAAATGGCTTGCTTTGTGTTAATGGCACTGATATAAGTCATGGTTGACACCGAGCTGTTGCTGGGGGATTAGTGTCATGCTGAGGAGATAGGGTCCACACATTTATCCTTGACACGCGGGGCATTGATCTGGCACCCCTGGTGGAAATGTTTGAAGGATAGCAAGCTTAGTATGAGACACGGGTAAGAATCAGTAGCAGTGCACGTTGTATCTACACTACATTTCCTGGGTCCCTAAAACAAAGAACTTTGGCTGGTGTCAGAGGGCCTCCCAGCCCTCCCCCATTGCATGATTGCATCAACTGGCTGCTTCCTCACCCAGTCACAGGTATTCAAAGATTACCTTCCAGTGGTCTGTTGCAGTTTCTCAGGTGCTAAGTGTCTGTGGGTGAGGAAGATGTAAAATGTTGTACTGGCTATCAGACAGTAGCTTAGACAAGTCCGCTACTGAGTGTAGTGTTTGTAACAAGTGGATCTGGCCATATAAAAAAGTCCTTTGGTAGGGTGGTGCACGTTAAGGAGGCCTACATCGTCTACATCTGGCTTCTTTTGTGATGACCCATATGTGAGCCTTACCACAGATCCTCCGAGATCGTTACAGACCATAGGTGAGGCGTCTCTCTGTTAGGAGTCCACTATGTGACGCATACTCCATAGCTCTACCCTTCCGGACTCAGCAGCAGACCCTGTTATGCACTGCTGACCTTATTTGGATAGGACATGTCTGCACGGTATGGTAAAACTGTGCCTCCCTGACCATTCAAAGTTCCACGAGCCCACTGGAGGTGTCTGCCCTTCGTTTGAGTTCAGAGATTTCAACATAGTCTTGCTGTGTTGAAAGGAGGTACACTAATAGTGTACCTCTAACTCAGGTGTGGATGGCCATATACTAGTGCATAAAGTGACTGGCAATGGTGGCTGTGGAATTATCGGCAGGAAAACAGGCTATTTTCTACCTGCATCGCTGTGAGGAGACTTCTGGTTGCTCCCGGTAAAGGTCTGTTCAGTATCCCCTAGAGGATGCCCCTTGAATGTTCTCTATAGACATTAGACTGCCTGCCTTTCTTGCCTCCCACCTGCCTGTAAGCTCGAGCAATAGAATTACTTAAAGGACAAAGTGCATTGGTACAAACTGGCTCTAATGGCCCACTTAATTGGGCAACATGTACAGACACAGTACCTCACACTGCTATGTCTGACCAGCTTTTCTGACATTGCTCGATTACATTACCGACTCGTCGAAACTCGCGCTTTTGTGCAGAACTGATGCCCTTGTTCACAGGATCAGGATTTACATTTGGAAACTAACCCCCTGGCAAGAAAGTCTTCCTATCTAGGCAGGCTTTTCCCACAGGAGTAAATGAAGATTAGGAGCAGGATCAGGAGAGAAATGGCTGTGTATAGATGGTGGTCATAGAAAAATTTGGAACACCCACAAAGCTGACCCTTCATAGGTATTCACAATTTTCTTCATTCACTTCCCCTATTACCAATGGCTAGATGAGTGATTTTCAGGGTGTGGCGGGACTTTGAAAAACACCCGGTATAATGGTGGTCTAGGGGAACGGGTTGTTCCTCCATTGGGAAAAATGTTTGCTGTGGAGAAAAACTAGATTAAAAAAGAAGGTGCAAAAGACAGCACTGCCCTAAACCTAAATCAGAAGATTGGTACCAACGGACAGCCTGCCTGGCTAAGAGTGAGGCATACCCTTGGTAACGTATGGGAGTCCTATAGATCTGCACGTCCTTTGTGAATAAAGGTGACTAGTTGAGCACCCTGCAAGGCTGGTCATAAGCCTGTGTTTATTTTGGACCCCAGATGTCTGTTGTAAGGCTTTGAGTTTATTGTAGCATTTCCACTAACAAGCTCTCAAAGATCTTAGTGGTCGAGTAAGCAGCGACTCTGTTTGCAGTGTCTTGTTGGTAGGGTGTGTGTTTTTATAGCGCAGTTAATGTGAGTTGTATTTTGGTGTCGTGCGTGCGGTTCCGAGATGACCCCATAGAATGTTGTGTCGAACTTACAGCTCTGCCTAAATCTGCTTGATGCAAAAATGTGTGGGAGAGCTAGCCACGTTTGCATACACGTATCTCAATCATCTTACCACAATTTGCATCACTTTCTTATGTCAAATGTGGACTAAGCCGTCCCAGGGGTTGTCATTGGTAAGTACATGTGCGTTTGTAGTACTTCAAGCACCTAGTGGAATTGACAGAGAAGATGCAACAAGCGGCCTCGCTTCCTGTCAGTATTATGGAGAGGTGTTTGCCTGGTGAATGGTGTAGCCTGCTGCACCTCTATGATTTGAAGCTGAAATCTGCACAACACTTTTTGCAGGAGTTGTTGCATGCATCTTTCAGCCTCACAGAAACGGGTGTCTGCAGGAGCACAGCTGCAGTATAGAACACATGATTCCATCAAAACACAGGAGCGCATTTGATTGTGCTAGTTTGTGGATTTCTAAATACCCGGAACTCGAGGAGGAAAAGAAGCCAATGCTCTGGAAAGCAGTTGGCGTCATGTTATAAATCCGTTGCAAAGTGAACTGCAAAACCATGCTAGTGGCCGCCTGCAAGCTAGGCAAAAGTTACAAATGTAACAAAACACATGAGGGTAGAAGATTCCACTGCAATGCTGCTGGCGCCTAACAATCTCTTTCCGGGACCCTAAACACATGGCAGTTCTGTGCTCTCTTCCAACACGCCAAAAACAATGAGTTACAATGTCTTGATGCTTAACTCATAGTGTACAAAAAGGGGGTGGTGATGAACAGAGTGTCTGAGTTAAACAGACCACTCTTACCCAGTCCAAAGATCAGGGCTTGATCCATCACCGTTATTTATCTCACTGCCCCATCCCAGCTCAGAACCTGGCTATATGCAAATCAGTCTGTCCCTGGCCCAGTGCATCATGGGAACAGGGCAGACTAAACTACCAAGCCAATTCTTCACCAGAAAGGAGACAAGCTACCGGGGACCGGTTTCTGGCATTTCAGCCTTCTTCGGCCCGGCTTGCTTGAATCCTGATGGAGCAGTGAGAAAGGGACTCATGTCTGAGTATACCCTGCCACACCTATAGTGGCCAAAAACGATTTACAAAAAGGGGGTGGTGATGAACAGAGTGTCTGAGTTAAACAGACCACTCTTACCCAGTCCAAAGATCAGGGCTTGATCCATCACCGTTATTTATCTCACTGCCCCATCCCAGCTCAGAACCTGGCTATATGCAAATCAGTCTGTCCCTGGCCCAGTGCATCATGGGAACAGGGCAGACTAAACTACCAAGCCAATTCTTCACCAGAAAGGAGACAAGCTACCGGGGACCGGTTTCTGGCATTTCAGCCTTCTTCGGCCCGGCTTGCTTGAATCCTGATGGAGCAGTGAGAAAGGGACTCATGTCTGAGTATACCCTGCCACACCTATAGTGGCCAAAAACGATTTACAAAAAGGGGGTGGTGATGAACAGAGTGTCTGAGTTAAACAGACCACTCTTACCCAGTCCAAAGATCAGGGCTTGATCCATCACCGTTATTTATCTCACTGCCCCATCCCAGCTCAGAACCTGGCTATATGCAAATCAGTCTGTCCCTGGCCCAGTGCATCATGGGAACAGGGCAGACTAAACTACCAAGCCAATTCTTCACCAGAAAGGAGACAAGCTACCGGGGACCGGTTTCTGGCATTTCAGCCTTCTTCGGCCCGGCTTGCTTGAATCCTGATGGAGCAGTGTTGTAAATATTTTTGTCCACCCTAAGCGTGGAAGGGTATACTCAGATGTGAGTCCCTTGCTCATTGCACCATCAGGATTCAAGCAAGCCGGGCCGAAGACGGCTGAAATGCCAGAAACCGGTCCCCGGTAGCTTGTTTCCTTCCCAGTGTAAGAATTGGCTTTTGTAGTTTGGTTTGCCCTGTTCCCATCATGCACTGGGACAGGAACAGACTAATTTGCATACAGCCAGGTTCTGAAACTGGGATGGTGCAGTGAGCTAAAAAACGGTGTTGGATCTAGCCCTGATCTCTTGACTGGGTGAGAGTATTCTGTTTAATTCAGAGACTCTGTCCCTCACCACCCCTTGTTGTAAATATTTTTGTCCACCCTAAGCGTGGAAGGGTATACTCAGATGTGAGTCCCTTGCTCATTGCACCATCAGGATTCAAGCAAGCCGGGCCGAAGACGGCTGAAATGCCAGAAACCGGTCCCCGGTAGCTTGTTTCCTTCCCAGTGTAAGAATTGGCTTTTGTAGTTTGGTTTGCCCTGTTCCCATCATGCACTGGGACAGGAACAGACTAATTTGCATACAGCCAGGTTCTGAAACTGGGATGGTGCAGTGAGCTAAAAAACGGTGTTGGATCTAGCCCTGATCTCTTGACTGGGTGAGAGTATTCTGTTTAATTCAGAGACTCTGTCCCTCACCACCCCTTGTTGTAAATATTTTTGTCCACCCTAAGCGTGGAAGGGTATACTCAGATGTGAGTCCCTTGCTCATTGCACCATCAGGATTCAAGCAAGCCGGGCCGAAGACGGCTGAAATGCCAGAAACCGGTCCCCGGTAGCTTGTTTCCTTCCCAGTGTAAGAATTGGCTTTTGTAGTTTGGTTTGCCCTGTTCCCATCATGCACTGGGACAGGAACAGACTAATTTGCATACAGCCAGGTTCTGAAACTGGGATGGTGCAGTGAGCTAAAAAACGGTGTTGGATCTAGCCCTGATCTCTTGACTGGGTGAGAGTATTCTGTTTAATTCAGAGACTCTGTCCCTCACCACCCCTTGTTGTAAATATAACTCATAGTGTAGGCGGTTGTAAGCTCTCGCTCTCTGAAATAATGAACAACCGTTTGCCAGGTGTTGTTGCTTGACCTACGTCCTCCCAGGCAACAACAGACATGGAGTCTATAGTTCTCAATTTACTAACTCCAAGCCAGGTTTCTATAATGACGTGGTTAGAAAATGTAACTACATAACCATATAGGGTCTTTGAGATACAAAGTTTTCTGGTGCACAGTTACATGTGCTAGTCATAAAAATTGTACAAATAGCTCGGTATATTACTTGAAATTGAACCATAAAATTGAACATTTCACAAGTGGTTATGGAACACATGGAGGCTCAACTATATCAAGAGCCATTTCAAACTTCAGCGTCTAACTCTAAAGAAAAAGCAGTTCACGAGGTCCTCGAAAAAATGTTTTTAAGTTGCAAAGTCTTCCATTCATTCTTGAAAGTCCTGAATGAGATAATCCTTCGGCAATATTTTGAATGTGGTCTTCAAGGAGGAGTTTGTCCCCCAGGCGTAAATCCAAGGCTTTTACATTCTTAGCATTAGCAGAGGGTTCCAGCACTTTTAAGTACTCAAAGGGGTTTGAGGAGAAAAGAAGAAATTCACTTCTTTAAGGTCAAGCTTCAGAGGGAGGAGTGCCATAATTTGTCACCATTAATGAGTGGGCCTTGGTGTCTATAAAACTTGTTAGCCCAGCTGAAAGTTGGTCAGTCTCAAAATGTGATGGCATCGTTTTTTCAGTGCCACTACCTTCACCAAAGGATAGGACCCTCAGCGTACACCTGCCTCATACCATCCTTGTATTTTCATTCCTTGTGCTTGCAGCATTCAAAACTACACAGAGAAACTGGGCCGGTACAACTCATTCGAGGGGGTTCGGCGGGCCTTCAAGGTGTGGGAAGCGGCAACCTCCCTGGTCTTCAAGGAGATTTCTTATGAGGACATCCGTCGGGGGCGTCAGAAGGTGGCGGACATCATGGTTCTCTTTGCCTCAGGTTTCCATGGAGACAGCACCCCGTTTGATGGCATGGGAGGCTTCCTAGCCCATGCCTACTTCCCTGGCCCTGGCGTGGGGGGTGACACACACTTTGACTCTGATGAGCCCTGGACAATGGATGACCGAGACCAGTCGGGTAAGAGGGCTCCTGATTTCTAAACAAAATTTTGTATCATCTCAGAGCACCAGCAGTAACTAAAATGTATGTATCCTTTTTTAAAGCGTTTGTGTCCGAAAAAATGAAACCCTTAAAATGTGTAGGTGAGAAAGCCCTACCATCGTGCAAGCCTAACTTGCTGCTGCAAGTTGCAGTCAGATATTCCTCTCCCACTTCTTTTTCCAGAGCAAGAGATAGACGCTCATTCTAAGAGATGCAGTAACAAAATGCAGTGATACCACTCGGGGAACTACCAATACCATGTTGTTAGATATTCTTGCATGTGATAATACCACACCATTTAATCCTGCCTGCTATAGTGGCCAGTTAAGCAATAATACTATAGCTCTCCCCTGTTCTCTGCTGCAAAACTCTGACTTTTGCATTTTTCCCTCACTGAAATCCTCCCAGGTTTTATCCGGAGAAATCTCTGAAGGGAAAACTACCTGCTCTGTGCGATATTTTTGCACAGGTTGTAATCCTGATTTAGGCGCACATTCTCATTATGTAGAACTGGTGATGGTCGCTTGTGCAAGAGAGAGAGGGAGCAGTAAATGTAGAAGAAGTGAAAGGGAAAATAGTCAGAGAGAAGATAGGAGAGCGTCAGAAGGAAGAGAGAGGTGATGCCGGAGAAATGTCCTCACTTGCTCTAAACTGAGTTGGTACCAATCTCTTACTGCAGGAAACCACCTCTTCTTGGTGGCAGTGCATGAGCTGGGTCATTCTCTGGGACTAGAGCACTCAAGCAACCCCTCTGCTATCATGGCACCTTTCTACCAGTGGATGGAAATTGAAGACTTCCAGCTGCCTGAAGATGACCTCAGGGGCATCCAGCAGCTATATGGTAAGTTGCACAGGCTTGGCACAATGAATTGCAAACAGCACAAAACCTGCCTCCCTGGCCATTCTAAGGCCCGAATACGCCACCTTGGTTCTAACCTAAGTTTCTGTTCTCAGGCCTCCCAGATAATCAGCCTCAGACCACAACTGTTGCCCTCCCAACTGTCACCCCAAAGACAAAGAAGCCTGGTGTCGAGCCAGACCTAAGGCCTCCCAAGCAGCCCCCTGGAGGGAAGCCAGACAGGCCGCCAAAACCAGACCCCCCAGAGAAGCCAAGGACCACAGACCGCCCTGATCAATATGGACCCAACATCTGTGATGGAGGGTTCGACTCAGTCGCTATGCTACGTGGGGAAATGTTTGTGTTCAAGGTAAGGAGTGAACCAGCATGTTTTATGAGTGGTTGTTTGTCACACTCTAGAAGTCGATAAAATCAGCCTACAAAATCATCACACCCACTACAGCATGCATGTATGTAGTTACTATTCTCAGCTCCACATCCACTTACCTAGACTTACCCGTCGGTGAAGCGGTTTAGCCAATGTATTGATAGTGATGTTTTTGGCATGCCATATAATGCATGCAGTAGAGAGACCCTATACTTCCTGAAGAGATGGTACTATATAGCCCACAACCCTTTTGACCGAAATTTTTTGCACCCTGGGTCAACAACTATTGAGCCCTTAGTACCATTTATTGAGGCCATGACTGAGGCCATTATGATTACCTGATCCAAACTGTGTTCACTCCACCAGACTGGGTGTGAATGTTTGATTGGTTCAGATGCTCCGTCCATTACCACCCCCTTTTGTACCCCTTTTGGCCACCATAAGTGTGGCAGGGTATGCTCAGACGTGAGTCCCTTGCACACTTTGCCACTGGATTCAAGCAAGCCGGGCTGAAGACGGCTGGAATGCCAGAAACCGGTCCTCGGAAGCTTGTTTACGGTCCAGGGAAGGCATGGCTTGGCAGTTCGGGCTGGACAGTTCCCATGAGACACAGGGTCAGACTGATTTGCATATAGCCATATCTGAACTGGGGTGGCAGAGTGGGCTAAAGAACGGTGATGGATTAAACCCAGATCTTTTGACTGGGTGTGAGTGTTTGATTGGTTCAGATGCTCCGTCCATTACCACCCCCTTTTGTACCGCTTTTGGCCGCCATAAGTGTGGCAGGGTATGCTCAGACGTGAGTCCCTTGCTCACTTTGCCACTGGATTCAAGCAAGCCGGGCTGAAGACGGCTGGAATGCCAGAAACCGGTCCTCCGAAGCTTGTTTCCAGTCCAGGGAAGACATGGCTTGGCAATTCGGGCTGGACTGTTCCCATGAGGCACAGGGTCAGACTGATTTGCATATAGCCATGTCTGAACTGGGGTGGCAGAGGGGGCTACAGAACGGTGATGGATTAAACTCAGATCTTTTGACTGGGTGTGAGTGTTTGATTGGTTCAGATGCTCCGTCCATTACCACCCCCTTTTGTACCACTCCACCAGTGAGACACACGACTGCTCAGCGCTGTAATTCTGCACCTTGGGAAAAGGGATCACGTGATGAAACTCAGACTTCTATTCATGCTTTGATCAGGATCTAGTGCCTAGTGTGCATTGCATGACAGCTGTGTCGATATTTCCAACCAGATCTCAGTATCTTTTTTATGCATCATGAGTGGATATTTTCACGTAAGTAGCTGGGTTCAGCTTCACCTTAGAGACACCCGATTCCTCTGCACTGTAGACCTGCTTCTTCTGGGGAACCATCCTTTCAATGCAATTTCCAACTCCAGAGAGTCTTGTGCCACAGGCTTCAGCGAGCAAGGTGGACCCTAATTCTTTCCCCATTTCTCCTCCTGATAAAAAATCAAAGAAGATCCATGACCTAGGCAAAATGAATGTTTCCTTCTGGCCCTACATTAATCTAATAATGTTTCCCTCTTGGGCTATTACAATCATGCACTTTATGATATGGTGGACTAGATCTTGCTTGCTCTTTCTGACAACTTCTGTACTTATATTTGCGCAAATGATACATGCTGGCCAATATGAGGCCAAAAACATCTTAAGGACAGCGTGGACACTATGGAAGGTGCTGGCGTGCTATGGACACTTGTGCCATTGTTAAAAGGTATGCTTGGATGTTGGCTGCTTGGATGTTGGCTACCGATTTTGCCGAGATGTACTGTGTTATTGACGGTTTTGCCATTTGAAGCAAAAAGATTTTGCAGGCAAGTTCGCTGCTGGAATGATTTAAGGCATAAGCAGGCTTCGGTGCAATCACTGGGATTGCTATCCCCAGCTCACCAGTTCCACCAAGATGACACAAAATTCTGGGGGTACTCCAGGAGCCTTACCTACCGGCAGAGGCAGCTCTCACAACCCGTACAGCCTTTACATGGCTCCAAAGGGAGAGGTGATGGCAGATACGTAGGCCTCATTTGCAGCAGCTACTGCCAAGCTGCTCACCACCCTCTCCACGAGTTGTATAGGACAAGTAGGGGGGCAGAATCAGATTTTACCTGCCCTTCTGGCACGCAGTTACTTCGGACCAATGGGTCCTTCAAATTGTTCTAGTTGGTTACTCCATCCCCTTTTTGCCACCCCTCAACAGGTTCCCCAGTTTGTGCTCAAACATTAGCAGAGCATGCCACCATCATAGACCGAGTTCAGACACTGCTTGCCAAGGTGAATTAGTGCCTCAGAAGGAGAGGGGCACAGAATGCTACTCTCAATACTGCTTCGCTCCCAAGGAGCAAGGGGACTTGAGGCTGATAATAGATCTCAGGCTTCTAAATTCATTCCTCTGGAAGGACATGTTGAAAAGGGGAACATCCTTTACAACGCAACTTTTACCACGCAGTGCCTTTACGACACAACTTTTACAACGCAAACCATTACAACGCATTGCGCTGGGGGGCGCTCTAGGATAGGGAATAGGTTTAATGTACTATCCAACACCTTCCCTACTATCCACGGGGACTGGAGTTGGAATAGTAAATTAAACTATTCACTATCCAGCGCCCCAAAGCACTATGCGTTGTAAAGGCATGCGTTGTAAAAACCGCTTTGTAAAGGCATGCGTGGTAAAAGCATGTGTTGTAACATCATACATCCTGTTGAAAATGTTGGTTAGCTCTGGTCTTGGCAACCTTGAACCCGGAGACTAGAGAGTCCTTGGATATGCATTATGGTTACTTTAAAGAGCTAACCCCACAGTCCCACAGGTGTTTCTTCAAATTTGTCTTATGGTTGGAATGCTTCTAGTCCACCTTCTTGCCCTTTAGCCTTTCCTTGGCCTCCATGTGTTCACGAAAGTGATGTTGGTGGTCACGGCTCATTTTTAAAGGCCAGGAATACATGATTTCCTGTAACTTGATGACTGGTTGCTAAAGGCAGTCTTGCCTCAGTCAGTTTCCGGCAAGTTGGAAAAGACAGTCAATGCTGCCCAACATGCGGTTTTCCATTAACGAGCCAATATTGCATCTAAAACATGAGTGTATTTCCTTAGTAGTAGCGACTCCAGACACTGCGACTTTAAAAGCTTTTCCACCTCCCCAACTAGTCTGGGACATTTAGGCTATGATCCCAATGTTTTGGGCTCATACCTTGTTTCAGGCCCGGATGGTAATAAGGCTTTGTGGTCTCATAGCCTTGTGCACCCTGCTTGTACCTCGTGCCCGCTGACCCATGCTGGCCCTGCAGTGGAGCTTTCTTCAATGGGCCCGACAATGGTGTTGCTTCCGAGGCAGCTTCTGCCTATCAAATATGGCAGCTCAAGACCTTCAGTGGAGGCTGCGGATGCCAGCATAACTGGTGGCAAGCCATTCTGCATGACCCATCCAGTGCCCACAGTAGTGATGGTGGCATCTTCTCTAGGCTGGGGAGGTCCTCTGGACGATGTGGAGGTAAGAGGCTTCTGCCCTCTGGTGGCGGAGCGTAAACATATCAGTCTCTTGGAGCAGTGCAACATATGCCATGCCCTTAAGGCCTTTCTATGTTCAACAAAGGATAGCAGATGATGGACAATCATGTCGGAGGCAGTTTTTTCCAAATGAATTAATGTGAAGACATATTGATGTAAGACTCTGCTAGTGCAAGTAGTTCTCCGCTGCTTTCTGTGGATTGTTCGCAAACTGCTTGAGTTTTTTGATCCTAGACTCACCAGGTATACCTAACTCAACCTAAACAGGCCTCTGCTGACCCTTACCATGGTATATCCCAAAGTCTAGCAGAGCCTGTCATCTGCGTTACTGTTTTTAAGTTAAGGACGCCCTTCCTGTGCAAGAAGATGGCTGGAGATTGAGCATCTTGGCTATAAAATGTAATTAGGTCCTGCCAGACAACACAATCGTATGTGGAAGTGCGACAAGCTTGGTTAAGTGAGGTCCCACATACTGTATGTGAATTTTCTGAGCCTGTGGTGGTGGATGAACCCCTACGTGATCTCCCTGTCGTTCAGTCACCTAGCAGGTTCCCTGAACAGTAGGGCAGTAGAACTCAGTATGCATCCTTTTGCCAATCACAAGTGGCAATTACTCCTAGAGGTACCTCTAGTTGTCTTCGCATAATGGGGTGCGGCTTTAGTAGATCTATTCGCTACTACCGACAACACTCAGTGGCCAGTCTTTAGCGCTCTGGAGTTTCCACCTGTAGCCTCATGAGGAGACGTGGTCTGCCTTTGGTGGAACTCTATCTTCCTTGACTTGTTCCTGCCTCTGATCCCAAGGGTCCTGAAGAAGGTTAGGAGGGCTAGACCCAGCTCATCTTGATATCTTTATGTTGAGCTCAGAGGATTTGTGTTGTAGCCACAACATGAGACAGTGGTTTAGTTTAACAGTAGGCTTTATTCAGTAATGCAACAAGACATCAGTGCGCCCATCGCCTTCAGTCAGCCGGAGAGAACTGACCTCAGGCAAACGGCGCTTGACTTAGAATGTTCCGCATGCCAACATTCCACGGCAACGCGCGGAGTGGAATGACGTCACAACAATTTGGTACCCCGACCTGTTGAATCTTAGCATGTGCTCTTCACTTTGACTGCCTCCTTTCCCTTTCGTTTGCTGTCATTCACAGTTCAATGTCCCTTTTTCTGGCAGCTTTTCCAACCAGAACAATTGCTTGTGGTTCTGGCTTTCCTCGGTGACCTGCTGCTGAAGAGCCGGATCTCCTGGGACGGTGAAGCACAGGGAGGGCCAAATTCCATCACCTAGCCCAGGTGGCCATTTCCCTGCCCTCTTCTTGCACTGGAAAGGCGTGCTTAACTTGGTGACATGGACGACAGCATCTGAGATGGGCCATAGCGAGGGCCTGCAGAGGCCTGTTCAGCCCATGTTGGTTGGATCACACTGAGATGTTTAACCAGAAGTTTGAACGCTGACGGTGTTAAGCTGACAGAGTGGAAGTCGCTGTGGTATCTCTCTTTGTTTTTTTAAAGAAATGTCGTGTATGATGTTGCTGAGTTTTCGTGGCGTAGACCTCACTTTTACCCGAAGTGCGACTCCCCTCTCTTGACATGTCACACCTCGTGTGTGTGGTAAGGGTGTCCCATGGATGGGCCTAGAAACATAAGACGGCAGGACCATTACTGCTAGTCGAATATTAGACCAAAGTGTGTTAAACGCAATCCTTATTTTACTTCCCCATCCCAAAAACCATATTAGGTGCATCAATCATGACAAAGGAACCGAAGGTGTCAATTAATATATTAATTTATTTTGTGATAAAATGAAGCACAAGACAAGCAGGGCCCATGGAGCAGGATAAGTGATTGGAATCTGGTGCTTAAAGCTTCCCAGACTGGTGACAAGTTTAGTCAAAAGCCTTGCCTATATCAAAAAGCAATGAGGAAAAATAGAAATGCTTAAATATCCTCATCCTTTCACGGGCATGTAAGGCAACCATATTAGTATGGTACCTGTCCACCATTACCAATCCTTTTTCCACCAGTCCAGCCTATTGTGCTGCTATTCCTGCAACCAGAATTAACCCACTGACGCAATCCACACAAAACCGCGAGGTCATACTTCCAGTGCGCAGAGACCAGCTATCCCTTACCAGGCCTGATGCTATAAAACATTATAAATGAGCACTGCAATACACCTGACTTTAATAAGTACACCCCTGCAGGCCCCAATCGCCCCCCCCCCCCCACACCGAATTCAAGACATGACTGACTCTAAAGCTCTTTTTATCCTAGAGATACACCAGGGGTATCGGGCGGCTCTTTGTTAGCACATCTCAGTGAATCCTTCACCTGTTTCATCCTAATCACCTCCCAGATTACACAGAATGGCACCCCCTACGTGTGATGACGAGGGTGGTTCAGCAATCTCAAACATAAAAAACAAGCATTGGCAAATGCAATAGGTCGAAATTGTATAACCAAGGAAATACCCTCCAAAAATGACGACACTGAAACCACATAAAATACACGTATACTTAGACATTGACTGAAATTCACACACAAGAGATGTCATATTATAATGGCCAAACTAAGGGCCAGATGTAGGTAATTCCGATGTACCTACTCTTAAATACCGAATCATACGGATTCGGTATTTCAGAGTAGGTAAATTGGAAGTAGGCAGATGTAGGTAATTTTACTTTTTCAATTACCGATTCTGTAAGATTCGGTATTTACCGAATAAGTAAATACCGAATCGGTATTTCCCATTGATTCCTATGGGCCTTGAAGCCCATAGGAATCTATGGGAAATACTGAATCGGTATTTACCGATTCGGTAAATACCGAATCCTGGCAGGGGGGACGGGGTGTCACTTTGACACCCTGTAGCACCCCAATTGCAGGCTTGTGTGCCATGTGGCACACATACATGCCCTAAGGGCATGTCTGTGTGTCACATGGCATAGGTGTACATGCAGAGATGTGCATGTACACTGGAATTCGGTATTTTACCACCCAATAGGATTGGGTGGTAAATTAAGAATTCCTAAGGGCACGTGGCACTGCAAACTGTGCCACCTACATATGGATTTACAGAATCGGTATATTTACCGATTCGGAAAAATACCGAAGCGGTAAATTTACAGAATCGGTAAATATACCGATTCTGTAAATTCAGAGACACCTACATGTCAAAAGCCAAATACCGGCGGTAACGGACAAAATCGGCCATTACCGACCGGTATTGGGCGACCTACATCGGGCCCCAAATACTCAATTACAAAAAAAACCTGTTCAGCCAAATGTTTCCAGTTGTTTATCGTCATGCATAAGCCTTGTTCTGTAAGCAGCGAGTTTACTAAGCTATAAAGATATATTGGAATATATCAAACCTATGCTGCACAACACCACTTTATGAACATATTTAACTATGCAGGTGCTCCCAAAGAGCAACAAAACCTTCCCTAAACTAGCATGAGACCAGCCTCTAACCGGATAAACTGGGACGGGGAGATAGCGCCATGCTGACCGCTGGGGGCTTCTGGCTTTTCAAGGTGGTCTGCCCTGATTCACCCCCTGAGAATACTTTACAATTACAGTTGAATTATTGTGCAGTAAAATGTGCCATTTGTACCAATTGTTTCCTAAACATTTTTTGGGATGATGGAGAATGTCAATCGCCCCTCCACCAATGTGGGGCTGGTTTGAACTATTCAGCCAGGCTTGCTGTTGGTACCCAGACTGCACACACATCCTGTAATTCTGCCGACTAACTCCGCATTTGCCAGACTCAGTCACTGCAGGGTTCAACAGCCTGACAACATTGGGTGTCGCGTCAGAGTAGAAGGTCAACCTCAAGGTTCCGAGACCTGCCACTTGAACCGCTGGTTCATCTTTGTACAAAAAGTACAGTAGAGTCCACCAGCCGCTCCATTCTCAGAGCCTGCCTCTTGGTTCATTCTAAAACCCCAGCAAGAGGGACCCAGATCCTCTCCAGGCGTCCATCATTGTTGCCGGCTAGTGGCAGAGGCCTCGCCGCACATCATTTCAGACCCTGACAGCGCTACAAAACAGGAGACTTTGCTAATTACTCTAAAAGCTTCCGAGGTGGAGAGCACATTTCATTTACACCGACAGTGGGAAGTCTTTGGAGTCCTTCAGGACGACTGGATAATAAATCAAAGACCAGATTTACCCTGCTGTCCGCGTAGCAGTTTCTTCAAGCAGTTGGAGGCGAGTCTGCGGACATCAGAAGAGAAGCCACTGCAGTGAATATGGCGTATTCTCATTTGGATTCAAGGGACTGAGCGCCACATTTTTTCCTTGGACAAGTAGACACATTTAAGATGCACCGAATGTATCTTTTTGACTCCGTTCCCCTCCCTGTCTGGCTCCCCCCCGCTCCCCTCCACCCTATTTAATGGTCTTGCTTCCTCTCCTTCAAGTGTCTTCCATCGCCTTCATCCCTCAATGTTCACTCACTTCACAAACCCAAGAGGTCTCCAATGTTCCCGTCCCCTGTTTATTCACGAGTGTTCTATCTTCCCATTTATGATTTTAGCCAGTCTCCCTGTCCTCCCATATCCCTTTGCCTCCATATTCCTCCTCAGCGATGTCTCTCCTCGGCCATTTATAAGACCTCAACTTCTCCCACCCGCTTGGTGGTATGTCTGCACCACCTTTACTCCTCCTTGTATCTTTGATGGGGTTCCTCTTCACCCAGGGTTGGATTGGGATCAAAAATCAGCCCGGGCCCACCCAAAAAAAGTGGCCCAAATTTGCGTATTGCATTTCTGCAAAACACTGCTTCAGTGAAGTTTTATGAAAAGAAAGGGGGTGGGGGTATGTTTTATTAACTTCACTTCTATAAAAAAACACAGATTAGTTCACACTGCTGAGCCACACATGAATTCAGTGAGACCACTTCTGCTCAGGCCCCCTGACCTTGCTCAATCAGCCTAAATGAATTGGCAGGCCTAGCAAGAGAAAGGGAGTGATACCTCCGCCCATCGGCATCTAGAAAGGCCACTTAGGCACCCACTGTGCCGCTGGCGGCATCCTAACAGCACAGCCAGACCCCAGGCTGCCCAAAAAAGCAGCCCACAGCTAGAACTCGGCTACCGGCCCTTCGTCCATTTCCCGATTGCCCGCGTTACCAATCATTTGCTAGATGTTCCTCTCGCTGTGCCTCCCTGCGCTCTTTCTTGCACCTTTGCTGCCACCTTTGCTGTTACATTCCCACTCTCTGCTTTCCGTGCGTTTATGCTCCAAACTTACTTTTCGCAATGGTCACAAACTGAGGAAGGACTAACGGGGTTTCTTGATTGAAGATATATTGAAGCAAAAAACGTTGAAGGAGATTTGAGGGCACAAAAAAGGGAACAGCTTATGGGGTTCTGTGGCCAAAGATGGAGGGTCGCCACAGACCTCAAAGAAAGAAAGACAAATAGGGTCTTGAGGGCAAAAATGAGGAAGTGCACTAACGTAAACGAAAGATCCTAGGGTTGTGACAATTGTAATTATGCTTATCTGGGTCATGCTAGTAATACCTAAGCGTAACTTTATTCTCCGATTACCTGGTTTTGGTAGTGATCCCTCTCTCTCTACTCTGACTTTTCTAGATGATGAATCCTGGCCCTAAACATAACCCCATAGTTGATCAATGTCAGACATCCTATAGTCGGTATGTTTTGTGACATTTTCCTTATTTGAACATCAAACCAAGCTTAATGCATGAAGCCCAAGTCATTTCATTTTCAAACTACTCTCAGTCGCAGTTGTGAAAGTGCCATCCTCGGTTTTCCGATTACAGCAGTTTAGGGCATATTGATCTAATTTGTCAGAAAGAGTTGCTGTTTATTCTCATTCTAGGGCTCTAGACCCCTCAGTTCTTGGTCCAGTTCACGTCCAGTTGCTTCCTTGTTAATTCCCAGTGTGATCTGCTCATCTAACTTGGCTATTCCGTATTCCTTTAGCTCAGCCTGTGGTCTCATCAGGACTATTATAGTCAAGTCACCATCCATCTTCAAGACGTGTCGAGCAACAGGTAATACCCCTCCAATATCCCCATTCTAACTTTGCTCACCTCATAGCTCTTGCTCCAGTACTGAGCCTAGAAAATTATGTAAACCTGAGCACCTCCAGAGAAGTAGTGAAGAGGCGGAGAACTCCTCATCCCCCAAGGGAGTGAAGAAAGGGGACTGCTTGCCACCTCAAAATGTACCCCTCCCACTCTAACCCTTGTCGAAGAAGAGCTTGCCAGTGCTTTTGCCAGGGTGGGTCTAGTGGGCGATGATATAAAACATTCTATAAATAAAAAACTCTTGACTGCCTATTGACCAGAGAAAGGTTTCTGGATATGACGCACTTTAAACGTAAATAATAACAATTGCGACATCTGGGAATTGACAGCATCAGTGGCTCTAGCTGGACATTACCCAACATAGGGCCCTATTCCGATCTCGTAAGGAAGGAGTCCGAATTGTGTACAGAATTGTCTAAACTGTTACAGAGCGACAAATCATCCCCCATTCCGAACGACCAAGTACGATGCGAATATCACGTCCACGTTGCCCGAATCGTTTACGAACCCAATCTAGTCTGTATGTCTCTTGCGGAGACGATTTGTACAGCTCTATGGACTCTGTTTACGAGCGCGCAAGTACAATGTACGATTCGGACAGCTTTCACGAAACAGTATGTCCGGATCAAAAAGGCTGCCGGAATCGTTCTTTGGGGGCCCGTAGCAGGCCCCCCTTCACCTGGAGCCCTCTGAATCTGACCTGTGGGGGTGCCCATGGGTCCCCCGATCCAAGCAGGCACAGTGTGGTCGGTATCATGGAGTGCCCCCCACAGGGTGTACGCTTTTCCCCCAACCACCCCTTTTTGCTATGGGAGCCTGTGTACGCATCCAGTATATAGGCCCCCATAGAGTTCAATGGGAGTCTGAGCGAACCGAGTCCGTAAGCATGCGGATGCATCGCACTCGCTCGGTCGGACTCCAGCGCTCTGAATCGTACGAAAAGCATTCCATCGGGCTGGATACTTTCCTTACGAAATCGGAATGGTGCCCATAGTGTATATATGCAAACGTTCAGTGTCATTAGTCAACACCAGGATCTATGGGGTTTTATTCATGCGATGAGGTAAAGTCACCTTGAAGAGGCCCCTGGCTATTAGCAAAGTTGTTCACTGCTCACTCATTGTAACATTCAGTCTGTGGGGCACTCAAGAGTTTCTCTCATGTCACTATAATAATAAATGTGTGAATCTGCATTAATTTATACAGTTGCTCTAAATATCATATTATTGTTCCACATTTCCCAGTCGTGTCATAAACGCAATATAGTCACTAAACCATACATTAATTTACCCCAAGCATACCGTCCACCATCTAATATGACTCGCCCTAAATGATATGAAGGACAACCAGTAACTATGGCAACAGACCGAGACCACTTTGATGCCAGCCAGCAACTACCCCAGAAATGTAAGAGCGCTTCTATACCATACAACTGGTGGTAAAAAGCTATACAAATGTGCCTAGCTTAACCTGTGTGGGGGAAAAGCTGAAATTCCAGACATTGTAAATTATTTTCACTACCTTTGCAAACGCAGAGAGCTGTCGAGTTTATTTTTACGGATAACTTTCTAGATTCCAATAATATATAGATGGCCATCTCAATAAGCACAGTCGCCCACTGTGGCTTAAAATAACGACCGTCTTTTATTCAACTCCCTTGTTTTGAAAAGAACTTCAAAGTGTACCAAAGGAACACAATTTACTTTACACAGAAACGTTGCATAAAAGTTATATTTGCTATCTTCATATTTAGTAACGCATACATTCCATAGGAAAGAAGGGAGAGTATAAAGTTATAACGTTACAAAAATAAAGTAACAATAGTGTGCACAGGCAGCCGTTTCAATCCGTGAAAAAAAGCAACTTTTTTAACAAAACACGTTTATTAATTTGTGTGGAAACTGTTAAACAGCAAAATATATGTCTTTGGGTAGGTTTACGATGCGCATCTTATGTCACAAACTGCCATACAACGTGAAGGCCTAGCATTTTATGTAAACTATTGAGCTGTGGGTGCACTGTTTGCAGATGTCAAAACATGGTTTGCAAGTGGGTTTGATGCCCTCAGCCGGTAAGCGTCTTAATTTATTTCTTATGCAGAGGGCTTTTTAAGTGCAGAATTCGCTCCTGGGCATGCCATAAAGATTTTTTTTCATATGCTGAAAGCACAAGGTGTTTCACACTGTGGTAATTTTTGTGAAGTTAATTTACTATATAACTTGTGCATTTTTATCTGCTAATTACTGTCGTGATGCACTCTCATCGTAATTTCTCTAATAGCTGATTTTTGTCGCACTCCAAGGGGCGGTGGTTTTGGAGAGTTCGCAATAACCGAGTCCTGGACAATTACCCCATGCCCATTGGGCACTTCTGGCGTGGCCTTCCAGCTGATATCAGCGCCGCCTACGAGAGGCACGACGGGAAGTTTGTCTTTTTTAAAGGTGAATATAATGTTTTCCACCCCCACTTTATCCTTGTGCTTTCTCTCTCCCCCCTCGGCCTCTCGACTCCCGCTTACCTTTACCTCTGTATTCCTTCTTTCTCTCCTACCTCAAATTCCCTCCCCATTTCCCTGTTTTGTGCTTCTTCTCTCCTCCCTGGTGTCTAACCCCGCCCTTTCCATCGCTTTCCTCGTCTTTTACCCCCCTCTGCTGTGTACCCCCACACAGTCACCCCCTCTCACCCTTGCATGTGGGGCCTTTCTAGCGCCTCTCGTTCACTCTTCATCAGACTCCCCTCCCCAGCTGATCCACATGTGTACTTGCCCACGACTCATCATTTCTTGTGAGCACTTTGCCCTTCCCTTCCATTAGAAACTAATTCTCTTTCTTGTGGTCAGTAGTTACATGTGAGATGTCCACCTCCTCCAGAGAAACACCTTGTAAGAACTTTTTTTGGATTTGAAGTTGGATAATCCCTTGCACCCCGCATTACTCCTGCGGCAGGACTATGAAGGAGGTCCCCACTAGATCTACTTCCTTGATTATATTTTCTTAGGTAAAGTAGATGGTGCAAGGCGCCACCAGACTGTGCCGGTTCTTTATGCTTCCAGGGTCCCAATGGGTCTCGGTCTTGTTCAACCTTAATTTTCCATTGGACTATTGTGCCTGGACTTTGCGGGTGCATGAGTAGATGTCCCGATATGTGAACAATGATCTGCAGGAACGTCCATCCACTGTCCGATCTGATGCGCGCTCGGCTTAGGCCCTCAATAGCTGTGGAATGGCTGCCCCACAGGCCAGGTCTGATCCCAGAGTGGAGCTGTGGCAACATTTTCTTCTGTTCAAGTCAATGTGTCCATCATGGGAATGGTAATGGGGGTCAATAACGGTCAAGCACGCCAGCATGCTGCACCATGAGGCTTAGCCCTCTCCCAAGAAAGATAGTAAGGGGGTAAGAGGAATAGGCCCCATCAGAACAGACACCACTCCCCCCTGTATTTTTCCAAGAACTGCCTAGGTTCCTAAGGCAGTCCTTGTGAGACGTCTTTACTAAATCTGTAGCAGAGCATGGCAGAGGTCTCTCTTGCCACTTCCTTCTAAGACCCTGCATTTTGAAGTCTCTTATTGTTTGGCCGCGTTCTTTTGACCTCACCAGATTATGATGAAGACAGTTCCCTAGAGTGTGATGAATTGACAAACAGCAAGTGTGTCCAGAGTTTAGAGTAGCTATTTGTGATGCACTATCAATATTGTTTATTTAAGTCTGGTGAAGCCCAGCTCAGAAATAGTTAGTCTTGCTCCTGAGGGAATAGAAGGATCCAGAGAGGCCATCAACATCTGTCTTTAAAGGCCTCCAGTAAGCATGTCCAAAGCCTACCCCGAGTTCTCCTGGTCTATGGTGCTAAACCTCATGTCGCCTAGCCTAGCAGAGAGTGCTACATATTTAACATTTTATTTTGGTTTACAGGCCCAGAAAACAACCCTCCATCGTACATCTCCCCAAACACACCACACTCGCAGGCAGGCTGGCAGCCAAACTCAGAAAAGTTTATTTACAGCCCTTGTTGCACAAGGGCAATGTGAAATGAAAGGCATCTCTCCGGAAAGCGAGGTACAAACAAACTCTGAGTAGTTGTACAGAATCCTACTTCTCCTCACTCTCGCAACCTTATAACATATCTCGTGCCCCTTACCTTGGAAAGAGGCACGTCATCTATCTGTGGATGGCGGTTGCCTTCCCCAGAAGTGTACTACACCTATACACAGTACTCATCATGCAAGAAGGGGTGAGAATGATCCCCTATATTGTTCCTCTCAGGCCCCCCTACTGTGTCCAGCTCAGAATTGTAGAGGCATGTGGCAATGCGGGTAGGAGTCCTCTCAAGGATGTGCAGACTTGTCAGTGCCCACTGAAGCACCCTTGGAGTTGGTAGCTCTTTGTTGTGATGGCTTGTGCATTACCCACTTCATACCCAGCAATGAACTGCGGTTCCGAGTGCTCCCCTTTGTTCCTGGTGCAGGATGAGATGGACTCCTTGTGGAACCCGCATGCCAGCTGAACCCGCCTGCCGAATGCTTGGCGATGCCCGGTACCTCATCGCCCAGCCCTTTCTCCCCTCGGCCCAGCCACCATTGAGCTCCACTGGGCTATACCCAGATGCCGCATTAGAACAATTGGCTGCAGTTAGCAAGAATTTCCACTCTTTTACACACCCATGCACGTGCGCTTAACCAATGAAACGACAGCACCTTCTGGAGTCCTGCTAGAACCCATGAGCAGTGTGAGCACGCGCACATCGATGTGCCTGCTGTCACTGCAGTCCGGAAAAAACGGACCGCCAGGGCACAAAACAGAGCCCGATAGAGACCCGTTTCAAGGCCCCCTTAAAAAAACTGCCAGTGCTCAGCACCGGTGAGACCAGGCCCACTTAAAGCCCTGCCAGTGTCCCCCATGAATGTATGACATTGTTCTGCATTCTGTCCATCAATTGTTCTTTTTGCATGTGTCCCCCATTTGTCAGTTATCTGTGCTTCAGGCTCTCTGCTTGGAGAGCTCCAGTGGTTAGGCCTCTACTAAGCCGTGGCCTTTTTCCATCTACTACTGTTTGGAGGTGATGTCACAAGGATTCGGATACCCAGAAATGTGATGCAAGTCTTCTCTTGCAGTTTCTTCTGGAGGGTTTTGACTTGGATGTTTCAGCAGTCATAGTGCGTATTTGAAGTGAATATGTGCAGATGACACATTGGCTTTAGCAACAAAATGAAGCTGCTTTTTGTTCTTTTAGATTTCCTGTATCTCATATGCTTGCTCTTCCTTGTGGCCTTTCCCTGTGATTGTCTTTTTGCAGGATCTTCCATTTGAGTCCCTACAGAAAATACCAGTTTAGTTCCTTACATTGTTCCTTATATATTTGAGATTGGCATCACTAAGGCTAGGTGCCTGGGTATAAGGATAGTTATTAGAATGAATCATGTGTTCAACCCTAAGGTTATCTTCAGTCCAAAGGGAACAGGTGATATTTTATCTGTTCCCGGTCCTTATGCCGTGTCTGAATCAGAGCCTCCTTTGCAGGTGAAGTCAGGCTAGTTAGCGATTCTTGCAGTTCTTCTGCATTCACATGTCAGATCACACCCTGCTTATCAATGTTGTGTTCTACAAGGGGCTTGACATCTTCAACCTTCACATTCATCTGGTGGATGAGGGTGGTTATCATCTTGCCTTGGGAGTAGGCTCTACCTTGCTGGGAGCATGTCCACCAGGGGCACGTGTAAGTCCATGGCAACATCTGGAAGGAGGGAGATCACTCAAACTTGGGTGACTCCCTCCAGTGTGTTTTCCACTGCCCACTAAATGTTACTTTAGGGGTGGATTTAGGTATCGGTGGTTTATCTCTGGAATTACAAGCGTGAGTTCTTCACTGAGACTTTCAGCCTCTGAATGAGTGCATTGGTTTTCTGGAGTTCCGTGGTGTATCACTTTTGACTTTGTGCCCACCTACATCCTCAGGCGTTTAAGGATTGGGTCAAGGCATGGGATGATGGGGTCATGTTTCTATTATTTACCGGTGAGCGTCAACTTCCTTCCTCTGATTCGCTTGCCCACACTGGTACTTACTTTCCTTATTCCCTCCTTAGCAGCCTCTTCTATCCTGTAATTGACCAGCAGATAGTCTCAAGAAGATCGACTACAAATGCCCATTACTGCCCTGTAAAGGACCCTTTCCTATATAAATAGGGTTAGGAGATTTGTAATGACGTCAATGATCGGTAAGTAATTGAAACATGTATTCTCTCCCTTGTTGGACCTTTAGTTCACTTCCATCTGACTCCCTGTCTTCATCAGCTCTGCCTCTTTCCTCTTTGGCTAGTTGTGTCTTCCTGGTGCACAGTAGGTTACTGTTGACCCTGTGTTTTTTTCCTTCAAGGTGATAAGTACTGGTTGTTCCGCGAGGCCAACCTCGAGCCTGGGTACCCACAGCCTCTCACCAGCTACGGGCATGGCATCCCCTATGACCGCATCGACACGGCCATCTGGTGGGAGCCCACCGGACACACCTTCTTTTTCCAAGGCAGCAGGTAAGGCGCGCGGAGAACCTGGTGGTGACCACCACAAAAAGAACAATTGATGGACTGGATGCAGAACAGTGTCAAGGGTTTACTGCAGTGGTAAGAGGTCGTTCCCAATCTTGACTGTCTTTCACTTCCATACTGTGGGGGGGGCACTTTATCCTGGCTTGCATTGGGGCCCATGCCCCCCCCCCCTGCTGTGCCACTGGATGGCAAGGCACCCCAGGCAGAGGTTAATAATTTCATAATCACAGTGTGAGCTCTCTCTTCAATTCTCGATACTTCCTCTTCACACTCAATAAATGACACAACTGTACCCTCTTCGTGTGCCCCCTCATCTCGGGTCAACACACACACTCGGCTTGTCTCTTGACGCATGTAATTACATCATTCGCACTCACATGCAGGCAAGCCCCCTTGCACAAACTGAAAAGCCGTGCCTCATTATACTCCACCTACGCTCTAATATCACACACAAGCTTTTGCCTACAAACCCTCTCCCGTACTTTGGCCACTCACAGAAAGACTTTCCCATTTGCCTACATGCTCAAGGCCTGTGGCCTCTCAAAAAGAAATACAATTAAGTTAGTTGTATTTATATTTTAAGCCTGCAGACACCACACCTATTGCCTCCCCCCTTAAAAACATATAACCTTTTAACCTTTTTCCTAGCACAGTCTAACCTCTCAACACCCGCAAACGGCATCATGACACAAAACCAGTGTATCCTCACACACACACACAATCGGAGCATGTGTCAATACTCAACTTGCAACACCACACACAGGCTGTTACTTCACATACACCAACCACACTCACGAACACACGGCCTGTGTCACTTCACAATACCTCTCGTCCTCCTCCCACAGACATACACTGTCGGCAGACCTGCTAGTCTCCTCACACACGCACAGCATCCTTTTACAAACATACCCGTATCCCGTGCCTTATCCCAACACAGAGGCTGCACCTTCCCCCACCCCACACGCGCGCGCAGCTTGTTTCTACATAGACACAACTTGTACCCCCACATACACTATGCCCCCCGCCTCTTCAGAAACCACCTGTGTCCCATCCCTCTTTCTGTCGCACACTCTTACCCAGCTACCCGGATCTCTTCACACAGGTTGCACCCATTTAGGTTCCTCGATTGAGTGAGGGCCCCCTCACAGGCCTACATGCTGCCTGTGCCCCTTACATGGGCAGTCTGCAGAGTCCACCTCCTCCTACAAATTGCTGGAGGAATGGAAACGTTTGTTAAAATTTCAATTTAACCAGCGAGGAATACGCTCACGAAGACCAGCAGTTCTTGCCTGCTTTGCACCCAACGACCCGCAGTTCAACTGTAGTTTTGTGAAGTTTATGAAGGTGGTGGAAAAGAAAATGTCGAAACTTGACCCTTCATTAACTCACACATAACATTCAAAATACAAGTTGAACCTCACTTAATAATGATCGTCTAAAAAATTGTCAATTTTATGATTTTAAAAGGAAAAATTGAGACCGAATATATACCATTTTATTTATGCAGATGCAGTTTTATGCTTGTAGTGTTGACGTAATTTTAATGGCTGTATTGCAATGGTTTTAATTACCTATGCAAATAAAATGTACTTACTTACTACTTACTCCTCCTACACGATGCAGTAGTAACCTATCACCCACTCTACATTGCACACATACTGAAAACCCACGTTTTTTCCCACAGAACATACCTGTTCTGGCCGTCGGATCCTCACAGGTCCACTGACTAACTGACTGACACTGAGGGCTCTGTTATGAGTTTCCCTTTATCTCTGCGGGAGATGCTGGGCACGAAACTATCATTATGGACGGTATCTCTTCATGAGAGAGCAGGGTTTGCTAGTTAAATTCCTAAGGATGGGGAATACTCACGCTGGACCCAGAATTACTGGGCTGTGTCCAAGGGTTTATGCAGGTAGGAAATATTTGTGGGGGCCGGGTGTGTGATATTGGCAGGGAGGACACATGCTGGTCGGGGGGGCTGGGCTGTGGACTTCCTGGGGCAACGTTGTCTGCCCCCCCTGTGCCTGCCAACTTACAAAAAACATTCACTGTGGGAGAAGGGGGCGGGGGCTTAAAGGATCTCTGCAGCCCAGAGCCTCAAATAGCGATCTGGAAAAGAAACCTCTGTGTAGTGGATTTCAGCTCATCCTTTTTGACACCATGTGATTTTTTTGCGCCTCACCAGGTGACCGTGTGAGGGGAGCCGATATCGTGTGAGACAGGGTGGCACCGTGTAAGCTGGCAGGTCAGCTTGAAGGGAACTGGTATGGTCTGGGGTGTGGCTTTACCCTGCAGCTCCAACCCTATTTTCCACTCGAGTTCAGATTTGCGTGTGGTAAAACCGTGTGATGCGACCCAGAAATTTTGGGTTGGGAAACACAGGTCAGCACAAGTTGCCTGGAGCGGTGGCGCAGTGCCCTCCGCGCCCCTGGGGACAGCGCTCTGGACAGCCCGAACTCTGAAATCAACGCTGCTTGACTCCAAAATGGCGCCTGCGGAAGACATAATGCCTCCTGATAACTCCGGACCATCTCAACAGCCAGTCCCTCGCCAAGTAATCCTTTCCTATGCTGCGTTCTCCCTCTGACTCTATTCCATGGAATCCTGCTGTCTGTGTTCTTCTTCTAGATTCTTGACTTTCCTGACTTTGTGCTTCCCGCCTGAGATGGTCTCCGTCTATACCCACGACCCGGACCCGCCGTTTTTTCTGACCTTTGTTCCCTTCCTTCTTCCATCAGGACTCCTCCTGATGACCATTGATTGTTTTTCTCTTTTTGCTGGGGGCTTTAAATATATATGTAAATATGTATTATATAATTATCCAAGCCTAATTGCTGTTAACCCCTTCTATGCTCATGACGGAGCCGCTCCGTCATGAGCCTCCGTTGAGCTGTGCTCATGACGGAGCAGTTCCGTCATGGCCCGCTCGGCGCGCCTGCGCGGCGCGAATTCCGCGCCTGCGCTGGACGTTCCATTGAGCGGGCGGGGCCATGACGGAACCGCTCCATCATGAGCACAGCTCAACCGTGGCCCGTGACAGAGCCGCTCCGTCACGAGCATGCGAGCCCCGCTCGGCCCCCTTAGCGCTGCAGCGGAATTCCCGCCGCAGCGAAGGGGTTAAAATGTAATCCTGTGTGAATTTACTATTTGTTTATATAGAACTCTAACAACTAGTATATGTTGTAGACTTTTGTATTTACTACCATTCCCATTTGATTTTAGAGTTTATCTGTTTGTATCTCTTCCTTGAGTGACTTAACTTGTACATGTGCAATTTTTTCTTGTTTTTATCTATTCCTTGAGTGACTTTACACCTTGTACATTTGCAATTTTTTTCTGTTTGTATCTCTTATATAACTCATGTAACCCAAAGTCCTTATTTAACGCAACTGGTTCTTTTGAAAAGCGCTCTGACACCTTCGGGTAATGTTCGCGCTATATAAAATCGCATTAAATAAATAAATAAATGCACAGGCAGGCACGGGGTACGTGCTGTTGAGTTTGGCATACGTCAGCAGTCCTTCTTCAGTGTCTGATAATGCTGCGGGGCCGCAGCAGGAGGCCGGTACCGCGGATAACACCAGGAAGGGAAGTTTAGATAAAAGCGGGGAAAAACAGGAACATTTGTGAAAGATTTAAACAAAAAATACATACAAGCCTTGAACTCCGCAAACTCAGCAGGGAAGCTAGGCACCAGATCCGGCAAAGCAAGATAAAATGGCCTTTGTGCAAAACAGACACATATACGAAATTCGTCAAAATACGGAGTATTTTGCAGACGTCAGGAAACTCCCAAGAGCTAAGGGGCTGGCTTCGTTCGGGTGGAGGGGAAGCACGTGCCGATGAGCTAAGCGGACACCAAAGACAGACAGTGCTTTATGTAGTAGTTACAAAACTTCAGTAATAAGTACACAACAATACATAAATCTGTATTTACAAGCCGGGTCGGACTAGCTATAGGACAGTCAGGCAGTGTCCGATGGGATGGTCTGACAGATCAGTGTGTGAGCCACTTTTTTGGCCGTTGGTGGGCCTGTTTTAGGTCTGCTGGGCCGGTTTGGGCTGTTGATTTCCCTGATAAAAACACCTTGCCTGCAGCAAGCTCAAACATCGGCAATTGCCAATGCCTTGCCAAACACATAGCATATTATTACAAGTTTAAAAATGTCCCAATTTGCAAACATGGTCCACTTTTATTTTGGTGCCTGGGCCTATTTTCTGTTCCAGTCCATCCCTGTTTACAAGTAGTTACATTTAATGTCGGGATAAACCAAATGGACCTGCAACCGTGGGAGGGATCACAGGTGGATCGTGTGAACTCTCAAGCGCACACCCCTTCGTCGGACATGAAAGGGGCCCACATACAATGCCCCATCCACAGGGTTAGCCTGAAAACTAAAAACAGCCCTGCAACAGTATTCCAAACAGCTCCACTCTGCAGGAGGCTGCAACTACAAAGGGGGCTTGTGGGCTTTCATAGTTGGGTCATGGCCCCCCCCCCCTCCTCCCCCCCCCCCACTGCAGCTGACTGGCAAAATACTAAAGTAGCACAATGGCCAGTCTGGCTCTGGTATCCGTGGGGCACAGATGGGGCCGAGTAGTATGGACATATAGTACAAACATGTAGTTAACAGAGACCATGCTGTGTCCTGGGTGGGCATGAGCTAGGAGAAAAGGCTGTACCAAGGATTGTTTGCCTGCGATTGGTCCTTCGGTAAGGGCACGGATGAGCTAACAATGGTATGGAATGTGCCCGCAAGTAACAACAGTTTAGATTCATTTAAGCATTTCCATCCACCACATTTATGCTGCCAGAGTGGCCCAATTGTGATGAGGCCCAACCAGACATAAATGTGTCTGAGGTTCAGCCGCGGTCCATGAAGGTAACAGGGGTGGGTCCAGGTAAGGGGGGATTTCGAGGGACGATGCTGAGGGAACATTAATTCTTTATTTAATTTTCCTTCTGCATCGTCCCTCGAAACCCCCCTTACCTGGCCCCACCGCTGTTACCTGCACGGACCGCAGCTGCTGAGGTTGCTGGTAATCCTGCTCACAGGTGACATCCTTGCTCTCTGCAAAGCATGTGGAGCTGAGCACAATGCACTCTGCTGAGCGGGAGAAACCACAATACCAACAACCTTCCACTCTGCTGTGGGTGAGCGGCATCATAGTCAAACACACTCTCTGATACAGATGAGAGAGCTCACCCAGCGCTCCGCCATGGGAAAGGACCAGAATCCCTACACTCTGCTGAGGAGAGGAGGAACTAATACACAGCACTCCTTGTGAGGGTTAAGGAAGGCTTCCTGTGCTCAGCTAGGGATGAGAGCAAAAGCAAGGACGTTCTCTGGCCTTGCTTTGACGTGACCTTATGGTGGCATAAGACGTGATACGAATAATCAGAATAAAAGAACCCCTCAAGGATGATGTGAGTGTAGATCCTGTGCTGTATAACATAAGTTTATACACAGATTCGATGGTAATATTAGGAGGTTTGTGGATTTGATGCAAAGTTGAATGATGATTGAGGCACAGTATGAGACATTGGCAAACATTTCCTGGCATATTCGTCCCTTATGTTTGGTGTAGTTGGGGAAGACCGCACGTTGGGTGCTTGCTCACTTTAACATTTCATGACGCCTTGCCTTAAACCGTTTACCACATCAATCCAGTAGCCCAGTGCCACTGAAAACAGCAGACCTTTCACATTACTCTAAAGTACAACACTAAGTCACACAGCAGCATTACATATTTGAGATAGCACCATCATCCCACATACAACAAAACACCATTCCATTCTACATCCCCTCATATCACAAAGTTCCGTAGCACAATATAGTGTAACTCATCACAGCAATGTTAGGTTATGCTGATTTGTAGAGCGCACGGTCACATCGGAGAGTATCCTGGCGATGAGCAGGTGTGAGACTAGCCATACATAGGGCCTAGGGGGTACTACTTGAAAAGCTGTGTCTTCAGCTTCTTGCAGAATTCAAGAAGCGAGGAGGAGGCTCTTAATGGTGGAGGCAGGTCGTGCCACGCTTTAGGAGCGAAGTAAAATATTCAACCGCTGTATCTGGTTGTCTGTTTTGTGTGATTTGTGCAGGTAGTATGAGATTGGATGAACTGAGGTGTCTGGAAGGTTTATGAAAGCTGATGGTATTGTTGAGGTATTCTGGGGCAGTGTTATGTAGTGCCTTGAAAGTGTGAGTGAGGAGTTTGAATTGCACTCATTTGTGAATGTGGAGCCAGTGAATCTCCTTCACATAATGTGTGATGGGAGTGTGGCGTGGGAGGTTGGGAGTGATTCTGGCTGCCAAGTTCTGAATGGACTGCAGCTTACTGGTGAGTTTTTTGTTGGTCCCAGCTTAGAGAGTATTCCTGAAGTCCATCTTGCAGGAGACAGGAGACAATTGACGGTTTTTCTGGGTACTGATTGGGAGCTATTGAAAATCTTCCTCAGCATTTTCAAGGTATGGAAGCATGAGGCGGTGATGGCATTGACTTGGGCAGTCGTGCTGAGTTTACTGACAGTGATAATCCCCAGATTCTAGGCTTGGGTGGGTGTGGGACCCAACTCTGTTGGCCACCAGGTGGAGTGGCACCGTGATGTTGTTCATAATATCACAATTTAGGGTTTGTTGGTGTTCAGCTTTATCCAGTGAGCAATTTCAGCCATGCAGGCACTGAACCTGATCTGCATACTGTACATCTTGACTGTGAGGGAGAGAATGAGTCGCTTATTGTTGGCTTTCCAGAGGACTTTGATGTTGTGAGAGCGGATGACGCTGGTTACAGAGATCATGTATGCATTGAAGAGGGTTGGCTTGGGGAGGATCCTTGCGGAACTCAGCAGATGAGGTGGCGGCTGCCTGAGGTGTAAGGTGCCAGGCTGATTGCCTGTGTCCTTCCATTCAGGAAGGAACAGATCCATCTGAGTGCGTGTCCTTGGATTCCAATGTTATGTAAGCATTAAATGAGGATGGGGTGGGAGTCTGTGTAAAATGCTGCGGAGAGGTCCAGGAGGATGTTTCCTTTTTCCAGAGTCATGTGGATGACATTCATGGTGAAGATGAGGGTAGTTTCCATGCTATGGTTGGGTCTGAAACCAGAGTGGTGTCGAGAAGTCAGTGGTCGTTGTGGTTTTTTAATGAGGTGTCGGTTTATGATTTTCTCTAAAACGTTGTCCGGGAATGGTAGTAGGGGGATCAGTCTGTAGTTGGCAGGCGTTGAAGAGTCTGTAGAGGATTTCTTTAGCAGTAGGAGGTCACAGAAAAGGTGGAGGCATTCAGAATGGGTGTCCGCATGAACTGATGGGTTGCAGTCCTATGGAATAGGAGTGATGGGACCAGGAGTCCAATAGGGCCCCTGACTGGATAGACTTCATGGTAGCTGTGGTTCCTTCTGGGGTGATTGCAGGCCACCTTTTTAGCATTGGTTCTTTGAATAAAATCAGGAGGCATTTAGCAAAATTGGTCAAGTTTGCTTGCAGTGATGTTGTTCCTGAAGAATTAAGAGAGAGTGTTGAAGCAGTCCTGCAAGGGGGTGATTAGGTTGGAAGCGCCCGATGGTGAGGCAAAACCTTTCATAATGGAGAAGATTTATTTCCTTCCTTCTGTTGGTGCTGGCATCGATGCAGTCTGGCAGAACAGTGGTTGGTCCGGTCATTTGGTGGTAGCGTCTTAGGAATGATTTGAATGTGCTCCTGTTTGCATTTCCCTGCTCATTTTCCATTTGCGCTCCAGTTGTTTGCAGTGATGATTCATTCGTATGAGTTCTTCCATGTACCGACTGGTCTGGGGTCTGGATCTTGTTGTATTGCTGTGTTTGAGGAGGTCAGGGAGTCCGCACCGGTGATCCAGTTGTTTAAATTCTTGATGACTTTGGGAAGGTCGTTTCTGTTTTTGTATTGTTGGGGGTTGAGAGCAGTGTTCCACTCATTGTCTATTCAGAACTTCTTGGCTGTGCCTTGCACTAGAACAGTCACCTGGGGCGACAGGCGTTTCCTGGTTGCCGCCCCTAGACTCTGGAACACCCTTCCTGCACATATCCGAGCAAGTCCCTCCCTGTTCACATTCCGCAAACAGCTAAAGACGTGGTTATTTGACCAATAGCCTTGTATATCTTCTTTACCCCAGTTGCTGATCCATCACTTAACTAGCGCCGAGACGCCCACGGGTATTCGCCGCGCTCTACAAATGTCAATAAATAAATAAATAAATAAATAAATAAATAAATTGTCACTGATGCTGTTCCATTGTCAGAGGGTTGGTCTGGCGGTGCAGCATGGGTGTTGGAACAGGACTGGCATGCTGAACATTTCGTGGTTGGGTCTGTCCAGGGGACTGGTATGAGTTTGCTGCATCGCATGTTGTCGAAGTTGATGAAAATAGGGTCTCGGAAGTGTTTGTCAACATGGGTAGGTCCCTTTACGTGTTTGAGCAATCAAAATTACAACACACAGCATAACACCATAGCCAGTGTCCCAATACCACTCCAGTCACAGGTAGATTATAGAGCACCAGACTAATCCACATCATCCCCTCACTATTTACACCGCACCATACAACACACCTCTCACTGCATCCTATAATATGTTAGAATACCACTGTACTCCGCACAGAATAGAACCCAGCAGACCAATATACACCCACAACGCTATACCACAGCATATCCTTGAGACCATAAAACAATACAATCATACAAACATTTACACATACCAGACTAAACCAGACCATAAAAACATGCAACGCCATACCATTTTGATTCAGATCATGCAGTGCTACATCACTATACTCCACAAAACACAATCCCCTGTCAAACCATAACCCCTACGCACCATATCATGTTAAACAGACTCCACACCGCTACACTATTGGCATCACTCATAAGGCCTATTCTTTCGTTTTTTCTGTGCTAATTCTCCTATGCACTTCTTTTTCCTCCTTTGGCTTCTCACTTCTATTTTTCCTTTCCCACTTCTTTCTCATTTTCTCTCCCCCTTAACCCCTTTCAATAGCCTGACTCCTAGTAACCCTGGAGCCATCTTTCAGTCAGTATACACGTAAAAGGTGCCAAGGGTCTCCTTAGGAGAGTGCAAGTTAGGAGAAAAGGAAGAAAACAGAACTCCTTGGCAATATTGGGTATTCTTGTTTGTAGCTGATAGTTAATACAGAGGTCGAAAAGCTAAGCACCAAAAAGCCCCTGAATCAGGGTTGAGAAAGAGTACAGTGTAAAGACTTCCCGGAGAAAGCATTTGAAAGGAATCCTTCTGAAGAGAAAGAAAAACAAAGATAGACAAAAAGGTAAGTCAAAGTTTGACGAGATCAATGACTAATAGGGAATCAACTGTATTGCAACACACCCTTTTCCTGGAAAAACCAACATGAAAAAGGTTAACATTATCCTGAACTGGGAGACTCATGAGCAACGACTGGTGAGGCAACCGTCTTGGAAAGGCATAAACAAAAGGCTGACCACACCTGCTTTTCCAGGAGACTGGTGTCCATGAAATGGCAGGCAAAGGAAGAAGAGTCCCTTGTGTTTGATGCTCCTTGTGCCTCCATGCCAGTCACCCACAAATCCACCTAGTATACGGAACACCTTGTTGACCATGGAACTCCTTGTTGACCATGGAACACCTTGTTGAGCAGCCATGACCATGGAACACCAATTTGAGCAGCCATGACCATGGAACACCTCGTTGAGCAGCCATGACCATGGAGACACTGGTCCTCGCTGGATGGTGCAGAGAAAAGCGTGTCACTGTACGCCGAGCACGAGAATCAAGAATGCGCCATCTTCCTCTGGGAAAGCATGAGGTCAAAAGAACACACCGGAGCCTCCAATAAATATCAAAGCGAAGCTGTCTTCCTCTTTGTAGGTGCGAGGCCAAGTGAAACATGCTGCTGCTTCTAATTGGTATCAAGACTTACTCTCTTCTTCTTGAAAACGCAAACCTCAGGTGAGTTCTGATCCAAGGTGTAAAACCGCCTTATCCCCCCTCACATATTTCTTTACACTATGTCACATAAAACCATTGATTACCACCACGTATCTTGCCACAATACAAACAACATCCCACACCTTACCATAACTTTTCAACTAATCACTTTGTACGTCACCACACAGTATGACATTATATCGCTTCATATTACATCATACCTAAATACATCATGCCACGGCACACACCATAAGGGCCTCCAGAACATACCACCCACATGATTAGAAACCACAAAGCAACATCCCATTCCAGACAACACTATACTTGTCTTAGCACCTGTCTGCCACTGTTGTATACAAAACAGGGGTACGGGGGCTTTTTCCACTCTCAGAGGAGTGGGAGGTCCAGCATAAAAGGAGCCCCAGTGTAAATATTCAAAAAGTATGATTAATCTGTTCCTCTAGTGTCAGAGTTGCAGAGTCAGAAAGGACCGGAAACAACCATGCCCCAGTCGGGGTTTACAGTTGGGAATCCATATGTTGGATTGTAATGCCCTCACACACCCTATCAGGTGTCGTGCTTCATCATATGGGCTGCTCCTCGTTGGGTCGGCGGTGCAATACCCGACGGGATCCCTTTGATAGGGGCACTTTGTCGAAGATCTTTTATCCAACGGCTTTATGGTGAAGTGCGGGTGTGGGGCCAGAGCTGTGTAGATGTAGTAAGGTTCTTTAAAATAGGGTTCGGAGAACCTAGAAGGACATATTTTTATTCTGGGTGTCTCCTACCCTAAGGAAAAACATCAAAGAAGGCACTCGCCAGAGTGTAATGTCTCGCGTAGGAGTGTCCTTGTTAGAAAGTGTGGGTCAACATGTTTCTCGCTTTTAGTTAATTGTACTAGAGATTCTTCAAGACCGGGAAAATTAAACTATCTACACCTAGAGTTAGTGGTATACAGATTAATCTCGGACCCGATGAAGTGGGTAGGTCGTGGATGCAGCATAAAGCAGAGAACCTCTAACACACATAGGAGCAAAGCCTTATGCGTGATCCACCGGGTACTGTTGATGCCTGGGGACTTTACTGAATTGGATAGATCAAGGTTACAACAGGTACATTAATCAGTAGACATTATTGCTGTGAGTAATCTGACAAAAAGATCTCCAACAAAGTGCCCCTATCAAAGGGAGCCCGTTGGATATTGCACCGCCGACCCAATGAGGAGCAAGCCCATATGATGATACATGACACCTTAAAGGGTGGGTGAGGGCATTACAATCCAACATATGAATTCCCAGCTGTAAACCCCGACTGGGGCATGGTTGGTAACGGTCCTTTCTGACTCTGCAACTCCGACACTAGAGGTACAGCATAATCCTACTTTTTGAACACCTGTCTACCACACCACAACTAATCGCATGCCATCTTAGCTTTCAAGGCCCCACATCACATCAAGCACTGGTACAAAGTCCCATGTGCCACAATTCAAAGACCTTTACCACATTATTCAAACCTATTCCCTGCACTATACTACATTACACAGCACAACCCACACCACTACAAACCTCAATATCTCCACCATCTGACACCACACACCACTTTAAAGCATCTCAATACCACATATCTCCCCATACAACATACATACACATTCAAACCACATTGTGACACCACACAACTCCAGCTTTGTCTCACTTCACACTTCTAACCATCGCACCAACTTAAACAGCAAATCACCTACAGCTGGAATTCCTCGCAGGATCGGCTCGGATGAGGATGCCTGACCCTAAGATGGCCGCCGCTTGGGACCTCGAGTGATCATTGGAGATCACCTGAAGCTGTCCCTGCCCCCTTTTAACTCACTTATTAACTCAAAGACGCGACCTCTGCTCACTGGTCACTCAATCAGATGAAAGCGCCCCCACTGAGATCTGCCCAATAGAATGCAAAAAATTGAGCTCCTTCACGCTCCGGACTATGCCTGATCTGAAAATGGCTAACGCCCATCCACCTCGGCATGAAAAAAGTGTCATTTAACTCGCAGCCAGGTTTAAAACAACACTTGGGTCGCCAAGCCAAATGCCCATGCAGCCTAAAGGCATACCCAGGACCCCCAACCAAGCGCGACCCACCCTCCACATTTCCCGTCTTGATGACAAATTAGGCCAGCCTCCCGAAGCCTAGAGATTGCCGGACCCTATGATGGCGACCAACAAGGACCACCCTCCGCTCTGCTCCAACAACGCTTGCGACTCCCTGCCCACTCTAAGGTACCAGACCTGCTCCAATCCCCCTGCTGCAACCACTCTTATACCTTAGTCCATTCTGCACCCCCCCACTACTTCCTCCAAGTCCCCCACAGCAACCACTCTTATAACATAGTCCACTCTGTGCCCCCCCACTACTTGCTCCACGACGCTTTCTCCCCCCTTCAGCAACCACCACTATACCTTCGTCTACTCTGTGCCCCCTCAATCACGGCTCCCATAGTAGGGTGGAACCTTAAGTGCCCACCATACATTTGTCGTGACCAGTCTCCCACAGTCGATACTACCAGATCAAGGGAGTCCTGCCCCCCATCAATAGCTTGTCCCGTTCCGCCTACATAATACGCAATAATATCACCAGGCACGCCAGTTTCTGTCGGACCACCCTTGTCGATCCACATGAAACCGCACGGCGTGAATGCCTTTGTTATTAGCTTCCCTCCTAACCTCTCTCCTAAAGCGAGAAAAAATCACAAACATAATCACATTAGACAACACCCAGAAACGCTATTTGTAGACACGTACCACTGCTCCTCCAAAGGGCAGGTGAAGATGGATCTCATCTTCCAGACAGATAGACCTGACAGCTGGAACACAACTCTAAGAATGCAACTTCACATATCTAAAACGACGACCACCTCACATAGCTGTAAACTGACTACCTCTCTTCCCAACCAGGCAACTAGAAAAGGTAATAAATCAGTGACCATTTACGCAAATGGCACAGTTCTGATACAGGCCAACAACGAGAACTTGGAGGCCTTTGATTCCCTCTTCCCTACTCATTGCTCCGCTCAACCGGCCCCATCAGGAGAAGCAATTATATACTTCCACTCCCCTGATGAGACCTCCCCAGAAACTCCTCCTACTCCTCCGTCTCCACGATTCGTGACAAGGAAGATCAGTCCCAACAGCCCCCTCAATCCTATCCTCCTCATCATTACCCCATCATCCCACGGGATCGGTCTGCTGACCCCCTTCTATTTCCCGAAGAAGAGCAATCCTCATCACCCCCTTAATCTCATCTTCCTCAACAGCACAACATCATCCCTCGTTCTCGGTCTACTGACCCCCCATCACTCCTGCAGAATCAAGAGCCCACGCCTAAACCCCGTACCGAGGGTCGCTAACCGAGACAGCCAGGCTGACCCACTCAGCATTAGACCTCACAAGTCGACCCTGCCCCCCACCCAACGAGATGTCCCTACCCAAAACTGCAAGCCACCAGCCCCGGAAGATATGGTGCACCGGCTGGATCTACTAGAAAGTCAGCTAGAAATTATATTTAGAGGCCTTGATGAAATCCTTTCCAACCTAGACAAGGCGCGAAAGCCCCAACATTCCCAACTAAAGGGCTTCCTATCCGACTGACTCTACCCCCTAAAACACCAATTCAGGACCGCACCCGCCCGTGGGAATCGACTGCTGAGGCCCAATAAAACCGGTGCAATGATCCCACTACAATCTCTCACAGGAATCAAAGCCCACACGTCCGGAGCTCAGAGCCACACTAATAAAGATGTGGAGACCCAAAAACAAAGCCCATCCAGAACGAAAGCAGCAATGTCCGCTGAAGAAGCTATGGGCCTAGCCTCCACTTATTAATCCCCTTTCCCAATTTCCACTAACTCCAATATTCAAGGGATCACAGGCTTCAGAAGAGACCTCCCCCTCGTGACAACCTCAAGACCCCACCCTCCCTCACCTCCATACCGAGGGCCCCATTAGGAAAGTATCTGAACAAAAGTAATCTAGCGACTAACTGCATGCTCATTAACTGCAGATAAGCCCCCAAGCATGCAACGGAATTAGCTGAAGCCATCCTCTCTCAGGACCTTGACATTGCGTTCATCACGGAGACATGGCTAAATTAGATCTCCCCACCCTGTCTAGACATGCTGGTGCCCCCAGGTTTCACCATTATCAACAAAGACAGAAAAGATCAATGCGGGGATGGTGTTGCCATCATTCATAAAGATGACATTGACATCGCTGTAATGGACCCATGCAAATACAGCTCTTTTGAATGTCTATCTGCCACCATCAAGACTAAGGATAACTGCCCTTTAGTTGTTCATCTTCTCTATCACCCACCTGGCAACTCCCCCACTTTTGGTGAACACCTTTCCGACCTGATTGCCCACTGAGCTCTCAAAGACACTAACTTCATAATCCTGGGTGATCTAAACTTATGCTGGAACGAAGCCAACAACACACTTATTCAATCTCTCGATACTCTCCTTCGTGAAAATAACCTTTCTCAAGATTGCTCTGAAGAAACTCACAACAAAGGAGCGACCCTGGATGCCATCATTGCCCACCAAGACGCAATCACGATCGACAACATTCTCCCAGTGGACTGGTCGGATCATCACATGATCTTATTCCACATCAACCAAAGAGCCCTATCGCTGCCTCCTGCTCAAGACCCCCCAAATGGTCAAGAAATCTCACCCAGATCCCCCTGGACGCCATGGAGGTTAGACTAAAGTTGCTCCTACCCAGCAACAAAGATCTCTCCACAAAGGACCTCACAGTGCTCTATAACATGAATATGGGCTCCTTCTTGACCAACTAGCACCCTTGAAACTAAGGAAAAATCGAGCCATTCCGTCCAGATCCTGGTTAGACTCTGACACTAATGAAGAAAGGAGACAACTAAGAGCCGCAGAAAGACGCTGGAGGAGCTTGCCCACTACCTGCCATCGTGTCAAACTCAGAACTTTCCGGAAGAAATACAATAATCATATCAAGAACAAAAAATCTATGTTTTTCCGCTCTGCTCTGGAGAGCGCAAAAAACAGACCTAAGGAACTCTTCCGTATTATTAGACAGCAAACCTCCAAACCAGACAATTCCCTGGGGCAGGCCTCCAAAGAACGATGCAACTACTTCGCCAACTTCTTAAATGATAAGATCTCCAAGATAGAGTGCTCTCTGGTCACCAACTGCTCTTCCCCCTCCCATAGCAGACACAGAGGGGTGCTTGGTAGCGCCCCCCCACTACTAAACCCTGCTCACTCTTTCAGCCCATTATAGAAGAAGAGATAGTCAAACTTATCTCCACCTCTAAACCTTCATCTCACACCCTTGACCCCCTTCCGGCTCAACTCACCAAAAAACTGAAACTCTCCCTAGCCCCACTGTGGTGCAGGATTATCAACAGCTCCCTAAAAACTGGAGTAGTCCGAGACTGTCTGAAAGTGGGACAAGTCACTCCACTGCTAAAAAAAACCAGGCCTGGACAGAAATGACTTAAACAACTTCAGACCCCGTCTCTAACCTTCCTCTTCTTTCCAAAATCCTAGAAAGATGTGTTCTCCACCTACTAACCAGGCACTTGGACAATACCAACCTACTCGACTCACATCAGTCGGGATTCAGGAAAGGGTGCAGCACGGAAACTGCAATCCTCAACATAATTGATGACATGCACAAATCACTGGACTCAGACCAGTGTTGCCTCCTCATTCTCCTAGACCTATTGGCGGCATTTGACACAGTCGCTCACAATCTTCTCCTCAAAGCTCTCGAAGAAAGGTCCAGACTCTGACGTGGTCCTCAACTGGTTCTCTTCCTTCTTGCATAACGCTCCCAAAGAATCAAAATCAGAAGCTTTGAATCCGACCTTCACCCAGTCAAGAGGGGAGTGCCCCAAGGATCTGTGTTCTCCCCCTCAACTCTTCAACATCTACATGGAACCCCTCACCACCCTACTCAGAAAAGCTAACATCCCCTTTCACCTTTACGCTGATGATACCCAATTCTACTTGGAAATCTCCTCTTCTAAGGACATTCATAGACTCAATGAAACATTAAAGGAAATGCAATGTTGGCTGTCAAGCAACCATTTAAAGCTGAACCCGGACAAAACCGAACTACTCCTCATCTCAAACAAAGAAGAGAACCCACAAATAGTCAAATGGTTAAAAGATATTGATGCGCTCAATGGGAACCTCACCTTGTCTGACTCCGGTAAATCATTAGGCATCACGCTAGACTCCAAACTAGACTTGACCAAACACATTAAGATCTCGGCAAAGAGTGCTTTCCTTAACTTGAAACTACTAACAAAATTAAACCTTTCATTCCATCCAAAGATCTCAAACAAGCCACCCAAGCATTGGTGTTGTCACAACTGAACTATGGAAATGCAATGCTCTCTGGAATAGCCAAAACTCATCTTGCTCCTCTGAAAACAACCCTCAACGCGGCCACCAGAATGGTCACTGGAATAAAGAAATTTGATCACATCTCTCCGGCACTAAAAGAACTCAAGTGGCTACCAATAGAAATGCGGGCGAACTTTAGAACAGCTTGCCTCACACACAAAGCCCTTCACACAGGCAAACCCGAATATGTGGCGTCCAAACTCAGAAAAGCGGGTCAGAACAGGACTCTCAGAAGCTCTAATACCCTACTTCTTATCCCGCTAAAAGCCCGAAAACGAAAAACAGCTCAAAATCCTTTTCCTCGACTGCTCCCTATCGAACAGATAGGAGCAGTTCGGAGTGTTTAACCCCTTCGCTGCTCATGTCGAGCTCAGCTCGTCATGCAGCACACTGGTTGTGTGCTTATGACGAGCTGAGCTCGTCATGAAACAATGATATTCATATAAGCTCTGCACCGTAGGGGAAAAGCCATAGCAGCCAAGGTGTTAAAGTGTCACTGCTCCTCTCTCCGATGCGGTTTGTCAAGACTTTGTATTTGGAACTCTTCAGCATCCTCTCTACTACGATTCGTACCCTGAATGTCTTGCTTACTGTATTATGTTTGCTTTCTTTTGCACTGCCCTGTACTTGTTGTGAAGCGCTCCGATACATTCCGGTCAGGCTAGCGCTATATATAACTTAAATAAATTCCACATCATGCAACTCAAAACCAAGGTACTCTGTCATACTATTTTTTCTAAGGCTTGTCATTACCTGTTGGATACTACTGTCTAAAATTGTGTGCTACCATATCTTCCACTTGTACACTCACCAGGTCTGCAGTTAGGCCTAACCCCTTTTTTAAATTTCGATTCCCTATCTTTCTGACTGCTACTGGAAATCAGCTGACTGAAAATGTGTGCGGGAGTGAGCCATAGATTTAATGAGTTTATCTTCCTGAAAGTGAACAGTTAAGAACTTGTCCGTTGCCAAGCTTCTGGAAATCGCAATGGGCCCTGATTACGAATACCTCACAGATGTATTCGGTATTCATCGTACCTGATAAAATCTCAGGTCACAGGTTCAGAATGTATCAGGTTCAATATACTGCACCTATTCTGAGTTTTCCACAATTATAAGGGATTATATTTGGATTCTGGCGCTTACCCCACCAATATCTGCATGTCTCTGAAATTGCGGTATATTTATCCCACATTAAATTCCTATGGGGTAGAGCAGCCAAAGGGGTGTGGGCACTACATTGCACCCATATTTTACTGTGTGCAATATAGTTCACACCGTTCATAATTCCAATCCCTTTGCTAACCGCGGCTTGCATAGGGATCATACTTATCTGGCTCACTTGTAATCAGGGTCAGAGTGTCTGGCAGCAGAGCGCCATGGCCTCTGCACTGCAGGCTAGGGTGGGAGTTAGCACCAAGTTAGCAGTGCTTAAATTGTAAATAAATGAGTACCAGGGCTCTTGTCAGTAGACCACTGCAGATTCCAACACACATTGTGCCTGCCATGCTGCCAGTGATAGTAACAGCAAAACTACTAACCATCACACTCCTACAAGTGTGACAATTCAGACTATTCCGGGCCCCCGAAGCTATAAGAATGGCCTGGTGGGAAGGTAATAGTTATTTTTAATGTATATCGAAATAATAGACTGTTGTTGTGGTCATCTAAGACAGTGCTACCTTGTGGCAGACTCTTAAGCACCTGTGTTGACAATAAGTGCTGGTGCCGAGCACCGGTAACCACCGGCTCAAACCGAGCACTGCAAGTTAGGCATATGGCTCAAGCTCGTTGACAATAGGGTGATGCGAGATCCATTGGGTTGGGTGATTTTATCATAGCTTTTGTGCTTGTACTTGAAAATATAACACCAATTGAAAGGTACCCTTATGAAATGGGTACGCGTGGTTGCTTTATAAACAGATCATGTGATCTTCATGTTTAAAACAATAACACCGGTATAGCTGTGCTTCAGAACTGCACTATCTCACCATCTTGTCATCTTGGTAATGCATACATCCCTTTTGAAATACTTACTGTTAATATCATCCTAAAATGATCCTTAGTGCACAGCACTGCCTACACCTGGCTCAATGCCCCGTACAGCATTTTCAGATGGCTTTGTCTATTTAGTTAACAGCACTTACACTTCACTTATGCCATTACCTAAATAAATTTACAACTAAATTTGTATTGGCTTAACAATGCAAGTGTGCACCCACACCGTTGGCTAAAACGCCACAAAACTCTGATTTCTATAGCACTTACCAGCAGCGCCTGGTCAGTAGAACTCCCTACTTCCACCAAACCCTTTCAACTTTGTTCTCTCTTCTTGTTTCCTACCACATGGAGGTTAAACATGTAGCAAGTCACCAAATGAAACAAAGCAGGGGGTCTGTCCTTCATAAAAGTATCTCAAATAATGTTATTTACTTACTACATTCTCTAAAGCCCAAAAGGGTTAAGGTAAAAAAACAGTGCAGCCTGGGGTCAAATGTATGAAAGCGGGTTAAAATCACTGATCCATTAGTTAAAAAGCACCACCATATGACTTCCTTGGTGGTTAAATTAAGCTTGAAGTAACTTTCAGTAGGAATTCTAAAAGTGAGATCACGTGTATGGGTAGTGGCTAAACTTGTAACCTGTAGCATTCTGTGCCTTCAATTCAATATCTCGAACTGAGGTGGAGAGAGTGAGTGTGTAGACTGAATGACTAATGGACTAGTGGGGCTGCATCTTGTTAGGGCTAGGTGGACAGCCCAAGATCGAGTGCAGTAGCAGAGAGGCCCAGGCCAGGCTGCTGACGAGGCTTCAGCTGAAGGACCCAGTCCTTAACTACTCTTGGAGGGGGTTGGTTGGAAGTCAGGCTTGCTTCCGGTGTCCTCTGATCTGACTGCCCATGGAGAAGAGGATCACATGGCGGGCACAAGCTGTACCAGCGCCACCTTTAAGCCTCCCCAGAACTCCCTTCAGATTATAAAGGCTCTCTTGGGGCTAGGAGCAGAGTGAAATGTTCCCATATTGATTCCAGGAGTAGAACTTTGATGGCGTCTGACTGCCTTCCCCACAGTTGCCTTTGAAACCAGTGCGAATCTCAACATGCTGGAGCTCATGGGGCTAAAGCGCGATTCTGACTATCCACTATTCATTTTGCCCTCCCTAAAAATAACGTTTTCAAAATGTTACTCTTTTTGGGCGCTGTATTTTACATGTTTGTGTAATGCATACGCACTATTTTAAAATAATATTTTCTGTAATAACTATTTCAACTTGTTTTCTTTTTTTCTCTTATTTTTCGCTTTGTGCAATTGTTTTTAGTGCTTTCTTTTCCATATTAGTGCTCATTGCAAAATGGAATAATGACCAGAAATCAGAGATTCCCTTTCTTCTTTCCTAACTTGTTTCTCTTCATCTAGGTACTGGCGCTTCAATGAAAATTCTCACTCAGTGGACACTGGGTACCCGAAACCTATCAGCATATGGACTGGGATCCCTGACGCTCCAAAGGGAGCCTTTCTTAGCTCTGACACAGGTAAGCCACCGAGCAGTAAGAGGGTGTTTATGCTAGCTTTGCTGATGGTAACCCCTGACCCGTCAGTCCTTCTCCCACAGGATCTGCTAGTCAAAGTGATGGTCAATAGACCTATTCTGAGCAGGGTTATTGTCTCTGATTTTCTCTGCCACGTCCACCCTGCAAGGCAGACACAGTCAGAGAAAATGTAGATGCACAAGAAAGAACTTCCTGTGTATCAGGGCAATTTGTTTTGTGTTTATATAAAACAAACTCCCACTTTGGCTGTTTGTTTTCTCTAAAACATGTTTTCTGAATAGCGTCTTTGGTCAACCTTTGCTGTGAAGGGCAGAAAGTTGAGCAATTACGGTGTTAGGTGGTCCAGGAAGGTGGGCGCAGGGCCTGGTACAGACGACACCCGGCAGCCAACCCCAACTGTGCATGGCTAGTGCCGGGGTTAGCCACATGCGAACGGTTGGACGCAGGGTCTGGACATAGGGCAAGCCCAACCCTTATTATATGTTGGATGGAGGGTCTGGTGTGACTCCAGGCCTTCCAGACAACCTCCACTGTGTATGTGCACTGGTTCCTAACTGTGGCAAGGCTGCAGTTGATTTGTAGGAAGTTAACTGACAGACTATTACTGGTGGTGGAAGTACATTTCTCTCTTCATTTCAGAATGTTTAACTTACATGAATGAGGAAGATATTTGAGAAATCATGGCAGATGTGTCCTCATTTTAGCTTTCTATACACTAACCAGAATTTCCAAGATAAAATGAACCCCTCATTTTGTGAATTTCAAACGGAAATGCTATTGGTTTGACAGCTCTGATTCTATCAAGGTGTGCCACACTTTTGTCATAATTACCACCAACAGGGGCAGCCCTAAGGCCTGAACCTGGGGAAAAGTGAAAGCTAGAATCCTAACAAAGGTTCAAGTTAAATATCTTGTGTAGTGTAAAATACAGAACAATACAGAGGAATCAAACAAAAATTATAAAAATGAAAAGGATGAAGAAATATGGCAAAATTACACATAATTTTCTAACAAGTGATACCCCTACACAGATTCAAAAAATGTATTAGTAGGACAATGATAATAGAAACAATAAACCAATAATGCACTCAATAAGTTACACACACAACCATAAAGACAATACACTGTGTAAACATAAAAAGTGACTGAGGAAAATTACATATATGTAGTTTGAACAAAACATAGCAAAAAATGCGTCCTTTTCAATCAAGGCCACATGTAGGCGTCCACGGCGTTTCGACCACATTAACGTTTGGTGGTCATCATCAGGACAAACAATAATGAATACCAGAGGGTCCAATAGAAAATTCAGGTAAAAATCTATTAATGGCGAGTCCACGGCATGGGAATAAGTGAGCTCAGCTAGCTCCAAGCTCAATTGCACCAAAGCAAAATGACAAAAGCACCCTATCTGTTGGAATTTATAGCGGTTCTGGACTCGTATAAATCAAGATTGGAATCGCAATGTGGCAGCAATAAGTAGCACAGTGTTAATTGGCTGATCGTCAAGTCAGACTAGGCTGTTCAAACTCCGAGCAAGTCTACAAGGCGGGTCAAATATTCATGAACGGTCCCACCAGTCAAGTCAAACTGCTCTAACTAGGAGTCAATCTGCACAGAGTGCACCATGCCGGTCGGATAACCCTCCGGACTTTCTGTCTGAACGGTTATCTGACCGGCATGGTGCACGGCATGGTGGGACCATTAATGGCTTAGGAGTTTGGGCTGGACTGTTCCCATGAGGCACAGGGTCAAGACTGATTTACATATGGCTCGGTCTAAACTGGGGTGACATGGTGAGCAAAAGAACGAAGGATTTAGGCCATATCTTTTGACAGGGAGTGAATGTTTGATTTGCTCTGCATTCCGTCCGTCACCCGTGTGTCTTTTGCTTTCTCGCCCTAAGTGGACCGGCTATGCCCAGCCGTGGGTACCGGGCTCACTGTGCCACTGGATTTAAGCTAGCCTGAGTGATGAGGGGTGATGCCCCAAAACCGGTCCAAGGATGCTTGTTTCCGATCCACGAAGGACCTTGCTTGGCAGTTCGAGCTGGACTGGGGGTGAATGTTTGATTTGCGGTGCATTCCTCCCATCAGCTGTGTGTCTTTTGCTTTCTCGCACAGTACCGCAGCACAGCCAAAGCTCCCCACCAGAAACATCTTCCACTTTCCCCAAATCCACCTAGCAGTTACCTTCACAGGCCTACTACAGGGATGGCTGTAGGGGTAACAATTACAAGGGTAAAGGAAAGGACTCAGCACCCAAAGGGGCTGTCCTGCTAAAACAGTGACTCTGTTGCCCTTCCCCTCAATCTGACATTTTGGGGGAAGGTTACAGGGGTTTCTGCCCTGCTGGACAGAAATCACCTCTGACCAAAGGGTTCTGGACATCTTATGGGAGGGATATTGTATAGGACTCACACATACTCCCCTAAACATTCTTCCCAGCACAAACTGTCCGCAGACCATCTGCCTCTCCGCCTGGAGGAGATACATGCTCTCCTCACGATTGGGAGACATAGAGCCTGCTCAGCCACAACACCTTGGAAAGCGGGTGTATTAACTATACTTTCTTATTCCAAAAAAGGACAGCTCTTTCAGACTCCTCCTCAACCTCTGACAGCTCCACAAATATATTATAGCAGAGCATTTTCATATGGTGACTCTACAAGATTTCATAGTACTACTTCAGCAGGCAGGCTGCAGGGCCACCTTAGATCTTAATGACGCCTACTTCCACATACCCATCCAACCAGTGCATCGAAGATACCTGTGGTTTGTGGTGAGTGGACAACTTTACTATTTCAAAGTGTTCTGTTCTGGTTTACCCCTGCCCCCAGGGTGTTCACCAAATGTCTGACCATGGTGGAAGCTCACCGCAGGAGGGACAGCATCCATGTATTTCTTTACCTGGATGACTGGCTGATCAACACACCAACAATGCCTACCGCACACCCAGACCAACATTCAGACTTTGCACAGCCTAGGCTTTATGATCAATGTGCCCAAATTCCAGCTCCAACCCCTTCAAGTGCAGACTGTCCATGAGGCTGGCCTAGACTCATGAGAGGAGAATGGTTACCCCAGTTCATTAAGGGTGTAAGCATTCCAAAACAGGCTACTTCTTTTTCAGCCAGATCAACAAGTAACAGTCAAAACGGTGATGGTCATGCTTGGAATAATGACATCCGGCATCCCTATAGTTCCTCACGCCAGGTGGCACATGCGCACACTGCAATAATGCCTATTGGCACAGTGGTCTCAAGCGGAGTGTTATCTAGAGGATCTAGTGTTGGTTTTGGACCACACACATCGCTCTCTGCAGTGGTGGAACATACACAACCTATTGCAGTGGTGACTCTTTCTATACCCAGTTCCGCTAGGAACCATAACCACAGATGCCTTGTGCACCTTACGGTTCAGAGAAATTGGACACCTACTCAGCAGCCCCTCCACATCAATCACCTGGAGTTGATCGCTAACGACCTGGCTCTCCGGGCCTTCTATCCTCTCCTTCAACACAAGAAAGTCTTAGTCCGAATGGACAACACAACTGCTGTGGTTCACTTACAAATGACAAGGGGGCACACTCTCACCACAGCTGTACGCAGTAGCCCAGAGCATCTGGCCATGGTTGATACATCACAGAATACATCTGCTCATCAAACACATTCCTGGGTGTGGTCAAATATCTGCCTGACCTGCTCAGCAGGACACATCAACAAGTCCACGAATGGGAACTCGACCCCTAGGTCCTACTCCCATACTAGTAGCATTGGGGGTTTCCGTTGATAGACTTGTTCACCAAGGCCGAAAATGCAATATGCCCAAGCTTCAACATAAGTCTATCACACCCACAGTCCATGGACAATGCTCTATGGATGAACTGGTCAGGGATATTTGCCTACATATTTCTGCACCACCCACTTCTACAGCTTGTGGTCCGGAGGCTGAGGCAAACATCCCTCACTGTCATTCAGGTAGCACCAACCTGGGCATGCTAGCCATGGTACACTACCTTGCAGGAGCTCTGTCTAGTTCCTCACAAGAAAATGCCTGTACCTTCTCACATAGAACTCTCCAACAGGCCGGACCTTCTCGCTCAGAAACACAGTACTCTCAGGCACCCCAACCTTCAGCAGCTCAACTGTGCGATTTGGCTCCTTAAGTCTTAGAGTTTGGTTACCTCAACCTACCTGGAAGAATGCATGTCTATTCTCAAGGAAGCCCACAGGAACACTACCAGGGCCTGCTACACAGCCAAATGGAAGCGGTTCATACACTGCTGTCTCCCTAGACATATCAATCGTGTTTCAGCATCTGTACAGGACGTAGTCTGTTACCACCTTCATTTACAGAGGTCAGCCCTCACTTACACTTTTATTCAGTTGAACCTTGCTGCCATAGCAGCCTACTTACAGAATAAACAACACATTTAATTGTTCAGAATACCAGTCTTTAAGACTTTCATGGAAGGCCTCAATTGGATTATCCCACCCAGGATGCCCTACTGCTCCGGTATAGAACCTTAACATAGTTCTCACTAGACTCATGGGCCCTCCTTTTGAACCTCTCCCCTCTTGCCATCTACAATTTCTCTCCCCTAGAAGGTGTTTTTTCTTGTAGCCACCATTTCCCTTAGTCTCCTAAATCAAATCGCAAGGTTGAGCTGCTGAAGGTTGCGGTGCCTGAGATTAAAATCTGTCATCAGTTTTTATCCTTTTAAGTGTGCTTCTATTATTGACCCTCAAAGCTGGCAGTCACTACAATCCATTGCACTTTAAAACATGTCCCTGAATCCTATAATGGCTGCAGAAACATTTTATCCATGTTGTGGCCAGCCACTCAAGAAATTGTCCCTTTGAGACCCCCACGTCCCCACATGCCCCTGGGGATCAGGGTCTTATATTTATTTTAAATTTGGGCTTTTTACTTTCCCATTTTAATTCTTGACTAGTATAGGTGTAGAGGACTTAACTGCAGATGCGTCGCGCCAAGACACCTTTGGGCATATTTTGCGCTTTACAAAATTAAATTAATTCAAATTCATTTTCAGGACGCAGGGACCATGTCCCCCAGCCGTGTAATGGCTGGTGCAACATATTGTCCATGTTGTGACAAGCTAGTCCTTATTGAATAGTCTCCTTTAAATTGGCAATTCAGGTCAATTTTAGACACAGTTTTCCAGCTATACCTAATTTTTTAACCCCTTCATGCCCAACCCTGGCCCCTCTCTAAACACTCATTTCTCGAAAAATGGAAGAGCAGTTTTACACCAAATCGCACAAAGAACGCTTTCTGAGTAAAGTCCTAACTTATTGCCTAATGTGGTGTACTTGCATTCAGCCATTTTGTCGGTATCAGAGAGCAAATTTTCCTATGAAAAATTGTGTGGCAAATATCACCTTTGGGAATCTGCTGTTTTTCTTGGCCCCCCGCTTGACGTATATAAAGATAGACATACATTTCTAAATATAATTTAATATATATATAAATATACATAATATATTTTTACATACACACGTTTGTTATTGTATTTTGATTTGATTAGGTAGAATGACATCATTTTGTTATCTTTGTTGGTTGTGTTACATTTAATTAAATTAGATGCATTAGTTGCTTCTGTTTGGTTAACTGTATTATAATCCTATGTTCGCTTTGTTACTTACTGTTTGTATACTGGTAGAATTAGTTCCAGTTCTATCTGATGTGCAGCTAAATGAATAATAATAACAGGTTTTCAGTCGTTATCCCGAGTTATTTATGTATGTTTCACTACCTGCTTTCAAAATATTGAAGCAGGTTAAATTACTGGGCGTTGGGCTGGAACTTTCATACTGTTATTTTGCTCTTTTTTAAATAAATTAGAGGTTTGCTGATTTACTTAGATCCAATAAGTTAGATGAGCTTTTGCAGATGATGTGTACTGACTTAGTAACATTGCCTGGGTTTACTAAGGTATCAAAAAGATTACTCTGAAAACCAAAATGAGGAGCTATGCATGAAGACAATCCATAATGGTGAATTACTAAAAAAGAATGAGCACCTGCCATGTTAAACAAAGAGCAGTTCCTGAAAGGTGTAGCTTGGAGAGCCAAGGTGTGGGAGTATATGGCACCGAACATTTCCCCCTCATGCACTTGGCAAAGCACCGGAAGCAATCTTCTATTTTAGGAAGTGAACATTTAGAGTGGACTTGTGAAGGTCATTGCGTGGAACACAATGAGGCTTAGCTGGCACGGGGCTGCAGATAAACAACAGCTCTGGCTTCAGCCCACAAACGGATGCAGCAGAAGGGTGACAGAAGGAAAGAGTGCACAGGGCCCTCGCCAGTAAATTCAAACAAAAAAGAAAATACATTGTTAAACTACCTGTGTGTAATGATTTTGCCATAAAACGCTCTTAAAGCACACTTTTCTCATTTTGGGTTCTTTAAATTATTGCACATGCAGGAATTGTTTGTTTTCTGTGTTTGTTGTAATAGTTACATGTTTTGAGTTATTTAATTCAATTAGTTAAAATGAAAGGTGTGTGTTTTGTTTGACTTGTTAATGTTTTGTATGGTTCATTAGATGAGTGAGGTTTGGATTAAATAGTTACATGGGGACATTTCCCAAGTAAAGGTTACAAAAACAAAAGTAGCAAATGACAGTCATGTGATTTGTATGTTTTCCCCCCGGCTTCTTGTATTGAATGGTATTCTCTGTTCTCTGTTTCAGCCTACACATATTTTTACAAAGATACCAGGTACTGGAAGTTTGATAACCAGCGGCTAAAGACCGAGCCAGGGTACCCAAAATCAATCCTGAGAGACTACATGGGCTGCCAAGAAGTGTTCGTTGAACCACATCCTGGGCCCAAGTGGCCTGACCTGGATCGTCCACCCTTCAACCCGGACGTTAATGGAGGGAAGGACAATGACGTGGACCAGAAGGAGGAGGAGACTGATGGGCATGAAGAAGCTGATGCAGATGTGGACCTAAATCCAGAAAGCAGAGATGATGGGAACGAGCAGAGCAATGACGTGGACGTGGTGGTCCACATTGACGAGTACACACGCACCATGAGTGTTGTCATGGTAATGGTGCCGCTGGCCCTATTGCTTTGCATCCTGGCTCTCATCTATGCCATCTTGCAGCTGCACAGGAAAGGGACACCTCGTGTGCTTCTCTACTGGAAACGCTCCTTACAGGAATGGGTGTGATCCTCAGCCTTGAACCTCTGGGTCCCTGAATTATTTTATTCTTCACTACCCCTACTAGATCATCCCTTTCCAACACACCCTATTTCCTCCTCCCCATGGTGCTAACAAATAGGGAAGTGTGACCTAATCACATAAACAGGCCTTTGTGCATTTATGCCAAGATCTGAGCCACTGAGAACCGATGGTGTGCTGCTCAGGGCTGTCATAGGGGAATAGCGGTCAGTCATACGGTACTTTCTCGTGCATAACCTGTGCCGTCATCTAGGATCTGGTAGACTGGTGGAAGAAAATGGCAAGGCTGACCGAATCATGTGAATATTGGAAGAAGATGAACCTTTTTACTGACAGGGATCCTTTCAAAGAATATTCACTGGTTCTGGAAGGCGAGCCCAATCTTCCCGCACACCGTGGATATTCAGCTAGCCATCCTAGCACTTAGCAAGTAGGCTGTGATTGTAGAGCACTGTGCAACCAATGTGCATACCTGAGTTACAGCAAGCTGGCTTGACATAGAGGATTAGGAGTTTAAGGGTGTGTTTGGACATTCTTGCAGGAATGTGGAGGATGTGGGAGACTTGGCAGGGCGAGCATTTCCCGGGAACAGTGATAAAGAGCGAGAGTGGGAGAAGTGAAGTAGGGTGGCGAATGAGGACATCTATGGAGGAGATAAACATGGAAGCAACAAGAGTGATGGAATAGTGTGACTTCACTACTAAGAGGATATGCTGGAGAATGTTGCTAGCGAAATAAAGTGGATGGGGTTGCCCAGACTGGTTGTAAGACGGCATTCCCATCCTTAGGCCATGTGCACCCTCCAATGACATGCTACGTTCTGAAAGTGCTTTAATATGCTTAAATGTTTAATTGGGTGGGGGGGGCAGTAACAATAAAGAAAGTGATTCATCCTCTAAAGCCTTCCTTTACCAAGAACGTTATGTATACTTTTGATGGCGAAAATAACTTGTTCTCAGTTTTGGAATAAAGTTTAGAGGAGATGGCCATGAATCTGAGGCATCTTTGAGAGGAATCCAGAAGGCAAGAGGAAGCAAGATGGAGGGGCAGCCTATTTGCCTAGATACGTTGGGGCAGATGACAGATGGCCCGCTCTGCAGCTTCCTTCATCTTCTCAACAACATGAATGGTCCCTTTCAGATCCCTTAGTCTGTGGTATAGAAGTTGTGGTTCTACTGATTTCTCTATTTCTTTGCTTCTCCTGTACAGAATTAGATTCAGGCTCATCCACTACCTGTCAGGTTCAGGGCCAAGAGGTGGATGGTAGGTACTTCTTTGTCACAAGTTTCCAGTTTTTCTCACTTGACCGTTTCCCTATCAGCCCTTCGTATTGGTGAAATAATGAAAAAGTATCCTTTTTGAACTCTGTTTCTTTCAAATGCTTGCAAGCTCCTTTCCTGGCCCTGTGCTAATGATACACTGATAGGAGTGACAACCCGAGTAAAGTCTCGTGCCTGTGAACTTTGGGTGGACTACAGAGATATCTTGGTAGAGTCCCCGAAGAGTGGGTGTGCTGTCAGACAGAGAGCCTTCTCCCATTGGACTCTGTATGCTACAGAGAAAACAACCATTGCAGGCCGTGACTGTAGGAAGCCACTACCGTAACAACTGTAGGAATCAATCACTCCATTTTGAAATTGAAGAAGACAAACCTTTCAGCCCTCATCAGTAGGGAAGCATGAAATCACTAAAAGGAGACAGCTCCTGGAGAAACAGCTTTTAGCAGCATAACTCATTGCTTAGATGATTTATCCACATTAATAAACACTTGTAGAATGCTACACACCCTCAGAGTGTGAAACCACTCCAGCCCTGCCTTGAGAAAGGACCCTAAATCACCTACAGGAGACCACCACATGACCTCTTTGCTGCAGGAGGACACCATAGCAGTGCAGGCGATAACCTTTCTAATATCCATGAAGGAGATCTGATCGCTTGGAGGAGGCACTTTGAGGGATTACTAGGAATGTAATGAAAGAGAACCTTCTATGCATGAGGCGTAGGCGGGCGTCAGGCCTTGAGCTGCCTTAGAGGGCACCCAACTTCTTGCGGGTGGGGCCGAAATGCAGGACTGAAATAGTGTAATTCCTGGGGCACAGGTGTTGTGCAAAAAAGCTGGGATTTTGTAATACAATAAATTAGAAAGTGATTAAAGTATCTTTTAGGCTTTTCATTGGAGGTTCTGTGGATGCCCCACACATAGTGTAAAATGGTTTTAGAGCTGAAACTATTAACTTACACAGAAACCACCAATTGGAACACAAGATCAAGATAAATGTATTATTTGTATTTATTTGTTTGCTCTGCATGTCACAGCAAATGCATTATCAAGATCATACAAAGCAATCATCGAAAATTAGTGGTTGTAAGGTAATAGAAACATTTTAATTGGGGTTTTTGAGTGATCATTATACGAGCAGCATCAAATATTACACTGCCTTCGCGGAGGGATGTCTGGAGAGATGCTGAAGGGGGTGTCCATTGGATGAGTTGATGCTGCAGTGGAAACGTACACACCTTGCACAAGGTTAAGAAGTCTGTGGAAGGGTTTTGGTCATTAGAATGAGTTCTTTGTTTCTGGGTCTGTGATACAGTTTGAGACAATCTCATTTAAATCCGTAAAGGGAGGTGAAAGTTGATCTTGGAAGGCTCCATAGAGTACACAGTGCAAAACTGAACTGTGTTTTCATGGGTTGGAAGGAGGCAGCAACAGATTGCTCCTTCACAAAAAGGAGCTCCAGAGGGAATTAATGCTGTTGCCCTCCACTCACAACTTTTTTCTTCACAAAAAACCTGCTCTATATTTCAGGATAAAAACCATGGGCATTCCCCACACCTCTTATTGGTGATAATACTTTAGGTACTAGCTAAACAATGCTGTACACTTGGGGTGCTCCTATCCTTCTTAAAAAATCTTTGTGTAACTATCTTCCACAAACAATATCCTATGTGTATTTCTCACTTCACACAATGTCTCTATCCCACCACCAAAAAAGTGTATGAGAGGTGAGGAGGCACCTCACGGAAGCACCCTCCAGTCAGCTTAAGACTTTCTCGACACCGAAGGCGCACTTGTGCCAAAAACGCTGTCCATGGCCAGCTCTGAGGATTCGAAGCAACCCATCCACAATGGCTCCAGGAGGAGCTAAAGACTCAACAGAAGTATCTGTTCATACATTTGCAGATGGGTGAGATCTCCACAAAGCCGCTACCAAAGCAACCAGTGGCTTTCCCAAGGAAGAGTGAATTGACATTTGAGGAGCAGACGGCTTTGGAGCCTCCTCCAAGAGAAACAAATACTGATGAACAAGCACCATCCCTGCTCAACCGCCTCTTCCTCCATCACCACCTGATCCCCCCCACTTCATACTGTACCACATCCATATTAACCAGAGGTGTTACCAGACCCATCTTACAGGGAGGACATCCTACAACACCCTACCAACCCCAATGATACACCTTATGACCCTGAGCATAGGGATGACCCATGTGAGAACTATAACATTCCCTGGTGATATAGACCTGGATCTGTACCCAGCCAAGCATTCCTCCTGATGGCACTACAACATACCATGAAGTCATATAAAGGGTAGTACATATCATAAAGTTGATATGTACATTTTCCGGAGAGACGATGACTTCCTGGTGGAAACACTATCCAAGACCCAACACACTTTTCATTTTTTCCCTATGCTTAAGGGTATGCTTAAGACCACCTTTAAGACCTTTGAAGATCCTGTCAAGTCAAGGGTGGTCACACCCAGGGTGTCCAAAAAATATAAACCCTCAGTCAGTGACCCACCATACATCCATTGCAAGGCAGAGATAGTATAAAAGCCCACAGAGAAAATCACTCTTTGCCTGATGACATTGTAAGTTGGTGGCTCTTGCTTTCTCTATAGCTCGCACCTTGCCTCCCTGCGTTGTGCAATGTCTTTGGTTTTGATGTTTTCTCAGTTCCTTTCTTTAGTAGGCTTACTGTTGCTGCTTGGTTTCACTTTTCCCCTTTATTGTTTGTTTTCTTGGAGAGTACTGGTTTAAAAAAAAAACACTTCCTGGAGGGATGGATGTGTCCAAACAAGCCAAGTCAATCATCTAGAACAAGGTAGATGCGTTGGCAAGATCAATGGGCTTTGCAGTAGTCCATTGTCAACATACTTGAATGGGGACTACAGGGTTCTAAAATTAGATACTATCCCAGTTGATTGGCTTGCCATTTGATGTGAGCCCCAGTTTGGCGAGAAGCCTGACGCATCTCTTGAGAATGTCAAACAGCTGTCTGGCTGCTAGGGCTCTAGGATTGAAGTCTCTTTATAATAAACAATTTAGGAAGTCTCAGGGATACAGGCACTCATTTGGCAAGCAGATCCCCCAACAGCTTCCACAACAGTTCTTTCGACTGTACAGAGGTTTGAGGTTCATGCAGAGAGGATGAAGGTCAAGCGTCTTCCTCCACCAGTCCCAAAATCACCCTGACATGTCAGACATGAAGGAACATCTGATACCTGCTGAGGGTCCGGTGGCAGATTTTCTTTGGAGATGGCGTAAAATCACTTTGGCCAATGGTCCTGGAGATTGTGGATAAATAATAACCCCAACCTTTTCCCAAGCTACCATTATTCTTCTCCTCCCACACACTTTTCCTCCTCCCCCACACACATCGCAATGATTAATATTACATTACAACTTTATTGAAAAAACATTATTGAAAAAAGTGATACAGAGGGTTCCTTCTCAGAGCTATAATGGTTGCTACTTGAGGTATTTTCTCATTGCCACAAGAAGAGATTGTCTCAAATGTATTGTAAACGTTTGATTTCTAAACACATTTTTACCAAAGGGAAAAATAATCAAGATATAACTTTTTAACAGGTTTTTTGGTGTCCAAAGAATTGGACTGGATGGAGTCCTTGGATTTCAAGGATGCCTATTTTCATATTCCAGCTTCTCAGGTTCACTCTAGGAGACCACAATTTGCATTTCAAGGTCTTTCCTTTCAGCACTTTGTCAAATATCTGGTAGCTGTAGCTGCATTTGCGAAGGTGTTCAACAGCATTATTGCCTTACCTGGACATTTGAGTGAACACAACAAGAACCCTAGCTCTGTTTGTCTTCTCATTACAACCAAGCTTGTGCACAAATTAGGCATCACTGTCTATCGGAAGAATCCATTACTGGCCCGGCTACGATTATTAGCAAAAGAAATGTATAATAATAAAAGAAATTTATAAAGCGCGCTGGTACACCGGATCAGGTGTCCCGGTGTTAAACGGACAGCAGCAGAGAAAATGGTCAGTAGACATTTAGTCATTGCGACTAAAAAGCCAGGTTTTCAAGACCTTTTTAAATTCCCGTTCGGACTGCAATGGGCGTAAATGAGCAGGTAGGTTATTCCAGCATTTAGTGGTCCCCGCCTCTTATGTCCTCCCCAAACCCCTCCCCCCCCATCCTGGCCTCAGCAAACCGGGGGGTGGTAAGGTATCGTTTGTAGTTAGACCTAAGAGATCTGTCCTGCTGATAATGACAAAGTCTCTTCCTCAAGTAGTTGGGCCCCGTACCTTGATATGCAAAAAACACAGTTGATGGACAGAATGCAGAACAATGTCTTACATTCACCCCAGTACAAAGATCTGGGCCTAAATCCATCGTTTTCAAGGCTGATTTGCATATTGCCAGTGTCTGACCTAGGGTGGTGTGGAGTGCACAAAAACGATGAATTCTTGGATGCTTGATTCCGGTCTAGGAAAGACATGGCTTGGTAGTTCGGGCTGGACTGTTCCCATGACGCACAGGGTCAAGGCTGATTTGCACATAGCCAGTGTCTGGCCTAGGGTGGTGTGGAGTGGATTTAAGCCCAGATCTTTGTACTGGGGTGAATGTAAGACATTGTTCTGCATTCTGTCCATCAACTGTGTTTTTTGCAATTTTCATCCCGAGTGGGCTGGGTATGCTCAGACGTGAGTCCCATCAACTGTGTTTTTTGCCCTACCTTGATATGCCCGAAAAGCAAACGTAAGGGCCTTGAATTTGATGCGCTTTGCCACAGGTAGCCAATACAGCTATCTCAGGTAAGGAGAAATAGTTTTGCGAAGAGGGACCTTGTAGACCTGTCTGGCTGCTGAATTCAGCACTCTTGAGTTTATGGATCAGTCCAATTGGCAGACCCATGTACAGACCGTTTGCATAATCAAGATGAGAGGTGATTAATGCATGGACAGTGGATTTGCATGCTGACTCGGGCAAGAAGTCAATATATTTTTTAATGGTTTTTAATTTGCCGAAGCAGGCTGCGGATACCTGTTGACTATGGGTAGCAAGAGACAGATCTTAGACCCACCGGACTCCGAAATTCTTAACAATGTCCTTAGGTGTGGCGGGAGATCCTAAATAACATTGAAGAGGGTGTTACAGCATGATTAAAGAACAGGACCTCCGTCTAGTCAGCATTAAGTTTTAAGAAATTAGTGCTCATCCAGGCCAAAATGTTTTTGAGGGAATCTTTCAGAGAGTCAAAGGAAGATACTGACACTCCACTGAAGGTAAACATCAGTTGAGTGTTGTCGGCGTAAGATCTTAGATGTCACCTTGATCCCAGTATCTGCGATGGGCTCCGCAAGCGGTGTCAAATCGGTGTTGAAAAGTAGCGGGCTCAGGGCGGATCCCTGCGGCACCCCCCATTTTAATGGTTTTGCAGGGGAGGTGAAAGGATGGATCGAGACCTGTTGTTCTTGGCCATGTAGGTAAGATGCGATCCAGTCCAGCGCTGTCCTCTGGATGCCAGTCCACTTAAGGCGATCTAGTAAGATGGAATGGGACACCATATCAAACGCTGCTGACAGGTCGAGAAGCACCAACATGACTGTAGAGCCACCATCCACCGCCCAGTGAATGGCATCTGCAATCTTAATCAGAGCTGATTCTGTACTGAAGCCAGAGCGGAAGCCGGACTGGGACTCTTGCAGTAGGCCATTAGACTCAATGAAAGCTGCCAGCTACTGATGGGCTAGCTTCTCTAAGACTTCAGCAGGCAACAGAGAAATATGGCTATAATTACTGGTGACTGCTGGGTCAGCATTGGCTTTCTTTAGTATGGGAAGAAGAACCGCATGTTTCCAGGCCAATGGAAAGATCCCCTGTCTAAGTGAGGAATTCCAGATAGCGTTTAATGGGCGGGTCAAGCCACTCAGCCAGAGCACGATATTGGTTCGCTGGCCAAGGATCGCCAGGTGATCCGGATTTACATTTCTGGAGTTCCCCCAAGGAAGCCTCTAAAGAAATAGTGTGAATTCCGAGAACACTGACTGGGTGTCACAAGGGCTGCAGGATATGTCCTCTCCTAGGTGAGAGTGTACTACTGGGAAGGAAGCGTACATCTGGGATATTTTCTCCTAAAAAAAATCTGAAATCTTATTGCAAAACTCATGTGAAGGGGTAATCGAGTGCATGAGTGCTGTAGGGTCAGTGAAGGACTTCACAACCTAAAAAACAGCTCTAGAAGAGTTCTTGGCGCTGACAATGCGTTCAGTAAAGAAATCTCTTTTTGCCCCAATGAGAAGTTTACAATACTCTTTTAGTGCTACTCGATAACCAATTTCGTCCTCTTGAGAATACAATGATCTCCATTTGCGCCCCATTCTTTTACATTCACTTTTTTTGGCTCTGATATTCGCTGAAAATCAGGGAGCGGAAGGGGAGGTTCTTACGGAGGTAACAGCCCTCCGGGGCGCAATTATATGGAGGGCGTCACTGGCCCAAGCATTATTAATTACATTGTGGCTGAAATATCGAAACAAGCCAACTTGTTCAGCTATATGTCTCTTGGGTCTAATGGTCTTGTGCATTTTTTGTTTCAGTTAAGCATGTGGTGTTTCCAGTGGACACTCTGTAGCCAGTGGAATACATAGTTCGCAGACTTGAAGGGCTGTATTGTTCTAGAATTTCAATTGATAGAGGAATTACAGTGGTGAATAACTCAGAGCATCTCCTAAAAAGAAAGCCATCCTAACAGATCGCCGAAACGCGCTCTCGCCATGGATGCTTTGCTTTAGGGGTAGGCTGCATATTTATTGACTCTCACTCTTCAATGTGTTCAAGAAAATATGACTGGACACCAATCAAAGTCTGCCAGTGTTTATTAACAAAATACAAATTAATCTGTGAGTTACAGAATCTGGTGAACAGGGGATACCCTAGTGTCCCAGGAGCATAAAGGTTATCCAGGCACTGACTGGACACAAAGTTATATATTTCCATACATAGGGATCTATCGAAGATCGTGTGATGAGATCGAAGCAAAGACGTTACACAGGTGCAGGATCTGAAATCACGGGAAAGTGAACAAGCGACCTTCAAATGTTATGTTAAAATTACTTTTAAAGCGCATGTATAACCGGAGGTGTCTTGGTCTTGGCGCTGCTTTTATTACTGTGGTCTGACAGCCCTACATTTAACACACTTTTATAAAAATGTAAACGTTCACTTCTGAGTACGTTTTTTCAAATATTTCTTACAATCAAAGCCAGGCATGAGAGCAAGGTTTCACATATAAGAGCCTGGCACAACTTGGCATCATTGGGTAGCAATGAGCGGAAAAGTGACTGCAAAAGTCACATTTATGCTAAGGCAGGATTTCTAAACATCACACTCTTTCCTTTTGCACTCTAGTATGGTACTATTGGGGAATCTTTTTGTAGAAATGTTTGCCTTTTTAACCCCCTCTAGTTAGTAACAGCCAACCAGCAGTGTGTGTTCCCTATTAGGGGGGTCTCCTCCATCCACAGTACAAGTTGCTGCTTCTGGAAGGCCAAGTAATACTATACAAATCTGTCAACGCCAGGCTGCCAGTCTCATATCTTATTTTTCATCTCCTAGTTTGTAAAGTCAGTCAGGCCAGAGATCTGTTTAAATTCCTCCAGCACTTGAAGAAGAATGGGACCGGACCCAATTGGATTCTTCATTTATACAAGGGTATATACATCGATACTATGTGTTTTGTGAGCCTGATGTGTATGCCTCTGTCTCACATTTCCAGCCGCAGCATGTTTGCCAATGGCTCAGCAGCCAAGTGAAACAGAAGAGGTGAAAGAGCATACCTCTGGCGTGTACCTCTTCCCAGCTCCCATTTAGATGACATCAGTCACTGTTTTAACTCTGGATTCAAGTTGTGTGTACAGAATTCTTATCCAAGGCAGTTCAAAATCATGCCCTCTAAGACATAGAACATATACTCCGACCTAACATTGTCAAGCGCTTTTTCAGTTCAATCAAAGCCACCAGGTTTGTAACCTTATAGGAGCGCACATAGTATTTGACGTGCTAATTTCCGCAGATTAGATAATGTATTTCTGTAAGGTATAAACCCTGCCTGATCTTCATGAATTAAAAGAACATAACCTGCCATAGCCTGCAGGTCCATAATTTACCTATAATATTAGTTCCTGTGTTAAGCATGGATCAAGGGCAATACATCCCTATATCTTCTGAGTTTTCCCCAACTTTGGAATAGTGGCAGTCGGAGCTCCCCGAATTGTGCCAGGAAGACCGCCATCACAATAAGCTTCCTCCACCACCTCCCGAAGTTTATCCATAAGGAGTGCAGGAGCCAATCTATAGAACTCAGGCTGCAGCTTGTCTGTGCCAAGGGTCTTCCCATTTTATAGATCATCTGAGGCAGCACACAACTCCTCACTAGTTATGGGGAGCTCCAGCTCCTTTCTAAAGTCTATAGGTATTCCTTGTGGTGTATAGGCAGTCAAGTCGGCCTCGCCCTTCTCAGGTACACAGTTAGTTGTTGTTCATCTGTCACCACCTCATTTGTGTATACCATCTGTAGTTGTGACTTAGATGCCTCATTAATAGTCTCCTGTGATCAGTGCACTTGACCATTATCGTCTTTAATTGAGACGACGCTTGGTTTATTAAGTTCTTTACGGAGAAGTCAGATCACCAACGCCCCTGGTTTATCCCCTTCTCTGTGTAAGCATTATCAAAATGTCCTAAAAGTATTATGTTACTTACCCTGTAAGCATCTGTTTGTGGCATGTACTGCTGTAGATTCACATGCCCTGCATACTCCTGCCATCCAGTGTTGGGTCCGGAGATGTGCAATTTGTTTTTCTTCAATGAAGTCTTTCAAGTTACGAGGTAGAGCGACTCCTCCTCTCAGTGATACTACGCATGGGCATTGATTCCTTTGTTAGATTGTTTTCCCTCAGGCGGGTGGGAAAAGAGTGTAAGTAAAGTGTCCGAATAATGATGTCCATGCTAAAAGAATTGTGTGAAGTGCAACTGCAATGGCCACAAGCGTCCCGGGAAGAGGGAGAACGCATGTGACTCTATAGCACTACATGCCACAAACAGCTGCTTAAAGGATAAGTAACATCATTAGTTTGATGGCATGTGTGGTTTTAGATACACGTGCTCTGCATACACTGTAAGGCAGTCTGTCGTAGGAAGCAGTGGCTAGCGTTTGGGAGTTGCAGTAGTTTGAAAAAGTGTAGGTAGCACTGCCTAACCTACATATGCTTGTTGGCGTGCTAACACGTGTACACAGTAGTATTTAGTAAATGTGTGTGGTGTAGACCATGTAGTTGCTTTACAAATTTCAGCTATGGGGATATTTCCTAAAAATGTTGCTCCCTTCTGACGATTAGAGTGTTTTCTGGGAGTTAGAGGGAAAGGTCTTTTAGCTTTAATGTAGCAAGTTTGAATGCATTTTACTATCTGGCTGTGCCGGATTTGGATATAGGGCTACCTTTATGTGGTGCTGATAAAAGCTACAAACAGTTGTTTTGTTTTCTTGAAACTTCTAGTTCTATCTATGTAGTACATGAGTTCTCTTTTTACATCTAAGGTGTGAAGAGCTCTTTCTGCTACAGAAACAAGGTCCGGTGGAAAAACAGGTAGTTCAATGGATTGATTGAGATGAAATTGAGAAACTACCTTTGGTATGAATTTTGGATTAGTCTGAAGTATTAATTTTTGTTTATGTATTTGAAAAATGATTCTTCTAAGGTTAATGCCTGGAGCTCACTAACACGGCTGAGTGAGGTAGTGATAACTAAAAATGCCACTTTCCATGATAGAAAATGAAGTGGGCATGAGTGTACCGGCTCTAAAGGAGGACCCATTAACCTAGTAGGTGCAATGTTTAGGTTCCAGGAGGGTGCCTCATCTGAGTTATTCCATGAAGGCTTTAATGACCGGAATTCTAAAGAGTGATAAATGTGGCCTAGTTTGGAGATAAGCAACTATTGCAGCAAGATGTAATCGAATGGAAGTGTTTGCCAAACTGGACTTTTGCAAATGAAGTAACAAGTAAATATTGTCCTGCACAGTGGCTTCAATAGGATTAATGTGTTTAGGTTGTCAATAGCAAACAAAACGCTTCCGTTTTGCAGCGTAACAGACTCTAGTTGTGGGTCTGTGGGCCTATTTAAGTATATCCATGCATCCTGATGGTAAGTTTAAATAACCAAACTCTAAGACAAGACCTCAGGAGCCAAATCGCCAGGTTGAGCATCTTGGGGTCTGGGGGCTTGATTTGTCCTTGATCCTGAGTGAGAAGGTCCAGCTTGTTGGGAAGTTTCTCGTGTGGGACTACTGAAAGAACTGGGAACATTGTGAACCAGGGCTGACATGCCCAAGTGGGAGCTACTAGGATCATGGTGAGAGATGTTTGCCTAAGTTTCCGAACCAGAAATGGAATGAGAGGGAAAGGTGGAAAAGCATAGGCAAATATCCCTGGTCAGCTCATCCACAGTGGTTTGCCCTTGGATAGTAGGTGTGGGAACCTGGTTGCGAAGTGTGGGCATTTTACATTTCCTTTTGTGGCGAACAGATCTATGTGAGGAGCCCACCACTTTTGAAAGTAGGGACAGAGGAGTTGTGGTTGAGTTCCCATTTGGGAGTGTGTTGGTGCATCCTGCTGATCAGCAGGGGCGGTGGGTGAGATTTGAAAGTGGTGAGGCGCAAAGTGATTTGCATACAGCAGGGTACCAAGCGAGGGCAGTGATCGAGCCCGATCCCCAAAAGGGGTGTTTGGGGGGTTACCCCCCCAGGAAAATTTTGAAAAAAAGAAGAAAAATCGTGCATTTTCAAGCAAATTTGAGAAAGCAGGAAGGTTAATAAAGCAATTGTGAAAGCGCAGTTATTACATTAATAGATGGCATAACATAGGTAGCTGCTTATTCAGTATAACCACAGAGCTTCATACATTCCGTCCTATTATGCTCAGTTGCTGAATTCAGACTATAAGACTTTGCAGAAGCTAAAATGGTGTTTTTTCTCACCCCATAGCTGATAGTGTGTCAGGTCATGCGTACACCTGCCTGTCTGCTCAGACCTATATCTCTGTAGCGTCAAGTGAACTATGCTCAACAACAGTAGGTATAGAACCTTGTACATTGTACTCTGAAGACTCTTATCCTCAGACCGATTCTTTCTAGGGTGACTTCCCTATCATCAGTAGACAAAGAACTTCAAGCAAAGGTGATGCCTAAACAGCTTGTCCGATAGCACAGATAAGACGATTTTACAGAAAGTTCTTCTCTCTCCCTCATTTACCGTTCAAGCAATGCTGCATGCCCTACTCCACTTCGAAAAGAATTGATTGCCTTCAGTTTTCTGCACTCTCCTGCATCAGTGCCTAAAATATGACCGATGTTCTCCTTTGGATCTTGACAAGCCATATTCGGAGCATATAGGGTTAAAGAAGATGGTAGTGGAGAAGCAAACAGGAAAATGGCTTTTGTAAGTAAGAACAACTTACTATGTGGCTCCATGTGTTAATTTCTTCTGCCAAAATTATCAGCCTGTTTCGAAGCTAAGAGTTTTGCTCTGAAAAAAAACTGCAACTTATATAGTGTATTCAAAACTCAATAATACAATAAAAAAAAGTAAGGACATTCTAAAAAAAAGCAAAGAATTGCTTATAGTCAGGGCCCCAGGAAAAACATGTGATTGACAGCTGAATGGGATCAAACGTAGACCTAGGAAACTCCTTGTTACGGTAAGGAAATATTGCATAAATATAGATTACTGAGTTTCAGGTATTTTGTGTAAATGTAATGTTTCTTAAACTTCTGCTTTCTTTCCCAAATTTTGCCTGAGGAAGACTGTGTCGAGTAAAAAAAGGCAGCTTTCACTGCAAGACCTTCCAAACTGTGTTTATACGTTAAGCAGGCATCTTGCAAGACTTTTGTACACAACAGGGCACCTCACTTCCAGTTTTTATGCAGATAACCCCTAAGCCTATTTCATATTAAACGCGGAGATTTTTAAAAACATACGCATGTTAGCAATTTCCTCCACCTCAATGAAAGGTTTATACATTTAAGGCATACAGAATACACAGCAACGCCAGACAATATGAAAGTTGATTTTCACATTTAATTGTTGATTGCTATAGCTACATAATAGAAGATTTGATAATGATGCCCAGGTAGTGAAAACATTCACACCTGAAGGCCTGAGGGAAGAGCTGTGAATGCAGATGGAAGCAAAAATCGAAAATAAGTTAAAGTAATTCCAACATGGTGGATAAAATGATTGTTTATTATTTTTTATTTCACTAATTAATACAAATTTGTGTTCTCATCACAGACACTCGTCTAAAAGCTGCAGTAATTTCCACAATATGCTTACACTAGAGGAATCTCAAATATGCATCAGCTCTTTGTAAGGTCTCTTGAAATGAATCCTAACCTCCTTCCTACTAGTGAGGCACATACATACTAAATATCAAATGTACTGTTCTTCGGATTTGTTTTTTCGTAATGGAAACAGGTACTGTATAATTCCAGAGGAATTTGTATTTACTTGCTGCATAATTTAGTTCCCCTTGCCACATACTTTGGTTCTCCCCTGCTGCATATTACCAGGGGTCATCTATTGAAATGCTTCCAGTCTGACTGACTGCTATTTACATATCGATTTCCTATATTCCTATATTCCTTGACTGCATTCAAAAGGTGCAAAACGAATTCCATAACAGCGCCTGCCTGCATCGGGGATATGGTACTTCAAAATCTGCAAACCTATGAATAAAATGTAAATGTATGTACCTGTCATACACGGGAAGACCGATGTAAGCACTTTCTCAGTTAAAACCTAGCTTTTAAGAGCTATGACAGTGACACAAGGAGGATCCAGTTAGCCCTTTTCTAATTTTAAACTATTTGTGATGTTTTTTCCACACTCTGTTTTACAAGCATTGCATTACGATCATGGAATTGTCTATATATCTAATTTAATTAAGGCCAGACGGGCTATTTACCACTCTACCATTTTCCGGATGGCAGCACCCACACCAGTTATTTATTTACAGAAGGAGAGGGCCATACTGCCAGCAAGAGTTCAGGAATCATTTCTCGTCCTTTTGGGACTTGAGGAGACCCTCTTTATCAGACCCACAAGCAACATCATTTCAAGTTCTATGAACATATGATCTAGTGATAGCTCCTCTTTGGATGTACTGTACATCAATGATGAGTGATAGTCAGTTCTTGACTCTTGAGTACTCCTGCGCCAACCTAAGATGGCGCTGAGCTCAGCTAGTCATGACAGGAAATCCGCAGCCTTCCCGGGTGCAGACTGCGGAGGCCCTTGAGTGGAGTGTGGGGTGTAAGCGGCATGAGGGAGCTGCAGCGGCACCAGAGCAGTTAAATATCCAAATCATACGGCCATCCGAACACAGAGGCAGAGGGGATAGCAAGCAAGATGGCAGCACTGATCACCGACCTCGAGTGGCGGCTAAGGATTAGGAATTAGCCTAGCACCATCAAGAATGTTATAAGCGGCCTCCCCGCTGCTTCTTCACTCGGTCTCGGACTCTCCTTGCTTGCTGTCCTGTCCGGCTCTGCCTGGCCTCACATCTGATTCATGTTATCACAATATATACATAATATATATATATATGCGGCCTGCCCTGCCCCGCTCCCAAGTGCTGCGCGACCACCTGCACCTACTTTTATCGATCGATTCTTCCGTCGATGAGTCGATTGACGATTATTCTCTCTACTCTCTCTCTCAATCACTCTAGACAGGACTCTAGCCCTGAGAGGCAAGTCAAGTGTCGGACGGACGTCTGCTGCACGAGACAGAAGTTCACGTTCACAGCAAGCAACTAGGAAACGTCATGGCGCGCACGTCCCCGAATCATGGCCAATCACTGAATGGCTTCACATGCTGAAGAGCCTGAAGTCACAGTGATTGGCCATGATTGATAAAGTGCTGAGCAGCCCTGAGCCCAGTGTGCCACCCACCCACGTGCAGCATCCAATAATGGATTGCCTGTCATTCGGCGCGATGGACCAGCCAATCCTGGTGCTGCGTAAGGGCCAGGATTGGCTAGGGGGGCACACAGGCTGCTCACCCTGGCGCCTTTCAAACGACGGGCCCCTGATAAAGCAGCACCTCCCCTGGCCCCTTCGGTCCCTCGCAGCCTCTATATGGGAACATCATGCAAACGCGCATGCTCGGGCTAGTTTCAGCCCCACATTCCATATGCGCATAATCGACTCGCTGTCACTCAAGCTTAGCCACCAGCCAGCAAGCCCCACCCCCTGCGCATTCCCTATTGCATCGGGTGTGTCCCGGACCGGAACCCGGATTGAAGCGCTACGCTTATTATTGAAGCGCTGCGCTTTATTTTATTTTCTCACTTGTCAGTGTCACGCAGGTGCGTCCACCAGGCTTAGTGGGGCTACGCCCCTACGCCAAAATGGATGCACCGGGGCTGCTGATTAGATCAACAAGATTGTTGTCCGTCCCCAGGAGATAGTCTGTCAACAAATGAATGTGATGTTAAACAGCCAAGTTCCATATCGTCTGACAGAGGTGTGGCAACTGGGAAGACTGTGTCCCCCCTGTTTTTGTAGATGGTACATGGCCGTCATATTGTCCGTCCGAATTAGGACAACCTTGTGAGATAGATGGGGATGGAATACTTTCAGTGCAAGGAATATTGCTTGAAGTTCCAAGTAGTAGCTGTGTAGAGACTGATGTTTGGTATCCCACAGACATTGTATTGTATGTTTTTTGAGATGTGCACCCTAACCCATCTCTGAAGTGTCTGTAGTTAGAGTGATATGAGGATCAAGGTCCAGAAAGGCCACCCTTTTCAACAAATTGTTGGAGTTCCACCATTGCAGAGAATGGGAGTCTGGACGTCTATCAACACTACATCGTGGAGGTGACCCTGTGACTGAGACCACTGACGAGAAAGATTGCTGTAGTGGACGCATGTTTAGTCTTGCTTTGGGAACTATGGCAATGCAAGATGCCAACATACCTAGTAGATGCATAACCGTCCAAACTGTGAGTGTACTGTTAGTCTGAAATTGAGGTAGAAGTGCCTGAACATTTTGTATCCAAGCAGGAACTGGGGTAAGCTAATCCTAACTGTATGTTGAGTATTGTTCCTAAGTATGCTTACATTTGAGGTTGAAGGTGAAACTTGGGGACATTGATGGTGAATCCCAAGTTGTGTAGCTGGTCTATTGTCATTTGTATGTGTTGCTGACACTGCAGATGGGTGTTGGCTTTGATTAGCCAATCGTCCAAGTACAGGAATACATGAATGTTTTGTTTACATATGTGTGCTGCTACTACTGCTAGGCACTTTGTAAAAACCCTTAGAGCGGTAGTGACACCGCAGGGGAGAAACCTGAATTGGTAGTGCTTTCCTGCTATGACAAACCTGAGGTAGTTGTAATGAGCAGGATGAATGGGTATATGGAAGTAAGTGTCATTTAGGTCCAAAGTGGCCATAAAGACGCTCATCTGTAGAAGTGGAATGACATCATGTAGAGTGACCATGTGAAAGTGTTCTAATAGGATGTAGTATTTGAGAGGTTTGAGATCTGGGATTTGTCTCCGTGACCCGTCTTTCTTTGGTATCAGAAAGTACAGGCAATATACCCCTGTGCCTTGTTGATGAAGGGGAACTGGTCTTGCAGCCCCTTTGAGAAGAAGGGCTTGGACCTCTTGTTTCAGAAGAGTTAAGTAATCTTGTGATAGTTTGTGATTGCGAGGGGGAATGTTGGGTGGTGTGGTAATGAGCGCCAGACAGTTGATATGTTGGATAATGGCTGGTACCCATTGGCCTGTTGTGATTTTTGCCCAGACTGGGTGAAAGGACTGTAGTCTTTCCCCAATAGGAGTTATCTGATTGGGGGGGAAGGATAGGGTAGTCCTGCTTGGAGACAGAGGTTGCACCACATGTTGAAGCACTCCTACCTCTTCCTCTATTATTATTGCCTCTAAAGGAGCCTTTGTAAAATCCTGCTTTTTTTGGAAGTGGAGGCATCTGTGGCAAAGGATTTGTAACCACCCTTATAGCCTGAGCGGCGAAAGGAACTGCGAGGAGTAGGATTTTGAAGTGCTCCTATTGCTTTTGCGACGTCAGTGTCTTTTTTCATTTTGTTTAAAGTGACGTCCACTTGAGGGTTAAATAAATGCTCCTTATCAAAAGGCATGTTCAAAACTGCATGTTGAACCTCTGATTTAAAACCTGAGCCAGTCATGCCTTCTGAGAAATATACTGGTGTTGTTGCCTCTAGCGGCTGTGTCTGCTGCATCTAAGGCACATCTGATTGGATTATTGGTGATGGCCTGACCTTCTCTAATTACTTTTTTATCCCTTTTTTGTGTTCTTCCTGAAGATACTGCAGAAGTTTTTCCATTTCATCTAAGTGGGCCCTACTGTAACGTGCGAGTAGGGTTCAGGAGTTAGCACTATGCCAATGATTGGCTGCTTGAGCTGCAACACGTTTCCCAGCAGCTCCACTGTGTTTGCTCTTTTTCTCAGGAGGTGGCGTATCTCCATTTGCCTATTTGCTTGTTTACGAGCTGTGGTAGCCACAATGGAGTCTGGCGAGACCTGGCACGTATAAAAAGTGGGTCAGAGGGAGCCTCTTTATATTTTTTATCAACCCGTGGTGTATATCTCGGCCATGTACTGGTTCTTTAAATATGTCATCTGCATGCGGTAATATGCCTGGAAACCTGGGCAGAAACTGGATGTCCTTATGGCTGGATGATGCGTCAAATAGGAAGTCCTGTTCAAGAGATTCACTATGAAGTTAGACTCCATGATGGGTAGCTGTCCTGGCAATTACTTGTTGGTAAGCACTAGCATCGTTTGGTGGTGAAGGGCAAGCTGGGTAAAGATCTGGGTCATTGGTACTTATGGGGTCGGTATCATAAACATCCCAAGGATCTGGTTCCGGAAATGGTTTTCCTAAACCCCCTGTTGGTGAACCTACAGGTGTATGGTCTAGAGGGTCCTGATGTGGAGAAGGAGGAGGAGATGGTGGTGGCGGAGGATGATGTGCAGGGCTTGTAGCCTTGTCTTTTGTGTTCTTTTTGGGAGGTACAAGAATGTTCAGATCCTTGTCAAATGCCTTTTAGGAGGAGGTAAGGCTATGATTTACCCAGGGCCTTCTTGAATATGGATCTTCCTCTGTTTAATGTCCATCTTTTCAAGAATTGGCTCGACCGAAGGCTGAAAACCCGAAGCGTACTTCGAGTGTTTGAGTTCGGTCGATTTCAGATTCGATGACTGCTTTTCCGACATCGAAGAAGATTGAGTCGGTTGCTGCTTCGGTGCAGAAGGTGTATGTTTAACAGCAGTTTTCTGAGCCTGAAGGCAGTGGTGGTCCGGCAACCTCTAGAAGTGGAAGGGGTGAGTATTTGGAGCTCTTCTTCAGTGGAGCAGGGTTTGGTGCAGCTGTACTGATGCACTGCCAGTGAGTTAGGGTGTATTCAAGCTCTTCCTCCATCTCAGAGCCGGAGATCTCCTTAACGGAGAATGCTGCATCCTCCTCCTCCTCACTTTCCGGCTCTTCCTGGGTGTGCTCCTCTCCGAAGATATTGGAAATATCGTCCTCGCTGCAGTGAGACATTTCCAGTTGATGCACCCTTCAATCACAAAATATATTTTTGGATCGGAAAGATTTGCAGGAGTTGCAGTTGGCTTTGCAGTGGTCAGGTGACAGGCAGAGTTTACACAACTGGTGTAGGTTGGTGTGTGGATATTTGGCGTGACACTGCGGGCAGAATCGAAACGGTGTTCATTCACTTAGAAACATATTTTCCGTACCAACAGTGCAAGTGGAAAGGCAGGCCCGAGCTGGGTGGCACCCCGAAGGGCGATCGATTGATGTCCGACCCGACGAAAATTATCGAGCAGCAGTGGTTTTAAAAAAACATAATCAAGATTCACTATACTGTCGAAGACCAGATAGGACCGAAAACTGGTACCGAATGGAGTTGAAGATGGTGGAGAGGCACACACACCGGAAGGCGAATACATAATAATCTAACAAAGGAGTCGATGTCTATTCGCAGTATCACCAAGAGGAGGAGTCACTCTACCTCGCAACTCTAAAGACTTCTTCGAAGAAAAACAAGTTGCACAACTCCAAACCCAACACTAAATGGCAGGAGTATGCAGACTATTTGTAACTACAGTCACACATGCCATCGAACATGTATTTATCCAATTTATTATAGGTCTCTTTGATTTGTCATCTAAGATATAAAAGTGCTTAAATATTGTGGCCCGATGTCAGTTTCTTTCTGTTCCTTATCAAAAATGTCTTTCATACCCTGTCCTGCCATTACCACTATCCTATCTATGGCTGCACCTCGGACCACCTCCCTTATTTCTTCCCATTCGGGGGACCTCTTATTTGTGGATTCCAAATTAGTTTCAAAGTAAGTGAATGCAAGTGTGTCTATATCCTAACCTGAGTGTAAGGAACATGGGAAGTGGTCTGAAAGTTTTCTACACATCTATGTCACATCCTTACAATCTGTACACAAATCAGGACTGAGGAAGAAATAATTTATTCTGCTATAAGATCCACGTGGAGGTGGGTAATACAACTATAGTCTGTCCTGTGGGTGTCTAGGTCTCCATTTATATGCCAAATGCAGGTGATCCAGAATATCTATCAACTGGACCAACATTCTCGTATGCAAGTCGCCTCTCAATGGATCTCTGCATACCTGATGGGACTTCACACAATTAAAATCTCCTGCCCAAATTGTGGGGATATCCAGGTGCAGAAGCATCAGATCTTGGAGTTCAGCAAAAAAGTATACATCCTCTATATTAGGTCTGTACATATTAAGCTGACAGAGCGACCGACTATTCAGTGTACCTGTGAACAGTGTATAGCAACCTACAGGGTCCCCAGTTATATCCCAAGACACAAAGTTATCCCCCAATTTATGTAAATAGGGACCCTCTGGGCAAAGGATGAGAAAACGGCTGAATTCAGTGGCCCCTTCCATTTGGCAGCTAAATTAACATGTGCCAATAATAAGCCTACATATTTGTCTTGGGTCCTGGTACAATGTACGCTCCGACCACCTAAACTTGCCCTAACAAAAAACTCAACCATATTGGATTCCAGCGTGTCATCCAATCTAAGCAAGAGGGAACCACTTCAGGCCGCCTATAATGCCAGTCCCTTGGACTTTTCGTCCTGGCGGCCATTGCGGTGTCCAGAAAGAGTACAATCATAGACTGGTGGGAAGTCTTCGCTCCTGTCTTTAAGGTACATACCACTAATCAGAGCCTGAAAAAATTTAGAAGGATACTATGTAGAACACTTGTCACCATCCAGTGTTCAGTACCCCGATAAAGCTGTATCAAGCGGAGTTCCTGCCAGGCGATCATTAACAGTCAATGTACCATCAGCAGCAACCACAATACGTTGCTGGAGCAGGCAGGTGGTCCGCCCTGCAAGGCCATTCAAGGCCTCTGTCCCAGAATCATCTGTACGCTGTGAACCTGTACACTTAGGCAGTCTACGACTGCACCAGCCTTTCAAAACATCCCACGCCATTCAAGGATATGTAACACAGTGAGTCTTATTGTCTTTAATAACTTTTAACTTGGTTGGGTAAGGAATTATATTTTTCAAGCCCCCCCCCCTCCCTTAAAGAGTTTTGCTTTTACAGCTTCAACGGATTCCCTGTCGCCGCACGTAGTATGTAGTCATGATATACATTTATCGTTGTCCCTTTGTACTGTGCCACTTCACTGCGTCGGTTCCACTACAAGATAGCGTTTCTCAGATATTAAGGAAAAAAGATATAATTCCTCTTTTGGGGGGTCTTGTCGTGACGGTGGTACCAGCGCTCCCTGTGCCCTCCTCAGCGAAAAATAAGTGGATAGACTCTTGGGTTTTAGGACATTTAACAGCTAGTTTTCCAGAAAACGTTCCACTTGCAGGCCTGCTGCCCTTTCCAGGAAGTCCAAGAAGCATATATTATTAAATCTAGTGCTGCTGTCTGCCTGCTCAGCTCTTTCCTGCAGTATTCTAGTGGTTTTTTGAAGTTAAAGTACTGTTGTATGCATAACCAGCACATTAGTGTGGAGTTCGGCCACCATGTCCTCTGAAGCCTTGGTTTTGTCTGAAAATTTCCAGAGGTTTGTTCTAACTAAAGTCATCTCTTTCGCCATTGAAGAGATCTTAGTCTCAAGCACCTGTCACGACTCCATAATGGCGTGTATAAGAGGCGTCGACGATGGCTCCGGGAACACACACAACAGCTTTTTTTCCTAGGTTTGTCTTTCACCATATTGGATTTGCCACCTCCAATTTGCTGCATGAATAGAACCTTCACATCACTGTCACCTTATCTCCGAGTTCCCACAGGTCGCCAGTCACTGGGATATTCTTCAGGGCAGCTTAGCCACACGCACACTGGGTACCTATAGTCCCCTGCTGCCTGTACAAAAACCATACGTCCCTCCTCCTGAGCAGTCCACTTCTCAGTAGTCCTCGGGGTCCCCAGCACTGTACTCTAAACTTCCATAAGCATGACGGAAGTCCTGCCACAACTGAAGAAGTGCAGACAGGCATCAGGTTTATTTGATCTCTGTGATCGTGAAGCATCACCCTGAGGCAAGTTCAACTTTTTCAAGACAGTACAACAAAATGAGTTATAGGCAGGTAGCCTTAATACAGGGCCAGATGACAGTGCCTGCCTCAAATTCATAAAGGCTCGTTCTGCCTCCTAGGTCCAAAGCAAAGGCTCCAGGATGTTTTTCTTTGAAAATCTTGGAAGGGTAGAACAACAGTGACGTTACCCAGTTTCTGTTGTCGGCAATAATACACCATTCCCAACAATGTTCATACCTGAAAGATGGTGACTGGTCTGGGTAATTTATGAATAATTTCAATGCAATCAGACAGGTGCCTCTGCCCTGCAGACATATCATGACCTAGATAGTGAACACAAGGAAGAGCAAATTATATATCTTTTTTCTTGTGGAAAGGGTGAATAGAATTGTAATGGATTGCTAATCCATTGTGTTTTGCACGCGTAGGTTTGAATCCCATCCTAGTCGCCAATTTATGTAGTAATCCATGCAATACTTTAAATGAATTTCTAAACTATCTTTAATGAAGTACAAGATAAATGCAGCAAATTATCAGCAGTACAAGCACAATACTGGTTCACATTAGAACATTCACTGTGATGCAATTCCACTGCATCATGACTGCATCATACAATTCTAAATATTACCACCGAAGCTTTATTGGCTTTGTTTGCCAACTCAGTGAGAACAAACAGTCAACTTCAAATTAACCCAAGGAGCTGGACACGTGTAACAAATTATCTACATGGCCCTTTGAGAATGAGAACGAGTAAAATACTGATTATCCAGGTGTGGAGGAATCGAGAAGACAGCTGAGATAATGTCTACTGCCTTGAACCATTTTGGAATAATGTGGTTGTAGAATTAGGCACCACAGGAAAACTAGATACTTCCACACTATCACTAGTACATAAATCTTGCACAAGCCTATACATGTCCTTTTGAGTTTTGATTTGTGAAATGAGGGTGTTACATATACGTACAGCAGGTGCAAGAACCTCTTGTTATCCAGTATTAGGGGTGTCTTTCATAGATTCACATGCCTGAATCATTCCCCGTCGTCGAGACGGGAGCCTCCGGTATATAGAAAAGTAATGTTCTATAGACATACATAGAGAAAAATAGGCCTAAGGGCCTCACCTTAGTAGCCTATCCTTGTCCTTATGTAAAAAGGACCAAATTCTTAGAGCCAGCCAATTAGCTATGACCTCCCTCTAGAACCTTCCTGGCAGGAGCCTCAGTCCCTCAGATTTTCTACCGCACGTTGTGCTAGGGAGTCTCCAGCCTGAGCTCTCCTCAGGATTTCTTTAAAACCATCTACTTAACTTTTGGAAGTGATTTCTTCATTCTACATCTCGTCAAGGATTACTTCAGTCCACTTATTCCTGCAGTAAGTGTTTTCTTTCAACTGCTTTCTACAATGTCTGAATCCCAGAAGAAAGCCCTTTTCAGGGCCTGCTCTTCATGTGGGAAGAAAAGGCTTCATGTCGAGGATAAGCATGCCCTGTGCTTATATTGCCTTTCTCCAGACCACGTCCCTGCAGACTGCAGAATATGTAGGTCTTTCCCTAAGAAGACCGTAAGGGACAGGGAAGGTCGCCTGCTCCTCTGGCTTGACAGGCTCAAGGAGAGAGACAACCTGGAATCTTCAGAGGGTAGCGTTTCAAGGACCTCAGAAGTCTCTCTAAAAAGGCCAAGGGTAGCTTCCCCTGGCCCCTCAGACACTCCTCCTAGGAAGGCACAAAAGAAGTCTTCAGAGGCAAAATCGACAACATCTTCAGTGTCTGCCAAAGATACCTAGACTTTTAAGAAGCCTGCTCAGTCATCTAGCAGGCATGCGCAAAGGATTACCACAGCGACAACCACTGTGTCGACGACAGCATCGTCGGCTTCCCTATCGACGACGACAACTCCATCATCGTCGTCAGCAGGTAGACCTATTTCATCTATTGTCCTGCTAAAATCGTCGTCGACGTCGAAAACCTCGTCGACGACGAAGATTACACCGTCGACGACGACGTCGTCGATGAAGAGCCCAATGTCTACGACGGCGATGTCGATGATGAGCCCACCGTCGACGATCACGTTGACGACGAAGGCGTCGACGAGGGCATCGACGACGAAGGCGTCGACTAGGAAGACGTCGACGACGAAGACATCGACGACGAGCTCGCCGTCGACGAGAAGTGACGCGCCGACGAGTGCACCGACGACGACCACACCGACGTCTAGGTCATCGTCGACGACCAAAATGCCTTCTACGGAGATACCGTCGACGAAGACCTTACCGTCGACGAAGACACCGTCGACGACTGACTCGTCGTCGACACTGGCCCTTTCTGAGCCATGGAAGAAGTCCAAGCTCGTAGAAGTGTCGTCTCTAACGCTGCCACCGTCGACGACACCGGCGACGACGGCAGGAATTTCTACATCAAGTTCTGCGTCTGGCAAGGTTGCCAAGCAGCAAATTACGCCGGAAACCACGTCTCCGAGTAAAATATAAACGCAGTTGCCTTCAGAAATCTTCCAGAGTGAAGAATCTGAGGAAGAGGAACTCCTGAATCCAGCTACTTCCATTTCGGACCTTCATGTCAAATGCCAGAGCACAGACGAGGAACAGGAGGAGATGACTTACCATGAACACTCTGTCCACGCTAGTGTTCACACGGAGGTCACCCCGATGGTATGCCTGCCGGTTTCTATTGTCAATGACCTGAAATACCTTATACAGGATTACAAGCAACGCTTCCCGGAAACACCAGTAACGGAAAGTGGGAATCAGACGCCTGCAGTAAATAACACAGCGTCAGCCCCAAAACAGTCTTGACCTCTCCCTCAAGCCCACCGTGAGAGAATCCAACCTCAGGTGGTAGTATCGTCAGACGATGATGAGGATGAATTGGAAGAAGGAGAGGTCCAGGAAATCCACTCTGCCCATGATGAGGAGGATGAGTATGTGGCATCTTCCCCAGCTTCACCCCAACCGCGCCAAGCAGATTCACCACCTGTGGATATTGGCGGCTTCCATAAAATTGTGGAAAGGGCGGCAAAGCGATTCCATATGGTTATGGAATCAACTGAAACTGAATGTTTCTTACACGATTTCAAGGAGCAGACGCAAAAGTCAATGAAATCTATTCCAATAATAGAATTCCTATGGGAGCAAGGCAAGAAACTAATGCTGACGCCCGCTTCTGTACCTGCGGTTGTTCCACGCCTGGACAAAAAATATAAAGCCCCACTTACAGCGGCAGCTTGCCTCAATGGACACCCGAAACCAGATTCGGTGGTTACATAGGCGGCCCAGAAGAACTCCCGCAACCCTTCCTCCCCTCTGTCAGCACCTCCGGACAAAGAAGGCAGGAAGTTGGACACGATCGGGAAACGATTTACGACAACATCGGCCATGACCATCAAGGTGGCCAAGTCCATAGCTCTGTTGGGGCGCTATAATCACCAACTCTGGGAAGACATAGTCCCCTATTTGGCGGAACTGCCCGACACAGTCCAGGGTGAAGTCAAAGCACTGCTTACGGAGGGTCAAACCTCAGCAGCGGAAATAATTGACTGTGCTATTGATGCAGCCATGACCGGCTTTCGTCAACTTGCTGGAGCAGCAGTCCTACGCCGTCAAGGATGGCTTAAAGCGACGTCGTTCCGTCAGGAGGTGCAATCAAAAGTGCTAGACATGCCCTTCGACGGCCAGCACCTTTTTGGGGACAAGATCGATGAAGCACTACAAACCATAAAGAAGGACACCGATACTGCCAGAGCACTGGGTACCTTGCAGGCGCGGAACCAGTCCTTTCGAGGCAACAGATCCAGAGGACAATCCTCTTACAGAGGTTCCTATCAGAATAGGTCCTCGTATTCCTACCAAAATAAAAATCAATACCAACAGAAACACCAACAGATTCGTCAGTCTTCCTACGGAAGATCCAACTTCAGGGGCAAAAATCAGAAGAGGGGCACTGGCGGCCGCCAGTGACCTATTACTCCAGCCAGTCCAGCCACCCTATCCCTCATTACAAATTGGAGAAAAATTGACCCATTTCCTATCAAATTGGCAACTCATCACCACAGACCGGTGGGTTCTCCAAATAATAAGATTCGGCCATTCCCTGGAATTCACCACCATCCCTCCTACAACACCTCCCCGCAGACGGCCACACAAACATCTACGCCTGCTTCTCCAAGAAATTTCTGTGATGCTGAAGAAAGGAGCAATCAAACGAGTTCCAACACCTCTGAAAGGGAAAGGCTTCTATTCCCGCTTCTTTCTTGTACGCCAGAAGGAGAAAAAATGGAGGCCCATTCTGGACCTCCGAGCGCTCAACGCTTTCCTACGGAGCCAATCGTTCAGGATGGTGACGATTCAAGAAATACTAGGCATGCTGGAAAAAGGAGATTTCATGACATCTTTGGATCTCCAAGATGCCTACTACCATATCCCCATCCTCAAGTGTCACAGAAAATTCCTAAGGTTCGAAGTCGCAGGACAACATTACCAATTCAAGGTCCTGCCGTTTGGCCTCAAGTCCGCACCGCCGATTTTCACAAAGTGCCTTGCACCGGTGGCAGCTTTCCTGCGTCAAATGGGTCACCAAGTCTTCCCCTACCTCGACGACTGGCTGGTGAAGGCACCCTCAGCTATCGGCGCGACCGAATCCTCCAACGCCTGCACCAATCTTTTTCAAAGGCTAGGATTAACTCTCAATCTCAAAAAATCCTGCATGATCCCTACAACAAACATAACCTTCCTCGGGGCGACCTTGGACACGGAGTGCGCAAGGGCCTTCCCCTCGATGGAAAGGACAAACAAGATAATATCTCTGGCCACGGCTGTGGCATCAAAGAAGAACCTAAATGGCCAGACCTACAAGTCTCTCCTGGGCATGATGTCTTCCTGTATACTCCTCATCCCTCACTGCAGACTCAGGATGCGCCCATTGCAGGAGGCCCTCACGAACCAATGGACTCAGAGTACAGGTTCTTTCGAGGACGTTGTAAAAATAACACCAAAAATATCCAAGAATCTGGACTGGTGGAAGTGTCGCAAGAATCTATCTGTAGGGCTGCCACTTCTACTTCCGGCAACACCTCTGGTAATCACCAGGGACGCCTCCCTGGAAGGATGGGGCGCTGTCCTCCAAGACCTTCGGATAAGCGGCAAGGGGGCCACTCAGGAAAAACAGCTCCATATAAACCTTTTGGAGCTGAGAGCTGTGTATCTGGCACTGCAGGCCTTTTTACCACGCATCCAGAACTCCCAGGTGCTCGTCAAAACGGACAACACCACGACGATGCACTATCTCAACAAACAGGGAGGAACGCGTTCGCTCACTCTATCACGCAAATCGCAGAAGATCTAGAACTGGCTGGTACTACATGGAATCACGCTCAGGGCGGACGATGTGCCAGGCAAGGACAATACCATTGCGGACGCCCTAAGCAGGCAAAGATCCCTCTCCCACGAGTGGGAACTGAGCGACAGCGCACTGACTCACATATTCTCTCAATGGGGAGTCCCAGGAATCGACCTGTTTGCCACCAGGGGGAACGCCAAATGCCCAAACTACGCAAGCTGGCATCCCCAACAAGGGTCACTGGGAAATGCTTTTTCCATCGGTTGGTTCAGCGTCTTTGCGTACGCTTTTCCTCCGTTTCCGATGATCCCAAGGGTCCTCAGGAAGATGAAGGCGGAACCTTGTACCATGATCCTGATTGCCCCGTTCTGGCCGAGACAGCACTGGTTCTCAAATCTTCTTCGACTCTCCATCAGGACACCGATTTGTCTGCGGCAGCACCCGAACCTCCTAACAATGTCTAACGGGCAAGTACAACATCCGAACCTGCCATCGCTCAGGTTATCGGCCTGGCTCCTGAGCACAGAGAGTTCTGTAGCCTGAATATCCCGCAGGAATGCAGAGACGTATTGGCAAAAGCGAGAGCAGACAGTACCAACAAAACCTACTCTCTCAAATGGAAAAGATTCTGCATCTGGTGTTCAGAGCAAGGCCTGCGACCGCTGCATATCACACCCGAGCAGATATTGCCATATCTCCTGCATTTGGCACAGTCAGGACTGGCGCATGCATCCATAAAGGTTCACCTGGCGGCTATCTCACGGTTCACCAGAACTTTCACAGGACCTTCTCTGTGGTCCAGTAGACTGGTAAAACAGTTCCTAAAGGGACTTTATAGATCCTTCCCGAGACCTCGGAAGGTCCCTCCGACATGGCATCTCAATCTAGTCCTCAACCAACTCATGAGGCATCCTTTTGAGCCCATTCATCGAGCATCCATCAAGTACATCTCATGGAAAACGGCTCTCTTACTCGCTTTAACATCTGCCAGGAGAGTAAGCGAGCTACAGGCTCTATCCGTTCAAGAACCATTCATGCAGTTCAAACAGGACAGGGTAATGCTGAGACCGAATCCTAAATTCATACCGAAAGTGCCTTCAGACTTTCATCTCAATTAACCGATAGTCCTTCGGTCTTTCTTTGAGAACCCTTCCACCGCAGCAGAAAGAACACTACATTCTTTGGATCTCAAGAGGTGTCTAAAGTTCTACCTAGACAAAACTAAGACTTTCAGAAAATCTTCACAACTATTTGTGGCCTACAGCAGACCGAGAATGGGTCTGCCTCTCACGAAACAAAGCATCTCAAGGTGGATCTCCTCAGTAATAGCATTCTGCCATGACAAGGCCGGACGGCCTTTGAGTGATCATGTTACTGCACATTCCACCAGGGCGATGTCCACATCGGCAGCACTGTTCGCTGGAGTGCCGATTTTGGAAATATGCAGAGCGGCGACCTGGAAATCGCCACACACTTTCTCCAGACACTACTGCCTGGATATCGAACTTCAGAAGGATGCAGCAGTGGGCCAGGCAGTGCTTCGCCATCTCTTTCAGTGAGGTGAGCCTTCCAACATCCCGCCATCCGGGTATGCACATTCTTTGTCTTTATGATATTCTGCTTTATGCTATCATTCCAATGTTATATGATAATATGTGTATTGTCTAACATGACTGTGAGGCAACATTGCATCAGAAATGTACATAAGTTATTGCTAACTACTCTGATTCAGGCATGTGAATCTATGAAAGACACCCCTAATACTGTATAAGAAATGCGTTACTTACCTGTAACAGCAGTTATCCAGTATTGGTGTCTTTCATAGATTCACATGCAACCCTCCCGCCTCCCCTGGAAGGACTCACATCCCTCTCTAACTGTATTACGCCTACCTAGCTGGGTGCGTACGAAAATCTGAGGGACTGAGGCTCCTGCCAGGAAGGTTCTAGAGGGAGGTCATAGCTGATTGGCTGGCTCTAAGAGTTTGGTCCTTTTTACATAAGGACAAGGATAGGCTACTAAGGTGAGGCCCTTAGGCCTCACCTTAGTATTAGGCCTTTTCTCTATGTATGTCTATGGGACATTACTTTTCTATATACCGGAGGCTCCCGTCTCGACGACGGGGAATGATTCAGGCATGTGAATCTATGAAAGACACCAATACTGGATAACTGCTGTTACAGGTAAGTAACGCATTTCTTTTATTAAGTGCTAATAACAGGTCTGATCCCCTCTACCGCCTCAGGGTGAATGGGTACTGGGGAATGCGAGAGAGTTACTTCAGTGGATTTATCTTAATCTTCAAGTTTCAGCTGTTGGAGTGTTACCAACATTAGCATGATCGGACCACAAGGTAGAGGCTTCTTGATCGAGTAGATCATCGATTGATTTGGTATTTTTACATTCAACATTGTCAGTGCAATAAACTAAACTAAAACGTAATTTTCATTGATATTAGAGTAATTTAAGTAGAAGCCACCACTATTCCAAGAAAGACTACAGTTTAATTTACACAAAACATCTGCAGCCGGTGTTGTGGGGCTCATCAAAGAGGCATGTCAATCTTTAACCCCTTGCGTGCTTGTGACGGAACCGTTCCGTCACAAGCCTCGGGTGAGCTGTGCTAGTGACGGAACGGTTCCGTCACGGCCCGCTCGGCGCGCCTGCGCGCCGCTGATTTCGCACTTGCGTGGCGCGTTCCATTGAGCGGGCGCGTTCGTGACGGAACCGTTCCGTCACAAGCACAGTTCACCCGCAAGCCGTGACGGAGCGGTTCCGTCACAAGCACGGGACCGCCGCGCGACCGCCCCACCCCCTTAGCGCTGCGGCGGAATAGCCGCCGCAGCGAAGGGGTTAATAGGACCCCAGGTTATGGCTACAGGCTAGGTTGGTGATATGGGGTGAATCATGAGTGTTAGGAATGCAAGGCACCATTGGAAATAGCCAGGGGGTAAGAAACAGTGCTCAGAGGTCTTTGGAGCAGAATGCCTAGCATCTGTGTCAACAAGCAATGACAGGAGGTGGCCTTTCCGTTGATAACGCCTCACATGCGGGCCTTTATGATTTTTGTGTACTAGAGTACATACAGTGCAGCCGGGTCCGTGTCAGTTGGCGCAATCCAGTTTTTATTTTCCCCGTTATCCACAACTAAAACATGAGGAGCCCCCGGGTGGAGTCGAATCCCCTGTACCCCTCATCCCGCCCTCCATGTTCCCTGCACACCACCACTGATCATTGCCCACCTTGCTCATTTTCTTTCCCTGGTCCTCCCTCTGGCAGTTGTTTGAAATCGTAGCATTGGAAATACATCAGCCTGGGTTCATTTGAGCCCTGTTCCTTTCGTGTTTGGTTTCCATTGGAAACCGGCTCAGCAAGGCTCTGGGTCTGTCCATTGGTGCAAATAGTACAGAGCTGTCCTGCTCCTTGGTCTGCAGCGCTGGACAGCGGCAGCATCAGTAGCCCCTGTGCATTCTCCGCGGCTTGTATTCTACCAGAATAGCTTCAGACACAGCTCTCAGATGATCAAGATGAAGAGTAGAACATTCCCTCTCATTGTGTGTACAAGCAATAACTTTAGCCCAGTCAGTCTTAAGCAGGCAACATTCTCTTACAGCATTCATCAGTGTCTCTCCCGCATCCATGAGAACCAGTGCACCACCTTGGACCTGTCCAGGCCAAAGATTCTTTTCAATAAAATGATCTTTAACTTCACTCAGCACAAGAAGACGCAGCAGTTGATTCACATCAGCCCGAAGGGGTTTAAACAATTCAAATACAGACAGTATTTCTTCACAGCACTCATGAGGATTATCGTAGATATCGGATAATCGTTGTTTTATATCGATTAGGTCAGCAGGGGACGATGGGACATAGATGGCAATAGAGCCCCCAGCTCCAGGGCTAGGACATTATCCAAAGTGTAGGATGGGATTTCAGGATTAGCAATGGGCGTCCTGGGAATGTCACTGTCACTTGAGGGGGGACATGTTGAAAGTGATGACAATTTCAATCAAGTTCTATCCCTCTCCATCAATCATGATGCACGTGGCATGCTATCCCAGATTGCTGTCGGACCAGGTGGCCTTATGCCCCAGTGTTGGGGATCAGAACCGCGCTCCAGTGGAAGACTGTGATGTAGAGTCAGCCTTCAACTACTGCACCAACCTCTCGCACTCTGCTGTCCTTGGTGTACACTGCACTCGCTGCACACACTTCATGTGCCAGCATGCCTTTGATGAGTTGAATGGCGGGCACTGCCCTGCTTCTGGGTGACACAAAAGGTGAACCCCCAGGATCATTTGCCAGCAAGGGGAAACTCAACACATCTAATATCTCCTCGTTGCCTCCTGCTAATTCTGTTTTCATTGGTGTAATGTGGGGGCATTACTAAGGAGGAGGTGGAGCATAGGGGTACAAGCCCTAAACATGTAATTTGATAATTCAATCTTTCATCTTTTTTTTCCAGCCCCACATTTCAGACTCCTGTTTGAATGTATTAGCTTCCTTATGCCTAGTAAGGAAAGCTGCCCATTCATGTGCATCTCCCTTGGATTTTTGGGTTCCAATATTCTTTTTCTGAGATTGTTTAGACACACTAAGGGGCCTATTCCGATCCTGGAAAAAGCGCTCCGATTAGCCGTACGGAGCGTTTTTCCCGTACGAATCGTACCCTGCAACGTCCCCCGTACGTACGATGAAGTACGATTCGTACCAGGAGCAGGACTCCGTACGAATCATACAAAGACCGTATGACTCGATTCTCCGCACTATTCTCCCTCGGAACCCGCTGTACGCGACATCTGTACGGATCGCGGCTGCTTTTTCCGACCCGCAAGTACGATTCGTGTCGGGTACGCACCGTACGTACCTTTTCCTACGAGAGCTGAAAGGAGCCGTAAAAGCAGAGTTCGCCCCGAAACAGGTACGGAACAGCCCCCCCCCGGGTATGGCACGTACCCCCCATGATCGCAGGTGTACAGCGCGTACCCCTGCGATCATGGGGGGTACGCACCGTACCCCATATTTGCTGGGTGTATTGTGCATACACCCTGCGATCGCGGGGTACGGCGCGTATCCCCCATGATGTCAGGGGTACGCGCAGTACCACTGCGATTATAGGGGGTACGCGCCGTACGGTGTGTATGTGATTGTGCGCTTTTCCGTACGTATCGCCCTTACCTGACATGGACCGTACGAATCGCGTCCTGAGCTTTGCTGCTTGAAATACCTTCTTGGGCTAACTCTGTGGCCAATTGTATTGCAGCTGAGATAAGTGTCAAGGTCAGGAACAAATCGAAAAGATCCCCGTGGTTCACTTCCACTTTACATAAGTTAAAATTTGAAGTTATACAAATGGAAGGTAGCTGGTGCTTCCAATATCGCCTGCAGCTCGAGAACTGTATAAAACCAAAATACCTGTCTATAAACAAACTGTTGTTGTAGCCAGTCAACTCTACTATTCCTTGAGGATTACATCAGCAGTTAATAAACAGAGAGAAATCTTGTTTAGAGTACTAAGCAAACTCACAAGCATAACCGTTTCCACTCCTCAAATTCCTCCTTGCAAACTCTGTGTAATGATTTGGCCAGCTATTTTTTAGAACAAAAATTCACAACTCTGAAACTCCATAAGAAATAATTCCCTCCATAACACATACACACTAAAACACATTGCAAACCCATCACATACACTGAATTTGGAACCCTTTGCTCCAAAAACTTTTCTTGCAACCTTTAAGAAGTTTAAATGTGGATCCCCAGTAGACACAGTTCCGGCTCGCATACAAAACCAGAACAACTGGCCTTACTTCGTCATGGTTAAATTGATCAACCTTTTATTAACACCTGAAACTGTACCAACCAAACTAAAGCAAGTTATGTGGACCCCAACATCCCCTCTAATTATAGACTCATTACTTAACCCCCACCTCTCTCCAAGTTCCTAGATAGCTCTGTAGTGAAAAAGTAGATTTACCTATTTTTGAGCCTAAACACAATTACAGCTATTACAAAAATGAAAATGCTCATTGTGCGCCTTAACCTGTTCTGTTGCATTTTATTACTGAATTGCTATGTCGTTTTTAATTTTAATACCAGCTAAATATTCTAGTACACGTTCTAAGATCCACACATTTCTGATGCTTTGCAGCCATTTTATTTTCTGTTGTACAACTGCACTTTTTCTGTACTGTATTGTTAGCATAGGTTTGTTCTCAGAACTGGCACCACAAAGCGAAAATGTTAGAAAATAGTGGATTCAGCTCCTCAAGCTCTTATTTCATTGTTTCTTCTGAAAAGATCATGGCTTAGTTAGTAACAGTCTTGATCATGTGTTCTTGCTCCCAGTCACTTGTATTGAGAAAAACTGTATAAAAATGATCACTAAATGTATGGATTTTAGATTTATATAATTCAACCAATATAAGGCGGAAGCTCTGGTCCTTTAAAATGACCATTGCCTCTCATCCTTTCGCCTGCACATTGGCTGTTTTGGCATTAAACCATGTGCGATTATTTAGGCTATCCAGTGTGTGTGATTTTCTGCTGCCACACAGTTCTCAATTAGAAGATAATCTAATCTTGGATGATCCCCAAGGCTTTTTTCATCCCAACCGAAGTTGAGATGACTGTAACATCACTTCCCAATGACAAAGCAAATGACACAACAAACAAACCTGATCCCCAGCCCATGCATCCCTGCCACACAGGCAGACAGCAAGTCACAAGTTCAGTTCACCCTGGAGACATCCATGAGAATAACCCACAACTGAAAGTTAGTTGTCAGAGGAGCAGGAACCACTTGAAGAGTGATGGATATATGACCACGTACAACGTTGCAAACTGTCAACGGAAGAAATACACACACATGTTCTCAGGATCAACAGCACAATTAAACTATGGGTACAATCGAACAGACACAGGTAGAGGCGGAGGATCATGAGAACAAGTCATTCAAAGGATCATCCTACTTTCTCAACCAAACCATCGACAACACATCACCACAAACTCTGCCATGGCGCCAATAAAAACGACTATATTAAAACAATATAACACAAATGACCTCCCTTTCACCCTTCCCACCACCACCACTGACCCAGAAGGAAACAAAAGGATTGTGTGCGAGTTTCAGTACTCAGCCACTTCAGCCTGAGGAACATAATTCACATTACTGGCTTGAGGAAAGAGGAGATGGGCAGAGAACTACCCTTTCAGCCGTCACCTACCCAGCCGGTCTTTGGACAGAACTTACTTTGTCTGTCCATTGTATTCTTCCTCCCACCCCTTTATCCACCCCCTTTCTCCCCTACGCTCCATTTATTCCTCATCTATGCTCTTTAATTGTTTTCCCGGTGAGACCTAGCTGTTTGGCTGATGCCCGGTGGAGCTACCTGATAGCTAAAGAGGAGATGGGCTGTGGACAGGTCCGGACTGGCCATAGCGGGCACCGGGCAATCCCCCGGTGCGCCGCAAGGGTGGGGGCCGGTTTTGAGCCCCTGGGGGCCGATTTTGTTACAGGGCCGTTTTAGCAGCATAGCTGCAAAATCGGCCCTGCCACAAAATCGGCCAAAAACCGGCCTTAGTAAAGCGCTCGGCGGCACCTTTAACCCCCCCGAGTGTGGCGGGGGGGCTGGCCGAGCACTTTTCCAGGGCCGGTTTTGGTTCCCAGTCCGGCCCTGGCTGTGGACTACCCCCTCAGTCGTCAACTACCCAGCCAGACTTTGGGCAGACTCTACTTGGTCTCTCCATCCTATCTACCTCCTACCCCACCCCCTAACCCTTCTAAGCTCCATTTATTTAGTCTTCTACACTCTTGAAATGTTTTTCTAGTAACTGATGTGACAGATGTAATTTTGTAATTTCTGTGGAACCTTATGTAAAGCGCTCTGATACCGCTGGGTCTAGCCAGCACTATATAAAACTCTCAAAATAAATAAAGAAAGAAAGAAATAAAGGGATTGTAGGGAACAACTTGTAGAAAAGACCACAACAAATGAATGCCGTGGAACCCCAACTTCCTAGCAGAGGGCTTGTCCTTGTGGAGAAAGGCTAAAATATGTACATTCAATCTGGACATATCGGGGGCTCAGTGGTGTTTCCCTTTCAAAAGAGCCAATGTATATGCAGCGCATCCTGCCACTAAGAAGCTGCCTATTGTTCGGGGGACAGGAAGCATGTTCCATTTTTAACATGCAGCTGTGCTCAGCTGGAAGAGGGCACGTGGGGCTCGGCAAGGAAGGGAGCCTGAGGTCAAACATTTCCAGCCTGAACGCTCCAGCTTGTGTGTGTGAACCAGCATTGCTGCACACACTAGTGGAGAACCCAAACAGAGCACGCTTGGCTGCATCTGTGGGACGAAACTAGGCAGGGTTTTAACAAGTCTCTTGTTTTTGGTAAAGCACATAGGGCCTTATTTATGTAGGACTTGCGCCGCCGGTGCACCACTTTTAACATGGGAAAAAGTGACGCACCGGTGGCGCAAGGCTTTCATAAATGAGGCCCATAGGGCGGATGTCAGGGCCTTGCTCATTTTTTTTAGTAGACAGTAAGACAACATTGAATCACTGATGTGTAACTAAGGAACTGGTGTGCAAAGGTTCACAACCGTAAACTGCAAAAATGACAACATTACATTTTTCGAATTGCAAAATCATATGCACGAAGCCTCCACAACTGCAGATTAAGATGTTTTAAATTTGCATTCGTAATGCAGCTGTTTCAGAAATGTGATATGACGTCACAACCATTAAATCCTGCGCTGAGAGCACATTGTTGGGCAAGAGACCTCTGAGAGGAGGTGCAGAGGGGCGGTGTGAGTCTTGCAAACATGGCAGAGAAGTCTCAACCGAGAGGATGGAGCCAGAAAGCGAAAACACACGGTTTCAGATGTGAAGCTGAACAACCTTGGGGAGGAACATGTTTTTCACAACAATAGACTGCTGGAAAAACAGTCACTTTCCCTTACTGAGGGAATCGAATGAAAAATCTGGCAAAGCATTTAGGATCGAATGGATGCAGTTGGGGTGCCCCGTCGCAGTACTGATGAGATATGAGAGGGTAGAATGGCCTAAGAAGACGCATACGCATACATTAGCCATCAGGATGAGAGTGGCCGCTCCAGAAGGTTCATCACTGAGCCACCTCCAACCCCTCTTCAGGACCTGACGGAATCCGCCTTGACGCTGGAAGCACTGACAGCAATCAGTATTTACTCATCGGCACAACATCCAACAGACACAGGTCAGAACCGTGCCACCCAAACCCTAAATTTGTATGGGAAGCACATATCCCATAGTCACAACAGGACCATGTACAGTGTGATTGTTAGAGACTTCCATCCAGCACACAGCACATTGTAACCTCAGAATCCAGGCCTACCATAGACCATACTGGGTAAATGTATTATGGGACTTGGAGTGTGGAAATACATTGTACCTAGATGGTCTAGCCAATGTTTAGGGATCATATACACTCTTTAAAATTAAAGAGGTCTCCCTAACCCAATGTAGGAACTTCATGTGTGATAAAAACAGTTTGAAAAGTCACACAATCCCCATTTCAGATCGGCACTGTCAAATTCTACTGAGGAAACAGAACAACAGGAGGAACAGGAACATGGTATGGAGTGCCAAGGCTAGAAAGTAGATGTGGGAGAGCCCAACAGTGCCACATCCATGACCACGCCTCTTGAGAGACCCGCTTCACCCCTAGAATGAGGGGCATCATGCGGACACCGATCAACAAAAGCACCATGCTAATCACCACATGCAAGGCACAAGACACTAGTTTCAATTCATAATACACATTACAGTAAGAGTTAGAACTTCCTTCATTAAACAGTTTCACATTTTTGACAACTTTCACGAAGCAAGCTGACGAAACCGCAATGACCAGCAACGGTGATAATCTCAAACAAGCAAGTGGCGCAGTCCTTGTAAAAGCAGAATACCTGAAAAAGACAGGGAGATACACAATACGAAGGGAATGAAAATACAAGCAATACAGTACAAAGTACATCATAAATCTTTCTATCTGCCCTACATTTCCCAAGAAGACTCTTATTCTTAAACACTGTGGGGCATATTTATAAGATTGTGATGCAAGCAATGAAGTGCTGTCAGGGGAGCCACGTTTTTTGTAATAGCAAATATATACAAAGTTCCAAGTTAATATTCTTAATGAACAAGTTACGTACCTCCAGTAGCGCATTGTCTGATAGAGACTCTATCTAGCCACAGATTCCTTACCTTATAATATTCCTCAGGTGTCAGACTGGATCTGGAAACCTTTGGTGAGCACTACCCCTGTGCACCGGTAAGTGGCATTGTTTGGCTCCGCGTGGCGTTGTCCATGCCAGGAGTGAAGTGTGTGGTGCCTATATAGGTGCCACCCCAGTGCGCTGACATCAGTTTCTTTTCACAACTTTCCACGCTAGAAGCGCGGAGCCACGAAGAACACTGAACACTGATGTGAGAAGCTAAGGCACTTAAAAATAGTTCCCTTGCACTATAATTTGTTTGCAGGGCGGGAAGGAAGGGGGGCTGGTAAGGAATTTGAGTCTAGATAGAGCCTCTACCAGATAAGGCGTTACCAAAGTTAAGTAACTTGTTAATTGGATTGAGGCTTGTAGCAGCAGATTCCTTATCTTAGAATGGACCCCAAGCAATACCTCCCCAGAGGTGGGACTGCAATACGGATTAGACTAAAAGGACAGTAGACTGTAGGACAGAACAGGGCAAAGTGACCGTCACACCAGACCTGACTGTCCAGGCTGTAGTGCTACAAAAGGTGTGCAAAGAAGTCCACATTGCTGCCTGACAGATATCCAGGACAGGAACTCTGCATGCTAAACCAGTAGTCATACCCTTGGCTTTGATTGAGTGAGCGTGTAAACCATCAGGGGGTTGCTGTTTGGCCAATAAGTAGCAGTTTTTGATGTAGAGCACTATCCATTGTGAGGGGGTCTGCTTCTGCACCGCCTTCCCTTTCTTTGCCCGACATACCCACGAAGAATTGATCGTCCACCCGGAACTTAAGGGTACAATCAAGGTAAAATGACAACGTTTTTTTTGTGTCCAGTTAGTGGAGTGTCTCCTCTTCATTAGAAGGGTAAAGAGGAATATAAAAGGTAGGCAGAGTGATAGACTGGCCGAAATGGAAGAAAGTTATTATCTTTGGTAAAAAGGATGCTCAAGTTCAAAGGACCAGATTTTCTGGGTAGAAGGTAAAGAATGAGGGATTGGCAGATACAGTCTGTAACTCACTGACCCTCTGGGTAGATTTTATCACCACTAGGAAGGGCGTTTTTATGGTGAGAAGCCTGAGTGGACAGTTGTGGAGCAGCTCGTAGAAAGCGCAAATCAGAAGTGTGAGAACCAGGTTGAGGTCCCATTGAGGCATAATAAAGGGTGTTGGTGGGAACATTTTCTGGAGACCTTTTAGGGACCTATGTACAATAGGGGATTTAAACATAGATGGCTGCTCTGACAACCACTGAAATGGCAGAAAGATAACCTTTCAACATGCCCAAAGCAGATCCCTTGCGGGCTAAGGTAAGAATAAACAAAATAACTTGGAAAAGGGGTGCAGATGGATGGTCAGCATGTTTATTTTTACACCATGCCTCAAACTTGCTCCAACTTCAGGCTTATATCGTCTTGGTGGAGGTACACCTGGCTGCCAAAATAACACTGCAGACTTGGGGTGGCAGGTCTATAGATGTCAGCTGATGCTGCTCAATCTCCATGTATTAAGGCAAAGCGTTTTCAGGTTTGGGTGTAGAACCCTACCCTGCTCCTGTGTCAGAACAGCCTCCTTAAGAGGCAGCCTGATTGGAGGATCAATGCTCATGCCCAACAGCTCGTGATACGATACTCTGTGCGCAATTTGGAGTTACAAGTATGATGTTGGCCAGTCATTCCTGATCTTCTTGAGAACTCTGCACAGAAATAGTATTGGTGGAAAGGCATACAGGAGGCTGGAGCTCCACGAAAAGCATTGCCAAGTGAGAGCGGCCTTGGAAACTCCAGTGCACCAAAGTGCTGACTTAGCATGTTCTCGGCAGAGGTGAAAAGAGCTAACTGAGGATTTCTCCACTCCTGGAAGGGACCTTGCGCCACATCCAGATGGAGATGCCATTCATAATCTGCTAGGCATCGATGGCTGAGTTTGTTCGCTCTGTCATTCAGAGTGCCCACCAGGTGTTGAACCACTAGGGATATGCCATGGTGTTATATCAATGTCCAGAGGTGCAAAGCCTCTTTGACAGATAGTCCACAACCTCAACCTGACTTGTTTGTTGCAGTACCACATGGCGGTGGTGTTGTCCATTAACACCTGTGCCAGCCTTCCCCTCAATGAAGCAAGAAATGCTTTCAATGCTAACTGTATCACCCGAAGGTCCAAACGATTGATATTTAGCCTGGATTCTGGCAGAGACCAGTGCCCTCTGATCTCCAAGATTCCCGGACAGCTGCCCCAACCCAGGAGTGACGCATCTGTCATTACAGTCTGCTCTGGTTGGGGAAGGGAAAGAGGCCTGCCACTAACACAATTGCAGTTCGTCTGCCACCACTGCAGGTCTTTTGCAGCTCCCTCAGAGATCTGGACCATGCCAGAGAGATTCTCCTGATGCATCCATTGAAACTACAGGTCCCACTGCAGAGCCTGCGTCGGCGAACAGGTATGTGTTACAAGCAGGAAGCAGGAGGCCATGAGGCCCAACAACCTCAGGGTCAATTCTACCAAAATCCAGGATAGAGGTTGAAACATCAGCATCATAGCCTGAATATCCTGTACTTGCAGCTCTTGAGGATAGGCCCAAAACTGCATTGTGTCCAGACCAGCTCCAATGATAGGGAGCGATGGCAGAAGGTTCGCTGAGTCTGGAGACAGGTGACAACAGCCTGAGGGGAACCCACCTTAAACAGCCAGTCATCAGGATAGAGGAAGACTGGCACCCCTGACTTGCGTAGATGAGCTGCAACCACCGCCATCAGCTTGGTGGACATCTGAGGGGTGCTTGTAAGGCCAAAGAGGAGCATGGCAAACTGAAAGTGCTCTTGGCCCACGATAAACCACAGATAATGTCTAAGGACAGGCAGGACATGAATGTGGAAATATGCGTCCTGCAATTCCCACATCACCATCCAGTCTCCCAGGTCTAGGGAAAACAGAACTTGTACGAGCGTGAGGGGTGGTGGATTGGCTCTACTTCTGGCTACCCGTCCTGCATGGTCTGTGGGAACCATTTCCTCAACCAGAAAAAGATTGTGAAACGTGCTCGAAGTGGTGGCTGGGAGAGTAGTGAAGCGATTGAAAGCTCCATCCGTGGCCATGAAAGGGGCAGAGAGCGGAATGGGTTGGCAAGGGGTGATGGCGTTGGGCAATTATTTTATGCACAGAACTCCCTGTGCAGAGAGTGGACCAGGCCCAAGTAGGACTACAGTAATGGCTTCATTAAAATGGGAATAATTGTTCGGTGGAGGCGACTCCCGGCTGGAGCACCACCAGCAAGACATTTGTCTTGACTGCCAATAAGGGTAGCATAAGGTCCAGAACCTCAGCTGACCTCCGCATTACTGTTGTGAATGAAGCACCTTCCTTCGTAGCCATGGTAGGGGGAGAGATCAGGCCAATGTCTGTGGAGGCGTTAAGTCCACTGGTATCTGCCAGATCCTCATACCATTTTTCTAATGGCTGCTATCTATAAGGGTACACAGACCCCTCCCAATCATCGCCCAATCCAGGCCTGTCATATTAATAAGGCACTGGCACTGATACGGTAGATATGGCCTGGGAGCCGACGTCAGACCATGCTTGTTTAGCTCAGAATGATGACGGGCCAGCGCCACCACTGAGCATCAGTAGAGTAGGGGCGCAGACACTAGAGCGGGTACCAGGTCAAGGTCGCTTGAAATCACAGCTCTGGACGGATCCTTGGAGCCCGACTGGCACCAAAGGCGAACCTGTTGGTCGAAAACCAGTAGGGTCTCCTCCAAGATCCATGGAGCCCAAGAGCACTCCAGACGGGTCAGGCTATCCAAAGATGAAGTGTGTGGTCTCATAAAATTCTTTGAGTTGGGCAGGGGTCGCTCTGGCCCTGGAAACTCAAGGAGGCATGGAGATGGCCCAGGCTCCATCACAGAGTTAGGCCACAAGTGCTGACGGCCCTGCGACTTGTCCAAAGACATGTGCAGCGAAGTCAAAGACCTCTTCAACTTCTTTTTCTTTTTGCAGGACGTACCCGAAAACTTGGTATGGGATGACGACCTCCAGGTACGACTCCACAAATTACCTTGGGACATTCTTCGTGACCAAGAATTTAAATGTCACATGGTCCGTCAGCTTAGGGTGGCAAGGAGCTTTAGAGACCTCTCCCTCAGCACCTTTGGTTGTACAGAGCGACAATCCTCGCACATCTTGGAGTCATGATCGTGCACCAGATACCAAATGCAAACCAAGTGCGGGTCTGTCTCCAACATCTGATGGTGACAGGCGCAGCATGGGTTAAAACTTGCCTTTCTTGTAGACATCCTCACACCAGGAGACAAAGGGCCTGACTTGGATGTTGGTGGATCAGGTCCTGCAGTTGCTTTTTCTATGGTCTTCCCGCCTGCTGACTTGGCGGTTCGCCAGCTATATTTAGATGTTTGCGGTTCTATGGAGGGAAGACCGTTGGAGCCCCGCCACCTCCACCAGCATCTTGCTCCCACGTTGATGGTGCCAGAGGCAGGAACAGCTGTCAGAGGGTGTCCAGCCAAGACTTCAGCCATCTCGATTACAATGTGATATCCATTTCCTCATGAGTGAATATGCAGATGTATATTTTTCCATGAGTAAATCATCTGAACAACTGAAAATTCACTTTCCCTACACCCACTTTTTCCCCTCTATGAAACAAGGTTTTTGTTCTGCTTTTACCAAGAATACATTTCGAACCTTTTCTAATGTGGAAAGAGATTGGAAAGGAGTTGGTAAATACCCTTAAACCTGTTTGTAGATGTGCACAGACTCACCCTGGACCTAGCACTTCCCACCTACTTCCAGCCCCTTTATGTCCCGACTACTGGTTGGGTGGTAAATCTACACCAATAAAACCAGTACAGCGTGCCAATACCCCATCAGTACCATGCAGTTACAAGGTTATTCCTATAAAAATGGTAATAACTTTGCCAATCTGGTTTACTGGGTAGAATTACGCACAGTATTCCCATTTCTGTTGGTATTATCATTCATATTTACCACCTAATCAAGCAAGTTGTAAACATGAGAGGAGGTATGCTGTGAGGCAAGGGGGGGGGGGAGAAAGAGGGTGGGGAAGGGCCAGGGGGACTGGAGTCTGGCAAGGGAGAGCATTAAAAGGTGCCATGTGCAATGACTGAGCATTGGGAAAGGATAGGAAAACAAGTCCAGGCTGCAACTGGGTACCTAAGGTAACTGGGTGTGTTGTTTTTACACCAGGTAAATTTAGGCGTGGCAGCAACAGCCCACTCATGACTGAGTAGATAAGGAATTTTACCCCACTCAACTCAAAGTCCTGGCATAATCAAAGAAGCTATTGCCAACGCTTTTATATTATGATAATGCTGTCATAATTTGACATGTCTCTGCAAGGTACCAAAGGAGACAATCATTTGTTTTTACATGACTAGTAGATTTCAGAAGCCTCCTGTTCCTTGGACAAGTAGACATTTTATAAAAGTTCACACCCCTGCAATGGTTACTACCAGACCCATGCAAGGCAAAGAGCACATCACCTGCACATGAGATTATATTGCTTCATTACATTTGGTGTTTTTAGCCAAAAATGAATTAAGGTAATCAATTAGCTCTCATATGACCCACCTATCCAACATTCATTTCTAAGAGATGTTATTCCTCAGTATGGCCAAAGAATGGAATGTGGCACACTGCCTGCATTCTGTGTAATTTTGCCACCTTCTTTGGTGGAAGATCACAAAATGTGCATTCTCATCACCATAGTGTAGATGGCTGCCATTAGGAAAAGCTGTACGGGATTCTGAGTCTCTGTTCAGACTGTACATCAACTTTGCATCAATATCAATGTTCTTAAGATCTGTGAAGGGAGAGCCTTTTTGGCTAGTAGAATCATCCAATTGTGATCAAAGGACTAAGAATGCTCTCCAAGAAAACACCCATCCATTGGCTCTCTCTATCCAGCTCGATCCTCTTCAAAGTCTGCTGCATTGTCGTCATGGTGGTAAATTTGAGCTCCCTATCATATGTGGCAAGTATGAATTGACCCTTGTAGATGTGGTAGAGGCAAGTCCCACCAGAAGCACAAATATCACAACACAGAATATGACAGAAAGAGAGAGAGAGTATCCTGTCCGCCTAATAGCCACTCTACTGGTTGTTCTGAAGAGTCCTATTAGGGGAAAAGAAAGAGGAGACTAACCGATAAGAAACTAGCTTATAGATACAATAAATAGTCATCATTTCACATGGGAAACAGCCTTTGCAATTCTGCCTTTACCACGCAATGCCTTTACCATGCATGCAAGTTTTTGTGCACCATGCACGGTAAGTATTGTTTATATATATGTGGGAGTGTGGATATGTGTATTGTATTTTTCGGTATATATTCACTGGAAAAAACAAAGGTTACAGGGACGTTATAGTTAGGTTCTGAAATTACACACACGAAACCAAATACTTTCAGCTGGTATAGTTAGAGTTATTTCAAGTAACTATAACTCGTGCCCTAAGTGACTATAACTCACACCTCCACCATGCAATTTTCTCACCAATAGTTTTATTCTAAATACTGCAGTAATAATATCAATGATGCCATAGATTATGTCATCTTTATGATGTAATATGTGGGGAATTAGCTGTACATGGTGAGGGCACAACTTAGTTACCTTAGGACACAAGTTATAATTACTGATATAGCTCTAACTATAACAGCTGAATTGTCTAAGGTTTTGTGCATGTAAACTCAGACCCTAAATTTAAAGAGCCTGTAATCTTTATTTTTTAGAGAAGGTTTTTTAAATGCTAATTCCTAACTAGAACATCACTGCAACCATTGGTTTTTTCAGCTAATTTTTATGTTTTTTTAATGCAGTGGGGTTTGGCCACAGGGCATGGCCGTGACCAACCCCCCACATGCTGCCAACTGCACACTGCCTTCAGCTGTGCACAGTGGGGGTTGGCTGCAGGTCTGTTCCATGCCTCGAACGGCTACGGGCCTGGAGCCAATGCCACGTGGGATTGGCTGAGTGAGTGTGAATTTCTTTTCTTTTCATTCGGCTCTGGATCTGCGGATTCAGTATAAATTTACACTGGGAGGTCGTGCTGAACCCCGCGGTGGATCCGCTGATCTGCCCCCCCAAAAAATCTGGGGCAAATTTTTTTCCTATGAGAAGTCCCTCCATCTGTCCTATCTGGTAAGGATACTTCTATCCTGACCCCTTATCTCACTTTACACTTTTATTTTTTCCCACAGCACGAAGACGATAAACAAAATGGCTGTCACAACCAATGTTCCCTCTAATATTTTTCCTCTGTGTGCTGCAGTGTAAGGTCTATGTGCGCTGCAACCAAGGCTATGTTAGGAACATAGAAGGGTTTTTGACTTAATAGGGGGACCGAAACGCCGTCGACCTGTCTAGCACCCTATACAAAACTTGATTTCTATGTATTGTAATGGTGCTTTTTTGACACTTCTGTACAATTTTAATTTAAAACAGAAAACGTTTGTTTGCCTTAAAAAACCCTTCTATGTTCCTAATCTACCTTCTGTACTCACTCCGTTAGTGTTGGGCACAGGCTTGTGCACCACACTGGTGAATTGTGGAAGGTATTCTCATTGTATGGATTAACTGTTTATTGAGTAAACTTGAAAGACCTCTGTCCGGCTGGACATGTCGCTCCAAATATAGATTTGATTCTGTCTATATTCATTGTCTCATATATTTTTGAATGCATGGGACCACTGTTGTTCTAAAAAATAAAAGAAACAAAGACAAGAAGACACTGGTAGTTCAGCTTCGGCAGGTTAATGCATCATTTGAACGCCTTGCAATAGATAAGAAAGAGTCTACTTATCCACAGAAGATGTGTCCCGAAACTTGATGCAGTAGCTGCTAGCAATCACACAAAAGAAAAAAGATATCCTCTTCTTCCAGGCGCCCAGTGCCTTCAGTAGCGTAGGCGTCCGAGCCTCTCAACAGCTCCGTGAATGCATGAAAGAAGCCGCAGACTCCGGGGGCTCTGGCTGATATTACAAACAACGAAAGAAACACGCGTTCGGTTTCCGGTGCTAGTTACTTCACTAGCATCTTACTGGGAGCCGGATCACTATCCGGTCATAACGCGGCTTGCGAGGAGAGTCCAGCAGCCGGGAATTGATTGACTGACTCAGATGCGCACAGCACGATGCGCAGAAAATGATTGGTTTCACCACGGGCTGAAACAGTGTATCCGTTGCGTGCGTTCTGTGAAACAAAGTCTCAACTCCCCCAGGGCTCTCCAAGGGCAATGTAGTTTCGGCAAGTCGAAATCCACTCCGGTCAGGAACTGTGGTCGATTCCAGGTGACAAGCACTGAGCAGAGGGAGTGAGGAGCATATACAGGAAGTAGACAGAACAGAGAAAGCTAGACATAGACAACAGACCATGCAGCAGGCACTCTGGGACATGTATTTCGAAGGTCTAGGGAGCCCGAATCATGACACTGGATTTGTGTCTCTGCAGTACGGTGTCTCCCGACGCGGATTATGATCAACTGATGAGCCCCTTAGTTGCTCATGAATTGCTTCGTTCTGGCGGCAGGATTATAGCCTTTGCAGCGATGCATGGAGTCCTGGGACGTTGGAATATTTTTGCAGCAGCGCATGACTTCTTGGCACACAGTTATATTGAAGTAAACCCTAGTTGTCCTCTGATGGAACTAGAGGCTCTGGTTATTGAGGAACATGTATGTTCATTCCCGTTACTAAATTGGATGGCTGAAAAATTTTCAGATGAGAACAATTACTTCCTGTTGGAGGCTGTTGCAACGTACTGTGCATATACACTATTGGAGTGAAGTGCCTTTTCGTCTCTCTCTCTCTTTCACGACCGACGTCATATGCTGGACATCGGATTTTTTTGTTGTCATTTTGCTGGCCTATTGGCTTTACTGTGCCCACAAGTGATTACTAAATTGGAGTATTTTCACAATTCTGAGTTTGCTCCCGTTTTTCCATTATGGCAAATTTGAACTTGATTCTATCTCTCGAACTTGAACTCTGCATTCCTAATTTGACCACATTACTTGTCCCTGCTCCGGTCAAGGTAGGGTATAGTGGGGCTGAGCCTTGCATTCACACAGTATTAAGTTAGCATGAGCTTATTAGAAGTTTAAACACCATTTTACCTTTTGCTGTCTTTTGCACACGGCACACACTTTAGCTAGTGTTTAGAGTTAGGCTGAGTGTTTGCTTCAAATGAGAATAACTTGTTTTTCTACATTGCTAGACTTGCTTCGTAAGCTTAGTCTGAGCAGTGAGTGCCGAGGCCTTCAAGGTTATATCAACACTGTGGCGGTTGTTCGAACTGATCAGCGCACGTTCTAGCCATAACACATATGCAGCTGTGGCCATCTCAGATACTGGTGCCTTTAATAATGCACTGTGTAGGCATGATTACACACACACTTGGAGAACATTTGTGTGTTGAGAGCTTGTGCAGAACTCAATGTGATTCACTCCTGCTAATCTTTGAGGTATGGGGTCACCTATGCAAACCTAAGAGACCTTCTTTAGTTATAAAATAACCTACTAGCAAGGGAGGGTGAAATATAGGTATATATTTAACCTGTTTCCATTTAGCATTATAACATGCTTTCTCCCTTTGTATTTCATGGAATAGTAACTATGCTGACAATTTTATTTCTTATCAGATGTCTGCTTGTATTAGCTAAGATGCTGCACCTGAGATCACGGCGTTAAAATAAACATTTTAAACTTGCTTGTGTCTCCCTTTACTCCCTGTTCTGGACTGGTATGAGAGTATGACGAAAGAGTGCTCCTGTTTCCCACCTTACCTGAGGTATCCTAAGTCGCATGTTCTGGGTTGTCTAATCATTGGTTACTTTGCTATAGGACAAAGAGCTAATGAGACACTGATGCTAGTCTGGTAGGGGATTTTGGGTACTAAGGTGAGTATTTCGTACACCCTAATTCACTGAGGTCCTGAGTCTCTGTGCACAGTTCTGTGACTCAGCAGAATCCCTGCAACAGATCCGGGTACTGAGCATCTTGCCCATGAAGGAGAGAATTAATTGCATGTCATCGACGTAACAGAGGATTTTGATATCATGAGAGGGGATGATGCTGGCTAGAAGGATCATATATGCATTGACGGCCATATATCATTCTTCATGTGGCATCGTTTGTGGGTAGAGATGTGACTCAAGTATCTTTGGCCTTGGTAAGTTTAAATTCCAGGTGACCACAAATGTCTCAGGAGATTCACCTATAAGTGTGAATATTCGTAGATGATGGTTGCTCCAGAAGAGATGATCAAACCACTGGATATGCATATTTAAGATATTTTAGTTCAGTGGAAGGAGATTGCTTAAAAGCAGCACTGATGAGTTATTGAACCAAGTCTCTGTGATGGACAAGATGGAAACAATTATCCTGAATGAGGTTATGAACTAATACGCATTTTTGACACCTGCCCTTACGTCGGTGAGAGCATCTAGTAAGGCACTGGCGAGAACGGGGGAATCCTCATCATAAGTAGAGAAGGGAGTGGAGGCTACAGCAAAGATATTGTTGATAGTAAAGGTAATTAATTCTCCCAGTAGATTCCTCAGGCAAATAGAATCAACCAAGATATAATTTAATAGAGCCTCAGCAAATTTAAGGATTGTCAGTTCCCACTAAGTTGTAAATCATACCCTATGTGTATACAGGATCTAAATAAATAATGAGTACAGAGAAAGACAAAGAGAAGAGGAGCAAAGAGGCATTAAGGGAGTGAGATTTACTCACAGGAAGTATAATGGGTGAAGCATGAAAGAGAGAAGAATAGGAGGGATAGAATAAAGGCTTTCTCGACCACTCTCAAATGACTATGCCTTTACTTATAGATACAATTAAGATCTGTTGCCTTGTTATCTCAAGATAGAATGCTCAGTATCATGTAGGTAATCATACCTTTTACTATATTATAAAGATGACATGGTAATCAGATACTGAGGGTACCAAAAGAGTTTTCCCAATTGCTAATGACAGCATGGGTAAATACGATGAAGACCAATGGTGACACAATAAAAAGTTTGCAAAACCACACACCATGTTTTATCATAATAGCTAACTTTTAATTTCAACATGCACTTATAGCAACTCCACTGTTTTGACTTCCAACATAACATCGAGTGAAGTAGATGTGTAGTTCAGAACACTAAATGTATACTTCCTTATAGACAATACGAATGATGGTAGGTGGTGCACAACTGTGGTTAGGTTATGAATTTGCGGCTGGTAAACAAAGTTCTGGGTGCACAGCAGGGTGGTGCTATCCGTCAAAGCACCAATGAGTTATGAATAAGTAGTGTATGCAGCGAACTGCGGATACATCCCCTGTGTAGGCACTCCGTTGGTGATCAAATATATGATTCAACACATGTGTCTGGATTAGATTCTTTTAATCCATGTTAGATTTAAGGTATATCATTTCGTTCATTTGTGATATTCATGGCATATCATCAAACAGCGTAAATCCAAGGGTATAATTCAATGAACATGATCCCCAATGCATTTCGGGCAGGGGTGCCCTTGATCACGAGGCGCTGCGGAAGAGAACAGAAAGGGACGGTAAGCGCTGATATGTAGGTCTGGGGGGATTAGGCTTACCAGTGCTATATGTGTGGGAATATGGTCAAAGGTCGATAGGTGCGCGATTTTAAATTGTGAGGGTAGGGGAAGTGCGGGATGAATTACCGCGTGTGGTCTGCCAGGGTCTGTAAAATGTAGCTTAATGCTAAAGTACAAGACTTACTTCAAAGTAACGGGTGGCGTAGGACGCCGTCCATGCTCAGGTGCGGAAACGCTGCAGAGCTTGTTTGGAGTGAAACGCTAATGAAGCGTGGCTAGACAGTGAAGATGGACTAAAGTTGAAAGGCAACTGGGGCGGCCATCTTAGAGAAGGGTATGAGTGCGCGCCTATGCAAGCCTTTTTGATGGAACTTATGATTTTCATCCTGTATCACAGTTACTTTGAACTTGACAGCCAATGGTTCTTACAGCTATCCGGAATGGCGATGGGAAACTGCGCTGCCCCAACGTATGCGAATGCATACATGGAAAATTTCGAAAGACAATATGTATACACTAATCCCATCTTCAAGAAACATGCCAAAATATATGTCAGATACATCGATGACTTATTCATCATGTGGTCTGACACCAAAGACTCGCTAAACCAACTACTGACAGAAGTCAATACTATGGATCCACGCATAAACCTAACATGGCAAATCAGTGACATTGAGATCTCCTTTCTGGATGTACTCATTAAGAATACCCCCAAAGGGCTGACCACTGATCTTCACAGAAAAAGTACAGATCGCAATAACACCTTGCATTTTTTGAGCTTCCACCAAGGGTCCCTAAAAAAACACCTACCATTCTCGCAAATGTTGCGTGTCAAACGCATAGTCTCAGATGATCTCACATACACTATGCGCATTAAAGAAATGCATGAACGGTTTCGTAACAGAGGATATCCAGAATCAATTCTCATAGAAGCAGAAACTCAAGTCAACAGAATTTCTAGAACAGACAGTTTACAGCAACTCAAGAAAGACACACAACAACGCATGGTTCTAGTTTCCAAATTCTCAACTGCCAGCCCAGCATACAAGAAAATTATATGGAAGCATTGGCCTATTTTACAAATCGAACCTGATTTTCAGGGCATTTTTGAGAAACCCCCTTTATTTGCACACACAAGAAGCAAAAACATTGAAGAGATCCTCTCTAAACCAACTGAAATCATCTCTAAACATCGTGGCACTCAACCTTGCCATAACTGCAACCACTGCAACTGCATAATTAAAGGAAATAATATCCAACACCCCATGAAGGGCTACAACATTCAACTGCAAGTGGACGCTACCTGCGACTCTATGAATTTGATTTACGCATTAAAATGTCCCTGCGGGAAACTATATGTTGGCAAAACGGAACGAAAGATCAAAACCCGCCTTAACGAACACAAGTCCAACATCAGATTAAAAGTGGAAAAGTCCAATGTCGCAACACACTTTGCTGAAGCACGCCATTCTATTGCCCAATTGAAATACATCGTTCTGGAAGTTTTGACTAAACGAGAAGGCATCGATAACCACAAACTTTTACTCAAAAGAGAACTCGAGTGGATTTACAGATTACAGACCTTGAAGCCACATGGGCTTAATGATCGCCTTGAATATAGTTGTTATCTATAACATTACAATGATGATCTAATTGTAACCCATGACTATATGGTAACTGCTTACTCCATATGCTCCACATTAGCCTGCACATTTTACCTTTCTTTACTTTACTTTATTCCCTGCACCACACGCGCGCACTCATACCCTTCTCTAAGATGGCCGCCCCAGTTGCCTTTCAACTTTAGTCCATCTTCACTGTCTAGCCACGCTTCATTAGCGTTTCACTCCAAACAAGCTCTGCAGCGTTTCCGCACCTGAGCATGGACGGCGTCCTACGCCACCCGTTACTTTGAAGTAAGTCTTGTACTTTAGCATTAAGCTACATTTTACAGACCCTGGCAGACCACACGCGGTAATTCATCCCGCACTTCCCCTACCCTCACAATTTAAAATCGCGCACCTATCGACCTTTGACCATATTCCCACACATATAGCACTGGTAAGCCTAATCCCCCCAGACCTACATATCAGCGCTTACCGTCCCTTTCTGTTCTCTTCCGCAGCGCCTCGTGATCAAGGGCACCCCTGCCCGAAATGCATTGGGGATCATGTTCATTGAATTATACCCTTGGATTTACGCTGTTTGATGATATGCCATGAATATCACAAATGAACGAAATGATATACCTTAAATCTAACATGGATTAAAAGAATCTAATCCAGACACATGTGTTGAATCATATATTTGATCACCAACGGAGTGCCTACACAGGGGATGTATCCGCAGTTCGCTGCATACACTACTTATTCATACTTCCTTATAGAGACAGACCTCTGTAGTAAATATAATGGAGTTGATGCATGTAATCACGCTATTGTGACACAACTGCACACAAGGGCTAAGAAGGGTTGCCACTTGCCACCTGGCCGGTTTCAAACCTGCATCACCACTATTTTTAATTTCCCTACAGTACAAAAATTAAGAACATTAGCTAATGCTGGAATTTTCCCCCTTATCAGCACATACTTAAACAGTAAATATTAGAAATGAGGGCTCTAGTTGGCAATGGTTTGCAATTTTTCAAAGTAGGGACCATTCTTCCTAGTCAGGTACACTTCTAAAATAACCCCTGTACACCCCATTGGTAGCTTGGCTCGAGCAGACAGGCTTATCTCGGAGGCAGTGTATAAAGCATTTACGTATGCATACAGTAACACAAGTGAAAACACTACAAATGGACACCACACCAGTTTAGAAAAATAAGCTCAACTTTATCTAAACCAACAAGACCAAAAATGACAACAATCCAACATACAGTACTGTAAAGATAGATCCTTTGCAAGATAACCAATACATTTCAGAAATAGCTTAAAAACAGTTCTTCTGAGTCGTTCGGAGCTACCGCAATGCTGAAAATGAGTCTAACAGTTCCAGCTGAATGCATTGGTACGGGCCACCTACAACGTCGACAGACTTGTAGACAGTACCTTTCTCATTGCGATTGACAAGTTGGTGCGGGTCGGTCGGGGCAACCGTCGCAGAGTGAAGTGGAAGCGATGCGGTGTGCGGTGCCCTCACAGTGCAGTGCAGGCAGCTGCTCGGTGACGGTCGTCCAATGGCGGCGGAGAGGCCAAGGCTTGCGAGGACGAGTGAGTCGGTGCTCGATGGGGTGCTGGCAGGACATGGTGGAGACAAAGGAGCCAGTCGATGTTCGGGTCGGGCAGAGTGAAGCGAGGCGATGGGAAATGCAGTGCCCACAGGACGTGGTGCAAGCAACAGCTTGTCTGTGAGACCAAGGATGCAGTGTGGCGTTGCCTTCTGCGGTGCCTTCAGGACACAGAACCAGCGCTGGACTCAGTAACAGAGTCAGCTGCTCTTTTCTTCTGCAGCGACTGAAACCAGCAATTCCAGAGATGGTGCCCAGAAGGATGGTGAAGTTTTTGCTGTTCCTGAGACTTTTTGAACAGGGGGCAAGCTCTACCTCAAGCTCTCGGATATACTTTGTCAAGCAGGATACACACACAGTTCCTCTCCTTGGCAGAAGCAGCCACTTTAGGCCAACTCCAGACAGCACACAGCAAAGGGGCAGTCTCCTCCTCCAGCTTCTTCCAGCTCTTCTCCTTGGCAGAGGTTGCTCTTGAAGTCCAAAAGTGATGTAAAGTTCACAGGTCTGGGCCCCAACATTTATAGTCTACTTCTCTTTGTTTTCTGGTGTCCGAGAGGCTCTGTGATCAGTCAAAAACAATTCTGTCCTCTCTGGTGCAGCTTCCCAGCAGGAGGTGGAGACATCATTGTCCGGGCAGACCAGGCTAATTCAGGGGTAAAGGAGGCCAAAAAACTAAAAGTCTGGGGATTAACCCGCTGGAAAAGCCAGGTCTAACAGTAAACATAAAAAGAAACCCTTTAAAGCGTATTCCACACCTGCCTTAATGATCTCTGCCTGATAAAGTAAACAAAGACAGCAAGGCTATGTTAACAAGTAACTGCAATGACATAAGTCTCGCATTTATGCTAGTTTGAGCTATTAGCATTGTGAACGACCTATTGCATTCCAAATGCTTGTTTAAAAGTGTGTGTGTGGGTGGGGGATTACAAACAGAAGGTAGCAAAAGTAACACAGACGGGGAGGGTGTGCGGAAGCAAAACTGATGGTGCGAGTGTGGGGAAGCAAAAATGATGGTGTGGTGAGCGAAAGGGCATGGAGGGCATAGGGAAGCAAACAATAGAGCAATGTGGCGGCAGGAGGAGAAAAGCAAATGAGCGATAGCAACATTAAACTGGGGTGAATGCACATCCTTCACAGGTAATCTGAGCCGAGGAGCAAAGTGCAGCGAGCTGCCACTTTGGAACTGGAGAACGGCTCAGTAAAGCGCTCCAATACCTTCTGGTCGGGTTCGCTGGTGCGGTTGCGGGAGCAGGTGTCCAAAAAGACGTTTGCAGCCAAAGAGTTTCTTTCTTTTTTGGATCCATTTCACAGAGGAACAAATTGACAAAAGAAGGTAAGAGCCCTTTGTTGAAGTCATGTTTTTTATCAAGTGAGCGGAGGAGCAAACCTAAAGCATATTCATGTTTAACATAGATGTTCTTTCAGAAAATAAACACGCCAGATCTACCGGAATTTACATCATGCACCTTTGACCTCCCTAAAGGCATCGCTGAGTTGCCCCCTTCTATCTCCCTTGGCCTATGAAGAGCTCCCTGTTTGCTATGCGTTAAACAAGCCAGTGGTCACTGTGCATGAGACCCTCGTGCAATAAGAGAAGCTCATTAAAGAAAATAGTTCTTCCAGACTAAAGAAGAAGACTACTGTGTAACAACCGAAGTAAAAGGGCCAGTCCTCATGGGAGGTTACAAATGAAGACAAGGCGGTACTAAGGAGGGACTAACAGGCCGAATAAGGAATCAGAAGCCAGCATTTACACAAGCCAATGACAAATATGGGCGGAGGGTGGGCGGGGCTTCAAGTACTTACTCCAATACAGCATGGTTCACAGAGAAGGGCATGTGCTGACCAGGCTCGACCTAAAAAATGAGTATTTATAAAACATTAACATAAATCCGAGAACCTCAAAGCAGACTAGTGTGTTAAAAAGAAACTGTCACTTGCCTCGGATCCCCTGGTCTGGCAGTTAGTCACGTTCACAGGAAATGACGTCATATCCTCCACAGATCCTGGCTAAGCCTATATTTATCTAATGAAGAGCAGCAGCCCTGAGAGACACGATGAGGTGATGGATGGGACGGGATGAAGGAAGGAAGCGCTCAGTCCCTTGAGGCGAGAAGTTGAGAGTGCACTTTGTATCTCTGTTTAAACACACAGCCCTTTCTCATCCCATGTCTTTCCACTGATACGGTCTGTTGCACTGACAGGATTATAACAGGACCAACGCTTAGTTTGCGCTGCTCCAATTAGATCACAACTTGAATCAGGGAAAAACGACAATGTTTATTCTAAATTCCATCACTCATATTAATTGGATTAATGTTCCATCTCTCTGTACGACTGACTAGACAGGTCTTCCAGCTGGTTAATCGCGAGCTCCCCCGCCATCGTTCCGTGCTCACAAAAATGAAGGTGGGGTATCTCTACATAAAATGACATTGTCTCACAATCTACGAGCAAAAAGAAAAATATAGCGGAGCTGGAAAATATAGATACTTGATGGCAGAGGCGCAACTAGAGAACCTTTAATCAGTAGGCAGAGTGGAGCTGCAGGGGCTCTTAGAAGGGGTGAAACAACTGCAAGGCCTAATTAACATTCAAATGGTCTTTTAAAGACCTGTGAAGCGTTCGGGTGGGGCTCTAAGTGTGCCCGGGATCTGTCTCATCCCGGGCTGCCGCCACACACAGGGGGGGGGGAGGGGGCGGTGGGGCTGAAGCAAGGTGAGTCCAATGGGTGTTGCGCTCCTGCTTGATGGTGCTTTTCAATTCATCATTATGACCTACTTTACACAGGCGTTTGGCTCTGTCGCATAAGTGCTCGCACAAAGACTAAAGACACTCACTAGAAGGCTGTAAAAGATGCTGCCCCACTCAGCAAAGAGAACTCATACATAGCCATGTATGCATAAGCGGTGTGCTCTCACGCAACCAAATACATTATTTACTTATAATGTTTTCTGGAGCGTCATAGCTAGCGCTCTTTGGTCACTTAAGACGACTTTAATACAGGATTACTTACTCATGGAATAAATATATAAACACAGTGAAAAGGTATTGGAGTTAGGCGTGCAGCAACAGCGCCAGCTAAACTCACAGAGAGCAGGTGTAACACAGGCAGCTGCAGAATTGGCTCGACTGCCCAGCAGAAGGACAATCTTCTGTCTCACATGCATCACTTCTGCAGGACAGGCAGCACCAATGCAACTTCACTCACGCACTGGGCCAAGAAATGCAATTTCACTCACGCACTGGGCCCGGAAACCAGTGACCAGTAAAGAAAGTGGTCCTCACTCACGTAGTTGGGTACAATACAGACAGCAGTGCAAGCTTCCCTCACACACAACCCAGAGGCAGCAGTGCAAGCTTCCCTCACACTCAGCACAGGAGCAGCTGAGTAAGCTTCCCTGACACACAGCACAGGGGCAGCAGTGCAAGCTTCCCTCACATACAGCACAGGAGCAGCAGTGCAAGCTTCCCTCACACACAGCATATGGGCAGCAGTGCAAGCTTCCCTCACATACAGCTCATGGGCAGCAGTGCAAGCTTCCCTCACACTCAGCACAGGGCCAGCAGAGTAAGCTTCCCTCACACACAACACCAGGGGTGCAGTGCAAGCTTCCCTCACACACAGCACATGGGCAGCAGTGCAAGCTTCCCTCACACACAGCACAGGGGCAGCGGTGCAAGCTTCCCTCACACACAGCACATGGGCATCCGTGCAAGCTTCCCTCACACACAGCACACGGGCAGCAGTGCAAGCTTCCCTCACACTCAGCACATGGGCAGCAGAGTAAGCTTCCCTGACACACAGCACAGGGGCACCAGTGCAAGCTTTCCTCACATACGGCACAGGAGCAGAAGAGTAAGCTTCCCTGACACACAGCACAGGGGCAGCAGTGCAAGCTTCCCTCACACATCACAGGGGCAGTAGTGCAAGCTTCCCTCACACTCAGCACAGGGGCAGCAGTGCAGGCTTCCCTCACACACAGCACAGGGGCAGCAGAGTAAGCTTCCCTGACACACAGCACAGGGGCAGCAGTGCAAGCTTCCCTCATACACAGCCCAGAGGCAGCAGTGCAAGCTTCCTTCAGACACAGCACAGGGGCAGCATTTCACACTCCCAACACACAGCACAGGAGCAGCAGTGCAAGCTTCCCTAACACTCAGCACAGGGGCAGCAGTGCAAGCTTCCCTCACAGACAGCGCATGAGCAGCAGTGCAAACTCCCCTCACACACAGCACAGGGGCAGGAGGGCAAGCTCCCCTCACACAGCACAGGAGCAGCAGTGCAAGCTTCCCTCACAGACAGCACATGAGCAGCAGTGCAAGCTTCCCTCACAATCAGCACAGGAGCAGCAGTGCACGCTTCCCTCACATACAGCACAGGAGCAACAGTACAGGCTTACCTCACACACAGCACAGGGGCAGAAGGCAAGCTTCCCTCACACTCAGCACAGGGGCAGCAGTGCAAGCTTCCCTCACAATCAGCACAGGGGCAGCAGTGCGAGCTTCTCTCACATACAGCACAGGAGCAGCAGTGCAAGCTTCCCTCACACTCAGCACAGGGGCAGCAGTGCAAGCTTCCCTCACACAGCACAGAAGCAGCAGGGCACGCTTCCCTCACATACAGCTCGTGGGCAGCAGTGCACGCTTCCCTCACATACAGCTCATGGGCAGCAGTGCAAGCTTCCCTCACACTCAGCACAGGGCCAGCAGAGTAAGCTTCCCTCACACACAGCACAGGGGCAGCGGTGCAAGCTTCCCTCACACACAGCACATGAGCATCCATGCAAGCTTCCCTCACACACAGCACATGGGCAGCAGTGCAAGCTTCCCTCACACACAGCACACGAGCAGCAGAGTAAGCTTCCCTGACACAGAGCACAGGGGCACCAGTGCAAGCTTCCCTCACATATGGCACAGGAGCAGCAGTGCAAGCTCCCCTCACACACAGCACAGGGGCAGCAGTGCAGTCTTCCCTCACACACCACAGGGGCAGCAGTGCAAGCTTCCCTCACACATCACAGGGGCAGTAGTGCAAGCTTCCGTCACACTCAGCACAGGGGCAGCAGTGCAGGCTTCCCTCACACACAGCACATGGGCAGCAGTGCAAGCTTGCCTCACACACATCACAGGGGCAGCAGTGCAAGCTTCCCTCACACATCACAGGGGCAGTAGTGCATGCTTCCCTCACACTCAGCACAGGGGCAGCAGTGCAGGCTTCCCTCACACAAAGCACATGGGCAGCAGTGCAAGCTTCCCTCACACACAGCACAGGGGCAGCAGAGTAAGCTTCCTTGATACACAGCACAGGGGCAGCAGTGCAAGCGTCCCTCATGCACAGCCCAGAGGCAGCAGTGCAAGCTTCCTTCAGACACAGCACAGGGGCAGCATTCCACACTCCCAACAAACAGCACAGGAGCAGCAGTGCAAGCTTTCCTAACACTCAGCACAGGGGCAGCAGTGCAAGCTTCCCTCACACTCAGCACTGGGGCAGCAGTGCAAGCTCCCCTCACACACAGCACAGGGGCAGCAGGGCAAGCTCCCCTCACACAGCACAGGAGCAGCAGTGCAAGCTTCCCTCACAGACAGCACATGAGCAGGAGTACAAGCTTCCCTCACAATCAGCACAGGAGCAGCAGTGCACGCTTCCCTCACACACAGCACAGGAGCAACAGTGCAGGCTTACCTCACACACAGCACAGGGGCAGCAGTGTAAGCTTCCCTCACACTCAGCAGAGGGGCAGCAGTGCAATCTTCCCTCACAATCAGCACAGGGGCAGCAGTGCAAGCTTCCCTCACACTCAGCACAGGGGCAGCAGTGCAAGCTTCCCTCACATACAGCACAGGAGCAACAGTGCAGGCTTACCTCACACACAGCACAGGGGCAGCAGTGCAAGCTTCCCTCACACTCAGCACAGGGGCAGCAGTGCAATCTTCCCTCACAATCAGCACAGGGGCAGCAGTGCGAGCTTCCCTCACACTCAGCACAGGGGCAGCAGTGCAAGCTTCCTTCACACAGCATAGGGGCAGCAGTCCACACTCCCAATACACAGCACAGGAGCAGCAGTGCATGCTTCCCTCAGACACAAAATAGGGGCAGCAGTCCACACTCCAAACACACAGCACAGGAGCAGCAGTGCAAGCTTCCCTCACACTCAGCACAGGGGCAGCATTGCGAGCTTCCCTCACACTCAGCACAGGGGCAGCAATGTGAGCTTCCCTCACACTCAGCACAGGGGCAGCAATGCAAGCTTCCCTCACACTCAGCACAGAGGAAGCAGTGCAAGCTTCCTTCACACAGCATAAGGGCAGCAGTCCACACTCCCAACACACAGCACAGGAGCAGCAGTGCACGATTCCCTCACACACAGCCCAGAGGCAGCAGTGCAAGCTTCCTTCAGACTCATCACAGAGGCAGCAGTGGAAGCTTCCTTCACACAGCATAGGGGCAGCAGTCCACACTCCCAACACACAGCCCAGGGGCAGCAGTGCAAGCTTCCCTCAAACACAGCCCAGAGGCAGCAGTGCAAGCTTCCTTCAGACACAGCACAGGGGCAGCAGCGTAAGCTTCCCCACACTCAGCACACTGGGGCAGCAGTGCAAGCTTCCCTCACAGACAGCGCATGAGCAGCAGTGCAAGCTTCCCTCACACAGCACAGGAGCAGCAGTGCAATCTTCCCTCACACTCAGCACAGGGGCAGTAGTGCAAGCTTCCCTCACAGACAGCACATGAGCAGTAGTGCAAGCTTCCCTCACACAGCACAGGAGCAGCAGTGCAAGCTTCCCTCACACTCAGCACAGGGACAGCAGTGCAAGCTTCCCTCACATACAGCACAGGAGCAGCAGTGGTAGCTTCCCTCACATATAGAACAGGAGCAGCAGTGCAAGCTTCCCTCACACAGCACAGGAGTAGCAGTGAAAGCTTCCCTCACACACAGCCCAGGGGCAGCAGTGCAAACTTCCCTCACACACAGCCCAGAGGCAGCAGTGCAAGCTTCCTTCAGACACAGCACAGGGGCAGCAGTCCACACTCCCAACACACAGCATAGGAGCAGCAGTGCAAGCTTCCCTCACACTCAGCACAGGGGCAGCAGTGCTAGCTACCCTCACACACAGCACAGGGGCAGCAGAGCAAGCTCCCCTCACACAGCACAGGAGCAGCAGTGCAAGCTTCCCTCAGACACAACATAGGGGCAGCAGTCCACACTCCAAACACACAGCACAGGAGCAGCAGTGCAAGCTTCCCTCACACTCAGCACAGGAGCAGCAGTGCAAGCTTCCCTCACACCCAGCCCAGGGGTAGCAGTGCAAGCTTCCCTCACACACAGCCCAGAGGCAGCAGTGCAAGCGTACTTCACACAGCACAGGGGCAGCAGTCCACACTCCCAACGCACAGCACAGGAGCAGCAGTGCAAGCTTCCCTCAGACACAAAATAGGGGCAGCAGTCCACACTCCAAACACACAGCACAGGAGCAGCAGTGCAAGTTTCCTCACACTCAGCACAGGGGCAGCAGTGCAAGCTTCCCTCACACTCAGCACAGGGGCAGCAGTGCAAGCTTCCCTCACACTCAGCACTTGGGCAGCAATGCAGGCTTCCCTCACACACAGCACAGCACAGGGGCAGCAGGGCAAGCTCACCTCACACAGCACAGGAGCAGCAGTGCAAACGTACCTCAGACACAACATAGGGGCAGCAGTCCACACTACAAACACACAGCACAGGAGCAGCAGTGCAAGCTTTCCTCACACTCAGCACAGGGGCAGCAGTGCAAGCTTCCCTCACACTCAGCACAGGGGCAACAGGGCCAGCTACCCTCACACAGCACAGGAGCAGCTGTGCAAGCTTCCCTCAGACACAACACAGGGGCAGCAGTCCACACTCCAAACACACAGCACAGGAGCAGCAGTGCAAGCTTCCCTCACACTCAGCACAGGGGCAGCAGTGCAAGCTTCCCTCACACTCAGCACAGGGGCAGCAGTGCAAGCTTACACCACACTCAGCACAGAGGCAGCAGTGCAAGCTTCCTTCACACAGCACAGGAGCAGCAGTGTAAGCTTCCCTCACACACAGCACAGGGGCAGTAGTGCAAGCTTCCCACACACACAGCACAGGAGCACCAGTGCAAGCTTCCCTCACAATCAGCACAGGGGCAGCAGTACGAGCTTCCCTCACATACAGCTCATGGGCAGCAGTGCAAGCTTCCCTCACACTCAGCACAGGGGCAGCAGTGCAAGCTTCCTTCACACAGCACAGGGGCAGCAGTCCACATTCCCAATACACAGCACAGGAGCAGCAGTGCATGCTTCCCTCAGACACAAAATAGGGGCAGCAGTCCACACTCCAAACACACAGCACAGGAGCAGCAGTGCAAGCTTCCCTCACACTCAGCACAGGAGCAGCAGTGCAAGCTTCCATCACACTCAGCACAGGGGCAGCAGTGCGAGCTTCCCTCACACTCAGCACCTGCGCAGCAGTGCAAGCTTCCCTCACTCTCAGCACAGAGGCAGCAGTGCAAGCTTCCTTCACATAGCATAGGGGCAGCAGTCCACACTCCCAACACACAGCACAGGAGCAGCAGTGCATGCTTCCCTCACACACAAAATAGGGGCAGCAGTCCACACTCCAAACACACAGCACAGGAGCAGCAGTGCAAGCTTCCCTCACACTCAGCACAGGAGCAGCAGTGCAAGCTTCCCTCACACTCAGCACAGGAGCAGCAGTGCAAGCTTCCCTCCCACTCAGCCCAGAGGCAGCTGTGCAAGCTCCCCCATATAAACACAACCAGTACAACAGTAGCAGTGCAGGCTACCCCTACACACAGCACATGGGCAGCAGTGCAAGCTTCCCTCACACACAGCACAGGCGCAGTAGTGCAAGCTTCCCACACACTCAGCACAGGAGCACCAATGCAAGCTTCCCTCCCAATCAGCACAGGGGCAGCAGTGCAAGCTCCCCTCACACAGCACAGGAGCAGCAGTGCACGCTTCCATCAGACACAACATAGGGGCAGCAGTCCACACTCCAAACACACAGCACAGGAGCAGCAGTGCAAGCTTCCCTCACACTAGCACAGGGGCAGCAGTGCAAGCTTCACTCACAGACAGCACATGAGCAGCAGTGCAAGCTTCCCTCACACAGCACAGGGGCAGTAGGGCAATCTCCCCTCACACAGCACAGGAACAGCAGTGCAAGCTTCCCTCACACAGCACAGGAGCAGCAGTGCAAGCTTCCCTCACACTCAGCACAGGGGCAGCAGTGCAAGCTTCCCTCCTACAGCACAGGAGCAGCAGTGCAAGCTTCCCTCACACTCAGCACAGGGGCAGCAGTGCAAGCTTCCCTCACAAACAGCCCATGAGCAGCAGTGCAAGCTTCCCTCACACAGCACAGAGGCAGTAGTGCAGGCTTCCCTCACACACAGCACAGAAACAGCAGTGCAAGCTTCCCTCATATGGTACAAAAGGGGGTGGTGATGGGCGGAGCATATGAATCAATCAAACACTCACACCCAGTCAAAAGATCTGGGTTTAATCCATCACCGTTCTTTAGCCCACTCTGCCACCCCAGTTCAGACATGGCTATATGCAAATAAGTCTGACCCTGTCCCTCATGGGAACAGTCCAGCCCGAACTGCCAAGCCATGTCTTCCCTTGACCGGAAACAAGCTTCAGAGGACCGGTTTCTGGCATTCCAGACGTCTTCAGCCCGGCTTGCTTGAATCCAGTGGCAAAGTGAGCAAGGGACTCACATCTGAGCATACCCTGCCAAACTGTACAAAAGGGGGTGTGAGTGTTTGATTGATTCAGATGCTCCGTCTATCACCACCCCATTTTTTACAGCTTCCCTCACACAGCACAGGGACAGTAGTGCAAGCTTCCCTCACATACTGTACAGGAGCACCAGTGCAAGCTTCCCACACTCAGCACAGGAGCAGTAGTGAAGCTTTCCTCACACCCAGCCTATGCACCAACAGTGCATCTTTCTCTCTTTCTCTGCTCACCTCATATGTCCTGGCCTATATAGCTTGGGACAGACATCTTAAAGATTGAGTTGAGAGGTGGTGAGAAACCTGACAGGAAGGGAACGACATACACACTGCATGCATACAGCCCTGAGAGCCACCTGGCCAGCAAAAGTACACACATGGTACAGCCTAGGTAGTGCACCACCAGCAGAAGTGCAAGCTTCCCTCAAGGATGCAGTGCCGCGGAACAACACTAACAGCAGCAGAGCAAGTTTCTTTTATGGTAGACATGGCATTGAAAGCTGCAAGACTGCAAGACTGACAGGTACCATGTACGTGTGTTCTCTCTCTCTTGAAACGTGCTGGCTTGACCAGCCATAGCCAACTGTTGGCATGCTTTGTGTTTTCAGTGATGTGCAGGGCGAGCAGGGGACGAGCCAGCATTGGGCAAAGGGACTTAGGGGTGTTGTGAGACTTCTCTGGCCACGAGGGTATATGCTCCTGCTGTGAGAGGCAATGGCAGCCCCTACACCCTCCCCCACCTTAGGTAGGGCGGGAGCACTTGGGACTAAGCTGTGGATGCTCGCAGAGCTGAAATCTGCCCTCTGGCTGTGTGGGGTTTCAGGGACCCACTCGTAGTCCAGAATGAAGGTGCATGCATGCTTGCAAGCGAGAAGCAGGAATCGTATTTATTCGGGCTTCACATTGCACTGAGCTTCTTTGTGGAGGGCAGCTAGTAGCAACATGTTTTGGTCCTCATCTGGCCAGGGCTCTTCCCTTTCCTTGCTTTAGACATAGAAACGTTTGCTGGTGCATAGACCGCCTTTTTACCGATTGTAGGGTGTTGGTTTGGGGGACATCGAGGGACCGATCACTATGGGTGGCCTGGAGCTACGTTCCAGAAGGCCTAAAGCATGCTTTAGATGACTCTGAACTTGGTCGTGGACACAAAACAATATTTTGCGTGTTATCAGTGCATTTTTCTGTGATACATTTTTTTTCATCTTAAGGTCTAATCCCCAATGCCTGAGTTTGGACTTACTGCATTCGGTAGGTCCAATTTTAGGGAGGACTTTATACACCACATTGCAGTAATCCAACTGAGTAAAATCCACCCAGTGGTTTCATTGTAAGAATCCGTTCTCACTGGAAATCAGTCCTTTTCATTACTGCATTGGCTTTAGGGGAAGACGGTGATCTCTGAACCAAATATACTTGTCGGACCCCGTCTCCCCTACGGGGCAAGCAGCGGCTACTGGGCCTCAGCCATGAGGGCTGGAGTCACTTGCCTCTGATGTCCCAGGCTCCATCCTGCCATGGCTCTGCAAACAGGGCCACGTACATTCCCATTGTACTTGACTCTCAGTGGAGCCATGAAGGGCAGTCACAGGATTCAGGGAGCTACAGTGGGGGAGCGCTAGTTCAGACTGCAAGCATCGCCCAGCAGGGCAATAACTATTTGTCCAACCCAGTGCTTCACTTCATAGAAAAGTAGTGTACTTCATTACATACTTTAAAACTAAATATTACACATGCTGGGCCATATTTACAAAGAAATCACACCACACAGCGCAGCAAGTAAACTTGATCTGTTGTGCGAACGGGAGAGAGTAGAAGAGCGCCATATCTACTAGGGTATGGCACTGTAAGTTAGTTAGGAATTTGTAAAGCACATGTCTTCCCGGAGGCATAAAGAGCATGTCTTTCCAAGGCTGGGTAGTCGAGCTGCAGACGAGAAATATGCCTATTGAGGTTACTGGAGGAATAGCCATGTTTTAAGCTTTTTCCTAAATCTGATTACTTCATCTAGCAGTCTTAATTCGCAAGACAAGGCCTTTTAAAGCTTAGGGCCCAGATGTGTGAAAGATCTGCCACCCCATCTTGCTCTCTTGATTCTTTTACTTCTAAGGAAGCGTTCTTGGGACGATCTTAGACTTCTAGTGGGGACATGTGGCGGGACCAGGCCTCTGATTTTAAGGCGACCTCTGTTATTTATTGCTTTATGTGCCAGGCAAATGGCCATGAATTTAATCCTTGCATCAACAGGAAGCCAATGAAACGGTTTCAAGTGCTCCCTTACTGATTCGTGATTTAGAGTTTTGCAAAGAAGCCTAGCTGCCGCGTTCCGCATGATTTGGAGTCACCCAGGTAAAGGGAATTACCATAATCCAGGTGGGAGACCACCATGGATTAAATGATCATTTTCCTTAAATGCTCCTGGATAAGCTCCGAGACCTTCCGGGTCATTCTGAGTAGTCCAAAACAAGTGCCCGCCTGCTTTTTTGCTTGTTCGTCCATTGTTAGCACTTTGTCCATCCATATTCCCAAATTCTTAATAGAGGAATTGGGGACAAGAGAGTACCCCATACAACTTGGCCAACTAGACAGAGGCCTGGGGACAGTGTTGTTCCCCAGAATCATCAGCTTTCTTTTCATCATTTAGTTTTCAAGCAGCACATGGTCATCCATTTAGCCACCTTTTACAAACAAGGTGCTACTTGTTGGTGTTCTAGGTTCGCACCATTGGCAATGGAGACCACCAGCTGGGTGTCATCTGCGTTGGAAACTATGGACAGGCCGAACTCCTGGACAATTTCTGCCAGTGGCCACATGTAAATATTAAATAGAGAGAGGGTAAGTGATAAGCGCTGTTGTACTTCGCATACTGATGGCGTACAATCAGAAAAACACATGGATTCCATAACTTGAAAGGATCTATCTTTTAAAAAGGACACAAGCCAACCCAGGGCTTTTTCCCGGATCTCCACTTCCCTGAGCCTGTTTAACAGGATAACATGATCTACAGTATCAAAAGCAGCGCTCAGATCCAAGAGCAAAACTGCGGCTGAGCCACCTTGGTCAAGTATGCTTTGAGCTCCTCTGTAATCACCAGGAGGGCGGATTCAGTGGTATGCTAAACATGAAAGCCAATCTGTGTAGGGTGAAGACAATGATTGTCTTCCACAATAACAGACAACACTTGATTTACATATTTCTGTAAGAGTTTTCCTAAAAAAGGTAGCAGTGAGTTAGGACAGTAGTTAATGGGCAATGTGGGGTCTAGATGTGGTTTCTAAAGCAGCGGTCTTTTTGTGACAATTCCAGAGTGTAGTGAGTGATTGACAATTTTGAATATCAATGGGAGGATGGCCTCCATGCCTTTAGATGGAACGTGGGGGGGGGGGGGAGGGTGTGCCAGATCGAAAGGAGATCCTGATTTAGTCTTACTCATAAGGGCCTGTGCAATGTCTTAATACAGAGGGGGAAAAGAAGTTAAAACAGATTATGTTGGGGTCACCATAATGTCCACTGCTTAACTAGGATCTGTCCCTGTACCACCTCGAAGTGAGTCGTAGATGTCTATGCCCTTTTTCTGGAAGAAGACCGCTATCTCATTGCATCTTTTCTTTGAGGATTATGGGAGGGTGTTGCCATGGTTTAGAGTTGTCAGAGCTTTGACAACCTTAAAAAGTTCCTTAGGCGAATTTGAAGCCTCGTATATCTTTTCCGTAAAATATTTGGCCTGGGCTTTTTCAATTTCATTGTGATACAGCCTGATAGTCGATTTATATCTGACTTTGAAAGATGAATCATAATCCTTCCTCCATTTCCTTTCCAGTTTCTTAGAGTCTTTCATTAGGGAGACTAGATGGGTGTTAAATCAACGGGCTCTTTTAGTATTTGATTTAGGCTTTGCCCCAATTTTAGGGATACACGCATCTAGTGATTGAGTGATCCAGTTTTCACAGTAAGTGTACATCTCATCCAAATGACCTTTTAGATTTGGAGAAGAGGTTTCCAAGGTTTTAATCCATACGCCTGGGACAAGTTTAGACCAACACTGCACTGAATTAGGAGAGATATTGGAGCATCTTTGTGCGCCTGCATTAGTTAACGTGAAAGGAATAAAATGATGGTCTAACCATGGTACACGGGACTGGGGCGAAGAGTTGAATCTTAGGATCATTAGAAAATATAGGATTAAGGATGCGCCCTTTCACGTGGGCAGGGGAGGCTACATGTTGTATTTATTGTACCGCCTCTAGTTCCTGCGATAAACTTTTAATGTAAGGAATCTTAGATTTATCAAGATGTATATTAAGGTCGCCTAAGATAGTGATGTGCATTTTCCTCATGGCTAGGCTAGCTAAAATGTCTGTCAAATTATCTGTAAAATTTGCGCTTGTGCCTGGAATTCTATATATAAAGGCTTCTGAAAAGGTGTATATAGGGGAGAATGGGATGGCAAATTGATAGCTTTCTCAATCAGATATTGGGAAAGGAGTAATAATGGATCTGAACTCCTCCTTTAGTATGATGGCAATACCAATTCCTATTTTTCGAGATGGTAGGGCCATTAAAATATCTGGGATGGAGCTATCATTAAGCCAGGTTTCCGCAATAAACAAGACATTCAATTCTCCCTCTTCCAACAAGATCCTTTTCTTCATTTTATGTCTTGGAAGAAATCATCTGTTAATTAAACCCACCCTCCAGAGTTCATTTTCGCTTGTGCAGGTTATTTTTTTTATAAACTGTCCTGTCTGCCTTTTTAGTGCTTAGTTACACTGTGCACATACCTCATCTCTCTTGTCCAGGTTATCCACTCTGAGCGAAGGGGTGCACCGTGACTCAGGAGCTAGCCTAAGCAACAGCAACTGATCCGCTGTGTATTTCAGTTGTTTGGGGCCAATTTGGGCAGGGATCCTGGTCCCTCATCCCATTAGGACCAGGGGCCAGGACGGTCCATTTGTTCCTGTTCTGCTCTGTCCCTGAGCAGGCACACTATTGACCGATATGTGCCAACACAGACACCCTTGCGCCATAGTGCCAGGTTGTCTGCATTGTGATAAGAATAGTTTTTGCACATGAAAGTGTCCCTTCCTATACAAAAACTATCCTTTTAGACATTCGTCTCTTCGGACGTGTGTTGTAGAATGCAGCAAGCATGCTAAGAGGAAAAAACAAGTAGAAATTAAAATATTTCTCCCTGTTGCCCCTGTCTCAAGAAGGTGCAGTATTTTGGTGCACATCACTGTCTACAATTCTTTGTAGTCAGGGATATGGGTTGAAACCCTTGGGTGGTCGCATGGGAACGTCCATGCACAACCCACTTTTCGTTTTGACGCGACACAGCCGGTACACGGAGGACCGCTGATTACATCACGGGGTGCGGTAGACGAGAGCTTTGCTGTTTATAGGATCAGGCCAGCAAACAGGACCCGCCCTTGACAAATAAGGCTTCTAGAATTACAGATCCAGGATAATTGAGAATACTTACGAATCTGTGACGGATCTTCACAAACCAACTAAGGAGACTTATCAGTGGACTACATATAAATATAGAACATATAAATAAAAGGAAGCAAAGTGGGATACTAAGGTTACAGAAAAGGTGGCTTCTCTGAAGAAAAGAACAATAAAAAGATGAATGAACAGACTAAGATAAAGGTTTGAACGCTTTGTGCTAGGAAACCCGTGAAAGTAAAATCTTGTGCTATGTGAACAGGAGTCTTATGTCAGTGGCTACCAACCAGTGCCCAACAACAGGAGAGACTCATTATTTAGTCTTGACAAAGATGGTAGAGAATCAGTAAAAACCATCGAAACGCGTCAACGCCTTTTCTGCACGATCAAGGGACCAAACCTAGCCTGTAGACAAAGAATTAAGCAAGTCCAGGATCTGGTTCTGCTCATGTTAGGTCTCAAAACGTGCAAAATTCAATGACAAGTTTTATGTCTTTGTATGTCTCTCCCTTTTCTCTTTTTATTTAATTCCTCCAGCTACAGTCTATAAATGTCAAATATAAATTGATTGTGTTTTTTAACTTTTATGTGTATTAGAATTGTACTTTTATTAAATTGTTCATGAGGTTTTAATGCAGGCGTGCAATGAGTTGTTTTTAACAAAAATTGTATTTTTAAAGATTATTTTTATGAAAATAAACAATGAGCTATATTACTGTTGTGTGAGTGTACTAGATATCAAAGGGATCAAGTGGTCATAGTTGGGGCGGTTTAGACAACCAATTTGGTTGTTCAACGTAGATTACTCTGCTAAGGGAAGATCTTTCTCTACTGCACATCACTGTCTACAATTCTTTGTAGTCAGGGATTTGGGTTGAAACCCTTGGGTGGTCGCATGGGAACGTCCATGCACAACCCATGGAACTCCCGCTTGATGAAAAGTAATGCAAGGCAGAGCATCAACTAACATTTCTAAAACCCTTCCTTCCCGCTCCCAGATAACTGCCAAAGGTATCTTACTTAAGTGTACAAAAAGGTCACAATGCTTAAGGCACTGGTTGAGTAATAATTCTGTTTGTGCTCATCCTCAAGTGTACCATTTGCCTTCTAGGATGTGTCCGGTAGAATGCAGCACACTTGCAAAGAAGGAAAAATACAGAGAAATTTAAATATTTCTCCTCATTCCGCCTGCCTCAAGAAGGTGCAGTGTTTTGGCACAAATCACTGTCTACAATTCTTTGTAGACAGGGATTGGCCGCAAAATCCTGTGGTGGTTGCACGGGAATGCCCATGCACCACCCATGGAATGCCCCCTTTATGCAAAGTAACACAAGGCAGAGCATTAACTACAAATTCTAAAACCCTTCCTTCTTACTCAGAGAACTGCCAAAGGTATCCTAACTAAGGGGCCGATTATGATTGCGGTTTTTCCACATCCTCGGGGCCGGCGGAAGCCACCGCCGGCCCAGAGGATGCGGAAAAACCGCAGCGGACTGACCAAGGACCCACCGCCACATTAGGAAGGCTGGCGGGTCCTGGTTTCCGTCCGCAGCTTTTCCGCCGCAGTCGGCTTACAACCGCGGCGGAAAAGCTCTGATATGGTGACGGTGTCTCTCAGACACCGTCCGCCATATCAGGATGGGCTTGAAAAAGTGCTTTTCCGCGGCGTGTTTTCCGCCGTGGAAAAGCATACGGATCTTCACTGCGGGGGCCCGTTGCGGGCCCCCTAGGTGAAGGGGGGGTGGGGGGTGCACATGGGGGGTACCTGTGGTACCCCCCTGCATTTGCATGCAGAAAGCGGCAGGCACCGCACGGTGCCTGCCTCTGTCTGCATGCAAATGCAATGCGTGCATTTTTAACATTGCCGCGGGTGCAGCTTGAAGCTGCACCCGCTGCAATGTTAAAAATAGAGGATGTGACCGCCAGGGTGGCGGTCACATCCTAATTGCACAGGAGGGAACTCCGCATGCCATGCGGAGGTTCCCTCCTGCTCTGGGGTCGCGGACGGACACAAGTCCGTCCGCGATCCTAATCGACCCATAAGTGTACAAAAAGGCCACCCTCTTAAGGCACATGTTGAATAATAATTCTGGTTGTGCTTATATTTCTCGAATGTGAATTTACCTTGAAAAAACAAAAGACAAGAGGGGTTTGGCAAAACAGGAACAGTTGGTGTTATCAAACACTTCGGCCGGGAGCAGAGTTACAGAAACAGGTCTGAGGACTGTCTCACAGCACAGTCAATCTGAGCAAGTCTTTATACAGTTTTTGGGTATCATAAAAATACTTCAGGTGATTATTTTTGGTAAAAGAATGCGGGCCTTGTCTGTGGAGTTATTAATAAGGCCCCTGCTAACAAAGCAGGTGGGCCTCGACCTTGCATGGACACAGTGGGGGCCAGTGAGTAAGGTGTCCAGATGTCCAGCATGAGGGGCGCGTGATCAATGCGTGTACTTTCAGTTCTGTGTCCTGATTCACTATGTGTTCCTAAATTCATGTGGCATCTGACTTTATGGTGTTTTGAGAATGCGCGTACTCCTCAGGCCATGTGTGCTTTATTGTGGGCAATTTTCCTGGACCATTTTGGTGTCTCTGCGCTTATTTGGGGGATGGATCCGAGTTTCCTGTTCACGTGTCGGTCTACCAGCTACGTACCATCCCACCTGTGAACAGTCAATCAGTGTTAGAAATGAGGGTCTTTAGTTGGCAGAGGTAGGTACCTTTGTCCAAATAGGGCCCCTTGCTTCTGGTGAGGGTAAGGGGGATACACTCCTAAAATAACCCCTGCTCACCCCCTTGGTAGCTTGGCACGAACAGACAGGCTTATCTCGGAGGCAGCGTGTAAAGCATTTGTGAGTACATACAGTAACACAGTGAAAACACTACAAATGGACACCACATCAGTTTAGAAAAAGAAGTAATCTTTAGATAAACCAAAACAAGACTAAACAGCAAAAATCCACAATACAGTATCAAAAATATCCTTAAAAATTGGTTATTTACTCAAATAGAGGTTCGAGCAACAAATAACTCCACCTGGACTTATTACGACGTCATGACAGATGAAAATCCAAAAGAACGCAGCCGACCGCGAGGTGCGCGGCGTCGGGCCCAGAGTCAAGCAGACTCACAAAGAGCAGTACCTTGGAATTGATGAAATCAAAGATGGTGAACCACGTTGGGGAGGTGATGCTTCATTGGCGCCTGCTGCGTCCGTTCCTTACGAACCAGGGGGAGGTGAGCCTCTGTTCCTTACTGCAGCACAGGATTCTTACTTACTGTGTCGGGGAGGTGACGTCACGGATGGCGGCAAGGCGTCGGGTCCTTACGATGGTACGATGATTATGGATTCGGAGTCACCCACGTTGAAGATCGGCTCCGCATTGATGAAGCACCGGCGTCAATGAAGTAAGAGCTGCGGTGTGAGTCGGGACGGTGCGTCATGGATGTCACAGGCGGTGTCCTTGGTTCCGTTGCAGGCTGCGGCCTCGATGACGGCTTCAGAGTCAATACAGAATGGTGTCAGCAGGCATCGGACCGCATTGATGAAGCACCGGCGTCAATGAAGTAAGGGCTGCGGTGCAAGTCGGGGCGGTGCGTCATGCTCTTCACGAGTGGTGGAAACAGCTGTTCCAGATGCAGAGAGACAGAAAGGATGAAGTCTTTGTGTCCTTGAAACTCGAGAACAGGAGGCAAGCTCAGTTTCAAGCCCTTGGAGATATACCTCAAGATGACAAAGCAAACAACAAAGTCCTTTTCTTCTTTCCTTGGCAGCAAGCAGCCACTGCAGGCCAACCCCAGACAGCAAAAAGCACTGGGGCAGTATTCCTCATCAGCTTCTCTGTCTCTTCTCCTTGGCAAAGGTTTCTCTTGATTCCCAGAAGTGATCTAAAAGTCTGGGGTCTGGGCCTCTCTTTTTATACACCCAAATCCTTTGTTCTCTGAAGGCAGAGAATGTCTGTACCAGACCAAAACCAGTTCTATCCTCCCCGGTGCAGCTTCCTGGCAGGAGGTGGAGACAGCATTGTTGAAGGCAGCCCAGGCCCATTCAGGTGAAAAGGAAATCTGCTCCCCCTACTCTAAATGCTGCCCAGGTCCATTAAGCCCAGCACTGACTCATCAGATGTCTGGAGCCACAGCCCCTCTCCAGCCCCTGTCATCCAAAAGCCAGACATGAAAAACACAAACCTAGCAGAGGCACACTGGATGGTTAGGCAAGAAAATACTTACTTTCTAAAAGTGGTATTTTCAATCACAGAATGAAAAAGTTACCCTCACTAAAAGATGCGCTTTAACATTTTGAATTCAGGCATACTAAACTTTCTTTTTCTACCTTGCTCCCAGGGCCAGTTATGTTTATAAGATGTTATAAACAAACTCCCCATTCTGTCCTATGGGAACAGGTAGCCTTGCAATAGTGAAAAACTAAATTGGCAGTAGTTCACTATCAGGACATACCACACACATCAGGGCATGTCCTACATTTCACATACAATGCACCCTGTCCACAGGGGTTTCTTGGGCCTACCCTGGGGGTGACTAACATGTAGAAAAGGGAAGGTTTAGGGACTGGCAAGTGTGTGCACTTGTGGAGTCGACATGGCAGGCCCAGACAGCACACAGGCTCTGCAATGGCAGGCCAGAGTTACATTTTACAGACTGCTTCTGTTGGTGGTCCAATCAGTGCTGCAGCTCACTTGCAGCTTTTGATTTACAGGCTGTGGGCACACACAATGCACTATACTAGGGTCTGACAAGTAAATCAAATATGCCAAATGTGGAATCTCTAATCTATAACAACCCTTTACATAGGGAGCACTTGCAATTTGGCACTGAACAGCAGTGGCAAAGTGCCCAAAGCATCTAGCCCAGCAAAACGGAATCCAACAAACAGCAAAAACATAGGAGGCAAAAACAAAAAATACAGGGCAGACCCACGACAATGGGGCCAGGTCTAACAATCATTAGGCTCAGGCCTAGGTCGCACAGCCTGCCTGACTGCGTATTTCTGAGTTAGGTTGATAGAGAGTTCATGACGTGAGAATTTCATAATAGTGATGCTATTTTGCTCGTGTAAGTGAGTGTATCATTAAGCATTGGCATCGATTTTATCAATATCAACATTCATCCTACAGTGTAGCTAATCCAGGCACTGTTTGAAACTATCGATATATTTTCAGAAACAGGGTCAAACAAAAACAATTGAAATATGCCAGAGGATCAAATATCCTTAAAATGACACTGAGCAAAGAGAGCTTCACAGTCAGATTTAGAAGTAGGCAGAAAAGAGGAAGAGAGGTTTATATAGAAAAATAAACAGAGATGAAATAGAGAGAACGTTCGCCTTCCCATGGGGTCCTGTGAAAGGTGGGCTCCCTAGGCAATTGCCCACTTTGCCCATGCCTTAAAACATATCTGAGTTGCATGAAGACCCATTGAAAGGTTGGCCAGCAGGGGGATCCATCCAGCCTCAAATTTATTGTATAGGGATTGGGGGGCTCAGGACAGATACTCTATATCCATTAATTTCCAAAGTCAGAGGCGACACTGTGCTATGGTAGGAGGATTCTTTTTATTCCACTGAGAGGCTGAGGTTAACTTTGTCACTCCCAAACCCTTTCACATTAGGGTCTCATCTGCCTTAGACTGCTGTTCCAAAAGAAAGCAGCGTAGGACTTGTATTAAAAAGGATATGTCAGTGGAAACTAGGTGTCATATGATTTCCCTTCTGGCTGCAAATAATTCCTCCCAGATGGGTTTAATGAATGGACAATTCTGCCATTTAAGTTGGAAATGCCCAGTGCTTTAATTTGTAAAAAAAAAAACAACAAAAAAACGTGCCAGGGATCTTGTCAGGAAACCACTGTAGCTTACACCACACATTGCCACTGCTAGGCTGCCTATGATAGTAACAATACGACCACTACCCAACACACACCTACAAGTGTGACAATTTGGACTATAGCATGCCACCGAAGCTATAAGAATGACTTGGTCAGCAGGTAATAGTCGTTTTCAATGAACATTGAATGAATAATAAATTGTTGCTGTGGTCATCCCTAAATTAGCCAGACACCTTCACCTTGTGGCAATCTTTCACAAGCGCCTGTGTTGACAATCCAGTGCTGGTGTTGAGCATCGGAAACCACCGGCTCAAATCAAGCACTGGACATGCTCCAGCAGACAACATCCTCTACAATAGAGCAAGCTAGTGGAAGGATATAGTATCTATGAAGTTTCTCTGGATAGAGATACCAGTCGAACCTAGCCTTATAGTAAGCTTCCTTCCCTTGAATGATTGATGATCTCTTTAGTGAGTCGAGCCAAAGGCCCACCCATTGTTTTTTTTAATGAATTCCAACATAATATGCAGCTCCATCTTTCCATGTATGCCCAGATGTCCCAGATTTCCGCAGACAGTTCCGGTTTTAAGAGGACTGACCCAGCACCCCAATGTTCTTCTTAATTTTAAATACATGTCCCAGTTTTTGGACAAAGGTCACAGCCACCTCTAAAGCCTGAAGGAAATTAAGACATGTATCTGTTTCTTTCATTCAGCACGGGAGGAGGTTGGCTACATGCTCCCAGCAGAAGAGAGGCAGACTGAGGAGGGGGACAAGACAAAGGGCCCAGGGTGGAGGTCCAGTCGTAAGGTAATGTTATGTGAAAGTACCCTTGAAAATGTACGCACACACACATATATATATGTGACCAAGGCCGCTGGGACGGCCGAAACGCGTTATGACATTCTGTCTAATGGCTGAATAAAAAGAATGCTGATATATATATATATATATATATATATATATATATATATATATATATATATATATATATATATATATATATATATATATATATATATATATATATATATTCCCCGCTACTTACATCTGTGTCTCAAAATCTTTTAGCTTCTAATGAATCACCCAGTACCTCAGTAGGGTATAGTGGAAACTTTCAGTTCTGTGTAGGTTGAAAGCTTGTCTGCATCTTTCAAAAGATTTGATGGTACGAACATTGAATACATCTGCAGTTGGGGTACATCCTCCTGTCTTTCACTTACCCAAATACTCAAGGGTAATACCCAATGTTAAAGAGGGACTGGATTGAATGGGGCTATATTTTATTTTATTTATAAAGTTTTGTACAGCGCAAACATGACCCTAGCGGTTATAAGTGCGCTTTACATTGGATGAGTAAAAGCTAAAGTTGATGAGGTAAAAACTCGTCAGATATGTGCACAGAACATAGCAAAGTGGTATCTATGGTGGATCATCAATGTGTAATACATACAGTAGGTCAGTATGGTAGGCAGGAGAGTGGATAAGAGAACAAAGGGGATATTAGCAAGAACCTCATTAAATTATTGCTGTTTTAGCGGCAGGAAACTGAAGCTAAAATGCCGATAATGGGTTTGCTAATATGCGTTATAGAATTCGAATAGAAGCCCAGGTTAGATGTGCAGGGCATCTAACCTGGGCTTCTATTGAAATTCTATAACGCATATTAGCAAGCCCATTATCGCCGTTTTAGCAGCAGGAAACTGCCGCTAAAACAGCGATAATTTTAACGAGGTTCTTGCTAATATGCCCCATAGTATGATATCAATAATGCATAGGTTATAGTCTTAGGGTGTGAACTTATTTATTAGAAGAATGTTCCAGGTGTAGCCGCTGCAGGTAAGAACCGTGGGGCGGTGTGGCTGGCTGGGGAGGATTTCGAGAGACGACAATGAGGGAAATGTAATTCTTTATTTATTTTTCCCTTGTGGTCGTCTCTCGAAATCTCCCCCAGTCAGCCCACCGTCATACCTGCGGCGGCCGTGGGTGGAATTTTCACTTCTTATTTGAAGGAGGCGGTGGAAACATAGGGGCATACTAACAAGATGTGCGTTAATAAAAGCACATCGCACATTTCTATATCGCCGGATTTAATTGCCGTGATAGCGCGTAATTATCAATGCGCAACACGTAGGCGAAATTAAATCCGCTAATGTGTGCCTTGATAATATGGGGGGGGGTGGATTCAGCTTTATGATCCACACCCCCATGTTATCAATGCCTAACACCTGATCAAAGCATGCGTTGGGAAACCTGCGATAAACGAGTTTATCGCAGGTCTCCTTCTCCCAACGCCTGCCTTGATAATAGGGTGTTAACACCTCCAACCACATTTTACATGTGGTTGTACGTGGGAACGCCCACCCTGCATCCCATTAGCGTTATCTATTGCCCCCAGCGCGGGGCGATAGATGACGTCAAAAGTACGTCGCTAACTCAGGTTAGAGACGTTTTGGGAATAATGCGATAAAGAAAATGCGTTAGCGACTTTAAAAAGTCGCTAACGCATTTATTGTGGGCTTGGTAATATGCCCCATAGTACGCTTACTTTACATGCAAATTGTGCCCCATATTGTAAGGGTATTATTCATGGGTGTACTTAAGTAAACTTAAGTAGGCTTTGATAGATTCACATAAGCCCAAATCCTGCCATCGCTCTGACGGACAAATCTAAAAGGATTCCTAAATTGACTGCTCAGCAGTACAAAAAGAAATCTGGAAGGCCCAGGCCTCCTTTAGCTCTTGGGTAGCAGAGGATTTTGTGGGCTATTGGTTGGTGACTTCCCTTTCAAGTGAGGTCGAGTACCACGTTTTTCAGATTTATGAGGATGTCCCTTTTCATCAATATAGGCAGGGCCTGGATTAAGTAAAGCATTATAAGAAATATGTTCATCTTGATTATGTGAGTTCTGTCCAGACAGAGGCAAAGATGAAACCCTCGGGCAAACAACTTTTTAATCAGCATGCTGAAGCTACTGTTGAGGATTATTTAGTCTTAACCATTTAGTGGATGGATTTAATTTAAATCTGCCCATGCCTTACAAGCCCTTTTCTCAAAGGCTGCAATTATTCAGGTGTCTGTGAGGCCAGATAAATCCAGTGTTTGTGAGGCAATTGATTTACGCAGCCCAAAAAACGTCATGATTTAAAATCAATAACACCACACCTAGGGACAGATCTACTATTTACTGGTTGTGAAATATTGGTTGCTAAGCTAGACAGACTGCATTTTATTACACTTCATTCGATTTTAAATAACAAACTCGGTTTTAGACGGAGAGTGTTATAGAATATACTAACAGAGATTGTATATATATATTAAGAAATTTTAAACACATTAGTTGATTCCTTTAAAATGTATTGCTGTGGTTTTAATTAACTGAAACAATAAAAATCTTTCATTCATTCATTCATATTGGTTTCAATTTGTGACCAGTTTTTTGCAACCGGGAAAAACAAATAGGTTGGTTAGCAAAGACGAATAGGTTGGTTCCTAAAATTTCAAATTAATGTCAGTCACATTTATTTTAACGAGGCTGCTGGCAAATTGGGTCTCACTGTAATTGGAGGCCATCACAGGTATGCTGGCCTAGTGTCACCAGTAGACCATGATGTTTGTGATTTTTACATGAAGCAAACTTTTGTTTTTAATGCAGCCAGTTTTCTTTAAAGGATACGTTTTTCTTTGGACCACTGTCTACTCTTCGCCAACATTTTTTTGCATTCACAACCTTTGCAGTTGTTACATTTTATATCCTTTGAAGGGTTGGCGAAATTTCAATGATTTGCGACCATATTTTGGTTGAAAAACATTGATACATGTGACACCGATTCGGTATTTGGAATAGATGCCTTCAACATGTCCCTTCCAGATACCAAATTGATATCCCTTCAGATCCCTAGAATTTAGGAGTCTGAAAAACTGTTCTGATGCCTACCAATGGATTAATACATACACACATGCATTTGAACAGTTGCAAATGCCGAATTAGAGTGTTTGCAACCATTAACATGCTTAGTGCATCTGGCCCCTAGGATTTTTAATGCACATTGCTGTGACTGACCACGGAGTATGTTGATCCTACATGGTAATGTATCCTCTAGTTAAAGTAACAAACGTGCAAGAAAGATTGTATCCGACTAGACTGCGGTTGGGCAAACTACATCAACTTGTGGCATTCCCAAAACACGAAATATGGAAGAAAACAACCCCTAGGTGTCCTTGTGATGGGAACACCCCAGTCTACGGTGTACTTTATGCTCTTTTGAAGGTTTTATGAAAATATCAGACGGACATTTCTACGATCAAACTTTGTAACTAAAACTTTTCTTTTATACGGACGCAATGAATTTTATATGTACCCTTGAAAACGAAATAGCCTGCCGAGCTGTTGCCGGCTACATCTTTCGGGCTGTAAAAAGAAGGAAATCCCTCCACATCTGGATAAATTGGTTTTCAAAGATGACTGAAAGATGGGATTTGGATGATAAGCCTTTCTAATCTTTAGATAATAGGAGGACGTTTAGTGATGGATTTTAGCTACCATCTTACAGAATGAGTTTTTAAATTATAATGTATGGAATTATGTTTAATATTTTATGCCATGATGCTTTTTTTATGATGTACTTTTATGGATCTAAAAAAAAGATTCTGAATAAGTTTATTTGATAGATTGTATCTTCTTTGAAGCTAAGTGCATCAGTGACTTGTGGCTGTAGGTGGCAGAGGTGAAGCACAGGGCAGGTTGGAAGGGGGCTCTTAAGACAGCCACAAATCTGCAGGGGGCTGGCCCTAAACCCTTTAATGGAGATGGCTGGTCTTTGCCACAGCAGGCTAAGCTTCCTGTCTGCTTTTGAAATGTTTTTTAACGTTTCAAGAGTGCCCGGTAGTTGCACACAGCTGTCGGATCGCTTGCTGCTATTTGCGTAGGATCCAGTAGACTTGTGGAGAAGGCCTGGGTTGGGGGGGCGCACACTCGTGGCAGGACCTCCATACTGCAGTTACCCATTGTGGGGTTTCCGTCATGACTGTGGGACCTCTTCTACAAGTGTGGAGGGCCGTTGTGAATTGGCCCCTGTATTTTATAATGTACCATTTGAGAATAAACACTGGTTATCTTGAAACAGTAGATTAAACAACATATAACAAAAAATTAAAGATGGCCCCCATTGCACCAACACGCATGTGCCTGCATGGGAAGCCATCTTGGGATGCTTGCTCTTTATGACAAAACTCATTCCAAGATGGCCACCCTGGCGTGCTTATACCTGCTAACTAGGGATCAGATTTGGAGGTTAGCGGTAAGGCATCAAACCCCAAAAAGATACTCTGTGACTTATGTTCCTTCCTCAAATAAATGCCCTTTAAAGGCTGCACATTCACAAAGTGTCTTGTGAAGTGAATATGCAACATTGTCCACCCCCTAACCCCGATGTGTGGCGTCTGAATTCCTCTGCAGAGGCTAGTTGGTGAGTCGGGAAAATTTAGAATGTAAATTCAGCAATTAGACAGTTGTTTTTCTGGTGCCATATTAGCAGCACTCTGGTTCAGAGACTACTCAAAAGTACGTGTTTTCAAAAGAACTGACCCACTTGGGAGTTTGAAGGATGTGGAACTTGAGGGTGTTTCCCACCACATTCCATTCTTCATGACAACATGGCACCTAAAACCAGGGTCAGTCCAAGTGTATCTGGCATGATGGCACCCTACACAAAGTGCCTTGTGGCTGACATACTTCATGGTTATCTGTCCAAGCCTGCTGCTCGGTTATAGTATTGCCGCTGAGTAGAACCAGCCTTGCCTAAAACCCTCAATATCCGGCAGATCTGTCTGGGGCGCAAAGAAATTAATGTAACGCTTGCTTGCTCGATGCAACTGAAACAGACAGACAACTGAAAGCCAGGAGTCTCCCCTGGGAGGTTGTCCGTGTCAGGGATATGCGCGTAAAATGAATAACCCCGAGGAAGCCATGCTGACAGAAATGGAGGCTACGTCTCAGAAGATCAATATTATCGATTTTAAACATGATGATCCAGCTAAATGCATCTGACAGGCTGAGCAGGGAATCTCTTCTGTTGAAAATGATTTGATTTTTGAACAAAAGCAAATGAAAACCTTGTAAAGGCAAATGCAATACCCCACTAACAAATCATGACATTTCTAATCACAGCAGATGGCATGCCAGGCCCAGTTTAGACATTCCAGACATGGATAAGGATGAAGGATCAGGGGAAATAGCTCCAGGCATATTCAAAGGTGATGCTAGACGGTCCATATATGCATGGATATTTATACAGCATAGATCTAGTCCAGAGGCAACGGAGCGCTAAGCATAGCCGTTCAAAGGATAAATATGTTGAGATTGTGTGTGTATGATGGGGGCGGGGGTGACCGTTGTGTAGAGTAGTATGGGGAGTGTTGGAGCTTGTCTATGGCCGAAGGAGCTGGATTTCTCAATTTTAATGGTCAATGAGATGCTCCTTGAGTAAGTCTTCAGATCCTTTCTGGACTACAAGAATGATGGTGCAAGCCCCGCAGTCTCGGATTCGCAAGGCGGGCAGTCGGACATGAGTTGGTGGGCCTGTTGCCGAGGCCAGTTGGTGGGCCGTTTTTTGGGTGGACTAAGCGGTCCAATCAGCCAGGGCCCTCCCTGTCCCCACTGTAAGCGCATAATGTAAAAGGCGGTTATTACTGCCTCTGAATACATATACTGAGCCTGACTCACTTCAGGACATCTCATTGTCAGAGGCAGAATGACAATGGGCTGCTCCTTCAGTCACTGCATGATGTGTCCCTGCCCCCTGGCTCCCTTCAGATGCGAAAGAGGCCTCAAGGAGCTGCCGATATGGAAGCCATTAGCACCGGCTTAGCAAAGGACTGGGGTATGGAGGAGAACTGCAAAGTTAGGGTGGTGGGAGGCTGGTTAGGGCCAGCGATGGAGCTCCTCCAGTTATTTGTATCTCTCTCACCTCATGGAAGGTGGGGGCATACATTATTCTCTGTTTTCCTACTTTTCACACTATATAAAACAACAACAAAATGAATGATTCTGGAATGTTGACCACGTCTTTTTGGGACTGCCCAGGCCTAATTGTGATCCCAATCCGACACTGAAGCCCAGTGCCAGGAAGGTGTTATTCCAGATCCTTGGTGCCCACAATGAGCATGTTGATAGTCTCCTGGTTTTCCCATCTTTGCATTTTGGTTCCTATGGAGTATTTAAATTACAATAAAACTTCAAACATTAGACAAAAAAATATAATTTTCAGAAATCTGACAAGGGACAAAGCAAAGAACACTTATAAAAAAGCTAAGTTATAATAAATTAATTAATATAAAATGTTATACTACTCTTCTGTCATGTCTAAACTTTGTAAATAATAGATGTCGCTATTACCCATTCTATTGCTACTCAATTTAACAACCTCGGAATGTTTGGTCAGCCTGGAGGGGATGTGAACTTCTAACTTGCAGAACAATGTAAACATGAACGTTGAGAGGTCAGCACACCCAGCAATTGTGCTGTTCCTTGCCCCAAATGTTTGGATATTTCATGGCCTTTAGCGTGGCTCTAGAACATAGGATTTTAAACATACAGAAATACGTAAAGAGTCACCCTAGACAAAAACCTGTCAACGAAAGAACACATCAACAATTCAGCAAAAGGGGTGCTCTACACCGTAAAACATCTCAAGAATATCAAACCATTTATCCCACTTAATGATCTACAGACTACAGTGCCATCACTTGTCCTTTCTAAACTTGATTACGGAAATGCCATAATCACAGGGACCCCAAAAAGCCGCCTTCCGCCTCTTAGAACAACTCAATGCAGCCACTAGACTCCTCCCAGATACCAAACAATTTGACCACATCTCGCCTGCCCTCAAGAGTCTCAACTGACTCCCAATAGAAGCAAGATGTATTTTCAAGACAGCCTGTAACACCCACAAAGCCCTTCACACCGCAAACCCTAGATATTTAGAAAACAAACTATTGAGAGTGGATAGAACTCGGGCTATAAGAAGCTCCAATTCACTCCTTCTCATCCCTCCCAAACTGACAAAAAAACCTAGAAATGTTCTTTCTCAGGTAACACTCCATCGATTAGTCTTGCACTGCAGCATTCTTTTCCTTTTTGGCTTTTGCGTTTTTAAACTCCGGGTGCCTGTGACCACTCTGCACCCGCGTGATGCACCACTTTGCTTTGATGGCAGTCTGGGAAATCCACTCTTGGTTGCCCAGCCGCTCCCTGCTTGGCCAGCACTGCTGGTTGCCGACGCTGGAGCAGGCACATTTATTCTGCCTCATAAAAATTAAAATGATGCGTCAATCACCAGAGGCTTGGTCCTCCCAGATGGTATATTTAAAAGTAGAGGCATATCACCATGCGCTAGGTTTCTGTTTCTTGCCTTTTAAAGAGGAAACTCTTTAAAGTTGCACATTCAGACCCCATAAGGCTGATTTTCTTCACTGTGGGCTTGTTTTGCTCCTGGTGGCAAGCCCTAACCATCAGTAGCACTCTCTTCATACCTCCGGACCACTAAATGGCGCTCTGCATGGGGAGCTGGATTTTTACTGCTCCCTACATCATCCCTTTCTTTTCCTGCCCTCCTAAAACACTCTTCTGCTTGGGGACGTATTCCACAGCCAGCAAGTAGAACACCCTCTCTCCCATACCACCCCAGGCTTCACAACCTCTTGGCTGTCTTGCAGGGCACCTGTGAAGTCAAAGGTCAGTCCACAGAAGTTTTAGAGGAACCATCCCAAAGTACCCCAGCTGATCCTTTCCCCCAACTGATTCTCAGGAGGCATAAGGGGGCCAGCATCACTGACCCTGGAGAGATTCATCCTAGTCCTGGGTGTCAGCTCGAGTCAAAGTCCTTACTCCACCCTTGCAATGCATCATGTGTCTTCTCCTTCCAGCTGGGCATCCATTTGCTGTTGTCACTCTCAGGCCCAGGGTCTTCTCACCAATCTCTACCTTGTAGAGTGGTTTTGTACGTGCGGGTTGAAAGGTTAAGGGGCCAAGCAACCCTGGCCAATCCTAGGATGCCACATCATCCCTCCACCCCTCTCCCAAACCCCTCTGCACAACATTCTGGGACAATCCATAATGGTGACTTTAACACCATCGTTGCTATTGGAATTCTCCCTCTATGCTGACAATCATCCCATTGTTCATGACGAGCTGAGCTCGTCATGAGCACACAAGAGGTGTACCTCATGACGAGCTGAGCTCGTCATGAGCATCGAAGGGGTAAAGTTGTCACTGTTAGAAGTTTCCCTGGGAGCCTCAGCTCTGCTCCTAGCTGACACACCTGCCTGATCCCTTCCCACCAAATCTTCAAAATGGACCCACCCTGTGCAGTCTCCAGAGGTCTGGGCTCCCTCCTCTGTTCCGGCCAGGTGCAGCGTGACAAGCTTACAATCAGATGCAGATTTCCTCCCAATCCGTTTCCTCTTCCAGAAACTGGGTCAATCACGGTTGATTGCCCTTTTGTATGGGAAGACCTTTGATCCCTTTGCTGAGGAGAAGTTTACTTAACTTGTCCCAGAAGGGGGGGAACGCAGACCTGAAATCTGATTACGAGTCGAGCCTGAGAAATATGACAAATCTAGAAGTGCCATAAAGTGTGATAGTAGTATGTTGGGGACTGCAAATCCAAACATTGGGGTAATTTTTATTTCTGTTTTCATACCTTGCTGGGCCCTGTAGGCCTATGTGAGAAAGGCTACATCTCCTAGGGGAGAGGCTGTAGCCTAATGGTTAGGGCGGTAGACTTCAAATCTGTGGAACCGGGTTCTAGTCTCAGCAACGACGCTCAACATCCTATGTTTTTGGCAAATCACTTAATCTACCCGCGCCTAACAAAAATGAATGTGTCCTCATGTAACGCAACTTGTGCTCATGTAAAGCGCTCTGATACCTGATTTCGGGTGAATTTTGCGCTATATAAAACTTCGAGAAAAAAAAATAAGTAGAGCGAAACTGTTCTTTAGGGCAGATTTCACATATAATGTATAATCCAGTCAAAACACCACAGACCTGCACTATGAATGCCTACTCATTTTATAAGGCCTACTCCAGGTCAGCACCAATCCTTGCATAGTCCTTTCTGTGACAAGCTACCTGTGTGCTGATACCAGCCTGCACAAGGCTGTAGTCTCGCACAGGCAGCCTGGACATGTGTGCACACATGTGTGCTCACGTGTTGGTGTGTAACCAGCCTAGTGCCTCTTATGCTAGCTGTTCAGCAGGAGCCCTATCTTAAAAAACAGACATGGCAGTTAGCATACTAAATCCAATTAACATGAATTTATAGTTAGTGAGACTCAGGTAGTGAGACCCACTCACAGTAAAAGACAAAGAGAAGTGTAGTCAAAAGCGAAAAATCCTAGTGGGAACCCATTTACTACACAAGACCTAAAATGTTCCCAAAGACCCTAAGGAGAAGGTGGATGCTTGTTGAGATTAGGGGCAAGTGAAACTTGATTAATTTGCTATAGCACAGTTATGTGAAATTAAGTGTAACTGCGTGAAAAGCATTTCACTCTCACAAAATTACCCAGATGGTCTGTTCAGGTAAAAATTCAACTAGAAAATGTCATTCTGAATATTTCGAGTTGATTTCCGGTCAACTCGAGTTCAAATCACTGAGACTTGTGTTCAAATTTGTAGTTTTGCTCTAAAAAATTACCTGCATGTTCTTCTTGGGTAAAAAATCTACCTGAAATGTTTGTTGAGCGCCCAGGTTAAAGGAACTGCTTCTTGTGTTCAAAACACTGCGGCTCGCATTCAAATTTGTAGTTTTGGTCTCGAAAATTTCCTGAACGTTCTGCTCAGGTAAAAAATGCACCTGAGAAGCCACTCTCATTCAAAAATTACCTAAACGGTACATGTTCTGTTAAAAGTTCTCCTCAAAATAATGCAAAGTGCCATAATGGCATAATCACTGTAATTTTGCATGCATTTTATTACACAAAATTACAGCAATTACACCAGTGGAATTAAACATTTTACCCGGGAATAGTTCAGATAACTCTTTGCTTTTGATGTGATGCTTTAATTCCCGTGATTGCTAAAAACAATGGATGGAGAGTCAGGTGGCCAGAAACAACTACTTGATTTAGCTAGAATGTTCAGTTTAGGCGAGCACCTAGCATACATGTCAGTTTGAGTATAGGCGGATTATGCCTGACAATTATTGAGTGCATGGTTATTGAATGGCATCACATGACTAGGAAACGCTTCTACATAGGAATACAAGATAAAAGTAAAGAGTCTCAGGAGAATATTTGAGAAGTTTTGATGTCTTTCCTGAAGGCTAAAAACAAGAGAAGGTCTTCATATGGGGACTTTCCCACAAGCTCTCCATCACCATGATTTTTAAACCACATAAGTCCATGGAAAATATTCCAAGTAATAAAACACAAAAAACACAAGTGGGCTTACATTTTGCTGGGGAGCTTCTCAAGAGTCCAATTACAGGAATTTATCAACATCTGGGTGGACGATCCCTCAGATTGGTAAATTAAGGGTATCATGGCAGATATGAATATCCTCTGCATTTTTGAGTTTGTCCACTGGCAAACAAGCAAGACTGGATACATCCTAGATCTAGTTCATTCAGAACGCCTCAGCACGACTCATCCTGGACATCCCCCGACACAGCCACATCTCCAGACACCTGAGAGACCTGCACTGGCTCCCCGTCAGCAAGAGAATCACGTTCCGACTCCTCACCAACGCACACAAAGCTCTCCACAACCGAGGCCCCAGATACCTCAACGACCGCCTGACCTTCTACACTCCCACCCGCCAGCTACGATCGACCAGCCACGCCCTCGCCGCCGTTCCCCGCATCCGCAGAGCCACAACGGGAGGAAGATCCTTCTCCTACCTGGCTGCCAAGACCTGGAACTCCCTCCCTTCCACCTCCGCCTGACCCAAGACCACCTCTCCTTTAGGAAGCAACTCAAGGCATGGCTGTTCCAGCAGAAGCGGACCCCCCTCCCCCAAGCGCCTTGAGACCCTCCGGGTGAATAGCGTGCTATACAAATGCTGTGATTGATTGATTGATTGATCTGGTCTAATTCTCTGTAAGGAACCAGGCTTTTTGCAGGTTTCCCCCCACTTTTGCCCATTTGGACCCTGATGCTGATGGGTTTTGACTCTGAAACAGTACTGGAGCCTGCTAACCAGACTCTAGTGACAACGCTCTCTCCCTGTAACTATGATATGTGTGAATTGGTAACCCCAATTGGCATGGACTTTAACCCCCTTATAGGTCCCTGGTAATTGGTACCAGTGGTAACTAGGGATGGGAGTTAAAGGGTCACCAGGGCCAGAAGCACTGATTGTGCCACCTTGGGTGACCCAAGTAAACAGATGACAGCAGTCCTACCATTGCAGACGTCAGGAGCGGGGCAAACAGCTCGAACTCAACTTTGCCCTCACCATGTGTGGCAAGGCCATAGCTCTGTTTTAATATATATCAGCCACCTCTAAGGTAGGCCTCCTGAGTCCTGGAGGCAGGGTTCATTATATTAAAGGTGTGGGCATATGAGTGCAAGCTTATATTTCCATATTGTAGCCTCTATTAAGGCCACTATAAGTGTTCAAGGGGCTAAAGGATAACATGTTTTATCACCTAGGCACCCCCAGTTTGCCAGCTCCATTATGGACCCACTGATAAGGGTCATCTTTGGTATCAAACAACTTGTCTCATCAAAACTGACCTTTTTCTAAAGTCTGATTTAATGTGACATGCAACCAGTTGGCTACATTAAAGGTTGCCCTACTGGTTGCCCCAGCCTTTCCTGTGCCCTGGCTGACAGCCTACCGATGCTGCAGCATAGACAGGAATCGGACCCCTTGCCAGGAAGTGTGAACACTCCCAGCAGTCAGAAACAAAGCCTGTCTGGGAAGGAGGTGACACCTCCCTCCCTGACAGGATGGCTAGTGAAGTAGCACATCAAGGCCATGAGCTTCAAAGCCTACCTCGCCCCTGATATGAAACCAGGCTGCCTACCAGAGGAGAAAACAGTCAACCCCTTGCCCCCAGACACATTTGCTCCAAGGCAGGCAGGAAAATTCAGCAGTCAGGAGGTGTACACCCCCACAAGTCTAGCGACAACCCTGGGTCTGTACAGCCAAGGAAGTGCTAATGACATTTTTAAAAGTGACAGAATAAAGGGTTCTGGGTATAACAGTCTCCTCTGAACACCACATAATAAACCCTTCTCTGTCATCCATAAACCCTTTCTCTCCCTCTTCGTCCCCAAACAACTCATCACTATCTCCTACTACCCCATTTGTTCCCATACCTGCTCTGACATTTTCTCTCTGACTTCATGCCTCAAGTTCAACAATCTCATATTACCATCTCACCATAGTGTTATCACACACCTTCAAATGACATCCAGTCACTCATACCACTCCCCAAACTCACTATAAAAGTACAAAATCAAACATGTCTAACATTCAATGCAGAATTTTGATTTAGGCCCGCAAACCTCCATCAAACTACCTGCTTTAATTCACACACCAGCCACCAATAAATAAAGGAACACAGTTCTCTTGGCAGTTTACTCTCTTCAGCACTCATCTTCCCCTCCCTCTTGCTTTGTCATCTAAAAACACTAAGACCAATAGTCCCAGAACTAGAGATGCAAACCTCTCACATTCACCTCCCCCAACAACCCCAAAAAAGTATCTTCTTAGTCTTTTAAACCTGGAAAAGTAACACACTGCAGATGCTGCCACCAATTCTATGGCCACCACCCCATTATCTCACCTAGCTCACACCTCCCCCCTCTTGACTCATTATACATCATACCCTGACCTACGCTGGTTATTACTACCTCCACTAACCATCATCCCACTACCGAGACACAGCCACCTCCATACTTAAGCTGTATGCTGATCAACACACAATCAATGAGCAAGAACAGACAGAATATCTTTAACCTGGTAACAGACTCCAAACCAGTCATGCTTCTCATTATGTTAACATGGCATGGAGAAGATGCTCTACTGTTACCCTACAAGGCAATCCTAACAAGATATTGAAGTGATGCACAAAATTGCCATGGGAAAACTGGTGGCTGCATTGCTCTAATATTCATCTAATCACCTGTAACCTCCACAGCTGAAGAATTATACTGGGCAGAAAGAGAATTCTTATGTATAAACTGTTCAACTAGAGGTACTTTCTCTTGAACATGCCTTCTACCATACGAACCACTGCCTAGTAATGGAGCTTCAGAGATGCCCTCCTAGATGTCAAATTGGACATTTCTACCAAACATACAAACCTGTGTATCCTTAGTGAACTGAACTTCTGGTTTGATAGCTGTTAATCACCTCAGCCAAGAGCAATCACAAAAAATGTGGAAGCGCAAAACTTTTCACAGCTTGTCTATGGGGTCTTACACAGCAGGCTGTACCTTGGATGTAATCTTCAGACATCCTGGAATAATCATGATCAAAACAACCAAACAGATCTCCTTGAGTGACTGCCATCTCATTACGTTCATCCACAAACTCCCATCAAAACCTACTGCCACTGCTTTGCTGTCCCTTACCACAGACAGACAAAGGAACAAACTAAACATCGTAGACCTCGATTCTTAACCTCTCAACTCCAGGACAAATTACAAATGTCAAGCAATTATGCATTTGACTTAACACAGCTATTGAACAGTTGATCTCCCTCAAGACCTTCATACATCAAAAACAACAGTGGGGAGTGGATCTATAAAGATAGGCATAAAAAAGTGGCTGCCCTTCATTACCAATTGAACTAATCAGTTGACAAAATATTCTTCCAGAAACTCAACAGAATCCACAAATCTACCATAAATAAAGAAAAAAGAGCCGACTATGCAAATTGAATCTCCAGTGCCATGCGTCCAACTAAGGAGTTGCACAAAATTCTCCCGGAACTCTGCAATACTGAGTGTACTTCTGCTCAATCACAAGCTTTCTGTAATTTCATTGCAGAATACTTTATTACCAAGGACAACACACTGGAACTCTACCTCCCCAGCAGGACTTCAGGCTCTCACTATGGACCCAAGTGGAGATGGAGCACACCAAAGAAAGACAACCCTGGAGCAAGATCACAGAGGAGCACCTCAACACCACCCTCCTTCTAGACCCACCCTGCGCCACGACCGACACCAACTCCACTGCCCAGGAACTTCACTGAGGGATCTCCAGCTGCTCCGACAAGCTTGCACCCCTCTGCCACCCCGGTCATCAACGCCCCCTGAAAGCAGCTTGGTTTACCACCGATCTCCAAGCAGCCAGGCGCTCCTGCAGACACCTCGAGAAAATCTGGTGAAATCGGAAAACCAGGGAAGACCTGAACATCTACCGGAAAGCCGTGAAGGAATACAATCCAGCGTTTAAGAGACACCAATCAGACTTTCATCAGGAAAAAAATCCACACCAATGCTAAAGAACTCTTCAATGTCATACAGTAATTTGCCAAACCCTCCAGCGAAGCCACGGACATTACACCATCCCAGGAACTCTGCAACAAGCTCAGCTCCTATTTCCATCAGAAAATCAAGGCCCTCTACGACAACTTCAGCGACCAGATGCAGGACACCACCCCACGCTCCACCACCACCGACAAAGAGCCGTTCACCACCACCTGGAATCCCGCCATAATCGAACACACCACCGCGACCATGAAGAATACCCATTCAGGAGCCCCCACAGACCCCTCCCCACCACACATCTACCACAGGGCTGCCGCCGCCACCATCGCACTCAAACTAGGACACACCATCAATGCCTCTTTCGAATCTGGTATTTTCCCCGACGACTGGAAGCGGGCGGAGGTCAAACCTCTCCTCAAGAAGATCACGGCCGACCCGACTGACCTGAAAAACTACTGGCCCATCTCTCTCCTCTCCTTTGCTCCAAAGTCACAAAGAACCTTGTAAACACCCAGCTGACCACCTTCATTGAAGATAACTCCATCCTAGACGCCACCCAGTCTGGATTTCGCAGCAACCACAGCACTGAGGCAGCCCTCCTCGCCGCCACCGACGACATCCGCATGCTATTAGACCAGGGGCACACCGCAGCCCTCATCCTACTAGACGGCTCCGCAGCTTTCGACACCGTCTCACATCACACCCTCGCAGCCAGACTCCACGACGCAGGGGTACGAGAAATCGCCCTCTCCTGGATCCGATCCTTTCTCTCCGGCAGAGACTCCCTCCTTTCTCTCTGAACCCACTCAGATCAACTGCGAGTTCCCCAAGGATCATCGCTCAACCCTACGCTCTTCATCATCTACATGGTCCTCCTCACCGCCATCGTCAGACAACATGGGCTCAGCATAGTATCATAGGCTGACGACACCCAGCTCATCCTCTCCCTCACAAAGAACCCCGAAGACACCAGGCTCTGTTTCCAGGTAGGAAAGAGAGACATAGCCACCTGGATGAAAAGCAGCTGCCTGAAGCTCAACTCGGAGAAGACCAAGGGCCTCATTCTCAGACCCTCCACCTGAGCCTGGGACAACACCTGGTGGCCCTCTGCAGTCCGAAGTCCACCCGCCCCGACAGCCCAAGCACAGAACCTCAGCATTATCCTCAACTCCTCCCTCACCACGACCCGCCAGATCAACTCCATTGCCTCCACCAGCTTCAACTGCCTTCGGATCCTCCGCAAGACCTTCAAACGTATACCACCAGAATGCAGAAAAACCGGCACCCACGCACTCATAACCAGCAGATTGGACTACGGCAATGCCCTCTATGCAGGAATCAACAGAACTCCCCTACACAGGCTACAGACCATCCAGAAGGCCGTAGCCAGATTCGTCCTCAGAACCCCACGGCACAAACACATGACCCAACACCTACATTAGCTCCACTGGCTTCCCGTCGAGAAGACAGTTACCTTCAAATTACTCACCCACGCCTACAAATCCCTCCACAACATCGGACCCAAATACCCCAACGAGAGAGTCTCCTTCCATGTACCCAAGAGGAACCTTCGCTCCGCAGACATCGCGCTCGCAGAGACCCCCTGCATCCGAAGAACCAGAGCAGGAGGAAGAGCTTTCTCCTACGTTGCAGCCAAAGCCTGGAACGAGCTCCAGGTAAACATCAGACGGTCGCCCACCCTCCACACCTTCAGGAAGAACCTCAAGACCTGGCTCTTCAATTGAACCAGAGCTGCACCCCGACTCCCATCTCCCCCCCCCCCCCCCCCCCCAGCGCCTTCAGACCCTCACGGGTGAGTAGCGCTCTTTATAAACCCCCTGATTGATTGATTGATTGAACCCATCACTTGCATAATCGAAGCAACTCTCACAAGCTGATTTCCACAACCTTGTGAAGGTCAGTGGAGATGCTGGCCACCAGCTGACTCCTCCCTGCCATGAACCTATTGTCCTCATTCAGTTTCAGTTTCAGTTTCAACAACTTTTATTCGGTTTATAAAATTCAATAACCATAAAAAGTACAGTTTGTTTTTAAAAAGTTACAGATACAGGGAATACAGAATCAACAAAAATCATACGGGGATTTAGAAAAGGAACAATTTTTAAAACAGTAAAGAACATTCTTATAGTTATGGCTTTATCCTTTTAACTGAGAATGTTACGACGCATAGTTATAACTGACTTAAGGAAGGTCGCTGTACATTTGGCTTCATGAGGCGTTTTTAAGGATTGTAAATAGAAGAGCGCTGGGTAAGACTGCCTTAGTCCACTGGAACGAAGAATCGGAATAATCCATGTCTTTCTTGCTAATTTATAATATTTACAAAAGAGGACGACGTGAATCGTACTTTGTATCGAGACTCCGTCGCAGGGACACCTCATCATGGTAGGGGACCAGTTCTGTGTCTCCGGAAAAGACACCAGCCGAAAAAATACATCAAAGCGTAGTCTTGTAAGAAGATACCTTTCATAGTTGGATAGAAAGTATGTCAGGTAGGGCTGTATGGTTTTTCCCTGCTGTTGAACGCTTAGTTTTTCATTTTGCGTTTTGGTGATTTCTGCCTGGTTGCGGAGGTCTCTCAAATGGCCCAGACACATTGCTTTAATTTTTTCCTGGAGATGTCTTCGACTGAAGGTGGCTCGACGAAGTACTGCTCGCACTCCATATCTTTAAAGAAATTACATACGTAATTTAACCACGGGATTTTCCGCCAGTTTGTCAGGCCTAGACAGTCAGTAATGAGGGAGCGGGTTAAGTGGCATTCAGGATTGCACCATATCCGGTGCCACAATAAGATTGGCTGGCACCGTATGGTGTCGACGATATAGTCCATGCCAAGCTCTCGATGTGAGGCAAATATCGGGGAGCTTCGTGGGAGGGCTAAAATATATTTAATGAAGGCATTTTCAGTGACCTGGAGCTGGTCGATACGTCCATAGCCCCAGATTCCAGCTCCATACGTAGCCACACTGTGGCATTTTGCGTAATATATAGTTAAAAGTTCAGAAGGTGCTGGTTTCCCCATTTTTCTCGAGAAGGAGGTTAATGCAGATGACGCTCGACGAAAGTGTAGGTTTCTGGCTTCAATTGCCTTTTGCCAGTTCATTTCATCATCCACTAGGATGCCCAGGTAAGAATATATCGAGGTTTTTTCAAGTCTGTTATTATTGACCATTATGGGTTTAGTCATTTTTGTCCTTGGGCCAATTGACATTGTAAATGTCTTTTTGATGTTGATTTTAAGATCAAGTGAGTCCATGAATAAGATATATTTATCAAGTTGCAACTGAAGTTGGTTTAGGGTACGCGCTAGGATTACTGAGTCGTCAGCGTATAAGAGGGTGGGTATCGGCCGACGATTTATCTGTGGGAGGTCCTGGCACCCTTTCAACATTGCCTGCTCAAGCCCGTTTGTGTATAGGTTGAACAGGAATGGAGCCAGTACGCATCCCTGTCTTACTCCCTTCCTTATTTGAAAGGGTCGTGACAATTCTCCACTGGTGCCAAATCGAACTCGACCCTCCGCCATGGAGTAGAGTTCTCTTAGGAAAATTAGTATAGGGGGGTCCACGCCAAGATCTGATAGTAGTTGCCAGAGCTTCGCGTGCTGGACACAGTCAAATGCCGCACTCAGGTCGACATAAACAAGGAAAATATTTCCTCCTTTGGCGCGGGCATATTTTCCAGCCAAAAGGACAAGGTTGAGGGCCTGCTCCACGGTTCCGAGCCCCTTCTGGAAGCCATATTGCAGGTCGGTTATGATGTTTTTCTCCCGGGCCCAAGATTGCAGTCGGTCCAGGAGTAGTCGACCTGCAATCTTACCCATGGAGTCCAGAAGGGAAATTGGTCGGTAGCATGCGGGATCATTACGGTCGCCTTTTTTAAAAATTGGTAGTAGGATTGAGGTAGACCAAGATTGGAAAAGGCCAATTGAGGCTGCTGCCGACATGACTCGTAAGATTATTTTCGACCAGAAGTCCACGTCGTAAAGGAATAGATCCATTGGGACCCCGTCGGGTCCTGGAGCCTTTCCGGTTTTTGATGCCTTGATTGCTTTTGTAATTTCGTAAAGGGAAAAACGAATATTGATCGGGTAAGTATCATTTTGCTCCACACGGAAGTCATTAATTGGTATGCTTGGTGATGCATCGTGAGAGTTTCCAAAGATTTTGGAAAAATGGAGAACCCATTCGGCCTCCGTTATTGCCACATCAAGATGGTCGTGATCGGTACTGTTGGCCATAAATGGGGATCTCACAACTTCCCAGAATGTAGTGCTGTCTTTCCTTTGGGCACTGTCATGCAAGCGTAGCCAAAGGTCTCGTTTAATCTGGTTTTTCCGGTCTTTCCGAGCAGAATTATAGTTTTTCCTCAGTTGAGAAATTTCGTCCACGTCTCTCGTGGGCTTGTGCAAGGCTTCTTTTAGGGCTGTAAGTGCCTTTCGGCAGGTGGAATCAAACCACCTCGTGGTTGGGTGCTTAGCTTTGTTTTTTAAGTTAACAAATAGCTCGTCCCTTATTGTTTCTTGGATTTTTTGGAAGCAGCTGACAATCACTTCTGGCGGCTCTTCTGGTGACATACATTTGGATATCCAGTGATGGGTTTTTCCACAGATCCTCTGTGTCATCTCTGCGGGGTCGATTTTTGCCCACTTAATTGTGTACCCGTTCAGTTTCTTTATGGACACTAAGTGTTGTTCAAGGGCCTCATTCACAACACCAGCAGTGAACATAATGAACAACTCCTTAACCACAGGCACCTTCCCCCCAGTGCTCAATATATCCAACTTATGGCCACTCCTCAAGAAGAGCAATCTAGACACATCAGTTGTGTCCACCTACAAGCCAATCTCAAATGGTCCTTTCTTTTGAAAAACTGGTTGGAAGAACAGCCTTCACTCAGCTCTCCAAATTCCTTGACGAAGAAAGGCTACTCTCAGGACCAGAAACAGTCTTTCCTCTGGGGAGAGGTACTGAATCTTTATGAGATTATCTAAAAATGACAGTAGATAGGATGGAAGTGACAGCATTACTTCAGCTTGATCCCCACCATTCATCACGACTCCCCCTTAGAGAGAATGAAAGAAATTAGCATTAATGAAACCATATTCAAGTGGGCTAGGTTCTTTCTCATTGTCAGATCAAACATCATCATGGTTCCTCCACTTACTTCCCTAACTTACAATATTAAGTTAGGTGTAATTCAAGGAGCAATCATGTCTCCACTGCTCTTCAATGCAATGCATACCTCAGCCAACTCCTTGAAATAATACATCTTTTAACCTAATTTGCTAATACTACACATATGACTGACTTCATTCGCCAGAAGGACTAATGTCAACATCCTCTGCATTACACAGAAAGCCGCCACCAGCCCAAACTTCAGCTACAAGTAAAGACTAATAGATGCTCTCATGAAAGAGCTCATCATCTAACCTTCCAAAACACTCATATAGGTGGTGCCTCTTTCTCTGTTCAAGCTGCTAAAACTCAGGAACTTGCTTCCAAAAAGAATAAGAATCATTAGAAGCCATTGAAACTGAGATGGATGTTGAAAACATGACTTTTTGCAAGATGAGGCCCTAACCAAATCTGCATAGTCACTCATAATAAGGGATGAGGAACTGTAATGCTGTTCACGCTACAGTATTGAACATTAGTAAATGTTAATTCTGTCCAGGATACAATATTCCAATGTATACCAAGACAGCAGCAGAAACAATAAATCTGCAGGAAACTCTAGAAATGACTGGTCAAAACCCGACACAGTCACACAAAAAAAGATTCTTTTGACACCATGGAAAGCAGTCTACATTGGAATGACTGGCATTAAACTAGCCCAAATGGACAAAACTGGACTCAGCTGCAAAGATGACAGAAGAATGCAGTAGCGTAGACTCTTCTGATTATCCAACCCCATATTAGCTATCATTGTGTCAAAATGCAAATACAGCTTTTAATGAACCTCTGAACAATGAATACATTCTTTGCTTACGGCCATGACACTTGCATGATAGCTTGCATGACTTCAGACGTGAGTGCTGGCACTACCACAGGCATGAGCAAGCCTCATGTGACGTCTTCCGCAACCACCCAAATGACCACCAGCATGACAGAACACACTGCATGTCTGACTGTGTGACATAGTGTATGCCGGCGCCTACTTGCCTCATAGCCTGGCCCTGGCATGGCTGCCTGCATGATATTTTTAAACAGAAGTACAACCCCCCTAGACGCCTGCCCAGTCACATACATTCTCTGCCGCTATTGGATTTCAGGTGTAATCACAGACAGATCGAATTGCCTCCTCGTGACATATGTTTCATAACAAATTGCGTAATAGGTTATTGACGAACGGTATGAGGTTGTGACATCCTCACACAACAGAAAGCATAACACAGAAAGCAAAAGCATAACACATGCATGCACAAGCATGCCAGACTCCTTACAAACTTTGGGATGGGTGCAAAACAACGTATGACAATCTTAACCCGGTGTATATGGCAAAAGTCTCTAATATTTAAGCGCCCTACGGAGTGGCATACTACAAAGCGCTTTAGAGGCTCGACAGGGGTAGAAAGTGCTGCATAGACATCCCACTAAGACAATACAATGTATTCACATAATGCCACTCGGCCCATTCGCACTGCTCCTCGCCTGCCAGAGGCCGACCGCTGACCTCGGCTGCTTCCCCTCACTCACGAGGGACAATGGTCGGAATTCAGCTCCCTCGGAGCTCGAGGCGCTCAACATTCTGCCTGCTTTGACCTCCTGCCAGCAGCACATGTGGGCACGCTGAAAGGATGGCGCGGACAGCTTGGGAGCAGCGAGGAAATGTCTCTCTGCCTTCCAGTTCCAGTGGTTTAGGAGGAAAACATCCTCGAATCAGAGACGTTTTAAGGCATGGACACAGTGGGCTCTGTCCCAGGGCCCCTGCCTTTCTGGGGCCCCCTTTTAGAGCCAACTCTGTCCTGCAGAGACGTGCCCTGATGGTCTTGAATAATTCTTAAACAGATTGTTTTGAAAACCGTTTTCCTTTAGTTTATGGTTTAATGTGGGTGATGTGTGTGAGTCGTACAGAGAAATGCTGTGTTTAAGTTGCATGCAGCATCCATATTTTTTATTTTTTTTTATATCAAAACAGGACCTCAGATATGAGGAATGCCAAGATGTCACAGAGATTATTGCAGTAATATTAGTGGGCTACTGCTGTGTTACAGCCGTAAAAACATACGTCTCAATCCCTAAATATTAGATGTAAAGACATTTAGAATTTGGATGAGTGTGCTCGTGCACTGTCAGTGACCTTGCCAAAGAGGGTATGAAAGAGCTGAAATTGGATCAGAAATTCAAAGTTGTCCTGATCAGGGGCCCCCAAAATACTTTTAGCCCAGGGCCCCCAAAATCCTTAAGATGTCCCTGCCTCCAATGCATAAAAGTGCCAAAAGATAGTACATTTGAAAAGACAGAACATTTTCTCTTGAAATTGGGAACTCGTTAAAAAGAAGGGTCAACGGCAGCAGCCATCTTGAGAGCTCTTCATCCAACTCTGTTTCTATCGTCCCCCACTGCCTTCATTTAAAGGGACAATTTCAGACAGGAGAATGCTAAATTAAACACATTTTTGGCTTTAAAAGTCAGAAGCCTCCCTCCTGAATCGGGTCTGTTGACATGTATTAAATAGCAGCGAGACTTAAATATTATCAGGAAGTTTAAGGGCTAAAATAGGCCATGTTTCAGAAGCAGAAGCCATCAGTTCTAACTCTGGAAGAGATGACGCATAGTTTGTGTGACTCCAGTAAATAACATATGCAAGAATTTCAGGGTTTCCAAATTAATCCATGACACTGGGACACAATCTGCCACTTCAAATCAAGTGTAGTAAAGATCTTTAGCCAAAGTGCTGCAATTACTAGGAAATCAATCAATCAATCAAGGGTTTGTGAAGCGCGGCTACTTACTTGAAAGGGTCTCAAGGCACTGAGGGGGGGGGGGGTGCTCCTAGGTGCTAACGGAGCTCCGTCGAAGAGCCAGGTCTTGAGGTCCTTCAGGAACTTGGGGAGTGACAGTGTCTGTCGGAGGTGGGGAGGGAGGGAGTTCCATGTCTTGGCTGCGAGGAGGGAGAACGAGCGCCCTCCTGTTCTGGTCTTCTTGATGTGTGGTGCCGTCGCCGCAAGTGAGAGCTGGGATCTTTGGGGTGCGTGGAACACGAGGCAGTGGTTCATGTAGGCAGGTCCGGTGTTGTGGAGGGCTTTGTGGGCATGGGTGAGAAGTTTGTAGGTGATTCTCTTCTCAACGGGGAGCCAGTGTAGTGTCCGTAGGTGTTGGCTGATGTGGCAGGAGTGCGGTAGGTTGTGGCTAGTCTGGCGGCGGCGTTCTGGACATTCTGGAGTTTGTGGGTCAGGTTCTAGTTGATCCCAGCGTAGAGTGCGTTGCCGCATACTAAAGAATACTAAAAGTCCCATAATTCATTAGGTTGTTGAATGAAAGTCCAGGATTATACTAGTGTGTCTACTCACACGAGTCCTCTTGTAACATTAGGGGATGGCTTCAACGCTAGTGACACCCGAAGCAACAATCTTTTTTGGCTCCCCGCCCCATGACCTCCTCCTACGATTCCCTCACCCTTTGAAAGTGCTCCTCACCTCTCCATATGTTATGTTATGTTAAGCGCATGAATACCCAGAGATTTCTTGGTGCTAGTGGTCCAGCAGAGGCAAGCTCATGTAAGGCAAGGGTCTCTATTTATTAAACAGCCAAGTTTTCAGGGCCTTCCGGAAAGCAGACAAGATTGAAAGTGTTCTAATGAAAAAGGGAAGACGGTTCCAAAGTTTAGTGGCCGCCTCCGTAACTGGTTTTAAAAAATCTCGGAGTTGCTATCAATTTAGCTCCATCTGAGAGAAGATGCCTTTCAGGGGCATACCAGTGTAGTAAACGTCTCAGGAACTGGGGACCAGTGTCATGAAGTGCCCTGTAGGTAATGCAAAGGGCCTTAAAAATAATACAGCTCTTGACTGGGAGCCAATGCAGCTTTTGCAAATGTTTTCCGACTGAGTGAAAGTTGGGGATTCCAAACAAGAGCCTAGCGGCCGCTTCCTGGATCATTTGCAACGTATTAAGTTGCTTCTCATGCATACCAAGTATGAGCTAATGCAGTAGTCTAGTTTGGCAGGAATCTGTGAAATAATCACTGTTCTCTTGCTGTCCACAGGGATAAAAGGTAGTATTTTTTTGATTACCTTAAGAAGAAAAAAGCTAAATGAGGAGACAGCGTTAACCTGTGCCTCAAATATCCTTTTATTATCAATAAACACGGCACGTTGTTTTGCTTAGGCGACTGGGATGGGTGCGGTCCCTAGTTCGTCTGGCCACCAGCTCTGTGACCAGCCTGGTGAAAAATTGCCAAAAACGACTATTTCAGTTTTATCTGAATTCAGTCTAAGACGATGAGAGCTCATCAAGGAACTGACTGCCATCATACAGTCCTTCAAGTTTTGCATCAGTGGCAAAGTATTTTTAAAAACAGACAAGACAATTTGTGTATCGTCTTCATACGACGTCAGTGTCAGTCCGAAATATCTCATAAGCATCGCTAGTTCAGATACGTAAATATTAAAAAGAGTGGGACTCAAAGACAAACCTTGTGGGACCCAGCAAGGAAGGAGAAACGTATCTGCCAAAGACTACTGATTGTATTCTTCCGAACAGAAAGGAAGAAACCAGTGTGAGAGCCTTGTCTGAGATACCAATAGAAGTTAGAAGCTTAAGTACCTAGTCGTGATCGACCGTATTGAAGGCCACCGACAGGTCAAGCAAAATCAGAGCAGCAGCGTGAAATAGGTCTGTAATTGTTCAGTTTAGTAGGATCGAGGTTAGGTTTTGTCAGTAATGGTAAAATAAATACTCTTTTCCAAATAGAGGGAAACACACTCTGACTGAATATGAAGTTAAAGATAGTGGTAAGACTCGAAGCCAGAGTCTCAGGGGCTTTTGTTTGAACAAATTGGGAGAAGAGGGTCATGGGGAGAGCCTGATTTGGCCTGCTGAATGAGAGTAGTGATCTTATCATTTGTAATTGGCTCAAATTCAGAGAAAGTCGAGGAATTGGAAGAGCCAACTTTGGCTAGGATATCTCCATCTGGACGTGTCTTAGTGTCAAAAATTACATATATTTGCTCCACTTTCTTCAAAAAGTGTTGCGCTGAGGAGTTGCAAAAATCTTGTGAATGCTCAGTTATGGTTTTTTTTGGAGGTGCAGACAATTTGGAGACTACTTGAAAGAGTTCTCTAGTGAAGTTCTTTGCCTCCTCAATTTGTTTAGCAAAATAGAAGTGCTTTTCTGTTAATATTAGGTTTTTATATGCAGCTAGTAGGGACTTGTAGTTGGAGAGTTCGCTGACAATATAGTTACTTCTCCAGCGTCTCACCTGTCGTCTACACTCTCGTTTCTTAGCTCTAAGATTCTCAGAAAACCATGGGGCAGTGGGTCATTTTCTCTTGTTTGAGTTTTTTTTATAAGGCGCTACTTTGTTGGCATCGAATGAGAGCCAGGTATTGAATTGGAGTGAGGCTGATTCTACATCTTCTGAGAGTTTGTTTTGGGCCTTGGACAGTTGATCATTAAAAAAATTGCCATTAATCTGTTTCCAATTATGATAGGTCCTGGTAAGTTGCTCTGGATTGGTGACCTTGTCCATGGAAGGGTTTTTCAGCTCAAAGATGACAACTGAATGATCTGTCCATGATAAAGGCAAAATCTCCTTAATCACAGTAAGTTCACTACTAGTAAAAAAATGCCATCAAGGGTGTGGCCAGCCTGATCTGTAGGGCCTGTGACTATTTGATTTAGACCAGTCATTGCCCCTCTCTCAAATACATTTAATTTGTTTTAAAGCACTGGTAAAGGCTAATCCACTCAGCCATCGATATAAAATACAGATCTGATATTTGCAACAGGCATATTAACCATCTGTGCTTCTTTATGGCGAGTCAAAACTGCCACTAGACAAAAAACTCTGATCTCTCTTTAGCAGGAAGATTAATCACAAAAGTTATCATGACATTTTTATTGTTACCTGAAAGCTGGCCTTACAAGAAACCCTGCAGGAGGTGCTTTTAACTTGTATGTGAATGCTAAACACAGCGCCCCCGAGGTTAGTGCCTCCCTATAGGTCAGCGCCCAGTGCAGCCGCACTAGTCGCACTGCCCTAAAGCCAGGCATGTGTAACATTATGCTATATGTTGTTGTGGTGAATGATTTCACACCACGAAAACCTGACACAAAATGTTAAATCAGTGCAGGGAGATAAAACCTCATTGAAACACGGCCTGGCATCACTTCAGATGCCAGGATGAAATCCTACAGCATCTATCTAACATATAGTCATTGTAATGCCGCCCTCACAATACCCCTCCACCCCAAGCTTCAGAGTTGTGCCTGTTAGACCCACTAGACAGTCTTGATGTTAAACCCGAGATGTCAGTGTTACACTTGCACCCTCAGGCCTGTTCCTCCATATTAATTCGTTCAGTACAACCCCTGATATTTATTTATGGACTCCAAACTGCCGCTGTCATCTGAAATGACAGCAGCTGCCTCTTGGTTCAACACCTGAAAACCCTGAAAAGCATCTTCGCCTCCTTGGCTTCCCCTCATTAAATCTCAGGTGTCCTGGACTTCTGTTCCTCCCATTCCTCACACAGCAATGGTTGCATAGTTTTCATTTGCCTTCAACCACCAGTAATTAAGCAGCACACTTGTGTCCCTCCAACGCTGCCCATGTGGGAGAGTGCTGAGGTCTCATGGCGCTGCCACTAATCCACCAAGGCCATTTACTTGAGGCTTAATGTATGCACTCCGGACACCTGCTCGAATCCCTTCTTAAGGTGTCTTACTTTAGCGCAGATTATATACTGTAGATATCATTTCTTAGCGCATGCCCATAAACTCCAGAACTCACTTCTAAAAAACATCCGAGAAGATCACTCCAAGTTCAGAAACGACCTTTCAATCTCAAACGAAGCTCAGTTCCGTGAAATAAATCTAAGGTGACTCTGAGACTGCACACTTTGTGTATTTTTTATTTATTTGATCATATTTGGGGCATGTGCTAGCATGAACATACATTTGAGAAGCTTCATAGGTTGTACAGAGTGGACAGCTTGACACTTGCAAATAATAAAGTGGCTGGTCAGGTCTTCCACAGGAGGATTTGACTCAGGACTGTGTACAAGATTTCGAGGTGAAGCAGGTGGGCACATGAGTTAGTCATTCCTGTGTGATTTCTCTGGCCCACAGGTAAACGATACTATCTGTGGCCTTTGAAAGGATATTTGTTCTGGTACGCGCTGCACGGTGCTGTTGGCTCTGGGTTTCCTTCTGGAAGGTCCTTGTACAGGCTGTACAGCTGCAGGAGTCAGGGCATGATACATACCAAGAGCAGGCTAAATTACCTTTGTGCCTAAAGCCCAGTACAGGAATGCCTTTGCTGCGCTTTTGTGGTTGGAGACCTAGCCTACTTGTAACAGTGTTCATTTGTGGAGTGAACGACTGTACTGGATCAAAGGTTTCTGGGTTTACTGAGGCTACTGCGTGATGACTCCATACGCATGCTCTACAATTGTAGGAAAGTAGCGGGGGCAGGGTTGACTCCACATGCATGCTCTACAACTGTAGGAAAGGAGCATGGGCAGGGTTGACTCCATATGCATGCTCTACAATTGTAGGAAAGTAGCGGGGGCAGGGTTGACTCCACATGCATGCTCTACAACTGTAGGAAAGGAGCACGGGCAGGTTTGACTCCATATGCATGCTCTACAATTGTAGGAAAGTAGCGGGGGCAGGGTTGACTCCATATGCATGCTCTACAATTGTAGGAAAGTAGCGGGCAGGGTTGACTCCATATGCATGCTCTACAATTGTAGGAAAGTAGCGGGGGCAGGGTTGACTCCACATGCATGCTCTACAACTGTAGGAAAGGAGCATGGGCAGGGTTGACTCCATATGCATGCTCTACAATTGTAGGAAAGTAGCGGGGGCAGGGTTGACTCCACATGCATGCTCTACAAATGTAGGAAAGGAGCATGGGCAGGGTTGACTCCATATGCATGCTCTACAATTGTAGGAAAGTAGCGGGGGCAGGGTTGACTCCACATGCATGCTCTACAACTGTAGGAAAGGAGCATGGGCAGGGTTGACTCCATATGCATGCTCTACAATTGTAGGAAAGTAGCGGGGGCAGGGTTAACTCCACATGCATGCTCTACAACTGTAGGAAAGGAGCATGGGCAGGGTTAACTCCATATGCATGCTCTACAACTGTAGGAAAGGAGAATGGGCAGGGTTGACTCCATATGCATGCTCTACAACTGTAGGAAAGGAGCCTTGGCAGGGTTGACTCCATATGCATGCTCTACAATTGTAGGAAAGTAGCGGGGGCAGGGTTGACTCCACATGCATGCTCTACAACTGTAGGAAAGGAGCATGGGCAGGGTTGACTCCATATGCATGCTCTACAACTGTAGGAAAGGAGCATGGGCAGGGTTGACTCCATATGCATGCTCTACAACTGTAGGAAAGGAGCATGGGCAGGGTTGACTCCATATGCATGCTCTACAATTGTAGGAAAGTAGCGGGGGCAGGGTTGACTCCACATGCATGCTCTACAACTGTAGGAAAGGAGCATGGGCAGGGTTGACTCCACATGCATGCTCTACAACTGTAGGAAAGGAGCATGGGCAGGGTTGACTCCATATGCATGCTCTACAACTGTAGGAAAGGAGCCTGGGCAGGGTTGACTCCATATGCATGCTCTACAACTGTAGGAAAGGAGCATGGGCAGGGTTGACTCCATATGCATGCTCTACAACTGTATGAAAGGAGCTTGGGCAGGGTTGACTCCATATGCATGCTCTACAACTGTAGGAAAGGAGAATGGGCAGGGTTGACTCCATATGCATGCTCTACAACTGTAGGAAAGGAGAATGGGCAGGGTTGACTCCATATGCATGCTCTACAACTGTAGGAAAGGAGCCTTGGCAGGGTTGACTCCATATGCATGCTCTACAATTGTAGGAAAGTAGCGGGGGCAGGGTTGACTCCACATGCATGCTCTACAACTGTAGGAAAGGAGCATGGGCAGGGTTGACTCCATATGCATGCTCTACAACTGTAGGAAAGGAGCCTGGGCAGGGTTGACTCCATATGCATGCTCTACAACTGTAGGAAAGGAGCATGGGCAGGGTTGACTCCATATGCATGCTCTACAGCAGTAGAAAAGGAGCATGGGCAGGGTTGACTCCAGATGCATGCTCTACAACGGTAGGAAAGGAGCCTGGGCAGGGTTGACTCCATATGCATGCTCTACAGCAGTAGGAAAGGAGCATGGGCAGGGTTGACTCCAGATGATGACCAGGGCGGTATCAGACAGTGACTGATGGGTATCCTTATCCATTAGGTGTACTTCTGGGGCACTCTTTCACACACTGATATTGTTGGTCTATGTCTTATTAAGGTTGATTTTTTGTAGATAGACCCATGGACACTCTGTGTTTACTACGCTTACTGGTAGCACCTGGTGGGCTAGTTGGCCCCTAGGGACCCTCAGGATTAAAGGGGAATTATTTCCCCAACTCAAAATGCGCCACAGGGCGTGTTAACACATGTCACCTCAGACCCCGTCCCCTCCCTTCCCCACTGTGTAAACACGCCCTGTGGATGTTTTAAGTTGGGAGATTAAGTCCTCTTGAATCCTGAGAGTCCCGAGAGTCCAAGTAGCCCACTAGGTACCTCCAGTAAGCAACGTTGCAGAGAGGTGTAAAAAGTGGCACGACCTGGACCACAACTCTGCAATGCAGTGGCGCTTACTGGAGATACCTGGTGGGCTAGTTGGCCCCCAGGGGCACTCAGGATTGAAGGGGAATTATCTCCCCAACTTAAAACATACCACAGGGCGTGTTTGCAGACGTCACCTCAGGCCTCGTCCCCTCCCTTCACCACTGTGTAAACGCGTCCTGTGGCAGTTTTAAGTTGGGAAATTAAGCCTCGTTGAATCCTGAGGGTCCCAAGGGTCAAACTAGCCCACTAGGTACCTCCAGTAGGCGCCACAGAGCTGCGTTGCAGAGAGGTGTAAAAACGGGCGTAGCGTCTCAACACCTCTGTGCAAGGCAGCTCCCTGGCGTATACTGGATGTACCTGGTAGGCTTTTTGGCCCTCAGGGACCCTCAGTATTGAAGGGGAATTAATTCCCTAGCTTTCAACTGGCCAGGGGGCGCTTCTGCACAATAGTGAAGGAAGGGGGCGGGCCTCAGATGACATGTCTGCAAACACGCCCTGTGGCGCGTTTTAAGTTGGAGAATGTATTCCTCTTCAATCCTAATGGACCCGAATATATGCAAGCGCTTTACATTAGCACCGATTACGATATACAAGAACACATTGGCATGGACATATTGTTATGTTAACGTCTACTCCCAAGTGTGTACACGCAGGTGGATACGCACACAGATGCTCATGCCCCTACTGTGTTCCTTTCACAGACAATAAGGAGTGTGTGGTTGCAGGGCTCGCTCCCCTACCCCCACCCCCCCAGCAGTGAGCGGCCTCTGAAGTGCTGTGAAGCACTTTGCTGCTCTGTGTTTTTTTTATACACTAGCTGTACCCGGTCACGCGTTGCTGTGGCTCAGTCTGGTTAAATGGAAGAGAAAGAAAAGAGTAAGCACAAGTTTCTAATATTTTTAATTTCACAATGCTTGTGGGTTTGCAATATGTTTTTGTCCATCCTAATATATGTAAACTATTGTCTATATGCATCTCTTGTATTTGTTGTGCAGCAACCAAATCGATAGGGTCTGTTCAGGTTGCAAAGAGAACCAACTCCCCCCCCCCCTCTCTCCACCCACTTCCCGGTCTGCCATCCTGACACCAACTGTCCATCCTAATATATGTAGACTATTGTCTATATGCGTCCCTTGTAGTTGTTGCGCAGCAACCAAATCGATAGGGTCTGTTCGGCCTTTGGATTAAAAACACGCGCATATTGGACACATGCGTATTCGAATCCAACGTTGTGTATATATAAACACACGCTAATGTTGCAAAGTGAACCAACTCATCCCCCCTCCCTTCACCCACTTCCCGGTCTGCCATCCTGACACCAACTGTCCATCCTAATATATGTAGACTCTTTGCGTCCTTTCTTAATGTTTCCAAGTAAACCAACTCCTCCCCCCTCCCTCCACCCACTTCCCGGTCTGAAGCGCTAATGTTGCAAAGTGAACCAACTCCTGCCTCCACCCACTTCCCGGTCTGCAATCCTGACACCAACTGTCCAGCCTAATATATGTAGACTATTGTCTCTATGCGTCTGTTGTAGTTGTTGCGCAGCAACCCAATCGATAGGGTCTGTTTGTCCTTTAGACTAAAAACACGCACGTATTTGACACATGCGTATTCTAATCCAACGTTGTGTATATATAAACACATGCTTATTCGAATTCAACACTGTGTCAAAATTTCAAATCAATCGGTGAAGAACTTTCGTAGATTTAAGATTTTTATCAAACGCACATTGACATTTTTATGTGTCTGTTTGTGCTTTCGATTAAAAACACGCGAGTATTCGACACGCGCGTATTCGAATCCAACGTTGTGTATATAAAAACACTCACGTATTCGAATGCAACGTTGCATCAAAATTTCAAATCAATTGGTGAAGAACTTTCGTAGATTTAAGATTATTATCAAACATTTTTGCCACTGCTGTTTTGGGTTCCAGCCCAGTCCTGTTCCAAGCACAGAGCCTCCATTACTGGACTCATCAGGAGAGACAATTTGGCTAGTCCAAATTTCGATTCCTTCCTATTGCGATTCCAAATAAGAAATTGCAACTATGGATTTCCAGATTGAGATTTGCAATTTGTATGTTTGAAGCATTTCCTAATTGTGACTAGTCTTGAACTGCAGTTTTAGGAAATGCAATTACCATCAAATTCAATTTTGTGCTCATCAGGTACACCCTATATAAACTGGCTCAAAATGCATCAAACCCTTTCCCCATGGCAAACACAAGGAAATGTTGGACGGAGCACTGAAACGTTTCAGACACTCACCCCCAGTCACAGATCTGGGTTGCCATCATCGTTCTTTCGCTCACTTCGCCACCTCAGTTCAGACCCAGCTATATGCAAATCAGTCTTGACCCTGTGCCTCATGGAAATAGTCCAGCCTGAACTGCCAAGCCAGCTCTTCCCTGAACAGGAAACAAGCATCCTGGGACCGGTTTTGGGGTAACACCACTCATCAGCCAGGCTAGCTTGAATCCAGTGGCAAAGTGAGCAAGGGACCCACGTCTGGGCATACCCTGCCAACTTAGGGCATACCCTGCCAACTTAGGGCATACAAAGCAAACACAAGGAGATGATGGACGGAGCACTGAAACTTTTCAGACACTCACCCCCAGTCACAGATCTGGGTTGAATCCATCATCGTTCTTTAGCTCAATTTGCCACCTCAGTTCAGACCCAGTTCCCATGAGGCACAGGGTCAAGACTGATTTGCATATAGCTGGGTCTGAACTGAGGTGGCGAAGTGAGCTAAAGAACAATGATGGATTCAACGCAGATCTGTGACTGGGGGTGAGTGTCTGAAAAGTTTTAGCACTCCATCCACCATATCCTTGTGTTTCCTTTCACCATGGCAGCATTGTATGTTTTGGCGAGGAGGATGAGGATTTTGGCTGGTATGCAGCGGAGGAGAAAGTAGAGGATTTTTAGGGTTAGGTTAACCCTGTTCACTCAAAGTGGGGAGGAGGTATTTGAGAAATACGGCTCAGTAGTCCGGTCATTTTAGAATTGATTGCTAATATACATCCACACCTACACACATCCACAGATAAAGGCAATGCTATTCAACCACATATGCAGGTACTGTGTTGTATTCCCCTTTTATTGTCTGGAAGTTACCAGGGAATAATGGCATTAGCAGGGGGAGTGTCCCAACGTGCATTGTCACGTTTGTTTCCATAGGTATCTTGATGTTATGTTGTCCAAAATTAATGAGTAAAAAAATGTTCTGCACCTAAAAAGGGCTAACAGCATGCAAAAATATAATTTTACCATCTGCCACATTTTCTCAATGTCATTTTTCTAAACCACAAAAAAGAATCACTCCCTCAATATATAGGGGTGAGTGTCTGAAAAGTTTCAGCACTCCATCCGTCATCTCCTTGTGTGTCCTTTCACTATGGCAGCATTGTCTGTTTTGGCCAGGAGGATGAGGATTTTGGCTGGTATGCAGAGGATAAAAGAAAGGATGTTTAAGGTTGGGGTAACCCTGTTCAATCGAAGTGAGGAGGAGGTATTTGAGAAATACCGGCTCAGTAGTTAGGTCATTTTAAAATTGATTGGAAATATATATCCACACCTACACACACCCACAGATGAAGTCAATGCTATTCCACCACATGTGCAGGTATAGTGTTGTATAGTGTTGTATGCACCTTTTAGTGTCTGGAAGTTGCCAGGGAGTAATAGCAGTAGCAGGGGAGTGTCCCAAAATTCATTGTCACATTTGTTTCTATAGGTTTCTTGATGTTATGTTGTCCAAAATTAATACGTCCAATTTTTTTCCTGCATCTCAAAAGGGCTTACAGCATGCAAAAATATAATGTCATTATCTGGCACATTTTCTCAGTGTCATTTTTTCAAAACCACAAACAATAATCACTCCCTCAATATATGGGTTTTGTGTGATGCATCCTGTATAATAACAGGCAGCACTCATGATTCATATATGTTCCTCCACAGTGGGATATACTACAGTCCGTCTCAAAATTATTTTGACGACAGTTTTCTATTTGGTAAGCTCATATTACACATTTTACACCCACTTTAGCATGCAAAACAAAAAGCCATACTAATTTCTGTTTTCTGAATGTTTTAGGAGACAGTGCATATGCATTACGGCCTTGGCTCTTGACCCCTTATTTAAATCCAAGTACAAGGAGTGAGCAGAGATACAACCGTGCTCACAAAATTACACGCTCTGTCATAGAACGGACAATTGGAATCCATAAAGGACGCTTCAGGTGTCTGCACAAGAGTGGTGGAGCCCTCCAGTATTGTCTCCAAACATGTTACAAAATCATAGCTTACTTGTGCAATGTTGCAGAATCTTGCTATGATGAGGGGTCTACACATGTGGGGATTGAATCAGATTCTGATCCTGAGGATGGAATAACACAAGTAAAACACCAACAGGATGCCTCTCGTAAATGTAAATGTAAATGTAATTTGTACTTGTAAAGCGCACTAATACCCCAACTGGGGTGTCCTGGCACTGTAACGCATACCGCTGTGGAACCCTTCCTGGCTTTTCCCTGTGAAATGTCCACTCCTGGGCACCCCAAAGGGGAAGCCAGGCATCCAAGCGCTGTTGGGGCCGTTGTGGAGATTAAACAAGCTATTGCCCAGAGTTGCAAAGTGGGACCCATGATTAGCTGAGGGTAGAGCATGTCATGCTAAGATTACTACTAATTATTTTTGAGGTAAGAAAAAAGGGAATATTGAAAATGAAAATAATACCACATGTTTGATGATGGTTTAAAATCAAAATGTGCCTTTTATTCAAGATTCGCTTTTATTGTGTTGAAAAATCTGAAAATTACATTATGAACAACTTATTTAACAATTGTTTAGTGTTATTTCATTCAGCAAACATGATAAGAAGTGAATTGCATATGAAAAGACAACAGACAGATTAGTGCTTTCTTCTACCTCTACGTGCACCACTTTTCTCTGCAATGCCTGCCTGTGTAATATCACCAACATCCGCACTAGATGAATGTAGACGTGTGCGCTTATGGTTGATAAATCAGGCACATCAGGCCACTTAAGCTTGATGCTTCTTCATACCCCCTGACCCTACTTCTGCAAGCCCTGATATTACACTGGTTTGAATACTTTTTAAGGCAGATGTAACCTGCACTAAGCCAAGGGCTACATCACTACAGCAGTAACCCATCTGAGTTTGAATGTTGACAGTGCACCTATCTCACACAGGTATATGCTTGCTGTTTTTATTCACAGATACAAATATTAATATATATATTGATTTTTTATATACTGATTTTGAAAGTTTTGTATACAAATGAATTTTTTAGGTCTGCCTTTCTTTTTAAGATGTATTGTAAATGGTTTTTAGTAACTGTGCAATATAAAATAAAAATATCACTCACTCACCTATCTAAACTGCTAGTGGCCTGTGCCAACTAGTTGGTAGATCGGCTTTACGTATCAAAGCTCACCATGAGCTAGTTCTGCCACCCTTTGTGTTGAGTGGTCCTGTTGCATTGTTGTAACCAGACTATCTATTGAATCAATGAGTCTTGCAAAGTTGTTATTCATGATGATCTGGCCATCCACATCTGTTTTCCTAAAACTCTCTTGCCTATTGAGCAATTGTGACATTATGCGATTGATACACGCAAGCTGGTGATATACATTTTTAATATTTTTGGTCTGCAGCTGCTGCACAGAGAGCATAGATGCTTCTAACCCTCCAAACAATTAGGATGTTGTTGAAGCATTTCCAGCAGCAAGGAGGCCAGCGTTACAAGAAGCTGTGGCATGGCGGCGCCGCTGCAGAAACCTGCGACCCATCTTTCTGTCTCTCAAAGGTGTTGCAGTGCTTTACCTGGCTGGGGTTGGTTCATCTCCTTTATCTGAGAAATCAGGGCGTGGTGAAACTGTACCTCTTCTTCTGGTTGTTACTTGCTCTGTCTGTGTGACAGGTATGTCTGTGGATTGCTCAATTTCACAAGTACTTTCATCAGTGCCATCTTGCTCTGTGTCACACTCTTATCTGGTGTGATACATCTAAGAAAGCTATATACTTGTACTTTAGTATACAGTGCTTTTTTACATAAAAATTGAAGATTATATGTAACTCTAGGGTAACTTCTCTCATTACTCGCTACGTTGAGAATGTTGTTGAAAGCAAACTATTTTACACGTTTCTCTACATATGACAAATGAATATAGTAATAAATAGTAATAAATGTACTGTATGATTAATTACAACCTTGACAAAATAGAACATTTAAACAAAATTAAAAGGAAGTTAGTTCATTATAGTACCATATGGCATACAGGAGTAAATAAAAGTAGGACACGTGACTTAAAATGAGTTATAATTGTCTTGATGACAATCTGGTTGTTTCAAGTCAATTGCAAATAAGCCAAAGTGCAGAGTGCATTGGGATAGATAGATCTTTGTGAGCCATGTACCCTTCACAAGCTTATGGTATCAAAAAATAAAATGCATATTTTAAAATCTGCAGTCATTACTTAAAAGATCATATAATTGCTTAAAAGCTGTTGCAAATAAGCCAGGGTGCAGGGTACATTTTATTAATCGGCAGTCATCGCTGCACTTAGTTGTGTTTTTTAGCAGGTCCTGCACCACCTTGAAGTATTTTCTGATTCTTGCAGTTCCGAATGGACCATGGTAGTAAAAATCCAGGTCGTAGCGTGGCTGCACATCCTTAAGTCATGGGTTAAAAAGAGTGGCTTTAGTAATGTCCGCCTAGAATGCAGTATTAAAGGGCAGCAGCAGAGAAAGTGCGCGAAAGTTTCAAGTTTATAGCCACACCGCCTGCACTTCACAATATTGGAGAGGAGCGACCAGTTCGGGTTGAAGTCTTTGATTTGTAGTGTCATCATCTCAGCAGCTCATACACTACAGAAGATTACAGTGAGATATCTCCAGTCGATTCTTATGATTCTGATGAGGTCTCAGGAGGAATATTCTTCACAAGCTTACCTTCATAAGATGAGTTATGTGATTAATAACCTGGAATCATTTTTTATTTTCATGTGATTATTAACTTGTTACTTAAACAATCATTTATCTATTTAAAAAGTAAGGAGCAGGAGTCTTGCAATTTCTCCTGAATAAACTCTGAAACAAGTCATTCAAGCAACACAACTTTATAGGATGCTCTTTACTCAAAAGTGCATTTTTTTACATAATTTTTTTGTGAAGGCTTGTGGGTTCTTATTTTCATCTTTTTTCATTTTCTGGGGTATGTATTCAAGAGACATGAGTGATTGTTTTCATTTGTCTTGTAGTCATACCATAATATGAATGAATTTATGCCTTTTCTGTTTTCAGGCTTTGAAGGAATGATGAAGTAGATTTTTGTAAATTATTCACTGTATTGCAGAAGAGGGATCCAATTGTATTTCTTGAGGTAATGGAGTTTCCATCCCTTAGTGAGACTTTATGAGAGTAGTTATAAACTTGTTGGTAATTATTCTTTTTCTCCTTTCAGGTGTTATTCCTCCTTCCTCACTGTTCCCTTCCTAATCCCTTTCCCTCTCTTGATCACCCTAACACTCCGTTAATTTTAGTATACGGAATTGGGGGTATTAAGAGGTGGACCTATGTGTCCATCGTTCGAATCCTGAGGAGTTCCATTCTGCGCACATCGCACGAAAGCCTGATATAAGCAGATGGGGTACAAGAGCTGGAAATTAGTGTTTACGGTACCCTCCTAGGCAGTTTTAATTTCTAATTGTTTCTGCATTTGGGATCCCTCACTTGGAGAACATTCCTTTCTTTCTTGTTTCTTCAAAAAATCACCGCTTCACCCAGTGTTTTCGTCTGCACCTGGGTGTTGACAGAGGCCCAATGATGAAGCATGCCACTACATAGTGAGCAAGGGCAGTATTAAAAAATCTAATGATTTTCCCCAATAAACTTCCCCTTTTCTATATCACTTCCTGATCCTTCTGTAAGCACATCTAGTGTTAGCACATCTAGTCTATACAAACATTTTTATATGGAAAACAACAGTGCCCCATCGATTATATGTTCATACAGGCTTGGTACTTTAATTTCTGTATGAAATGTATGGTGCTAAGACTAATGGGAAGCAATTACTGGAGGCTAAAATTAGTTACAGAGATAGCTCCATTAGTGAGGGAATGAGCTATTCCAATGGAACTAGATTTCCCTAAATGCTTAAGAACAAGAATTGACGGGAGATAATTGAGCAATTAGTGCAGTATCAATCGATCAATTATATGTTCCAGGATCGGGCCATAGGAGAGCCTAATGGTGCATGGTATGCAACTATCATTGCAGAAGTAGTAAAGCGATTGATACCAGTAGTAAGGGCATGCAATAAAAGAACAAAAAGGTACCAGCTATGCCAAACTTCAATCCAACAATGGTTCTATAAGGAGTGTGCAATTGCTAGGAAGGAGCTAAGGAATATATTGTAAATAGCAGGGGTTCTGGGATTTTAGCTGAAGTATGATGAATTGGTACTTTACGGTGTAATTATATATAAAATGTTTTTGTTTCTAAAGAATGTATGTTTTAAAGACGGTGTCTAAACATTAACAAAGTATGAACTAAACTAGTCTATACAAAGACAGAGCGAGCACTCACTCGACTTACGCTTTTCTTTTACAGTATAATTCAGTCCTTCTCTTTTTGTGAGTTTGAACGTATTTATGAGGGGAGCTAGAGAAGGCTCACTCCTTTGTCTCTAAGTTTGTGGTTAGTAAAATACAGGATACCCAAGAAGGTTCTTACGTCATACCACAACTTGACAACTGCTTGGGGGAGCTTAAGTCTGATTCATTTAAAAAAGTTTGGTGACCCAAATTCATACATGAACCCTGTTTCAGTTATGTCTGCCAGAAGGCTCTTCCAAATTCTCCCTGTTAGACTTAAGTCTGGTGTTACCATCAGCCCTCTACAGCTCTTTAGTTGAAAAGCCCAACAATATAGCTGTAGATCAGTTACAGCCAAGCGCCCGATAAATAATTTCTTTAAAAGCTTCCTCCAGGCAATCCTGGTCACTCTATAGCTCCAGATGAAGCTACTGATCCCCCCCTGGATCTTCTGCATCATCTTCTTGTCAAAGACTGGAGAAACATTGTCAAACACAATGGTACATTTGGATAGAATCATCATCTTAACCACATTTATGCAGCCATAAAATGTCAGAGGTAAATGTTTCCATCAGGAGAGCTTAAATTAATCTCAGCTAGAGCCTCAAGGTCTTTCACCACATTAATGCCCAGATACCTAATCGCCTCCTTCATCTCCCTCCCTTCTCAATTGAGATTCCATGTCATTACCTCCGTTTTATCTTTATTTACATGGTACCCTGAAAAAACACACAAAACCATCTTCCCCCATTTATATTTCAGGGTATGAATTGTTGGGGTCTGATGTAAATAGGATCAGATCGTCAGCGTACAAGGTTAACATTTTTGTGAGTCCCTCGGGACCACTAAAGGGGACAATACTAGTGTTTAACCTGAGACTTGTGTAAAAGGCTCCATGTACAGATTAAAAAGAAGGGTGGACAATGAGCATCCTTGTCTTGTCCTTTTTTCAATCTTCACATGGTCCAATAATCCATCATTAACTATTATCCTTGCCCTCAGGGAGCTATATTACCCTATAGACAGTGTCTCCCAGCCCTAGATGTTCTAGCACCTCTACTAAATATATCTAATTTAATAGGCTGAACGCCTTTCCAGCGTCTTATTTAGTCACAGCTAATGGTGATTGGTTAGAGGTGGCCAGGTCTATTGTTCCCAAAAGGGAATGCATCAATTCATGCATGTATCTGCCAGGCATAAAACCTTTCTGATCCTCATGGACCAACTTCCCAACAACCCTGGCCAATCGTTTCGCTATTATCTCTGCAAAAATCATATCATACCAATTTAACTGAGAAATTGGCCTATATAACTCACATCTGTTGCGCGGCCTGTTGAGTTTCAACATCAGGTTAATGGTAGCATCCTGCCAAGATGCTGGGGGCATAATTTCCCCAACTAAAAATATTGTTGAATAGGGACTTACAGACTGAACCTATTACTTTCAGTAATTTCACATAAACCTCATTAGGAAGTCCATCCGGTCCTGGTGCTTAAACTTTCTTACAATTGTTCAATATCCCTACTATTTCTTCCACCTTTATAGTGCTATTTAACACTGCCCGATCTTCATCATTCAATGTATTCAATTGTTTGCTTCCTAGCCAGTGATTCAATTCCTCAATTTCAAGGCTCTTACCCTCCCAGTACAGATCCCAAAAGAATCCATGGAATACCCTCTCAATGTCCTGAGTCTGATACAGAACCCGATTCGTAGAACTCTCCACAATTTCGGTTACAAAGTTCCTACTTCAGTCTGCCCCACATTTCCAAGCAATCATCTTGCTGCAGTTCTCTCCGGCTTCAAAAATGTAAGCTTTACTAGCTTTCCACCTCCTCCTCACCTGGGATTTCAGGTGGGCTTCCAGTGCAGCTTGCTCCTTCTGCATATTCTGGTGCTTGATCCTCCTAACATCTTCCTTCAATCTGTAGTTACTCAACTCTTTTTAAAGACCAAGGATTCTGCTCTCCATTTCCCAAATTACTTCCTTGTTCTTCCTGACTTACTGAGAGTTCAGACTTATCAGTTTCCCCCTTAAAAATGCATTAAATGTCCCGTACTAACTGTGCACTGGCTGAGCCCCTATTGAGGGGACGATTACGATGTCGGTCAGAAAGGCTCATTACGGGATTCAGATTGTCCAAATTCGATTTGGAACCTATGTTTCCGACAGAATCGGATACATTTCCGAACGACCGATTACAATGCAAGGAAACCGTTCAGGCTGTCTGATTCGATTCCGATCAGCATACGGACAGCCTGAGTCATTCGGAGCCGAATTGTACAGCTCTATGGACACAGTTTCTGACCGAGCTATTACAATATCCGATTGTGACAGCTGTTCAAATCGGTCTGCCTGACACGAAACGGCTGTTAGAATCTGGCTTTTGGGACCCGTAGCAGGTCCCCCTGCACTTGTAGACCTTCGGTTGTGGCCCATGGGAGTACCCAGGGGGCCTCTCTTTCCAACCATGCACAGTGTGGCAGGCACCATGAGGTGCCCGACACAGGGTGTAAGGTTTTCCCCAACCACCCCTTTTTTAAATGGCAGTCTGTGTTCTCGTTCAGAACACAGGATCCCATTGAAGTCAACGCGAGTCCGACCGAACGATGTTCGGAAGCATCGTAATCGGTCGGTCGGACTGCCGAACCTGATTCAGTCGGAAACGATTCCGAAACTGATTTGGTTGAAAGAATTTTCCCTCAACATCAGTTTCAGTTCAGTTTATAAACTTTATTTTGATTTGTTAAAAAAATCACAAAAGTTAGAGCAGCATAAACAAAGAGGGCGGATGAACAATACAACATAGTTCATAAACAGGAGACTCGTAATCGGTCCTTAGAGTGAAGAATTCCTCTGACCGCTTTTTCAATTCTGAAATCATTTCTACACTAATCAACAATGTCCCATCTAAAATACACCTAAGCTCTATTTTTTGTCTGCTTAACTCTAACCCTAAATATATCTCAGCATGGTTGGATATGTGAGTAGGGCGGTGCACTATCCTCATCACATTCTTCAACTCCCTCTTATCTAGTAAAAATAGTCGATCACTGAGAAGTGGCCATGCTTTTTACAGTGAAATACCTAATTACCCTATTTCCTCAACTGGCTCCTCCAGACAACATAAACCCTAGTTCACTCATCACAAACTTTAAATATAAGCGAGTTTTAAGAGAACTCACTATATTATGGGTGGGTAGATCTTCCTAATGTGTTGTGTAAGAGGGTGTTAAAATCCCCCCCCCCCCATTAAAACTGGGCAGAGGCACCTCAAAAGGGGTAGAAAAATGTCCCTTAGGGGTTCCGGGTTGTCATTATTTGGCCCATAAAAGCCTATACAAGCGAAGTCCCAGCCTCGAATTATTGGCCTAGCAATCACCCATCTACCCCTGATGTCCCCTATATAATCCATAACCTCTACTCCTGCTTTCTTCTTTATCAAGATGGCAACTCCCTTGGTGCAACAGTTTTGACTAGTGTCAACTCCTTGGGCAATCCACCTTGCCTTCCTAAAAAATGACAAGAGCTCCTCCTTTGGTAAATGTGTTTCTTAAAGCACGATTATAGATGCCCTCTGATCTTTAAGATACAGTCCTACTACACGTTGTTTCCTTCTTCCTCTTAATCCATTAACATTCCAGGTCATTACTGAAATCGACTTGGCCAGGGTATCTACCTCGCCTATCATCAGATTTATTCCAAAACACGCCCCCCACCCTGTTTCGTGCTTGTGTCATGAGGATTTTCTTTTCACCCTATGCTGCCCACCCACTGTGACCCAAACCACACCCTCAACCCCCACTCCACCCCCCACTCTGGGGAACTCTCCCAACTTTCTCTCTGATATACTAATGCCAGGTTTGAGCCTACCCTGTAGGTCTTCCCTTAGCATGCTTATATTCCCTACGGAAACTAATCTAGAAACGAGTCTCCCTCTTTATCTGTGCAATAAAATAATATAGATCTTCTGGAACCCTAAAATTGTGCATTGAGTTATTACACATAACTTAAAGTAGGGCAGGAAATTTCACTACGGCACTTGCCCTGAGTGACTTTAACTCATCAATTTGTATACCCCACTCCCGCTGCCAATATTGAGTGGCTTTAAAGACATCTGACCTGATGGTAAAAGAACGTCTTTTCACCTTCAACATTTCCATTTTTAAGAGCAGCTAAAAGAATCTGATCTTTCACTGAGTATGTCAAACAGTTCACAAGGATCTTTCTTGGTCTTGTCCGGGCTGAGTTGGCCTTAAAAAGATCCCTATGGGCCCTCTGCATCTCATTCACTAAATCAATGACAGAATGAGTCAGCACTCCAGACTCCCCCAGCAGACTCACAACAAAAGAATTAACATCCTGCCCTTCTGCTTCCTCCGCAATATTGGTGATTCTTAATTTATTCCTCCTCAAGTTCTTTTCCAGTGTCTCCATTCTGTCCTCTAGATCCCTGTTCCTATGTGTCAACCGCCTTATCTCAGTACGGGCTCCCTCAGAAGTAAGCCTCAGTTCATACACAGCTTTCTCAGGGAATCAGCCTTTACAACAAGGTTTTTATCTCATTGTGCCTTTACCCCGCATTTTTTAGCACGCATATTTTTACTGCGAATATGAATTTATAACGCATGCCAATACCACACATTTAAGGTACGTTGGGAGGGGCTCCCCCAACAAATACATATTTTTTAAATCTGAAAACAATGCGTGGTATTGGCATACGTTTTAAATGCATATTCGCGGTAAAAACAGGCGCGCTAAAAATGCGTGGCAAAGGCATGCAAAGTAAATGCCTGCGTTGTACCGTCGAACAGCCCAGTCTCAAGGAATTCAGTATGCTCTGCCAGGGATTCCAACTTCTTCTCAAAGGCTGCACATGTACCCTGAATGCTCCTCTGATTCTCTCCTGACTTCTCAAAACCTCTTTTATCTCAACAGAAATCTCAAGCAGCAACTTTCGAATACAAACTTACTGGGTCCCTCTATGCTCAACTTCGATCCACCAATGCACCTCATCCAGACACCCCTGTTCTCTCCCCTGCTGCCCTCGCTCGTTGGGTTAGGAGCTCAGACCCTCACTATCTAACATACCTGTGAGCACTTCAAATCTGTTGAGAGTACTCATGCCTCCATTCCCCTTCCACTTGCTAATCAGTCTCTTGGGACTTAATCCAAGTCGTCCCTACCAGCTTCACATATATCCCTATGTTATGTTATGTTATGTTATACGTTTTGTAGAGCGCAACAGCTGCCCCAGCGACGGGGCGTCCCGGCGCTAGAACCATAACACAATCTACTGGAAACGAGAGAGGGGTCTACGGGGTGGGAAATAGATGGGTTTTGATCGCTCTACGGAAGGCTAACAAATCATCCATGCAACGTATGTGGAGAGGGAGGGAGTTCCACAGTTTGGCCCCCAGGAGCTTGAAGGAACGACCTCCGATGCGACAAAATTTAGTCTGGGGTATCAGGGCTAGATGTTGCTACTACCTCGTTTCCCAACCGTAAGCTGTTCAGGGCCTCTTAATTCAGTCACTTGCTCAGATCTCTGCTCTATCTGGACTCTAGTACCTAAGTCACATTAGCTTTGATTTCTAATGTTAAAAAATGCTCGAAGTGAGGGTGATACTTTAGAACTTCCTGCCCTCAAGCCTCTGTCTTTTTTCACCTCACATGGCCTCACAGTATATCCTTTGGGGCCACTATGCCTTACAGTAAACAGTTGAGAAATTGTGCTCCTCCCTACCGGTTTATCAGAACCCACAGTTATACCAACAGCTCTCTCTACCCCCCCCCCCCACTTGATTTTCACAGAACTCCCTGGTTAAAGTACTCTTGCCGGATATCAGGCAATATATCCCCTGCACTCCTTCCCAGTTTCACCTTGGTTTCCTGATTCTATTGGGGTCGCTGTCATTCCACTTACTGACTGTTTTATCAGCACTTGCAGTTTATCCTGGCCTGCCACGTCCAATATGGGCACCACTTCTTCCTGCTCAACTAGCTCCACACTCGGTACATGGGTGACTCCTCCAACCTTACCCCAGGAAGTGCTCCACTGTAATGTCGCCGCTAGACCTCTCTGTACCTCCCCGGTAGTGAGGAACCAGTTCAAAAGTCCTCAGGGCTCATGCACTGGATCCTCACAAGAATTGCTCAAAAAAGCCACCGCTGCCTCAGTGTTTGTTCTTTTACTCATCTTCAAGTTGTGTACTCCAGGTAGGCTCATTTGCGGGGGCATGTAGTCTGTAGGCTCCCGGCCTCTTACTCACAACCGGCCGCCATGTTCCCTACAGTCCCTATACCTTCAAGTCGTACCATCTCTCCCTGATTTCTGAGATGGTGTGTTGTGTCACTCGAATTTATTTTCTCCTGGATGTTATTCCAGGTTTTATTTTTGGGTGCTTCTGGCACAGTGAAAGGGCTCTTACCAAACAGCACCTCATTATGGCTAACACACTCCTCGGTGACGACCTTCAGTTCCTTCTCAAAATGTAAGCTTATTCTTTCTATCTGCAAGGTCTTTATCTGCCTCTTCCTAAGACATATTTGTGATTGTTTGCAGCCAAAGATTTCCACAATGGTACACAGATGTACTCCTGCAACAGCGCTCATTCCTTTTGTGTTCGTAAACACTAGGAAGGACATGAATTTGAACACTTTCATATAGTGATGTCATCATTCTTTTCCCAAAAAGCGACTTTTACTATTTAAGATTTCCTAATACAGATTTGCAGATTTTGTGATTCCTGATTAGGGAATCACAAATTAGCAAATGCGACACTTACCGAATCGCAAATTGTGGAAAGCGAACTTTTATGCATTTCCATTAGTAATTTCCTATTAGCGATTCAAATGGATTCGCTATTTGGAAATCACTAAGGAAAACTTAAGTACATTGGGCCTTAAATATCGGGTTTAGGAATACTACAAAATAGCCATAAAAGGCAAAGAGCACAATCTTGAATTCACTAGCCTTCAACAGAGGAAGGGAATGGTGATAACAAGCTCCCAATAGGGTGATTAAATGTAGGCAGTATGGCCATGGCAGATTGATCTTAACACGGAAATGTACCCAATTGGCAATACATTCCAGGTTTTTGCACGAAAACCAGACCCTTGTAATGACACTGGAAAACTGTCATAAGGCATTTCCGTCTAGAATCCATGACATTTAGATTTTCTTTTTCAAATACAACATTCTGGTCCTTTTCGTATTGATTTCCAGACCAAGAAGTGAAGTTTGTTTCATAAATGATACTCAAGTATACTTTTTTTTACAAAATTGTAGTAATACTGTTACCTGGGATTGTCTTTTTTCTGTTAAGCAGTTTTCCAAAAACTACCACAACAAGAGTACATTTTAAAATGACATTAAAATGTTGTAATATTGTGATGCTCTAAAAAATTCAAAAGTGTATGTAAAACATATTTTAAAAACGACCATAGATGAACAACTGTGCACTGACTGGCACACCTTCGCTTTTGAGTCAAGGCATTAGTTTCTTATTTCCTAAACGTTTGTTCACGTCTGCCAAATTAGATACAAAAAACACTAGAACCTATGGGCCTCATTTATGAGGCCTTGCGTCAGTTTTGCGCTGCGGATGCGTCACTTTTTGTGACGCATCGGCGGCGTAAAACATGCGCCTTGTTGCGCCATATTTAAAAAGTGACGCATCTAGGTAGATGCGTCACTTTTTAAACCCCTGCGCCACATTATGCCTGTGTCAGGTATAATGTATGCAGAGGGGGCGTTCCCCCGCAAAAAGCCTCGTAATAGTGATGCAGTGAAATCTATGAGATTTCACTGCGTCACTTTTAGGATGCGGTTGCGTCAAAATCTTGCGCCTGCCTCACAGCAGGCGTAAGACTGACGCAAGCCCTTTCACATGGGGCTGTCCCCATGTGAAAGGACGCATTGCTGGAGTTGCGTCACTTTTGTGACACACTCCAGCAATGCGTCACTTTTGCGCTTACAGATGCGTCAGAAATACTGACGTATCTGTAAGTCCTTGCGACATGATGCGTCATACATTAAATATGACGCATCATTGGTGTCGCAAGGAGTGCGCAGTGAAAAGTGACGCATCGCTGTTTTCACGCAGCGATGCGTCACTTTTCATAAATGAGGCCCTATAAATTTACACATTTCTAAAAACTGGAAAGAATTCCGAATTCTTAAAAGGTGCCACTTGTTTATTTTTCACGACATGTGTTTTTATCCATAACATTTCTATGAAATGAAAACGAAACAAAAATTAAACAAACACAAAAATGTTTTATGTAACTTCATTCCAGCAATTTTCAAGAATGTAATTTACAAGTGCGCAGCTCTTCTAGGTACCAGGGATAACAACTATAGACTCCCGTGGGAACTACATGAACATGCCTGTATGGACTTCCGTGATCATATTTCACATATTTGAAAAGCAAAATTACTATGTTTTTGTCCTTCATGATTTTCAGAGGATCTGAAAACCTAACAATAGATTAGGTGATCATAGGAAAGCACTCGGGGAAGGCCAGGTTTAGAAATCGACCCTTTCATCCACCTTAAAGCAGCCCTGGGTAATTACAACATGGCAATTAATGTGACTAAGAAGCCCAATTTAGTGACAAACACAAAGCAATCTCTTAGTGTTTGTAAAGAAAGGCCAGGGAGGCTTCCAGAAACTTCATTAACGTACTGATGTTTATCGATCTGGTGGAATTTTGTGGTGAATTATTATATTTGACTTTGCATGTTTTAAAGCTTGCTTCATTTAAATGACACCGTCAATACATTGTATTGGCTTTAATTAAATGCACATTTAGCTATTCACAAGAAGTCCGTTGCTGACTTAAAAATTCAGACAGCTTCTTACCAACTTCATTATTTCAAATTATTTAATAATTGCTGAGCCCTCAACACTTGCATTCTGATGTCCTCCTGTCTTACAAAATGTATACATTCTTTAATGATGTTTTTATATCTAATGTCAATGTAATTCAAAATGCTATAGGAGACATAAATAAGAGATATAGCCCGACAACTTCCAAGATTTTTATTGGGACAGAATCCCCTTTGTTGAAGCAGAAATGCTCATTTTTCGTTATTTAATTTCCTTTAGTATTTGTAGTATATACAGGTCTTACACAACGTAATGAACAGTTTTCAACTGATCAATAGCGATCTTTAGTAAAACCATTCTGAGAGCTTATTTGCAGGTCGATGCTTTACTAGCTTTCCTAGCAAAGGAATTCACTGATATGCTAGCCCCAATGGCGCAGCTTTGTGTATCCTTCCTTTATTGCAGGACACTTTCATAAAGCGTAAATACACTCCAGTGATGAATAACTTCTTGCCAGTTGCCTGGCTATGTTAGCCAGCTAAGCTGCATGGAAAGGCGGTAGTGCATCAACTTTAGCAGTTAAATGAAAGCGAGGCCCTGGATCAGCCAGCATTGTTTCCTAGACATAGGACTGAGGCTTCCCTTCTAAATGTCTGGGAAAGGTTCTACGTCAGAATACGAGGACAAAAATATAGCCCTGTCAAAATATCAACTACCAGTGACTATATCATGAAGGTAAATATGTACCTCTAAGTATAGAGCTACTGTTTCACTGTGCAAGCTCTATCTGTTTATAAGTATTTTTGTTTGTTGAAAGTATTATTCTTTTTTAATTCCTCGTTACATATCTGGCATTTCAATTCCCCTTGAATGTGCATTCGTTATACTTTTGTGATGTTTAATACCCCCCTTCATAAAAGCATGGGGTCATTTCTGGTGCCGTATAACGATGCAAAATGTTAGCTACATATGGACCTGTCTAGAAAGGGCGATGGTTATCGGAAATAAGAGTGTATGCAACTTACTCCGCATAAGATACGCTATGATGTCATCTTACTGAGATCAAAATGGCAATAAAAAATACTTTTAAAGAAAATTATAGAGCTACTGTTCTTATCTCCACATCCACGTACCTTGAAGATATGTGCATGTTGTTAAGATTTATAGGTGGAGTTAAGTATGGTAAGGCTATACGGTAGTGGTCCCCAAGCGTCATCCCTCTCCAGCAGATATTTCAAGTCAACCTTAGATCTCCCATGAGCCACGATAAAGACAGGGGACTGACCATGTCCTACTATGCCAACAACACACAATGGTATTTGTGTGTGAGCAGGGCCAGCAGAGTTTCACCATAGTGTCAGGCAGCTTGGATTAGTGGCTGACTGAATTGAGTCAATGGCTTTGAACTGAACACCTCTACGATTGAGATCTCAATATTAGATTCTCCTGTGGCTTTGCCTGCTCCACCTTAACTTTTTCTTTTTGAGGCAGCCATTGCCAGCAATTTCAATTGCTGTAATTTATTGAGCCTCGTTTGAGCTTTGAAAACTTCAAAGAGTTTTCCCTTTCGTCCCCCTTTCCAGCACCATCTGGTGACTGGGGCAAATGCTAGTTTCAAGCATGGGTGAACTGGGCTTCCGCCAGGGCACCAGGAAAAGAGGGGAGCCACATAGATCAGCAGGTAAAACTGTTGTTTTTAACTCACATTTGGTTGGTTTCTGTTGATGGCTCTATTTGTTTTATGCTGACCAGCTTGAGTTCGTCCTTTGCCTTGTCCAAACCCCTATTTAATGTATTTATCCACCAGTGCTCGGTTTCTGTAAACAGGTCTTTAAATCTTTTTCTCATCTTGTCATATTTGGTATGCATTCAAAGACAGAGGTCAAAGGTCAGGATCTGTCTTCTAGGGAGCTTGGTGTTTACTTTTCTTTCTCTAACGTGAAAGTGAGAGGATATCATCGTGCTGGCACAGGGGAGTGCTCGAGGAAGGCTATACAGTGTTATTTTTACTAGCAGATAATACATTTTTTATGTCTGGAAATGAACTGAGGCGATATTTCAGAATTAGAAAATAACAAATGAAGCACATATGATGAAGTGTGGTGAAAACAAACACTTTAAAACGATCAAAATTATTCAACACACTAGGTGATGACATTTCCACACATTATCGTTTGTGCACTGTATAGTTCAATTCAATTCAATTCAAAAGCTTTATTCGACAGTAAGTCATAAAAGAGCATACAGTACACAGAATTAAACAATACACAATAAATAGGACATATACGCTACATGTAATTAAGATCGTATTAAATTCTGATTTTTATGCCGAATTAAAAAAAGGATAAAAGGATTCAACCATAATATATATTAAAATTCCATTAAAAACATAAGCCTGTACAAAAAAAAACCTAATGACAGATTAACAGTGCTTGGCAATAAAGTGCGTGATCGGATTATCCAGGCCCACCTTAGGAATTTAGCTAAACCAATGGCCAAGTGGGGAGAGCAATCCGATTCAAGTATCCTCAAAGCTTCTGTGCACCTCTGAGTCCCCAGCAAGGAACAAACAGGTCTCAACCATTTGAATCGTGGGGCTGAGTAAAGGGGACATACAAGTAAGAAATGGGCTGTACTTTCCACCATGTCCCTACAGTTATGACATTTATCTTCAGATGCAGGAGCCCATTTGTTGGTAAATGCTTTTATAGGCAAAGTTCCTGTTCTAAACTGAAAGTACAATTTTCGATCCATAGGTCTCTCTATTACGTCCCAATAAGCTTCATAGGACGGCCGTGATTTATGGACCAAAAAGCGACTTGTCAGATTGGTGTTCATACCTCCCAGCTGGGAGGAGGAAAGTACCATTTCCCAATAACTATCTTTCAGCTGACTCTTTGAAGGAAAAGTTACAGTTTCTGGTTCCTCCCAGTTTAGATCCAGCTTTACCAGAAGAGACCTTATCTCTTTTAGCCACTGGATTTTATGGAAACGATCAACAGAAATCACGTCCTTCAAACCCTGAGCATAGTGTGCAAGTTTTTTATGTCTGGAAATGAACTGAGGCGATATTTCAGAATTAGAAAAGACCAAATGAAGCACATATGGTGAAGTGTGGTGAAAACAAACATTTTAAAACGATCAAAATTAATCAACACACTAGGTGATGACATTTCCACACATTATCGTATGCGCACTTTTTAGTTGTATCTGTAACACTGTATGTCTGTGCAAATGTAATAGTGATTTCAATTGAGGATGTGTTGTCTATAACCCCCTGAAAATGAAAAAGAAAAGAAGAAACTACAAAAAGCTGCATTAATCCTTTACGGTAACTGCGCTTCTAGCGCTGAACACACTTATTATTTATTAAATTACTTTGATACTATCTGATGTGGAACCTATGCCCTTGGAGATCTGTTTTTTCCTGTCTCAGTTCATTCCTGAAAGCAAAGGAATTTCTGTTAGATACACCTTACGACAAGGAGGACTTTATTTTGTTTTACGTCATTTTCTTTATCACATCTAGTCTCCTTTGGCTTTACACTAGAAATTAGTCCTGAAGTTACAAACTCAGTTATCATGTGCCCATAGGTGGGTTTCCGTGTACTTTTCTTTCATTTTTCCTTTTCTCAATTCTATTTCCGGAATTCTTTAGTGAATTTCCTCCTTCCTATTTGTTTAGATAAAGAAACATCCCCCACCCGCACACCTTATCAATAATAGTGGAAGAAGGGAACTCTCCAGGTAGTTAGAAATTGCTCATATTTTAACCTAGGCTGACAACCTGGGTTAATACAGGTGATGGAGCAAGGATTCGCTCGTAGAGCGACTAGCTTGAACTCAGCCCTCTCGAAATAACCATTAATATAATAATAAACATGTTTTGTGTACTAATAATTGCACCACACATCGTTACTAGTATCTAGGGTAAGCTTGCATATGTGCCTTTACTAACTATAATCCGCTTGCATTAAAATGGCTGCTGCTACGCAGGATTTTCTATTGCGCATGCGTCTGTCATACTCATGTGACATGACGTATTATCTACCTTGGAGGGAAACTTTTGCTTCTGCGCACTAGAACTAAGATGGCTGCTTTGTGTTACAGCATGCATGAAGCTTGCACCGCTGCTTTTGCTAAGCGGTTTGTCTTGCCTAAACACTAAATGCAATAGTTAAAATAAAAAGATGGGAATAGAGTAGAGATAAGTGGTATACAGTGCATTAATTTATTCTGTGTTCTAAAACTGTTTCTCTTCTATTTCTCATGTATCGTATTTTTGGGCCTGGAATGTGCTGTGACTCCATTTTGAGAACCCACACTGCGCATGTCAAAACTCCAAGAAAGAGGTTAAGTCATTTGACATTGAATTGAGGCCAACCTTTCATCACACTAGAAGATGCGCATGTGAGCCTGACTTGATGACCCCAGCGGAAGACAAACCTTTAACAATGTATTTCTAAAAGAACATTCATTGTTGGGTGGAATAAAAATGCATGGGAAAAATAAATTGATGGGCGGGAATGCTAAATTAAATATTCAGAAGAAAAGTTTCAATTTGGTATGGTGTGATGACCTCTCCTCGTGTTTTGTCCAATCAAAATTGGGGATCCTTACACTTGCAACATTGGGGGGGGTGGCCTAAAAAATAGTATAACTAGAGTTGGTTTAGTTAGCAAAGTTGTCCGACTTGTCCGAGTATCTGACCTGTCACTGACCCAACGCAGTCAATAGGTGATCTAGAGCAGAAGTGCTGGCGCAGCACTCTGTCAGCAGAATCGATAAGCCAATCGGGGTTACTGGGAAGGGAGAATCGAAGACCCAATTGGGGTTTGGCTGTTGGCTGCAGAGAAGGTGCAACACAGACGTAGCACGTTAGCTGTGGGTGCCGGTCTTAGCCTGAGGTGGTCCGGTCCTGATCCATTTTGGTCCGCACTTGTCCTGATTCTGGTCTGCATCTGTTCTTTCCTGCTGGCACCTGCACTTTGGGGTTCTGTCCTTTGTCCCAGCCCGTGGCCAGGGTTGGTCTTCACACCATTCTAGGTAAATACAATTAATGTGGGTTAGTCATTGTACTGTTATCCTTTTTCTACCCTTCCTATGTTTCAATGCTTAATGAAAGTTTTCCATTTCATCTTACTTTGATCATATTCTTATTGATTGATCAAGTTTCAATTAATGTAGTATGGACATTGATTTTCAAGAGTTTGACATAGATAAAGAGTTTAAACCTTTCCTGAGGCTGTGGTTAATAATAGAGTGTAAATGATATATTTCTACTTATTATACTAACACCCTGATCCTTTAGAATTTCAGGTACCGGTGAATAGGGTTGGTAAGTCAATTGGTATAGGTCCTGAATGGTTAAACAAACAATTTGATTGAGTGTAGGTTTACCTATCCATTTGCGTATTTAGTATTTTTTGGACCCAGGTGAGTATGGTAAAACGGGTAGGTGAACCTGCACTCTATCACAGGACTGACTGGTAAGGTAAAAGAGGTTCCTATACCCTCCCCTGAAATCTTATGTGTGTCTATAACTAACTTGATTAGAACAATGTATTTATACAATGTATACCTTAGACTAGGTGGTCTATCATGTGAGTCAACCACTATTGAATTGCTGATTTCCCAAATGACAGCTGCCTCGGGGATGTATTGAAGGTTGTGGCTGGTGATTTTCATTGTCAGTTTGAACGACTAGATGATGATGGGGCGACTCTTACTCATGAAGAAGATACTGTATGGGGAATCTCCAGGCTGCCAATGGCTCTGGTTAAGTCATGGTTCCATTTGGCTTTACAAATAACTGCCCTCATTTTGAAACTGGGACTCCGAGCTGTGAATAGGAGAACAAGGGCAGATAGTGAGGAGAATCACACTTTTAACTGATTGCCTTGTACCAGCCTCATCAACTATATTTTAGTGGATCTCATGACTTGGACATCATTGATTGACTTGTCAGTTGTTTTTCGCACAGATAGCGACCATAACACCCTTTCACTTGAGGTAGGGATTGCTGGTTACTGCTTGAAGTCCAGGGGACCCTCTAGACCCTAGAGTTCGCATGTCCAGTAACATGCTTGGAGTGAATTGGGCCAGTATGAAGGATCTGGAGGAGCAGATGGGTAAAATCTATTCCCCGGTAGCTGGCTGCCTAGGAGATCTTCTCAATTTGAGTTGGTACCATGGCAGTGAGGTCGATTCGAATTCCGTCTGTCTGATTCACAATAAGCTGTTTAATGATCTCAAGGGCTTTTTGAATGTGAAATCTAAACCCCCCCCACAGTTTACCCCCATCACAGTTATGGTATAACAGAGCGTTCAAGAATGTTACATCTGCCTTATTTTCAGCAATTAAAAGTCATGATCATGGAGAAGTCAAAGCCCTGAGGGCTTTGTACAAAACAATATTAGAACGGCTAAAAAGCACTATGATATAGAACTTTGGGATAGCATGCTGACCGCAGAGTAGTGTAGGGACCAATGCAGCTTTTGGAATCTGGGCTCAGTGAGATGTAAAAGGGGAGGGGGGGGGGGGCTTGCCCTACAATGGCAAATGTTTCTGCAGCAGATTGGGTAACACGCTTTTCTTCTCTATACTCATTGAAAGATGAAGGCATGCTTCCCTAGCAAATGCCGAAGGCTGAAAAACCATGGTAGGATGGGGTGGCCACCTACACGATATAAATTCAAATCCAATCATCTTAGAGGATGTTAATACAGTGCTATTATTACGATAGCAACTAATAAAGCTCCCGGATTAGACAAAATTCCCGGGGATCTTTATAGGAGTGAATCAGATGTATGGGGCCTTAGTTTTTGGTACCCATATACCCATGTGGGCAGGGGATGATATCATTCCTATTCATAAAAAAGGATCTCTAGCTGACTCCCATAAGTATAGACCCATCAGTCTTATTGACTGCTCTCAAAAACTATTCTGTACTATACTCCTTGAAAAACCTCATGTCTTGATTGAAGAACATACATTTTTAACATCCCTACAAGCAGGAATCAGGGTGGGTATCAGCACAGTTGATCACGTTTTCAGTTTCCAATAAATCTTTTGGAACACAGTGATCCTGGGTGGGGGAATAGTCGTTATATTGCACTCGTCGACCTATGCTCGGCATTTGACATGGTACCGCGATTGAAAGTATGGCTGCTGTGGGTGTCCCCCCTGATCTTTTGGCTATTTTTACTAGACTACACCTAGACACTTTTTCACAAGTACGGTTTGGATCAGCAGGGGATCTGGTGGATCCCTTCCCTGTGGATCGAGGAGTTAGGCAAAGGTGTGTGTTTGCCACTACCCTCTTTCCATTATATGAGAATGACGATTTATTTTTTGGATGATTGTGATCGAAATGCACCCAGGTTAGCTAACATTAAGGCTCCCGCCTTAATGTTAGCGGATGACACTCTTTTAATTTCTACATCCCCCTTGGGCCTACAGAAAAATGTATGTTCCATTGAGAGGTTCTGTGACCAGAAGTGTCTTGAAATACATATTGAGAACATAAAATTCATGTTCTTAAACCCTGGTCACAGCACACACGTTAACACCAAGCTTATTATGTTCCTTTAGAGCGGGTTAAGGTTTTTGAATACTTAGGGGCCGATTACGATGTAGTTCAGAAACTGTTCGGATGAATCGGTCATAAAATCTTTTCCATATGATTCAGGTCCCGCAAGTCCAACTGACCGATTACGATGCTTCCCAACATTGTTCGGTCGGACTTGCATTGACTTCAATGGAAGCCTGTGTTCCGAATGAGAACACAGGCTCCCATTGCAAAAAGGGGGTGGTTGGGGAAAACCTTGCTCCTTGGCCTGCCACATTGTGCATGGTTGGGAAGAGGGGTCCCATGGGTACCCAGACGGGACCCAATCATACGCCTGCGGGTGAAGGGGGGCCCGCAACGAGCCCCCAAAGACAGGTTCCGACAGCCATTTTGTGTCAAGCAAACCAATTTCAAACAGCTGCCCAAATCTATCAGTGTAATCGCTCATTCAGAAACTATGTCCATAGAGCTGTACGATTCAGCTCCGAAAGACTAGAGCTGTCCGAATGTCTTTCAGAACCGATTCGGACTGCCCAAACGGTTTCCAGCCATCGGGAAATGTGTATGATTCATTCGGAAACAAGGGTTCCGAACTGGATTCTGCAATACCGAATCCCATTCGGAACCTTTCCAAACAACATCATAATTGGCCCATTAGAGTGATACTCATTGAGGACTTGGACTAGTGTTGCCACATTGAGAAATGGAGACTTAAAATTATGCAGCACAGTGAGGCTTTTAGAGCACAGCAAAGTTGGTATTTCCACCCAATTTCTCCTGCAAATCAAATATGCAAAATTCAGGCTTTGGGAGCTGCTATGTATGGGTCAAACTCTGGGGTCACAAAAACATGTTCGAAATTTCAGTTATAGAGAATAGTTTTCTTTGCCAATTACTAGGTCTTCCTAGTAGTACCCCGCTAATTCCACTTAGATTTGATTGGTGACTACGGTCCATTACGGAGGGTGTGGGGAATCAGGCACATTCTCTATTGGAGACCGATTTTGGACACCCCCGAGTTATCATCTTATCAAGCTGGTCTTATAAAGGTGTTAGGCATTCAAGGCTCGAGAAGCATCCCATGGATCAGCTATATGAAAGACGCTGGAATTAAGATTGGGTGCAGTGATTTGTTGGAGAAGCCGGAGCCTGTACCGGCTAGTAGCAAAAATCCAGGTCAAAGAAATATACTCTCAGTATAAATTGGGTCAAATACTGTCAGCTCCTGTCAAGTTCTTTTCCACAGGAATGTTATGCAAAGATGAAAAGGTCCTAACCACTCCTGATCATGTATTGCACCCAACTACGTCAAAGTGTCAACAGTAATCAGGGGAAGAAGGAAAAATAAGGAAATAAGATTGTCCCACTCAAGGACAAGACCAAACAGCCAGGGGAGATCCTTGTGGACAAAAGACAGAAAGTGTGAGTATATAGGGAAGTTCTAATCCTATAAGTCTATATAAGAAATATTGTATGATTCAGAGAGTAAGCTTTGCCCTTCTAATTCATTTATCTTGAAATCTGGACTGCTTTTTCTTATTTTATTAGGTAAGACATTTTCCCATTTGTGCTGCTAGTGATTTATTTCTGTAGTCCTGAAGATTGCTTCATAGGCTTTTTTGGTGGTTAACAAATTGATCTTACAATTAATTGAGTTAAGATTAAGAGCCTAAAGGGCTTGACTGCAGATTTTTTTGCAATTATTGCACAACGTAAGCCATGATTGCTCTGAATGTTGTCGAAGTATTCAGTAAAACAATCTACTAAAAAGGTTTTCTGGCTGGCCTCATAGCTAGAGAACGGCTAGCGCAACAATTGAGTTCCCAATTGAATATTTTTCCCTATCTATAGCTATGAGCCCTTCCTCCCCCATAATTGTAGAACAGCAGGGAATTATATTAAGATTGGCTGAAGACCATCTGATCTTATTACTAACAAGATCAAAACCAAGTCAGAAGAGACATTTCGCGGAACTAGACCCTGTCTACAATGTGGTCATTGTAATAACATCATCAGAGGAAATTATCTAACTTACCCTATGAAAGGACATAAAATTAAACTTCATGTTAATGCCACTTTTGACACAGCTAAGGCTATCTATATGTTGAAATGCCCATGTGGGCAGGCATATGTTGGTAAGACCACACGTAAGATTAAAACAAGACTGCATGAACACAAATCCAACATTAGAACTGGTAATGTAAAATCATGTGTAGCCATGCATTTCAAAGTTGCACAGCATAACATATCTCAGTTGCAATTCCTGATTTTAGAAGTCATTGAAAAAAAGGAAGGGAGAGATAATAACTCTTTTTTTCCTACAAAGGGAAAATAACTGGATATATTTGCTGAATTCTCATATACCATTTGGTCTCAATGACCGGACAGAATTTACATGTTATCTTTAATAGATGTTTTTTCGCGACTTTAGCCTTGTACCTAGATTACAGCATGTGTGGTTTCTATTACTATTTCTATTACCACCTACAATATTTTATTTAGTTTCAGTCGAATCCCTGTTTATACATACCTATGTTTTTTTCTACTTCGGTTCCTTATTAACTTTATTTATCTTTGCATCGATGTATTGAACTCTAGATACTTTGGTTTGTATCACTCTAGATTAGGATTGGCTGATTCCCGATCACATGATCGGAAGCCAGACCAATCCACTCTCAGGTAACTAAGTTAGTCTGCATCTCTTCTTGATATGAACACAGACATTGGCGGTCTAGCGCGAGTGCGTGAAACCACCAGAAAGACTTTTCGCTACGAGTTTGCAGTAGTGACGCTGCTTGTCTCACTAGTAAGTGTTCTATAGCTGAAACGAGTAGCTTTACCATTCATATGCTTGTACACAAAGTAACTAGATTTTTATTTGCACAATTATTATTTCAGTTTGGACTATTGTATCAGTTTAGTTGATGACACTCATCGCAACCATTGATCCATGTGAGTGCCTGTAGGCAGTTTTTTTCAGATTATAGCACATAGTAACTTTGCGTTTTCCACTGAATCACTGAGCACAAATTATTTATAGCATGTTTTACGTTTGCATGCCTATGTGTAATACAGTATTGCATTTTGATTATATCGTGATTATCCCTTGATTTCAGCCCACTGTCCCCAATGAAGGGCACAGCCCGAAATGCATTGGACGAATGATATTATGTTGATGGATATGAAATCAATACGATGAACTCAAATTGATTCTGATGATTTATGAAGTAAATAATTTCATTGGAAAACATGAATTTTTGACTGGGTTGCCGATTATTTAAACGTTAAGGAATCCTGGTTGAACCCTGGAAATTATCGAGAAGTATGCCTGGGGATGCTCTCAATGTTGCACTTGTGAGCACTACTTTCTTTACTTTTATCAGGACGCCATAGACAAGAGGCGCCACTCGGGCAGCACGCTCAAACATATAAGACTTTTCGAATTAGCTCACTAGTGAACCATATGCTGTGCGCTTTAACCTCAAACTCTACTTATTACTAATGCTCAAGAGTTATCCGATTTATCAATGACTTCAGATGGGTCTTTAGTCCAAAACAAAATCTTTTGTTGGGTAGAGATCACTATCAAATTTGTGACAGATGGAAATTTTGTGGAGCTGGTTTAGAAATCATTCTTTGACCCATATATATCTAGGAATGCGTTCGAGCATGAGGTGGATGCATGTGTGTGATATTAGCAGGTTGTTTTTTAGGGACACCGTGCTGTTAATTGCATAAGCTTAGTTTGTATAAAACCATTTTCCCTCTCTGCTGCTTCTAGATTTCTAATATGTGATTTATACATTTCCCATAGGTTATTACATATGAGGATGTCTACATCATCATCATCATTTAGGAAAAAAATGTGATACTTTTCCTGAGGGGTTTTTGTGCAGCCGGGCTTTGCTCCGCTGAGGCATAACGAGTCTCACCTTCCCTGACTCCTGTGCCGGCCGGGCTTGGCTCCGCCGTGACGCTGACATCTCTGCCCCCGTTGTTTTGAACTATGACTCCCCGCAACCCTGCAGTCCCCGCCTCCCTCATCAACCCGCGCCAGGAGGCGCATAAAGCCCCGCCTGGGGCCGAGGACTTGGTGATACTTTTCCTGAGGGGTTTTTGTGCAGCTGGCCTTTGCTCCGCTGAAGCATAAAGAGTCTCACCTTCCCTGACTCCTGTGCCGGCCTGGCTTGGCTCCGCCGTGACGCTGACATCTCTGCCCCCGCTGTTTCGAACTACGACTCCCAGCAACCCTGTAGTCCTCGCCTCCCTCATCAGCCCGCGCCAGGAGGCGCATAAAGCCCCGCCTGGTCCCTCGTCCCGCGGGGATGCGCGCGGGACGCGCCGGGCTAAGCCCGGGACAAGGGCTGGACCGTCTGTGGCCGTCCGAGGCCGAACGAGACTGGGCTGGCCCCCTTCTCTAAGCGCTTCACCAGGGAGACATTACAAGGACCGGTTAAAGCAGAATACAAGGGTAATAACTTGACTCTCTTGCAAAACCAAAGGGAGACATTACAAGGACCGGGTAAAGCCGAATACAAGGGTAATAACTTGACTCTCTTGCAAAACCAAAGTGATTCACAGTATTAGCCTTATCAATTGCCATATGACTGTTGAGGGTTATATTAACACTTATATTATACTGGACTCGATTACAACTGTTATAGTAATATCCGGAAATATTGTGACTTTAGTCGCTCCACTCAGATACGGGGCTTGGCGGAGCTACTTGCGCAGATTACTGCTACTTAGGTTGGAAGCTGACAATCATTTATCAAACTGGGTAACTGTGTCCTGCTCCCACTAGTTTGTCCGACATACTGATATCTGGGGGGAGCAAATAAATAGCCCCTTACTTTAATGGCAACTCGAGTTGGGAAATGGAAGGGAGTAGGGGTGGGTGGCAGTGCAAGTGGTACACTTGACCAATTCATTACCAGGGCCACGTCTGTCTTGAAAAAGAAATTGCACTTACCGAGCGACGTCTGTCATTCGAACCGATGTATAACAGGCGCTCCTCGTTAGGCCCCTTAATACTAGTACCATCTCCAAACCAACAAGAGGGGAACACTGCCAGTAATCGACCCTTACACCCTGAACAAATATTAGAGAGTGAGGAGGAGAATGTGACTGACACATCTGGACTAAGTAGAACCTGCTCTCTCACGCCAACAGGCCTAACCATAAGTGTAATTACAACAAATACTGCAACCCCAGGCTCCCCAGTAAACATTAGTGGGAGGAAAAAGTTAAGCACTGTTAAACGGAAACGGGGAGGGGGAAGTCAGAAGGGGAGATGCCCCAAGATGCAGAGAGTTTTTAGGGCACAACCAACCACCATAAAGGTAGTGCAGACCACCAAATCCAGTGCACAACCGGCAATGGTGCAATCCCCAGCTTCCAACATTGCAACAACGAACAATACGCTGGTAGATTTAACTACCCCATTGGCCCAGTTATCTGAAGATTCCCTCAAACAAATAGGCCATTTGGTTAAGTCCCTAATCTTACCTCTCTTGGAAAGAACAAGGTTAATAGGCAAGAGGCTGGAGAGGTTTGAGGATTTAACCAAGGGAAACTTTGAGGCTCTAAAAGCCCAGTTCGAGGGAACTAAGAGCGCTAACACTCCTGGAGATAACATCAAGAAAGTTCCTGTAGCTCCAGGCCTCATGCCTCCTCCCCCGGTCCTTTCTACTCCTATTCTTGTGGTCTCCCATGATAACTAGCAAACCCCTACCCTAGAAAAAGCAAGGGAGAACACTGAGAAATCCTTCCGTAGGCCTGGAAAAGAGGCAGAGGTTGGCCTAAAACACCCAATAGAGCTGTATAATTTGGTACCCCTTACTGATAAAGCAATGACTAATGAGGCTTATGGAAAAAATTTGATAAAACATATCCACTTGCCCCCGGAGTCCTCTCCATATGTTGTTGTCCTCACTGGTGTACCAGAGTTAAAAGGTGGGAAAACAGAGTGTTACCTAGAACTAAAGAATAATGTTACTTTCTGGCTAAACAAGAATAGGCCCCTTCCAGGTTGTATCAATGGGGAAGTTTTATTTGTAAGAAGGGTAAGCTGGGTGGGGCAAAGAACAAAGGATATACCAGGGGACTCTATTGTAGTTAATTTCAGGGACAGACGAGGGTAGATTTTATAACTAATGAATATTTTCAAAGGGATCGGAGAGCGATTAATGTTTTTGATCTGAGTTAATTCTATCTCCCACCCCAAGTAACACATGGACAGTACAACCCCTTGAGTATGCAAGGCGTAAGGGACTGGGAACGTTTCAAGACTAACTTCTCCGTACCCACTTTTAATCGCTTTTCAGAATTGTATGGGATGGATGGAGTTGACTGACTTAGAGGGCAGGGTATGGGCAAACCTATGTTCATTGACGTACTGTGCACCATATCAGGGAAAAACACTAATAAGGGCGCAATCCACTCAAAAGAACCTTGCTCACATAGGTGTACTCAGAATCAAAAACCATCTGGGGAAGGCTCGGAAGAGATAGTGGAGACTTACTAAAGATCCTCTGCAAACTGCATGCATGACAGAAGAAATTTTCCATAGTATCGTAGAGGTCCAGTTAACTGAAGACGAAGGCACCGAGGTGCTGTTACCACTAGATGTAATCATGCCAGGGACCACTACTATAGGCAGTAATACATCAACTGGGGGACTAGAAGGGCTTGTAGAGTAGAGAACCAATGATGGCCTAAAAATATGCCTGGAACATTGCTGGCCTCACTTCTAAACTTGACCAGCCACATTGGGGGGGATACATCGATACCCATGATATTTATGCTTTCCGGGAAACGTGGGCTGTAGAACCAAAATTTAGGGCAGGTTTTGTGGGTTACTGCGAGGGGGCCGTTAAAGGACCAATGGGTAGACAATCTTGGGGTCTTTGTGTCTGGGTTGCTCTGGATCTTGGTTGCATGGTCAAGCGTATTGAGATAATAATAATAATAATAATAATAAAGAGATTTATAAAGCGCCTGGTGACGCCTTCACGGCGTGTCCCCGCGCTGCGGAGAAAAAAAAGAAAACCTAAAAAGAGAGAGGCAGATGGCCACCCTGCGATCAACCCGATAGCTAGTTTTTATACAGATGGGTCTTGAGAAGTTTTCTGAACTTAATTTCAGATCCTTCTAGCCTAAGGCTGATGGGGAGTTTATTCCAATTGCTGGCTGCCAGATGTCTGAAAGAGCGTCCACCCATTTTTGCTCTTCTGACACGAGGAATTTTTAGTAGTCCTGCTCCTGCAGAGCGTAATTCTCTGGTGGGTTCATATGTCTGTATCAGGTCAGAGAGATAGGACGGGGCTTTATGCCAGACAATCCTATGGCATATAAGGAGTGCTTTGAATCGCAGTCTCTTTCTGACCGGAAGCCAGTGTAGCGACGCCAAGGCAGGTTGGGAAGCTGCTCTTTTCGGGAGTCTTAGTACTAACCTGGCAGCGGTATTCTGGAGGACTTGCAATCGTTTAAGGTTTTTTTCGGAGGTACCTAAGAGTAGCACATTCCCGTAGTCCATACGGGATGTAACCAGGGCTTGAGTCAAGGTTCGCCGGGCCTCTAGCGGAAGTAGATCCAGCGTGCGATTGAGGGTTTTGAGTATTCCAAAACATTTTCCCACTACTCGATTTACATGGCCCTCATAGGACAAGTTGGGATCAACCCAGATTCCCAAATTCTTGGCCTCCTTGCTCGGCTTGGGCGTGGGGCCCAGGCATGCTGGCCACCAGTCTCCTGTCCAGCTAGAGTTGTTCCCTCCGATCACCACAACCTCCGTTTTTGAGCCATTGAGTTTCAGACAATGTGAGCTCATCCATCCTGCTAAGGCCTGCATACAGGCCTTGAAGTTGGAGGCCGCTGTGTTAGGGGCTTGGGACAGGGAGATCAGCAGTTGGGTGTCGTCAGCGTATGAGACTAAATCTACACCAAACGCTTGCACCACTTCTGCCAAGGGGGCCAAATAGAGATTGAACAGGCTAGGGCTTAAAGCTGAGCCCTGAGGCACTCCCTGTTCAAGTGCAATGGCAGAGGATTTAAACGAGCCCCTTTGGACCTGAAAGCTGCGGTCCGTAAGGAATGCTTTAAGCCATCTTAGTGCGGACTCCGTGAACCCGGCTTTGTTCAGACACTGTAGCAAGATGGAATGAGCTACAGTGTCGAACGCTGCACTAAGGTCAAGCATTATCAGTGCCATGGTGTGTCCGGAGTCCGCCTTTTGACGCAGGGTCTCAGTTGCTTTCAACAGGGCCGTCTCAGTGGAGAAGCCCGGTCGGAACCCAGACTGAGAGGGGTGTAGGAGTTTGTTCTTCTCCAAGTGAGCCATAAGTTGCACTCACCGCACAAAATTTGTGTTACCCTTACTCGTAAGAATACCCAAAAACTAGCAATTATTAATGTCTATTCTCGTCCGACGAAGTATGGTGAGACCTTGCCTGCAATTGCTAGTCTGTCTAACCTTTTAGTAAGTCTGGCAGGAAATTGTAAATTTATAATTTGTGGCGATTTTAATTGCTTCTTTGAGCCACTAGAAGGTGACATAACTCTGATCACTGAGGAAGAGGACTCTAGCTGGCTAATTCCGCCCCTAAATATGACCTCTATTAGTCGCTCCACCCGTTACCCCACCAGATAACATCTCTGACACTGAACTTTGCACTAAGGGCATGCAATGGACGCTTCCCAAGGGATAGTCCAGGTCGGCCGACGTTCGTGAGTCGCGGCCGGTCCTCGACTATTGATTATATCATGATCAGTATGAACCTATGGCAAAAGGTGAGGGACTTTGCCATAGGAGATAGATCTGAGAGTGACCACAATCCTTTAGTCATGACGTGGGACTGTAAACGGGCTGGAAATAATAACTTAAATAAGGAGAAGTACCAAAATAATTTGACCATTGTAGAGGGAGGGAGGCGGATTAGATGGACCAAGGTAATTGAGTCAGAGGAATCATTCTCTGCATTGTATGCTAGTATCATTCCGGTACTAGAAAGGGTTAGAGATCTGGCAGGGAAATGTCAGTACTCTGGTTTTGACACTGAAATAGGGAATCTACATCATACCCTCACTGAGGCTCTGGTAGCGTTTTTTTACAGGAGCGGAAAGAATAGCTATAGAATTGGAGATCCAAGGAATACATGATACACAAAAGCATGTAGGCTAGCGAAGCAGGCCCTTTTGAAAGTACTAAAGGGGTCTGATCTTCTAAGCATTAGGGAAGTTAGAAAGGTCCATAAGAGAACTATTGAGAATGCTAAAATTGAATGGGAAAACTGCAAGGTGGCAAGAAACTAAGAGTGCCCTTGAGCACAAAGATAGTAAAAGCTTTTGGAACCTTGTCCACCATGGGAAAATAGAGGGCAGAACTACCCTTGACCCCAACATCCATGAGGGCACCTGATTCTCGTATTTTAAAGGACTATATTCTACCTTACCCGAAGAGCCACACCTAAATAAAACTTCAGGTTGTCATTTTAATTTTCAGAACTTATTTGATACACCCTCATTTGATTTGGGCGAGGTGGAATCGGCTCTGGCTAAACTGCAATTTAATAAAGCCCCAGGACTGGATAAAATTCCGGGCAACCTATTTGAAAGTGAACACCTAATTTGGGCCCCTTATCTTGTGGTACTCTTTAACGCAGTTCAATACGGTCTCCCTCCGCCGCCGACATGGGCCGGCGCTGAGATCGTTCCAATCTACAAGAAGGGATCCCCACTGGAACCTTCAAACTATAGGCCTATTAGCCTTATCGATGTCTCTCAAAAACTCTATGGGAGGCTACTGTTGGGGAGATTGCAAGACTGGATTGAAGATCAGGCCATTCTGACCCCCCTCCATGCAGGCTTTCGGGCCAAGATGTCCACAGTGGACCAGCTTTTTAGGCTACAACTGATCCACTGGAAGCATGTCATACTTGAACAGGGGAGTCTATATCTTACATTCATTGACCTTAAGTCAGCATTTGACATGGTTGACCGAGATCAACTATGGAAGATCCTGTATACTATGGGGGTTCCCCCTTATCTCTGTTTACAACTGCAACGCCTTCATGAAGGCACTTTTGCCAGAGTAAGGTACAGAAAAAATGTACAGCTGACGGCCTAATTTTCGGTTGATAAAGGGGTCCACCAGGGCTGTGTATTGGCGCCAACCCTTTTTTCCCTTTTTCTCAATGGTCTAGTGGGAGATCTATATCAAGCTAAAGATCTGGATTCCCCAAAATTGGGCTCCCGCAAATTCCCTGCATTAATGTTTGCGGATGATACCCTGCTCTTCTCTAAGTCACCTATGGGGATGCAGAGAGTACTAAAGGAATTCACTGACTTTTGTAAAAAGAGGAAACTACAAGTTAATATAAATAAAACGAAATATATGATGTTTAGCGCCAAACCGTCTACCTACCCGGAACCTGCCATGAATGACATCCCATTGGAGCGTGTCAGGGTCTTCGAATATCTTGGACTGACTTTGAATGATAAAATGGCCTGGACCCCCCAAATTGAAAAGGCAAACCTGAGGCTCATAAAGACTATAGGTGGGATAAGGAAAATTAATAATGGTTGTTCATCAAAGGCAAGAAGCCCGTTATTGGAGATTTACAAAGTGCAAGCCCGGTCCGCCGCCCTGTATGGGGCGGAACTTTGGGGGCACAGTAAATCCAAAACATGAACGATAACCGAAAACAAATTCCTTCGAAGTATTGCAGTACTGCCAGCTAACACCCCACTGGTGCCATTAAGGATGGACCTTGGTGTCTCTCCTGTGGCCGATCTTATCTCAAGCTGACCACTGCTATATTGGTGCACTGAGGAGCTAAGACACTACAGGGAGGAGCTCAGGTCGTTCCTACAGCTACCAGGAGCAGTTAGAAGTATATTTTTTAAACAACAAGATTCTATCAATGTGCAATGGTGAATAATTTAGCGATGATAGTCTATCTACTGAGAGAGGAACTAGGCTCTCTCTTGAGATGACAAGACGAGGGCACTATGTGCTTTTAAAATACCCCTCACACACTAAGAACCCCTTAGTGTCATGCTTCATCATGGGGGTCTTCCCGTCCCTCTATGGGGCGGGGCGTGCTACGACCTACGAGCTACGTGGGAGCACTAGTTGATGTGACGATAGGCTATGAGTGGTGCAGTGTGGGTGATATCAGTGAAGTGTAGGGACCTATATATGTGAATGCAAAATTAAAAATTCCCTGGCTAGTAGAAAAAAAACAATTTATTAGATTCTCTGGCCACTGGCACAAGGGTAGGATTAAGGCATTGCTCTGCACGACGGTAACTCTACCGCATGGAGAAACCTTCGGTTGCCAGCTCATGAGGCACGCTAGATGTGTCTTACCAAGACCACAATAGGTCAGTTTTTTCTACGCTTCCCCTTGGGCCCCCTCAAGCCCGGAAGCCTAACTAGGTAGCTGATTTTTGCTACTTAGTTATAGGACTTTAGGCATACCCTTTAGAATTCAGAATTGAGTATCATATTTTTCCTGTAGGGACCATCAGAGGTCCTGATGAATAAGTAGTAGGGGACTACTTACGAAACATGTTGACCAGGTAGCAAGCTATTTGCTCTACCAACAAAACCCCCCTTTTTAACATTCCCAGCCAGAGAATCAAATAAATTGTTTTCTTTCTACTAGCCAGGGAATTTTTTATTTTGCATTCACATATATAGGTCCCTACACTTCACTGATATCACCCACACTTCACCACACATAGCCTATCGTTACATCAACTAGTGCTCCCATGTAGCTCGTAGGTCGTAGCACGCCCCGCCTGTAGAGGGACGGGAAGACCCCCATGATGATGAAGCATGACACTAAGGGGTTCTTAGTGTGTGAGGGGTATTTTAAAAGCACATAGTGCCCTGGTCTTGTCATCTCAAGAGAGAGCCTAGTTCCTCACTTAGTAGATAGACTATCACTAAATTATTCACCATTGCCCATTGATAGAATCTTGTTGTTTAAAAAGTTCAGTAAGGAGGGTGATTCTATCATTACCTCTACACTTCCTCAACTGTTATTTTGTAGCAGTTAGAAGTATACCCTGGTTGTGCTTTGTAAGGGACTCTTGTAAGACCATTGGGAGGCTTTTACACCTCCTGAGGCGCAGCCGGGAGAATGTTTTGTTAAAAACCGAACTTGTGCTTTTAAAACTGTTTGCCTATTCTGTATGCTCCTACCTGTGTTGTCCTCGCTGGGCATTTGTTTGTTGGCCGATCCCCGAAGGCCATAGGCCATGCCGACTTTTTCTAGCCACGCCCCCGCCGAAGGCACTTAACAGCGCTGATAACGAGCGCTTGCCAGAGGCTTTTACACCTCCTGAGGCGCAGCCGGGAGAATGTTTTGTTAAAAACCGAACTTGTGCTTTTAAAATTGTTTGCCTATTCTGTATGCTCCTACCTGTGTTGTCCTCGCTGGGCATTTGTTTGTTGGCCGATCCCCGAAGGCCATAGGCCACGCCCACTTTTTCTAACCACAACCCCCGCCGAAGGCACTTAACAGCGCTGATAACGAGCGCTTGCCAGAGCTTTCATACCTCCTGAGGCGCAGCCGGGAGAATGTTTTGTTAAAAACCGAACTTGTGCTTTTAAAACTGTTTGCCTATTCTGTATGCTCTTACCTGTGTTGTCCTCGCTGGGCATTTGTTTGTTGGCCGATCCCCCGAAGGCCATAGACCCCGCCCACTTTTTCTAGCCCCGCCCCCCGCCGAAGGCACTTAACAGCGCTGATAACGAGCGCGTGCCAGAGGCTTTTACACCTCCTGAGGCGCAGCCGGGAGAATGTTTTGTTAAAAACCGAACTTGTGCTTTTAAAACTGTTTGCCTATTCTGTATGCTCCTACCTGTGTTGTCCTCGCTGGGCATTTGTTTGTTGGCTGATCCCCCAAGGCCATAGGCCACGCCCCTTCCGCTCATCCTCTCCATAAATAATGTGTTTCCCCCGGCCGCGCAGCGGGCGCGCCGAAGCCGCGCCAAAGGCAAGCCCATCTGCCCCCGTCCGTGACCGGCAGGGACCAGGGGCCATGGACACTGCCCTTTCCCTGATCTATACTCCAGCTCAACTCCTGTCCCTCAACTCAGGTCAGCACATTGACCCTCTTCTGCTCCAGCGCATCATCGCTCTGGATATCTTATCCCCATTAGCTCCACTACCCTTACTTACGCCATCTTCCCCTTGGTCTCAGTCCTCTTCCATCCCGGTCCCTTCTTCCCTCCCCTCTTCCAGCTCGGCCACTGCCTACCTGCTTAATACTAGATCTGGGGGTAGACATCAGCTGGAGATCTTTAATCTATTGGACACTGACACCCCTGATTTTCTTTTCCTTACGGAGACCTGGTTTTCTACTGACTCCCTTCCTGATCTTCTCTCCACCCTCCTTGATTCTTACTATGCTCTTCGGGCGGATCGTCCCGCTGGTAAACTCGGGGGGGGGGGGGGGGGGGGGGGGTAGTGGCGATGATCATCCGTTCTAGCCTCCAGTTTCAGTCTCTTTCCTATCCTCCCATGTGTGGAGTAGATTTCCTAGTTGCCCGTTCAGTTAATCTTAGGGCCCCCCTCACTGTAGCCCTTTTCTATCGCCCTACATGTCCTCCTTTGTTCTAGCTTCTGGCTACGGTCGTTGTCAATAATTCCTCTGTACTTCTTCTGGGGGATTTTCATTATTGGCCGGGCGACCCCAGAGAAGACTTATCTTCTAAGGATTTTTCTGCTACCCTTCAGTCTCTTAATTTTTCCTCACACATTCACTCCCCCACTCATATCCACAGCCATGTCTTGGACCAAATTTGGTCGGCGAATTGTCCCATCCCTCCCCTCACCGTCCTTCCCTGTACCTGGTCTGATCATTCACTGATCTCTTTTTCGATAGAGCTTGGAACGCAAGAGAGGCCCCCCCCTACCTAAAAACATCTTGGCCTGAAACTGGAACCGGGTGGACCTTGACTCTCTGTCTATTTCCCTCGCTTCCTCTGGCCCTGACCTATGCAACCTCTCTATTGACCACCAAATAGATGCTGTGAATCATTGGCTGTCTTCTTCCTGCGATTTAGTCGCCCCCCTTAGGAAAGTCAAGACCTGCCGCCCCCATGATGCCCAAAAATGGTTTTCAGATGAGCTAAAAATCCTCAAACTGGACCTTAGACGCTCCGAACCACATTGGAGGCGCAAATACTGCCCTGTTCTGCGAGCCAAATACAAAATGCTTTTGGCGAGCTATAAAAGAGCCATACTGCGAGCCAAAACCATTTACTTCTCGGAAAGAATATCCCTTTCAGCCAACAAACCTAAGGAGAGTTTCTCTATAGTCCGCAACCTTGTTGCATCCGACAGAGCCAATTTGAACATTAGTCCTTCCCAAGATCTTTGTCTTTCTCTTAATGATTTTTTCCTGGAGAAGATTGCCAAGATCAAATCTAATATTCCCTTTGTCTCTCCTTCCTCCCCTTCCTCTGTCCCCTCTTCGTCCTCTACCCCTCTTAATCAGTTTCCCCCTATCTCCCTGGATGTGTTCTTGGCTCTACTCCAGAAAGTGAAGTCCGGTTCCCCTGCCGATTATGCGCCAGCTCGCATTTTGAAAGTACTCTTCACTCATTGCCCTAACCCTCCTCTCTCTCTTCTTAATTTTTCCATTTCTTCTGGCTCAGTCCCCAAGTATTTCAAATCCGCTATTGTTCGTCCTATTTTAAAAAAACCTGGTCTAGACCATTCCCTCCCCTCTAACTTTAGGCCTATCTCCCTTCTCCCCTACCTCGGAAAGATCTTGGAGAGCTACATCACTTCTTGTCTCTCTTCCCACATCGAGGACAACCATCTCTTGGCCTCCCACCAAGCGGGCTTCCGACTGGCTCACTCCACCGAGTCAGTTGTCTTGTCCGTCTTGGACGAGCTAAAGAGTAAGGCAGACTCTAACTTGCCCCAAGCCCTGGTGCTCCTCGATTTATCCGCTGCGTTTGACACGGTCGACCATGCCATCCTTCTCGACCGTGCCAGCGCAGCGGGCGTTCTGGGCACTGCCCTCTCTTGGCTCGCCTCCTTTCTTAAAGATCGGACTCAGGCGGTACACCTTTCTTGTTATTCCGCCCCCTCCCGCTTGGTCCCCTGTGGAGTTCCCCAAGGCTCCTCCCTGTCCCCCCTTCTTTTTAATCTTTATATCCGTCCTCTTATTCTTTCCCTTCTTGATATGAGGGTCTCCGTGTATAACTACGCGGATGACCTCCAGCTTGTTTTTGATCTTTCCTCTCCAGTGCACTCCCTACCTAAATTCCACTCCACCCTGGTCTTTATTTCAGATTGGATGAATCGGAACCAACTGAAGCTCAATCTGGACAAGACGGAGTTGGTCCTGACTGGCTCTTCCTCTTCCCCTTGGTCGACTGCCTTTTGGCCTTCCATCTCTGGCCCTCCACCTTCACCAGCGGCCTCGGCAAAGACCTTGGGCATTAAAGTCAGTCAGGACCTCTCTATGCATGCCCAGATAAGCTCGGTGTTTTCTTCCTGTTTTCATTATCTCCGAATCATCCGAAAGGTGTCCCGTTTCTTTTCTTCTGACGCCCTTAAGCTCATTATCCTGGCATTGATTCTTTCCCGTCTCGATTACGGGAACAGCCTGTATGTGGGCATTCAAGCGTATGAACTTCGCCGTCTACAGGCTGTTCAGAACCAGGCCGCCCGCCTTATCCTTCACCTCCCAAAGTCTTCCCACATTACCCCCGTTCTGAAAGCACTTCATTGGCTCCCCATCTCTCAGAGATCTCTCTTTAAGATGGGTTGTCTGGTCTTCATGGCTCGAACCCGTATCGGCCCTGCCTTTATTAACTCTCTTATCACTCCCTATACCCCCAACCGTTCCCCCCGTTCCTCTAATCAGTTCCTCTCCAATGTACCTCGGTTTCGTAGATCCAAAACCGGAGGCACCAAATTCTCTGTTTTGGGTCCTTCTTTCTGGAACAGTCTCCCCCTACCTATCAGATCCATCACTGTCTACTCCCAATTCCGCAGGGCCCTAAAAACCCATCTGTTTTCTATTGCTTATCCCTGCTAATCACTTCTGGCTTCTCCCATCTCCCTCAGTTTTCTTTACCTCTAGCGCCAGGAAGCCGCTTGGTCACAGTGCGCTTTATTAAGAACCTTTTTCATTTCATTTCATTTCATTTCATTTCATTGGGAGAGAGGACCTTTGGGCAAAACCAGAAGAAGCATGTGCAACTACTTTGATTTTTTTTAATCCAATATCCTGAAAGAGCACAATTTGTCGTCCTTAAGCCAAGCTCACTCTAATACAAGCTTGACTTGGGTGTTTTTGAACTATAAAATGTCTCACTCCTTTGAACAAGCCCTGGATATTATTTATCCCGCGCTGACAAGGAGGCTTTATCTTCAATTTAGATATGGCACCCTTCCGCTATTTGCACTAACAAACAAGTGGTCAGATGATTCTTGCTATCTTTGTCCTGGGTGCCACACGGAAGAAGAAACAGAGGTCCATGTGGTTTTTTGTTGGACGGCCTATGAGAAGGCTAGGAATAAATGGATCATACAAGTATGTAGGAACCTAGGTATAAGCAACTATTCAGCCACACTAAGAATTTTAAAATCTGACACGAAACCTCGATTTGTTATTGCAATGTCCAAATTTTTGCAGGAAATGTGGAGAAAGAGAGGGCAACTTTTAGAAATTGATGTATAGACACTATGATCACTTTGGACTTCCACCTGAAGATGTGCCTGTTCTTATCGGCCCCTACATAAACGTTTAATAGATTTTGTAATGTCTTTTATACTCATTTATTATTTTAAACAACGGGGCTTTAAATGCTATTTTGTATCAATGCTTTGAATCTTCTGGACTCTGTTGCTCTTGTAGTTTTTTATTGCCACAATTGTAAATCAAATACTGATGTTTAATCCAAATTGTTCAATTTTTAACCATGTACTTTTATGACTCAAAAAAGTGGAAATAAAGTTAATTAAAAAAATTACAAAAAAGAGAATGAAGTGATCAGTAATTACAAGTGAAGTTTTAGCTGATGTATCCTATCAATGAACAGACAATTCTAACTACCTGCAGGATAAAATATCTTATGATCTTGTCGCAGAGGTGAAATATAGATTGACAATATCAAAAAAGAGGAATTGAATTCACGATTATCTTCCACTAGTACAACAAAAAACAGTTGCTATCACAGTTCATAATAAAGCCAGAGCACTACTACTTGCCTTTACTAATGCTATAACTCCACCCTTTAATCAGTCACAAATAGATGGCTGAGCTTTAGCTTCAAAAACACAGAATTCATCAAAAGTTCAGTCTTCGGGTGCCATGTTTATTAGAGATAAATTAGATCATAAAGACAATTCTTCAGTATACCTATTCACCATACTTCAAGATAAACACACTATATTTGCTGAACAGAATTTTGAATTAGCTATTGTGGAAATAATAATGTAAGTGCTGGTTCATACTCTCTCTGAACTTAGTTCCATGGTTTGTTTTTCCAAAAAGCCAACAACCCTATTCCACCTATCACTTATCTTTTGTCTGGTACCCAGAAGCCATCGTCTGAAATGATCAACCAACCTCCCGGGGTGAATGATAATTGTAAGTGTTTGTCTTAAATAAAAGCCAACATTTTCAGACCAAAGTAGAGAACTAAAACAGGGGGTGCAAAGTGCCACAATTATTCTCTCTTGCAGGGTTACAAAGTGCTGACGACATAGTGCGGCACAAACATATTGGATACAGTGCATTAAACTTTGATTGTATTTTATACCCCAAACTATAAATACGCCTGAATACTCAAGTTGCATCAATAGACTCTGTGGGAGTGACCTTCGTGCCTTCATTCTTCTATCCAAACTTGGCATCTGCAAATTCAATCTGTTCAATGCATTAACAGCAAAGATGGCTTAAGTCTGGAATATTATTGAAGAGCTTTAGGATGTTCCCAAGACTTAGATAATCGTAGGTCTTTTCAGGTGAGAATACAGGCATGAAAACCAACTTATGAAACCTAACCATTAAGCCATATCTATCGTGGCTAGCATTGGAGCTTTCCGAACCAGGCCTCTTTCCCAGGGTCTTCAGTAATTGAAGGTAGATAGCTTCAGGACTGACCAGAAATCATCCGTCCCTTAAACTAAACTCCCTTTCTAGTACCATTTGAATTGTCAAGCAAGTATCAGAATTTCAGAACTCTCTCTATTGATTATATTAGTTTCCTACCTGGCAATGATATCAAACTCATTTGAAATTTGCATTTGCTCAGGGACAATGAATCTTCAATGCTTGATGCTTTTTGTCCTATGTTAGCTAGCTCTATTGATGGCAGTAGCTTATTTTACTTCTTTCTCTGGTCTTCTTACAGCCCTTGTTCAGTAGGGGATTTGGATGTAAATGACTGGATGCCTCTGTTCTTTTCTCAAGTGGGCTCATGGCATCTTGAACCAATAGGAGTCAGGACTAATAGTGGGCTCTACTATTAAAGTTGCTAAACATACAGGATACATCTCTAGACCTTTATAGACTATTACTTCTTCTTCTTACTCTTGGAGAAAAGATTGGTCCTCCTATTCTAGGGTTGACTTTGTTACAAGTGACACATGATCACTGACTCCTACCTCTAATTCCCCTTCTCTACAGGTATATGTTTATGTGTTGATTCCGTCTACTCTTTGGGGGCTAAGAGTATCTGGTTGTTGCACTGGGGTTGATTCGTTAAGAGTGCTACATTCTCACTTTTGTTCTTCACCCACAGATCTCTCGAATATGTAAATATTACTATCAAAGTCATCCTCTTTTTTCCCACTTGAGCAGAGGTAAATTGACTCTTTTTGGGGGGTTCTAGACTGAATACAAGAGACAATAACCTTTGTATTTTTTTGAAGACATTAACCTTTGTATTGTTTTCATTTTGGGGGCATATGTGTACAGCTGTAGAATGTCTTGTATCACAGTTTGAGTGTCTAACATGTTGGCTTGCCATTTTAATGCTGTTATTATAGCTACAGGGAAAGGACATGATAGTTTCCATAAGAGTGAGTAGAAAAGGTCTTACTGTCTGGCTGGGAGCCATTGCATCAGCTGAGATTAAACTATCCTTTGACATTGTTCTTTGATCTTGTTCTGGACCCAGATTATTTTTCTTTGAGGAATCTCCCTTGAAGGCGATCACTGTTGACATAAAGATAGAGTTAGTCAAACCTGTTGTCTGTGGAGTATTTCCAAAGTCGTTGACCTATACAAAAATAAACCGTAGGGCCAGATATAGGGTCTGGAATTCTGTCCAAAACATGGCCTGAGAAAGGGTTCTCTAAGCCCCCTGGCACCAAAAACGTGCTCAATGTACCAACATGAGCAGAGAACCCATTGGGCTGCAACCTCCTGCAGCACCGTGAACCGTACATGAGTAAGGCGTGTATATGGTAACAATCGTTCCTGTGAAACTCACAGATGTAGCTGTTGTTAGTGGGCTCCAAATCCTCCTATATCATCCATAGACACACTCAAGAATTCATACTAGGAACATATTTTTAACAAAAATCTGTCCTAGTGCACACAATATGAAAAGCAGTTACTATAAATGATAAACAAGATAGTGGAGGTTATATTTATCCACAACCAGAACAATTGAAAATACTGCAACATTATATTGGAATTTAGGATTGTCCTCAAGAAGGCAGACAGGCCGGTCAAAGGACTCAATGTGCTGTTTTCTGTAACCTTCAGAAAGGAAAGGTATTTACAGGTGAAGCTCTCATCTATGCAACCCTAGGCCTGCAATCCCTGGGTCGAAGTTCCTCTCTGGTCAACAATGCTTCAGTGCAGCTGATACACGCTGCCTGAACATTGTGCAATGCTTTAAAATAAACAATCACTATCGAAGTCCCTCTAGCCTTTCACCGACTTCTGTTCTGCGAAAACTTATTTACTGTTTACGCCTTCTGTATACCTGGTGTAAACCAATAAAGTATTTGAAAAAAAAGAAACAATAACAGGAAAAAGTAGATATCAGATTCTATGATACCTTGTGACGGTTTAAAAATAATAACTAGAAAATCAAGGTATTAGGCTATGGTAGATCAAACATTAAACATTATATTTGAGCAAACTGAATTATCAAGTTGCACTAGAGCAAATATTTTAACAATATTGGCAATTGTGTATTTGTATTTAAAAACTTACATCTGAATACATGAACAGGTTTAATGCAAAAGGGGATAACTAAAAAAAATACATTAAGAGTATATCTGAATTATAGCTAGTGTTATAGAATTTCTCTGCTAAAATAATCAGTTGGAGAATTCATACTAGTGTTTTTAAAATAATGCTTGATTTGATTCCTTTTGACCAGTTGACGTTTGTGACTCGTGATGGGTTCTACGACTGCTTTTGTTTGGCTTCTTGCAATGTGCTCCCTCCATTTTCGCCCTTGTATCTCAGAAGTTGTTCAATAGAAATGCTGCATCACTGAACGTTGCCCAGAAAAGTCAACAGACGCTGGGTTCCAGTACATCCAAATTATGTAATTAATCAGGATAGTGGGGTGAACTCAATGATGCGAAAATTTGAAGTAAAAGATATTGAAAAGTTGAAGAAGAAGATGGCTTAAGAGGGCTCTCACTGCTGCCAGATCCTAGCCAATGCTCCAGGGTCTCCAGTAGTGCAGGCTAGTGGACTTTTGGAAAAAACGAAACCGGTTCTAGTATGCGTGGTTTCGATCCAGGGAGGACCTGGCCTGGCAGGTTGGGCTGGACTGTTCCCATGGGGAGCAAGGTCAAGACTGATTTGCATATGGCTGGGTTCAAACTAGGTTTGACTGGTGAGCAAAACAACAATAGATTTAGGCCCAGATTTCTGTAATAGGGGTGAGTGTTTAACATTGTTCAGCATTCGGTCCATCAATTGTTCTTTTTGCTAATGCACATAGAGCAGGTTGCATAATATTTAAAAAGTAACACATGTGTGCTTACGTTTTACATGTCCTGGCAGTGAAAATAATCCTAAAGTCGTTTTACACTGTTGTAAGGCTATCTGTTCCATGGACTAGCACTGGCCTACCTTATTACACTTTATAAGTGATAACTCCAGTTTGGAAACTGATATAGACATGCTTCTTCCACTCAAATGAATTATAATTTAAAATCCTTTTTAATGGTAAAGTCTGATTTAAGTTACAATTCTGAAAATGCCACTTTTAAAACATTGCCCTTTTTCTCCCTAAACTAAGTATGGCTTTCTGCCACTGGCCATGCCTGTCAATGGCTCTCCTGTGCTGTTTTGTGTATACTTCCAGACATGGAGACAAAAGGGCCTTGAGTATGGAGCTGGACATTCCACTCCTGAGCTCGAAGTTTTGTGGGGGGCGAAGGGGGGGGGGGCTAAACTAATGGACGGCCTTTCGTAAAACATGACTTTCAGGGCAAAGATGTCATTTGGCCCAACATTATTATTCATAATAGCCTTGAGGAAGTCTTCAAACAAAATACATGTTGGCTGCCTATCTGCAAAGAAGAATGTACAGCTACTGAACTGCTACATGCGTGTGCAGAGAATAAAGCACCTTTAACACCACCACTCAGAAACAAGAAGATTATTATATTTAGCATATACTTAAAAAATTACCTGTTTATCTGTGCTTTTGTTTTTCTATTGAATTTTGGGGGGTTGTACTCAGACTTCCTGAACTTCAAAGGGTAGCCTCTGGGCTTGCCCACCACTTCCTAGCCTCTAAGGTTCGGCTTCCATGCCACTTTTTAAAACAAAATATAATTTTATAAAGCGCCTGGTTACACCAACTGGAGTGCTCTGCGCTAGTAGCTGATAAATTAAACTCACACCTAGGCCTGCCTGCCCTTTCTTACACCAGAAGGTTTGGAGCCAAATCCAGGAAAAGGGGGATATTTATACAAAGGGGGCTCTTCAGCCTGGTATAGCTTGGTTCCAGTGGCAAAATGAACACAGGACCCTTTGATAGAATGCTTTATTTAATCTCAGCCACTGGCAATCACTTGGGTTGCTTACCAATCCATAGTTTTTTGCCCATCATGCCATCTCAGTTTGGACCCAGCTATATGCAAATAAGTCTTGGCCCTGCTACAATTGGAACTGTCCACCCCAAACTGCTAGACTAAGTCCTTCCTGAACCAAAACACAAGCAAATCAGGACCAATTTCACCCTTATTGCGGTTCATCAGCCAGGAGTAGCTTGGTTTAGGTGGCACAGTGAGCACAGGACCCACATTTGGGCAAACCCATCACTCTTAAGGCATCAAAAGCAAAGTAATGGATGGAATGCTTGAATTACTTAATCTCAGTCACTGACAATCAGCCAGGTCACATTCCAATACATTGTTTTTCCCTGACCATACCACCTTAGTTTGGACCCAGCTTTAACTGTTGGGTCAGGTACTCCCTGAACTGGACCACGAACAACCCAGGACTGGTTTTGCCCTTATTAGAGCTCCCAGGTGCAGCACGATTCAAGAAGCACAGTGAGCACAGGACCCATGTCAACCTCACTAGAAGCACATTTGTATTCCTCCAGTGAAGCACCCATCCACATAGAGTAGATATGGCAACACTCAACCATACACACCAATATCACCACCCAGAAGTGCTTTCCCATTCCAGTATAATCATTCTCCAGGCACGTTACACTTTCCAGTCCCCGGTAGCTTGTCTCCTTTCTGGTAAAGAATTGGCTTGGTAGTTTAGTCTGCCCTGTTCCCATGATGCACTGGGCCAGGGACAGACTGATTTGCATATAGCCAGGTTCTGAGCTGGGATGGGGCAGTGAGATAAATAACGGTGATGGATCAAGCCCTGATCTTTGGACTGGGTAAGAGTGGTCTGCTCAATTCAGACACTCTGTTCATCACCACCCCCTTTTGTAAATCGATTTTGGCCACTATAGGTGTGGCAGGGTATACTCAGACATGAGTCCCTTTCTCACTGCTCCATCAGGATTCAAGCAAGCCGGGCCGAAGAGGCTGAAATGCCAGAAACCGGTCCCCGGTAGCTTGTCTCCTTTCTGGTAAAGAATTGGCTTGGTAGTTTAGTCTGCCCTGTTCCCATGATGCACTGGGCCAGGGACAGACTGATTTGCATATAGCCAGGTTCTGAGCTGGGATGGGGCAGTGAGATAAATAACGGTGATGGATCAAGCCCTGATCTTTGGACTGGGTAAGAGTGGTCTGCTCAATTCAGACACTCTGTTCATCACCACCCCCTTTTGTAAATCGATTTTGGCCACTATAGGTGTGGCAGGGTATACTCAGACATGAGTCCCTTTCTCACTGCTCCATCAGGATTCAAGCAAGCCGGGCCGAAGAGGCTGAAATGCCAGAAACCGGTCCCCGGTAGCTTGTCTCCTTTCTGGTAAAGAATTGGCTTGGTAGTTTAGTCTGCCCTGTTCCCATGATGCACTGGGCCAGGGACAGACTGATTTGCATATAGCCAGGTTCTGAGCTGGGATGGGGCAGTGAGATAAATAACGGTGATGGATCAAGCCCTGATCTTTGGACTGGGTAAGAGTGGTCTGCTCAATTCAGACACTCTGTTCATCACCACCCCCTTTTGTAAATCGATTTTGGCCACTATAGGTGTGGCAGGGTATACTCAGACATGAGTCCCTTTCTCACTGCTCCATCAGGATTCAAGCAAGCCGGGCCGAAGAGGCTGAAATGCCAGAAACCGGTCCCCGGTAGCTTGTCTCCTTTCTGGTAAAGAATTGGCTTGGTAGTTTAGTCTGCCCTGTTCCCATGATGCACTGGGCCAGGGACAGACTGATTTGCATTTAGCCAGGTTCTGAGCTGGGATGGGGCAGTGAGATAAATAACGGTGATGGATCAAGCCCTGATCTTTGGACTGGGTAAGAGTGGTCTGCTCAATTCAGACACTCTGTTCATCACCACCCCCTTTTGTAAATCGATTTTGGCCACTATAGGTGTGGCAGGGTATACTCAGACATGAGTCCCTTTCTCACTGCTCCATCAGGATTCAAGCAAGCCGGGCCGAAGAGGCTGAAATGCCAGAAACCGGTCCCCGGTAGCTTGTCTCCTTTCTGGTAAAGAATTGGCTTGGTAGTTTAGTCTGCCCTGTTCCCATGATGCACTGGGCCAGGGACAGACTGATTTGCATATAGCCAGGTTCTGAGCTGGGATGGGGCAGTGAGATAAATAACGGTGATGGATCAAGCCCTGATCTTTGGACTGGGTAAGAGTGGTCTGCTCAATTCAGACACTCTGTTCATCACCACCCCCTTTTGTAAATCGATTTTGGCCACTATAGGTGTGGCAGGGTATACTCAGACATGAGTCCCTTTCTCACTGCTCCATCAGGATTCAAGCAAGCCGGGCCGAAGAGGCTGAAATGCCAGAAACCGGTCCCCGGTAGCTTGTCTCCTTTCTGGTAAAGAATTGGCTTGGTAGTTTAGTCTGCCCTGTTCCCATGATGCACTGGGCCAGGGACAGACTGATTTGCATATAGCCAGGTTCTGAGCTGGGATGGGGCAGTGAGATAAATAATGGTGATGGATCAAGCCCTGATCTTTGGACTGGGTAAGAGTGGTCTGCTCAATTCAGACACTCTGTTCATCACCACCCCCTTTTGTAAATCGATTTTGGCCACTATAGGTGTGGCAGGGTATACTCAGACATGAGTCCCTTTCTCACTGCTCCATCAGGATTCAAGCAAGCCGGGCCGAAGAGGCTGAAATGCCAGAAACCGGTCCCCGGTAGCTTGTCTCCTTTCTGGTAAAGAATTGGCTTGGTAGTTTAGTCTGCCCTGTTCCCATGATGCACTGGGCCAGGGACAGACTGATTTGCATATAGCCAGGTTCTGAGCTGGGATGGGGCAGTGAGATAAATAACGGTGATGGATCAAGCCCTGATCTTTGGACTGGGTAAGAGTGGTCTGCTCAATTCAGACACTCTGTTCATCACCACCCCCTTTTGTAAATCGATTTTGGCCACTATAGGTGTGGCAGGGTATACTCAGACATGAGTCCCTTTCTCACTGCTCCATCAGGATTCAAGCAAGCCGGGCCGAAGAGGCTGAAATGCCAGAAACCGGTCCCCGGTAGCTTGTCTCCTTTCTGGTAAAGAATTGGCTTGGTAGTTTAGTCTGCCCTGTTCCCATGATGCACTGGGCCAGGGACAGACTGATTTGCATATAGCCAGGTTCTGAGCTGGGATGGGGCAGTGAGATAAATAACGGTGATGGATCAAGCCCTGATCTTTGGACTGGGTAAGAGTGGTCTGCTCAATTCAGACACTCTGTTCATCACCACCCCCTTTTGTAAATCGATTTTGGCCACTATAGGTGTGGCAGGGTATACTCAGACATGAGTCCCTTTCTCACTGCTCCATCAGGATTCAAGCAAGCCGGGCCGAAGAGGCTGAAATGCCAGAAACCGGTCCCCGGTAGCTTGTCTCCTTTCTGGTAAAGAATTGGCTTGGTAGTTTAGTCTGCCCTGTTCCCATGATGCACTGGGCCAGGGACAGACTGATTTGCATATAGCCAGGTTCTGAGCTGGGATGGGGCAGTGAGATAAATAACGGTGATGGATCAAGCCCTGATCTTTGGACTGGGTAAGAGTGGTCTGCTCAATTCAGACACTCTGTTCATCACCACCCCCTTTTGTAAATCGATTTTGGCCACTATAGGTGTGGCAGGGTATACTCAGACATGAGTCCCTTTCTCACTGCTCCATCAGGATTCAAGCAAGCCGGGCCGAAGAGGCTGAAATGCCAGAAACCGGTCCCCGGTAGCTTGTCTCCTTTCTGGTAAAGAATTGGCTTGGTAGTTTAGTCTGCCCTGTTCCCATGATGCACTGGGCCAGGGACAGACTGATTTGCATATAGCCAGGTTCTGAGCTGGGATGGGGCAGTGAGATAAATAACGGTGATGGATCAAGCCCTGATCTTTGGACTGGGTAAGAGTGGTCTGCTCAATTCAGACACTCTGTTCATCACCACCCCCTTTTGTAAATCGATTTTGGCCACTATAGGTGTGGCAGGGTATACTCAGACATGAGTCCCTTTCTCACTGCTCCATCAGGATTCAAGCAAGCCGGGCCGAAGAGGCTGAAATGCCAGAAACCGGTCCCCGGTAGCTTGTCTCCTTTCTGGTAAAGAATTGGCTTGGTAGTTTAGTCTGCCCTGTTCCCATGATGCACTGGGCCAGGGACAGACTGATTTGCATATAGCCAGGTTCTGAGCTGGGATGGGGCAGTGAGATAAATAACGGTGATGGATCAAGCCCTGATCTTTGGACTGGGTAAGAGTGGTCTGCTCAATTCAGACACTCTGTTCATCACCACCCCCTTTTGTAAATCGATTTTGGCCACTATAGGTGTGGCAGGGTATACTCAGACATGAGTCCCTTTCTCACTGCTCCATCAGGATTCAAGCAAGCCGGGCCGAAGAGGCTGAAATGCCAGAAACCGGTCCCCGGTAGCTTGTCTCCTTTCTGGTAAAGAATTGGCTTGGTAGTTTAGTCTGCCCTGTTCCCATGATGCACTGGGCCAGGGACAGACTGATTTGCATTTAGCCAGGTTCTGAGCTGGGATGGGGCAGTGAGATAAATAACGGTGATGGATCAAGCCCTGATCTTTGGACTGGGTAAGAGTGGTCTGCTCAATTCAGACACTCTGTTCATCACCACCCCCTTTTGTAAATCGATTTTGGCCACTATAGGTGTGGCAGGGTATACTCAGACATGAGTCCCTTTCTCACTGCTCCATCAGGATTCAAGCAAGCCGGGCCGAAGAGGCTGAAATGCCAGAAACCGGTCCCCGGTAGCTTGTCTCCTTTCTGGTAAAGAATTGGCTTGGTAGTTTAGTCTGCCCTGTTCCCATGATGCACTGGGCCAGGGACAGACTGATTTGCATATAGCCAGGTTCTGAGCTGGGATGGGGCAGTGAGATAAATAACGGTGATGGATCAAGCCCTGATCTTTGGACTGGGTAAGAGTGGTCTGCTCAATTCAGACACTCTGTTCATCACCACCCCCTTTTGTAAATCGATTTTGGCCACTATAGGTGTGGCAGGGTATACTCAGACATGAGTCCCTTTCTCACTGCTCCATCAGGATTCAAGCAAGCCGGGCCGAAGAGGCTGAAATGCCAGAAACCGGTCCCCGGTAGCTTGTCTCCTTTCTGGTAAAGAATTGGCTTGGTAGTTTAGTCTGCCCTGTTCCCATGATGCACTGGGCCAGGGACAGACTGATTTGCATATAGCCAGGTTCTGAGCTGGGATGGGGCAGTGAGATAAATAACGGTGATGGATCAAGCCCTGATCTTTGGACTGGGTAAGAGTGGTCTGCTCAATTCAGACACTCTGTTCATCACCACCCCCTTTTGTAAATCGATTTTGGCCACTATAGGTGTGGCAGGGTATACTCAGACATGAGTCCCTTTCTCACTGCTCCATCAGGATTCAAGCAAGCCGGGCCGAAGAGGCTGAAATGCCAGAAACCGGTCCCCGGTAGCTTGTCTCCTTTCTGGTAAAGAATTGGCTTGGTAGTTTAGTCTGCCCTGTTCCCATGATGCACTGGGCCAGGGACAGACTGATTTGCATATAGCCAGGTTCTGAGCTGGGATGGGGCAGTGAGATAAATAACGGTGATGGATCAAGCCCTGATCTTTGGACTGGGTAAGAGTGGTCTGCTCAATTCAGACACTCTGTTCATCACCACCCCCTTTTGTAAATCGATTTTGGCCACTATAGGTGTGGCAGGGTATACTCAGACATGAGTCCCTTTCTCACTGCTCCATCAGGATTCAAGCAAGCCGGGCCGAAGAGGCTGAAATGCCAGAAACCGGTCCCCGGTAGCTTGTCTCCTTTCTGGTAAAGAATTGGCTTGGTAGTTTAGTCTGCCCTGTTCCCATGATGCACTGGGCCAGGGACAGACTGATTTGCATATAGCCAGGTTCTGAGCTGGGATGGGGCAGTGAGATAAATAACGGTGATGGATCAAGCCCTGATCTTTGGACTGGGTAAGAGTGGTCTGCTCAATTCAGACACTCTGTTCATCACCACCCCCTTTTGTAAATCGATTTTGGCCACTATAGTTGTGGCAGGGTATACTCAGACATGAGTCCCTTTCTCACTGCTCCATCAGGATTCAAGCAAGCTGGGCCGAAGAGGCTGAAATGCCAGAAACCGGTCCCGGTAGCTTGTCTCCTTTCTGGTAAAGAATTGGCTTGGTAGTTTAGTCTGCCCTGTTCCCATGATGCACTGGGCCAGGGACAGACTGATTTGCATATAGCCAGGTTCTGAGCTGGGATGGGGCAGTGAGATAAATAACGGTGATGGATCAAGCCCTGATCTTTGGACTGGGTAAGAGTGGTCTGCTCAATTCAGACACTCTGTTCATCACCACCCCCCTTTTGTAAAACACTTTCCAGTGCAGCATTATGTTTCTCCATTCAATGCTGCCAATTCGGTGGTTGTAAGCCAGAATATCAAGTAAAAAAAAATATTGACCTACAAATTACCATGACTAGAGTATTGACTATCAAAATATTGTGAATGCAAGTATCTCTACATTAGTATAGTACATCTAGGTACCTCAGAGATAAATATATTTATGTCAGGGGTTGCTTTTATTCATTTCTGGTAGGCTTGAACGGTATTTTATCAATCCAAAGCTGAAATACTGTGCCTGAACTGTTAAAAGGATTTTGCCTTGTTCTAGCTCGGCTTGGCTGGCACTGTGCTCAGGCTATGCTTTCTGTAAAAATGGCATAAGGCTTTGTCACTTTGTAGCTTGGCGTGAATGGCACTGTACTAATCCTATGCTTACAAACTCTGCTAGAAAAACAGACATTTGAGGTGAGTAGATTCAGTTTTGGTGGTGTTGTAGAGAGCTCCATGTAAAGGAGCTGCTCCCAACCTAAACATGGGAACTAAACTGAGGTTCCTACTTCCTTTTTAGCGTAATTTATGTGGCACTCTAAGCCTGAAAGGGTATTGTCTTGACTTATACTAGGTGCTCCCCTGTGAGTGGCCAAAGGTATAACTTTCTGATGTACTCTAATGACAGCGAAACGCGTGTCAGGGGTTGCTTTTATTCATTCCAGGTTGGCTTGGATGGTATTTTATCAACCAATCCTGTAATACTGTGTCTTTTGTCATTTTTCAGCTCAGTGTGGATGGCACTGTGCTTATCATATGCTTGAAACTTTGCTGTAAAAATGGTAAAATACTTAGTCTCTTTCTAGCTCGGCGTGGATGGCAGTGTGCTAAATATTTGCTTAAAAACCCTGCAAGAAAAACAGACATGTGAGGTGAAACAGATTCAGAGTGTCAGTGGTGTCGGGTGCTCCATACAAAGGAGCTGCTCAACTCATCTAGGAAACTTTAACCCACAGCCCCACTCCATTTCACTTCTATCATCATTCTCTCTTGCCCCCTTCCATCCACATCCTATCATCTTACCAGCTCTATTATCTCTGTCCACAGCTTCATCATCCACACCTGCTCCATCACCTCCCAGCACATCCTCATCATCATTCTCAACGCCATCATCTCAATCCACAGTCCCAACATCAACCCTACCTTATCACCGCCATCCACAACTATTTCATCTTCCGAGCTCTATCCCCTTCATCCACTGCAGCATTCCCTTCAGAACCCATCACCACCGCCATCTGCTGCTCCATCGTCCTGTTTCTGCAGTCAACCACCCTTCAGTACATTTAGCCTCATCCACACAATCACGGTCCTAGACACTATCGCTATTGTCCTCCCTCACTATATAACCTCTATCAATGACATAATAATCTTCCCTTGCTCAATGTAAGTGGAGAGGTGTGGCTCAATGGTTAGAGCGGCAGACCCTGATGCAGAGGTCTAGCCCGGGACCAGGGCTCAATTCCCCGCCTCGGCGGGTCTTGGGCTAAAAAATTCCACAGACCTGATATTTCTCGACTCGGTGCCTATTCCAATCATGCTGTCCCACTCTGCAACTCTGGGCAATAGCTTGCTTAATCTCCACAACGTCCCCCACAAAGCTAAGGATGCCTCACAGGGAAAGCCAGGATGGGTTCCACAGCGGTATTTGTACAAGCTCCTTGAGACCCTTGCGGGTGAGTAGTGCGCTATACAAGTATCACTTTACAATTTTTTAAGTTAAGGAAATCATTATCCTCATGCATACGGCTGCATTGGCGACAACACCTTTCTACAGGTCAGCCAATTAGGGTACACCAGTGTCTGTATGAGTCCCCCCTCCTCCTGCAACCTGCATCCACATTTGGCTTCTGCCTTTTGTCCAGCTGATATGTTATTGTCCAGCAATAACTAATTGTTGAGAGTGTCCATGTGACCTCTTCAGACCGCAGCATTTTGCAGATAGTTACATTGTGGCATTTACTTCACATTATAGCTTTAGTGGTGACACAGTAGTCTATTGCTGCATTCACAGGGAGCATAGATCTGTCAGCAACAGAAGCAGTTTCTCTAGTCCTAGAAGGGCCTTCACACTGGTGGTTCACACCCCACTAGCTGCAGTCACCAGCCCTCTCACGGTGAAAGCGACTCTCTCTGGATAACTTTCTGTAGAGCACTCCATCCAGTTGCAAGTTAAGCACTTTGGTTTAGTCAATGCTTGTTTTATTACAGCTTTCTAACATTTAAAACTCCGTACTTTATAATTAGCCAGAAATTCTTTCTCTACATTACCATCTGTCTCTCAGACGTCACAAACCCTCCCACCATTCAATATCAACATATTACTCATCAAGTAGGCAGCTGTCCCTTGGGGGAGAGGCTCAGGCGGCCATCTTCTGGTCTTCCAACCCAACCTCTCACTGCCCCGGGGCCGGGACACAAATGTCGACTTCCCTGGCCCTCTCACAGAAATACAAGGAATATCTCTGAGTTTGGTGACAATGGGGCTGTGTTTCCTGCAGTACTTACTGCTCCAGACTTCGCCTTCCCCCATTGGTCAGCCTGATTGAGCACTTGGTGCACACAAAAGGCCACTGTGCCTCAGTCTGCGTCAGGAGGGCCCTGCCAATGCTCTGCAAAAACCACAACAGCTGTGCCAGCTGAAACATGGCGCCCGTGTTACTGTGCTTCCGTTGTGGTGTTGCGGCAGGGAGCGGCCGTTGGTGATTTCAACGTTATTAATATTGACGTAATTCAAATCCTGTGCCCTCGGGGTTCAGTGAAAGAGGACACTTGGTTTAATCGAGTGTGTCTTCTGCATGAAATAGCCAGCTGTATTATCACTCACACCTTCCGTAATATAGGCATTACTGCCTTAAAAATCGTTCTTGCTCTGGCTGCTAACCTGCCCCCTCTCAGTCTGGCTATGACGCATTCCACACTAAAATCTCAGCACTTCCATTTTACTAACTGTACTGAGCGCGTGGCCATACGCATGCTCCATAATGTCACCGTAACTTCATCCACTACTACTGCCTATCATGCAGCATTAAACACTGCCCCAGTTCTGAAATCCTAACGGAAGTGCTGGCCATGCAGCATTAAACATGGCTTTGGCCTTGCTATCCTAACCGCAGTACTGACAAGGCACATGACCAGCCTTAGCCGTGTTGTGCCCACTCTACCCCAGCATGCCATGCTAATACCACTACTGACCATGCTGCATAAAACCCCGAGAGCTGCCTATGCTGTGTTGATTGCAGTACTGACAGGGCACAAGTCCTAAAAAATAGATATGCGGGGACTAACCAGGTTAGGCAGCATGCAAGTGAAATCATGACACGTGTCATCACAGCGCATGTCACGACGCGTGACATTGCACGTGACATCACAGGAAGTGACTTCACTAGCAGTGACATCACAAGAAACGACATCAGATATTAAGACCTCACACACATGTTTACCAGGTATACCAAGAGTACATTTGAGTGCATTATGAGATTAACAAATGAGAGTTGTCGTTTGGGGTTCTGCCAAAAAAGTGACGCAATCCTGACACATAATCTGGCCCTCAACTAATACATTTATTTTTGTAAACCCTGCCACAAAGGAATTGGCAATAAGAAGCATGATAGTAGATCTGTTATGCTTAATTGGTTGCAAAGTCTACATTTTAAAATGTTTGATTGGGTTAAGGCATCTGCTTTGAAGGTGCCCAATAAATCTCAGGGAATAGTAATAATGGTGAGATAACTCTAGAGGTTAACACACTTGCTGGATAGATCTATGTTTTGTAAAGTTCCAGATTTGAATCAAAGTAGTAGAGAAGGTAAATATGTCTCCTGCAAAGCACATCATCTAACGCCTATGACAGATTTTTATTTTAAGTAGATAGTACATAAAGAGCTCTGGCACCCTGCATTGGGTTGCATAGAGCTATAAAAGAAATAAAACAGTGCTATTGAAATTGTGATTGGTGTAAATACTGGGACAGACCAACAGATCTGACATTCTTACAGTGCGTGCATCTCTTACATACAGGGACTGAACAAAGGCAAATGCATGCCTCTCTTAAGTACCTGTGAAGAGATAAGCTGTGTGCCTTAGTTTCCCCTCGGTAAACCGGTCCTTGGATGCTTGTTTCCAGTCCAGGGAGGACCTGGCTTGGCAGTTCGGGCTGGACTGTTCCCATGAGGCGCAGGGTCAAGACTGATTTGCATATGGCTGAGTTCAAACTGGAATGGCATGGTGAGCAAAAAAACGATGGATTTAGGCCCAGATCTCTGTACTGGGGTGAATGTATGACATTGCTCTGCATTCTGTCCATCACCTGTTGTTTTTGCATTAGTTTCCCCTCTGTAGCATTTACATGTGAGGTTCCAGGCCGCTCCAGTAAGGATATTCAAACAAAAGGAGGCCTGATGGCCCCATAACTTTCATCCCAGCTGGAGGTGAATAAAAAAGCTCCCTAGCTGCCTGCAAGTTGCTGCTGGGAATCGAAAGCAGACAACGTACAGGCACAGCTGAACGTGTTGGGGTGTCTGAAAATTGCACCGGGACAAGTTCAGAATATTTCTGTAGGTTCCAACTTCTTGGCAGGGGGGGCGGCGTCCACCCTGTGAAAAGAGTGGGTGGTGCCGTCCACCCTGTGAAAAGAGTGGGTGGACGCCATGTACCTGCGTGTACCCCTGACTTGTGCCCTGTGTACTGACCATGCTGTATCAGATACCGCTACTTAATCTTCTCATCAAAAGTACTGGCAACACAACATTAAACACTGGCCCAGCCCTTTCACCCTGACGCCAGTACTAGCATGAAGCATCAAACACTCAATCTGTGCCTGCCACCCACACCTCAATACTAACCATGATGCATTAAACCCTGCCCCTTAAACAGTGCCCCCTCCCCTTTCCAAATCCGATACCTGCAATTTTGGATTGACCACTGAGCCATCGCCCTTATATTTTCAGCCTAGTACTGACTCAAGACTAAGGGCCAGATGTAGGAGAGAAAATACCGGTCGGTAACGGCCGATTTCGGCCGTTACCGACCGGTATTTAGGATTTGGCATGTAGGGGCCATCATTTTACAGAATCGGTAAATTTACCGATTCTGTAAAATACCGAATCGGTATTTTTACTGATTCGGTAAATCCACATGTAGGTGACACTCCTAAGAGTGTCACAGGCCCTTAAGAATCGGTATTTTACCACCCAATCCAATTGGGTGGTAAAATACCGAATTCAGGTGTGCATGCACATATGTGCATGCACACCTGTGCAATGTGACACACAGACATGCCCTTAGGGCATGTCTGTGTGCCACATGGCACACAAGTCCGGAATTGGGGTGCTAGAGGGTGTCAAAGTGACACCCCCTGCACCCTTGCAGGATTCGGTATTTACCGATTCGGTAAATACCGAATCGGTAATGCCCATTGATTCCTATGGGCTTCATGGCCCATAGGAATCAATGGGCAATACCGATTCGGTATTTAACGAATCGGTAAATACCGAATCCTACCGATTCGGTAATTCTGAAAATTTAATTACCTACATCTCCCCCCTTCATATTTACCGACTCTTAAATACCGAATCGGTAAAATTCAGTATTTAAGAGTCGGTAAATATGAATTACCTACATCGGGCCCTAAATGTTTACTTACTTTTTTCATACAATATAAAGTTCACCATTAACGCATCACTTAAACCGCACCCAGATTCCAAAAGCACTTTGAGACCAGAGAGGTGGTTGGAATGCGCTTTAGAAATGCACTTTACTTAACATCAAACTGCAGCTCTGAAAATGCCTTGTTTAGTTACTTGTAATCTTCATTAGTCAGACTCCCAGTATTTCTCACCACAGTCATCTACAGAATCAGCATTAGCTCTTGTGAACAGAAATCTCCAAGCAAAAATAAATAGCTCTGTAGCCTTTTCCCATCCCTCCAAGATGGCAGACGTGCTCTTCTTTCTACGTAATATAAAAAGTAGGTCAACCAAATCTTCCTCCTGTTACATTAACAAAGCATCTACAAAATGCAAGTAGCTGAAAACCCCGAATATGAGATGGAGCACAGAAAGTTGAAGAATCTAGCCCCATCATCGAACCATCCGATAAAAGATCCAATACTTTATTAGGGTCTACAGACACTAAATTATAACCCTTCTCGTTGCACCATTTGACAAAGCTCATCCAATGCCTAAAATAGGCTTTGAGGGTACGTGTTCTGAATGAATACTACTACCTCAGGAGAATATCCTTTTGAGGAGAGATTTACCCAACCAACATCAAATCCTGATGGCGCAGTTCCTGCAGCATCAACAGGGGAATGGGAGAACCCACTAGAGGGTAAAAATATAAAGGAATTACCCAATTGGGTTGAACTGGCAACTGAGGCAACAAGGGACACCAAGGGCGCCTCTGCAAACCTAGAACTAGCTTTCTGCTCCCTGATCTTTTGGAGCACTGTGAGTATCATGGGAGTGAGAGGGCATGCATTGAGGAACTCCGCCAGCCATCTGAATAGCATGGAGTCCACTTTCCATGCCTCTGGACTGGTAATAATTGTGCAGAAGCATGGAAGTAGAGCATTCTCCATGCTGGCAAAAAAGTCTATCATTGGACACTGCCCAATTTTCTGACCCTGGCAGATACACTGTTCTCGGAGAACTGAGATTGTGTTCTGCCTAGAAGTAAATCTCCAGGGTCAGTAGATAAAAGGATTCCACTCTGCAGCCTCCCTGCTGGTGGATGTACGCCTTTCCACTCAGTTGTCTGTTCTTATCTGAACATCATGGCCTAACAAGTGAGGGGCAAATTCCATTGGAGCCGGATGGACTGCCTTGAGCTCTTTGATGTTAGAGGCCTGAAGGCTGTTCCACTTCCCCTCAATTGCCCAAGAGTCTAACGTGGCACCGTGCGCTAGCTTAATGGCATCCGATGTCACAAATTTCGAGAAGACTACATGAAAAAGAAAACCTTGGATAGGTTGTGCTCCATCAACCACCCGTGCAAGGATCTTTGGACTTTCTCTGAGACTGGAATCCTCTGCTCATACTCCTGTGAACTGGGTATCCAATGGGCTAACAGATAATTTGATCAGCGGGTACATATGTAGGCAGGTCCAGGGAAGAACACTGATTGACTCACTAGATCATCAGCCCTGCAGTCTCAGCCATCCTCTCGCAGGAAGAGCCTCCTGCTTGAGCATGTACATGATCTGTGTCTTCAACTTCTGCCTACTTTCCACCAATAGAAACACATGACCCACATTTGTCTTGAAATGTGAACCTAGGAAGTGCAAGTCCTGCATAAAAGTTAGACACAACTTCTTGTAATTCATCAGGAGTCCATATTCTTGAAGGATCTTGCACACTTCTTGCACATGGAGGATTGCCTTGGAAGCAGAAACTAGAAAGTTATCCAGTTAGGAAAAAACTTGAATCCCTCTATTACCAATGACTCCTACTAACGGAGCTAACACTTTTAGGTTCTCACCTGGTGAAGAGGAGAGCCCGAATGGGAGTACCTGGAACTAGTATTGCTGATTAGTTACACAGAACCGGAGAAAACCCTCTGACCTGGGATGGAAAGAAATAGGGTGGTAAGTCATTATAAGATACTTGGTGACGTTTTGCTCTAGCAGACTCGCATACCTCTATTGTGAAGTCCTGCATTAGCAGACTCAAAGAAGATACATATTTCTGCTGACTTGTTGGAGTTTCAGTATTAAGGCTCGAGGCTCAGAAATAGCAGTCTGAAAAATGCCTAAAAACATTGAGGCCCTGCTGTTGAATGGAAGGAGGTGGATAAGCATTAATTCCCAAGATAGCTGACAAAGAAGTATCTAATTCATAATATTCCCCCTGAATACCCAGTGACCGTAAAAGTAGATTACTTAATGGCAGGTTGAGTCTCACAAGGAACAATTATATTTTACGAGGCCGTCCCACCAGAACCAGTTGACAAGAGTGTGGATATTGCAGTATAGTGCACAAATGTAGCATCTAAGTTTGCTACCAAGGCTTTAGCATATTCCTATTATGCTACACAGTCCCTCAAAAGGATTGTTAAAGCCTAGCGGAGTCGATGGAATAGGGGCTCACATTACACCAACTCTGGTGTTAATGGAGCAGCAAGTGAGGAAGCTTTCAGATATTTTGTACGATTCCTTGAATGCTCGGGCTTCACTAGCAGGTTCTTCCTTTCAAGGAAGAAGACAACTGCACCTAAGGTCCTGGAAGCCAGCAGCTTCACACGCCTCTTCCTATGAATATCCCTTTTGATGGGACACAACTGCGAGTTTGCTAGAGCAAGACTTCACCCAGTATCTTATAATGACTTATCTGAAAACTTGCTTGAGATCTTCAGGACATACAACTAAAAACAGGAGGAGGAGTTGGTCGACTTCCGTTTTAAATTATGCAGGAGGAAGTGGAAGTCTGCCTTTTTTGAAGAATTCGAAAAAGCTAGATTGCAATTTTTGTTGTTGCTTGGATGCTTCTGTTCACGAGAGCAAACGCCCATCCTACAAATAACTGGCGATGAAAATGGACGAGGTTGTAATGAGCTACATACAGTTCGTACTTCTCTAGTCCGAAAGTGAGTGGAGTATATCGATAACTATTTACCTACATCTGAATGACCATTATAATCCACCCCAGAAGCATATGCCATCACATTGATTATTATATATTCCTTATTTTCTTCTTGAATTCATTCAGAAATGTAATCAAACGGCTCGTCTCCTCAATGCAGTCTACTATCTATAGCTTCATGTATGACCCTTCACCAGCCAAGTTAGGCAGAGATATTGCACGCGGCATTTTCAATCTCTGTCATGTCTCTATGAAGACGTCACTTTCAAGTAGGAGCTGAAGGAGGCTTTCAGCAGCAGATTTACACAGCCTCCCCAGGCTCTTGTAAAATGTGAGGAGCAAGGCGATGGATAAATCTCAGCCTCCTCGGTGCCTGTGGGAGTCTTACCTAAGAAAGGGAATATTTTATGTAGCGGAACGCGAGTTTGTAATAAGAAAGCCTCTTTGTACTGTGACTTATAGCACTAACCCAGAACATATAACATGCTTCACGGTGCAGGTAAATCACTGTGGGAATCAAAATATCTCAAAACACACAAGATGATGGACAGAATGTTGCACAATGGCAAAACATTCACCCCCAGTCACAGATCTGGGTTTAATCCATCGTTATTTTGCTCACCAAGCCACCCCAGTTCAGATATGGCCATATGCGGATTGGTGTCACTACAACGCAGGCTATTACAACGCCTGCTGTTACAACACGGTTTTTACATCGCATACCACTACAACGCATAGTGCTTTTAAGCGCTGGATAGTGATTTATTTAATTTACTATTCCAACTCCAGTCCCCGTGGATAGTAGGGAAGGTGTTGGATAGTAAATGAAATATATTCCCTATCCTAGAGCGCCCCCCAGCGCAATGCGTTGTAATGGTTTGCGTTGTAATGGTTGCGTTGTAATGGTAGTGCGTTGTAATAAATGCGTTGTAAGTGATGTTCCCCCCATATGCAAATCAGTCGTGACCCTGTGCCTCATGGGAACAGTCCAGCCCGAACTACCAAGCCATATCTTCCCTGGACCGGAATCAAGCATCCTAGGACCGGTTTCTGGCTATCAGCCGTCTTCAGCCAGGATAGCTTGACTCCAGTGGCGTAGTGAGCACAGGACCCACGTCTGGGCATACCCTTCCCACATAGGGTGAACAGCAAAACACACAAGATGATGGACGGAATTTTGCACAATGGGAAAACATTCACCCCCAGTCACAGATCTGGGTTTAATCCATCATTATTTTGCTCACCAAGCCACTCCAGTTCAGACATTGTGCAACATTTTGTCCATCATCGTGTGTGTTTTGCTGTTAAGCTATCCTGTCTGAAGACGGCTGGAATGCCAGAAATCGGTCCTAGGATGCTTGATTCAGGTCCAGGGAAGACATGGTTTGGCAGTTCGGTCTGGACTGTTCCCATGAGGCACAGGGTCAAGACTGATTTGCATATGGCCATGTCTGAACTGGGGTGGCTTGGTGAGCAAAATAACGATGAATTACACCCAGATCTGTGACTGGGGGTGAATGTTTTGCCATTGTGCAGCATTCCGTCCATCATCTTGTGTGTTTTGCTAATCAAAATATCTCAACCTCACCCCAATACATCTTTGGCACAGTAAATAAATCCTAGTCTGTGCAGACATTGGAGCTGCCACCTCAGCGCCAGGAATGATGCGCATAACAATCGTACTCTACAACCAACGGCTGTAGCCCTCACAAACATACATGCTCCTAACTATTAAAAACCTCAGTTCAGTAATGCTGCTTTACTTATCTGTAATAGCATTACTCTGAGTCTTTCTCTCGCCCTGATGAATCACATAGTGAGGTCCCTATGCCTCCATTCACAAATCCACTTCCCACGTAAAAAATCCCCTCCTTACTTCCTGTTCTGTTCCAAGTCCAAACACCACACAGATGGATAGGTCGATAAGGCAGGAAGGAGGGCCTGATTTGTCACAGCAAGAGAAGGACTCAGAGTAATGCTATTACCTGTACGTAAATGCAGCATTACTGCCAATTCCCTCCCGCTGTCATGATTCACATAGTGATTCAAGATGTACCCAAGCCAAAAACTGACCAGGACAACTGCACAGAATATGCAAACACAGATTTAATCCATAGGCAAAAAACTGTTTACAACACAGAAGCCAGAACACTGGTGTAGTATTCTATACTGTGTCTTTAATTCGGAACCCAACAAATCTGGAACCTCCGGACCCTGGACCACCCGATAATGAGTCACAAAGGGGTCCCGCTCTCTCAGTCGCACAAGCGTCACGTCTCACCTGCTGTCTCTGGTCCCCACTTGCCACTGCCACAAGGGGACCACAACGTCCAGCCTGCCTGGTTGCTGCAGCGCTCGACAGCCCACGTCATCTTCAAGCGCAAGGAGGCGCTTCAAAGGCGGCCTCGGGCTCCCAGAGCGCGGGACGTGCGCAGGAGTGCCCGGCCAGTCTGCGCCCATCCGCGGCCGGAGGAGGCCGGGCTGGGACACATCTCTTGGAAACATCAGCAGAGAGATAGAAGTAAGGAGTGGGGTTGAAAGGCCTGGAAAATAACTGTTATATCAACGCAGAATCTGAGTGGGAAGATGGGGAGAAAGAAATCTACACCAGCGCCTAAATGCAGAGACACTACATTAGATGGCTTCCTACAAAAGGCTGTGGGGGCACTAAACAAAGAAATTGAACTAGCTGAATGCAGGCTATCATTGGTCCCATTATCCCCAGCTGAAGACAAAACCATATCTTCTGCCCAGTCTGTCTCTGTAACAACCGCAGAAGACCCTAAGCGAACAACATCTGCGTCCGCTCCCTTTCGGCAAGAGGAACCCCCAATTGCACACTCACCCACTGTCACTATTCTGAACCAGGGTCCCTGGTCAGAGAGCCAAATGGCATGGACACTGCAACATCAACAAACACAGGGTACCAAAACACAGCCGGGGGAAAAAGGAAGTGCACTGACCCTATTGGGATTGAACAGCGGACTATGAATGAATGAATGAATGAATGAATGAATGAATGAATGAATGAATGAAAGTGGATTTATAACAGCGCGAATTGCTGCCCTGAGGCGTCCAAGCGCTAGAGGAACCTGTTGGTGGGGTGGGTGAGGTTGCAGACCAGGAAAAAAGGGAAGGAGAACTGAGTTTTATTGTGGAGAATTGAACAGGTGTGTTTTTAGTTGTTTGCGGAAAGAGGCGAGGTCAGGGTTGGATCTCAAATGAGAAGGGAGGGAGTTCCAGATCTTGGCGGCGTTGAAGGCAAACGTCCTTCCACCCGATCTAGTCCTTTTGATTCTTGGGACTATTGCCATAAGAGCCTGGCTAGATCGCAGGTCTCTACCTGGACGATACTGGCTTACTAGACTGCGAGTAATTAGAGGTCCCGAGTCCCAGAAGGCCTGGTGAGCAATAGACATTGCCTTAAAAGTGACTCTCTTACGCACTGGGAGCCAATGTAGGCTGGTCAGTGCCGCTTTGACTGACAGTCTGCGTGGGATCTGCAGCAGAGTGCGGGCAGCGCAGTTTTGTACCCGCTGTAGTCTCTTTAGGGTGTACTCTGGTGCACCCAGATAGAGGGCGTTGTTGGAGTCTAATCGTGACTGTATTAGGCCCTGTATGGCTATCTGCTTTGCCTCCATTGGGAGCAAAGGAAGAACTTTCTTCAGTGTCCTGAGCAATCCAAAGCAGGTGGCTGAGAGCTTTGTGACCTGGGTGTTAAGTGAAAGACTCCTGTCCAGCCATACCCCTAGGCTTTTGATGTTTTCCTTCGGAGCCGGGGGGGGCCTAGACAGGTGGGCCACAGTGAGTTGAAGAAGGTGGGGTCAGCAGGGTCCAGGAGCATAAGCTCTGTTTTGTCACCATTGAGTTTTAACGATAACAGAGTCATCCAGGACTTCACCTCCTCCAGGCATTTTGTTAGTCCACCTGAAAGTGGCTGGTGAGCCTCCTGCGCTAATGAGACCACCAACTGGGTGTCGTCCGCATAGGATATGATCTTAACTCCATACGGACGAACTACCTCAGCCAGTGGCCTCATGTAGATATTAAAAAGCACGGGGCTTAAGGAGGAGCCCTGGGGTACTCCACACTTCAGGGGCATGCTGGAAGACACTGTCTGTCCATCAAACACTTGGAACGACCTGTTGCTCAGAAAAGATTTTAACCAGAGCCAGGCCTTGTCCACAATGCCGACATTCGAAAGACGGTTCAGTAAGGTGTTATGACTGACCGTGTCGAACGCCGCGCTGAGATCAAGGAGGATCACTGCCACTGATCCTCCCTGATCAAGGATTTTCCTGGACTCCTCGATGACCATTAAGAGGGCGGACTCTGTTCCGTGCTTAGGTCTGAACCCTGTCTGGGTGGTGTCTAACAGCTGGTTATCTTCAAGAAAGCTAACCAGCTGGAGATTGACGTACCTCTCCACGATTTTACTCACCCAGGGGAGCAGGGAAATAGGACGATAGTTGCCAAAGTCCAATGGGTTCAAGTTAGGCTTCTTTATCAGCGCTCGGACCATCGCCCGTTTCCAGGCAGGAGGGACAATGCCAGAAGCGATAGAAGCATTCAGGAGGTTCTTGATGATTGGTAAGACAGTCTGAGATGCTAGCAGCATGACTTCTGGGGGTGCCGGGTCAGTTGGAGATTCAGATTTTACTTTTCGAGCCATGGACTCTAAAACTTCGAGATCCATGCAAGGAAAGTGGTCAAGCATGGGTGGAGAAACTGGAACGGAGTCTGTCGCCCTGGTTTTATCCTGAGCTATCAGAGGAATGGTAGTGCAGGGGAAGGAAGCGTATATTTTATTTACTTTGGCTGAGAAAAATTCAGCCAAGTCATTGCATTGGGAAACTGACTTTTCCTCATAAGCACTGGGGGGAGGGGGTTTTGTAAGTTTTTGCAGAGTTTGAAAGATTTCCCTAGGTTTAGATTTTGCAGCTAGGATCTTGTCAGAGAAGTATGCCGCTTGAGCAGCTTTTACTTCCTTTTTGTAGGCTTTTATTTCCTCTCGATATCGAGTCTTTTCCTCCATGGAGTAGTCTATACGCCATTTTCTTTCAGTTTTCCGGCATTGGCGCTTTTTGTTCCTGAGGGCCTCCGAGTACCAAGGTGCTGTTTTATGGGGACGTTTTACTGTTAATTTCTTAAGGGGGGAGGATGGTTTCGAGAGAGTGCAGGATCCAGTTTTTATAGGCCTGGTTTGCCAGACATGGATCCTCATTATTAGGGGGAAGTTCTTTCATAAGTTTATTTTTCCATTCATCTGCTGGTATCCGCGCCCAAGATCTGGCATGTCTTATCATCGGTTTTACCGGAATGGGTTTCTGGGTAAACCAAGTAAAGGGCACCAGAGAGTGGTCAGTCTATGGGAGGGGGAGCGGAGGCCCAACCACAAAATCCTCACAGTTACTGAACACTGGATCTAAAAGGTGTCCTTTCACATGAGTCGATGTTTTTACTCGTTGGATAAGTTGTAGCGCGGCCAGGTCATCGGCTAGTGTAGTAGCCGTGGGATCCAGCGGTGAGTCAAAGTGAAAGTTGAAATCGCCTAACACAGTATAGTTGGCGGCAGCGCTAATGCGTGGCGCTACAATTGCTGGTAGGAGATTATGAAATTGTTTAGGGGGGCCAGGTGGGCGATATATCAATTTGCCCGAAAAACAGTGGTTGGGAGAAAACTCCAGCGAGAAAGCTAGGCTCTCACAATCTGGGATGGTTTCCGGGATGAGTCTGCAGTGATATTGTTCTTTAAATATAATTGCTAGCCCTCCACCTCTACCATCCGGACGGTCTTGTCGGATGATTTGAAAACCAGAGGGGAGGGAGGTTACAACGGCAGGGTCGGAATCGAACGTCAGCCATGTTTCGGAGAGAAACACTGCGTCCGGCATACGCTCTTCCAATAGGAAAGAAATTTCCACCTTATGTTTTGGCAGGGATCTGCAGTTTAATAAGAACATACAGTATTCCTGCTTCAGGGTTTTGGTCTGCCACAGGTTAAGGGGGACGTTACATTTTGGGCAAATGGCTGGAAGAGACGTTGCATCATAGCAATGCATTTCACAGACCGGTCCCAAGGACCTCATGCCATGAAGAGCGTCCGCGCTGTAGGCTATGATCTGTTTGGCGTGAGATGTAGGGGACGTGGCCCCTGGCCCGGACTCGGCGCGGACGAGCGCAGACGAGCTTGCCTTATGCGCGCCTTTGGCGCGCATTCGTCGCGCCCGCTGCGCTCGTCCGCTTCGCTTCCTGTATAGACACATGTTTTATAGGAGGCAGGAGTAGAGGAAGGTGAGCGTGGCCTGTGTCCTGGTCAATGGCTGCAGGGGAACGAGCAAACCCTCGCCGGTGGCAGCGTTTTGATCAGCTGTCAGAGGGGGGTTCGTGGCAAGAGGTTTTTGGTGCTCAAGGGCGGTGAGTGCAAATAGTTAAAAACACACACGAAGCAATTACAAGTTTTAAAAAACTCAATTCGTGCTACTCCCGGCTCAAGCCTCAGGAGGTTCCACAATTAGTACAGGCAGCGCTTGTAGTCAGCGCGCTCTATATACCGGGTGGAGAGGAATGTGGGCGTGGCCTATCCAGGTGGGCGTGGCCTGTGTCCTGGTCAATGGCGGCAGGGGAACGAGCAAACCCTCCCCGGTGGCCAATTGCCCAGGGTTAAGAGGACAAAACAAAACCTCCCTGTTTTGGTGGGGAAATCTCGAGGGAGAGGAGGGAGACGAGGGCCTGTACAGACAAAAACTCTCACTGACTCTAATGTGGACTTGGTGGCAGCTCGATTTGGGAAAATAGTGACCGATTCACTGGAGCCTATTTTATCACGATTGGCCCATATAGAGGAGCAGCTTGGCCAATTACAGTTATTACCCGGGTGCTTGGCGAAGCAAAGTGGGCCTAAGGTAAGGTGTTCCGTGGGTAAAAGCCCGATAGAGAGGGGAGCAAATGTTACCCTCAGTACTACTGAGAGCGAGAGGTCAGCCACAGATAGACTAATAGCTACAAGCGTAGTGGCTAATATACCAGCTCCCCATCGAGACAAGGCTAATTGCACAGATACTCAAACAGTGCTGCAAACACAGGCAGGTGGTCAAGATAGGAGGGCTCAAAGGGAATTTAACTCCCTGAGCACTGAAAGGGATCATAGTAGGAGTCAAGGGATCAAGAAAGGGCCCTATAAGGGCCTCGAGCAAACTCGGCGGGATGATAATATTGTCTTAGCCCGCCTTCCAGATTGTACCCCATACACGTTGATCCTGACAGGGGTCCAACACCCTCATCCAGGTCACCATGAAGCTGCCAGAGACTCATTAATAAATCTGCCTATTGGTGGTCTAGCAAAATACAACCTCAGGTAAATTGGCGTAAGCACATCATACTGGCAAGACGAGTGAGCTGGCTAGGGAAAACACAAAAAGCTATACAAGGTGATTGTGTGGTCCTAAATTTTAATGATAGGAGATGGGCGGAACGTGCCCTATGTCACCTTAGAGACTCCCCTTCAGAGCACTTACAGGCCCGTCCATCGGGCTTCTTTTATCCCCCCACCAAAGCAGCAATATGCCCTACCCGCGTTTCCAGAGCAGAATCCCCCTTCTTCAGCCCCCACATGGCATCAACCTAACCGATTTGAAGCATTGTCGGGTTTAACAGATATTGATTGACTACCAGTGGACCCATATAGTCCAAGCCAGCTGTCAAGGACAGGAGAGTCATCCAGGGAAACTCACTGCTCAGTGATCAGTGATTAGAACAGAAGGGAATAAGTTGGGGTCACATTACTTGGATCACAATAAACATATGCCACCCGACACACCTATTAGCATTGATGAGCAGTTGACTGGGGATGCCCCTTTTAGCCCCTCTACCTTATTCAACCAAGGCAGGGGGGGGACAGCTCTGGATATCGCAATTCATAGTAACAGGGATGACCCAGTTATAAGGCTCATAGAATTGTTTCCTGGAATTTCGCAGGCATCCGCTCAAAACTTGATGATGGAATGTGGTTAAAGTACGTAGATTCCTTTGATATTATCTGTACACAGGAAACATGGTCTAGGGAGAATATTGAATTAGATGGTTACAGCTCCCTTAATGTTCATGCTATCGCCTCACCTGCAGAAAGAGCGAAAGGAGGACTGGCAACCCTGATTTCTCTCAAATATGGGTCTATTAATGTTAAGCATGTTATTAACTCACCCTGGTATTAATTGATTTTGATTTTTAACTTTTTTGCAGGTCAAGACTCTTTTAATTAATTGGTATTACAATGTTTTCGACCCAAATGGATGTGATATTATTGTAAACCTTAAGGAAGAAATTGACAAGATCGCAGGGAAGTGGCAGCCCTTGTGTATCTACTGGGTCGGGGATTTTAATTGCACTTTATGTAGACATAACCCAGATAAGGTCATTTTATACACACTCCACAGGGAGATGCCTTAAATGATATTATTATTGTGAATTATTTGCTTTTTGTTGACACCCTGGTCAGTAACTCAGAGATCCAATATCCCACCTACATGGACAGAGGTTGGAAAGTGTTATTGACTTCATGTTAATATCTAGAAAATGTGCATCCCTGGTAGACAGTTTTGAGGTGGAGCCAAACAACGCCAGCGACCACAACCCCCTCACTGTCTCTATATATGTAGATGCCCAAGAAAAGGAAGGTGATGATCGCCCCTACAGTATAATTCAAATCAAGGAGTGAGAATGAAATGGAATAAGGTAAAAGTCCCTCAATTTGAGGAGAGCATGGTTAAAGCAAATTTAAGCTACATTCTGAAATGCCTTGATCATGACTCCCCCCCATGAAATGGTTATATAGGGATTCCAGGGAATATATAGGGACGTATCAAGAAACCTGACGAAGCCATTAGTATCAAGGGAATCCAGGGGGGCCAAATGGTTCAATGCCGAGTGTACAAGGACCCAAAAGTACATAAAAAAGGCACTACACACAAGCCCGCGAGATAAAGTCTTAATTAAGAGCGCAAGGCAGTCCTTTAAGATCATAGTTGGACAGAGGAAGCAAAACCTGAGAAAGTCAGGCTCGGAGGACCTAGAGAGAGCAAGTAAACTTAAAGACTCTAAGAGCTTCTGAGATGCAATAAACCAACCATTGTTCTCAAAAGCCTCAAGGGGCATGGACTCACTAATACCAGGGGTTGTGTGGGAAGCTCATTATACCAAGATATTCAACCCGAATGGTATTACTATCCAGAAAATAAGTCAGGAGGTCCCACTAAACCCAACAACCGCACACCATCTGAGCGCCTCCCTTTCAGTGAGAGAGGTGGAGGAGGCCCTCAAAAAAGGGATACACTTAAAAGCCCCAGGGCCATATGGGGTACCCTTTGATTTATTTAAAAGTAACCCCCAACTCTGGGCACCCCTCAGGACGAACGTCTTTAGAGCAGCAATAATTGGGCCTATTACAACAACATGGAAAGAGGCCATAGTGGTCCCGGTGTGCAAAAAGGGAAAGAATGAAGACCCGTCCTGTTATAGGCCCATTTCCTTAATTGACGCTACGGTCAAGGTGCTGGGGAGGGTGATTTTAGCACGCCTTGAGTCTTGGGCAGACTAAAAAGTGCTAAGGTCCCAAACTCAATATGGCTCCCGAAGAGGTTTGGGGACAAACAAACAGTGCCTCAACTTGGCATTGATCATGGGCAAGTACATGAAGTCAAGGAAGGGGTCAATACACCTTGCCTTCATAGACCTGTTCAGTGCTTTCAACACAGTTAATAGGGGCAAACTGTGGTCCATGATAGGGGGAAATGGGCTTTGAGGAGCCCCTTGTTACCCTATTGCATTGGGTGCACACATCCACCACGGTAGCCATATGATTTGTCCCTGGCAGAGAGAGGACGGGCCCTATTGCTTCAACAGAGAGAGTTCGTCGGGGTGCATACTGGCCTCCTTCCTCTTCCTCTTGTATACAAACGGACTAGAATCAGCCCTAAAAGATCAGGAGTTAGACTTCCCCAATTCCGTTGTTGACATATGCGGACAACACAGTTTTAATGGCTTTAACTGCTAATAGTTTACATAAGTCCCCAGATGTTTTTACTAATTTTATGTTAGCCCTGGATCTAAAGGTTAACTTCACCAAATTCTACATTATGGTCTGCGGACCTAGTCACACCAAGTCTAGAAAGTTTATGGTAAAGGGCAAGACAATTGACAAGGTCTCAAATTTTAACAACTTGGGGAAAGTATTTAATAACAAATTGAACTGGGAAAATCTTATTATATCCATGGTGCTGAACACTAACCGTGCTATGGAAGGACTTTTCCGCTTTGCATGTAAGCTGGGCCATAAGCCAGTAGCGAAATTGATAACGCTGTATAAAGCAAAATGTTTGTCTACTGCCACATATGGGGCGGGAGTATGGGGATACCATAAAAGCACGCAACTACAAACGCTTGAAAATACGTTTTTAAAGCGATTGCTGATAAGTCTAACAAGTGCCCCTACAGCATTTTGTCACGCTGAGGTAGGGGTGGACTTTATTGCTGATCGGATCAATATTGCCCCACTGATTCTCTGGGCCAAAGTCTGGGTGTCGGAGGACCTAAAGTTTACAAGAGAAATTGTCATGGACTGAATGAGGCTGATAATGCCGAGGCTATCCCATGGCTTTGCTATGTAAAAGGAAAATTTCGCGAAATAGGCCTAGGGCACTATTACGATACTCCTAACAGCATAGACACAAATATGAAAGCGATCATAAAAAATGCATACGGTGGTGAGTTTGTCAATCGCCGGTGGCTAGCAGGGCTGCAACCCCACATCGATCAGCCCCTTTTACATCAGCAATTTTATTTGTCTTTTACTACGAACGTGCAGTTCTGATTTCTCTTAACTAGATTTCGGCTTTGCACATTGCACTTTTTACTGGCCTTTCCTAAACAGGCCGGATGATGCAATAACCTCACTCCTTGCCCTTGTTACAACTTATCACAACAAAGCACTCTGACCTTTACCCTATTTTGCACACTTTATAAGGAATCAAGGGCCCGGTTCCTTATTCCTTTTCTTAGAGAAACTCGCCCATGTAATCACCAGGAGGGTTTTAAACTCCTATCATCCTTGTCCACGGAAGCAATCTGTACTGTACAGTAGTACTACATTTTATTAGGATTGCACTTCTAATAAGGAAATGGTACAAAATGTAAATAAAATTGGCGTCTCACTTTTAGAATTTTAGAATCTTATATTTTAAACTTCTTTGATAAACTCTGGATTATTTGAGTCAAGTGACATTTTATCGTATTAACTCAACATGTAATTTTTTATGTATTTTGTATTCTGTATGAATGTTACACTTTTATGGTCTATTTAAACCGAATGAAGTTATTCTTGACTTGAGTCACAAAGGTAGATAGAACAGCCCAAGTGTAAGCCCGACAGATCTCCTGCAAAGAAGCACCCTGGTCCTCTGCAACAGAAGTGGACATGGCCCTAGTAGACCTCCCTTGGATCCCCAGATGAGACAACAGACCACACTGCTGACATGCTAGCAGAATCACTAATCTGATCCACCTGCTCATCGTTTGAGTTGAAGGCTTATCCCTCTGACAGGTGGGACCAAAATTCACAAATAGGGCGGAGGAGACCCAGAATTCCTTCACTCTGTCCAGGTAGATCAAAACCGCCCTACGCACATCAAATGAATTAAGTGCCCTCCTCAAGAGACTGAGGATCTGGAAAAACACCGGGAGAATCACTTCCTGCAGATGATGAAACAAAGATTCACCTTGGGCACAAAGCCATTGAACAACCTAAGAACAATTCTGTCCTCAAACACCTAAAAGAAAGGAGACAGACAAGACAATGAGCCTAGCTCCCACAATCAGGGAGCTGATGTTACAGCAACCAGAAAGGACACCTTCAAAGTCAGAAGACATAACTCCACAGACAAATCAATGACTTAAACGGAGGATACCAGAGGGACCACAAAAATAGCTGCAAATCCCAAGACAGACACACTACCTGAGAGACAGGACGGAGACTGGAAAAACCCTTTAAAGATTCAGGAGGCCAAACCCTCATTATCCACTAGACCCCCCCAAGGGACAGGAAAACCTTAAGTAGCCGCCCATTGTACCTTAAGAGTGGCAGGACTGAGACCCAACTGAAACCCATACTACTCAAACAGAGGGGGACCCTGTCATTGGATAAAGGTAGAGACGCACGGGGAAGAAACACAAACTAATAGTATAGAAATTCTCTACCTGTTCTGGTTAAAAAGCACTAAAACGTGGCTAATGGATAAACTACCAGGAAGCTGGCCTATAGACAAAGGCATGCAAAAGTCATGAATTCAAAAACATATAAAAATGTATTAATGGTCGATTCGCATAGTATTGTCATAAATAATCAATAGACAAACAGATAAATAACATCCCAACAACCCAATCACTCAACCATTCATACCGAGAGACTCATAAACACACATTCTCATCCGTCCTGAAACTCAGGAATCCAGTCATACTAGCAGCGGTAAGGGCAATGTTTGAAAAAGTAGACCACATTATTCAAGAACAGAAGATTTTATATACAATGGCATTGTATATAACACCTTCTGTGGACCATATAAAACTTATTATTTCATCTGTTTATCTTTATTGTCTAATTTTGAACATCAATCGGATGATACACCTTATCATAAATAAAGAAAACTGTACATAAAAACAGTGTGATTCATGTAACAACTGTTCTTGATAAATGTGATGAAAATTCCCTGCAGATGAAGAACTACCATAGGGGAGCCAATACCTTGGTAAAAATTTACGGATCAGACTTCAGACTAAATGGCAGGATAGGGGAATTGAAAATGTGACGCCTCCACAGTGAACCTCAGAAACCTCTGATGACTCGGCTGAATGGTAACAGCGTATCTTATCCTTGAAGGATCACCAGATCAGATTATCCAACAGGTCACGAAACAGCTTGCCACCCTCAAACGTCACTTTAAGAAAAGAAGATTATTTAACCAGATCCACCTTTCAGTCCTACAACCAGAGGTTCCGTGGCCTATGATAGCAGAGGAGGAGCCCACAGCTGCTGCCTTAATTACATCAGCTGACACATCACCAGGAATTTGGCCTGTTGTTCTATATGTATAAGGACATCAACACTTGCGACCCCTCTTGCATGGCCTCCACAAGAGCCTCAAAATCCTTCACCAAGGATTGAGCTGTCAAGGCCCTATATGAGGCAGGCCTGAGCACCAAATTAGACGCCGTAAATGACATCTCCAGGCCACCATTCACCTTGCAATCCACATGAACCAAGGGCAAGCAGTCGTCACGATTTAATGAGGACCTGCCAATAAAAGGAACCAGGATAGTATCAACCTTAAAAGAAGGTGGCAACACCGTATCCCCTTCCAATGGATAGGACCTCTGAAGAAAGCAGGGAACCTGGCTATGCTCAGTCTCTTCCCAAGATCTAAAGATCGTCTCCTTAATCTTTGAGTGTAATGGCAAAGTCAGCGCTGCAGGCTTAGCAAATTGTGGAAAAAGGTCCGCAACAGCCCCCAATGGGAGTCGGCGCCATGCCCAGATTGTCTCTGATATGTGATAGAATGTCCGCCAGTTCATGCCTGGAAATTAACTTCCCAACAGGCACTATATGTCTCTTAGGGACGGATTCAGCTGATGATTCAGAAATCATCTTCCAACCGAACTGAAGCACACTTAGCCTCATGCTTGGAGGACAAGACTTTAGCGACATCAGCATCACTCACAGCCTGGCATTCTACAGTTAACAGGGAAACAGACACCCCAGCTGGGGCACCACCTGCCCGTGCTGACACATCCTGCTAGTAACCATTCTCCTCCTCTGAATCAGGAGAATGTGACTGTCGCCTCTTCACAGTTTGCTTCTCCATCGTAACCAACACTGATACCAACAGAAAAACCTCTCCCCAATAAATAGTTTCTAATATGACACGATTAGAGGAGCAACTCCCTCCAAAACAGACCTACACCTGTAATAATGTCCCCTAACATGCCAGGCCAATCTCCTGCTGACATGTACACAGAAACCAATAGCAAAGCTTTGTTTTTATTATAGAAAATGACCACAGATAAGCCTGCAGTACATCTAACAGAATGAATAAGACAGCAGACAGACTGCTGTAATTATGTCATTTTTCCTGCTTTGTTGAAAGCCTGTACCAATCAGCTGGTTGCCTCTGCATTTTAAAAACTCTTACCCCAGCCAGAGAAAGACACAGCAGACTCCTGGCCTGGAGAAATCAGCCCTCGGCATCAAGCCATGCCCACCCCGGTCGGAGGAGGGCACCGCAGACCTCTGGCCAGGTAACCAGAACGGCAGAGCAAAAGAAAAGTCTGCGGCTCCGCGTGCAGATGCTGCTCCCCTTGCTGGCCCCGGAAGAAAGGGGATATGGGAGCCAGATAACCAAGGAGAAGTTTACCCCCGGGCAGATTGGCAGAGTGGTACTGTCCAACAACTGACATTTTATGTTGGGCTTGATAATAGGCCAAAGATGGCCCAACGTCTATGTAAGGGTACGTTTTGAGCTGCCAGCTACCATTTTAGGTTCTGGTGGCCTGGTGGCTAGTAACCCTATTACTGGTGGTTTCTTTGTGGTAACCCTATTAGTAGTTAGTGGTTTCTTTGTTGGTTGGCATTTAGGCAAATCATTACCATGTCTAGGGAAATGCTGGTAGCTAAGGCTATGCATCTCCTGAAAGTGGCTGGCAGGCTGGATTTGGTGGTTGGGAAGGCTCCACCATGCCCTGCTTGTGTGCCTCGCCCTCTGCGGGGGTGGCAGCGGCAGTGATCGCATGTTTGCTACTGCGGGCTGGGCAGACAGTGGGGTGTGTGCCCTATGAGGTGAGTCGTGGCGGCTCGGGCCTCAGGGTAGACACCGCATTGAGGACGGAGGCCGGGCCTGCTGTGGTGCAGCCTCCTGCAATGTCAGGGTCAGCTTGGGGGAGGAAGGGGAGGGTTGTGGGCGCTTCACCCGAGCCAGTAGGGCTGGCAGTCCCGTGCGCGATGAAGGTGAGAGCTTGGTCGGGCCAGGGAGGATGAGGCAGAGGGAAGTAGCCCATCGCCTGTCAGGCGTGTATAAGGGGTGGCGAGTCTGTGCAAAGGTAGGAAGCGGGTGGCATCAGAAGAGCCGCCTGCATTCCCCAGACAGGAAAAAGTTAAAGGCACAAGGAGGCCTGCGACCTCTGTGGCACCCTTGTCAGCCAGAGTTGATGCTGGGAGGGAAGAGAAGGGTGGGGTTAGGTGGGGGCATGAGGAGGAACAGTATCCGGGAAGTCATTGGGAGCGGGCCGGGTGGAGAGAGAAGGAGTTTCATGCAAGACTCATGACATATAGCTGGATGGGGAAGAGGGAGTGGCAAGAGACGGGGATGCCAGCCTGGATTGGCCCTGCCTGGACATTTTTGACCACTGGGAGATGGCGCATGCATGAATGGGGGGACTTGGTGTCCTGCCTGGATGAGGTTTTGGGTAAGGGGGGTCCCTGTGAGCGGTGAGACAGGTCAGGTGCAGGAGGGGAGGAGACTTCTCAGATAGGAATGGGGGGCCGGGAAGGGCCCATCATCTGTCCTGGTGGGGGCCATATTAGAGTGGAGCGATGAGGATTAGAACTGGGGAGGGAGGATTTGGGGGACGAGGATTTTGGCGTTTTCAAGGGACCCCCCATCGGAGGCTGGTCCCTTGGGGGAGGTTCTGGGTTGGAGTGCCCCCGGGCAGTAGTTAGGCGGCAGGTCAAAGGGGGAATACAGCCTAGATTTCAGAGGTGAAGGGGAGCAGATTTCGGGGTGCCACCAGACCAGTCCTGTCTTTTTTGTTTCATGGATAGGAGTGGGGCATCAAAGCAGAAGCGGTAGAGCTGGGGATGGCTCCCTTACACAGAGATAAAGAAGGGCTGGGCCCTGCACAGTCCGCCCAGAATTGGGGTGGGATCCCGACGCGGCTAAACGCAAGAAGGCCCAGAACAACCTTGTTGGTCCCAGCAGCTGGTAGATCGCGAATGGCCTCTGGTGCGCAAGATGCAGGGTTGCTTCAGCTCCGGGGCACTGGGTGTTGTGGTGACGTGCCGAAGTTTAGCGAGTGTAAGGCACCCACGATCCCGGGTAATAAATGGGAGTGTTTAGATGACCCGTTAGGTGGGGTTACGTTGGATTAAGATGAAGACATTTTGGAAGAGGGCGTGCTCCGGGAAGAGGTGCCGGAAACTGGGGGGGCAGGGCCTTCTAACAAGGTGTCTAGTGTGGCAGGTGCTTAAGGCTGATGCAGGAGTAAAAGTCAGGGCAAGACTGGGGAGGTGGTTGGCATCAGCACGGGCACCAACATTGGTGCCATGTAAGTCTATAAGAAAGGTTTACGCTACTACAATGGTTTCCATGGGGGTGGATGCTAGTGCATGCACGGATGAGCAGGCGGGTACTGGGGCACGGGGGCTCCAGCAAATCAGAAGACTTAGGGGTGGCTGTAAGGGGGAAGGAAAGAAGGACGAGCTGCATAGTAAGGAGTTGAAGTTTAAGAAATTACCGTTTCTGGGGGTGACAAAACCATTGGGCATGCATTTGATGTTTAAGTACATGGACGTGATTCAGAAGGCCTAAATCACAGGGAGCGTACTTGGGCCCAGTATGACATGGAGTTTCGGGCGCATCTGGCATTAGACCCAGAGGCCAAATAGGGCAATTTGTACTCTGATTTGGAGCAGCCCACCTTGGGGGCTGTAAAAGGGGGAAAGACTATATCAACAGTGTTGGAATTAGGTAGCCTGGCCTAGGGCAAGACTAACATAACAGAGGCACAGTGTAAAGGTTGCAGACCACCCAAAAGTAACTTCACGCAATAGCACTCAAAAAGAAAAACACTACACCAAAATTATATGAAAATACGTGCTGCTTTATAAAAATAATATTCTCTTTGTCATCAAATTATACAGTGTACAACATTTCAGATTATCTTAGTTTTGGCAATCACATTTCTAAGACTGTTAAGTAATTACTAAGTTATCTGCTTCAATACTCTTAATCTTATTACTCAATCACCTTTAGCAAGTAACTCCTTTCTGTTGTCAATCAATTGATTAAATGCAACAATTCAACTTCAGTTGGAATCACAGTTCAATACATATCAGTTTCAGTAGAAAGCACAATTCAGTTCATTCCAGACAAAGTCAGAGGTTTTAATTACTGAACAATTAACTGAAGGAGGGGGGGGGTAGGTTTATAACCTTAGTTAAGCTAGATCAACCTGGCCAGATTATACACCAAGTAGGCCTCCTCTCCCCTAGTCAATTCCAATGATATCCCAAGGAAGAATAGCTGGATTCACTCCTCCAACACCCCAATATTAGGCTCCTCAGCTTTCTGTCAACCTAAACCCTTGTCATTAACTGTGGGGGTATTGGGAATCCCCTCTGGTAGCAGTAACTCTTTCTGCCTGGCAAAGGTTCCCTGGCATCCGCTTTCCCACACCCCCACTCTCCTTACTTTCAATGAGGGTCCCCTCTTCACTCTGCTCGAGAAGATTCAGGGCAAGAGAAGCAAGAGGAATAGAAGAGGGACTTCCAGCTGTCAGCCGGCCTCTGGCGATCCTGCTGCACTCCCCCTAACCAGCTACTAGCCTGGTGCTGGCGTGGGGGTAACTCAATTACCAGAGTGCGGGGCCTGGATCGGTCTCCTCAACCCCGGCGCGCTTCCTTTTCCCAGCGCTGGGCGAGGGGTCTCGAGAATGGGTAAACAATGGCACTTCTCACGCTGGGCGAAGGGCTTAGGCAAAGGGCAGAACAAGGGCGCTTCTCTCTGGCTCCGTTGTCGAGAGGTCGCTCCGCCTCCCGCCGGTTCTTTCCCTCTGAAGCCACTTCACCGGCCTCTCAGTGACGCGCGCGTTGATTAGACGCTTCCTGTGAGGGTTCCCAGGGCCGCCGGAATACAGAGGCGGCTCGCGTCAGAGACACTCCTCTCCCTCCGGTCACGCCTCCCGCAGGCCTCGCCTCTTCTGATCCGCCTTCACCAACACGGAGCTGAACAGCGCGGGCGCGAGGGATTAGTGTTCCCGCTTGGCGCCGCGCTGTCTCCGCTCCTTTGCGCAGCCTCTTCCCTCACCTGGCTCCACCGGCAAAACACTTCAGAGCGGCGCACTCGCTCCCTAGATCGCGAAGGCTCCACGGACACGCGTCTTCCTCACAGCGCGTCAAGGGAACACCGGCCACAACACGGGGCTCTCAGCTGCTCTTCAGCGCTGGTAGGTGAAGCGCTAGCAATGGGAAGTTAAAGAAGTCTTCAGATAAGAGCGTCCTGACAGGGTTCACTGGGGCTCCAATTTAGAAGGAACTTCCTCCCCAAGTAGATTGTTTTCCTCAACAAACGAGGATGGTTGGGAGGGATTGGTCAGGGGTTAAAGGGGGAACGTCTCCTTGTAGTGGCTGTCTGTCACAGGGACAAACTAACTGCTCCCAGTGCGTCCTCCTCCTCTCACCACTGCCTCACTCCTCCACTCTCTGGTCAGCACAAAATGGCTTCCCTGCATTCCGCCTTATATAGGCTGCCCTTCAGTGGTCCAGAATGGACCAGAAGGTTCTGGAATGCCCTATGTTAGGCTATGGCCAAGTTCTGTTGGTGACAGTTGGGGCAGTTGGTGGCCACCATTTTAGGTGGTGCCAACTTTCCTGTCAGAACAGGCCTCTGGGCCTAAGGTAAAAGATTATGAGGGGGGAAGAAAACACCTATCCCCCTGACCAACACCTACAAAAAGTCAGTAGACACAAAAATTAACAAGGGTATGAGGGGCAAAAAGGGGACAAAATAAATAAAAATTAGGAGGGACTTCGCCAAAAAGCCAGACAGGTCTAACACGCGTCCCCCCCAGCTGAAAGTGGGGAGAACTACCCAACCCCTTGGGAGTCCTCATCACTAAGGCGGAAATACCTGGAGAGACCGTCTGCATTGGCGTGGTCCACTCCAGGCCGATGTTCCACCCGGAAGTCCATTCCCTGTAGGGAGATGGACCACCTCAACAACTTGGGATTTTCCCCCTTCATTTGCATCAGCCAACGAAGGGGTCGGTGGTCGGTCTGAACCAGGAAGTGCGAGCCAAAGAGGTATGGCCGCAGCTTCTTCAGAGCCCACACCACCGCAAAAGCTTCCCTCTCAATGGCACTCCACTTCTGTTCCCGGGGAAGCAGTCTCCTGGATAAGAAGACTACAGGTTGATCCAGGCCCTCTTCATTGAGTTGCGATAACACTGCCCCAATGCCATGTTCTGATGCATCCGTTTGGACAATGAACTCCTTGGAGAAGTCTGGGGCCCTCAGGACCGGTGCCGCACACATTGCCTGTTTCAACTTTTCAAAGGCTTGCTGACAAGCCTTTGTCCAAACTACCCGTCGAGGTTGTTTCTTGGAGGTGAGCTCTGTGAGGGGCGCTACAATAGTGCCATACCCCTTCACAAAGCGACGGTAATATCCTGTGAGGCCCAGGAAAGCTCGGACCTCAGTCTGTGTCTTGGGGGGTTCCCAGGCCATGATTGCCTCAATCTTCGCCTGCAGGGGCTGCACAGTCCCCCTACCCACCAAGTGTCCAAGGTACACAACCGACCCCTGCCCAATCTGGCATTTGCTGGCTTTGATGGTCAATCCAGCTTGTCTCAGGGCCTGGAGAACGGCCTGCAAATGCTGCAGATGGTCCTCCCAACTGCTACTGAAGACAGCAATGTCATCCAAGTAAGCAGCAGAGAAACTCTCCATTCCAGAGAGGACCTGGTTCACCAGCCGCTGAAATGTGGCAGGGGCGTTCTTGAGCCCAAAGGGCATCACACAGAACTGGTAGTGTCCCTCAGGCGTGGAGAAGGCTGACCTTTCCCTTGCTCCATCTGTCAAGGAGATCTGCCAGTACCCTGAAGTGAGGTCAAAGGTACTCAGATATTGGGCAGCTCCTAGCCGGTCAATCAATTCATCCGCCCTAGGGATCGGATGAGCATCAGTCCTTGTCACTGAATTCAGTCCTCGGTAATCCACACAGAACCTCAGTTCAGGTGTGGTGCCTGGTGGTGCGGCTTTTGGCACGAGCACCACCGGACTGGACCAAGGGCTGTTGGAAGGTTCAATTACTCCCAGCTCTAGCATCTTGGCAACTTCTCCATGTATGCTAGCCTTCACCTTGTCAGACAGCCGGTAGGTCTTAGACTTCACTGGTGGGCTGTCTCCTGTGTCCACATCATGGGTACACAGGTGGGTCCTTCCCGGGACAAGGGAGAACAACGAAGAGTACTGCTCCAGTATCTGGCAGCAGTCCTCCCGTTGCTCAGGAGTGAGAGTAGGAGAGAGATTCACTCCCTCCACTGACCCATCCTTCTCTTGGGACGAAAAGAGATCTGGGAGAGGTTCGCTTTCCGCTTCCTCTCCCCCGTCAGTCACCATCATCAGCATGACTTCGGGCCTCTCATGGTGGGGCTTGAGTCGGTTGGCGTGTAGCACCCGTAGGGGCTGTCGAGGGGTCTTAAGGTCCACCAGGTATGTGGCCTTACCCTTCTTTTCCAACACCTCAAAGGGGCCTGTCCAGCGATCCTGGAGGGCGCTAAGCTCTCCAGGCTCCATCACCCACACTTTCTGTCCAGGTTCCAGTTCCACCTGGTGAGCGTTGTGGTCGTACCACTCCTTCATGACTGCCTGGCTGGCCTCCAAGTTGTCAGAAGCTTGCTTCCACAACTTCGCCATTTGGCTCCTGAAGGCCAGCATGTAGCTCACCACATCCTGGGGGGGTTTCCTGGGAGATTTCTCCCAACCATCCTTCACCAGGCTGAGAGGACCGCGTACAGGGTGCCCATACAGAAGCTCAAAGGGGCTGAAGCCCACTCCCTTCTGGGGCACTTCCCTGTAGGAAAAGAGTAAACAGGGTAGGAGGACATCCCATTTCCTCCGCAGGCTCTCGGGCAGACTTCTGATCATGCCCTTCAAGGTCTTATTGAACCTCTCAACCAGTCCATTCGACTGGGGGTGATAAGGAGTGGTGAACCGGTAGGTCACTCCACACTCCTTCCACATGGCCCGCATGTACGCTGACAGGAAGTTGGTCCCCCTGTCAGACACAACTTCCTTGGGAAATCCCACTCGGGTAAAGATTCCCATTAGGGCTCTTGCCACTACAGGTGCAGTGACTGTCCTCAGAGGTATTGCCTCTGGGTACCGTGTGGCATGATCCACCAGTACCAGGATAAACCTGTGACCAGCTGCTGTTGGTGGATCCAAAGGCCCTACAATGTCGATGCCCACCCTCTCAAAGGGTGTGCTAACGACTGGAAGTGGTTCCAGGGGAGCCTTTAGCTTCACCCCTGTTTTCCCACTGGCCTGGCAGGTTACACATGTCCTACAGTATGTGTCGGACGCCACTTTCATTCGAGGCCAGTAAAAGTGGAGGACAAGCCGGGCAAAGGTCTTGTCCTGACCTAAGTGTCCTGCCAGGGGTATGGCATGAGCCAGTTCCAAAAGAAAGGCTCGGTACTGTTGCGGGACTACCAAGGCCCTTGATGAACCAGGCAAGGGTACCTTGGGTTCACTGTAGAGGAGTCCATCCTCCCAGTAAATATGGTAATGTCCCGTAACATCACCTGCTGCTTGGGCTTCAGCCTGTCGCCTCAGTCCCTCAAGGGTGGGGCACTCCCTCTGCCCCTTACAGAATTCCTCTCTGGTAGGACCTCCCTCCACATGCCACTCCGCAGGGATGGGTAAATCCTCCAGAGAGCCTACTTCCCCCTCCACGGACTCCTGGTCCACCACCGCAGGTGGCCGATCTGTCTCATGGGGTGTGGAAGCCGGAGCAGGCTTTCTCTGTCTCCGGGTCTGTCCCTTCTTAGCAGCGGGTTGGGCCATTGTTCCAGGCTCCAACCCAGGCGAACTCCCTCTCCGGGCAGTCGCAGACCGTGTGCTGACACAGGCCCAGTCAGGTGTACCCAGCATCGCAGAATGCGTCCGGTATTCCACCTCTCTCCAAGTGTTGTGTTCCATGTCATTCCCCAACAGACAATCGACTGGCACGGCAGGGCTTACGGCAACTCGAAGTGAACCTGCAACCCCCTCCCACTCAAAGGGAACCTCAGCCACTGGATAGTGGCCCATTCTGCCGTCAGCCATCGCGGCGGGGTGGAGTACATTAGGCACAACCTGCTCTGGGGACACCAGCTGACTTCTCACCATAGTCATGCTGGCTCCTGTATCCCTCAGAGCCTCCCCTCTCTGGCCATTGATGGTAACCCATTGCCCATACTTTGTAGTATTTGGGGGCACCTGGATCTTTGGCACCATCTCCCGCTCTCCCAGGGACACTAAGGTGACACCCACCCACTCACCCCCCTTATCTAAGGGCAACTCCTCCCCGAGCGCTACACTAGCTACTCCCGGTGACTTTCCTCCGGTGGGAGGGGGTGGTCTCTTTGGGCATCTGACATCTCCCTTATAATGTCCAACGCCACCGCATTCAAAACAGTGGAGAACCCTGGGCTGCTGGCTCTGGCCAGGATGAGGGTTCCGGGGCGGGTTTGCCCTAGGGGTGAAACCTGCTCCCTTCCCTTGGAAGTTATTTTGGGGACCTTTAGAGAACTCTTTCTTTTTCTCCCCCCCTCCTTCTTCTGGGGGGTGCCCTGTCCGGCTTTTTGAGATTCCCCTCCAGTCCCCTTGGTGGACACCCGGGTACTTGTCCAGATGTCCGCCTCCTCTGCAAGCTTCCGGGGATTGGTCAGCTTGCTGTCTACCAGGTGTTGGCGCAGCTCGGGAAAACATTTCTCGAGGAGGTGTTCTCTCAAAAACAGATCGTACAGCCCCTCATAATCTTTTACCTCACTGCCCTTGACCCAACCCTCTAAAGCCTTTCTGGCGTAATCAAGGAAGTCCACCCAGTTCTGAGTACCCATCTTATGGCTCCCCCTGAACTTCTGTCGGTACCTTTCTGGGGTGAGCCCGAACTTCCTCAATAACGCCAGCTTCATGGTGGGGTAGTTTGTCTGTTCCTCGGGATCCAGGGCAAGCAAGGTGTCCCGACCAGCAGGAGGCATGTACTTGTACAAACTACCCCCCCAGTGCTTCTCCTGCACTCCATGAACCTTCAAAGAAACCTCATAAGCGGCCAGCCACTTAGCAACATCATCCCCCTGACTGAAGCTCGCTATCAGGTCCTTTGGGATATAGGGTTTGGTCTCCCTGGCTGACTCTTTCGGTTCGCTGCCACCATTCCTAACAGGAGAGGACCCCCGTTGTAGACTTTGGAGCTCCAGTTCCTTCAGCCTAAACTCGTGGACCATCCTCCTCTCCTCTTTCTCCTGTTCCAACTTAGCCAGCTCCCACTTTAGCTGTCTTTTCTCCCTCCTATCGGTGAGCTCGGCTTCTGTTAGGTTTTTCCCAGAAATGCTACTGCCCTTTCTGGAATAGGACACTGGTCCGGTGAGCAAGTTTTCCCCCTCATGGCGGAATAACTCCTCCACCCCCCCTTCTGTGCCCTGGTCAACCTCTTCATCCTCCTCCTTTGTCTCTTGGTGTGCCTCCACCCAGGCCCTAAGGCTAGTCTGGAGCTCCCCCTTCCTAGCACCATGTTTGAAAAAGACCCCCATTTGCTGGCAGAACATTCTCAATTGGGGCACGGAATAGACTTCCAGGTTTTCCACCGCAAACTCCATGGTGAATCTGGCAAACCTGGATACACACCAGAAATTTCAGAGGGGTGAGGGTAACCTAAAACCAACTCCACCCACCACCAGGAATAAATTTAGAAAAAACAAAAAGACTAATTGGGAGGGCCGCAAGGAGAAAACTCCTGGTGTAGGTTGGGTGTATTACGCCAAATTACTAGTAAGTAGCTGCAACCAAGTCCGCAATCCCACCGCTAGGCACCAATATGTTGGAATTAGGTAGCCTGGCCTAGGGCAAGACTAACATAACAGAGGCACAGTGTAAAGGTTGCAGACCACCCAAAAGTAACTTCACGCAATAGCACTCAAAAAGAAAAACACTACACCAAAATTATATGAAAATACGTGCTGCTTTATAAAAATAATATTCTCTTTGTCATCAAATTATACAGTGTACAACATTTCAGATTATCTTAGTTTTGGCAATCACATTTCTAAGACTGTTAAGTAATTACTAAGTTATCTGCTTCAATACTCTTAATCTTATTACTCAATCACCTTTAGCAAGTAACTCCTTTCTGTTGTCAATCAATTGATTAAATGCAACAATTCAACTTCAGTTGGAATCACAGTTCAATACATATCAGTTTCAGTAGAAAGCACAATTCAGTTCATTCCAGACAAAGTCAGAGGTTTTAATTACTGAACAATTAACTGAAGGAGGGGGGGGTAGGTTTATAACCTTAGTTAAGCTAGATCACCCTGGCCAGATTATACACCAAGTAGGCCTCCTCTCCCCTAGTCAATTCCAATGATATCCCAAGGAAGAATAGCTGGATTCACTCCTCCAACACCCCAATATTAGGCTCCTCAGCTTTCTGTCAACCTAAACCCTTGTCATTAACTGTGGGGGTATTGGGAATCCCCTCTGGTAGCAGTAACTCTTTCTGCCTGGCAAAGGTTCCCTGGCATCCGCTTTCCCACACCCCCACTCTCCTTACTTTCAATGAGGGTCCCCTCTTCACTCTGCTCGAGAAGATTCAGGGCAAGAGAAGCAAGAGGAATAGAAGAGGGACTTCCAGCTGTCAGCCGGCCTCTGGCGATCCTGCTGCACTCCCCCTAACCAGCTACTAGCCTGGTGCTGGCGTGGGGGTAACTCAATTACCAGAGTGCGGGGCCTGGATCGGTCTCCTCAACCCCGGCGCGCTTCCTTTTCCCAGCGCTGGGCGAGGGGTCTCGAGAATGGGTAAACAATGGCACTTCTCACGCTGGGCGAAGGGCTTAGGCAAAGGGCAGAACAAGGGCGCTTCTCTCTGGCTCCGTTGTCGAGAGGTCGCTCCGCCTCCCGCCGGTTCTTTCCCTCTGAAGCCACTTCACCGGCCTCTCAGTGACGCGGGCGTTGATTAGACGCTTCCTGTGAGGGTTCCCAGGGCCGCCGGAATACAGAGGCGGCTCGCGTCAGAGACACTCCTCTCCCTCCGGTCACGCCTCCCGCAGGCCTCGCCTCTTCTGATCCGCCTTCACCAACACGGAGCTGAACAGCGCGGGCGCGAGGGATTAGTGTTCCCGCTTGGCGCCGCGCTGTCTCCGCTCCTTTGCGCAGCCTCTTCCCTCACCTGGCTCCACCGGCAAAACACTTCAGAGCGGCGCACTCGCTCCCTAGATCGCGAAGGCTCCACGGACACGCGTCTTCCTCACAGCGCGTCAAGGGAACACCGGCCACAACACGGGGCTCTCAGCTGCTCTTCAGCGCTGGTAGGTGAAGCGCTAGCAATGGGAAGTTAAAGAAGTCTTCAGATAAGAGCGTCCTGACAGGGTTCACTGGGGCTCCAATTTAGAAGGAACTTCCTCCCCAAGTAGATTGTTTTCCTCAACAAACGAGGATGGTTGGGAGGGATTGGTCAGGGGTTAAAGGGGGAACGTCTCCCTGTAGTGGCTGTCTGTCACAGGGACAAACTAACTGCTCCCAGTGCGTCCTCCTCCTCTCACCACTGCCTCACTCCTCCACTCTCTGGTCAGCACAAAATGGCTTCCCTGCATTCCGCCTTATATAGGCTGCCCTTCAGTGGTCCAGAATGGACCAGAAGGTTCTGGAATGCCCTATGTTAGGCTATGGCCAAGTTCTGTTGGTGACAGTTGGGGCAGTTGGTGGCCACCATTTTAGGTGGTGCCAACTTTCCTGTCAGAACAGGCCTCTGGGCCTAAGGTAAAAGATTATGAGGGGGGAAGAAAACACCTATCCCCCTGACCAACACCTACAAAAAGTCAGTAGACACAAAAATTAACAAGGGTATGAGGGGCAAAAAGGGGACAAAATAAATAAAAATTAGGAGGGACTTCGCCAAAAAGCCAGACAGGTCTAACAAACAGCAAGTGGCCTGCCTCTGGAATATCGTCCCTTTGAAGGGTGTCCCACCTGGGGAGGGGTGGGTGGACCCTCAAAACTCTTGCTGGAGCCAGGAGGGGCCTGTAGATTTTCAACAAAGGGTTGTGCACGTGAGTATTGCAAATTCTGCCACAAATGTTCAATGTATTCTGGTAGACACCCCCTGGTCAACTGCTACGGGGCAGGGGTCGCGTACAACAATCAGGGAGGGAGTCAGTGGCAGCAGTACGGGGAGGACAGGGCAGACATCAGCAACAAGTTACGGGGCCAAGAGGGGGCAGAGAAGGGCAAGGACCTGGTGAAAAGGGTTCATACTCTGGTTAACCTCGAGAGGTTGGAATACTGATTGGGATCTTATGGGCGAACGCAGGATGCAGAGCTACTGCAGGAAGGGTTTCGTTGGGTATTCAGGTTGGGATATTATGGTCCGGGTATACGTCTAGGGGCAGATAATTTGTGTTTGGCCATGGAGCACAAGCAGGGGGCGAAGGACAAATTGGAAAAGGAGTTCGGGAGGACAGAAGGACGGGACCCTTCGCTGATTGGCCTATGGAGAACCGAATTTTGTCTCAAATAGGGGTTGTTCCCAAGAAGGAAAAGGGCATTTTCGCTTGATACAGCATTTATCATGGCCGGTGGGTTAGTCGGTAAATGACTTTATTGTGGCGGAGGTGACGTAAGTGTCCTCCTCGTGAGTAGATGAGGCCATGTCACTGGTAGTGGTGGCGGGCCAAAGTGCATTGATGGCGAAATGCAACATGAAGTTAGCTTTTCGGCTACTTCCGGAACACCCAGAGGATTTTCAGCTACTGGTATGCATTTTGAAGGCAAATGGTACATGCATATAGCGCTGCCAATGGGCTGCTCAATATTCTGCGCATTGTTTTAGTGCTTAAGCACATTTTTGCAATGGGGATTCACAAGGCAGAAGTGCCATCAGCTGGTGATGCATTACTTGGATGATTTCTGTTTGGTGGGGGCTCCCGGTTCGGCGGACTGCCAAAAACTGCTGACTCGCTTCCAGGAGCTTATGGGTTACATAGGGGTTCCATTGGCACCAGAAAAAATGGTGGGCCTGACACGGTGGTGTAGTTCATGAGCATTGAAATGTATTCAGTGCAAATGGAACCTAGACTACCAGAGGATAGGTGGGAAAAGATGCTGGCTTTAATAATGTGCATGCTGGGGAAGGAGAACATTGAAGTGAAGGGAGTTCAGGTTCTGCTGGGTCATCTCAATTTCACGTGCCGTGTCGTACGGGCAGGATGGTCTTTTTGCAGGAGGCTGGGGAGGTCGTTGTCTAGGAATGTTCTTCCTTACCACCACATACAAACTGCGGATGGAGTTAAAGAGGATCTGAGTTAGCCTGACAAGGGAGATAGATGCCCTAGATGCGACACAGAGAAAACAGGCTTTTTACATTTAGCCTGGGATTGTCTACTGGTCAAGTAGTTTGGGGGGGAGGTGGTGGGCAGGAATATTGCGGCCACAGGCATTCGAATGCAGTTTGAACCTCTCAATTGTTTACTTGCATTTGTCCGGAAGCCAAAGAATAGGAAACTCTCATACAAGCTCCTACAACTAATGTTGGTGCACGCTAGGAGAAGGGTAGCTATAACCTGGATGGGGCAGAGGGGTCCAGAAGTGCCAACCTGGCTTAAAGATGCCCGAGAGTGGTCCCTAGCAAAAGAAACACACATGCAGCTCACCCGACGGGTTGAGAAGTTGCAAGAGGACCTAATGATTTGGCGGGAGTTGTGTTCCTCTGGGTTGGCAGAGAGGGAGTCCTCCTCGCAGGATACAACTGATGGAGAGGAGAGTGGGTTGGATGTTGAGAGCGGGCCGGCCCTTGCCATGGAGGGAAAGGACTGACCTCAGTTATATGCACAATGGGAAGCGGTGCTATACCCCTTGCTCCCTCCTCACTGTAATATGCTTTTAGATGCTTATGTGACCCTATGATATCTTTCCCCCCCAAATGCGACCATCTGTTCTATGTGCCATTGATAATGTCAACGATATGCCTATGTACACTATAGTGATGCCGATTTGTTTTTGTATTTGTCAAATTGAGAATAAAGTTTATAAAAAAAAGAAAGGATCTGAGGATGTGGTGGGTGTTCTTGCGGTATTTCAACGGTGTCTCTTGGTGAGACGGGAGGATTGTGAGTGGGACATGCACATTTTCTCAGATGTGGTTGGAGGCCTGGGTTTCGGCGTGTTTTGGCAGAGTAGGTGGTGCACGGAGCAGTGGCCGGCGGCATGGGCTCACAGAGGGAGGATCATTCCCTTCCTGGATCTCCCTTTGGGTGTAGCAGTGAATCTTTGGGGCACGTAGTTGGCATATAGACGGGTATTATCCTGAGTGGACAACATGGCAGTGGTACAGGTGGTGAAAAGACAGTGAGCAAGGCATATGCTGGTGCTGAAGTTGTTACAGGTGTTCGTGCTGTGCTGCTTGTACCATGACATAACTTCCAGAGTGCACCACATTCCATGGAGTGTACAATGAATTACCACCTCAATAATCATGCCGGCTCCCGCTTCTAAAGACCATCACAAATGATGCAGCCCCTAGGGTCACCAGCACTGCGAGGCAATAAGGGAGCTGCTCAAGCGCTGGAGAACATGCACTGCGCCTGCTCGAATGGAGTTCTACATAAAACGGAACAGTAAGTAAGGAGGGTGGAGGTTTTATACATTGGGAGTGGATTTGTGAATGGATGCCTTCACTATGTGATTTCTCAAAGCGAGAGGGACGCTGTCCCTCTCGGTGAGTATTTGCCAGTCAGCAAATACACGAGGTGGTGCACTCTAAGTGGGGAAATGTCAGAATTGATGCAACAGTCATCCATTTTATATTCTTTTAAATGTTTACCAATACTCACAAATGTTCTCTAACAAGGTTTGTAAAGTCATACGTGCCTCCATTGTAGCAGTGTATAGTACCTACTAGTGTAAAAATGTCACTTTACTTTTACAAGAGAAGCTTTCCATTCAGCCCATGCCCATAACTTTTTTCCGAACTTCCCTTCTGTAAATAAAGTACAATGTTTAAACCAACAATGGTATGCTGCTTATATTTAATCCAGGCTGTCTGGATGAGTCACACAGACTAAAGAAAGGGAGACCGAGTCTGCACAGCATCAGGACACTTATGCACTACAGCACATTTAAGGAATGTTTGAAGAAAGAAACCCTGGAGACACCATTTCCATATCTGAAATCATTCCATATACTGACACCTGTCGATGGAACAAACCACATGGAGACTTTCAGAGGGTTCCTGTGTGCCACCTCCTTTATTTATTTAGAGGTTTTATAAAGCTCAAACAAAACTTGGGGTGTTAGTGTGCTGTACAGTACCAACTTCACACAAACAGAGGTATAAAAAGATAATAAACACAAAGCTGAAGGACAAGCCAGGTATTCATTCATGTGAGCAACGAGAGTACACAGATCATTATGATGGGATTGGTATAGTAAACTGAATGAAATGAGAGAAGGACTTGCACAGCTGGGTAACTCTGTAATTAAGTCACTGTAATAGTCTGTGGCGTGCTAACTGGGAAGTACGCTGTCTGTACCTCACAGCGTGGAGAACGAAACTTATACAAAGCTCCCCCCACTTGGAAGGAGACACCCTGTAGCACAGCACATAAATAGACACCAATGTCTATAAACAGTTCATCAAGGTTGAATCCACACTGTATTGAGGTTCCTTTGGTGTTTAATACATAGTCAAAAGTTCATCAAAGCTTCACAAAAGCATATACTTCATCCAACGTAAAAAGTATATTGTGATCAGTTCGTGGAGAAACAAAGTCGACAAAGTCTCGGGAACCATTTAGATTGAATTTTGATTTGGCATGCTTATGTTCACAACCTTCCTTTTCATAGCTTTGCGCATGCGGTTAATGGCACCATAGTGTGATCTAGGTGGTGTAAATCTATACTACTATTATAAAGAGAGAACTTGCACCTTTTGGCAAGGTAATCTCGGGAACCACAGCGCCAATCTACACACCCGATACATCTTTGAAAATGTCAGGGTGTGTAGATGGACATAGGAGATATAAATTGAAAAAAAAAACCAAAATAAAAAAAATAATTTACAAAACAAAGTAGTCCCCTGAAAGTAGCGCCGGCCGGGACCTAGCGCTGGACGTGACTTGGGTCATGACGAAGGAGGAGCGGCGGCGTGGTGGGCGGAAGGCTGGAGGCTGGAGGCAACGCTGGGGCGGGCTGCTATATAAAATAAAAACACAAATACGTGAGTCTAAACACAAAGGAAACACTTTACCAAGGTGTTCAGCATCTATCGCAGGGCACTAGGGGGCGCTCTGACACCAGGGAGGGCGGCACACCTGTAAAGGGGGCACGCAGAGTGCACACACAGTGCCACCACGGAGACTGACCGGTCGCTCCCACGTCTTGTTGGCTTTGCATAGCCAGTGCCAATCTCAACTCCTGTTCAAAAGGAGGGTTGGGCAACCGCTGGGCACCGAGACAAGTTTGGTTGAAAGCCCTGCAAGGCTGCGGCTGCCTGGAATGCAGAACTAGTGGGACATGTCGAAGGGGAGCGCGGGCCCGACATGTTTCCACAAGCAGCGAGTGACAGGGAGGTGGGGGGATCCTCCTTACCCGCTGTCTGCCCAGGGTCAGAGGCAGAGCTGGGCGCTACTGGGGGGAGCGCCGGGATTCATGGGGCAGCGCAGGTGGGGAGAGACCTCCTTACCTGCTGTCTGCCCAGGGTCAGAGGCAGAGCTGGGCGCTACTGGGGGGAGCGCCGGGATTCATGGGGCAGCGCAGGTGGGGAGAGACCTCCTTACCTGGTGTCTGCCCAGGGTCAGAGCTGGGCGCTACTAGGGGGAGCGCCGGGATTCATGGGACATCGCAGGCGGGGAGAGACCTCCTTACCTGCTGTCTGCCCAGGGTCAGAGCGGGGCTCTACGAGGGGGAGCACCAGGATTCATGAGGCAGCGGAGGTGGGGAGGAGACCGCCTTACCCGCAGTCTGCCCAGAATCAGAGGCTGAGCGGGTCTCTACGAGGGGGTGCGCCGGGATTCACGGGACAGCGGACCTCCAGTCCTTCCTTACCAGCTGTCTGCCCAGGCTCAGAGGCAGGAGGTCAGAGCGGGGCTCCACGAGGGGAGAGCGCCGGGATTCATGGGGGCTGGAGCTCAAGTACCCCGGGGAACACTCCATTCAAACGTGAAATAATATTAATAATATAGTGATAATCATAATAGTAATACTAACAATAATAGAATAATGACGACACCATTACTAATAAGAATGGCATCAGTAATAATGATAGCGCTGATTGCAATTTGCCTTTTATAGCGCTCAATTCATTGTTTGTACAATTTCATAGCGCTCTAACGTGTAATAAGGTAGTGATTCCGGGGACAAAGTGTAAGAATTCCCATTCGCTGCTCGTGCTCGCCTCTGAAGTGCAGCTGCTTTCGTTTTCTCTTGGAAGTGCAGTGTTCCGGATCACTTTTGCTGGGGTTGTCTGGGTGATTCTATCCAGGCAACCATAAGGAGTACCATTCAAAAGTTAACAAAAATCAACAACACAAAACTTCTGGAAGAGAGGCAGCCAGCTTTGGCCATTAACCTGCTCATACATAAGAGGCACCGTTAAGAAATAACAAGCATTTTTGGCTGAAAAACAACCTCGAGAAAGCAGCTGAGTTGTGCTCGCGTGACGTCCTCTCTCTACTTTTCACCATCAGGTCTACCTACAAGGAAACAATGTAAACTTTGACCAATAAACCAACACTAGAGGGCAGGTATAAGGTGGCATGTCCTAACCAGCCAATCAGAGGCCGCCATGCTTTCCAGACAGAAGCCATTCACCTGGCGGAATCTCATGGTATCCTTGGCCCTCAGCATCAGGTATCTTAACATGCGTGTCTGCTTCCACATCCCTGTATAGATTCGAGGCTGGAGGCGGGAGCCGGGGGGGGAAGGGCTGGAGGCGGGTGCACCGCAAGACAACATGCTGCCCCAGCCACCTTCTGGCCCCGGGCTACAAATGCAGCCCCCAGCCCCCTTCTTCCCCAGGCAACGCTGGGGCGGGCTGCTAGTATAGTAATATATTGGTGAATTTCAGTGATATCTTGGTATTTTCCTTTTGTTTGTAGAACTTTTGACTATGTATTAATCACCAAAGGAACCTCAAAAAGGGCGTTCCCGAGACTTTGTCGACTTTGTTTCTCCACAAACTGATCGCAATATATCCCAATACAACAAGTCACGGATGTAATTTCTCCAGCTGTCCCCTGAGGAAGGGCTAGTCATCTGCCTGAAATGCATTGGGAGGATTTATAAATGGATGGCTTTTTACGTTGGATGAAGTATATGCTTTTGTGAAGCTTTGATGAACTTTTGACTATGTATTAAACACCAAAGGAACCTCAATACAGTGTGGATTCAACCTTGATGAACTGTTTATAGACATTGGTGTCTATTTATGTGCTGTGCTACAGGGCGTCTCCTTCCAAGTGGGGGGAGCTTTGTATTAATTGGGATTGGTATAGTAGTCATATTCCTGCCCTTGTGCTATTGGCTGGATTGCCTCATGTGTAGTTTGACTAGAACATCTTTAATTTTCCCTAGGCTATTGGACAGTGTTGGGAGGTTTTTCTGTTACTGTAGGATTGGTTTAAACCTTATAGTTGATGGCTATGAGTCCCATGGCGGCTGCTGTGGCAAAACTGAGAAGACATGCGCCAGGCCTATTTTTCTCAGTACACGTAAAGTTGAATTTATGTTCATTTCATCGTGGCTCAGGGTGGTCTCAAATTACCCTAGGATTTGCAGTGGTTTGGAAGCTGCTCACGTGTAGACTTGAAGTATAAAAAAAGCGATTGAAGGAATGCTTTAATTAATCTCAGTCACTGGTAATTACTTGGGCCACATCCCATCATTATTTTGCACATCGTGCCACCTTAGTTTGGACTCATCCATGAACAAATAAATCTTGACCCTGCTCCAATATGAACCGTCCAGCTTGAACTGCCATGCCAGGTCCTGCCTGAACTGGATCACAAGCAACCCAAGACAGGTTAATCCCTGATTAGGGTTGTCAGTCTTGTGCAGCTTGGTTCCAGTGGCACAGCGAGCACAGGACCAGGGGCGGCTCTAGGCTCATGGTGGCCCTGGGCAGGGAGCGTAGGTAGGGGGCCCCGGAAGAGGGGGTCCGGGAGGGCGGAGCACAGAGGTCAGTGAAGAGGGGAGGTCAGGGTGTTTGGAAGTAGAACAGAGCCAGAGAACACCAAATCCCTGCCGGGGCCACCACACAAATATGTATCCATCCTCAGAGGATTATTATATTAAGGATATATATTGGCGTGGCGGCCCCTGGGATTTGGTGGCCCTGTGCAGGTGCACAGCTTGCACATGCCTAAGGCCGCCCCTGACAGGACCCACATCTGGGCATACCCGTCACACTTAGCACGTCGTACTGAGGTTCGTAAAAAAAAGGGATGCATAGAATGCTTGACTTAATCTCAGCCAATGGTAATTACTCAGATCCACATCCCCGTCTGTCATTATTCTGCACAGCATGCCACCTCAGTTTGCAAAGTTTTTGTATACTTATCCACATGGAGACTTGAACATCAGTTTGCTTTAGTATTAGCGTCAGCCTTAGTCTTCGGAATTTCTCTGTATACATCACATGAATTGATACTCCATTATCGAGGATAAATGTTATGGGGAGATCATTTGCTCATGGACTACCAGGCATTTCTTCTCCCCTATCCCATTTCCACTTGACAGATGATTTTTTCGGTCAGTGTAGTTAGCATTCCTGGGCTTGTTGCTGTGGTGATGCAGAGGATGCTGGGTGGTGATGTTTGTTTTTCTATACTGTATCTTTTGCAACTAATTTCTGTCCTTGGTGCTGAAGGCTTTTCCTTTGCACCTCAACTTTTTTGCTTTCACCCATGTGTATATTTTTGTGCTTGCTTGGCCAGGTATACCTTGTGGTTCATGTGCGCTAGTTCTCGTGCCCCAATGACTTTCATTGATATGCCCATGTCCACTATGAACTCTGTTTGGTGATCTCCCATCATGAGGCAGACTGTTGCAGTTTGGTTTTCAGGCTAGTTGACAGACATCATTAGGGGGTGTATACTTCATCATCGCTGTCTTCATATGCTGCTGATGTTGATGACCTGCTGAATGATGATGTGGAGGGCCGCTTCCTGGACTTGCTCCCAGTGGCCCTTACATGGTGCCTCTCTTTGTCCCTAAACCTGTGTCGGTGCCTGGGTTCTTCTGTTGTCTTCGCTCTTGACATCTGGCGATTTTCCTTCCCACATCCCTTGCATGTCTGCCCCATTGTTGGGAATTTTCCTTTGTGCGTACAATACTCCACACCACAAGCACATGTGCAGCAGCCATTCAAACACTCAGCCTTTTTCGTCCTTGTTTGTGTACTTGTGTATTATGTCTAATATGTTTTCTTTGGGGGGAGGGGTCTAGCAGGATTTCATCATGGCAGTTTCCTCTTTGGACCTCTCCCGCACTCTTACTGTGGCTATCATTTTGTCTAGTCTGTGTATTTCTTCCACCAATCTCCATTGAAAAGATTCAGACTGACACCTATCTTTGATTCTTGGGCACATGGTTTCCTCATTGTTAACTTTGTTGAACCAGCAGCGCTTGAGAAATTCTTCCAGTCATTCTGAGAATTCATCCACTGTTTTACCTGGGTGCTGAGTTGCCTTGTTAAACATGTATCTCCTACAGTCCACTTTGGTTGTTGGGTCAAACGTTTTTGCAGAGGCGTCTTTACTTTCTGGTATGTAGTCACCTCTTCTTCAGGAGTTTCTTGAACACTTCATTGACTTAATCTCCTGCCAGGCTCCCTAGTGATTGGATTATCTTTGTGTCTTCTGTTTCCTCAAGTGCTTCAAAGAGGCTGGCAATTTTTTCTGTCCAATCTGCCCATCTGGCGCTAATATTTTTATAATATGCTCTTCTTTTCACATTGTAATGCATGCCATGTTATTTTATGTTCTACTTTCTGATTCGATGTGGAATCCTATGACAGAGCTTCTGGTAGATGCAAGATGAGTTGCAATGAGCCTTGATGATGACCAGACTGCTCTATGTTGCTGTGCTGCATAAAAAATAAATACTTTTTGAATGTACTGGATCGCGTACTTTCTACAATTTTGGCTCTTTACTTTGTCGCATGGGGGGTTGCTTCTGGACGGGGGCTTCATCGTATTTCATTCTACTGTCTTGTAATGTGATGCTTATGGATGTTGGTTGTGCTGTATTACAGCAGTTCAAGTGCAACAACAGGGTATCTTCTTTTCTCTCTAGTGTCTGTGTTGCCTTTTTTTCTGCCTCTCTCCTTTAGAGTTTCTTTCCTAGATCTTTGGTATACTTTCTGCTCCTTTGAGCTGTCTTGTGCAGCCCTCCTTTGTCTTGGGTGTGCTTCCTATCCCAAATGGCTGTTCCCAGAGCTGTGCACGTTTTTGTTGTTTTGCACCTGTTTGCAGTGGTTTATTAGTAGGTGCCAGTAGGTACCTACAGCTAGTAATAACACCACAATCGCAAATACGGTTCAGTCAAGTATCAATAAATTAATCCTTGCTTAACCCTTGGTAGCTTGGCTAATGAGCAGTGAGGCTTAAGTTAGGAGACAGGTGTGTTAAGCATTTAATACTACCATATGTTTATCTTTAAAATGACACCAAAATGACCAAAATCCAAAATAGAGACCTGGAGATATGATTTTTTTTTAAAGATTACTTGTAAAAATCTGCTTTTTAGCACCAAAAATTGAAAAGTGCCAACTGTAGCTATCTGGTCGCACTTGACCAAGACCAAGTCAAAGTTTCAGGTCAACCACGATGGAGCGCAGGTCGGATACGTTGGGTGGTTGGGACCGGTCACGATTTTTCCTTCGCACGTAGTCACTTTTATGGAACTTTTTCTCTTGATGTCGAGCAGTCATCTTCTGCAATCCAGTTTTCAGTTTGACAATGGCAGCCTGCTTCAGCGTGATGCCTTGGTGAGTCATGGAGGTCTTTGTCATCATTGTCGATGGAGAAGAGCTCGGGAGTTTTCACAGAGGCAAACTAGCACATCAGGCAGAGTTGCGGTAGGACGTCACAAGCTTGTCTCTCATCTTCGAGGTTGGTGAACTTGTGTAGCTTTTTCTAAAAAGTTGCCCAAATGTTCTCAAACTTCTGGATCTTCTTCCATAAGATCTCTTGAAGGTATTTGAGAGCCATAACACAAGCAAAGGGCCCAGAAGCTCTGAATTGCCTCTTGGAGGTTAAGGACTACCAGGTCAGCTGGTCAGCTGGGCTTATCTTTGCTGGAGTTGATGCAGGTGACTTCTTTTGGTCCTGTTCGCTTATCAGGGAGTCCACTCCTTTCTCTTAGAAGCCAGGTAAAGTCCTCTTTTGTGAAGACCAGAGTGTGCAGCACGTGCAGTCCTTTTGAGTGCAGTCCTCTCTTTGTGTAGACCAGGGGTTCAGCAGGGCAATCCTCCTTCTACAGATTTCTTCAAGCAGGGATAAGAGGTGCTGTGCAGCTCGCATATATTTATTCCAGTTTCTGGGCTGGAAAGAGGAGGGACACCTCTATCCAATAGGGTTCAAGTTGCCATCCTCTACTATGACCACTTCCTTAGAAGTGTGGCATATTTTTGTCCCAGAAAGCACTTCTGGGAGATCAGGTCTGGCTAACCTACCCCACAGGTATGGCTAACTTTTCCCTACTCTCCCCTTCCAGTCTCTCTCCTAATTCAACTATAAGGGCTTCCCTCGGGCTGGGGGTGCAGGATGTAGGGGTGGGCCAGGTTCCTGTACTATCTGTTGTTCTCTCTTTGAAGACCAGTTTGCCTACCCAGCCCGCTTCCTGTCTTGGCCTCTGTAGCAGCAGATCTCCTCCCACCAGATGGTCTATTTGTTTCAGCCCAGGCCACTTCACACCTAATCAGGAGCAGCTTGTCTCAGCCTGCCGAAGACTGGCCAGTCAAAAGAAGCTGTTACTCCAGGGCTGCTTTAGATATCTTCTGGAAAGCAAGGTCAAAAAGCACTTTCCTGAAAGTTGTGGGAATTTATTGTAACTATTTATTTTGATACTTAGAATTATTGTTCTAGTCACTCCTGGTAAAAGTTAGACTTTATTAAAGTTTAATAAAGCCTTCCCATGTTAGCCTACGGAGCGAGCAACACCACAATGGGAAAAACGAAATTGGCAGTTTTTCCCTCACCAGAGCATATAAGACATATTTTATAATGTCCCCACTTTTAATTACAAGGCACCCTACCCTTGGGGCACCTAGGGCAGACCTTAGAGGTGACATATGTAAGAAAAATGTAGTTTTAAGGACTAGTGGTAGCCAAATAAGACCTGGCACGCAAATGGGGAACATCAAAGAGTCCCTCCATAACTGAATGGAGGAAGGGAATGGACATGTATATATGGGGAGAAAAAATGACATATGCAGCTTGTGGCTGTCCCAAGAAATTCCAGAAAATATAGAAATCATTGTTAAAACATTATGGTCTCCTGATAGAGGGGGAAACATCCTTTACAACCATTACATCACACTACACTTACAACGCAGTCATTACATCGCAACATCCTTTACATTGCATGTCACTACAACGCAGGCATTACGGCGTATGACACTACATCGCATGACACTACATCGCATGTCACTGCAACACAGGCATTACATTGCATACCATTACAATGCAGACCATTACAACACATAGTACCCCTGCACTATCCAAAACCTACCCTACTGTTGCACCCCCTGGAGTTAGAATAGTAATTTTACCCCTATTCTATCCAGCACTTACCCTACTGTTGCACCCCCTGGAGTTAGAATAGTAATTTTCACCCCTATACTATCCAACACTTACCCTACTGTTGCACCCCCTGGAGTTAGAATAGTAATTTTTACCTCTATACTAGCCAATACTTACCTAAAATGCAATGTAATGGTATGCGTTGTAATGGTATGCGTTGTAAAGGTATAATGCGGTGTAATGGAATGCGTTGTAAAGGTAGTTTCTATGCAATGTAGTGTCATGCGATGTAATGGAGTGCGTTCTAAAGGATGTTATGATGTAAAAACTACGTTGTAAAGGCATACATTGTAAATGTATGCGTTGTAACGTCATACATTCGATAGAGGACTTATAGTAGCCCCCCACGATTAGAGGATGGTTGGGGGGGTGATGGGAGTATTTGACCTGAGAGATGGGGAATTGAATTATCTGCTCCAACTAATTATTTGTTACTATCATATATGCTATTTATTGCCGTTGCATCAGAATGCTAAAGTAAAACTGAACACAATTTTGCTTCTCAGAAATCTCCACTGTATCTGTACTGTAATTCAGAAAATGTTAAAAAAAATATATATATTGTTTTTCTCGTTTTAGACTTTTGAGGTACTTTTAATCCCAAAGGCGAATTTGGACATTGTTTTAAAAATAGCCTCCAGTGCAGGGCTGGTTTTAAAATGACAGCAGACACCATAACGGTGCACACTTAAGTGCATTAAATCCCCTGGAGTAGGTTTAGAGACTCCAGGGGATTTAATGCAATTAAGTGTGCACCGTTATGGTGTCTGCTGTCATTTTAAAACCAGCCCTGCACTGCAGGCTATTTGCCCTACCATATACTAGGGACTTAAAGGTAGGTTGTCAGAACTAATTGTAAATAAACCTAATTATCATATACCGTTTAACCAGAGCACTGCCTCTGGGCCTGGTTAGCAGAGACCAGCATGGGCGTCCGCAGAAATGTTTCTAGGGGGGGCAAATATTTAACTTCATCACCATCCCCCTTGCACCCTTCTCCCCTCTGCCTTGCACCCTTCTCCCCCTTCCCCTTGCACCCTTCTCCCCCTCCCCCTTGCACCCTTCTCCCCCTCCCCATGTACCCTACTCCACCTCCACCTTGCACCCTTTTCTACCGTGCACCCTTCTCCCCTCTGCCTTGCACCCTTCTCCTCTCTGCATTGCAACCTTCTCCCCCTCCCCGTTGCACCCTTCTCCCCTCTGCCTTGCACCCTTCTCCCCTCTGCCTTGCACCCTTCTCCTCTCCGCCTTGCACCCTTCTCCCCCTCCCCGTTGCACCCTTCTCCCTTCTGCCTTGCACCCTTCTCCTCTCTGCCTTGCACCCTTCTCCTCGCCGCCTTGCACCCTTCTCCCCCTCCGTCTTGCACCCTTCTCCCCCTTCCCGTTGCACCCTTCTCGCCCTCCCCCTTGCACCCTTCTCCCCCTCCCCCTTGTACCCTTTTCTACCTTGCACCATTCTCCCCTCTGCCTTGCACCCTTTTCTACCTTGCACAATTCTCCCCTCTACCTAGCACCCTTAGCCCCTCTCCCTTGCACCCTTCTTGCCCTCCCCCTTGCACCCTTCTCCCCTTCCCCCTTCCCCTTTCACCCTTATCCCCCTCCCGCTTGTCCCCTTCTCCAGCTCTGCCTTGCACCCTTTTCTACCTTGCACCATTCTCCCCTCTGCCTTGCACCCATCTCCTTGCTGCTTTGCACCCTTCTCCCATCTGCCTTACACCCTTCTCCCATCTTCAACCTATAAGCAAAATGGGTGTGTAGCATTTGCTTTGGCTTGTCAGCCAGGCGTGTCACAGGGTGTGCACACTGGCCTCTATAGGCTGTTGTCTGATGATGAGGCACATCCATGCTAAGACTATTAGGGCCTTATTACGAGTTTAGTGGTCCATGGAGTGCAGTACCCACGGTCGCGGTCCAAACACCGTGAGCTCGGCGGTCCGACCATCATATAGCGAGTTGTGGGGATTGCATTTTGGAATACCACAGCTCAAATGCAGAAACTGCCAGCACACCGTAGACCACCAGGGTCATGGTCGGGGAAAACAACTGCAATAGGGTGGTACAGGGGAGTTTCACCGCCGTCTGTATTACGAGTTGGCTTTTGCACAAGTTGATCGCAGCAGTGAGACCACCTGCTTCAAGTCGGCAAATACAAAGGATTTGGGGTGGGTACTCACCGCTTTCTTGTTCTATAAGCCAGAGTTCAACGTGGATCCCTTTCTTTAGGCTCCCAATTGACAGCAGCATCTTCACAATGAGGATTACAACCCTGTTTACAGTGATGTACAGGTGAGTCATTATTGCACCATATACCCATTGCCTGGACTGCCCACCTATGGGCCCGACACCGGCAATGAGGTAGTATTTTTCCACATGTATCATGCATTTGTGTGCATCCGACACATATACAGTCTAAATGCTCACACAGGCATCGATATGTGTGGAAAAATATTCACCACCACTGCAAAATCTCTGCAGCCACACCACGGTCATCACGGTTAACTCGTAATATGGCGGTCTATAGAACACTGGCACTGCGGTATCCTGGCAGCTGCGTTGTTCTGGTGGTTGGACCGCTAAACTTGCAATAAGGCCCTTACCCCCAGATGCATCAAGCATCCATTTTGCGATTCCTTATTAGCGAAAAATAAGGATTCGCAAATAAGGAGTAGCAAAATGCCATGCATGAAGAACTTGCTTAAAAAATAGCGATTTCTTAAAATTCCTTAATTGCGAGTCGCAAATTGCGAGTCGCAATTAAGGAATACCTCCCCATTCATTCCTATGGGCCTGGAGGCCCATAGGAGTGAATGGGAAGACACTCTCAATTTGCGATTCTCAATTAGAGAATCGCAAATTGAGATTGCAATTTCAAGGGTGCCAGGGTGTCAAAAGGACACCCTGTTGCACCTCTGAAATCTGCATATGGGTACATTTTGCACACACACATGCCCTAACGGCATGTCTGTGTGTAAAATAGAACTTTGAAAAATGCACGGACGAGGAGGTAATGCCCCGGTTACTTACCGGTAATCTTCATTACTCCGAGTCCTTGTCTTCCTCGCCACAGTAATTACCCATGAGCCGATACCAAAGCAAATCAGCTTCATGTAAGGAAAACAGACCACATCATCAATGCAGCGAAAACAGATTTTAATTTCAAGAGGCATAGCAACCAAAAAGGACAACCTCTCAAGTAACCCCAGCAGACAGAACAGAAGAGGCAAATGAAACAGAACCCCCACCCCCAACCTGAAGGCGGTAATGGGATATGAAGGTATGAGGGGAAGACCAAGTAGCAGCCCTGCAAACATCCTCCATGGAGACCCCCTTGAAAGCAGCCCATGGCACAGCAACAGACCTGGTGGAACGACCTTGAATCGGAAGAGAGGGAACCTCAGAAACCGAACCATAAGCCAACAGAATGGCCACCTTAATCGAACGACTGATCGTGGAGAGGGAGGGTTTCAGGCCCTGACGTGACAGACCAAAATTGACAAACAAATTGTCCACCTTGCAAAAGTAAGACGTGCGTGACAAATAAATCAATAATGCACGACGAACATCCAAGAGGTGCAAAAGGCCATCCTCATCCGAGAAGGATCAGGGCAAACAACCTCTGCAGACTGGTGAAAATAAGAATCCACCTTAGGCACAAAAGTAGGATGCGGGCGCAAGACCACACGATCCGACAAAATGACCAAAAATGGGGCAGATCTCAGGAAAGCCCCCAACTCCCCAATACGCCTGGCAGAAGCAATGGCCACAAGAAACACGACCTTGAGCATCAAAAACTTCAAGTCCACCGACTCCAACAGCTCGAAAGGAGCCAACTGCAAGGAACACAACACCAAAGGAAGGTCCCAAGGAGGAGGACACAGGATAGGACGAGAACGTTTGAAAGATAGAGACTTAAAAAGACATGCCACCAAAGGAGAAATCGAAACCAAAGGGAGGACATCAAATGCCCGAATCGCGGCCCACTGAGCTCGAAGAGTCGAAATGGCCAAGCCCAACACAAACCCATCATTCAAAATATCCAGAATACGAGCCGGGTCCAAAGTAACCACTGACAGCCCACGACCCACACACCAAGAAGCAAAATTATCCCAATGTTTATCGTAGGACTTCAGCGTAGAAGGCCTCCGGGACTGCTGAATGACCCCAGCATCAGTCAAGGAACACCCCTCATGCATCAGTGAATCCCTCTCAAGAGCCATGCCCGCAGACCCAGGGACCTGAACACAGGTAGAGGAAGAAGAGGCCCGAGCAGAGGGTAAGGTACAAACGGCAAGGCCCACCCTGGAGTCACAGCCAATTCCAACAACAGTGGATACCAAGGGCGACGACACCATCCCGGAACCACCAGAAGGACAAAGGACCCCTCCCTCTTGATCTTCTGCAAGACCGCCGGAATAAGGGGAACAGGGGGAAATGCATACAAGAGCCAAGGGAAAGACAGAGCATCCACTCTCCAAGCATCCCGGCAAGGCATAATCGTGCAAAAACAGTGGATCTTGGCAGTTGACTGGAAAGCAAAGAGGTCCACGATCAGAGACCCAAACATCCTCACCAACCTCTGGAACATCAATGTAGTCAGGGACAAAGACCCCACGGAAGGAAACACTCGGCTCAGACAGTCCGCCACAGTGTTCTCCCGACCGGGTAGGTAAATGGCAGACAGAGACGCCAGATTCAATTCCGCCCAAGAACAAATCCGACGACCGAGGCAACTGAGGGAAAGAACTCTGCAACCCCCCTGATGGTTGACATAGGACATCACCACCTGATTGTCCATCCGGACGTGCACATGGTGACCCCGAAGAAGATCCGAGAAGGCCAACAGACCCAATAGAACAGCCTACAGTTCTTTGAAGTTAGAGGAACAAGACACCATTGAGGGAGCCCAAACCCCCTGGGGGGATGAATCCCCCACAGTAGCACCCCAACCCAGCAGGCGGGCATCTGTAGTGAGAACGCGGGTGGGAACACTCAGAAACGGGCGGCCCCTGGACAGATGACCCTTGTCCAACCACCAACCCAGGACCACTTGAACATCCTCGGACATAGGAATCAAAACATTCATATCTAGGGAACAGGGGTCCCAATGCAACAAAATGTGGGACACCACTGGATACATGTGGAGGCGAGCCCACGGTATCATCAACAAAGGCGCCAACATCAGACCCTGAATCCTCAACCACAGGCTCACAGGATGAGAAGGCCCCAACAACAGGGAACGAACTGCAGACATCAGGGACAGAATCCGAGCAAGGGGCAGGAACACCATCCCCAACTGAGTCTTGAACAAAGCCCCAATGAAAGTCAATTCCTGCGCAGGAACCAGGGAGGACTTCGGCACATTCACTAGGAATATGTGATGCTCCAGGACATGGCACACTCTCTGGACATGCAACTCCGTCTTAGAAAGAGAAGAAGCCGATATCAAAATATCGTCCAGATAAGAAAAACACTAATGCCCTCCCCATGCAAATGCCCAATAAGCAGAGCCAGAACTTTAGTAAAAATCCTGGGAGAAAAGCAGAGCCCAAAAGGTAATACCTGGAACTGGTAGTGAAGACCCAGGAAGCAGAACCGGAGAAACCTCTGAGAGTCAGGGTGAATAGGCACATGCCGATAAGCATCCCTCAAGTCTATCGAGGCCAGGAAATCTCCCTGAGACACCAGGGAAGGATCAACTGTAGCGAAACCATTTTGAACTTCTCGTGAGGAATGAAAGTATTGACCCACTTCAAGTCCATCACAGGCCTGAGATCCCCTGTGCGTTTGGACACCAGAAATAGAATGGAATACACGCGCAACCCCAACTGATCGTCTGGCACAGGAATCACCGCATGTTTGACAACCAGGGATTCGATGCCTTCCAAAAGCCCCACTAGAGGGTCCCTGGAACAAGGAGTGGATCTGAAACAGTCTGGGGGAGTCTGGGGAAACCCAAGACGCAAACCTTCCAAAACCACCTGAAGCACCTACTGGTCTGACACAGTCTTGCGCCAAGATTCCATGAAGTAAGTGAGGCGACCCCTAACTGGACCCATACCAGGAGCGATCCAGTCATGATTTTGAAGCAGGAGATGAGGAGGCAGAAGCACTGGAGAACCGGGACTTATCAAAGGAAGGAGCACCCCGGCCACGCCGCCTTCCACGAAAGGGCTGACCAGCCCGACCCCTCCTAGAAGTACCAAACGCCCTCTGAGAACCAAAGGCACGGAAGCGACCAGCCCGTTCAGGAGCAAGGAGTTTACGGTCCTCTGCCGTCTTCTTCACCATCTCATCTAAAGGGGAACCAAAAAGCTTAACCCCAGAAAAGGGGATCTTCATCAGGAGATTTTTCTGCGCAGCATCAGCCTTCCAGGATCGAAGCCACAACTGACATCTCGCAGCGACAGAAGACCCAGCCGCAGAAGCCGCTGCTCCCAATGAATCAAAAGAGATATCAGAAAGCAAGCGAACCTGCTGCTCCATCATTGCCAGAGTAGAAGAGATATCCTCCCCCTGGTCCAACAATTCCGACAGAGATTGAAAATCCTTAAGCAAGGATTGGATCGTGTAAGACGAATAGGCCGCAGCCCGAATGGAAAAGTTAGCAGCCGCAAAAATGCGCTTCAGCGCACCATCCACCTTTCGATCTACAGGGTCAGCAGGAGAGGAATCCTCAGAAACAACAGTCCCCTGAGATGACATACTGGCCATCAAGGTATCCACCTTGACCGAGGATGCGAATTTCACAGCAAAATCCTGTAGAGGATAGAGTTTATTTATAAAACTCGGAAAAGACCCCTTGTCCACATCCTTCCACTCATCTCCAAAACCTTCAGCACCGAAGAATGCAGAGGCAAACACTCAGGTTTAGGACGCTGATATTGGAAGAACAAATCATCCTCCAGCGGCACCACAGAGTCAGGAAACACCAGGGGCCAGATGTAGGTGGCCATTTACCGACCGGTAACGATTTCGGCCGTTACCGACCGGTAAATGGTCATTCCTGATGTAGGTGCTTTATTTTACTGAATCAGTAAATTTACCGAATCGTTAAAATACCGAATCGGTATTTTTACCGATTCGGTCATTTTGAGATGTAGGTGGGACTCTTCTGAGTCCCACAGGCCTTACCGAATCGGTATTTTACCACCCAATCCTATTGGGTGGTAAAATACCGAATACAGGTGTGCATGCACATCTGTGCATGCACACCTGTGCAATGTGACACACAGACATGCCTCTAGGGCATGTCTGTGTGCCACATGGCACACAAGTCCGGAATTGGAGTGCCAGAGGGTGTCAAAGTGACACCCCCTGCACCCTTGCAGCAATCAGAATTTACTGAATCGGAAAATATCGATTCGTATTCCACATTGATTCCTATGGGCTTCAAGGCCCATAGGAATCAATGGGGGATACCGATTCAGTATTTACAGAATCGGTAAATACCGAATCTTACCGATTCGGTATTTACCGATTCTGAATTACCTACATTTCCCCCCCTCTAATTTACCACTTCTTAAATACCAAATCGGTATGATTCGGTATTTAAGAAGTGGTAAATTAGAATTACCTACATCGGGCCCCAAGTTTTTGCGAATGTGACTCAGCACCTCCTTAAGGTCGGCACCCTGCACAAAGCGACCCTTGACATCAACATCCTCCTCATTGTCAGAGTCAACATTTGGAGCACCATCAACTTTAGCCTTCTTGTCAGGAGGAACAGGCAATCTATCCTGCAAAGCAGCAGCCACAGCAGAATTCATCATGTTTTGCAATAAATCCATAGAAGGAACTGACATCCCAGAACCAGATGCCTCCAAGGAGTCAGGATCTGCCAAATTCGAAGAACCACCCTCCATGACAGCAAGACACGAATGCAAAACACCATCAAGGCACCAAAAGCACCTGATTGGCAAAAATATGCATCAGGTTGCTAAGCAACCCAAGGAAACTCCCATTGCACGCCCACAATGTAAATACAAAAACGAGGAAGTCATGCGCGTGCCTCCTAATGAGACCCCACACTTCCAACAACCAAGAAGCAATAGCGCCACACCACCGTGACACCCGCAGCTGGCTATACCGACCGCCAGTAGGTAAGCGCCCAAAGCGGCAAAGACAAACAAAACCCGAGCGCGCAAATCCCCTGCTGAAGCAGGACGCGCGGTCGGCAAGGGGCCACAAAAAGCAATTAACCTCCCGCTCAGCGGGAAGCGCCGGCGCAGCCCCCACCCGAAGCGAGAACACTGACGCACTCGCACCAAACAAGAGCACCAGAAAGTCCGCTACAGCAGGACAGGGTGCACGGTAAAGAAGGGGGGAAAAACAAATTTAAAATACACAACAGCGTGTAACAAGTAACGACAATAAAACAGCACAGACTAACTTCCCCCCTAACAAATACCCAAGGGCATAAGGGGCTGCTCAAGCAAGTCCCCAGCCCCACTCACCTGACCAGCACTGAGACAGCACTTGGAGTAGTGCAGAAAAAAAGAACAGGTCGTGTTGGTGTTTCTGTATCCCTTTATGGGATTGGCTGGAGCCACTGGGGGCCATCTTGGAGGAGGGAGAGGGAGACTAGAGCGTTTTTTAGGCTTGGAGTTTCTGTAGGAGCCCGAGGCTCATGGGTAATTACTGTGGAGAGGAAGACGGACGAGGAGGTAATGTACCCCAAGAGCCCTCTGCGCTAGGCTAAAAGGTAGTGCTGTAAGAAAAAAACAGGAAAGGGGTGCTGATAAGGACAAGTGAATGGCTATGTCAATTCAAACCTGAACCCCACAATGATGATGCGATGCTCAGAAGTAAGCTCATTGCACGAGTACCCGTCTCCTCTCACAATTACATTTGGATTGGAAATCTGAAAAATCTGCACTATTTTTTAACTCAACTGGAGAGTAAAGTTGGCCAAACAACCAGCTGAATTCTCTCGGCAGTCGAACCTGAGAAACCGGTGAATTTCGGGCCTTTCATACATTTCATGCAGTTCGTGAGGTTCTCCCTCATAAAATGAGGTAAAGAAAGAACGATGGGCCAGATGTACGATTGTTTTTAGCGGTCACTAACGGAAAATCAGGCTGTTTGCTGTAGTTAAAAAGGGTTTGTAGCACGTTCAAACCCTATTTTGAAAGTTAGTAACCTATTTCTGACACGCAAAATAGGGGTTGTGAGTCGCTATTAGGAAGGGGCGTGCCAAAGGCATCCCTTTCTAATAATGAGTCGCAGTGGGGTGTACAATTGTTTTGTGATCACAAAGGGGAACAGTCCCCAGGAGGTCCCTTCCCCTTTGTGTTCGGCAGCGAAATCATTTTTTAAGAGCAGGGAGTAGTACCACGACCTCTGCCTGCCCTTAATAAATGGTAAGGAAAACATTTCATTTTTTCTTTTAAACGCATCCCATTTTCTTTAAAGGAAAATGGACTGCATTTGGGGAAAAAAATTGCTTTATTTAAAAGGCAAATTCAGACATGGTGGTCTGCTTCCCCAGCAGGCCACCATCCCTGTGGTTGTAGCCTCATGAATATTGATGAGGCAGGTCATTTACGACCCCATTGGAAATCGCTAAATGTGTCCAAGACATAATAGTACATCCCATTTTGCGAGTCGTGAAAAATCGCAATTTGCGACACACAAAATGAAATGGTCCACCATCTGGCCCAACATGAACTGTCCACGAGCCAGGCACTTCGTGTAGTTTTTGTACTTATCCCTGAACTTCTTTTTGCTGAAGAGACCCAAAGAAATCTGGACTGTTCAACCTTCTACCTGATCTTTCACAAAACCTGTTCACCTGGTCATCTTTAAACATACTCTAATCCAAAGCATTAGGTTTCTCCTTCCCCATTGCAGTGTTCTACAACAATATCAAAGTTATTCCCTCTTCTCCCTGATACCATCTTGCCTTTCTCTGTCTTGTAAGCCTTCCTTAGGGATCACTTCCAGGGGAGAGGTGCATGGGAATCTTATTTGTGTAGCATTTTATTGCGACATTTCTATTGCGCCTCTTCACCCCTTGTTGGTGCCCAAAAGTGCTTACTGTAATGGTCAAGTGAGTTGCTACTACATCTGTAGTAGATGGATGGTAGAAGGGTGTTGGTAGTAGTCAGATCTATTGATGTCGAGTGTTAGTGTGATGTGTTGCAGCCCGGAGAGTGTGCTCTAGACTTGGTGAAATGACATGCATGTTCGGTTTAAGCTTGTGGCTGTAAGCAAAGTAATCTGAGGATGGATTTGCAAGCAGCATATACAAAAATGCTCAGCAATTGTGACATGGGTTCAGTTGGCTCCAGTATTTGTGCGATCCAGACTCCACATGGCAGCATATACTCAAGATTGACACTTGCAAGCAAAGGACTGTGATGATACGTTTGTAAGCAGTATACAAACCAAAAAGCAAAAAGCAATTGCAGTGTAGGGTTTCCTTCAGTCATGTGGATGGGAAAAGTCAGATCTTTATTCCTCTTATGGATTCTTGATTAATTGCATGATGGTTTGTGAACCTCATTGTGGTATGTTCCAGAGTTTACATGTTTGTACAGAGAAGAACTACCTCCTAAGGGGGGGAGGGTTGGGTAGCTGAGGATTGTCAGGCAAGGTGCCATGCTAGACTTAGGGGTTTCCCTTTCCTTGTATGACCTGAGTTTGGATTGTAAGAAGGTTGACCCCATTCCATGCATTGCTTGATGTGTAGTGCATAGGGCTCTAAAAGTCATTCCTTTTGCCTCTGGTGAAAAATGAAAAACTTTGAGAGCTAGAGTATTGCGATCCTGTCTGTTTAAGTTAAGGACTTTGGGTCGTTTGTGCCTTCTGGATTGTTTGTAGCTTTTGGATTCTTTCCTAGGGAGTCCAATGTAGAGTCAATTTTCATGGTCAAAGCCTGATATCACGAGGGCTTAAGATGCCTGTACTGTGCAAATAGGTAGGGAAACAGACATCTAAGAAGTTTCACTGAATAGAAAGTGTCTCTATTAATTTTATTGATTTGCAGTTCAAGTGAAATCTTCAAGATCATGATCACACCAAGTTTTTTTTACTTATTTTGAGGTTGTTGGCAGGTGTCCCCATTTTGACGGGCAAAAAGGAGACAGTGTTGTGATTTTGCTAGGATTCAGAGGTCTTTCAGTTTTGGAGGATTTAAGTTAAAGGTTAAAGGGACTCTATTGTTAAAACACTGTTAGACATTTTCCGAGGCCAGGTGTGTTGTTTTCAGAAAGTTGTTCCAGTTTGCATATCAGCAGTTGTACCTTGTGATTTTTTATGATTTCATAAGGTCAGGAAGAGCGACTGGTAAACTTTTAAAAGTAGGGGTACAACTGTTGATCCCTGGGGAAGCGTACTTGTATGGTGCAGGACTAGGCCTTGAATGATTGTAGTGAAATAGTGAGACAACTGCCCAAGATACATAAAGTCATTTGGCTAGAATTTGGTGTTCGACCATGTCAAATGTGGTTGGAAAGTCAAGTAGAAGTAAAGCAGCCACTTTGTTAGTATTGGCTGATACCTTGAGGTCAGATTAAGATTAGTGTGGATGATGTACTTCTTCCAGGTCTTAATTCATTCTGTGTATTGGATAGTAGGCTGTATAGTTCAGAAAGGATGACATCTAAGAGAACACTCCCTTTTTGACAAGTTTACCTAACAAGCATTGGCATAGCCAATGGGTCTCGCTTTTCGGGCCGTATAAGTATTTACTTATGAAGCACAATATCCTTGGTGCAACAACATCAACTGTTGCATGGCTAAACACTTATAAGATCCCAAAGGCAAGACCTATTGGCTATGCCAATGCTTGTTATAAATTGTACTGGCATTCATATCATTTTGTGTTTTCAGCTTTTTAACTGTTTTGGTGCTGATAAATGCTTCACACATTCCAGTAAGTTAACCCTGTCTACTCTGTGCTACAGATGCCAAGGGTTGAACAGAGCTTTAAAGCATAAAGACCTAACTGGCACCAGTAAGGAATTGAGTCAATAATACTTAAAGAAGGCTCCCACCCACTTAAACTAGTAACCCACTTTCTCACAATTTTGCAAAATGCATATTCGTCTTTTCGTATTTAACACAAAGGGGCCGATTCCGATCTGGGTCAGAAATAACTCCGATCGAGTCGGATCCGGGGTGTTTTCCGACCGACCGGACTCCTGCAGTCCGACCGAGCGAGTACGATGCGGGCGTATGCTGTCGGACTCGTTTCGGTCAGACTCCCATTGAAGTCATTGGGAGCCGGTCGTACAACGCGTACATGGGCTCCCATTGACTGAATGGGTAAGTTCCGGACAAGTGCGCCCCCTACAGTGGGTACGCGTCAGTGCTATCCGCACCGTACATGCCTGTGTTGTGGAGACCCATGGGTCTCCCTCTGTGTCCGAGCCGTAAGGCTGCGGGTAACAGGGGGTCCAATGCGGACCTCCAAAGTCCAGCTCCGGTACCTATTGTGAGCCGGAAGCTCCGACTCAATCCGGCTGTCCGAATCGAGCACCGTACTGGCTCGGTCGGAATTTGCCTCCATTGTGTGCCACGGTTAGCCTACGGCCTGTCGTACGGAGCGGTTCGGACCCGGAAACGATTAGGATGGAGATGTTGCGCTTGTTCGCACCGTACTTCGTCTTCCGGACCCGTGTGCGAACCGGACGGTAATTCAGCCTCCGAATCCGACCCACTAATCCCGAACCCGATTCGGAGCCCTTCCGACCGAGATTGGAAACGGCCCCATAATGTGTCCTCCTGTAAATGTTTGATGCGCAGCTGCTAAAAAATCGGCCGCAGTTTCCAGGGGGTGGGTGGAGAGGCTATGCCCTTTCAATTAATAATGCGCTATATGGATGGTATTTCTAAAAGCAATTACCATCCTATTTTAAATGGTATAAAAAGCATTGATGGACATCAGGCTAAGTCGTCACAGCGTGACATTTTGGAAAGGGAGGGGTTGCAGCAGTTGGAAAATAGCCTGATGTCAGAGCGGTCATGTGCTCCAAACAGTTACACGGTGCATGCTTCTGTGCCTCGTGTATTCTGTTTAGAGGTGTGATTGAGAGGCGATTTCAGGAGTTGCAGCTGGGCCTCATTGAAAGGAAGCACTGTGGACTGTTCTGATTTGACACCGACGGCCCCCTACATCTTCGCCTGGTGTGGAAGATAGCTGTAGGGTAATTCGATTAGCGAAAGGTAATTTTCAGGTTCCACCTACTGGTGTCCGAGGCCTATTGTGTACAGAGCCAATATTTGCAATGATTTTTGGAGCAGCCTGTTGCCACAATGCGTTGCAGGGCCACGTCTTTATTTTACGCACATTTTATTGTCTTCTTGTCGTGGATTTGAAATGAATGCTGCAGACTGCTTTGACAGTTGTGCACAAAAGCCACACGTCCCTGTGCTCTCAGTTCAGCAGCTATTGAGCCCCTCCCTTCTTAACCCCAGAGACTCTAAAAGAATAGATAGAGCGTGATTGCTTTCACACATTCCCCTTCAAAGGGAATATATTTATTACATCAGATGTTCTCAGGTTAGGACCTTTATGTTGTATTTATATTGTGGTTGCATGCAATTTATTTTCTCGCATTGACAGCTTCACAATAAAAGATGTTCAGCCTTTTTGACTAAACTCATCCTATTTACCTTGACGTGAACGTGGCATTTTAATGACTAATGTTGAGATAAATCAAATGTGATGTTATACATACTAATAGTACAACTGTGCATTACTGTAGCTACGTCGGTGCCAGTGTACGAAGAATTATTTTGAAGTTCAATTACATTTGAGTTCTATATTAATGCAGCTCCGGTGCATTGTGGTAGCTTGGATTATTGTCTAGGCGACGGGTTGCGTCATTACCAGGCTCTGTCTCCTCCAGGCCCTGCACCAGGTAGAGCCCGCGATGAACTGGCCGACTCTCCTCACTAGCGAAGTGTCCAGGATACAGGCGGTGGCGTGAAGGCTGCTTTCTGATACAGAGACTCTTAAGAGCAAGCCAGAGGCACAACTCCTTTGAAAGGACAGTTAGAATGATATACAGGGCACCAGTCCTAAACAAGCATTAGCATAGCCAATAGGTCACGCCTTTGGGACCTTATAAGTGTTTAGCCATGCAAAAGCTGATGTTGTTGCACCAATGATATTGTGCTGGATAACTAAACACTTATAAGGTTCCAAAGGTGAGGCCTTTTGGCGATGCCAATGCTTGTATCTTTTCGCACGAAAGGAAGCTTCTGCCTGCTTCCCAGGCCAGTGGTAATCTTCTTTTATGCCTTCTTTCCTTCGGAGAGGATAAACTCCCTCTCCACAAGTGCATAGCCTTGGGCTACCAAAAGATCCACAGTGGAGGCTATTTGATGGGGGCTCGACAGGAAGTGATCTTTTTGTAGATTGTGAGCCATTGGTAGCTTTTTGAACTGCCAGGAACTAGACCTGCTTTTCTCCAAAGCTTCTTAATTGCTGTTGCTTCCGGTAAGCAGACCCCACCTGGGGGCAGTAGCCTGTCAGTGTTCTGGGGTGAATGGCTTCTCTTTTGCCACATACCCTAGCTCCTTGCCTGTTGTTTCGAGGATCTAGGTCATGTAAAGTCTAGGGGCTGGAAAGGGTTCCTTGGAAAGCATCTCTGTTCTGCTACATTGTTTGGCTCAGTGTACACCAGGTTCCCAGTAAAAACTGCAAAGCCTCTGCAAGATCTCGCAGTAGGGTAACCGGTCACCCCAGATTTGCCCGGACAGTCCATGTTTTGGACCTCTGTCCACAGCATGTGACACTCTCCATGTACTACTATCGTGTCATTTTTCAAGTTTTGTGTTGTCATTATACACTGTACAATGATACTTTCCTCAGCCTCCGCTCTGAAGTCCAGTTATCCTGATGTAAATGCACCTGATGTAAAGCCCAGTTGGGGGAGACGGGTGTGTCACCACATATATTAGAGTTAAAATGCAGTCCATGGTTACATTTCCACAATCCCTAGTTCTTGGCAGCGTGTGGGATAGAAATGCTTTGAAATCCTAGTTGCCCAGGCAGGCCCAGGTAACAGACCTGTCCCTGTGCTTCATCACCACACCAAGGAAGCAGCCAGTGTAATAAATGAGAGATCCTTGGCCTGTGATGTCTCATTTCTGTTATAAGAGGTGTGCACCCTTTAGTATCCGGTGGAGCTCCATAATGTCTTGCCCCGCTACCAATTTCCCATGAAGTCTCCAATAGACCTGCGGTGCTCCCGATGCCTAATATGCAGGCAACACGCAAATATACCTTAGTGTCAGAGAGCGTCCCAGACCATTGAAGAGCTGTAGTAGCAAAGACAGTGGATAAATAAACTCAAACTAAGCCACCAAAATAGAAATTCTACTCCTGGGCCCAGTGGGGTAACATTAGCCTCAGCAGCCCACACTGGGCAGGGAGCAGTGGGTGAAACTAAACCAATTAGAGCAATTCTCAATTCATCAATACCACCTATTGTGTTAGGGATAGCGGTCAACAAAGACTAGGCTCAAATTTATCATTTTTTCATGCAATGCATCAAGACAATATGCTGCACTGTGTGAAAGGGAAAAGGCTGGATTGTGCCATATTTACCATTATTTGGTGTTTGTCTTGTTATCTTCTTGCTCCTGTGCATTCAGTGCAGCCTAGTGCCAATACAGGCACTCTTGTGTCTTGGTGCAAGGGTGCCTGCGTTGCAGGCACAATTGACTTTGTGTAGGAGGGGACACCTTCCTGCACAAACAGAAACCTTATAGGCAATTCCTTCTTTCTAAGTGTGCTGCTGCAGCACACTTAGAAAGAGGAAACAACAAGGAGAAATAAAGACATTTCCCCTGGTTTGTTGCGCCTCTATTAGGAAGGCACACAATTCTGACACACTTCTAGGTATACCAGTGTTTGTAAATCTGGGAATGCGTCAGAATGCAGGGGTGGATGCGTGGGAACACCCACATTCCTCCCATGTAATGCCTCCACCAAGCAGTGTAATGCAATGCCTGGTGGTCTTGCATGAATTGGTAAATCTAATTCTAGGTTTTGCATCTCCCTACTTTGCCTTCTATGTCGCAAGGGCAATGAAAAACAATGAACACTTACCCCATCCCTAGATTACATTGAACTTCCTGCAATAGGCATCCAGGGTATCAAATAAAATAACTCCCTGTAGTACAAAATGCAGGTAAGGGCTGAAAAAATATTAACCAGCAGCAGGTCACCTAATAGGCCTACAGAGTCTCGCAGTAAAAGAATCATATTGAAGATTCTTGGGTCTGGTTCAGAGTAACACCACTTGGAATAGGAAATAACTGTGAGAACACAGATTTACTGTGCAGAATTCTGTGCAGAATTTCCCATTCTGAGGGGAGCCGCAGTTTCCCTACGGGCAGGCGTGGAGGTAGTAGGACTCACAGGGGTAAAGGAAAGAATATTTTTGGCAGAGAGAGCATCATTGGCCCAGAAAAAGATCCTTTAGGGACCTAGAAGCGGTTGCAGCAAAAGCCTCATGCGATTTTACCAGCCAGTAAAATCATGCCTGGTGTCCCTATGGGCACGCGGAAACGCCAAGTGCAGGAACACCAGAGCAGGCATGATCAGGCAGAAGGGAACTCAGATATCTGGATGGCGCAAAAATAAGGGCGATTACACACTAATGATCAGCAACGAAAAGAGGTGGGCCAACTGTGTAAGGTACAACAAAGAGGCCAGCAACAACATTGTGGAACTAACTCATGGCAAAGTGGGCGATGGGGACGAGCTTGTGTTAGAAATGTGTGAGCTAGGAGAAATTAAACATGAGGCACAACTCTGCACAGTACAAATCGGAGGGAAGGAATTCTCAGTTACGGCAGATATGGGCACCAATTCCACACCAATTGACAATAATCTTCTATAGAAGTTTTTGGGGACTCAATTATTTTCTTCTTAAATTAGAAGAACATTTTAATAAGCTTATTGATGCTGTGGGATTCTTCCAGTCCACTGTTGAATTCAAGGGTAAATCAATTGAAACAAAGGACAAAAGAAGGGTTTTATTTATTAGGGTGGATGCATGAGAGAGAGCTCTTGTGACAGTGGACCCCAATCATACTGACCAAGTACTGGGGAACAAAGATGAAGAGGTAACAATGCAGTGGCCAAAGGCGCTCCTAATGATATTTGTAGATACATTGAGACAGTTGAAGGGATTCATCCATGTGATTGCGTTAAAAGAGGTGGCAGCCCCTCACCTCTGGAACAACCTGTGCAGAGAGATCCACCCCTTCCAGTACTGGTTCATGGTGAAATGTAAAACCTTCCTCTTGTGATCTGCATGCTGAAGCATGCTTCCTGGACTCGGCTCTCTGTCCCCTCCACCCCCAGGCAGCCCACCCCAATCCCCGAAATTTTGTGTCCACTGTGAAACCTATTTACATTTCAGCCTGACATATTTGAACATTGTAAGTATGTAATCTCGAATATTCATTGTGACCCTGATGCATAGGACACTTCACTCTCGCTCTGGTCCTGGAAATACTGAAACGCCTCCATGTCTGCGTCATCGTGGTCCTCTATGTTCCACCTGCACGTCTGTGCACCAGGAAGCAACCAAGTGTTGTGGTGTGCGTTTTATTAGCAAAACAAAATAAAAGCCTACTCCTTCATCCCAAATGAGCACCCATGTGTTCATGAATCATAGTTAAATGTAGGGGAGAGATACTAGTGCAAATCACACCTGCAGACACCCTGGGTGAAGTTGGGGAGGCTAGGGTGTGATTACACGCAGTCAGTCTGAGCCGAGGCAGGTTAACAGGACGTTTGTGAGCCAAACTCCCTCAGGGATAAGGCGCTTTGAGCTCAAACTGTCACCAGAGACGGAGGCAGAAGGGACTTGTGTGTTTAGTGAATTAACCCGTCATGTGTGTTCACTGAACATGTGGAAGCGGCAGGGGAGGGGCGCCGAGGGGTGTACAGTAGCGGGCAGGCCACCGGGAATCCGGATTTAATGGGACAGCGTGAAAGGTCGAGATGTCAACAAGAAACCGGAAGCGATGGAAAACATACTGAACGAGAGGAAAGAGAGAAGAAATAGTGAGTGCGTCTAACTGGAGGGGAACAAAGCCAGCGAGAGGGGTGAATTAAAAATGAAATTGAGTCAGGGTGAGATGGGGATAGACAGGGTAAATTGAAGGCCTGAGAAGGACGAAACACCGAAGAAGTCAAGGAAAGAAAGAGAGATAGATGGAGAGGAAGAGAATGGCAACAACAGTTGGAACAGAAACAAGACCAGCAATGGCCGCGCGGCCGTGAAAGTGACACGGCCGTGAAAGTAATGGCGAGCGATGCGGAGGAAGAGATTAGAAAGGCAGATGGTCGCTGCTCGCGCAGCCGCGAAAGTGAAAGTAACGGCCAGCGATGCGAAGGAAGAGAAAGAAAGGCAGATGGCGGCTGCGTGCGTGGCCGCAAAAGTGGAAGTAATGGCCACCGATGCGAAGGAAGAGAAAGAAAGGCAGATGGCGGCTGCGCTAGTGCACGCAAGCTTGAAGACAGGAAAAGCTTGTGGGTAGCACTTTGAAAACCCCCTTACTAAAAGTTGAGCAAGCAGCTCATGTGCTGCACTAGGCTCGAACTTAAAAAGAAGTGGGTAGACTAACCCAGTTAATCACTATGGAAGTGGCATCAGAGCGCGTGGCATCGCAACATGTGACATCACTGCGCGTGACATCACAGAAACTGGCATCACAAGAAGTGCTATCAGATCTTAAGCCCTCACATTTATGTTTAGCAGGTGGATCATGAGTACATTTGAGCACATTTCGAGTATACTTTGAAACCCTCCTGATTTAGGCAGAAGATTCACACTTTTGTACGCTCGCTTTGAGGAGTTGCTGTTTTGCTCTGCTGTGCTGTTAAAACCACCCTTCGCTACTGGAATAGCTGTCAAGAACTCTACCTGCCGCTGTACTTGGAGAAAGGCTAAGACCAACTCCGTGGCAGCAGAGGAGGCGAGAGGCGCCGGCCCCGGGACTGCGAGGACCAGCATTCACCACCAACAGCTGGGTCCTCTTCCCACGTGAGCCGCGCCCCCTCCCAGTGCCACGCCTCTAGCCAATTGCAGATAACCTCTCGCGGCCCCCTCTTCGCGGGAGCCGCTCGCTTTGAGGAGTTGCTGTTTTGCTCTGCTGTGCTGTTAAAACCACCCTTCGCTACTGGAGTAGCTGTCAAGAACTCTACCTGCCGCTGTACTTGGAGAAAGGCTAAGACCAACTCCGTGGCCGCAGAGGAGGCGAGAGGCGCCGGCCCCGGGACTGCGAGGACCAGCATTCACCACCAACAGCTGGGTCCTCTTCCCGCGTGAGCCGCGCCCCCTCCCAGTGCCACGCCTCTAGCCAATTGCAGATAACCTCTCGCGGCCCCCGCTTCGCGGGAGCCGCTCGCTTTGAGGAGTTGCTGTTTTGCTCTGCTGTGCTGTTAAAACCACCCTTCGCTACTGGAGTAGCTGTCAAGAACTCTACCTGCCGCTGTACTTGGAGAAAGGCTAAGACCAACTCCGTGGCCGCAGAGGAGGCGAGAGGCGCCGGCCCCGGGACTGTGAGGACCAGCATTCACCACCAACAGCTGGGTCCTCTTCCCGCGTGACCCGCGCCCCCTCCCAGTGCCACGCCTCCTCTCTGCTACACTGTATTTAAACAAACCCCGCAACGCGCAACGCGGGACGCGCGCGGGTCGGAGCCCGGGGCGAAGCCCGGGCAAAGGGCGGGCCATCTGTGGCCGTCCGGGGACGTACAAGGACGGGACGGGCCACCTTATTTACATCCTTATCTTCGACCTACTAGCACCTGGTATTCTGGGGTCGAGTAATACATTTAAACGCCAGTGTGGTAAGTGCAACATCTGATTTATGGAGTCTGAGGTCGGGGAGACGGTGATCCGAGCTGAAGGCTCAATAAATATCATCAGAGAAGGAAGCATCACTTATACCACGCAAGCCTATCCCAGGAAAGCATAATGGCATTCAAAAAACTAAGATCTCGTACAATATTCATGAAGCGAATGGGCACCGAGGAAGCAGTCAGAAAATCCTCTGACAAAGCAGTAAAACACGGCCGGATAACCAGGACCCCGGCAATAAGTAATTACTTTTCAGCCCTATCACCTAAAAGGCAATTTCTCACTCATGTTCGGGAAATAGAAAAAAAACCTTGATCCTTTGGAAAGTAAGGAGGGAAAAGAGCTTCCTCTCTTGAATTATCAATCTACCCAAAACTCAAGTGTATTGGATCTTGATCCTAATCAAAAGATATTATTCTCAACACAGGAACCACAATCCCTGGATCACGAGGTGTTACATTCAACATCCCTAACACCTATAAAACTTTCAGGTAGCCTACCCCGCACTGAGGCTCCTTACGGAAACGATATGAAGTCGGTGGAAATTAAATCAGACCTACAGTCAAGCCCAGACAGGTTACTCACTAGTTTTCTGGAAAAATCATTAGAACACGATCCAGCACTTGAATCTTCTTTAGACCCATTTTCTCTTAAAAATATCAACTCTACAAATTCCGTAACACCAATGTCAAAGGATCTCTATTCTCTACAGGAAATCTTGGAATCGGTCCTCTCCTTTCTAGGACATATTCTGGAAAACTCGGATCAAACTCTAGATGTACAAATTGGCAAACTAAAGTTTCTAGTCGAGGAAAAAAGGAAAAAAGAAGCCGCTGACGTAACCAAAAAACAACAAATATCTGATGTGATGCAAGTACATAATAGTAATTCAACAAATATCACCAAAAGTACACTGTCTCAAACAAAATGTGACATTAGTACACAAACATCTGACAAAATAATACTCGAAAAACAAATAAAGGAAACCCGGAAAAACCATAAGGATACCAAAATATATTCCCTGAAGAAACTCTTCAGAGAAGAGCCTTCAAATACCATCAAACAGTAATCCATTTTTTCGATTCCCAACAAAAAAATAGATTTGCATAAAACTGGGTGTGATAAGGAAGATCAAGGACATTCCACCAAATTTACACCTGATGATGATCAAGGAGAAAAGAACCCTCAAATAAAAAACATTCAAGAAAAAGGGGGAAAAAGAAAGAGAAGGAAGCCGCTAAGAAGAATCAATAAAAAGAAAACTTGCAAGCTTAAATTTAAAAACCTAATCACTCCTCAAAAAAACCAAGAGGGACAAGACGATATTACAATACCTAATACTTCCATAATAGAGGCAACCAGTGTCAGAAAAACACACAATCAGTAAAATTATTGAACCCTAGAGCGGATGAATATCTCCCGGCCATACTCTCCGAAAGAGTAGGGCAGAGAAACAAAGGATTAAGAGAAAATGATGATAAGATACCTCTAGGCGGAGAACGTACACCGTCTAAATACTTACTATTCGAAGAACTTTTCCCATTGATAACATGCCACTAAATCGAGGAAGGACAATTAATCTGTTACAGCAAATACTGCCTCTACAATCTTTGACCAGCAAAGAAATAGACCTGGTGAACTTCCCCATAAAAGAAAATTGTAAAATAGTGGTGGTATCATTCTGGTCATCAGTACTCCCCGGGATTATTCTTAGTGAAAAAGAAATAATATATAAATGTGGTTATGATGTAATCGAAAGACCTGAACCAAAGAAAATTACATCTAACAAAAGGACCACTGGTCTCTTTGGCACAAATCCGGACAGGTAAAATGACAATCATTACAAAAATAATCCCATCCCAGATGATTCAGGATCAACTCGCTTAAGAAAGGATACATTGAAAATTCTTGTGAATAACGGCGAAAGGAAAGTCTGGAGCCAAGACTTAGAAGTAAAGGAGGACAAAAAAACAATAAAGTCTTGGGCCTGGGTCTCGGGCACATTAAACAGTAATAAAACAACCAACCATCAACAATGGTTTGGAGATCACTTCATGGAACATGGCTGGAAAAACAACTAATAAAATGATTGAAGCTACCAAAAATCAACCTGATATCCTGGCTTTGCAGGAAACTTGGGCATCAAAATCTTTCTGTCAGAAAGGTTACTATCTCTATGATATTCCTGCTAAAGCAACAAACCGGGGACACGCAAAGGGTGGATTGGCAATCTTGTTAAGTGAGGAATACTTATGGGACCAAGAAATTATCGAGACTAATTCTGAAAATTTTCAGTGTATTAAGGTATCGCTGAAAACACACAACTTAGACCCACAAAAGGCTATTCTACTCTTCAATTTATATGCCCCACCCGGCACTAACCAAGATGCCATTTTCGAGGATATCATGGAAGCAATCACTCAGATAATCGAAGACCGCGCATATATGTCTTATTTAATTATGGGTGATTTGAATGGAAAAATCTCAAACACTGAAATCAGAAAGTGGGTAAACCTCTACGAAGAAGAAACACTGGAAATGTCCATTCCAAAATTTCCCAAAGGAAAAAATTCGGACAAGAGAGGTAAAATGTTATTAGCATTTTTGACAAGTTTAAATGGGACAATCTTGAATGGTAATGTGGAAGGAGACATACCGGCGTCTTATACAGGACGAGGAAATGGAACTCTCTCAATAATTGACTATATAATCTGCGGTATGGAGTTATTGGAGACAGTTTCGCATTTGTTTACCAACTTCTCAGATGAGAGTGACCATGCTTTTTTACACTTAAATACCCGTTGGACGGCTAATCCTTCCTCGACAAACCAAATCATGTTCCATAAAAGCACAATTGAAATCAACACCAATCAGAGGCGGATCTTTTGGAACTCAGCAACCTTCGACAATATAACCGCACTGATTGCACATACTCAACTCTTAACTAATATACACTCTGGTGATCCAATAACTAATTTTGAATGCATCATCAATAAACTCAAGTGTGCTCTCTTAGATAAGTTAAGACAGGTCACAAATGGAAATAACAAGAAGAACAATAAAAATAAAACTTGGAATACACCTGCGAAAATGCTCAACAAACTCATTCGAGCACAATACTTGAAATTTTCACCTTCAAATCAGCGAGAAATTAATAAACTAAAAAATCAATTAAGAAGAGAGAAGCACAGTCACAAAAAAACGCTGCAGGACAATAGTTGGGTCGATATCCAAATTGCTGCTAAAAAATACAATCAACAAAAATATTGGTCCTTAATTGCCAAAATAACCGGAACAAATAAGAAACTCCAAGCCATTCCAGTCCCACCTCAGGACTGGGAAATCTATCTGAGTGATCTATACAAGGTAAATCCAATTAAATCAGATATAAGGGACACCGACACTACTATGGAAAAGAAAACTACTCCGATTACAAATACCACAGCATTTTCTATAGCAACGCACATCCGAAAAGCAAGAAGCACTGGTGCGTTAGGACCTGACCAAATACCAATCAAGGTCCTACAAGCAGACCCCAAGGAGTGGAGTCAGATGCTATTACCCCTCTTTAATCACATCTTTAAAACCGGGAAAATACCAAAGTCATGGCAGGGGAGTATCATTATTCCCATCTATAAAAAGGGGAACAAAACCATTGCTGGCAACTATCGCCAAATAGCGTTGATGGATGCTACAGGGAAAATCTTCGCCGCAGAAGTATTGGATAGACTAAAAGACTGGGCCTTCTCGCAGGGTTTAATACCAATGTTTCAAGCAGGCTTTAGACCAAATCACTCTGTCACCGACAATATCTCAATTCTCCAGACTATTTTAGACAAATATATTGTACGCAAATTACAGCCAGTGTATGCAGCATTTATTGACTATTCTACTGCTTTTGACCGTGTCGATAGACCTACATTGTGGAAAAAGTTAAGGAGACTATGAATTCCTGAACAACTGCTGCAGATTATAGTTAATCTCCATACTAACACCTGGTGTCAGGTGCAAATGGGGTGTGAAAAAGGTTTAACTAAATCAATCAGAACGGCTAACGGGCTTAGTGATTTGCCACACCATCAGCAACAAGGTTCAAGTTTGCCTCCCAAGATTGCCGCACAAAGTATTCACGCCCTGCTATACGCAGATGATATTGTAATGTTGGACCTTACGCCCTTTGGTTTACAAAAGCTCCTAGATATTTTACATGAATATTCAAAGGATCACTTCCTAATTCCAAACTTAACAAAAACAAAAGTGGTCGCCTTTTCTGGTAGGAAACAAAGCGCTAAATACTGCTGGAAGCTCGGCGGAGAAAAAGTAGAAGAGGTTGACAAATACACCTATCTCGACAGGATTTTCTCAAAAAATCTACAAAATATAAAACAGATAAATAACTTAAAGAGGAAATCAGAACTACACGCCGGGGCCCTCTCCAGACTGTACTCTGCTACAGGAAATAGGCACTTCTCTTCATTGCTAAAAGTATACAGAGTAAAGATTCCCCCTGTTTTATCTTATGCTACTGAACATATTCCAATAAAGCAATGGTCTTATTTGGACCAAAAAGAAGGGAACATTTTGAAAAAAATCTTAAAGGTCTCAAAATCTACACCTGTTCAAGCCTTAAGACTAGAATTCTCTATAACAAGTTCCTATGCTACAGCTGTTGCTAATGTTATCAGATGGGCTTACAATCTCCTGCACGCTAAAGAAGGATCACTACGTTCCTTGCTAAAGATCGAGACTTTTGATCTAGATGCGACAAAGCTAATATTCTTCAAGAATATGACCATGGTATTCCAAATCGCTAAACTTAGCAAGGATATTCTGCTCACCTGGTCTGCCACACAATTGAAACTTTTTCTAAAATGTTTTACGCCTAAACTGAGCTTTGATCTTGATTTTGCACACTGTAGCAAATTATCTTTTTATAAATACTACGTTGAGTCATTGGAGTACAAGCAAGCACAGCTATATATACGATTCTCCCTTATACATAGTGCAAGAAGGGCAATTACAATGCTGCGATTAGGTATACTACCAGTGCTAACTTTTACCTCAAGATGGACACCAGGCGGATCCTCGATATGTACACTCTGTCAAGGGGGTGATCAGAACATTGAGCATCTCTTATTTGTATGTCCCCACTCAAACATAGTAACAGCACGGTCAAGATATCTCGATCCGATATATCGTAAATGTAGAATTACAACAGTAAAAGATCTGTTACTTGTGTGCAAACAACCACCCAATGAATTGGTATGTTAAAACTTCTATAAATTTCTAAAATCTTTTTTAACATTATATTAACTCGCAACGATTTTCTCTTATGTAAATTGTTTTTATATTTGTGGTCCTCACTTTGACTTTGACTTGACTTGACTTGACTTATAAAGCAATGTTACCTTTTGTGAGTTTTAAGCTTTCTATAGCTAAAGTGCTTTGAAAGAAATAGTGATATTGAAATTATTACAACGCCTCCTCAAGGTTAATAAGAGTATATAAATGCAATTTATTTTGTGCAAATACTGGGAAAGATCAACACATCTGACGTTCTAACAGTACATGCATTTCTCCTAAACAGAGACTGAACAAAGTGAAAAGCTGCCTCTCTTAATTATGTGTGAAGAGCTAACAAGGTGCACACTTTTGTTTGGCCTCTGCTGCATTTTGCATCAGGTGTGAGGCTCCTGACTGCTGCCAGCCAGGAAACTCCAACAAAAAGAGGCTTGAAGACCACTGAGACTCGGCCTTTGTTATGGTCGAGTATCCCAGCAGGAGTCAGAAATAAGAGAGCCCCGTCCGGCCTGCACGTTGATGATCGATAGCAGACAATAACATGCAGGCGCTGCTGAATGTGTCATGGAGTTTGGAAATTACACCGGGACGAATTCAGCATCTTTTTTAGTGGGGCATCCACCCTGTGAAAGAAGTGTGGAAGCGCTGTCCACCCCGACTCGTGCCCTGATGATATATAACCACTGTGAAACCGCTCCTGATAGAGTCCGGAGGGGGCGCCCCCTCAATTATCGTTAGGCTACTGCGTCACTGGCGGCGGCCATACAAGGCTCCTTATGTCAACCTCAGTAAAGCTGGTTAGCACCAACCCTTCGTCACCAACAAGCTATGTACCTGTTGGTTTTGCACAATGTTTCTTTTGTACATGTTACTGACACAACTTAAACTAAATCTACAAAAGTATATGGGGGTCTGGAGAAGGGAGAGTCGGGGTAAGATTACCTCGGAAGGGTGATGTGCGTGGGGCAGAGAGAGGAACATGGAGCAAACAAGGGGCAAGGAGAAGACCCGAGACGGCGTGAGGGCCTGGAAGCGGGCGCTAAGGCACTCATGGTCCGCTCGAGGGAGGGGATAATGTCAGGAGGAAGTGAGGAGAGAGGCAGGGGGTGGAGGGAGGGCCTGCCCTTAAGGCCCCCGAGAGAGGGGCTAATGTCAGAAGGAAGCGCTGCAGGTGCAGAGTGACAGGGGTGGAGAAAGGGGCTAATGTCAGAAAAAAGCGCTGCGGTTGGAGAGAGATGGGGTTGGAGAGAGGGGCTAATGTCAGAAGGAAGGGCTGCGGTTGGAGAGAGATGGGGTGGAGATAGGGGCTAATGTCAGAAGGAAGTGCTGCGGGTGGAGAGAGAGGGGGGTGGAGAGAGGGGCTAATGTCAGAAGGAAGCGCTGCGGTTGGAGAGAGATGGGGTTGGAGAGAGGGGCTAATGTCAGAAGGAAGTGATGTGGGTGGAGGGAGATGGGGTTAGAGAGAGGGGCTAATGTCAGAAGGAAGGGCTGCGGTTGGAGAGAGATGGGGTGGAGATAGGGGCTAATGTCAGAAGGAAGTGCTGCGGGTGGAGAGAGAGGGGGGTGGAGAGAGGGGCTAATGTCAGAAGGAAGCGCTGCGGTTGGAGAGAGATGGGGTTGGAGAGAGGGGCTAATGTCAGAAGGAAGTGATGTGGGTGGAGGGAGATGGGGTTAGAGAGAGGGGCTAATGTCAGAAGGAAGTGATGCGGGTGGAGGGAGATGGGGGTGGAGATAGGGGCTAATGGCAGAAGGGAGTGCTGCGGGTGGAGAGAGATATGGGTGGAGAGAGGGCCTTATGGTCCCCGAGAAAGGGGCTAATGTCAGAAGGAAGTACTGCAGGTAGAGAGAGACAGGGTGAGAGAGGGTCAGGGGGTCTCTCTCACCCACAGCCGGCTCCAGCAGGTGGAGATGCGCTGCGTGTGTTGTGTGTGACGGCCGCAGCTGGTTGGGAGATATTTACTGCTGTGTACGTGTATGTTGAGGAGGGGACCCGGCCCACCCCACAGCACCTGAGGCCCATACACAAGTTATTCATCGCAGATGCACGGGGTGCAGCAAGGAGGGGGTCCCCCTCTCCCACGCCAATCTTCTCCCACTGGTGCCTTTGTGCACAACCTCCCTCTATTCTGGCACCACATCCCATGTACCCATGCTGGTGACCCCACCTCCGCTTGGGTCCTGCCTCACCACATGTGACCCCTCCCCACCCCCCCTCGAATAGTGGTCAGTCAGTCACGCTGGTGCCCCCACCTCCGCTTGGGTCCTGCTCCACCCCATTTGCTCAAAGGTGAACACGGGCACAGGTAGCTGTGTGCATCCTCAGAGAGACGGCCAGCTCTGGACTGTGTGCGGACATGCTCATATACACACACACGCTTTCACACAAGCATCGTCAGACACACAGCCCCCCTTCCCGGCAGTGGTCATACACCCAAGCTGGGGCCCCCACCTCTGCTTGGGACCTGCCCCACCCCGTGTAGTCACGGTAGACACAGGAGAAGGGAGCTCTGTGCGCTCTCAGAGAGACGGCCATCTACAGACAGTGTGATAAACACACGCACACGCTCTTCAGACGCACACCTGTTGTATCCCAGCTATACAGGTGCACGATTGCCCTAGGCAGGGCCGGCTCTAGGCATGTGCAAGCTGTGCACCTGCACAGGGCCACCAAACCCCAGGGGCCACCACGCCAATACATATCCTTAATATATTAATCCTCTGAGGATGGATACATATTTGCGTGGTGGCCCCTGGCAGGGATTTGGCGGCCTCCGGCTCTGTTCCACTTCTAAACTCCCTGACCCCCTCCCCTCTTTACTGGCCTGCGCGCCCCGCCCAGCCCGGACCCCCTCTTCCGGGCCCCCTACCTACGCTCCCTGCCCAGGGCCACCATGAGCCTAGAGCCGGCCCTGCCCTAGGGTGGGGGCAGTCACAGGACTTTCCTTGGAGCTGCAGTCGGGGCTGCAACCAACTTCTAAGGAAACCGCGTGGTAGGCCTAACTATTAACGGCAGCGCAGAAGTAAGGGACGTAAACACAGATGCTCTGTTTGTGCCATCAGCCACGTGCGCTGACGTCACCCTTTATTAAATACTCCCCAGTCCGAACCCAGGGAGTTGATTGCAATATAAAGTATAGTAGTGGCCAGGTGGCTCACTACATCCCATCCAACCTGTAAATTTTGAACAAAACAGTTAAATTGTCACTCGGTCGGCTGACGGGGACCACCCCTTGAACCAGTCCCGTTAGCACTGAACTTGGTCGACATTCCTTCCAGAGTCCTTAAAATACAAAGTCTTGCAACAGTGTGCTGGGCGCTGGATTGTTGCGCAGCCCATAGTGATGGTGCCTACTCAGATCTTCCCCATGCTCTGCACCGTTGGGGTTGCTGTCATGACTCTTGTCAGGCTCCTGACGTTCCACCCCCTCCCTTAGTCCTTCGGGAGAAGTACTGACTGACGGGCATCCTTCCTGTGGAACCTCAGCGTCTCCTTCCTCCCACGCCTCCATTTCTGGCTCCACAACCGCCTCACTCGGACCAGGAGCCCTCTTAATCCACAAAATGTTCCTGGCTATACGTTGATCACCTTCTCCGCAACCACCAGAGTACCTTTGATCTGCACTACCTTCCACAGGTCACACTCAAATGGTGGGCGGAACTTGGACCCTGGGTGTCGATCTTTTCCCACCAGATAGTCTCCCACCTGGATGTCAGCCGACAGAGCCTTTCTTTTTTTGCTGGCTCGTTCATTGTTGCTTCGGTGGCGGGCCTGAGACCTCTCGACATCCAAAACCGAAGGAGTCCATACTTCACTGCTGGGTATCCCATCATGCACAGCTCTTTTCAGCAGAAGATCGTGAGGTGCACATTTGGTCGTGCTGTGAGGAGTTTGCCGGTAGGCCCTCAAAAACGGATGCAGGCAGGTTTCCAGATGGTTACCTTGAGCCACCCTAATCCGCAGTGCTTTTTTCAATGTCCTCATGAAACGCTCTACATCTCCGTTTGCTTGAGGCCAATGAGGTGTTATTTTCTCATGCCGAATGCCATGCTTGTTGTGGAACTCACGAAATTCCTGTCCTTGTAAGGGCGGCCCATTGTCTGTTCGGATCTCCTCTGGCAATCGCAGCAGGGCAAAAGATTTTTCCAGTGCCGGCTGAAGACTTTCAAAAGCCATGGATGCGACTACTTCCATCACCGGGAACTTGCAATGGCTGTCCACCAACACCATCATTTGCCTCTCATCAGGAAAACTCACAAAATCCAAACACTCCCTCGCCCAGGGTGACCTGCTCAGACCCTCCGTCAGGATTGGCACTTCTGGCGGGTCAGCCCCCATTATCAGGCACGCATGTCACTTCCGTATTTTGTCCTCCACGAGCCGATCCACACCGGGGAATTCAACTTTTGTTCGCAGGCGGGCATGGTTTTCTCAACCCCCTGGTGTCCCTGGTGCACCAGATCCACTGTCCGGTCTCTTAGTGTGGCAGGTATTATGATGCGTGAGCCCCTCAGGATTATGCCGCCCCCGTGGCACTCAGCTCTTCTCAACACTTCCCCAGTCACTCCCAGTACTCCTTGTCATCTTCCGATCTTCGGTCATTACCACTGAGGAACCACTTCCAATGGTGGTCACGTAGCGTTCGGGCCATGGCCTGTGAACACCCATCTTGCAGCGATGCCTTCCGGATGTCCTCTAGCAGCAGAGCTTGGGGCCGGGCCTCTTCCAGCAGTTGCCTCACAAATATCTCAGCTCCTTCATCCATCTCCGGCCCCTGGACTCCATTCGGCACCTGGGGGTGTAGCGATAGATAGTCAGCCGGGTTGCTTGCTCTCGGGCGGTACACCACATCGAACCGGTATTGCTGAATTTGCACGCCCATCTATCAATTCGCGGAGGCCCATTCCTAGCTGTTCCTGCAAAGAGGGGCACCAGCGGCTTGTGGTCCGTCACCACCGGAAACATGTGTCCACACAAATATATGTGAAAATGTTGACATGCCCACCGGATTGCCCACGCCTCCCTCTCGATCTGTGCATAGTGTGTCTCCATGGCAGTGAGCACCCGACTGGCATATGCAATAGACACCCATTCATCTTGATCGTTCCTCTGTTAGAGCACCGCCCCAAGCCCCACTGGGCTCGCATCCATGATCAAATCCGTGGCCGCTCCCGGCTGAAAGTAGGATACCGTCTCCGCCTTCAACAGTGCCTCCTTCAAGGTGGCAAAGGCCTGTGCTTCCTTATCGGTCCACTGCCACACTATGTCCTTTCTAGTGAGTAGTTTTAGAGGTTCCGAGATGGTAGTCAAACGAGGAATGAATCAGCCACAGTAATTGGCAATCCCTAGGAAACTCCGCACTTTGGATGGCGTCTGAGGGATTGCGGCTGTTCTGATGGCTTCCACCTTAGCCGGATCCACCTGAACCCCCAGGCTCAGAACCGATATCCAAAGAACTCGAGCTCTTTGGTATAGAACTCGCACTTGTTTTGGTGAAGAGTTAGTCCTTGCTCCACCAATCGCTTCAGGGTGGCCCTCAACCTCACATGGTGTTCCTCTAGCGATTTCGAGAAAATCCGAATGTCATCGCTGACATTGATGACTCCCACTAGGCCCAATAGCGCTTCTCGAACTGCCTCCTGAAACACCTGCGCCACCGATGACACCCCAAACCTCAGCCTTTTGAACCGACGGAGTCCCACATGGGTGGAAAAAGTGGTGATGTACCGACTTTCTTCCGCCAGCACCAATTGGTGGTATCCAGAGTTCAAATCCACTTTCGAGAACCACTGTGCCCCATTTAAATCGGTCACAATTTCGTCAATGGTCGGGGTGATGTGTCTCTCTCGGCGGATGGCCTTGTTTGGCAGCCTCATATTCATGCACAGCCTGATGGCCCCAGGCTGTTTCGGTTAGGGTGCTATCACCAGCGGCGACACCCACAGCGTGGGACCAGACACCTTCTCAATCTCCCCCATCACGCTCCAGCCTGTCTAGCTCGGCTTCCACCAGTGGTCTTAGATGGAAGGGCACCCTACGGTGGCGGAGCGCCACCGGCTTGACAGACTCATCGATGTGAAGTTGGACCTCTAATCCTTTCAGGCAACCCAGCCCCCGGAATAGTTCCAGGAATTCTTCCAGAATCCTGTTTGCCTATGATTGGTGGATGTGCTTTGCAAACATCACTAGCCCCAAATCCTAGCCGTGTGGCAACTTAGTAACGAGCCGGCCTAATTGAAGGTGACATAAAATCGTGTGGCAGTGACCATGTCCTTGTATTTCAATTCCGCATCGATGACGATCTGTAGTGGAATCGGAGTGCTTCCCCCATACGTGAGAATTTTGGCAGTAGTCGGCATTAACCGCAGCCTCGGGTAGAGCCTCCTGTATTCTCGGGCGTCCAGGATGTTCACTGACGCCCCAGTATCAATCAGGGGCCTCACACATGATTCCCCTATCCACATTTGCCATGTAGGCAGTGGTCTCTTGGGGGTGTTCACCCCCTGATGTGTGAGATGACAAACACATTGTCCTCCTCATTCCCAGTGGCAGATGACAACTGATCGCTGCTGTTACCATTCTCCTCCACCTGCACAGTCTTAGCTGTCTTCGTCACACTCCGTTCTGGGGGATTACTTCCCCTTGCTGTGTTCCACTCTGGCACACCTTTGCGAAATGTCCATACTTGTTGCATTTGAGGCACTGTCTTCCTTGTGCCGGACACAGTCTTGGGGAGAAAATTACAAAAAACAATTTGATGGACAGAATGTAGATCAATGTCTTACATTCACCCCAGTACAAGGATCTGGGCCTAAATCCATAGTTTTTTGCACTCCACACCACCCTGGGTTAGATAATGGCTTTATGCAAATCAGCTCTGACCCTGTGCCCCATGGGAACAGTCCAGTCCGAACTACATAGCCATATCTTTCCCAGATCGGAATCAAGCATCCGAGGACCGGACCGGTTTCGAGGTAACACCTCTCATCAGCCCGGCTAGCTTGACTCCAGTGGTGTGGAGGCTCTGGGACCCACGTCCGAGCTACCCCAGTACACTCAGGGAGAAAATTACAAAAAACAATTTGATGGACAGACTGTAGATCAATGTCTTACATTCACCCCAGTACAAGGATCTGGGCCTAAATCCATCGTTTTTTGCACTCCACACCACCCTGGGTTAGATAAAGGCTTTATGCAAATCAGCTCTGACCCTGTGCCCCATGGGAACAGTCCAGTCCGAACTACACAGCCATATCTTTCCCAGACCGGAATCAAGCATCCGAGGACCGGACCGGTTTCGAGGTAACACCTCTCATCAGCCCGGCTAGCTTGACTCCAGTGGTGTGGAGGCTCTGGGACCCACGTCTGAGCTACCCCAGTACACTCAGGGAGAAAATTACAAAAAACTATTTGATGGACAGACTGTAGATCAATGTCTTACATTCACCCCAGTACAAGGATCTGGGCCTAAATCCATCGTTTTTTGCACTCCACACCACCCTGGGTTAGATAATGGCTTTATGCAAATCAGCTCTGACCCTGTGCCCCATGGGAACAGTCCAGTCCAAACTACACAGCCATATCTTTCCCAGACCGGAATCAAGCATCCGAGGACCGGACCGGTTTCGAGGTAACACCTCATCAGCCCGGCTAGCTTGACTCCAGTGGTGTGGAGGCTCTGGGACCCACGTCTGAGCTACCCCAGTACACTCAGGGAGAAAATTACAAAAAACAATTTGATGGACAGAATGTAGATCAATATCTTACATTCACCCCAGTACAAGGATCTGGGCCTAAATCCATCGTTTTTTGCACTCCACACCACCCTGGGTTAGATAATGGCTTTATGCAAATCAGCTCTGACCCTGTGCCCCATGGGAACAGTCCAGTCCGAACTACACAGCCATATCTTTCCCAGACCGGAATCAAGCATCCGAGGACCGGACCGGTTTCGAGGTAACACCTCTCATCAGCCCGGCTAGCTTGACTCCAGTGGTGTGGAGGCTCTGGGACCCACGTCTGAGCTACCCCAGTACACTCAGGGAGAAAATTACAAAAAACAATTTGATGGACAGAATGTAGATCAATGTCTTACATTCACCCCAGTACAAGGATCGGGGCCTAAATCCATCGTTTTTTGCACTCCACACCACCCTGGGTTAGATAATGGCTTTATGCAAATCAGCTCTAACCCTGTGCCCCATGGGAACAGTCCAGTCCGAACTACACAGCCATATCTTTCCCAGACCGGAATCAAGCATCCGAGGACCGGACCGGTTTCGAGGTAACACCTCTCATCAGCCCGGCTAGCTTGACTCCAGTGGTGTGGAGGCTCTGGGACCCACGTCTGAGCTACCCCAGTACACTCAGGGAGAAAATTACAAAAAACAATTTGATGGACAGAATGTAGATCAATGTCTTACATTCACCCCAGTACAAGGATCTGGGCCTAAATCCATCGTTTTTTGCACTCCACACCACCCTGGGTTAGATAATGGCTTTATGCAAATCAGCTCTGACCCTGTGCCCCATGGGAACAGTCCAGTCCGAAGTACACAGCCGTCTCTTTCCCAGACCGGAATCAAGCATCCGAGGACCGGACCGGTTTTGAGGTAACACCTCTCATCAGCCCGGCTAGCTTGACTCCAGTGGTGTGGAGGCTCTGGGACCCACGTCTGAGCTACCCCAGTACACTCAGGGAGAAAATTACAAAAAACTATTTGATGGACAGAATGTAGATCAATGTCTTACATTCACCCCAGTACAAGGATCTGGGCCTAAATCCATCGTTTTTTGCACTCCACACCACCCTGGGTTGGATAATGGCTTTATGCAAATCAGCTCTGACCCTGTGCCCCATGGGAACAGTCCAGTCCAAACTACACAGCCATATCTTTCCCAGACGGGAATCAAGCATCCGAGGACCGGACCGGTTTCGAGGTAACACCTCTCATCAGCCCGGCTAGCTTGACTCCAGTGGTGTGGAGGCTCTGGGACCCACGTCTGAGCTACCCCAGTACACTCAGGGAGAAAATTACAAAAAACAATTTGATGGACAGAATGTAGATCAATGTCTTACATTCACCCCAGTACAAGGATCTGGGCCTAAATCCATTGTTTTTTGCACTCCACACCACCCTGGGTTAGATAAGGGCTTTATGCAAATCAGCTCTGACCCTGTGCCCCATGGGAACAGTCCAGTCCGAACTACACAGCCATATCTTTCCCAGACCGGAATCAAGCATCCGAGGACCGGACCGGTTTCGAGGTAACACCTCTCATCAGCCCGGCTAGCTTGACTCCAGTGGTGTGGAGGCTCTGGGACCCACGTCTGAGCTACCCCAGTACACTCAGGGAGAAAATTACAAAAAACAATTTGATGGACAGAATGTAGATCAATGTCTTACATTCACCCCAGTACAAGGATCTGGGCCTAAATCCATCGTTTTTTGCACTCCACACCACCCTGGGTTAGATAATGGCTTTATGCAAATCAGCTCTGACCCTGTGCCCCATGGGAACAGTCCAGTCCGAACTACACAGCCATATCTTTCCCAGACCGGAATCAAGCATCCGAGGACCGGACCGGTTTCGAGGTAACACCTCTCATCAGCCCGGCTAGCTTGACTCCAGTGGTGTGGAGGCTCTGGGACCCACGTCTGAGCTACCCCAGTACACTCAGGGAGAAAATTACAAAAAACAATTTGATGGACAGAATGTAGATCAATGTCTTACATTCACCCCAGTACAAGGATCTGGGCCTAAATCCATCGTTTTTTGCACTCCACACCACCCTGGGTTAGATAATGGCTTTATGCAAATCAGCTCTGACCCTGTGCCCCATGGGAACAGTCCAGTCCGAACTACACAGCCATATCTTTCCCAGACCGGAATCAAGCATCCGAGGACCGGACCGGTTTCGAGGTAACACCTCTCATCAGCCCGGCTAGCTTGACTCCAGTGGTGTGGAGGCTCTGGGACCCACGTCTGAGCTACCCCAGTACACTCAGGGAGAAAATTACAAAAAACAATTTGATGGACAGAATGTAGATCAATGTCTTACATTCACCCCAGTACAAGGATCTGGGCCTAAATCCATCATTTTTTGCACTCCACACCACCCTGGGTTAGATAATGGCTTTATGCAAATCAGCTCTGACCCTGTGCCCCATGGGAACAGTCCAGTCCGAACTACACAGCCATATCTTTCCCAGACCGGAATCAAGCATCCGAGGACCGGACCGGTTTCGAGGTAACACCTCTCATCAGCCCGGCTAGCTTGACTCCAGTGGTGTGGAGGCACTGGGGCCCACTTCTGAGCTACCCCAGTACACTCAGGGAGAAAATTACAAAAAACAATTTGATGGACAGAATGTAGATCAATGTCTTACATTCACCCCATTACAAGGATCTGGGCCTAAATCCATCGTTTTTTGCACTCCACACCACCCTGGGTTAGATAATGGCTTTATGCAAATCAGCTCTGACCCTGTGCCCCATGGGAACAGTCCAGTCCGAACTACACAGCCATATCTTTCCCAGACCGGAATCAAGCATCCGAGGACCGGACCGGTTTCGAGGTAACACCTCTCATCAGCCCGGCTAGCTTGACTCCAGTGGTGTGGAGGCTCTGGGACCCACGTCTGAGCTACCCCAGTACACTCAGGGAGAAAATTACAAAAAACAATTTGATGGACAGAATGTAGATCAATATCTTACATTCACCCCAGTACAAGGATCTGGGCCTAAATCCATCGTTTTTTGCACTCCACACCACCCTGGGTTAGATAATGGCTTTATGCAAATCAGCTCTGACCCTGTGCCCCATGGGAACAGTCCAGTTCCAACTACACAGCCATATCTTTCCCAGACCGGAATCAAGCATCCGAGGACCGGACCGGTTTCGAGGTAACACCTCTCATCAGCCCGGCTAGCTTGACTCCAGTGGTGTGGAGGCTCTGGGACCCACGTCTGAGCTACCCCAGTACACTCAGGGAGAAAATTACAAAAAACAATTTGATGGACAGAATGTAGATCAATGTCTTACATTCACCCCAGTACAAGGATCTGGGCCTAAAGCCATCGTTTTTTGCACTCCACACCACCCTGGGTTAGATAATGGCTTTATGCAAATCAGCTCTGACCCTGTGCCCCATGGGAACAGTCCAGTCCGAACTACACAGCCATATCTTTCCCAGACCGGAATCAAGCATCCGAGGACCGGACCGGTTTCGAGGTAACACCTCTCATCAGCCCGGCTAGCTTGACTCCAGTGGTGTGGAGGCTCTGGGACCCACGTCTGAGCTACCCCAGTACACTCAGGGAGAAAATTACAAAAAACAATTTGATGGACAGAATGTAGATCAATGTCTTACATTCACCCCAGTACAAGGATCTGGGCCAAAATCCATCGTTTTTTGCACTCCAAACCACCCTGGGTTAGATAATGGCTTTATGCAAATCAGCTCTGACCCTGTGCCCCATGGGAACAGTCCAGTCCGAACTACACAGCCATAAAAAACGATGGATTTGGGCCCAGATCTTTGGACTGGGTTGAGTGTGTGACATTGATCCACATTCGGTCCATCACCTGTTGTTTTTGCGGACACAGTCTTGGAGCATGCGCCCCCATGCCACAGTTCCGATACTCCCGCCTGCTTAGCCCCTGCTCCAGCCCCTCGTCCATATGATTTCTTGAGGGCCTTGACCCTCTCTTCCTTGATAGGTGTCGGGAACACCAGCTGCGCCCCTGCTGACTTCCTCGCCAACACCACCTCCATCTCACCTGCGCTCACATCTGCCAGCTCATGCGACCTTCCTAGTACGAGGATCTCGTCCAACGTAATTCCCGGCTGGGGTAATATTAGTTTGCGCAGCTCTATTGACTTGCACCCCGCAATCAGCTGGGCCCGTGTCTCAAAGGCTCAATCGACCCCCACACACGTGCTGGCCAACTTCCGCAGTCTCGCAAATGTTGATCGATTCATCAAGCCGCTCTTTCACCTATCTTAGCTTAAAATTTTCAAAGTCGGGGTTTACCTGCGGATCAAAATGGCGGTTCCGGGCCCGGACCGCCTTCTCATAGTCGCCACTTTCACCCGTATCAGGCAGGTCCTGAAACAGGTCATAAAGCTCATCGCCACCCATCAACAGCAATAACGACCTCTTCACTGCATTGTCAATCTCTCAGGTGGCAACGAAGTAGTTTTCCAGTTGCCCCGACCACTTCTTCCAGCGCGAAGCCACCATCAAGGGGTCTGCAAGCTGACTAAACTCCGGGAGGGACTTTGCGGCCACGCCACTTGGCCGTCCTCCTGCCACCCCCCCACTCGGGGCAGCTCCCCGCCCATGTGAATCAGGCATGCCCGCTGGGCGCTACACACTGCGCCGCCGCGGTAGGTAGTAGCTGATGTCCCAACAGCAATCCGGCTACACCAAGCCACACTCCCCTTCACAGTGTAGGCCCAAACAGCGCCCGCCACTCGGTGCTCCTCGGCACGCACCGGTGCCTTCTTTACAAACCAGGCGTCCACCACAGTCTCCGCCCTCCTGCCGAAACTCACCAGCCCGACTGAAGGCAAAGGCCAGCCTATGCTCCAGACAGGTGGCCGCCCGCAGGGTTTGATTCCTCCCTCGTCATCAAATGTTGTATCCCAGCTATACAGGTGGACAGTTGCCCTAGGATGGGGGGCAACCACGGGACTTCCCTGGGAGCTGCGGTCGGGGCTGCAACCCACTTCTAAGGAAAGGGTGGGTTAGGTCTATCTACTAATGACAGCGCAGCAGTAAGGGACATTTACACAGATGCTCTGTTCATGCCGTCAGCCACGTGCGCTGACGTCATCCTTTATTAAATACTCCCCGGTCCGAGCCCGGCCCAGGGAGTTGATTGCAATACAAAGTATAGTAGTGGCAGGGTGGCATACTACACGGCCCTCCTTCCACCTCCACGTGCCCGGCCACGGAAGGGAGACACACAACAATCAAAGCACACATACAACAGGCAACGCACACAAAAAAACATGCACCCCCTCCTTGTGTTCACTCCCTTGTGCTCGATGGGAGTGCAAGCCTGCCTGGTCACTGTCCATGGTGGTGAAAGGCATAGCCAGGAGAAGTTGAAGGATCTTTACTAACTCTTGTCCATAAGACCCTCCCTGGTGCTCGGAGGGGGGAGCCTACGCACCACTGCTCACGGCGCAGACCCACACTGCGCACAAAGGCACAGGAGACAAAATGTGCATGTTTGAACCTGAGTGACAGTGAGGGTGCGGGTTAGACACACTTGCGCATGCGCACCCTACACACCGACATTCACACAGACCAAAAACATATCAGGGCACAAATTAATTTTCAGGAATCCACTGGTTCGTTAGGTCCACCCACCATAATGTCAGAGGTAACTACTGTGCTCCCACTCAAAAACATTATGACATTCTAGACTATACCAGGCCACCTTATGCTATAATGATGGATGGACTTACTTGTACTGGGTACCCTCAAATGCCGGTGCATATTAACCACTGCGCAGAATAATTCCCCATCCAAAAATGACGAGGACCATGTCCTACGTGCTGAAAGACTGACGTTCCAATTGAGATGCTAGTTCGTCATCACAAGAAACGTAGTAAATAGTTATTATACAAAATCTCCAAATAGTCCGACAGGTGACTGGCAGATGTATTTTATGCCCCAACAGGGGAAATTCACTCTATTATCTCTCCCAGCATCACGTACTCTCTAAATGATACGCACTTAACAGCGTGCACTTAATGGCGTCACGCCCATCATTCCACAAAACAAATAAAAAAACTTGGTTTAACAAGTGGTGCCCTAAGCGCCTTCGGACGTTTCACGCAGTCTCCATGCCCAGACCAAACAACAGACAAACACGTGAGTGGTGTGTGCGCGCAAGCGCCACACCGAGACGTGTGTTTTGAATGATTGCGCACGCATCTGTGCACGATAATTAAAAACACATGGCGCCCGTGCGGGTAACCGCAACGAATAGGCCATGGGCGGAGCAAAGGCGGGACATGCGCCCGCCTTTGCCCAATTGCGTGCTGTCTTTCTTAGAAAGACGCACGCAAAGCCCAATAGTTTGCAATGATAACAAAACCACACTCGTGTGGTGAGATTTCCAAAAGCTCTTACATAAAGTCTTCGCCAGCTGTTACAGGCTCGACCTAAAAAGGATCCATTTGCTATTGGTCTGTAGTTTGCTAAGTCAAACTGATAAATTCCTTTTTTCTTCAGTAATGAAGGATGTTTTACATTTCCTTGTCAAGTCACTCAATGATAGGGAGGAACGGCAAGAGATGTAGAAGAATGGTTTTGAATATGTTTGGATGGATGTGTCTACGAAGCCTGTTAAGTTTATACTATTGATTAGATCAGTAAATTCCTTTCCAGTCCAAAGGTTAAAGGAGCACAGTTCAGGTTGTGTATTCAGGGTGTCTGATCTTGGATGTAAGGGTGCTGATTGCAAATTATTGTTTTCCTTTAAATTAAAGTACAATTCAAGCTTGACTGCGCTTGTGAAGTGAAGTGTGCCATTATGGTATCAGAGTTCGGTACTTGGACAAAAAACAGAATTGTAAATATAGGGAAACAGAAATATCTGAAAAATATTGTGATACAAAAATATTGTGATACAGAAACGTTGTCAAAAATATTGTTTTTCAGGTAAATAACACTGTTTTTAAGAATATGGTTGTTGTTAATATTGTTGTAAAAAATATTGTTTTTTAAATTACCTTAATGTGTTTTAGTTAATAAATTAAATGTATGTGTTATTATTATTTGTATGATTGTTAGTAATATTTGTAAATATTGTTTGTAATTTTAAGTGAGCTGTAATTTTTTATTTAATTTCTAACAGTAATCAATAGTGTTGTAGCAGGATACTAGGTTTGTAGGGGAAGAGGATGGAAAGTTAAGTAATAATTAAGTAACAATTAATTATTAATGTACTATTAATAAATTAATTGATTATGTGAATTGTGTAATATTATACTTTTGTAATATTTTAGTTATGGGCTGCAGGGTTTGTAGGGGTATGTGGTGGGAAATTAATTAGGTAATGATTATTTAACAATTAATTATATATTTTTTAATAATTATTTAATTGATAATTAATTATGTACATTATGGGGCCTATTCCGAATCGGGAAAAACCACTCCGAATAGCCGTAAGGAGCGTTTTGTCCCATACGAATCGTACCCTGCAACGTCCCTGTATGTACGATGAAGTACGATTCATACCAGGAGCAGGACTCCGTACGAATCGTACAAAGACCGTACGACTCTAATCTCCATATGATTCTCCCTCGGAACCCACCGAACGCGACATCCATACGGTTTGAAGCAGGTTTTCCCGACCCAGCAAGTACGATTCGTGTCGGGTACGCACTGTATGAAGCTTTTTTTACGGGAGCCCAAAACGTCCGGAGAAGCAGAGTTCGCCTCGAAACAGTTGCGGAATGGCCCCCCCGGGTACGGTGCGTACACCCCATGTCTGCAGGGGTACCGTGCGTACCCCTGCGATCATGGGGTGTATGCACCGCACCCCATAATCGCTGGGTGTACGGGGCTTACACCCTGCAATCATGGGGTACTGTGCTTACACCCCATGTTCGCAGGGGTACGCACCGTACCCCTGCGATCATGGGGTGTACGCACCGTACGATGTGTATGTGATTGTGTGGTTGTCCGTACAAATCGGCCTTACCTGACGTGGACCGTACGAATCGCGTCCTCATACCCCGGTCCGGTTCGTACTCGTCGGGTCATACAGCATGTTTACGAATCGTACGGTTCACTGTGAGGGTCCGTGTCGTACGGTTTCTCCCTTGCAATTGGTACGGTTGGCGACGATTCAGACGGATTGACGAGATATACAGATCATACTACCCGATTCGGACGGACTTGTACGATTCGTACGGAGAGGCCTCCGGATACGATTCGGACGGACGCTTTTTTTTCCCGAATCGGAATCGGCCCCTATGTAAGACTGATTTCTTTTAGTTACATTTTTGTTGCGGGTTGCTAAGTGTGTAGGGGTATAGGATGGGACATTAATTAAGTAATATTTAATAAAGAAATAATTGATTGTTAATTAATTAGTTAATTGATTATCAATTATGTAAATTGTGTTATACTTATTTATTTTAGTTATGCTTTTAGTGTGGGTTGCTAAGTTTGTAGGAGCATAGTGTGGAAAGTTAATTAAGCAATAAATAAATACATTAAAAAATGGATAATTCTTTATTAAATTGTTTGACAATCATGTAAATTGTTTAATTGTTATATATATATAAGTGAAGAAGGAGTGAGCTACACTCCGAAACACGTAGGACGTTGTGTACTGATTAAAACTGCACCAAATACCGAGGCCACGGCTTCAGTGTTTTTTCTTTCCGTGAATGGATGGAGAGATTACGTTGGTGAGACTGTGTTCAATATATATATATATATATGCAAAGAACCTTCTTCAAAACAAAGAAGAACAGAGACCCTCGGGGAAACGGTTGGAGGCTTTTAATGTACACACATGGCGGATGCATTTCTGGCCGATGTTTTGCCGTCTTCAGCGCCCAAAGCCTCAACAGGTAAGTATGCACTTTCACCAAAGTTCCACCTCTCTTTAAACTTGTTGTTTCAAGTCCGCACCGCTCCCAGTGCTTCAACTCCGCACACCTGTGTAGCAGCCCTTGTGCTCTGGGAAACTACACATCCCAGAATCCCCCGTAGGGAGACTCTGGCAGTTGTTGCTGGAGGGTTGGATTGCTGTCACATACCACCGTGCGTCCATGCAGGGGAATGTCCAAAGTGCGCCCTGGGACACACCAACATCGTGCTGATGCGATTCCTGGCTTAAATGTCCACAATAAAGTCTCCTCCGTCTCCCCGTGCCGCCTCCGCCTTTGATTCCAGGATTCACTGTGACAGGGGCTGCAGAGCTGTGTCTGCCGCCCAACACGGGGTCCGACTGACCTGGCTCCTGTCAAACTGCTTCCCCCTGGTCTCCGTTGCGGGCTCAGGACAAACCAAATACCTTTGGAAAGCGAAGAACTTAACAGTTCATGCCCGTGTAGTCCGAGCCCAAGATGGTGAGGCGGGGTCTCTGTAAGCGCGCCACAGACAGACGCGTAGATACGTGCAAAGAACCTTCTTCAAAACAAAGAAGAACAGAGACCCTTGGGGAAACGGTTGGAGGCTTTTAATGTACACACATGGCGGATGCATTTCTGGCCGATGTTTTGCCGTCTTCAGCGCCCAAAGCCTCCACAGGTAAGTATGCACTTTCACCAAAGTTCCACCTCTCTTTAAACTTGTTGTTTCAAGTCCGCACCGCCCCCAGTGCTTCAACTCCGCACACCTGTGTAGCAGCCCTTGTGCTCTGGGAAACTACACATCCCAGAATCCCCGTAGAGAGACTCTGGCAGTTGTTGCTGGGGGGTTGGATTGCTGTCACATACCACCGTGCGTCCATGCAGTGGAATGTCCAAAGTGCGCCCTGGGACACACCAACATCGTGCTGATGCGATTCCTGGCTTAAATGTCCACAATAAAGTCTCCTCCGTCTCCCCGTGCCGCCTCCGCCTTTGATTCCAGGATTCACTGTGACAGGGGCTGCAGAGCTGTGTCTGCCGCCCAACACGGGGTCCGACTGACCTCGCTCCTGTCAAACTGCTTCCCCCTGGTCTCCGTGGCGGGCTCAGGACAAACCAAATACCTTTGGAAAGCGAAGAACTTAACAGTTCATGCCCGTGTAGTCCGAGCCCAAGATGGTGAGGCGGGGTCTCTGTAAGCGCGCCACAGACAGACGCGTAGATACGTGCAAAGAACCTTCTTCAAAACAAAGAAGAATAGAGACCCTCTGGGAAACGGTTGGAGGCTTTTAATGTACACACATGGCGGATGCATTTCTGGCCGATGTTTTGCCGTCTTCAGCGCCCAAAGCCTCCACAGGTAAGTATGCACTTTCACCAAAGTTCCACCTCTCTTTAAACTTGTTGTTTCAAGTCCGCACCGCCCCCAGTGCTTCAACTCTGCACACCTGTGTAGCAGCCCTTGTGCTCTGGGAAACTACACATCCCAGAATCCCCCGTAGAGAGACTCTGGCAGTTGTTGCTGGGGGGTTGGATTGCTGTCACATACCACCGTGCGTCCATGCAGGGGAATGTCCAAAGTGCGCCCTGGGACACACCAACATCGTGCTGATGCGATTCCTGGCTTAAAATGTCCACAATAAAGTCTCCTCCGTCTCCCCGTGCCGCCTTTGATTCCAGGATTCACTGTGACAGGGGCTGCAGAGCTGTGTCTGCCACCCAACATGGGGTCCGACTGACCTCGCTCCTGTCAAACTGCTTCCCCCTGGTCTCCGTGGCGGGCTCAGGACAAACCAAATACCTTTGGAAAGCGAAGAACTTAACAGTTCATGCCTGTGTAGTCCGAGCCCAAGATGGTGAGGCGGGGTCTCTGTAAGCGCGCCACAGACAGACGCGTAGATACGTGCAAAGAACCTTCTTCAAAACAAAGAAGAACAGAGACCCTCGGGGAAACGGTTGGAGGCTTTTAATGTACACACATGGCGGATGCATTTCTGGCCGATGTTTTTCCATCTTCAGCGCCAAAAGCCTCCACAGGTAAGTATGCACTTTCACCAAAGTTCCACCTCTCTTTAAACTTGTTGTTTCAAGTCCGCACCGCCCCCAGTGCTTCAACTCCGCACACCTGTGTAGCAGCCCTTGTGCTCTGGGAAACTACACATCCCAGAATCCCCCGTAGGGAGACTCTGGCAGTTGTTGCTGGGGGGTTGGATTGCTGTCACATACCACCGTGCGTCCATGCAGGGGAATGTCCAAAGTGCGCCCTGGGACACACCAACATCGTGCTGATGCGATTCCTGGCTTAAATGTCCACAATAAAGTCTCCTCCGTCTCCCCGTGCAGCCTCCGCCTTTGATTCCAGGATTCACTGTGACAGGGGCTGCAGAGCTGTGTCTGCCGCCCAACACGGGGTCCGACTGACCTCACTCCTGTCAAACTGCTTCCCCCTGGTCTCCGTGGCGGGCTCAGGACAAACCAAATACCTTTGGAAAGCGAAGAACTTAACAGTTCATGCCCGTGTAGTCCGATATATATTGATATTGATATATGTGTTTTTGGGGTTAATTAATAATGTTCATATTAAGAGTTTAATATTTGTTCTAAATTAAGAGGGATATTCAACATTTATGTGTTTGAAGTATAGCACTTTCCCTACTGTTGCTTAGGCTGTTGTGAGAATATTAAATGTAACCCCTTTGAACGCTAATGTTTTCCCTACTGTTGCACAGACTGAAGTGGGAATAGTCAATTGAATCCCTCCGAAGTCCAGTGTCCAGTGCTTTCCCTACCGTTGCACAGACTGGCGTGGGAATACGGAATCTTACCCCTCCGAAGTTCAACACTTTCCCTACTGTTGCACAGACTGGAATGGGAATAGTCAATTGAATCCCTCCGAAGTCCAGTGCTTTCCCTACTGTTGCACAGACTGGCGTGGGAATACTGAATATTACCCCTCCGAAGTCCAACACTTTCCCTACTGTTGCACAGACGGCAGTGGGAATAAAAAATGTAACCTCTCTGAAGTTTAATGCTTTCACTACTTTTGCACAGGCTAGATTGGGTATAATACACATAATCCCTGCAAAATTCAACGCTTTCTCTATTGCTGCACAGACTTGAGTGGGAATAGTACATGTTTCCACTCCAAAGTCCAACGCTTTCCCTACTGTTGCACAGACTTGTGTAGGAATACTAACTCTTACAGCTACGAAATCCAACGTTAGCTCTACTGTTTGTACTGACTGGAGTGGGAATAGTAACTTTTACCCAATCGAAGTGAAATAATTTCCTTCTGTTGAACTGTTTTGAGTGGGAATAGTAAATGTAACCCCTCTAAAAGACTATGCATTCTCTACTGTTGCATAAACTGGAGTTGGAATAGTATATCTATTATTCCCAGGCTCCAATTCTTTTCCTAATATAGTTTCAATATATCTATTGATATGAGTGAATCAATTAAATGAGGGTGTGACAGAGTGCATCGGGGTCTTGAAAAAGCCAGTCCTTTAGGAACTTTTTAAATGTGTCTTCCGTATCTACATATCAGAGGTGAAATACCAGTTGGTTCTAAGTTTTGGGGCCTATCACCATAAAAGATCTTCCACCTCGAGTTTTTAATCTGAAGTCTGGGGGCTTCAGCAGATTTGCACTTGAGGGTCTCAGTGTTCTCAAGGTCTTATGGTGGCTGAATCTGGCCATGAGGTATTTGGGGCCCATCACCTTGAAAGCTCTGAAGACTAGCAAGAGGATGTTAAACAAAATTATTGTATGCATTGGTAGCCAATGGAGTCTTTTTAATGCGGCTTATGCAGAGCTCTGTCTAGGGAGCTGTAGCACCATGATATACATGATTATACAGAAACTATGGGGGTCATTAGGATGTCCTGTCGGAATTCGGGACCGCCTACCATAAGGGCAGGGGTCGCGTGGGGGTATTAGGATGTGCCCGCCACAGTGGCGGGCACATCCTGCATTTTTAGCATTGTGGCGGGCGGTGCTCTCTGCACCGCCCGCCACAATGCTAAAAATGCATTTCAGCATTTGCATTAACAAAGCGGCAGGCACCGCACGGTGCCGGGCACTTTGTTAATGCAAATGCTGAAATGCATTTTTAGCATTGTGGCGGGCGTTGCAGAGAGCACGCAGGGGGCCCCCAGAGTGAAGACCGCATGCCTTTCCGTGACGGCATCGCCGCCGCGGAAAGGCTCCTAACAACAACCATCATAATATGGCTGGCGGTGTCTGATAGATACCACCACCATATTATTCGTTTTCTGCCCCGGCCGCAAGGTGACCAGGGCGGAAAAGCGGCGGGCGGTCTTTCTGTCCGCCGAGGTCCCTCCCGCCATACTAATATGGCGGGGGGGAAACTAGTGTAGATGTCGGGCGGATTGCCCCAGCTAGGCTGGCGGTGGCTACCGCCAGCCTGGCGGGGGCAATCCGCCTGACATCATAATGAGCCCCATGTGTTAATGTTGACTATTCAATACAGTTATTACTTGAAAAACCATCATAAATACATAAATCAAAAATAAAAAAATAATAAAAACGATTAATAATAATTATTGGGGGGAAATAGAAATATGGGTATGAATCTCTACACATATTTTTTATACTTAGTAGAGTAATGTAAAATAAAATATTCTATTTTAAAAAACAAAGAAATAAAAAATATTACATATGCACCTACATATGTATAACTTTATTATTATATCCATATATAAGTCGATTAATAACACATAAGGTGATGAGTGTATACTTATGGGTTTATTCTACTATATTAATTCATCTGTCACAATGTGAAAATATGATTATAGCAATTAATTCTATAAATGTTTCACTACTGAAATATTGGGGGACAAATATACATGGAAAAAAATAATAGCAAATGAAAAAGATTTTAAAACTTAATTTAAAGCAAAAATGGAAATCTTGAACTTGTAAATACTAATCCATGCATGTACATATGGGACTTTATCTAGTATAATTTTATATCTCCTGATTATTTTTCATATATGTATCTCATCTCTGTGAATGTATACCTTTTATGTGTAGTTATGTATCTACATATCTCTATATGTTCATCCCACTGCAGGGAAAAAAAAGAAAACGTTAAATAACCACTCAATGACACATCCTATACCTCTTCCAAAATATCCCCATTCTTGGCTCTCTGACTCATCCCATGCCTCTTTACTACTATGAACTCCCAAATAACCCTTTCCAAACTCTTTCCCCTTCTATGCATCCTTTATCCTATTCATCAAACTAACACCTGAGGCTATCTGACTCCTCTCAGACCTTTTTTACTACTATGAACGCCCAAATAGTCCTTCTAAACTCTTCCCTCCTCCAACAATCCTTTATGCCATTCATTCAACTAATAGACCCACATGTCTACCACTCCCATCACGCTCAATAACAATTTCTATTTCCCTTTACTAATTCACCACTAATCTAGAGTAGCATGTTACTCGCCAAAAAGCGCGTCAAGGCCTCCTGTGCGGTAGTAAGCGCTATATACAGTTACAATTAAAATATATTTGTGTGTGTGCATTTATATAAGTATATATTTATATAATAATCAATATCATTTAAATGTATTTAAACCACAGTATAAAATATTATATTAAAATATGTAAGATTTAGCATTTAAACTGTATATGTATTAAAAAATAATATTTTTGCATTTTTTAATGATAATAGCGTGAAACGATATTTTATGTTCAATACTTTTGCACTTACCATTATAAGTAGAGCGACACAATACTTGCGTAAACAATATTTTTGACACTATATTTTTGTTCCACGATATTGTTGCTTTTGATATTGTGCCAGTGATCCTCAGAGTTCATTAGATTCTTTTTATTATTTCAGTGTTCCCGTGTTATCAATATTTATCCTGAGTGCTCTTTGGTAAGGCATGTGGCATCAATGATGGATTGAGTATAGTGGAATCTTTTCACCTTTGTTGATCAAGTTCTGTAAATTTGATACTGTTTTAGTGGTATTTTTGTTCTTAAGGGGGTGAAGGCAGAGAGGTTTTCTTCTGTTGACATTAGTTCAAAATTCAGGGATGGTTCCAAGGATGGCAGGGATGGTACCAAGGATTGATATCAGGTTTATTGGAACAAGAATATTGTCATGGGTGAGCCAGCCAAGTATGGGGGTCCACTGGAAGTGGTAGTGAAATGCATCAGTGTTTATGGGTAGGCCAGATGTGTGGCAAAGTTCATGTTTATCTCACCAGAGGGAGAGGTTGCTTAGGATACAAAGGTTTCTATGTTTATTTGTAAGACTGCTCCAGAGTCGACTATCAACGTTGCGAAAGCCAGGTAGTGGAGGAAGGAGGCTGTCAGTTGTGCATGGAGACCAATGAACGAGCATCTTTTTGCATTCTAAGATAGTGATGTCTAAAGGATGTGGGGAATGTGTGCCTCAACCTTTCTGGCTTAGTCAATTTCTGAAGAGGGTTAGGTGTCCTTTGAAAATTGTTTCATGTAGGGTGGGTGCTGCATCGTTACTAAGCCATTTTCCTTTGATGAAAAGAGGGTCTGGTTTAAGGTCTGCTATTAGGTTGTAAATCTGGGTTCTGTTTTTGCTTAGTGGTAAAGCGTTGATTAGCATGCATGTCAGTTGCTTGTTGGTTCGGCTGAGAACACTCTTATTGGTTGTGTCAAGTTAAGGATTGGTCCATCTGCATAGATACTTGCCAGCTATCAAGATTTGTTGGGAGCCTGCTGTTTTAGGCGAGTTTTCTGTTACATCGTCATTCTGGTCAAAGAGTTGGAAAGGTGTTGATTGTTCCTTATTATCAGAAATGTGTGGGAATGTAGATCTGGGAACAGCTGAAGTACGATCTTTTCTAGATTCCTCTGGTGATTGTTGCTGTTGCCTTGTTGTTAGATTGCTTTTTGGGGAGGATTGATGAGTAGTGATTTATTTGCCTTTGTGTTTCTTAGCTGGCGTGGAATGCTGTGATGGTTATGGTGCTTGGTCTGGGAGATTGTTCAATTTGCAGCTCAGACTCGTGTACAGCAGAGGTGGTCAGTAGGGTTCAGTGCTAGACTCGTCACATTGCTCCAGTATGCAGGGAGACATTTTCCTGCGTTCAGACAGGATGAAGTCTTATAGGATGTGGTTAAAATGTGTCAAAATTGTGAGGTAAATGTTCAAATTAGGCAAAGATATGAAAGGAATGTTCAGTGATCCAGATTCCAACTGAGAAAGTTGTGACTCCTTAATCGCTAAAGATTCCAGAAATGTGTTAGTTACGGTTATGGTTTGCTTGTGTTTTGGCTTATGGACTTGGTCCCAGTATTTGAAACTGATGCACCAGTGGCTTATTCCCAGGAATATGGGGTTAGTGGTTGGAGCTGATGAGCCAGACATCAGCTCATAGTATGGTTATCAGGGAGTACGAATATAAGCTGTCCAGGGTGTGCCTGATATACTTAAATACTGGCATATTGTCCAGGGTATCAGGTCTGTGTATGTGGTTGGTGGCTGGTGAGTAAGATGCAGGTTTTGTGGAAACATCTTGGTTAGGTAGTATGTTGAGTTAAATAGATGGTCGCTGTATTGGGAGCTATCCGAATGGAATAAGGATGCCATTTCCACAATTAACCAGGACTTGGTAAACTGATGTGTATATTTGAGGCCAGACTGTGGGTATAATGGGGTAGTGCTTAGTATAACCTGCCACAGCAACAATATGTTGATTGGGAAATTTGCGTCTGACCGTAAAATAGTAATGCTGTGTGCCTAACCCAAGTGGAGTAGATAAACTGAGGGGTGGGAACTTAGATGGGACTGTGGTAGGGCGGCTTACCCAGCCAGGGATTGGGAGCTATTCAGGAAGGGTTGGAGACACTAAAGTAGTAGACCTGTGAAGCTTACTCAGATACAGAGCAGGGGCAAATTAGTTGGGGACCAAGACACTGTGGTAGCAAGGAGCCTTGCCCACTTGTGGGGTAATTGAACAATCCAGTTGGGGAGTTGGCCATTAGGACATAGGTGACTAGGCCTTGCCCATAAATTGTTATATTGTGATAAAATGAATGCACTGTAAACACCACCCAGCTCCTCCTTAGCAAACAAGGCTCCAGTAGATAGAAGAATGGGAAGATGTTGTGGTGAAGGAAGAGGTCGTGGTGAAACACACTGTCCATTTGTTGTATTGAGTGCCTTCTGCACAAATCTCACCAGATCAGTTGCAGACTGTTTCGCCACACCCTTATTGAAAGAGGGCAAAGAGGAGAAATGTCTCTGCCTTTGTCTGTATTGTGGCCTGGGGAAGGCTTCCTATGGTAACCCTCAGAACGATGTTTACCTCCAAACCAACCGCCATGGATGTCATGATGCTGTCATTAATCACTTCTCTGCCGGTAACATTGTGAAGGTTTCCTATCCGCTGTAATAGCTGCAGGATTTTCCTGGCCGGGCTATCCACCCCAGCATTATTCTTGAACCCATGGGACTGCATTCGTTGGCCACCATGGCAAGCATACCGTACCATGAAGTTCTCTCCTTTGTCAAGGGCAGGTGAGGTTTCTCCTTAGCCTGTGAACAACTATACATATTCTCATCCCAGTCCTCAGAAAACAATGCTTTTTAATTCAAAACTATTTTTTTATTTCAAAGAACAATCACATAACAATCATCATTAGAGTTATCCTCAAGTTGCATCCACGCCAGTGGCGCCATACCATGAGCAGTATATACAAACTTCAATCAGATATTACAAGGTACTTAAATCTACAACATAAACAACATTTCAATTTAAATGAACTTTTCGAATATAGGGATCCATTGTTTGGTTCAGTTACAGTCGTGGTTCTGGTCTTAGCAGTAAAAAAAAGCCATATCATGATCAGACCTGCACAGGGATAAATCTTTCCTGCAAGGGTTGGGGCGTAGAAGATATTGAGGGTGTTCGTACTCACAGATCATGTGTACATCCCCACAACTGCGGCAATATCCTGAAGATGCTTCACTCAGTTGGGGCAAGCTTCAATTCAGTTTGGTGGAGGCGATAGTGCTGTGTGGCGTGAGTCAGTCGCTAATTCCAGTGGCATTTTGTTACTGCGGGGAATGAGATTTTGATACCTTTTCTGATCACCTAGATACCTATCTCATTCATCCAATTTTGGATCGATTATTATCTGTCATTGAGTAAAAGGCAAACCCCACATAAGTTAAATCAACCCCATAGACTGACACAACTCTGAAGAACCACTTACGACTGATAAAGTTTAAAAAGTTTAATATAAAATCATAGATAATTGCAAATACAATCCTCTCAGGATAAGATTCAACAAGTATACAGGAACTAAAAGGAACATAAATTCCCTAAAGAATCTAAGTCTACAAAAGAAAACGATTAAAATCAATTCCAGAATCAGCAAATTGAATAGCATAGACACAAAGTGGATCTGTTGCGTCATTTACAGAAAAAGAATAAACAAGTTAAATCTGTCCCTACTCTATGCTAGATGACATCCCTACTAGCAAGTCCTTTTACCTAAAAAGGTGTCAGCAGTTTGACTTCCAAAGAAGTTCAAACTCTCTTAGCCTCTAATGGTAACCTATGTCGAGAAGCAGTACCCTTTCTGCCTACCCATCCGCTCTCTAAGGGTCCTCTGCCTACTGCTCTCTTCCCTCTGCTCTCTGATCTTCTGTTCTGCGCTATGTCTTCAGGCCATCTGCTCTGAGCTGTCCTCTCCCGGGGGTGCTGTCCCTAAATACACAATCACAGTATAGGTGGAACGCCCCTTTGACGCCCACCACGTACACATTTCACATGATCTCATTCTAGTTCTTTCCATAGCTTCGTCTCTTCGCGTTGTCCGTTAAGTTGATCTTACTTCTCAGGCGCCAACTTCATCTTCGTGCTGGTAACCTCATGACATTCCAGTTGACACTTTCAGTCCAAAGTCTATCACCTCAACAGAACTCTATTCATTACAGTTGTGATTATAACCTCTTTTGGTCCTGTGAACAGTCACTTCTAAACAAGACCCCAAATTCCAAACGTCTCTTATCTCATTGGGCCATAAACTTCGTCCAGCATTGTCACTTTAAATTTAACAAGACCTTTGACTCTTGGCTCGCACGTTCAGATCAAAGCTATCCCTATTCCTGTGAGTCCACTAAATTACATGCAGTGAACTACACTCCTGCGAACCCTTGGTCAGTTTAGGTTAAAATCACACATGACCACACTATTCTAACATTCCTACAAACTCTTCTACACAGTATAACTTTTAACACACATATATAATCGAATTAGCAAATCATTGATTATAAGTGAATCCGTATTACATAAAATACAACATTATACTCTTATTCTTATGCAGTGCTATATATTCTGTACATTTCTTTACTTTGCATTTCGCCTTCTTCTCCGGTTTATAATTACATACGTACATTCTCTATTTAGCACATTCTACTGTTCGTAAACATTTACACATTTCTACTTTAGCCCATCCTATATGTATACGGGCCTTTCTAAGTCTAAAGCATTCTAGTGTAAATACAAGTACATTTCCTATTACATTGGTTACATCAGCTAACTTTACACTACAAGTGCTAACTTCGTATTACAAGTTCTACGTTTGCGTTATAGGCTTGTAAATATGGTACAGATATACTTTTCATTCAAATTGCGCTCTCTCAGTTCCCCCCTTTGATGACCTCTAGGGGTCATCACCAACACCTCAATTTGAATGACACCTTACACAGAACTAGTTACAAGGCTCCCTCTTTTTATCGTCTCGAGAGCTCTCAAACTTTTATACTGTTGATCTTGTAAAGCAGCTAATCTCCTTTCTTGCTCTCTCATGGACCTTTGTAACCGGTTCGTCCTATACCATTTGTACAGTTTCACTAACCCCAACAATGTGATTATGCAAATCAATATTATTAAGACAGGTTTCAATATATACCACACAATGCTTTTACCAAGGTTGGCAAACCAATCTCCAACTTTACCCATTCCATGACCTACTTTTTCCCAAACATTTACTCTTGTTAAATCTTCGATTTCTTGATGTATCTCTGTAATGTTATGTATGACTTTCTCAAGTGGTTTTGAATTGTCTGGAATGTAAGTACAACATTCCTGGACCTTCAAAGCCTTACAGACTCCGCCCTCCTTTGCTAGCAGAACATCTAAAGCAAGACGGTTCTGAAGAACCATTGCTCTAATCGACTGCATCTCTCCTTCTACTAGCATCAATGACCTTGCAGTACTTGCAGATAATCTATCCACAACTGTAGCTAGTCTCCTGATCTTAACATCGTTAAGTATCAAACCTAAAATAGGAAACATTGCTCCAAATATGTCTCCAACTAACTCAGCATCTCCTACTTCCCTTTTCGCTCTTGTCGAAGCCTTTCCTTCTATAATCTCTAAATCTTTCGCATGATATATTTTGGGGAAGACAATTGCCAAATAACACGAACCATACCAATTGTCAGGCAATTTTACATAGGCATTTCTTCCACATACAAAATATACATTAGGAATCGCTTGCATCTCTTTCATGAAATCTTTCGTATAATACTCTAACCTGAAAGCATGTTCGCAATTAACTTCACCTACAAATACGCTCTCATAATATGTCTTGCTTCGAGTTAAACATAACTTTCCTTTCTGCGTTCTATCCAAAGCTATTGGACCATTGCTACCCTTCTTCTTATGTGCCTTTTCTTCTTCGGTCCAATCAGTTTTCCACTGTCCTGACATCTTTAGAATCTTCTGCCTCCTATACCTGTCATCTACTTGTCCAATGAATTTCTTCTCAATCTCTGACACTTTGCAAGTCAGATTATTTCTACGTGCATATGAAGTATCTAATGTATCCCAAGGAAGAAAGAATTTTGCCAATCTATCTTCCTTTTTGTAGTAGTCCCACTTATTCATTTGTTTATAATTCGGGACTTCAGGCAGTACCGAATCATAATTTGAAAAGTAGTACTCAAACCCTTCTCTACCATAAAATATACTAAGCAGTAAACTACATGTTATCCCATATGTCAGTGGGAGATGATGATATCTGATACCTTCATCTACAGAAGCCGGCAATTTCATGCAAACATAACAATCTTTGGCCTCCATGGCATCGATATACTCATACAATAGTTTGGCATATGCATTTGATCTAAAATTTCCCTGCGACTCGTCTATGTGTAACCTACGAGCTTCAACTGCCAGTAACGCCTTTTCACGGATTACATTGCTCTCCTCCTTCTTCCCAACAAGAGCAGGTTTCAAGGTCGTTACAGGCTTTACATCTATTGTCTCCTTTACGCTCGTATGTCCTACTATGTATGATATGGTAACTACTGTAATAATGAGAAAAATTACTACTGCTATTAGTGTACCTATTATGCATTTGGTCTTTCGGTTTGGGTTGCCATTCTCCATGTTATCAAACAATGTAGCTCTTTCCTTCTCGTGGAAAAGTTTTCCTTTTCAAGCCTTTATTTTCTTTATTTGTTTCTCAGTCTGTGAAACGCTCCTAATCAACAAAAAGTCTCTTTTTCACAACAATGTCTTTTTATCTTCAGCAACAGACAACCCTAACCCTTCTCCGTCCTCTAAAGGTAATCCCTAAATTTATTCTTCTTTCCACTCGGCGCTAGGTTATCTTCTTCTTTATAGCTTAAACACAAAAAGTCTTTATGCATCTACAATGATTCTCGTACTTGCAGCTCTAATAACATATTCCAATAGTTCTAAACGAATGACTTTTTCTTCCTGTGCTGGTATTTGATGACCAAAAGTCGGAAACTCTAATCGATTCAGCACCAGGTCTTTGATCCTACTTAGGTAAAGGGGAATGGGAAGTGTGAAGGTCAGTAATCCCTCAGTCTCGATTCCAGGCGTCAACATCCATATCTCCACCGTCACAATTGGATCGAGATTGGTCACTTGCACTTCTCTCACTCTCCCAGATCTCTGTCCCCAAGACATCTGCTAGATAAGTCCACTCTGGGGTGGCGTATCTTCTGCAGGGCACACGTACCCTCCTGGATCTTCTCGGACTCTCAGAGCCTGAGTCCGTAGCTTCTTCGTCTAGATCTGAATCTTTAGAGATCGGGACAAGAGTTCTCTCTGGATTTGCTCTCAAGGTTGACCTTCTCCTTCTTTCCGGCCAACTAGCTTCTCCATTCCTTGTCCTCCTGCTCCTTGTTCTTGGACTCGTCTCTTGATTACTTGCAGCTTGCTCGATGTCTGACTCGAACTCCCAGCTACTTTCCTCTTCTGAGGCAGCTTCGGTCTCACTGGTGTCTTGACCATCATCAGCCTGTTCCGACACAGGTTCAGCCTCTTCACTCACCTCTACAGCTTGACTTTCCCTCTCTGTGGCTTCTCCGCTTTCTGCTGGATTTTCATCCGAGAGAGGAGCTGTTTCTTCCAGAGGTGCTGGAACTCTTCGGGTGTGTGAGGCGTGTATCCAGTTGGGCAAGCCTCCACACTTTACTGCAGTGTTCGTAACTAGTATGACTTGGAATGGTCCACGCCAGCGCACGTCTAGACAGTTCTTCCTGACATGCTTCTTCACCAGGACCCAGTCCCCTGGACACAGGTCATGGCACAGGTCTTGAGCTGATGGAACCTCTGCAGCCTGGACCTGGAGGGACACAGAATGAATGGCATCAGATAGTCCCTTGCAGTAGTCCAAGATCAAATCGTCTGTGATGTTCAACAATGCTGCAGTCGGAACCAATGGCAGTCTCATAGCTCTCCCCATTAGCACTTCGTGTGGAGAGAGACCTGTCCTTCTATCTGGTGTGCTACGTATGCTCATAAGGACCAATGGAAGTGCATCAGGCCAACTCAGGGATGTCGATGAACAAACTTTGGCGAGTCTGGACTTTATTGTGCTGTTGATTTGTTCTACAATCCCCGAAGCTTCTGGTCGATAACTACAATGGAGTTTCTGGTCTATGCTCAAGGCTGAACATAGCATCTTCACTATTTCGCTATTGAAATGAGTTCCTCTGTCTGATTCCAAAGAGGCTGGCACCCCAAACCTCGGTATCAACTCTCTAAGCAACAATTTTGCTACTGTAAGTGTATCGCACCTACGTGTAGGATAAGCTTCAACCCATCTGGAAAATATACAGACAATCACTAAGACGTATCTGAGTCGATTGCACTTAAGCATTTCAATAAAATCCAGCTGCATTCTATTGAAAGGCCCCCCAGACTTCCCTATGTGACTTAATGTGACTGGTGTTCTTTTCCCTACGTTTAGTTGCTGACAGATCGCACAACGCTGACATACTGCTTCTGCCGCTACTCTAAACTTCGGATTATACCACGTTTGTCTGAATACTCTCACCATGGCATCTCTACCTATGTGTGCTGGTCCATGCAATCTCCTTGCCATTGGACTAACAAGTTCGTTTGGTAAAACTGCTCTCCCATCTGTAGAAATCCAAAAATTCATCTCACTTTTGGTACAACCTGCTGTTTCCCATGCTTTTTTCTCAAAATCAGGCGCATTCTCCTGGACACACTTCAGTTCATCCCACGTATCTACAGTGTCTAACAACATAGTCAAATCAGTTCTTTCCTGTATTCCCCCCACTTCTACCTTGGCGTGAGAATACCCCTGTTCTTCACAGTAACGTGCGACCTCATCTGCGTATCGGTTACCTTGCGATACAAAATCTGTATTTTTCGTGTGCGCGGCGCATTTGACAACCGCTATAGCTGTTGGACCTTGTAATGCTTCTAACAATAATCTCACGAATTCTCCATTCCTAATAGGAGAACCCGAGGAGGTCATGTAACCTCTTTGAGACCACAACTGCCCGTAGTCGTGAACTACCCCGAAACCATACTGGCTATCGGTGTATATGGTGACTCGAATTTTGTTGCCTGCCAAACAGGCACGGGTCAAAGCAATGTTTTCAGCTACCTGAGCGGAATGTACTCCTTCCAGGCAGGCGGCTTCCACTACTCCGGTAATTGTACAAACTGCATATGCTGCTCTCAGCTGACCGATATCGTCTCTTACGCATGAACCATCAACAAAGAATATTTCATCGGGGTCAGTCAATGGCTCATCTACGATATCTGGTCTCGGTTTGGTGCATAGTTCAGTCACATCAAGGCAGTCATGATCTGTACAAATTTCATCATCAATATCATTTGGAAGTGGCATCAAAGTAGCAGGATTCAAAACAGAGCATCTCTTTAGGGTCACATTCTCAGCAGCCAATATGACTTGCTCGTAGCGTGTGAGCCTGCTATTCGTCAGATGCTGAGTCTTGGTCCTGGTCATTAACAATTCCACAGAATGCGGTACGTACACCACTAACTGATGTCCCATAACCACATTTTCACACCTTTCAATGCTGACACCCGTTGCAGCAACGGATTTGAGACATCCGGGCAACGCTGCGGCTACTGGATCTAAGGTAGCCGAAAAATATGCAACTGGTCTACGGGCATTTCCGTGTATCTGGGCCAAAACTGCTAAAGCGCAACCTTCCCTTTCACAGCAGTAAAGCAAGAATGGTTTCTCGTAGTCAGGCATTCCCAAAGCCGGGGCACGACACAAGTCCTCCCTCAGCTGCAAAAACGCCATCAAACAATCTTTGTCCCATGGTACCGGATCACTCACCCCCTTGTGCGTCAGTTTTTGTAAAGGTTTTGCCTTCAGTGAAAAGTTGGCTATCCACTGCCGACAATAACCGACCATGCCTAGGAACATTCTGACTTCTCTTTGTGTTTTAGGCGCATTCATTTTCATGATCGCCTCTATTCTGTCTGGAGACACCTTCCGTTTTCCCTTTTCAATCCTGTGGCCCAAGTATTGCACTTCGGTCAGACAATACTGCAATTTACTTGGAGACACCTTGTGTCCGTTCTCGGCCAAGTGATTTAATAAGGTGATGGTGTCTGTTTTGCAAGCTTCCTCAGTTTCTGACGCCACAAGTAGGTCGTCTATGTACTGGACCAGAACCGAGTTCATAGGCAGTACTAGACTTTCAAGATTTTTCTTCAGCAGCTGCTTAAAAATCGATGGGCTTTCTGTATACCCCTGGGGAATACGACACCATGTTAAAACACGATTTTCCAGCTTAAAAGCGAACAGATACTGGCTCTCCTCATCTAAAGGAATCGAAAAGAAAGCCTGGCACAAGTCTATCACTGTGAACCATTCAGCTTGGAACGGTATCTGAAACAATATCCCTGATGGATTCGGTACCACTGGACAACATGAAACAACGATATTATTAATCTTTCGAAGGTCCTGCACTATTCTGTATTTTCCACTAGGCTTCTGCAAACCCATAATCGGGGAGTTACATGGACTTCCCACGATCTCCTTCAGTATTCCCTGTTTAATCATGAATTCGATCACAGGCTTTATTCCTGCAATCGTCTCCGGTGTCAACTTATATTGTGGTGTTCTTGGATACTCGGCATTGGGCTTTACCATGATCTTTACCGGTTCTACTCCTTTGATCAGTCCTATTTCTTCTCCAGTAAAATCCCACACCTCAGCTGACACAGTCTCCTTCAAGTCCTGTGGAAGCTCCTCCACCGTTAAGGTATGGTATAGTTCCACGCATCCCTGCGAGTTTACAACCTTAAAATCGGCATCATCATCGTTAGTCTGCACTTCTACTCCTTCAGGTGTGCAATATATGGTGCAGTTTAGTTTACACAACAGATCTCTTCCTAGCAGACACACAGGGCTAGAATCACAAATCACAAACTGGTGTTCATCACTATATTTCCCTATCTTCACTGATACCGGTTCGGTCAGAGGATTCGTCATTCTCCTATTTGCGACTCCTACCACCTGAATCGTCTCTCCCGACATTGGCAGACCTGGGACTACCGCCGATCTCAAAGTGGATCGAGTGGCCCCCGTATCCACCAAAAAGGTCGTAGGACATCCAGCTACTTCAGCTTCGACGTATGGTCCTCTCTGATCTACCTCCAGGGCTGCTCCTAGAGTACAGTCTTCTTCTCTATTCACTCGTTGTCCCGTAAGAGGATCAACGTAGTAGCATTCTTCTCCTCCTACGAACAGTGGCAGTTGTCTATAGGTTTTTCCTCCATTTGCAATTCGAGGCGGTTGAGGGAACTGGGCTCGAGGAGTCTGAGTCCCCCCTTTGATAGACTTCCCCTTCGGAACTACTGTTCCCTTTACCATGCTATTCTGAACCTCATCCTCCTCCTGTTCTAATTCCCCCGTCTCGACATTATAGGGACACTCGCGTCTCCAATGTCCTACCTCGTTACACTGATGGCACCTTGTTGTCTTTTTCAGTGTCGCGATATCTATCCTCGGTCTCGGTCTTTCCTCCTCATCTCTGCTCTGATTATTCTGTTTCTTTCCTAGTGTTCCTGTTCCCTGTTGCCGCTGTCCACCCTTTCCAGCTGATTGCATCTGCACTAACATCAGCTTCTCCTTAAGTTTCTTTGCTTTCGAATCTATTTCATCGCTACAGTACCTCGCATACCTCAGAATCTCATCTAAAGGTTTGTTTTGCCAACAGATCAAATGCTGTTGAATCATTAAGCTTATGTCCGGTCTCAATCCTAGGACAAACTTCGACACAAACTGTCCTATGTCTTTGGGATCCATCACGTCCAATCCACTGTACTGTTTGAATGCTTTCAGCAATCTCTCATAGAACTCGTGAACGGTCTCTTTAGGTTCCTGAGTTGTTCGATCTATCTTAACCCAGTCTATGTCCTGCAACGGCACCTTCTCTTTTAACCATGCAATTACCCTCTCGTACTTTTCCATGACTCTCTCTGATGGACCATTTGTCCGGGGATCCCTCTCGGGTTCACAAATGGGCCATTCGACATTAAGTTTGCATGCCGTCCACAAATCTCCGGGTACTACAATGTCAAACAGGGTGTTCAAGTCGACCCACAGCACCTTAGAGATCTTCACGAACCTCTCTACCTGTTTGTACCATTCGACGGGATTCTCCCTTAGCTTTGGAAAGGAATTGGTAAATGCCGCTAAATCGCCCCTACTCCAGGGCACATGCACGTAGCTTCCGTTCGCGATTTCTCGCAAAGGGAAAGCTTCCATTCGCATTAGCTCTCCATCCGGGGACCTCGTAAGTGTACTCCTTCTGACGGATCCCCTCTTGGACCATCTTTCCTCCCATTTATCCAAATTCCTCCACAATCTGATACTCAGGATCAGTTCCTTTATGTGTATTTTCAGCCCAATCGTCCTACGCTCATCTAGATCCTGATCCGTGCAATTTAGCCTATGGTTACCCTGTAAAGCTTTAGTTCGTGATAGGTCTATCATATACCTGTCTGCCAACTCAGATAATTTTTCATGAACTGACCTCGCTTTCCGAGTAACGTCCTTAGACATAAACAGTATTTCATCCTGTTCGTACAGCTCTATCCTTTCCATTGGCAATGTGCCGTCTATTATTTCATTCAAATCTGATTTTAAACTCATTACATCGAGCCGTTTCGCTTTTATCTCAGCTCTCAGTACCTCATTCCTAGGTTGTTCGTTTACATCCCTCTCACCCCCACTACGAGTCCTACGTCTGGGCACAGGTGAGTTATGAGGCGTCCTTCTTGCTTCTCTTTGTTCCCACCTCTCTAGATCCCAAGCTTTCCCATCTTCCCTTGGGGTATGGTGGAACAATGATCTATTCCCCATCACTGCATCCTGTCTTTTCGGTTCTGTCTCTTTAGATGCGAGATAGGATCCTCCGTTCTGTTCTAAATCACTGCAACTCCCTTGCTGTCTGGTGTCGCTCAATAAACGATAAGGTCCTTCACGGTCCTCCATGTTTCCGCGATCTCGTCCGTGATCACCGGATGCATGGCGAGACCCTTCGCGGCTCCCTATATTCTCGTGATTCCAATGTCGCACATTTTCGCCCGGGGCATGGTGAGTGCACCTGAAACTATTTCGATACTCCTGCGTCTTTCGTTCCCCCTCACTAAGGATGAGGCGAGGCACTCCCCCACACCCTGTACTCTTGTCTTCACACATTTGTCTATTGCCACTGGTGGTATGGCAAGTATCTCCTTTGCTTCCTTGACTCCCTCCCTCCCACTCCGGACTGCTTTCGCCAGCTCCGCAGTGAGAGAGGATCCTGTTATCCTGATCTCTCCATTCTGCTTCTGTTTCTATTCTTTTATTCTGAGTCTCTACGGCAGCATCCCATTCTTTCAAGTACTCCCTTAATTCCTTAAAGGATTTCGGTTTCGGTCCCCTCAGATCCATCTGTCCTCTCTGACCCCCTTGTTCTATCCAGGGACCCGTTGCTGAATCCAATGGGGTACTCCGACTCTTTGGTCCTAGCAACTGCCTTTGGGAATTGATCGTATTATTCCTACTTTCCATCTCTGCCCTTTCCCTGTCCCATCGTGCCTGTTCCTCCTGCTGGGCTCCCTCTGGGTTGTAGATTGACACTATAGGACCTATGGTAACAGGTACTTGTAGAGCATCCGGCAATTGGTACGACCTTGCATGCTCCGTTTCTGGCACCTTCTGGACCACGAATCTTCCTACTACTCTCTGTACGGGACTAGATTGAGGTACTTCCTCACCTTTCTTGGGGTCCCACTCTGATGTTGGGAGCGGTTTATATTCCCCCCACCTAGCCCCGTCCCCTTGCTGTAGTTCGGGACTTTCGGCTTCTCTGTTGTACGGAGGTGGTCTATCTAATAATAGCCTCTCTATCAGATCCTCATCCGGCTCGCTATCCTCATCTTCTTCTAGAGGTTTCTTTTCTCCCGTAGCCTCTAGTATTGGGTACAGTTTGTCTGCTTCTATCTTTTGCACCCTCCACTTTTTAGCTTCATCGTCCCATTTAGCATCCTGCACTGCTTTTACCGATCGTCTCACTCTTTCTTGGCGCCTATTCAAGCTCCTATCGTGTGCCGCTCTGAACCATGCACTAAAGGCTTCGAACTGTGTTGGCCTCGGTAGAGGTCTCGTTGCGAGCATTACCGCTTTCAGTTGGTTCAATGCTTCTACCCTAAAAGTCCCGTATCTCGGGAACGTCAGTTCCTCATTTCCTTCTGTTAGCTTACTCCACTCGGAGATCCATAGTATTGAGTGTAACCCTACATTCACAGCCATATAATAAGCTGGTGTGCCTTCTGGTGGGGCTTCTTCCCCTGCATACAAGTTTCCTCTATCTCTCTTAAAGATCGCCCTTAAACGTTTAAAACACTTCATTTTCAAGAATCTACGATTTTCCTTAATTACTCTTCCTTATTTACTTCCCGATGACAAACCACCAATCCCTGCGCGGCTCTCGCTGACCAGCCTATCCCAGCGCGGTTCTACGCTGACCGGCCAATCCCAGCGCGGCTCTACGCTGACGTCACTTGTCCCCTCTGCAGCAGTTCCCCTCCTTTCTCAGCTCGTCTCGCGGTCTTGCATGCGTCTCATTCATACACCGAAAAATGACTACTTCCGTCCAAGCGATCACTTTTCTTGACTGTACGTCCACAGTCTAACTGTAATTGTCACCTCAACTGACGAGACGTCTTCCTCTCACTTCAGACGCTCGCCTTAACTGATAGGTTACTTACACACAGTAAACGTACGACCAGCGTCCGTTACTCATACACTCACTCTGACACTCCCCCTATCAACGGTCCTGCGGGCGATCAATGGTACCTCATGACCCCCTTTACAATGGTAGACAATTACTCTGGGTGTTCGATACACCCGAACCACTTAAGCCCTTCTCTGGACTTAAGATTTTATCCGGTTGCGCGCGCTCACAACCTTCCCTCAATCACACTACAGGCATTCAACTCCGCTTGACATTACAACACAGGTACAACACAAAACACCGCAATCTGGCAACGCATGACCCTTATACTCACTCTCGACCGACTCTGCTGCTTTTTTCTCGCACCGTCAGCACCTTCTTCGGCAGGGATTCTTCTTCTGGTCGTCGATGACTAGGGACCTTGGGGTAATCTAGACCTGACCTAGGTTGCCTTCCTCAAGAAGAAAACCATCTTTCTCTGCTACCAACTGCGGGGAATGAGATTTTGATACCTTTTCTGATCACCTAGATACCTATCTCATTCATCCAATTTTGGATCGATTATTATCTGTCATTGAGTAAAAGGCAAACCCCACATAAGTTAAATCAACCCCATAGACTGACACAACTCTGAAGAACCACTTACGACTGATAAAGTTTAAAAAGTTTAATATAAAATCATAGATAATTGCAAATACAATCCTCTCAGGATAAGATTCAACAAGTATACAGGAACTAAAAGGAACATAAATTCCCTAAAGAATCTAAGTCTACAAAAGAAAACGATTAAAATCAATTCCAGAATCAGCAAATTGAATAGCATAGACACAAAGTGGATCTGTTGCGTCATTTACAGAAAAAGAATAAACAAGTTAAATCTGTCCCTACTCTATGCTAGATGACATCCCTACTAGCAAGTCCTTTTACCTAAAAAGGTGTCAGCAGTTTGACTTCCAAAGAAGTTCAAACTCTCTTAGCCTCTAATGGTAACCAATGTCGAGAAGCAGTACCCTTTCTGCCTACCCATCCGCTCTCTAAGGGTCCTCGGCCTACTGCTCTCTTCCCTCTGCTCTCTGATCTTCTGTTCTGCGCTATGTCTTCAGGCCATCTGCTCTGAGCTGTCCTCTCCCCGGGGTGCTGTCCCTAAATACACAATCACAGTATAGGTGGAACGCCCCTTTGACGCCCACCACGTACACATTTCACATGATCTCATTCTAGTTCTTTCCATAACTTCGTCTCTTCGCGTCGTCCGTTAAGTTGATCTTGCTTCTCAGGCGCCAACTTCATCTTCGTGCTGGTAACCTCATGACATTCCAGTTGACACTTTCAGTCCAAAGTCTATCACCTCAACAGAACTCTATTCATTACAGTTGTGATTATAACCTCTTTTGGTCCTGTGAACAGTCACTTCTAAACAAGACCCCAAATTCCAAACGTCTCTTATCTCATTGGGCCATAAACTTCGTCCAGCATTGTCACTTTAAATTTAACAAGACCTTTGACTCTTGGCTCGCACGTTCAGATCAAAGCTATCCCTATTCCTGTGAGTCCACTAAATTACATGCAGTGAACTACACTCCTGCGAACCCTTGGTCAGTTTAGGTTAAAATCACACATGACCACACTATTCTAACATTCCTACAAACTCTTCTACACAGTATAACTTTTAACACACATATATAATCGAATGAGCAAATCATTGATTATAAGTGAATCCGTATTACATAAAATACAACATTATACTCTTATTCTTATGCAGTGCTATATATTCTGTACATTTCTTTACTTTGCATTTCGCCTTCTTCTCCGGTTTATAATTACATACGTACATTCTCTATTTAGCACATTCTACTGTTCGTAAACATTTACACATTTCTACTTTAGCCCATCCTATATGTATACGGGCCTTTCTAAGTCTAAAGCATTCTAGTGTAAATACAAGTACATTTCCTATTACATTGGTTACATCGGCTAACTTTACACTACAAGTGCTAACTTCGTATTACAAGTTCTACGTTTGCGTTATAGGCTTGTAAATATGGTACAGATATACTTTTCATTCAAATTGCGCTCTCTCATTACTATCCCAGTTCATGAATGTGTCCAGTAGTTCATCACAGGTTCTGCAAAAAGACTGTCACTGTGGGTTTCTTCCCAGATTCCTTAACATGCTCCCGGGATCTGACTACGTTGGATTTCTGTTACCCAACTATCTATATTAAGTGCCTTGGAATTTCTATTGCATTGCTACCTATCTTTTGGGCAGAGATGAGGGCTTGGTACCAGGAGGGCTGAGAGCAGAGAGTGCAGTTGATGGGAAGCTGCAGACAGAGAGATGAGTGTTATCAGTAGTGGAGGAGAGAGGATGGGAGAGAGGAGGGGTGAGAATAGTGGAAGGGGGAGCTACATTTGGCGGGAAAGAGACGAGTTAACAGTTTTTGTGTGTGTTTTTTTTGCAGTTTTATGTAGCGCAAACTCAACCCGGATGTATTGGGGCGCTTTACATGAGCACCGGTTACGTTACACAAGGGCACATTGGTTTTTGGTAGGCACGGGGAGATTACGTGATTTGCCCAGAATCACAAGATGTTGAACAGACGCCGAGGCTCGAACCTGGTTCTCCAGCTCCAAAGTCGGCAGCTCTAGCTGTAAGGCTACACCCTCTCCCCAACGGTTATGGAAAAGCAGGTTTCTGCCACTGGAGGGGAGGACAGGAGTGTGACTGGTTGTCCCCGTGGTGTGGTCGAAAGAGTGCAGTCTGTCAGTCAGGAACCTTATTCACAGTTAGCATCTCTCCATTAAGGTCTCCTCTCCCTTACTACTGCCTGCCCAGAAGTGCAGTGGAAGGGTTGGCTTGAGAGCAACGGCTGGGAGGAGGGGCTGAGGTGGGTAGCCGGGACCATTTCCACTAGTAGCAGGGCGCAGAAAAAAACAATCAGATGAGAAATAACACTGCATTGATATGTGCGAAATAGGCGGCCTTAATCGGACCGGTGCGTATCGTAACATCAACGCTTGGCACATTGCCTTACAGACCGCAATTAACACCTCACTATGCATGGGTGCCAATTAGCCGATAAACACCCCACCCCAAAACAACCACCCCAAAACAACCGCCTTTTAACTTTAACAAATTCCACTCCCAATCTATTATCACTCACTCCCTGCATACGTCAACTTGAAAGCGTCCCAACCACCTCTGTTTCCTCACCCGATAACCTCTCCTAACGCTGTCCCTCCAACAGAGCTGATCTGCCCTCCTAGTGGAATAACCAACACTCACTGTGCCCTAAAACAGTCTCTATACCTGGAAAACCCCTCCCTAGAGGAGTGTTGCTGTCCCACCCAAAGCTACCACAAACATTCAACAAGTAACATCGCCATGGAATTGAATTAAATATAACTCCATCCCCATAACGGATACATGAACCCCGTCATCTCTAAAGAACTGTCGCTCCTCGAAAGGTATACCCGCGTGCTTACCCCTACTGACTCTCTCTTCCATACAGAAGTTTCTCATTTCCCTACTAACCTTGCTTTGTCAACAGCTGTTGGGTTTCCCGCGGTGCTCCGTTCTCTTCTTGGATTTGACACTTTCTATGTCAAGGATGTACCGGACCAGTCTCTTTAACTCCCTTAAATTCCTTTTCATGTTTTTAAGTAAGGCCAAACCCTTAAGTTGCACAAGATAATTTTCCCCAAGGTGCACTATCAACACATCTAGGCCTTTAAACAACTTGGCCAATCTCTGCAGCAACTCACACCAGTGCGCTGGACCGGGAACACAACCTGAATAACAACCAGAAACAACACACAATTAAAACCAGAAATTCAGTAATCAGTCAGGTCACGCATATCGTTTATAATAATCCAATCTCTATCTACCTACGTTTCTTATAGTTTACTCTGATCAACCTCTCCCCTCCACTTTCCATAGCCCCACCTTTTCTAAAAGAATGCGAGCTGGTAAATTCAGCAACCTCAAAACTGAATGTAAAACCATAAGACAACTTCGAATCATTCTCATGCTTAAATGTCCATTTGCCATCTGCCAACCCAAACAACACTAATAAATTGCTATTGAAATTAGTCAGAAAAGCCTTCCACAACCTCAAATCCACTTTTACTCATGCACACAGCCTTACCCTGTGATTTGGTAGCCTGTGTACCACCAATGCCAACCCAAATCTTCAGCAGAATGTTCTACCCGCACACACCACCCAACAAGCAAAACTAAAATGACACAACAGCCCCTGGATAGCCCAAACGTCCACCTTGTTACCCAAAATGTATTCTAACAGCTTCAGCAGACTCGCCTTTTTGTCCTCTGCTAACCTCATGCCCATTGCCATTGAATCAATTTCCATGCCAAGGAACATCAACACTTTGGCTCGCCAGGCCATTTTCCCTGGGGCCAATGGAACTAGTACAAAACCATCATCTCCCAAAAAAAATCCCAAAACATTTGACATCGCAAGGGGTCAGTAAACTCCACAAAAAATAAGTCAACCAAATGGGACACGTTAGTGACAAATATAAATGATCAATGTAAAACAAATTTGTCAAACAATGCACAAGAAATATAGCAGACCATCCTTAACACCCTATCTACATACAGATGTCATCGAAATGACATGCTCTACAACTCAAAATTGTCAAGATGCACTGGCAACAATCCTAAGGCTAACCTTTTATCACTTTTTGCCATAGATGCACTTACACCGGCCGTTTCCATCAACTCTATGGTGTCATTCACTGATGCATATGTAACTGAAATCAGCTTCTCTGCTCTGAAATCATTCACAGAATGGTCCCCTGACAAAGACAAATGTTGGATTAACTTGAACGGTGTGAACCCTGAATATCAAAGATAGAATATCGAGGTCCTAGAGCATTGAGGAAAAAATATTCAATCCAAAATATCGAAAGGTAAATATAGATTTTCTATGCTTCACTCCACATATATTTACCTTAACTAAATATATATCTTCAAGGTACATAGATGTGGTATGTAGATGTGGAGTTAGGAATATTAAATCTATATTTCTTCTATATGCACTTACCTTTTGATATTTTGGTCTTTGATATTTTGTCCACAATAGTCTTGTTCCACAATGTTCCTATCCTCGACATTACGTAGTACAATCAACCTGAACATACTTTTTCCCTTACTGAGGATCATGCCTATAAGTGATTCAATCAACCTCTCTAATGGCCACACATCAAAGAGATCATTACCCTACCTTCTGCAACTTCTTTCATGAGTTTCCTCCAAATGACATTGGCGTGCTCCTTGGTTGATCACAAATTAACCACCCACCTCCTCACTCTAGGACCTCATATCCAAGTTAAAAGCCAAACTGAAAGCGATCTAACAATAGGGATGCAACTTCTTTGCTGATGTAAAACTGCAACCAGTATTGAAACCGTTAAACTTTACTGGCGCAACAAGCCTTTCCCCAACTATCCCTGATTCCCCCTACCACCCCCTCCCGCTTTGAGGCTGTTGCTGCAGGATAACCCCTGGCCTCCCAGCCCATTCTCAACTTGGTTAACAGTGTGTGAGGCTATGATTTCTGCTACATTTGTATCAATCATGTTCAAACCTGCAATCCTATCTATTGCATAAGTCTTTTCTACAGGCTCAGCACACCACTGTCTGTCCTGCTTGACCGGACTCGCTCCATCCAACCCACCCTGAGTGGACCATCACTGAACGGGCCAGTAAACCACAGGTAATCCACTAGTTGTGTACATTGTGGGCCCGATGTAGGTAAACGCGATTTTCCGATTTCAAAATACCGAGGCGGGCCGAATCGGTATTCTGAAATCGGAAAACGAGATGTAGGAAAAAAAAACCGAATGAATACCGATTCGGTCGGCATCGGTAATGAGATTCGGTACGTTCCGATTCTGCTCGGTCCGAATCGGAAAGTACCGAATCGGCCAACAACGAATCGGAAATCACCGAATCGGCTACCACCGAATCGGATATTCCCGATTCGGCGAATACCGAATCGGTAAAAGCCGATTCGGTAAAATCCGATTCGGCAATCATAGATTCGTAGCCATGAAAACAGACCCATGGCGAAAAAGCCCATAGGAATGCATTGAATGAACCGATTCGGCTTTTACCGATTCGGATAATACCGAATCGGATTTCACCGATTCGGATATTACCGAATCGGTAAAAGCCGAATCGGCAATAGGCGATTCAGCCAATGAGGTGGCTCCCCCTCCCCCACCCAAACAGGGAGTGGCAACCCTGGCAGGTGCAGCTAATTAAGAAGTTTCTGGAAAGCCTGCCTGAGCCCAACACACACAGTTAGCAGCAGTGGGAGAAGGAGGTTGCAAACTGAACAGGAGAAAATGGCAGATCAGTCAGGAAGCCAGAAGTCCTCCCAGAAGAGGAAGCCCAAGTTCACCACGACCGAACTTCAGGTGCTGGTTGAGGAGGTGGTGAGGGTGCACCGCCAGCTGTTTGGCAAGCTGTCCCTCAACGTGCCAGACAGCACCAAGAGGAGAATCTGGGCCGACATCGCCCAGAAGGTGAATGCTGCGGGTGTCACCCCCAGGTCCATAGAGGAACTGAAAAAAAGGTTTTACGACATCCGCAGCCTCACGAAGAGGAAGCTGGCTGACATTCAAAGGCAGGCTGGACACACTGGAGGAGGCCAGAACCCGGCGCCACCCCTCACCGAGCTGGAGGAAATTGTCTCCAGCACCATCGAGAGGGAGAGTATCGTAGGAATCGGGACCCTGGACAGCTCTGCGAGAGCCACAGCTACAGGTAAGAAGCATGCGCATCATGACACACCCTACCAGACACCTCCCCATTAGACACAATGCATAGGCAAACACCAGCACTGTACTGTCACCAACATACAAGAGACAAGCATCATGGTACATGTAGTCAGCAGAAGTTAGCCAAATATGTCAGTGCAGAATCACAAGACAGGAAACAGTGTGACACGGTGTAAGGAGATGCAAGGACATGTGGAATGCCATAATTGTACTGACTGTAATACATCGGCACTCAGTTTACAAATGCTTCTTTGTATCTAGGGGCCCCATCAGGCGGAACAACTGTGACAGCTGAGGGAGCAGCAACGTCCAACACTGCAGTCGCAGGGCCGAGCACCAGCCAGGCTGGCCAGGAGGAGGAGGAGGATGAGGAAGGAGACACCCCAGGGCTAGGAATGGAGGGAGTCCTGGTCATTGACTTCCAAGCAGTGCACTCCCCAGTACTGGCCAGCACACCCCCCTTGCAATTCTCACCAGAAAACTCCCCTACAAGGCAGACCATTCCGCCTACACCAGCTCCTGCCACAACCGTGGCCTTGCCACCTGTCCAACCTGTCCTGGGAGCAGGGGCTCAGGGACCGGCCAGCACCACACCCCCACCAGTGGCACCCCAGCCCACTCAGCAGGCCGGAAGCAGCAGTGCCCGACGCCGTGCCACCACCACCACTGCTGCACCAGCACGGGAGGGCAGTGTGTTCCTGGGCCTGGAGGGACAGATGGTTAAAATCCAGCGCCAACAGGCCAGATCCACCATGGCCTGCCAACGCCCGCTCCTGCAGCACAACATGCAGATTGGGGAGTTGGTGAAGGGTTTCCAGGCTGTTGTGGACAGCAACAAGGAGGTGGCAGCAGGGTTAGGCAGGCTGACCACTGCCATCACCCACTCATCTGCCAGACAGGAGGAGCATGAGGTTGCGCGCAGGAGGGATGCCCGGGTGCTGAACCGGGCCATGGCCCGCCTTGCAGCGGCGACCGCACAACTGTGCCATCGCAGCTCCAACCAAGAATCTGTGCTCAGTCAGCATACGGCTGAGCTCACTAGGGGGATGGCCCGGATCACCACGGCCATGGAGGCCATGATAATATCAAACACCGCCTCCAATCCTGCCCTGGACCTGGCTGATGCTGGAGACAGCAGCAGCCGCAGCAGCCCGGCCAGCGCTGCATCTGAGCCACGGAGGAGCACCAGGCGATCCGCTGATGCTGCTGGGCATTCGGAGGGGGCCGAGGGACACCCCAGTGGGTCTGCCAAGCGGGCAAAAAAATAGCCTGGCAAGGGGGGATGAGCAAACCAGAACCCTGGACTTTATTTCATTTTACATACTCCATTTTTTGATGCACATCAGTGCTGTAACTGTGGTGCATCACTATTAAAATATGTTTTTTGCAAGCAACATTTAGCTGTCTTTGCATCTGTACTCAGTCAGAAATAGTTCTCAGTGATCTCCTCACGTCTGTATCTGCCATCACTTGGCGTACACACCCCAGCTGGCTGTGTCAGTGGCACAGCTTCGTCGTCGTCATAGTCCTCGTAGTCAGACAACTCCACCTCAGTGCCCTTCTTGACCGCAAGGTTGTGTAACATTGCACATACAGCTATGATCTTGCAGCAGGTGATGGGGGTATACTGCCTTGCACCTCCACTCTTGTGCAGGCATCTGAATCTACTTTTCCAGATGCCAAAGGTCCGTTCAACAACATTCCTGGTGCGTATGTGGGCCCGGTTATACCTCCTTTGGCTGGGTGTGGAGGGGTTGAGGTAGGGGGTGAGTATGAATGAGCGGAGGGCACATGCACTGTCGCCTGGAAGAGAAAGGGGTCACATTAGACACATGCATACATGTATTACACCTACCTACTATGTGTTATGGGGGTCTGATGATGTGTCTCACCTAGGAGGTATCCTTCTCCAAATTCGCCAGCCATCAGCCGTGCATATATGCCGCTCTGTTGGAATATATATGAGTCATGGGTACTTCCTGGAAATTTTGCTACCAGGTCTGTGATGGTGCACTTGGCATTGCAGATCACCTGCACGTTGATGGTGTGTGTAGATTTCCGATTGCGGTATATGTATTCGGTGTCCGCTGGTGGGCAAATCGGAATATGCATGCCATCTATGCAACCGATGATTTGGGGAAATTGTGCCATCTGGTAGAAGTCAGCTTTAGTTTGTAGTAGTTCTGCGTGGGTTGCAGGGAATGAGATGTATTGGTCCATCCTGTCTATCATGGCGTCAAGGAATATGTGGAAGAACCTTGACAGGCTGCTCTGGCTCACCCCTCCTGCTGCTGCTACTCCACTTTGATAGCTGCCAGACGCTACCAGGTGTAGGCTGCATAGCACCTGGACGTGCGCAGGGATGGCGTGTGCCCTTGGGGTGTGGTGGTCCAAGTATGGCTTAAGGTCCCTGATGAGCTCAAGTATGGTGTCAGAGTCCAGCCTGTATCTCTGTAGGATCTCAGCCTCAGTGAGCATGAACAGGGTTATCCTCTGTCTGTAGACCTGTTCATTTCTTAGCCATTCCCTCTGTCCTTCCTGCTGTAGCCGTAGCCGCCTCGCAATGACATAGAAAGCTGCCATCCTGCAAGTTGCAATGCATTTTGGGACTGTTTATATGGGTTGGAGTTGGTTACCACCTGATTGCAATCCATGGTAAATACCGAGTGAATTCTACCGATTTTGAGCCGAATTCGGTGTTTCTGTGCCTCCCTACATCTCCCCAACTGTCGGAATCGGGGAATTTCCCGATCGGAGATTCATACGAATCGGCATGTTTTCCGATTCGGCTCATGTCCGAATCGGTATTTGTACCGATTCGGTACATGGACCGAATCGGTGATTTTCCGATTCGGTGTCACTAACGATTCGGTAATGGGACCGAATCGGTGATTTTCCGATTCGGTGTCACTAACGATTCGGTAATTGGACCGATTCGGTGATTTTCCGATTCGGTGTCACTAACGATTCGGTAATTGGACCGAATCGGTGATTTTCCGAATCGGTGTCACTAACGAATCGGTACATGGACCGATTCGGTATTTGCATCCGAATCGGTGTTTTTCCGATTCGTTACATATCCGATTTTCGGTATGTACGTATCGGATTCTTTCCCATTCGGTACTCATTCCGATTCGGTTTTCTGTCCGATTATTTCTATTTTTGGTTCCCTACATCTGGATGGCTGTTTACCGATCGGTAAGGGCCAAAAATCGGTATTTTCGGCCGTTACCGATCGGTAACGCCCTACCTACATCGGGCCCTAATGTGCTGGTCTAGTGGGCCCAATCTACTGCAGATACAAGTCCATATCCAACTCTCCCCACTTACCATCAAGGTCTTTCCCCAGTAGCTCCAAACTCCTCATCATACTGTACACATGTTAAGCACCCAAATGTTATCTGAGCCTGCATATCACATCAATATATATATAAATAATGGAAACCGCTATCTGTGTGTATTTTTCATTTAATAAAAGACAATATCCTTTGGACAAGGCTAACTTATCCAGACATCAATCAATCCATACATCATATTCAAGTCTAGCTCCTCACTTTTCACACTCTCTTGTCCAAGCATAGGAAGATAAAGCCATATATAGTCAGCAGATACAGAATACAAAAAGAGCTAGTAAAAATCTACAAATTGATTTATTAATAATACAGGACACAAATAAAAAAAGATAGAAAATTGAATGACATGATCTCTTGCAATGTTCATTAGCAGCAGTCCTTAATGCAATACAATAACATGAAATAATAAAAGTTGAAACTAAAAAAGAGGGAGAGTAACTAACACAGACAAGCACAATATGTCATATGCGATTTACACATCCGTGATATAACAATGTCTAGATTGTGGAACCTGGTATTTTGTAGTTTATACTCGTTTACCGCTGCCCGTGTTCACAGATTGTGTAGTTAACTGGGCGTCGACGTGTTTCGATGGATAAATTATATCCCCATCTTTCTCAAGACCAAACACTTGACTCTCTTACATTTAAAAACTTGCAAATGACCGATTAAAAACCTATTTTTGGTGAAGAAAGCCACCATCTGTATACATATCAGGTGCTTTTTTTTAGAGCTAAAGGAGTAGCCTCTTTAGGTCGGTCCAGGTAAACCTGTGATTTGTCTTTATTTTTATTGGTCTTTCCCCCTCAGATTGGCTCGTTATAAATACATTGGCCAGGGTACGGCATCTATATCCAGACAACGTAAACCTGGCTCTTTGATCGGAGTGGTTATAATTTAGAGATGGCCTCAGGGGTCCTTTAAAGTTGTGCTGTTATTCTACCTGTGGTTGTTCACAAGGTTTTAGCCTTTGTGGTTTCCCTTTTATAATTAGGGTATCAAAGGATGTGGGCTCCCGAGTAGAATCAATCAACGGCACCAGGTGTATTATATCATTGCACACTCTTGCATACATGAGGAAAGAAGCCATCCAATTCTCAATAGTCACAAGCACCTTCAGCGTCTTAGACCACTCAAATTCCTCTTCAGTTGATCTCTCCTTAGGCCTCACTTCCCTGTGTAGTAATTTAAATACCTCAACGTATTCCGTCTCCAGATCTTTTGTTTTGTTGCAGCCATCAAAGGTGCACCCGAAGGCTTTGTTATCCTCCTATATTGCACTTTTTTGGACCTAACTTCTCTTCTATACTATGATTTTTCTTTTTCTTCCACATTTCTGTTCCACCTCAGATACCACCATTCTCTATGCCATGACTGGTGGTTCTGCTGTCTCCTGAAGGCACCAAGCTCTCACACTCGGTTGGTTTTCCTTGCTCTCCACTGGCCCCTCCAGTCCTCTCACCACCATTGCCTTTCTTCCTCCATTTCATCTTGTGGTTTGTACTCCAAATCAACAATCTAACCTTCCTCCACATCTTCATTCTCCTCATAATTCATCAAAGTGTCATATTTCTCTTTACATTGCACCACCTAACTTCAAACCACTTGTACTTGGCACCTCCCATCATCATTCACACCCTAATACCAAATTCCTCTGCAGATATGTGTAGTGTCCTCTTGCTCCATGGACAAGTGCAAGGCCTTCCTTGCAATTCTCCATATTAGTCCCCTGCCGCCTCCCTAGGACTCAGTAGATCGTATCCTGCCTTCTGACTGGGGACTAGGACATACACAGATTTCTCCCAGCTCCTGGGCACCTTTCCTCTCGTTCCTTCATCCCTCGGTCCCCTAACCAGCACTATTGATCTGACTACCAACCCTTTCCACTCCTATACTCACTTCTTCCCCTTCCACCCATCATCATTTTCACTACAAACCCATCTGCCATTGGCTCCTTTCTCACTCTTGCCACAGCTTTATTATGTCCTGCCTCCCCTGACCTTGCTCACTGCCTGTGTTAAAACCAGCTTCTTAATGCTACACCACATTTACTCCTCCATATTCCCCAACCCCAATTCTATGCCCTCCCTCTCTTCTCCTTCTATTCCCCCCTTGCCGCTCACTCCACTCTACAATGCCCTGCATAAGGGATGTTTGAGTCTGCCCACTGGGCAGATTGGGAGGGTGGTTAAGTCCAGTAACTGCCATTTTGTTTTGAGCTAGATGTGTAGCCCAAATATAGCCCAGGGTATATTTAAGTGGATAATTTGGTCTTCCTGCCACCATTTTAGGTTCAGGTGACCTGGTAGCAGGGACCAATCTGTGTCTCGCTTCCTTAGGAGTAGTTAATATTTTGTCCTTTATTTTGTGTTAAGTTTAAGGGCCTTACTTCACTTAAGTATGTCCAGCGACGCTCATGTGGCAGAGGCAATGCGGCTTCTGCAGGAGGTTGAGAGGCTGGACCTCATGGTAGGAAGAGATGCTGCAGTCACTGCAGCCCGTCCAACTCGAAGTGTGTTGACCGGTGTGGCTGCCACAGTTGTGGCCTGTTCCCCGCTGAAGAAGTGGCAGGCGGCAGGGGCCAAAGTGGAAGAGGTAAGTTCGAGGGGCTGTGCTGTGGCCAGAGAAGGGCCCCCTCGAAGTGTAGCGAGGAGGGGGCGGGACTTCTGGTGTGCCCAAGTGAGTGCCGACATTGCAGGGGAGGCAGGTGGGGGGGGGTGCAGGGACCTGTAAAAGAGATGTCAGGGGCAGAGGTGCTAGCCGCGTGGTATCCATGTGTATGGGGCTGCAAAAAGCAAAGTCTCTAAGAAACGGACGGCGTCTGTGGAGCTGCCCGCACGTTCAGTGGTGCGAGGGGCCTGTATTATGGGCTCTTTCTTCAGAGCTGCTTGTGGAGCATGTGGAAAGGGACAAGGAGAGGCTGGGAGAGGAGGAGTGGGGGAGGCCCACATGGCAGATCTGACCCTGATGCATAGCCAGAAGGCAGTCCGGGATTGTACAGCCGGCCAAGAGAGTACAGGTAGGTGGGAAATGTGGTTTAGCCGCTCCGAAACTGACTAAAGAGCGTAGGGGAAGAGTGTCATATCACAGAGAGGGTTTGCCAAGCCCATGTCCAGTGGCATGGGATGAGTGCTGGCCATCTTGTTGTGAAGCAGACTCAGGTCTGGTGTTTCGGCGCAACGCCAGTGGAAAAGTGACGGCCTATCAGCACTAGCGTTGCTGCAAAAGGAATTGGTTTGCTGGGAGTGAAAGCGACAGACTACGGCACTCACTCTTTTCACATTGCTGCAGTGTCGAAAGTAGGAAATATAGGTTGGGTGCGCGAAGATATCAAGCAGTTTGGCCACTGGTTGTCAGAGTGCTACAGATTCTACCCAGGCACTGATGGATGAGGTGCAGCATGGAGAATTGCTTAATGCTTGTTTGTTTATTTTCTAGTGTGGTGGTTGTGTTGATGAGGAACATGAACCAGGACTTGTTGGAGATTAAAGAGAATTGGTTAGGGTGTTGTGTTTTGTGGACCAAGTTTGTGCTGCAGCTGTCTTGAAGAGGAGCATTCAAGCCGGCTGCTATAGATAGGGCTCATAGAAAATTGAATAGGGAGATGTCACGTTTTCGAAGGGAGATCAGATTTAGTCAGATGTGCCATTCAACATTAAGTTCGAGGCCCCAGAGTTCTTCAGGGGAGATGGGGTTCATCTGTCTTGGATTGGCATGGACTTTTGCTTGTTGGAGATTAGAGAAGTGTTGACTAAGGCTTTGAATGTAAGGTGTTAGGTACTCTGGCCAGCCACCACACAGGAAAGAGGCAAGGCGGAAGAAAAAGGGAGCAGGTTCCCAACTCCTCTTGTCCTGGGTGGCTAGGGCATGAAATGTTTGGCAGGAGTTGGCAGAAGTTTGGATGGCTTTGACCGTTGGGTAACCATTTGCAAGGGGAGGGGAGGCAGACGGTTCAAAGTTCATTTGATTACTTAAAGGTTCAAACATACAGTCATAGGATGTAGGGGAAATAGAAAGTTGGAAATATTGAAATGCAATACAGTAAAATAAGTTCGCTGCAGAGTGGGTCTGTTGGATGGGCGTAGGGGTGGGGCCAGGTCACTGGATGTATAGCAAGGTTTTCGTTTTGTTTGGTGGTTTGCCAGGTAGATTTGTATTGTGCACCTGTTTCAATAAAGCACCCTTTTTCACACTGCATGTGGTCAATTTTCTGTGCTGTGCCCTCCCTCCAAAGTGGAGTTTATGGGCACTTGACCACCCGGAAGTCTGCCCCCCGGGCAGATTGGGACGGTGGTGCAGTCCAGTGACTGCCATTTTGTATTGGACTACATAGCCCAAGGTATATTTAAGGGGACAATTCAGTCTCCCTGCCACCATTTTAGGTTCAGGTGACCTAGTAGCAGGGAGAAATCTGTGTCGCGTTTCCCCACACTTCCGTCCCTTTAGCTAGGGTTTCCTGGGGTACAATTTGATGGTCTTTGATACAGGGGCTCCGTTGCTGAGTCTGGTGCGCAGGGGCAAAGTTGTGTACGTTGTCCCTTGGAACAGATGCTTGAAGTTCATGAAAAGTTTAGTAGGACTGGAGTTGGCAGAAGTGTGGGTGGCATTTCTATTTGGGGAACCATGCGCAAGGGGAGCGTAGGCAGGTACTTCAAGGTTCAGGTTAGGCCATTTTGTTACTTATAGTTTCATACACACAGTCATATGATGTAGGGGGAATAGAAAGTTGGAAATGTTGAAATGCAATACAGTTAAATGAGTTAGCTGCAGGGTGGGTATGTTGGGGGGAGGACCGTAGTGGTGGGAGTGGGGCCAGGGGCTAGTTCAATGGATGTATAGCAAGGTTTTCATTTTGTAACAGCGGTTTGCCAGAAAATCTGTGATGTGCACCTGTTTCATTAAAGCAGCCTTTTTCACATGGCAAGTGGTCAGTTTTCTGTGCTGTGCCCCTCCATCCCTCTCCCTGCTCTGGACACCACTTTGGAGTACCCTTCCTCTCACCAAGCTCCCATTCCTTCTGTCTACTCAGTTTTATTACTTCCTGCTGCTTTTACAGTCCTACCAAACTCTTTAGACCAATGAAATGTCAGTGTATTCTGTTTGGTGCTCCCAATGCACCTTCTTCTGACAACCACTGTTGCCCTTTCTTTCTGTGAGTGCTGGAGTGGAGTGCACCAGACAACTGAATGACAATAGATACTACACTCTGCTTGCCAGTGACCCTACCACACGCTTACAAACGAGAATAACAAGCATGGTCATGGGCGCAGAATGCGAAGAATGGATAACCAAACATGAGGCAGAATTTTTGGTCAAAAAAGATCCAAGGGTCCCATATTTTTATATCTTACCAAAGATACACAAAGCCACAAGACCAATCCCAGGGAGACCTATCGTGTCAGGGATTGACTCGGTATTGGAGCCCTTGTCGCAATTCTGCGATCACTTCCTCCAACCACTAGTCAAAAAAATTCCGTCCTACGTCCAGGACACCACAGACGTACTACGTATACTAATGGACACTGAGAACCTGGAGGAGGTAGACCTCTTGATCACCCTAGATGTGGAGGCCCTCTACACTAATATTCCCCAGAGGGCCACCCTAGAGGTGATCGAGGAAAGACTTGGACAGGAGACTTGGAACTCTAACACGCCACAGGCTTTTATAATGGAATGTGCCACCTTGGCTCTCACCGAGAACTATTTCGAATACAAAGGCAAATATTACCACCAGACCCAGGGGACTTCCATGGGCAGCACCTTTGCCCCATCGGTGGCCTGCCTGTACATGGCAATGTTCGAGTGGCAGCATATACACCATGAGACCAACCCTTTCAAGGACAACATAAAACTGTGGAAACGGTTTATTGATGATATTCTGATCCTGTGGACTGGTCCTCCAATGTCACATGAAGCCTTCCTAATCTGGGTCAACACTTTGAATCCCCATCTACACTTTACCATGACCAGTTCCCCGAAAGAGATCGCCTTTCTAGATTTAACTATTAAACTAGAAGACGGGGGAGTCAGCACCACCATGTACCGCAAACCCACTGACCGCAACAGTCTTTTACATTTCTCGAGCCACCACCCACGGGCTCTGCGTACTAATCTGCCCTTTGGGCAATTCCTAAGAATTAGACGCAACTGCAGTAAAATATCCGACTATAAAAAAGAGTCAGGAATTCTATCTAGGAATCTGCTTGACAGGGGTTACCCAAGAGGCGATGTACTGAAAGCCAGGAAACGCGCCAGAAACAACAACAGGGAGGCACTGCTAGAAAGACGTGAGAGACCCTTGGCTGAGGATCAACCCATCACTTGTGTCACCACATATACCCCCCTATCCTCTAAGATTAGGGGTACCATCAAACACCATTGGGGTATCCTCAACACTGGGGAATTGACACTGGAAGAACCGAGGTTTGCTTTTAAGAGATCCAAGAACCTGAAGGACATCCTCATTAGTACCAGACCCAAGAACACTAGGAAGGAGACCCAACAGACACTCTGGCACCTACCCCCAGTCACGGGCCACTTCCCTTGTGGGATGTGTGGGGTCTGTAAATACACCATGACCTTGAAATCGATCCAACTTGCGGAGAACTTCAAGTGGGAAATCAGACACCATACAAACTGCAACACATCGCATTGCATCTATCTCCTCAAATGTCCCTGTGATCTCCTTTACATCGGGATGACCTCCCGACCGGTGAAAACAAGAATCATTGAACACCGAAGCAATTTTCGTTGCAAAAAAACACATACGAAAATGTGTAAACATTTTGTGGAACAAAACCATGACGAGGATTCCCTCAAATGGATAATACTTGAGGCCAGCCCCAACTGCCCAAATAATGCCCTATTCCGCAAGGAACAAAGATGGATCCATAGACTGTCCACAGACAAACGTGGCCTTAACGAGGACATCCCTTGGCACTCACTATAAACTACTCCCTGTTCTGTAACTCTAATCACCTTCCCGACACATGTGTCTGACTTCCACCTGTGACACTGGAAGACAAGCCCCATTTTCCATTTTAACACCCAGGTTGACGTAAAGCCACACACATATGACATATCTTACGTGACCAGTTGAATTTTTCAACACCCTTGCACCTTTCCAACTATAACAACATAACACTGGTGCCCCCCACCACATTCAGCACCATATGCTCTACTTGACCTACTCAAGATGGCCGCCATAATGAGCCCTTCGACCACGTGACCGTTTTTCTGGACGAGTCACTACATATGCAGACCCACCGGGCCACATAACATCTATCTACACTTGGCAATTAGTTTCCCTTGCCGACGGAACCGGTAATACTCAACAACTTGAACTCCCATCGCTTTGCCCATAATACCACAACAGGCTTTCAGCATTACGCGAGGCGTGATCGAGAGCCACTCTAAGATGGCCGCCGCAATATGCGTCGCGATCACGTGACCTGAGGTAGAGGGCGGAGATTCGCTAGATCCGGTTTACCGGGTAAACACACTATATATCTCCCCTGCCGCCGAGCTCCCACATCTACTCGAGCTCGGCGGTGAAGGGTAGGTCTAACCACATGGACACGGCAGGATAGAGGTAAGCCCTTCTAGTCATGGGGGACACTGGAGCAACTCCATGCTGCTCGCTATTACCTTGGTTGTTATCCATACGACTTTTCCAAACTCGGGCACCTTGTTTTTTGTTGTTACTCCCAGCATACTCCTTGGGCTCTCCCCCGATGTCCCAAACCCCGCCGACCCCTCATGTGGCAGGTAGTCCGTGACCTTCAGGTGAGTGGGTCATGTGTGCAGGTTAATTAATTAATTAATGTACCGTTTTTAGACACAGCATGGATTGGGGTTGAAGTGTTACTAGGTGCACGCCTGTGTCCAGAGTATGACAGTCTAGTCGATTATTAATAAACTAGCCAAAACCTCATAAAATGATAAAATGCTGCAATGAGAACCACACCTGTTTTTTTAATAGGTTTAAATTCATTCCTCAATAATTGATTTTTTAAACCATTGTTTTTAACCCACACTTCCTCCACTTCCCTCCTCACAGATATGATCACTGCTGTGTGTACTAGTCACTGCTCACGTGTCACACACAGACCAGTTTACAAGGCATGCTTACTCACAATGTAGAGGCATGCTTTGTGATTATTATAGTTATGTTCTGGCATTTCTACTGCAACTCCCATACGTGCATAAAATAAGCATCTAATGTGTTTTCCTCTCTCTTTTTCTCCCTGTATGTCCAGGCATAGGAATTCCACACAGAGGTAACACTAGACACACTTGACACTTGCATGTGTGACACACCACTCTAACACGGTCCTGATGAATCGCGGGTAATTACACCCATAGCGTGAAACATGTCGACCACCATCACCTTTAGCCTCAACTAGGGTCACCTGACCTAACCTGCTGACCACCTAGTGAGCCTAACCCCTTTTTAGCTGTAACCAGGGGACCCACAGAATAAATATCGTCCGGGTACCCCTTGCTACATTTTAATATCCCACACACCATCACCTCTAGTCCAGCCCACACACCCCCACTCACCAAAAGGCAGTTGGAAAAAAGATCTCCGCTAAAGAGCCCCTCTTTGAGGTGAGCCCGTCGGGGATTGCACCGCCTCCCCGACGAGGAGCAACTGCCGATGATGAAGCATGACATCCTTCGGGGTGTGTGAGGCTATTCCATCCAACAAAATGGATGCCCCAGGATGTTATTCCAACATCTGCGGTCATGCCAGATAAATTCTCCACAGTAGGAACAGTACAGCAATCTCTTTTGTCTATTCAGTGCTGGGCTGATGCCAACACACAGATGCCAATGCACTTTCTGAAGCGGTGTGCCCAGGGACTGGTGTTATTCTGCGGTACACCATCACCTCAGTGCCTCCTCTGTGCACTACATCTACTGGTCCTAAGCCATGGCTGGGAGGCAACGGCCACACCTCTCACTGCATCACCATCACGCGGCTGCCTGAACTCAGCACCCAGCGATCCCTCTACTGGTTCGTTCGCACCCCTCAACATTCTCCAACATGCTCCTGTTCCCCGCGACAACAGTGCTGTCCTGCATGGCAGTCCATCCATGAGGGACACTTCACTTCAGCCCCCCACTCAGACCACTGTCACCACCCATCCCTTCAGCCTTCATTACTTTGCAATGGTGGGGTTAGCAAGCTGGAACTGCCGGTACAACGCCCTACATGAATCCCAGTAGAGACCGCACCCACCTCACAACCCAAGTCTGGTCCAATACACCAGGTACCAACAATTCCTCATTGCCAGCACACCTCAAACCTAATACAGCTTATACCACAGCATTATTTCTATGCTAGTCGTCCTTCCCCACCCTCAACTCCTTAACCCTCATTATTTTGCATTGGGGGTTAGCAGGCCTGAATAGCTGACACAACTCCCTCCACAGATCTCCTTGGAGGTCACATCTGCCTTGGGACCAAGCCTGGTTCAATACACCAGGCACCAACAAGTCCATCCCCTCAGACTTACCAAATCCTCTACCACTGACATCTTCCTGATCTAGGCATGCTTCACAGCAGCCCCACTAGGCCAAAAACTCACTCTCTCCCATCATAAGAGGGTCTTAAGATGGCTGCCAAGCTGGAGCCTCCAGAGGAGCTCCTGGTTTGGGGATTACCAATTTAGTAGTTATCCTCTTAAAAACCACCTCATCGACCCTCCCCCCGCCTGCCCCAGGACCGGACTGCGTACCCCTACCAAAGCATATTGATGAAGTTGAAATTAACATTTATTTATTTATTTAAACTTATAATGCGCAACAGCTACCCGCAGTGGGTTTCCCGGCACCAACTAACTTGATGGATTGACTGCTGCTGCTGCTCCTGTCTGCACCTACACTGCCCGGGCTCCGGCACTGCTCGGCTGTTCTCCTCCTCCGGGGCCAGTCTACTGCTGGAAGGTAGATATTCACTGCAACAAGCCCTTGGTTCTGACACTGTTGGCTCCTCCGATCTAGACCTGCCTGCCTCCAGAGGACCTCGGTCTCCTGACGTCAGTGGGTGACCCTGTATGCAGGCACCATTTGCAAGGACTCTCACGTTGGCCAGAGGAGTCGGTGACGAGTCCCTGCCTGCCGCCGTTGATCCGCGTCCCTCAGGACCTGACTGGAGCCCAGCAGCCAGCACCTGGACGGTAAATCCTTCTCCTCTGCCCCCGGAGGATCAATGTCTCACCTGATACCAGCAGGGAGGCTGTGGTTACCGGCACCTTCTGGTTTCCGGCTCCATTTTGCAGCCTCTAACACTGCTACCCTTCTGACCTGGAGTGGTGTGGCTCACTGGTTAGAGGCGGCAGACCCGGAAGCATAGGACGGCCCGGGACCAGGGTTCAATTCCCGACGCGGCAGGGTCGTGTACCAGGGCCAACGGACTCGATAATTCTTGCCTCTTTGCCTACTCTAACCAGAGATCACACTCGGCAACTCTGGGCATTAGCTTGCCTCATCTCCACAACTGCCCCCCACATTCGCTGGGGATGCCTCGTTTCACCTTGGAGATACCCAGGAGGGACCATTTCACAGGGATAGCTAGCACGGGTTCCCCAGCGGTCTACAGTGCCACGACGCCTCAGTGCAGCAGTGCGGTTTACAAGACACATACATTTACATTTACCTGCCCAGAACCCGTCTGCCAGGCGTTGGTTACCGGCACCATTTGATCTCCGGCTCCAGTCTATGCAGCCTCAATCACTGGTACGCCTCAGTCCTGCCCGGAGATGGCTGCCCGATGTGGGCTCATCTGAGCTAGTGCTTTCCTGCATTTGGAGGTTCGAGGCATCCGGGTGCCAGTGGGTGACCCCCAGATGTCAGCACCACTCACAGCAACTCTCCCTACGACCAGCATCTTCGGGAGCAAGTTCCGCCTGCGACCTAATGTGCTGCTTCGCCTGGGACTTGCCTGAAGCCCATGGTCCATGGCCCGGCAACAAGTGCACTGATGACAAGTCCTTCGTCTCCGAAGGATCACCGCTTTGCCTAGTGCCAGCAGGGGGGCTGTGTTTACTGTTACATTGGATGGTACAAATAATGTTACAGGTTGTTTCCTGTCTCTGGCGCTGACTGTAACTCATTGCTTTGGACATGCCCAGAGTTCTGGCAACTTATTCTTGTGAGTCCTCCTCCCCCCCGGCTCACTACCCAATCTGATTCTTGGGAACCGCGGCCTGGAGGCTCTCAGCGGGGTCCCCTGGAGGGACTGCTGATCTGTTTTTTGAAAAAGAGCAAAATTAGCACCGGGTTTTGTGCATATTTTTACACATCCTATAGACGCCTATTTATGTTTATTGTAATGCAACTGACACTGTTGCTTCTGATTAAATTTTATTTTATTAAAAATATATTTTTCTTTTTTCTTATATCTTATATATTATTTGGTCTGTACAGGTTGTCAAATCTTAGTTACATTTCAAAATTCAAAATTCATTAGATACAATACTTTTTTGTTCACAATAATATACAGAAAAATTTCCTTCAACGCGTTTCGGCAAAGCCTTCCTCAGGAATTCTGTATATATTCTGTATCAATGATAACTTTATTTTGATAGCACAGAATCCGCCTCCACAGTGAGCGGAAAGACGCCTACAGATATGACACGATAAGCGACTGTTTGTATTGAGCCGGGGTACGAATAGATATTGCCACCATATTGGAATCTATGTTGCGAAAATACGAATGTATTCACACTACGTAAGGGATGCCGTGTAGCAGACTGGACTTATAGTTTTCCTGTCGACATTAGTAACCTTATTCAAGCTGTTAATCCGTCATGTTGGCCAATAGTCCAGGGTTGTTTCACATTCAACACGAGTGATTTTATTATGGTGAACTTCACTTGATGTCTGATGAAAAAGCGTCCCGGGGCATAGCTGCGTGTCTGCCAGGGTGCGGGGCCACGACGCTCGGGCTTGTGAGCCCCCGTCTTATGCTGGTCTCCGCTGTCCTGCCCCAAACTCGGAGCTTGAGGAGCTGAGGCCTGTCCAGGCACAACTTGATTTGTCCCGCTGTAGCTTCCCTTGCGTACACCCACTTGACTTAGCCCCCTGCAGCCTCACACCTGCGGCCTCTTGCATCAGTGCTTTCCAGCCAGCCGGTAGGGGGGCCCTGAGACCCGCTGCAGCCTCACCCGCTGACCCCTATACTTGCAACGGCCTCCTACAACAGTATCCTCCTGCCTGCTGGTGGGGTGGCCCGGAGACCTGCTGCGCCAGCTGTGTGCCTTTCGCATACGGGGCAACACCTACCCTGCTTGGCCCGTTTCTGCCTCACCCCCGTGGCCTCCTGCCTGCTTTTCCAGCTTGGGCCCAGAGCCCTGCGGTGCTGACCACGTGCCTCTTCGCCTCCGAGACGACCTCCACTCAACTGGGTTTGCCTTGCTCTGGGGCAGACGCAGCCCTGGTAAGCCCTATGTTAGACTCATCTGGGCTCTCAGTTCTGCCGCCTCGGCCCATCTCAAGTGTGGCGTCGGCCTCATCTGCTATGCTTGGGCAAACCTGCGTTCTCATGGCGACAGCTTGTGGGATCCAATTGGCTTGATCCCTGTACTTTGCAACATTCCTGAATGTGGAGACTTGCCTATTTGTTAGTCCAGTGACCCAATGAGATGTTCCCCCTACTTACCTATAACGGAGCCATCATGAGGGTGGTCGTCCTCCCCAAGGACACCCTACTGTAATGCATTCCGTCCAGCCACTTGATCTTTTGCCCGCTCCCTGTCTTTCGGGACCCGCGGCTTGGCTGCGGACTTCGGGTTTAGGCCCCGGAGTGTTTTCTTCACTGTCAAAGCCCAGCACTTCTGCGGACCTTCTTGGCCGTACCCCTGAGTAGCATTCAGCACTGCTAGAACCACACCTGCAACCTCCCTCAGCTCCTTCTTAACCCTAATGTTTCCCCACTCTCTCCAGCATGGCAGGCCCTGCCTGACCTCTACTGACAACAACACCTACACCTTTGTCTGTCCTCCTAATCTCTCCAAGCCACCGCTAAATCCTTCAAACACTCCATCCTGAAAAGTCATCCCAAGACCCTGATCTCTGACCTACTATTCAGCACGGACAAGGGCACAGTCATTAATGACCTCATCTTCTACTTCAGAAAAACATCTCTAAGGCGCAAAGCCATCTCGAACCTCCATAACGTACATGAAACCAGGAACATTCTGTAGGACAATAGGCTCACTATCGCACCTTCCTCAAATCTGCGAGCATACCTTATCATCAGCTTATACAAAAACAGCATCGTCCTGATCCAAGCTCCACCCAAAGACCTCAATAAATTTGCTGGCCTCTTCACCCTCCTCAAAAAATATGTGCACAACCCCATCCGTCCACGCTCCCCCGTACCATCCCTCGACCAATCCATTAAGGGTACTTAGCCACTCACAAATCACCCCTCCAAGAGCTCACGACAGAGATCATCCTAGCCCCACTACCATGCTACCAGCGCATGCCAACAGGATCGTGCCCAATCCACTGACCTCCTGCCCACAAGCTCTTCTCTCTTATATGGTTATTGAAACTCCTCCAAGGGCTCACAACACTGGGCGACCTAGACCCTCTACCACCCTACCAGCACATGCCAACAGAATTGTCCCCATACCTTTGACTTCCTGCCCGCAAACTCTTCCCTCCTATATGGATATTGAAACTCCTCCAAGGGTTCACAACAATGGTAGACCTTGACCCACTAGCTTGCCACCAGCACATGTCATCAGAACCATTCCCAAACCATCAGCCTCCTGCCCGCAAGAGCATCTCTCTTATAGGGAAATTGAAACTCTCCGCCACAGAGCAATCAGTCTAATTCAGAGCATCCATAACTCTATTCTTGAACTAAAGAACCTCCTTCATGGGGCTCTTGTTTAGCATATATAAACAATTGCCTTCCATATAGCTCCCGAGGGAGTAGAATCAATACTAATCGCAGATTGCTAAATTCAATAAAGCTTTTGTCGCGTTTGTTTGAAAAAAGTGCGGACATCCCACGTGGCACACGTGGTTAAGTTCCGTGGTACTGAAGGGTATTTAAACAGCTACGGGCAGGTCACATTTTTTCCTGTCCTGACCCGGAAGCTGTACACTGGTAGCAGGGAGGCCGCATCGAAAATATCAGGTATGGGGCAAGAACCAGCTTTTAATATACCCGCATATGCTTAGTAAGATATCAGGAATCGTAATAGGGGAGCGGTAGAGTGAATTCAGCGCAGCGAAACCTTTGGGCATAATTGTAATAGCTGCGCTCTGTAACCAGTAAGCCCTTTGAGATAAGCACCATGATAGAGACAGGGAGGGAAACGGGTGATGTTTATCAAGTATACTACACATCCCGTATTATAACCCTTAGGATCTGTTCATTAGATGCAACACACAGGTCCCCATCATAGAAATACTAGATGTTCGGTGGGACGTACTAGCCCGCCTGTTAACATTTGTATTGCAGTATAAACTTAACCGCAATTCCAGTATTTATAAAATAGTGGTTATGACATTCAGCGTTTAATTAAAAACAAATGCATGGCGCTAACGCGGTGGTAAACAAATGCAAAAGATTAGCTTTACCATGGCCAATGGCTTGTTTTAACTAACAAAACTGGCTTCTTTGCATTTAATCCGTAAGCGCAAGAACGTTTTTTATATGGGTTTTAAAGCACATGGGATACATACCAATTGGGGTATATATACCGACTTATGAGGCAGTAGAATCGTAGGTATTCTGCGATACAAGATGAACATGGATGGAGATAGTCCTAGCCCCTTTGAAGTAAATGGAGAAAGGGGTGGTTTAGAATAGGATAGAAGATACAGGCAAATTAGGGGGATAAATCCTATTTTATGTAGACAATATGATTGATACGAAACGTATTCTATTTATAGGTGGCAAATTTAAAGCCAAAGGAGGCGACCCACTTAAATTGAATTAAAAGGGTAGGCGTACCCCTAGAGTGGCACATCAGCCCAAGGCTAAATGACTTTATCGCGGCAGCAGTGATGGCTGCATTCACAATTGCATTAGATAAGTCCTGGAAAGTTTGACATGTAACCTTTGGGTTTTTCGTCACTGTTTCAGAAAACTTAATAACATCCACCTAAACTTGAGAACTACCCAGAGTTCTCTCCTTCTTTTTTGCATAATTTATGCGTCACTCTATGCCTGAAAGGGTTTTGTTTTGACTTATACTGAGTGCTCCCTTATGTCTGGACAAAGCTATACCTCTCTGAAGAGCTCTAATTAGAGCGAAACACTGTGTCAGGGGTTGCTTTTACTCATTTCAGGTTGGCTTGAGTTGGTATTTTACCGATTCGAAGCTGTATTGCTGTGCCTGGAGTGATAAATGGCTTTTGTCATATTACAGCTCAGCAAGTACAGTACTGTGCTAGTCCTATGCCTAAAGACTTTGCTGTAGAAATGGCAAAAAGACTTTGTCCTTTTCTATCTCGGCATGGATAGCACTGTGCTAATCCTATGCTTAAAGACTTTAATAGAAAAACAGACATTTGAGGTGAGCCGATCTAGAGTGTCCCTGGTGTTGCGAGTGCTCTAACAGGAGCTGCTTTCCACCTAAACTTGAGAACTACCCAGAGTTATCTCCTTTTTTGCATAATTTATGCGTTACTATATGCCTGAAAGGGTTTTGTTTTGACTTATACTGGGTGCTCCTTTGTGTCTTGACAAAGCTATACCTCTCTGAAGAGTTCTACTTAGAGCAAAACACTGTGTCGGGGTTGCTTTTACTCATTTTAGGTTGGCTTGAGTTGGTATTTTACCGATTCGAAGCTGTATTGCTGTGCCTGTAGTGATAAATGGCTTTTGTCATTTTACAGCTCAGCAAGGACAGCACTGTGCTAGTCCTATGCCTAAAGACTTTGCTGTAGAAATGGCAAAAAGACTTTGTCCTTTTCTATCTCGGCATGGATAGCACTGTGCTAATCCTATGCTTAAAGACTTTAATAGAAAAACAGACATTTGAGGTGAGCCGATCTAGAGTGTCCCTGGTGTTGCGAGTGCTCTAACAGGAGCTGCTTTCCACCTAAACTTGAGAACTACCCAGAGATATCTCCTTTTTAGCATAATTTATGAGTTACTATATGCCTGAAAGGGTTTTGTTTTGACTTATACTGGGTGCTCCTTTGTGTCTGGACAAAGCTATACCTCTCTGAAGAGTTCTACTTAGAGCAAAACACTGTGTCAGGGTTGCTTTTACTCATTTCAGGTTGGCTTGAGTTGGCATTTTACCGATTCGAAGCTGTAATGCTGTGCCTGGAGTGATAAATGGCTTTTGTCATTTTACAGCTCGGCAAGGACAGCACTGTGCTAGTCCTATGCTTAAAGACTTTGCTGTAGAAATGGCGAAGGACTTTTTCCTTTTCTATCTCGGCGTGGATAGCACTGTGCCTAATCCTATGAGGTGGGCAGATCTAGAGTTTCGCTGGTGTTGAGAGTGCTCTAACAGGAGCTGCTTTCCACCTAAACTTGAGAGCCTTCAGACGCGGTCGCTCCCTCCTCCCGCCGCGTGGCCCGCCCCGAGTGTGCCCGGCCTCCTCCTGCTGCCTCTGAGCTCTTCCCTTGCCTCCAGACCCTGCCTGCCCTCTATGCCACTCGTGCCAGGTAGTTGTATCGCCGCCCTGTGCTCACTCGTTCCGCCGTCCTTGTGCCCTGTGAAGTTTTGCACTGTTGTGAAGTTTTGCTCTGTACCTGTTGGCTGTTTTGTATTGTACCCCTTTTTGTCACCCTTTTGTATTGTGCCCCGTGTCGCCGCTGTCCCCTGCCCCACCCCGCTCCCTACCGCTGCTCCCCTGCGGCCCACCCACGCTCCCTCCAGCATCACCGCACCACGGCCCCCCCTCCCGTCTCCCCGCTCCCGCCTCCCAGCTGCTCCTCCCTCCCACTAGGGTAGATAAGGCACGGCTCATGGGCGAGGAGCTGTGACCTGATCTGACCTGGTCAGACCCGGACGCTCCCTCCTCCCGCCGCGTGGTCCGCCCCGAGTGTGCCCGGCCTTCTCCTGCTGCCTCTGAGCTCTGCCCCTGCCTCCGGACCCTGCCTGCCCTCTGTGCCGCTCGTGCCAGGTAGTTGTATCGCCGCCCTGTGCTCACTCGTTCTGCCATCCTTGTGCCCTGTGAAGTTTTGCACTGTTGTGAAGTTTTGCTCTGTACCTGTTGGCTGTTTTGTATTGTACCCCTTTTTGTCGCCCTTTTGTATTGTGCCCCGTGTCGCCGCTGTCCCCTGCCCCACCCTGCTCCCTGCCGCTGCTCCCCCACGGCCCCACCCACGCTCCCTCCAGCATCACCGCACCACTGCCCCCCTCCCGCCACCCCGCTCTCGCCTCCCAGCTGCTCCTCCCTCCCACTAGGGTAAATAAGGCGCAGCTCACGGGCGAGGAGCTGTGACCTGATCTGACCTGGTCACCCTGTGCCGCTCGTGCCAGGTAGTTGTATCGCCGCCCTGTGCTCACTCGTTCTGCCATCCTTGTGCCCTGTGAAGTTTTGCACTGTTGTGAAGTTTTGCTCTGTACCTGTTGGCTGTTTTGTATTGTACCCCTTTTTGTCGCCCTTTTGTATTGTGCCCCGTGTCGCCGCTGTCCCCTGCCCCACCCTGCTCCCTGCCGCTGCTCCCCCGCGGCCCAACCCACGCTCCCTCCAGCATCACCGCACCGCTGCCCCCCCTCCCGCCACCCCGCTCCCGCCTCCCAGCTGCTCCTCCCTCGCCCCTCCCCTCCACGCTCTCCATTTATGGCAGAGTGCATGCGGACGTGCAGCGTTGACGCGCAGTGGGTGCGCCAATTGTCCGCCGAAGGCGCGCCAAAGGCAAGTCTGTCTGCGCCCGTCCGCGCCGGGACCGCGCCCAGCGCCAGAACCCCTGGCCCCCGCCGATGCCAGCCCACCCGCCGGACCTACGACGCAGCCACCCTCAACGCACTCAACACCGGCCGGACCCCCGGCTGCCACCGAGCCACCCCAGGAGGCACCCACGGACCCTTCACCTGCCAATCCTGCAAGTTCTCCTGCATCCGGACCTGCACCGCACCCGCCAAGCCAAGCACCAGCAACAACCACCTGAAGTGCATCCTGCTCAACACCCGCTCCGTCCACAGACACCCCGTGGAACTCTGGAACCTCCTCGACTTCACATCCCCAGACGTCGCCTTCCTCACGGAAACATGGATAAACGCCTCCTCAGCGCCTGACATCGCCATTGCCATCCCGGACGGATACAAGATCACCCGGAGGCCCGCATCAACCAGACGGGAGGAGGCATCGCCATCATCCACAAGAACACCATCCGCATCACGACCAACTCCGACGATACCCTCACAGCCGCCGAACACCTGCATTTCCAGATACACACCGACCCCAAGACCACACTCAGAGGCACCCTCATCTACAGACCCCCGGGACCACGCACACAATTCAGCGAAGACATCGCAGACTTCATCAGCCCGCACGCCCTCCTCTCCGCTGACTACATCCTCCTAGGGGACTTCAACTTCCACCTGGAGAACAATGACTGCAACACCACCACCCTGCTGGACAACCTCGCCAACCTCGGACTCAAGCAACTGGTGAACACCCCCACCCACTACGCCGGCCACACGCTTGACCCCGTCTTCTCCTCCAGCAAGGACGTCTCCTTCAGCCACGCCACCGGACTCCACTGGACAGACCACAGGTGCGTCCACTTCAGCTTCAGAAGAACCACGACCCACCACCACCCGCAACAGGTTCCCCGCAGAGGCTGGAGCAAGATCACAGCTGACCAGCTCGCCACATCCCTGAACCAGAACCCTCCCGCCAGCTCAGCGACCCCCAACCAAGCTGCCAACAACCTCACAAGGTGGATCAACAACTGCGAAGACGACCTCGCTCCACTGAAGACCCCCCCCCCGTCAGACCCGGCAACAAGAAAGCATCCTGGTTCACCGACGAACTCAGGAGCTCAAAGAAGAACTGCCGAGCCCTCGAGAAGGCCTGGCGCAGAGACCCGACACCAGTCAACATGACCACCCTCAAGCTCGCCACTCGAAAACACCACCAGCTGATTCACACCACCAAGAAAACCGCATTCAAGGAACGACTAGAAAACAACGCCCACAACAGCAAAGAACTCTTCAACATCGTCAAAGAGCGCTCGAACCCTAGCGCCGGAAACAACGACATCACCCCATCGCAAGAACTCTGCAACTTGCTCGCCTCGTTCTTCCACAGCAAGATCGCTGACATACACAACAGTTTCAGCACACAGCCGACGCACCCCACAAACGCACCAACGCCCCCCACCTCCACCCTCTGCACCTGGACACCGGTCAACACCGAAGACACCATCCGCATGATGAACTCCATCCACTCCGGATCACCAACTGACCCCTGCACTCACCGCGTCTTCAACAAGCCCGACTCCATCATCGCACCCCATCACTGGGACATCATCAACGCCTCCTTCAACACCACCACCTTCCCAGAGAGCTGGAAGCACGCCAAACTCAGCGCCCTACTGAAGAAACCATCAGCAGACCCCCACCGACCTCAAGAACTACCGCCCCATCTCGCTCCTTCCTTTTCCAGCCAAAGTCATCGAGAAGACAGTCAACAGACAGCTGGCCGCCTTCCTTGAGATAAATGGATCCCTCGACCACTCACAGACCGGCTTCCGGGCCAACCACAGCACCGAGACCGCCCTAATTGCAGCCACCGACGACATCCGAGCCCTGCTCGACAATGGGGAAACGGCGGCCCTCATCCTCCTGGACCTCTCCGCAGCGTTCGACACGGTCTGCCACCGGACCCTAGTACAGCGCCTGCACAACATCGGAATCCAGGAGAAGGCACTGGAGTGGATCATCTCGTTCCTCACCCGGAAGAACCCAGAGAGTCCGCCTCCCCCCGTTCAGATCCAAAGCCACCGAAGTCATCTGCGGTGTACCACAAGGATCTTCACTCAGCCCCACGCTGTTCAACATCTACATGAGCCCCCTCACGGCCATCGCACGCCAACACAACCTCAACATCATCTCCTACACCAACGACACCCAGCTGATCCTTTCCCTCACCAACGACCCCGCCACCGCCAGAACCAACCTACACGAAGGGATGAAAGACGTAGCCGAGTGGATGATGAACAGCCGCCTGAAACTGAACTCAGATAAGACGGAAGTCCTCATCCTGTGATCATCACCCTCCGCCTGGGACGACTCCTGGTGGCCCCCTGCCCTCGGCAGCGCACCCAAACCAACGGACCACGCACAAAACCTGGGCTTCATCCTGGACTCCTCCCTCTCGATGACCACACAAGTCAACGCCGTCTCCTCATCATGCTTCAACATCCTACGCATGCTCCGGAAGATCTTCCGGTGGATCCCCACCGAAACCAGGAAGACGGTCACCCAGGCCCTCGTCACCAGCCGACTGGACTACGGGAACACCCTTTACGCTGGAACCACAGCCAAACTCCAGAAAAGACTCCAGCGCATTCAGAACGCCTCAGCACGACTCATCATGGACATCCCCCGACACAGCCACATCTACGGACACCTGAGAGACCTGCACTGGCTCCCCGTCATCAAGAGGATCACGTTCCGACTCCTCACCCACGCACACAAAGCTCTCCACAACCAAAGCCCCAGATACCTCAACGACCGCCTGACCTTCTACACTCCCACTCGCCAACTCCGTCGACCACCCACGCCCTCGCCACCGTTCCTCGCATCCGAAGAGCCACAACAGGAGGAAGATCCTTCTCCTACCTGGCTGCCCAGACGTGTAACTCCCTCCCCATCCACCTCCGCCTGACCCAAGACCACCTCTCCTTCAGGAAGCAACTCAAGACCTGGCTGTTCGAGCAGTAGAGGACCACCCAAGCACCTTGAGACCCTCCGGGTGAGTAGCGCGCTATATAAATGGTATGATTGATTGATTGATTGATTGATTGATTGATTGATTGAGAACTACCCAGAGTTCTCTCCTTTTTTTGTATATATATATACAAAGGCCGAAACGTTATGCTGGTGGCGATATTTTTTGATGAAATAAAACATTTCATCACCTGAGCCTGGGTCGACTTTCGTTTCTGGACCGGTGTGCCTGTTCAACTGCGGTGGTGCGCTGGTTCGTGTGGGGACGAGTGCGAGCTATATATATATATATATATATATATATATATATATATATATATATATTTTTTTGTGCCACAAAGTGATCCTGCAGACATGTGATGCGCTCACCAGCGCGTGCTCAGCTCAGGGGTCGGATCCTGACCCAAAATAATTTTATGTCACAAAGGGAGCGGCACACCAAATTTCTGTTTGAAGCCTTTTAATCAGAGCTTCACCCCACCAACGCGTTTCAGCCTCACAGGGCTTTGTTCACGCTCAGTAAGTCCTTCTACTATTTTCTTTTTATACTGGCCCATACTAGCCTTAGGTGGCATTATGGGAGTTGTAGTTTGAAAACAGTATTAACACAAATTTACTTAAAAGGAATTGTACAAACAAGAATGTGGCACCGCCATGGGCCTTTCGTTTTCACCAAATTACGCTAATACCACCATGGGATGGTGGGAAAAGACCATTGCATGGAACAGTACCAATCAGAAAGATGTAGATCGCATCATTTTATGGGTGCGATATATAGACGATTTGTTTTTAATTTGGAATGGATCTGACATGGAGTTTCAGGAGTATTTCTCCAAATTGAATAGAAATGATGTAGGACTACAATTCACCTGCACAACAAGTAAACAACAAATCGAGTTCCTCGACACCAAAATCTAGCTCTTTTTTCAGTATTTCTTTTTTATATTAAAGGTGGAAACTCCTGAGAAGGCTTTTAGTCCCTCTCTTGTTTGTAGTACAACGATGTTATTGCACTAGAAGTGGTCCATTAATTGCAGGATATAATCACACTTGCTGTTTGTAGGTAGGTTCATTATTTGGATGTATAATTCTCTGTATCATAGATACGGTATTATGTTTTATAAGAATTTCCGCTGTGAGGATTAGTAATATCTGATTGGGTAATTACGTGTGTTTCATGCTGGTGGTCATGCAATATTGAATCAACAATGTAACTAAACAGAAAAATGTTCAAACAAGAACGGAACAAAAAACAAATGACTGTTGTGTACATTATGCTCAATGTCGTCTGTGTTAAAATGTTTTAATTATAGAATTGAATTGTATGTTTTCTATTATCTAGAAAAACTGTCCTGAAGAAAGTGTTTATTACAATACCGAAACGCTGCGTCGACAACTGTTTTCCGAACCTTTTTTAATGAATGCTTTTATGTAATTATGTACACAAATGTATTGTATGGAATAAATTGTGTTCTTTTTTAATTATGATTTGTTATTGCTAATTTTGGAATTGTGCATTTCTTGACATTGTAGCATCATTTTTTCCTATTGTGTTCCATAATCCTATTGACCACCAGCATTACGTATTCTGTGTTTCTATATCCCTAGGAAATGAGACTGTGTTAGGGACATTTGTTTTGCTTTATCAGCCCTACTTGGACTGCAATAATCAATGCCTGCCTCCTACAGAGATCGATACTTGACTCTCTTAAAGCCGGCCAAGTCATCCCCATCTTAAAAAACCTACCTTGGATCCTGATTCCCCTGGCAACTATAGACCTATATCCAATATCCCACTCCTCATCAACTTCCACCTACTAGACGACTTCCAATCTAGGTTCAGACCTGGACCCAGCACTGAAATCACCCTACTCCACATGGTGGATGATGCCCTCCTAGCCCTTGACCAAGGCAAAACCTGTCACCTAATCCTCCTAGGTCTAGCCTCGGGTTTTGATACCATCAACCTCGAAAAACTCCTTGAACGCCTCAAAATCAGGATGGGACTGGATGGCCCCGTTCTTGAATGGTTTATGTCCTTCCTCCAGAACTTCTCTCAGCGATTCCTAATCAACAGTAACTTGTCCACTCCCTCTCCAATCACGGTTAGAGTCCCCCAAGGATCAACCCTGTCCCCTACCCTGTTCAATCTTTACCTTGAACCGCTTGCACAATTGCTACGCACCGCCAATATCTCCAACCACATGTATGCTGACGACACCCAGATATACATCAAAATATCTTCTCCTGGGGACATTCTTTCCCTGAATGAGGCCTTGAAGTTGACTGTCCATTGGCTCACCTCTAACCAGCTCAAACTTGATGCAAAAAAAATAAATTTCTTCTAATCTCCCCACCCAAAACCAACCCTGACATTCAGGAATGGATCAAGGCGATCACAGCGTTAAACTGCCCACCACCCATAGTGGACTCTGCTAAATCCCTTGGAATAACCCTAGACTGCAGCTTGAATATGCATGGCCACATCAACTCGATGGCCAAAACTGCCAGATTTCACCTGAGCCCCCTAAAAAACCTGAAACCTTTCCTTGACGCTCCCGACCTGAAAATGGCAATCCAGGCACTAGTCATCTCCAGACTGGAATATGGATGCTCTACCCTGAAAGGTCTACCCAAGATCTCCCTGGCCCCATTAAAAGCCTGCCTCCACGCTGCCACCAGACTCCTAACAGGTTCAAAGAAATTCGACCACATCTCTCCACACCGTAAAGCTATAAACTGGCTGCCTCTCGAGGCCAGAAACCAACTTAAGCTGGCCTGCATCACTCACAAGGCTCTATATGCTAATTTCCCTGCATTTCTTGACCAGAAACTTGTGGTATCCGTAGGAGCCAGAAACTCCTGGTCCGCCAAAGACCTCTTGCTCCAACCAGCACGATTGCGGGAAAAAAGTACAATCAGGCCTTCTCTGGGCCGCACCAAGAATATGGAACTCACTCCCGCCGGCTATTAGAAGAATTCCGGCTCTGGCACGCTTAAAAAAGGAGGCCAAAGCCTTCCTAATGGTCAAATTCCTCTCCAAACTCTTTCATTACAATCACCTCAGCGACTTTGTTCTACCTCCTATTACGGCCTCACCATGATTTTTCCGGATGATATCCACCCGGCCCCTCTGGGCATCACACCCTGGAGTTGAGACCGCTTGTTTCTTGTAAAATGTATCTACCTGTTTTTATCCCAAATGTATCCACCCCTCCTAAGTCTTTTGTATACCACTTGTCAATCCTGTAAAGCACTCTGATACCCTTATGGGTCCAGTTTGCGCTCTATAAAACACAAAAATAAATAATGAAATGAAAAGTGTCCAAAGTACCTGTAACTTACCATCAGAAGGCACAAGTCCCTTGCCCCTCACCTCTTAACTTAGATAGACCCATTCCCATCACTGTTCAGTTTCTGGACTGCCCCCACCTGCCCGAAAAGCCCAAGGGGCAAAGCTCTAAAGTTGGCTGCCTGCGAAGCAACCATTCCCAAGAGATACGTAGGCGTCGTGCTCCACAGTCCAAGGTATGACCCTGGTACAATATGGAATGGTGCAAGAGTTTGGAATGTGGGAAACAGAACAAACAACAAACATGAAGGAACTTAAGCATGGATTGCAATTTGGATGTACCTAAAGCCGGATCAGATACATGGGTTAGTTCTTGGAGGGAGAGAGCCCTGGGGATGCGCCGATGTTGGGGGGCACAGGGTGCTCCAACTGCACAACAGTGCCACTACACACATCAAAACTGCATAGTCCAATGAAAACATGAAATGAAATATATTTAGTAGCCAAGTGCAGCATAGAGTTCCTTCCGTGTTCTATTTCAGCTTGATAGGCCACTACCTGAGTCCACCACAGTAGTTGCAGCACCGTCGAGTTTGGAGCCAGGAGCCTCCCTTTTCTCACAGTGATGTGACAACAGGTCATGTGCCACCGCCATGATGCGAATAGCATGGGCCATCATGAAAGCCTAACTTGGGTCTTAAAGGATAAGCACCCAGAGCTGGCCCATTCAGCAAAGTTTTCTAAAGGTCGCTGCCCATTAGGGGATCCAAAAGGGTCCAAGTCCCTCCATATATGTGACAGTGGGCCACACTGGCAGAAATTAAACACTGTAGTAAGTGTATAGTAGCATATAGAGAGATTTCAGAGCTTAGCATATGAAGAGGGTACTTTTAGGAATAGGTGAACGAAGTTCATTTTTGTTGTAAAACAGTGTTATGTAGCTGTTTTATTTTACTAACCATGCTAAAGTTAATTGCATAAATTGCTTCTGAAATTTCTCTGTAATGGTTTCTTTGTAAAGCTAATTCCCTGTAATTGCTTTTCTCTGTAGTGGTTTCTTTGTAAAAAGGAATGCTCTGTAATTGCTTTTCTCTGTAGTGGTTTATTTGTAAAGGTGATTTGCTTCAATTGCGTTTCTCTGTAGTGGTATTTATCAATAAAAGTGTTCTTTCAAATGAGGTGTTCAGTTAGACATTGAAATCTGTTTACCCCATGGGGAACCCCAATAGCAGGCTCAGTTAGGTAAATGACAGAGCACAATACACCACTATTACAACTGGAGTTGCTGATTGCAGTCTGCCCACAACATTTTTAATACAGCAAGCAGCAACAGTTACTGAAAGGCAAAGTCTATTACATATAAAGTTCACCTCCAGCCAAAGGTTTGTGTTTTGCAGGTGTCTTTTAGAGCTCAGAGAAACTACTCCTCATCGCAGCTTCTTCTCACTCCAATGTTCTTGTTAGCAGGTCACCGACATCTGCATTCCCAATACACTATGAGCACTACCAGACTGAGAACGAAACGTATCCCTGGCAAATGTTGTGAGCCAAGCCCCCATACTCCATGTGGTGAGTGAACAAGCCTGACCACTTGTTAGACCTGTCATCCTTAGGATAGTCTTTCACCCAACATTTTGCCTATTACCTCCCATTTTTGCTGTATCTTGTTGTTGCCCTTAGGACCCTGAGCACTTTATCACTGCTAACCAATGCTAAAGTGCAGGGGCCTCTCCCCTAAAACATGATGACATTTGGTATATACCTGATTGGCATATTTAGTTTAATTATAGGTCATGTAAAGTGGGATTCCATGTACCCAGGGCCTATAATCTAAATGCTACTAATGGGCCTCCATCACTGGTTGTGCCACCCACACACGCAGCCTTGCAACTCTGACTTAGGCCTGCCATTGCAGGGCCTGTGTGTGCAGTTTACTGCCACTTTTATTTGGCAATGAAAACCACTTCCCAAGCCTTAAACTACCTTTTTATAACACCCAAGTCCCCTCTAAAGTAGGCCCTAAGGGACCCTAAAGGGAGGATGCTGTGTAACTAAAAGGCAAAACATTTACTGATAAGTTGGATATTTCCTGGCAGTGACAAACAGCTACATTCATTTTTCACCGCTGTGAAGCCTACACCTTCCATTAGCTAGCATTGGGGATTCCTTAAAATACCTTTGAAGCTGTAATTCCTGATTGGAAATGAGTAGCTAATTCATGTTTAATATCTTTGAAATGGTGGTGATAAATCCTCTTTAATGGTAGATATAGATTTGACATTACTACTTTAGAAATGCATCTTTTAGAAAGTTGATAGTTCTCTGCTCTCACTGCTCTGTGTGCCTTGCAGCCTTTCTCCAATACCCGTCAGTGATGGGTGACAGTTACACTTTGTGCATTCCCTCTAGACAGCAACAACACATGAAGGGATGGATGTGACAGGGGATACAACTGTGTTCATCTGCATACTGATAGAATTCCTGGGCAGGGAGAGGGAGAAGTGGTTCACACTTACATCTGAATAGGGAAATAATAACAGATTGCCTTAGCTGTGATAAAGGAAGGGAAATACACTGGCTTGCTGCAGTGAGGAAGAGTCTGATTAGTGTGAATCTTGAGAGGATATTTTTAAACCTGACCGACTCAGATGGCATAAGCAAAAAAAGTCTACAGAAGGCACTTTACGCCGTATATAGCAAATCTAGATACGAAACAGAAGTACGGAAACCCTCAGTAGCCAGATATATGATGATTGAGAACACCTCCCATTTACCCTGTAGTTATCTTTTAAGACCAATTGGCCGATGGGAAAGGGGTCTGCTTTTCCGACTAAGGGTTGACACTATGAAATTTCTGCTCTGTTTCCCATTGCGGTTCAATTCCAATCTCGATCAACTTTCATGCCCCTGTAATGCTCAATGTAAACAAACAATGTTGCACTTTTTATTCTCTTGTAGTTTTTATTTAAAATATACAAAACAGTTTTTGATGCCATTTTTTTAAGACTATACCGTTGATTGATTACAAGGTAGCATATGGGTATATTGTTACTCTGTCTGGAAGATGAGGAGTTAACCTTTCAAGTCGGTTCCTTTTTGAAAGTAGCAGCACGTGCTCGCAACTCAATGTGCACCCTCTGAAATCTATTCTTTGTAAAATGTATTTAAATACATTATAGATACATCTTGTTGAGATCTTTTTTATATTGCATTTTTAACTACCATGAATTGTATTACGTGTTTGCCGAAGCCGATTAACATGAATTCTGTTACGATTTTTAATTTTCTCCCTTTTTATCTGACCCATATACTGTTATTATATGTTGAGATTTTTTGGACCTGTGCTTTTATGGATATTCATCGTATCCGAATAAAGATTTTGAATTGAATTGAATAGGCTTTGTCTATTCGTCAAAAAAAGGGGCTGACTACCCCCCACAGATAGCCTCGCAGGCAGGACTGGGTTGAATGGGATCCTTGTGCACTTCAGAGAAATCTTTTGAAGTCACTCCTCACATCAAAGGCACTTTTGGGTATAAGTACCAGGGCCCTGACCCTACCAAATCAGTATACTATTGGAACCCGGAAGAACTCTGATGGAATAAAGACAGCTATGCTGTAAGGATTATCCCTTTGCTATGACTGACTGTTCTGAGGAGCTGCTTCTCTGCTTTACTGAGCTGCCTTGCTGATTTCTGCCCTGCTGAGGTCAAGGACTGGACCAATCTCACTTGACCCAGAGTGACTCCAAGGGCTTGCTGGCCTGCCTCCTGTTTTCTAAAGTCTCAGGGACCAAAAAGACTTCTTGCAATCCTCTTGGCGCTGCTGGACTCTGTCATCTGTGAGCCCTACCTATGCCTAAGGTGCCTCCTCCAGTACTGGGCCTCAGAAGTGTATTTCTGAAACTTTTGCTTTCTACATTGATGTTGATGCAGAGGTGACTTTACGCCAGTCGGTACCGACGCATCGCCTCTTTAACAAGGAAGCAGTGGGCGCTTGAGGACAGTGATTCTACAGCCGGCACAGCAGGACACCGACAGACAGTGTGGCACGACATTGACGCAGCGCCTGCATCACAAAGGGGTTCAATATAGAAGCTTCCATGGACAGCTCAGATAGGCAGCGACGATCACCTCCAACTGCAGATCGATGACGACGAAGTGCCTCCTCAACCCCTCGCCGCGAGTCTTTGACGCCAACACTTTGCTCCAACTAAGGTACTTTGCTTGCGGGACCTTTCTAAGTCCTGTAGCTGGCCTGCCCTCAATTGCAGTCGACCTGAACTTTGACTTTGCATCAGTCCTTCAAGTATCCTTTTGACTGCTAGTGACTTCTAAACACTGTATTCTCATTTAATCTTAAAAAATGTATATCTCGACTTCTACTTATTGGATTTTTGTAGTTTGGGTCTTGTTTTAATCAGATAAACATTCTCTAGTTTTCTACACCTTTTGTAGTGTTTTTATTGAGTTACTGTAATTTAAGTGTTACACAAATAATTTACGCATTGCCTCTTAAGTTAAGCCTGACAGCTCTGTGCCAAGCTACCAGAGGGTGATCACAGGTGAATTTAAGGTGTGTATCGGGCTTACCGTGACAAGAGTGGTGGTCCCTAATTGGACAGGGTACAAACCTCTGCCAACTAGAGTCCCCGTTTCTAATACCACTGCAAGACATTTTTCTTTATAGAAACTTGTCCAATCATTGAATGGATGGATGGAGATTGGAGACAGGACTGAACCGAGCTACATGACTCCATGAATGGATAGTTAGATGGAGAGTAGTGAGTGGATGAAAAAATTCAAGAATGGGTGACAAGGAATAAAGATTTTTGGCTTTCTGTAGCACAGGGTTTCAATGCTCTGGGCAAGAGTAGGTGCTCTGGTATTCATTTTATTTTCTGCAATAAAACATCACCCTCTCCAAACAGTACTGCTACCAACAGTTGTGAAACATGCACAGTGTCAAATAATTAAACACAAAGCACTACGTTGTGATCTAAAATGGGAGAGAGAAAGAGAGAGAGAAAGAGATAACCATCTAGCAGCTAATTGTATAACGAGAAACTAGGAAACATTTAATAAATCATGTCTTCCTCTGTACCACATTGTGTAGTCCGAGGCAATTACTTATTTCACAGTGCCGCCTTTACATTCAGCATCACACAAGAGCACCTGAAAAATATCAGTTTGGGGTCCGCACTACACAAAACTAAAAGACTATAATGTTCCTCTGTCTATAATACCACCCTAGGCCATGTATAAGGGGCAAAAGACAACTGGCTTAACTCTTGTTTCACTAGTAGCATCATCATAAAGACAGTGGTGGTAGGGGCATGAATGTTTCTAGGTTCATGATTAGAATCACTTCTAACAATTGCCACACAATGAGGTAGTATAATTTAATATACTAAACTGAAATGTATAACAATGGTCACATTATAAAGAAAAAATGTTTAGAAATTTGAAGAGCCTTTGTCATATTTGTGCTGGATTCTGCGGCAAGTCACAGCAGACTCCTCACAGCGTATCCCAAAGCTTTTAAGGTCGGTGCTGCTTGTGCCGACCCTCCAAGAGACTAAAACCAACCAAATGCAAAACCAAATGGTTGTGAAAAGAAGATGGTCTGACTGAACACGCTTTAAAATAATTTGCTCTGCACTGATTAGTAAGAGCTGCCGAGAGGAATAGCAGCTGGCCAGGCCACCAACAAAATCGGCCCCCATCAGTAGTAAAACTGACACCAACCCTGCCTGCCTACTGAGAAAATGCCTGGTGGCACCTGTCCAGGCTTAACTATCAGCTGTATTTCTGGAAATGAGTTACATGGCTGACACCGTCTAAATTCAAAATGGAGACTTTGAAAAGGCCATTGATGGCAAATCTATCCTAATAAAACTAATCAGTTTGTTTCTAGGAAGCAATCTGGGGGTTTGACTGAGGTAATAAAAAGGGCACTAAATAGGATATAATACGAGCCAGGAAGATTTACAAGACAACTTCGACCAACTCTAAAAAGTAATGGGAAGGACACCACTTGGCTGACATAACAGATTGAGTGCAGAAAAAAGACTGTAGAGCTTTTTGGAGAATTGTTGTCACTGGCTACAGCTTTGGAATAATCATACCAGATGCATTTGTCTCAGCAGAGCAAAGGGTTGTACATGTTTCTGCTCTTTGCGACGCAAGGGACACATTTAGATCAAACTTACACTCTAAACCTGATGACAGTCGGGCCCTTCTTCTGGCTCTTTCACCCTGCTTAGGAGCACCTTCACGTGCCTTCACTCTGAAGAAATCTGAGGCTGCCCTGATACATATGGAAAAAGAAAAAGCTCCTGGTCCTGATAGCATATCAGGCGACTTGTTTCACTTAGAGCAAGACATATGGGTCCCCTACTTGAACAAGCTAGTAATCCCATAGCTAGTGGGGAAGAAATCACGTAATCATGGCACGGTGCCAAAGGGCAAATTATAGGCAGATTAGCCTTATTGATAACTCACAGAAGATATTTTGGGGGCAAGTGTTCTTCTGGATGAAGGTTTGGATGGCTTAAAGTGAAAAGTAATTTATTTTAATTTATGAATTAATAATTGGTTGTTAATTAATTTAAATGAATTACCTGGTAAATAATTATGGTATTTGTGTAAATAATTTTAGGTGTGTGTTTTGGGGTTTATGAGGTAAAGAGTGTTAAGTCGTTTTTTAAATCAATTTTTTGTTAATTGATATTAATTAAATTAATTTAAAATTGTATTATGGTAATTGTGTAATTATTTTAGGTGTGTGTTGTGGTGTTTATAGGAGTAAAGGGTAGGAAGTAATTTGTGCTTATTTAATTAATATATAGTAGTTAAATAATATTAATCATTTGATATTTATTTTAGGTAATTGTTTATTTTTGTGTGTGCTGTTTTTCTTTTAAAGTGGTAAAGGGTGGGTATTAAATACATTTTAATTACTTAATTATTAGTAGTTAATAGTAATAGTTTTTAATTTAAAAATAAGTTTTAATTGTGTTTTAATATTTTATAGTTTAATTGAGGTGTGTGTTGTGGCTATTATAGTATTAAAGTGTGTGTAGTCAATTGTTGTTTATTAGTTTTTGTTATTAATAATATTTTTATAATTGATTAATTAATTATACAAATTATGGAAGTAAATGTTATTTTAAATGTTGAGTGTTTTGTTTTTGGTGGGTGTTATAGGGTAGGGAATAAAATAAACATCTTTATGTATTAATAATTTTTTTGTTTGTAAATATTTTCTTGTTAAAATTGTAATTAATAATTTAATATTTTTCCGATTTATATATTACATTTTTCATTTTTTTAATATATTCTTTATTTATTTGTATGATCTTTTTTAATTTTTAATATATATATTTTTTTATAATGTGAATAGTAATTTTGGTCTCTTCGCTATCCAACCCTTTCCCTAATGTTGCACTCACTGGAGTGGTAATAGTAATTTGTACCCCTCCGCTATCCAGCACTTTCCCTAATGTTGCACTCACTGGAGTTTTATTAGTAATTTTTACCCCTCCGCTATCCAACACTTTCCCTCCAGTTGCCCACACTGGAGCGGGAATAGTAATGTTTGCCCCTCAGCTATCTAACACTTTCCCTACTTTTGCTCTCACTGGAGTGGGAATAGTAAATGTTACCTCTCCGCTATCCCTACTGTTGCACTCGCTGGAGTTGGAATAGTAAATTTCACCCCTCCGCTATCCAACACTTATCCTACTGTTGCACTCAGTGGAGTGGGAACAGTAACTGTTACCCCTCTGCTATCCAACAGTTACACTACTGTTGCACTTTTTGGAGTAGGAATAGTAATTTTAACCCCTACGCTATCCAACACTTTCCCGACTGTTGCACTCTTTGGAGTGGGAATAGTAATTTGTGCCCCTCCGCTATCTAACACTTTCCCTACTCTTGCTCTCACTTGAGTGGGAATAGTGATTTTAACCCCTACGCTAACCAACACTTTCCCTACTGTTGAACTAACTGGAGTTGGAATAGTAAATTAAAATCCTCCGCTATCCAACACTTACCCTACTGTTGCACTCACTTCAATGGGAATAGTTATTTTTACCCCTTTGCAATCCAGCACTTTCCCTACTTTCCCTACTGTTGCACTGACTGTATTGTAAAATTGTAAAATTGAAGTTTAAGTATTCTTTAAAAGTTTGTTTTAATTTATTATTGATTTCTGTTTCTTTATATTTTGAATCATCTCTTCTGAACATTCCAGTTAGTATACACCTCTAACACCCCTGAGATGGGATCTAAACTTAAACGGGATTGATCATATTGCCTGACTTAAAATCTTAATTTACTGGGTCAGAATTTGGATTACGTCCACCTTGGCCCTATACTGAGCTGCTCTTGAGGAACTATTCACTTTAAATAAGTGCAGTACTACACCTTGGCTGAAGGCCATTAAAGCCTCCTGCACTCTGTTAAAAATAGAGGAGGTGTGGGAAAATCCCAGTAAAATAGGGAAAAATCAATTAACTCGATTAAGGGCGTCTATTGGGACAATATGCTGCAGGACGTATGGTGTGATTAGAAACCTGATGGTCTGTTTGACAAGCTCCTAAGCCTCAAATGTATCCCACCATTTGAACTATTTCTTGACAGTAGCAGCCACTCGCATTGCGAAGTGGTGAGGCGGGACACAAACAAAAAAAACTGAATTGTAAATGCACTTACTTGCTCCAACATCCGCCGCCTTGCTCCCGATCTTTGCGTCCCATCCAAGAACTGCTGCACACTGCAAAGGCTCCCAGCTACCAATCCCAGTGCTGCTATCATGCTGGGAATGCTATTCCCAACATGTGAGCAGCACTGGGATTGGTCTGAGCACCTCGGTTCGGTGCGCCTGTGTTGGTTTCTCCACCCACCTGTACAGCACAGCTCGTTGGAGAAATACTAAGTGCTTATGATGGTTTGGCCAGCACTAGATTTGATAGGATAAATAACAAATGGAACTCTATATTAAACACACAATTATTCTAAGAAGAGGAAAGGCAATAATACAAGAATTGTACCTAAAGACAAAATAGCATTTTACAATTTTAAATTTTTGGGCAGAACAAAAGGGGGTGAGAAGTAGAAAAGAGAGAAGGAAAGAAAAGAAAAAGAGGAAAGAAAAAGAAAAGAGAAGAGAGACAAAGGAACAATAAAGAAAGGAGAAACAGCAGCAGAGACAGAAGAATATCTTCAACTGTTAAAATGTTAAAACATTTAAGTTATAGACATCAGATTGCATTACAAAAAAGGAACAAAAAGGTACTTATACTGTATTTATGGTGGTTGAAAAATGAAGGAACTGACTTTATTACGAAGTGCAGAAGCAGATAAATAGTTAGTAAGTGGCGACCAGAGAGCTTCTTTACAAATAAGTTGCTGAGAAGTTTTGGAGGAAGCTCTGTCTAGTCTGTGATGATAACAGAGAAGGTTCCACCAAACGGAAAAGGAGACTTTAGAAGCATCCTTCCAATTAGAGGTAATTACCTGAAAAGCAATAGCAATTAACAAATCGACAAATACGCCGACCTTGTGAGTACCCAATCGGTTAGTGGAATTACTACCCAGAAAAATGGAGTAGATGTCAAATGGAAATGTTATGTTGCAAATAGAGGATATTGCTTCATAAACTTGTACTGTTAGGGCAAAGATAAAAGGAATGCAGAAAGGAGCCAGGAGTGGTAGGACACACCCAACAGTTCGGGGATACATCTGACCTAAACCTGGAGAGTGATATTGGAGTTAAAAATAGTCTGTAATAAAAATAATAGAGAGTTTGAGTTCTGCTTGAATTACTTGAAGTATGATGTATATGTGTCCAAATGGAATTCCATGTTTGAACAGAAAGAGTATGTTGTAGTTCAGATTCCCATAGCAGCTCAATTTTACTTTTAGGGCGGTTAAGTGTGGAGAAGTGTAAGTATTTATAAACTTGGGAGGCTCTAATAAAAGGGGAAATGGATAACGGATCAATCAGTGGGTCATGAGTAAAATTGGAGAGCTAGAGAATATAGAAAGTTGATCCATTAGAATTGTTCGTAAAGATTCATATTTCAGTAGGGAGGTACAGGGTAGGTCAAATGTTGCCTGGACTTCTTGTAGAGAAAGACAGGGAGAATCCTGTATTAGTTGCTTAACCTAAAAGATCCCTTTGGTGGCCCATGTTTTCCAAAAAATGGTGCGGTTGGAGATTTTAATATACTTATTATGTCAAAGAGGGGAATACAAAAATAACTGTAAAGGGCTCTGGGATTTATGCTTAGTAGAATGAAAAGTAGAGATGAATTTGGAAATTGTTGGGTATTTAAGAGAACGAGGACAATTAGTATAGCCGGCTAAAAGGGAAAAAGGGAAAGGAGAGATTAAAGATTCCTCCAGTCTATACCATACAGAAGCATAAGTCTCCCCCAAAGTGGATAAATAAGGTAGCATTTGGCGAAGTAGAAAGGAGGAATGATACTGTTGAAAGTTAGGAAAATGAACACCACCCGATCTTAGGGAGCAGAGAGAAGTGCAAGAGAAATACTGGCTTTCTTACCATTCCAAAGGAATTTACTCAGAATTCCATTGAGCTTTTTGAAAAATGTTAGTGGTATTTTAATCGGTAACATGGATAAATAAAAGTTAACAGGAAACATCATCATTTTGGTTAAATCCAATCCACCCCACCATGACAAAAAAAAAGGGGGGACCATTTATCAGCCATGATGTTTTCTTTTGATAAAACCTCGTCTAAATTGACCTGAATCGTTTTTGTAAGGGTAGGAGAGTATTTAATTCCTAAACAAGTGATAGTAGTGGTGTTCCATTTAAAATCAATACCTTCAAACATGCTTTTTAAACAAAATTCATTTAAGGGAAGTACTTCAGATTTGGAGAAATTTAATTTGTAACCGGATAGGGTCGCATAAGAAGAAAGAAGCTCGGTAAAAGCGGACATAGAAGAGGAAGGGTCGGAAACATATAACATAATATCATCTGCATATGCAGTAAATTTAATTTCAACAGATTTATGCCTAAAGCCTCGGAAAGTTGGGGAATGCCGTAGAGAATGTAAAAAGGGCTCAAGAGAGAGTATAAAAAGTAATGGGGAAAGAGGACATCCTTGACGGGTGCCCCTTTGTAGAGAAAAATAAGAAGATTGGGAACCATTAATAAAAACTGAGGTGGAAGGTGAGGAATATAATAGGATTATGAGGGACAAAATAGAAGGGACAAAACCATGCCATTTAACAGAGCGCATCATAAAAAGCCAATGAACGCGGTCAAAAGCCTTTTCGGCATCCAATGCTATGGCCGCTGTAGGAGAAGAGCACTTAAAGGCAAGATGAATGATATTTAGGAAAGTTCTAGAGTTATCAGTAATATTCCTCCCCTTTACAAACCCTGTTTGTTCAGAACCAATTAAATTGGGATGGACCTGATTAATACGTAGGGCTAATACCGTAGCAAATAATTTGCAATCAAGATTAATCCAATATATCGGATGATAATTAGAACATCTGGAGGGGTCTTTATCTTTTTTAGGAATAAGACAAATCATAGCATCAAGAAAGGAACCACGGACCTCACCATTAAGGAGAACATATTGGATAAGAGATGAGGCAAAAGAACAGATGAAAAGCAAGAATAGATTTCCGCAGTGAGACCATCAGGACCAGGGGCCTTGTCTTTAGGTAACAAAGATAAAGCAGTTTTAATCTCTAGGAGAGATATGTCTTTCTCCAAGAAGGAGCAATCAGGAATAGTAGAAGATCGGGGAGGTAACGAGTTAAAAAAATAATCCAAATCAGCTTCTGAAGGAGAAGACTCAGGGGTATAAAGGGTTTTATAGAAGTCTGTGAAGCACTGTGGTATTTTTTCATCTTTAAGGTGAGGAATATTGTGATCATCAATAATCTTTACTATTCTGGATTTTTGCGATTTAATCTTTAAGTAGTTTGCCAATAATTTACCAGCACGATTGCGACCACCATAAAATTTGGAGTTAATTTTTAACAAAGTCTCGAGGCTTCTTCTGTAGATTTCTTATTCAAATCTAGCATTGCTTGGATTAGAGTTTTAAGGGTGTCTGCAGATTTAGAAGAAAAATAAGCATGCTCCAATTTTTTAACGGAAGAGAGCAAAGCAAAGGATTCCTTGCGATATTGTTTTTGTTTACGAGTTACATAATCTATAATGAAGCCTCTAGCTGTTGTTTGAAAGAATCCCAAACAGTATGAAAGGGCATGTCAGGGCTGATGTTAAGAGGAAAGAATTCAGAAATAAAATATTGGAACTGCTCAAGAAAAGAAGGATCTTTAAGAAGATAAATATTGAAATGCCAGCGACGAGATTTAGAGGATTGAGAAGAAAGATCTAAACTTATCAAAACAGAGGCATAATCCGAAATAAGAATTGAGCCAATCTCTGCGTGAAGTAAATTGTGAAGAAGATGTGGGCTTAAAAAAATATAATCAATTATGGATGTAGAATTATGGATGGAGGAATAAAGGGTGTATTTTAAACTATCCGGGTTAAATATTCTCCATGCATCAATTAAGCCCCTTGTATTAATGGTCCTAACAAATGTTTTTTGCATTTTATTTGGAATATATCTAGAGGAAGATTTCCTATCAGTAAAAGGGTCCATAATCTGGTTACAGTACCCACCCACCATAAGATTAGAACTACAACATTCATGAAGGGTATGTGACCTGGAATACCAAAATTGTGAATCAATGCCTGTGGTGCCATGGATGTTCAGCAAGGAAACCTGAGAGCCATTAATAGTAGTGTGAAGAAGAAGCCAAGGACCATCATCATCTCTCTCTTCTTTATCTATTGTGAGGGATAAGGATTTATGAAATAATATGACTACTCCATTTTTCCTATCTTTCGAAGAGGAACTGTAAACATTCCCCACCTATTGTTTTTTAAGGGAATTGGCATCAGTCTCATTAGGGTGAGTTTCTTGAAGCATTCCTATTTTACACTGGAGCTTAGAGAGGTGAGCTAGAACATGTTGCTTTTTGACTGGGTTAAGCAGTCCATTGACATTCCATGAGATAATTCGGACACTTTCTGTCATTACCAACAAAAAAAAGCATCAATAATGACACAATCCTCATACAATTCATAAAGAATATAAAGTCGCTATAAAGATGTCCAAAATTGCAGTAAGTAATACAAGTAAAAAGAAAAAGGTTCAAAATGGTAATTTTAAAAAGAAAATAGGGGATAGAAAATAGTGAAGATACAATCAGATAATCACAAATAGAAAACAAAAACAAAGGAAAATAATTAGAACCAGAGGAGAGACATGAGAAAATAAAACAGAGAATAAAAAAAAAGGATTGGCAAAAAAAAAAAAAGAAGGAGGAAAGAAAAGAGAGGTAAGGGGAATAGAAGGTAGAAAGAGAACAGTTGACCAGAAGCCAAGAGACTTCAGTCAAGAAGAACGGAATAAATAACCAGAGTAAGATAAATAACATTGGGAGCGGGGAGCTGCCGGAGAAGACAGACAGCAAAATCACCCCGGAGACGAAGATCAGAGAAATCTACAATATAACAGAAAAGAGTAAATAAATAATAACAACACAGGGAAGACCTACTGTAAGTGTGTAAATAAAAAACACAAACAATCACGGTCTAAAATAGCAAACCAAAACTTACCACTTACCGGACTTAAGAAGACACAATGAGACCATAGTGATGGGATGAAGGAAGGGGCAGGAAGGAGGAAAACTTCTAGGGAATGGGTCTGCACACGATGATAGGCAACTACAAAGAGAAACAAAGAACAAGCACAATATGGAATGATCATAAAAAAGGTCGAACAGGCTCTAATAGTAAAAAACAACAATTCGATAAACATGAGCGACATCACGAAAGATGATTAACCTCAAAAAACTTGAATCGAAACATCAAACTGCAAAACAGATGACAGAACAGGCAGAACATTGAGACTCAGGACCCTCCAGAATCCATCTCTTCCCCTTTCTGGCGTGAGATAAATTGTCTCAAGTCCTCAGGACGCTCAAAGGAATATGATCTCTCTTTAAAGGTAACCTTGAAGAAACATGGGTGAACCAAACCATATCTGGCATTTATAGATCGAACAGCCGGGCGAAGTGCGACAAGCTGCAGTGGAGCGGGCTACATCTTGAGAGAAGATGTCAGAAGGCGGAGGCACTCTTACCGCCCAATGATCTTGCACAGGAACAGACATGGCGTAGCTGAATAATTCTCCACTCCCTCTACAGAGTCCCTAAGAGACCGTGGAATACACACGACTCACAATGACTCCGCAGGGGGAAGGGGGAGTGGATAAAATAAAAAATGACAGAAGAGACTGCACTGTAGCTATTCTGTGTTTCCTTGTTCAGCCCGACCTGCAGACCAACTTCTTCAGGAAACCTAAAGACATTCAAAATGAGAGATTAGCATACTCCTCTCTACTCTAATTCTGCTAATACTTCAATTTCAATCTAATTACCTTCGCTTTCTGTGCTCTTGCTCCTCTTATTATTTTATCTTTATCTTGTGCCTCCTCAGTTGAAAGATTGCCTACAAACAGACTAGATTTATTATCCTTTTAATTCTATTTACATGGATTATGTATTCACTTGAATTGTATGTTTTCTTACCATCTCTATATTGAAGAGGTCCGTCTGAGTCTTCCTGACTAGAGTCCACTTACTGTGCTTCCTAAATCTACAACTAGCACTTGGTAAGTTCTAGCGCTAATTATGTGTTAACTAAAACCTAACTGTCCATATATCTAAGGCCCTACCTACATGTATCTAACTAATAACTACTATTAATTACGCTAATTTAAGATTAAAGCTCTTTTTCTCTTTCAGGTACCGCTGTAGCTGTCACAGGTGAGTTTTCATTTATTACGTCTTCTTTAATTCAAAATTCGTATATCCTGGTGAGTTAGTCCTTACTTTTTATATTGTTTTTTCTCTTAGGAAAAAGGTTTACTTATCTGCTTTCTTCTTTTCTTACTCCAACAGGAACTGAAAGTCGAAGATGAATCCGGCTAAACTCCCGAGATAGAGAGTAGCTCTGGAAGTCTTTGAATTCCGTACTCGGAACTCCTCGGAAACTCCTTCACGTGTTTTAAACAAACGCAAAAAGAAGCTGGTGGAAATGTTTCTTCTCTGAAGCCTGGATTCTCCGGAGCACCAAGGAAAACGACCGGCTCTGGGAAATTTCTGGGTGAAGTGCGCAGCTCTGAATCAGCGCGCGCCTCACCTCAGACTCTGTGCACCTGTAACTCGGCAAAAGACTAGACCGCAATCACACCTGGATTTGAAGTGGTCATCTTGGAATTCCATCTGTGATTTGTAGATCGCCAAAGAAGTCTCTGGGGGCAACTCCTTGTTTTCCATACCGCTGAAATTATATGCCTTGCCCTATTAGGAGTCCTGACAGAAGAAGACTTTTTGACCAGACCACAATATCTGTTTTCTTGACTTTGCCACTGTAAGGACCAGTAACAACTCATTGTATTCCAGGAATAAAACAATAATTCCTCTAGGATGACCAGCTAGTGATGAAGTAGATATACCACTCGTTTTAGAGCCAATACGATGTGCACGTTGTAAGTTGAGAGATGCTCCATCCTTGAGACCAACAATCTTGGGAATGAATGTTTTCAAAAAGACTAGCATATCCGATCCCTCCTCTCCTTCCGGAATTCCATAAATACGTAGATTGTTGCCTCTGTTGCAATTTTCCAAATCCTCTGTTTGCGCCTTGAGGAGCTCTATTTCCTTAGACATGACCATAACTTGAGGTATCACACCCTGAGTATCACTGACACGCTGCTCCACAGCAGACACTCTAGAATCCAGGTTAGACCACTTCTCGTCTAATCTCTGAAGAGTAGCATTAGTGTCCATAACAAAGGGTTTAGAAATCCTTATTCCCTCCATAAGATCTTCCATCGATACAGGTAATAGTGACTTGGTGGGTAAATTAGACTCCTTCCGGTTACGTTTAGAAGGGGTGACTGGAATGGTATTGTGCCCCCAAACTTGAGACACTTTTCTAGTGGCCCCATTATTTGTGCCCCTGATGTGCTGGGAGAGTTCTTGCAGCACGATAGGAACACTTAGATGATTTTCAAAGGAAGACCACCATGCTTTACACGTTTGCATGGCTGTTTCCTATAGACCTGGTGTCGCTAAACCTGGTGAGGAAGCTGCCAGGCTGCATTGGGCCAAACAGGACAGCTGCTTCACCAACACTACAAGACAGGCCTGATATCTCAGGGGCCAGAGGCCCCAACTGCAGTGGTGGCTGGTGACATTTGAAAGTGGTGGGCGTAAACTTATTGGCATGCTGCACACCAGCGAGCGAGCGCAATGAGAAAAACGTGAGACGTGCAAGACAAGTCGAGAGCACAGAAGGCTGCGCAGAATGAAAAGACATACAATTCTTTTCTGTGATAGTTATCAATTTGGGCAGTTAGCTATAGTGTTTTCGCCTAAAGGACTAGCTGACAACATGCATGTTTATCTCCGAGGCCTGCCCATCCATTTTAGCTTGAACTATGGCGTCTCTGATCTGAGCGCTGGGAATGGAGAGCCAACCATAGCAATGAGTTAAGACTAATATGACTCAGTACTGCTACTTACAAAAGCACACTATGTCTAACCCACAAGTACAAAGGTGCACACCAGTTAATTCATGGAACACTGCAGACACACCTTCGGGGGGATCTCTCCTGGGCAAACAGGCGAACAAATTGCAGCTTTAATGGAGGCTGCTTAAGGGGGAGAGACTTCACTTGTAAGCCTCTTGTAAGGCCTCAGATTGAAGGCCTCCCTAGACAAGAATGTTGTTGGTCTCAACACCGACTGAGATAAGAGGTCACTACATGCATAGGGCATATCATTCCAGAAAATAAAATGGGCCTAGAGGGGGAGAGAGACAGAAAAAACAATACACGAACACTGCAGGAATTGCTTTGCCGCTAAACTGCTCTGGTGTTGAGAAATAACAGCACGGCCAGCTGCAAATCAATATGCAACAGGTGGGAGCAGGGCGCTTATTATTGCAATGGCAGCTGGAAATGAGGGGATTTTTTCCAAATGTGTAAATAGCACATGTAATTTAATTCAATGTCATAAATTATACGTGAGTCTTTGCAGAGGGAAGCTATGTTTCTAATCATCAGAAATCTGTGCTCTGCACTGCACTACTGTGACAAGACTTTTAAAAAATTTCGAGCTTTTTTTCCACGGAAGGCACCAAAAACCCACCAACCTCCAATCTCCAAAATCTAGTGTGTGAAAAAGTTTGTGACTCTATAATATTTTTTCTGCGTAATGCAACCCCCGGTTTTTAACAAACTTCCCCACCAAGCCGACATGAGACACCAGGGAAGGCAGGCTAGGCTGGGCAAGGGGAGAACAGCGGGTTGTGCTCTGCGTTTTCAACCTTATTCGCCTACATGCGTAAAATATAAATTTGTCAGTTTTTAATAGACGGGTATTATGTATGCGTCCTGTGCACACCACCTTTCACACAAATTTTTTTTTAAAACACCAGAAGCAGCAGCAAATAGCAAACGAACAAACACACCATGGGTGAACTTTACTTTTGCTTCTCTAAGCGCAAATAGATAGTTCGGGTGACAATGGATATTTGTGTATGTATGTATGTATAGGCATTTATATAGCGCACTACTCACCCGTAGGGTCCCTAGGCGCTTCGACCGCTGCGAAACCCTTCCTGGCTTCCCTGAGAGATGGTCCCTTAATGGGTATCTCCAGGGTGAGACCAGGCATCCCCGGCGGTCTCGTGGGGCCGTTAGTGAAGATGAGGCAAGCTAATGCCCAGAGTTGCCGAGTGTGATCGCTGATCAGAGTGGGCACCGAGGCGAGAGAATTATCGAGTCCGCTGACCCTGGTCCAGAAACCTGCCGCGCCGGGAATCGAACCCTGGTCCCGGGCCGTCCTCTGCTCTCGGGTCTGCCGCCTCTAACCAGTGAGCCACACTACTTCACTAGTCATTTGTAAATGCAGGTGGCGCAGCTACAAATCGATCGGAGTCAAGACCCCACCTTGGCCTTCTCCAAACCTGCTTATGTAAAATCAGTACCTACGGAGCAATCTCAAAAGCTAGCTCAGAATGAAGGTCCCAACTCTCAGCTCGCAATACACGATGGGGGGGAATTGCGCGCACGTCAGTGTACATCTTCTTCTACAATTCACCAGTCGCGGCTCGCTGGGGGGGGGGGGGGAGAATTATATAAAACAATTTAAACAAAACTTACCTCACCGGCGCCGGTCCGTGGCCGCGCCACCTGCTCTGCTCCCCTTTTTGGCGCCTTCAGTCACTTTACAAATGGCACTGGACTGTGGACTGACAGCCCCGCTCAGCCAATCCTGGCGCTGCTGCAGCACCAGGATTGGCTTGGGGCACAGGTTACTTTTCACCCGCAGCACGCCACTTAGGAAACCAAAGGGCTCCTAATGGGCATGCGCAAAAAAGCGCAAACACAAGTTCGCATGAGTGGGCACGGGTAAAAAATTCACCCTCTGTCCCCACTCATGCGCACTTTTGTTGCTTCCTGGTGACACGATCATGTCAATCAACATGACGCCAGACCGACCACCCCTGAAGGGGGTGGGCGGTCTGACGTCATGCATGATTGTCAGTTCTTGAGTCTTTGAACTTAAAGGAGCTGCTGGCAGCTGCGGGCGGTTGCGGGCGGGGGGGGACTACACCCCCACGCCCCAATGGACGCACCGCGCCTGCCCAACTGGTCTTTCAGCCTTGACTGAGCCTTTGTAGGAGGGCAAGGGAACGCAGAGAAGGGAGGAGAGGACTTCCACCTTTTTATGGCAGATGCCCGTGACAATCCTCTACATGAGGTCCCTTAATGTTTTTTCTACTTCCATTGGACCCATTAAAATGAAATGCAAATTATTTTTCTTTGCATCAAAATGTCAGCGGCTGCCTCTTACCTTCCTGTTCTCCGTGGCACTGTCAACTGATGATGATGTCAGAGAAAATTGTTTGTCCATTATAAGGTTTCAAAACACAGAGTTCTGGGATTTTTAGAATGGATGTATGTAGTATCAAATCTAGGATCGACCAAGGAATAGTAGAACCATTCCTCAGATTACTGTACTGTAACATAATTGCATTTCTGTTGTTCTTACTACCCCAGACGAGGTATTGAAGCACTTTATGAAGGGTACGCTACTCCAGAACCCAAGGTTATTGGCTAGTCCAGTGTTTTGGTAAATTGTTGGTTATTTGGAATAAATGTGTGCTCTTAAGGAAACCAGTCCATGTATTTATTCCAGTTTATTTGTGGAAAATGAAACTAATATGATTTTGGTGCCATCGTTTGTGGGGGCTACATCAGTTCATGGAAATGATTAAAAGGGCGAATAGATAGGTTAGATCAGATTTATAATTGATAAGTTGCACAGGTATGTTTTAACGAAGAAGTTACTTACCTTTAGTAATGTGCTTTCCGGTGACTACTCGAACTACAAACTTTCCACCACCAGAACACGCTCAAGCACCAGACTGGATCTTGAAAACCCCTCCATCAATGTTCCTGCATGCTGGCAGGCGGCTCCACATAGCACCACTGTAACCCCACAACACCTAGGAAGCAACGGAGCATTGCCACACACAATCACTACCCCTGCATACTGACCCCAGTTTCTTGTGCCTTTCCCCTTCCATGCATGAGAGGCGGAGCATAGAACAAAATGTCTGAGACAGTGTGCTGAATTCCTAACTTGGAACTTTTTGAAACTTGGTAGAGGCCACTCCACTGAGTAGGAATATTAAACAGATCTTACACTTTAAGGGGTATGTGAAATTATTTCTTGGGCTAGACTCGCTGAGGTACACATTTTTAGGGCTCGGGCCTACGTCACACTGCGTAGCAGTGTAGGCGGAGCTAAGAGTCCTGTAGTTAGCGTCTCCAAAAAACTACCTAGAAATTCCTGGCTGCTCGTGATTTTTAGTCCTTTATTTTTGCCAGCTACATTTCAATTGGCCTTCTGGTGCGTGTCTTTTTGGAAGAGAGCACGCAATAGGCCATAGGCGGTAGAGTAACTCCGACTATTGCATATTGTGTGCAGTCACGCGCACCAAAAAGCCATATTTCGTCAATTATCACGGCTGTCAGGGCCCGTGGTAATTGAAGATAGATGCTGGGCGTGCGTGCACCAGTCTCGAGTTTCTTTTTGTCAGCAACTGCGAAAGCGATCGCTTTCACTGCTGCTTAAATCAATGCCATAGTTACTGGTGTGCAGGTAGACAAATGAGAAACTGTGTCCTGTTCCATTGTGGTAGCAGTTGTGTGAAGACAGGCTCTATTCCCCCTCGAGATGTTTATGTCTTGGTCCAGCTGGGCTAATTAAGAAGGAGCTTCTTGCGCACCTGAATAAACTCCGCTAGCTGAAGTAGTTTAGAGGGGCACTCAATGGACAGAGGTAGGGGGGTTCATCTTGGTTAATATTAAACTAGACGAATGATCCTTTCTGCTCTGGCTGGCGGCAACCTTTCACCCACAGCACTGCCCGGCCACGCCTCCAGAACACCATCACCGAGCTAAATTAATTTCCGCCCAATCGACAGCGAACTCTGAACTTTGCATCCAACCTATCTGCATTGCCATTTCTAACAAGCTCCGAGGTGCACTGCCAGGATTTACTGCACGTCAGATGCAGACGCAATGCTGTGACCAAAGTAATACAAACAAAGGACTAACACACGTATAAGCTCCTATTTTCTCAAAGTCTGCTCTTATGTGTATACAATCCCTTTACCTAATAATTCTAGGAATTATATTGTTGAGGGCGGGAAAAGCAACAGCCCTAACGCACATTAATACAAGTGAATTACTTTTTGCAGACCTGAAGTTTAACTCTGAGTCACAGCAACAGCTCACAGATAAGAAGAGGTGAGGTAATATTTTGCCAGCGAGTATAAACGTTTTAAGCTTCCTTTCGCCATTTCCTATGAAGAAAGGCGAGCAGATGATTTAATTACCGTGATGGTACCTACGGCATTCAGAGTTAATGGCAGAATGCCTGGCAAACGGTGACAAGAGGGCACTGGAACATTCTGCGCAAATGACAGAGATTGAGAAAAATGCGCATTTCGTATTGTGTCGGGGAGTCGAACCGGTGGGCGAAAATATGTCCAAACCAGGGTGTTCTTGCCTACTATTTTGTATTTGTGTTTTTTTGCCCAGAAAAAAGCAAAAACTCACTTGTGAACCCGGGATTCATCTAATTGCAGTGCCCTCTGTGGCAGCCGTTGTTTTTCCCCACTTGCTTTCAGCCCGGAGCCGCCATGGTCGTTTCACGTTAGTCCCTGGGTGAAAAGCTGGAGACCGCTGTATGAAATACTTTTGGTTTCTGCAGTTTTAATTCACCCGTGCACCCGGACCCGATGATGTTCTAAAAGAAGTCTGTGTGCGTGTGTTTGGGAGGCACTGGGTTGTTTCCCACCTCCTGGGTCGTGGCTTTGTTCGCATTTATATTGGAAATTAAAGTTAACTTGAACAATTTGTGAACAACCCCTAGCTGTGGATTTGGCTATCACGCTCCCTCACTTTGCTCACAGTTATTCATGGTACACAACCCTGCGCACTTCTCTGCCCTCACTATGATGTCTGCTGCTTCTATAATCATGTTGATCCAGTGCCTTTTTATGTGCAATCACCCCATCACAATGTTTTGCTAAACACTTCCCTCAGGTGATTTCTCGCTTCTTCCAGCTGTGCCTTGGCTTCTGATCCGCGTGCCTCCTTTGGGGGCAGATCTAGTCTGTGATGTCCTGGTTTTGCTGAACCGACGGTGCATTAATATGACGCGCGCCTCCCTTGCGCTCCGTGTGCGCAGGAGCAGGAATCTAGGGCAGAGCTGGGGCGCAGCCAAGTTCGCGGGGCTGTGAGGATGAGCTGTGATCCTCTACACCTGTACGCTCAGTGGGGCCCCTCACTGTCCCTGTGTGGGTGGGTGTCCCCCTCGTGGGTATCCTTACTGTTCGCTGGCATTTAAAGACATGCTGATGATGTGTGCACTCCGCTACTGCACAGTCCGTTCCTGCACCCTACTGTCCGTGGGAGTTTAAAGGCATGCTGCTGATCTGGGCTCCTGTCCTTGCCTGTCGCTTACTGTCCATGTGGGTGTAAAGAGTGAGAGTGAGTGCAGAATGAGTGCAGAGTGAGTGCAGAATGAGTGCAGCGTGAGAGTGAGTGTTGCAGAGTGTTAGTGAGTGCTGCAGAGTGTGAGTGAGTGCTGCAGAGTGTGAGTGAGTGCTGCAGAGTGTGAGTGAGTGAGTGCAGAGTGTGAGTGAGTGCAGAGTGTGAGTGAGTTCAGAGTGTGAGTGTGTGCAGAGTGAGTGCAGAATGAGTGCAGAGGGAGAGTGTGAGGGCAGAATGAGCGCAGAGTGAGAGTGTGAGTGAGTGCTGCAGAGTGAAGAGTGAGTGCAGAGTGTGTGCAGAGTGAGAGTGAGTGTGGCAGAGTGTGAGTGAGTGCTGCAGAGTGTGAGTGAGTGCTACAGAGTGTGAGAGACTGAGTGCAGAGTGAGAATGAGAGTGAGTGCAGAGTGAGAGTGAATGCAGAATGAGTGCAGAGTGAGAGTTAGTGCAGAGTGAGAGTGAGTGCAGAGTGAGAGTGAGTGCAGAGTGAGTGCAGAGTGTGAATGAGTGCAAAATAATACCACACACACAACCACACACACACACCACCAGCCGTCACTGCACACTTTCACCGGGCACAAACACCACCAGCCGTCAGTGCACGCTTTCACTGGGCACAAACACCTTCAGCTGTCAGTGCAGGCATCCACCAGGCACACAACACCAGACATCAGTGCACGCTTTCACCAGGCACACACACCTCCAGCCGTCTGTGCGCGCTTTTACCAGGCACACACACCACCAGCCATCAGTGCACGCTTCCACCAAGCACACACACCTCCAGCCGGCAGTGCACGCTTCCACCAAGCACACACACCTCCAGCCATCAGTGCACAATTTCTACAGGCACACACACCACCAGCCATCAGTGCACACATCAATTGTTAACGCAGCCACAATTAACTATTGTAGAAATCGCAGTATGGTGCAATTTACTTTTAAACATATTCATCTAAAGCTCAGCATGCCACCATTGCTACAATTCCAATCCAACGCACATAATTCCACTACACGCCACGTGCATACACTCCATAACACATGGGTAAAAGACATTGCCATTTACAATGCCATTACCTCTAACTCAAATAAATCCGAGACCTATTGCATTTCTAATGCTTGTTTTAAATTCCAAAGCTCTAAAGTTTTAAATGTAGCCTACTTGCACCTTATGGTGAGTTTTTTTGTTTTGCAGGAAAAATCTCTAGCTTTTGCTTATTTTACTCCCCAAACCCTTTCTGCCTATTTGAAACCCTACAAGAAAAGTTGCCACTTTTGGGAAGTTTGTGAAATTCTATGAAAAAGTTCAAAAAGTGTGCAGAAGGCAGCTTCTGCAACTCCACATATAACATTTTCACAGGTCCATTCCATTGCAAAGCAGTATACTGGTTACAGAGATGCTATAAAAAATCTTGCATAACCCACAGAGATATCCAATGGGCTACACAAATCCACGGATTGAGACCTAAGCAGCTGAGCTATCATTCAAGGTTCAACACATTTTACCAGCTCAAGCAAAGAGATCTCTCAAGCTCCACAGAGTTACAGGATCTGACTGCAGACATAACGTTATATGTGCACAGGTCCACAGTCTAAAACCTTAAACAGGAGAGATATTTCTTGAATTCCACGTTGCAGGCTCAGGCCTTGACAGCAAAGATGTCCTTTGAGTTTTATGAATGTAACAGGCTCAGACCTTAAACAGTATGTTTTTTTTGATTTACACAGATCCTACAAGCGCAGGTCTTAGCAGAGATATTCGTTGCGCTATATTGGTTCCACATAATTCTGTTCTGGCCCCTCGGTCCTAGAACTAAGTCCCACCTAGTATCAGATCATCATCTTGCTATATTAGATTCAGAGGACTCTTGAAAACCTGGCTGTTCTCTCAGGCATATGAATGAGTTGATGAGTTGCAAGTTCTTTCCTGTATCCATTCCAGCGCCAAGAAACCACCTGGTGCATGTGCGCTCTATAATTTTGATATAACGCAAGACAATCAGTTTCCACACAGCACCCGGATACCCTCCCGTGTGAGTTGTACGTTACACAAATACACACAACACAGCTAAGACGTTTTTTGAGCTCCACAGGTCTCACAAGCTCAGGTTGTAGAAATAGATACTCTTTGAGTTACATAGACCTCACGGGCCTCCTCAGACACTTGACAGCAAAAGAAATAGGTATCAGGATCACGTCTAGGCAGCCTTCACGTCTAGGCAGCCTTGTAATTCGGCAGCGCCGGAAATGGACGGGCGTCGCATTCATATATTTGAGAAAATTAAAGAAAGGATTAATGGCTTCGGTTTGTGAGAGTCTCTTCTGTGAGCTGGCCGCTGACGCATCTGAACTTCTCCTCCCACGAGACAAGAGAAATCGAATCTGGCATTTAAGTAATTTGGTTAATTTGGAGGCAGGTGGGCGGGTAAATAAAGGTTGAAGCGTCCTTAGCGCAATGTCATCCATGCCAGTCTGCGTCTGAGGGATTCAGTCCCGCCGGGCAGGAGGCGGGCGCTCGACGGCGAGACATGGCGCGCGCTGCTTCCTGCATTAAGCAGGCCACGCGGCGGGAGCTCGACGTGACGTGAACCAGAGGTGCCCGGCTATGCGTGCGCTGCCTGCTTATCCTGTCCTCTGTCAGAAAAGGAGCTGGACGTCAGAGGAAGGACACTACCGACAGTAAAGTAGTCACAAAAGATCTTAAAAGGAAGATATAAGGAATGGCTACACATAAGTATGTGGCAGCAAGAATGAGGGTGCTATGATACCCAGATTAGACCCAGGCATTCCTGAATTCTGACTCTGCGCAACCAATAACCCAGACAGTTTTTAAAGCAAGTGTATTGCAATTTGATGAGTTTAAAGATAACAAGAATATCAGCATTAGTCAAGTGAGTACAATATATATGTAAAATAGTCAGACTCATTCTGCAAGTGTCATCGCTAGATATTTAGATAATTGTAGAAATATATTAATGAACAAAAAATACATCTCTTTGTGTTTTATTATAGCTTGAGACGGGCATTCTGTCACGTTAACAACGGAGTTAGCACCACTATTATATGTACAAGACATAATATACACGTGGAACAAAAGTCATGTTAAAACTTAATAACGACCTATTAAAAAAAAGAGCCCTCTCTGTGAATAGGTGCTATATTGCACACTATCTAGTGAGGCAAACAAAAGAACTCAAATAAAGGTGTAAAAAGAGAAAACACAATAACGACCAGCCTAGTACAAGTACCTATATGAAAGGGGACAGAAGTTCAGTTAATGAGAATGTCTCTCAATTTATTATGTCCTAATCCCTCCACTGCTTCTCGGTAGCGTGCAACTGGAGCCTAGCTTCATGTACATGAAGTGCTTTTGATGCACCGGATGGTTGGAGAAGGGACAAGAGGAGACAAGTTAAATCAGGCCAGCGCCTCTTCCCTGTTATAATTATTGTGGAGTCCCCCCTCAGGGCCGCCAATATAGGACAGCATTTTTAAATCTTTTAGTTAAAGCTCTCGGTAACGTTTTATATAAAAAAATAAACTTAAGCGTGCCCCTTTTCAATGCCTGTCAACATAGCTCATTCTGCGAATCAGTGTATGTATAAGGGGGTTTACCCAAACATAGACACTGGGACCTGGGTTCAATAAGTACTAGGAGGAAGGGGTCCCAGTGTGAACAAAGAACAATATACACAATTCAAAGAATTAATCGTCAAAACAACAAATTGATCCACAATGTTTTAATTCACAAAGGGATAGAGTGTAGTAATTATACACAACAAATTATCAAATGCATTAGCGGTTATACAGTGCCCCGAGGAGGAAGGGAGAAAGTGATCAAGTGAGGATGAGGAGGTGATAGGTATGAAGTGACAGTAAAGTCAATCAATCAAGCAAAACAATATTGGCAGTTTAATACACAACCAAAAAAGGCCAAAGATTTTGGCAAATTACGTTAGATGAACATACTTCACAGAATACAATTAATGTTTAAATGGTGGCGTGAAGTTGACACGAGAGGAGTGGTTGTCGACGTTTCGACCCTCTTATCGGTGCAGGGAATGGTTGCACCCTTGCTGCGGGGTCTTCATCAGGACCAAAAAAGGGGGGGGGGTAACCTAATCAGGGTGGATAAAAGGAAATGCTGTTACTAGAGGGGTATTATTCCAGCCTCATAAGTAATCACATCGGTAGACGTACATTAATGGGGAGAGCGTGGCGACAATCATGTATTGAAGTGTAAGTCAGTTATTCTGTCGGTACGATCCTAATATTATCCAATTAGAACCCTAGAAGTGAGGGTATCATTAAAAACATAAATTGGACTAATGTGTTGTTAAAGCTGCATTCAAATGGACATATGTATTGCCCATTGAAAGTAAGACACAGTGGGATCAATTCGCACAAGATTAGAAACAGACCCGAGCGTAAGGGTCAGAGAACTGGCACGTGGGGTGGGGGGGCCATTGAGTCAAAGTAATAGACACACATAGGTAATCAAACGGGGGTACCTGAGATTAGTCGAGGTTGGAATAGATTGACTGGGTTCTGTAAACAACGAAATTCCTCTAGGATGTGTCTGGAACAGAACACATACATTAAACAATGTACAGCCAAATAATTCAGATCTAACACAGCGGCTGTGGAGGAACAGGCTTACCTATTGGCAATTGTTGTCAATTGATCGTTATTGGTGGCGTAGCCAGTAGATGGACCGCGCCTGAAAATAGGACAGGCGGACTGATTAATATCAAAACGTGCCAAATGGTTACGTGTTAAACAGCGCTTTTGAAGATGCGAGCATTCTGAAATCAACAAGCTGTCGCTTACCAGTAAGGTAGACAATGTGGCCGTGGGTCCGTACCAAGCCGAATTCCTTCCAGATTCAGAAACGCAGGAATGAATCCACAATAGTCTATATAATGGGGAAATTGGGAAACCTTAGGGTAATTGTCCAACGTTGGGACTCAAATGTAGGATGGGCAGGGTAAGAAAGAGGTCCACTACTTACTAATGCCGAATGAATCGGGAGGCTCCGTTCGAAGACAAAGACGCGAGTCAGGTTTCCTGTTACTGATATCACCATAGCAATGGTGTCACGTGACGTCTGGGCGGCGTATAGAGCTCGAAAAAATACTATGAATGTCAATAGAGCTAAGTGCGAGGCTCGTAGTACCCGGGACGGGTCAAAAGACTAGAATCTGGACGAATTCTTAAAAAGATTAATAAAAAGAGGGGGCAGGGTGTGTATACCTGCATCGATGTGAAGTCAATGACATAATTGTGTAAATAGTACAAGGCATGTTATAAAATACAAGACGATCAACACCATAGCTTGTGCAAAATCATATTCTATTCCCAAAGTAAAGATGGAGCAGACATATAATGCCTATTCAGTCTATGCCGTAAAGATCAAGCAAACCCATAGACAATACATATTTGCATAGATATGGCGTACCTCTCAGACATGAGGGTAAAGGCCATTATACTGGTAAAGAGACTGATAGAGGAGAAATATAGAGAAGGAGGGAGTGTATTATCAACAATTCGAGCACCTGCATCGATATATAGGCAATGACATAATCATATGAATAGTGCAAATGATGTATATAAGAACCTTGAATAATGTACAATAAGTTCAACAACATTACTGTGCTTATATCATATTCTATCCCTAAAGTAGAGATAGAGCAGACATGTAATTGCCTATTCAGTCTAAGGCGAAAAACACAGAAAAATCAGCACAATCCCAAGCCATCTAGACCCTCCATGATGTTTAAATTCAAGACACATGCAACACTCACTACCCCTGGGCATAAAGGTTGAAAAGTAGGCAAAATGGTTGCAGGCCTAACAGCACTGACTGCATTCAAAATGGCCACTTGCCTCCCAGGACATGGCCTGCCTGTACCAGCACTCAAAATGGCCCCCACCCACATGGCCTGTCCCCATGAACACCCCAAAAAATCGAAAAACACAGAAAAATCAGCACAATCCCAAGCCATCTAGGCCCTCTATGATGTTTAAATTCAAGACAACCCACAAAAAGACTAGGCACATGCAACACTCACTACCCCTGGGCATAAAGGTTGAAAAGTAGGCAAAATGGTTGCAGGCCTAACAACACTGACTGCATTCAAAATGGCCACTTGCCTCCCAGCACATGGCCTGCCTGTACCAGCACTCAAAATGGCCCCCACCCACATGGCCTATCCCCATGAACACCCCAAAAAATCGAAAAACAAAGAAAAATCAGCACAATCCCAAACCATCCAGGCCCTCCATGATGTTTAAATTCAAGACACCCCACAAAGACTAGGCCCATGCAACACTCACTACCCCTGGTGAAAAGGCCACAACAACAGGCCAAAAAAAACGAAAATCACAGAAAAATCAGCACTATCCCAAGCCATCCAACCCCTCCATGATGTTTAAATTCAAAACACCCCACAGAAAGACTCAGTGCACCCACCACTGAGTACCCCTGGGCAAAAGCCCCAAAACAGCCCAAAAATCGAAAATTCCAAAATTGTAGTTGCAGCAACTGTAATGCCCCAAACAAACTTACTTGTGAAATTTCTAATCCAAAAGTGATCCAAAGAAAGTCAAAAAGGCCTCAAATCCAAATATCCAGCAGCATCCACAAAAAGTAATCCTTCCAGCTCCAGATCCAAATGAAAAGTGACCAGGAGATGGACAAAGCACTGGGAGGAGCCTGCTGGACAGGAACAGGAAGTTGAAGACTGTGGGGCACTTCCTTCCTCCCACCCCCCCTCTCCAAAATGGACTCCTCGCAAAAAAAAGTGCAGGCAAATATCAACCTGAGGAGTTATTCAGATAAAAATCATCATTTCCAGAAGGTTTATGCTTCTTGCTGGTGGATTTCTTGTGCAGAATTGCAAATTTTGTATTTTCGCGAGTGTGAGATTGTTGCTGCTCGCCCCATCTACAAGCTCGCAATTGCGAAGTCCCGCAATACGTGATCACGGCGTACTCGCGTTGACAAACTCTCGCTTTGCAAGTTGGCAAGCCTCGATTTCGTAATCGCGGTCGCCAAATTCCCGCGGGATCCCGCAGCAAGATCCAAAATGGCGCAGCACTCGCAAAATATCAAGAAAAACAACTCGGCAAACGCTGAATGACGGTAAGTAAACGCCGCGCGCCGCAAAATTGTATCACCAAGAAAAAAAAATCCGCTGCGTGCGAATTTGCGGATTTTTGGTAAATTCGCGAGCGTTCGCGGATTGCGAATTTACCGAAAATCCGCAAAATCCGCGAGCGTAACGGATTTTGCGCCCATGCTTAAGTGTGATAGCTCCTAGGATATAAAGTGATGGTTTAGAGGTTTTTTTAGAGCAGCGCTGGATCAATGGGTGTGGGCTGAGTGTGCGTACAGTCCTCAGGAAAGGCCTGACCTGTGAAGTGTCCATGAGGACACTACATTTAACAGGATGTTCCTGGCTGGGGCAGTTTGGGGGGCTGGTAAGTCACTCGAGGGCATATCCGCCACTTGGGGCACTGGTGAGAGGCTGAGGTAGAAAATTGGGGAGTTTGAGCAAGTTAAGATGGGGATACGTTTTGAGAGATTCGTGAATTCTGTGGATGGAGTTGCTGTGGCAAGGAACGGCTGTGAGATGAAAGAGGGGGAAAGTATGTTTTGAGAATGTGTATGGTTTTGAGGACTTTAGACACTTTGGGGGACCTGTGCTAGGGTTTTAGGTCTCGTACATTGTATTAGTGTGGTTGGGGTTGAATTTATGTATTGCATGTTCATATTAACTGCACACATGTCCTAGCAAATGTGGCCGTTTATGCTTTTTCTGAGGTCTGTTCATTGTGCAAGTGAAAATCTCACCTGAGAGGTGTTTCACAACCAGACTGCAAAACGAGACCTAAAAAGGCCATTCGGGTGTCACTGATGATTGCAATTCGTTGACATTGATAGCGTTTGAAAGAGACAATGCACAGCACAGTTAGGTGAAAGCCCCACCTTGAACCGTAGACACACCAATCACTGCCGCCACTGTGTGTCCTTTGGTACTGGCACTAATTGTAATACCCCCCCCCCCCTCCCCCCATCTTGTTTGCATAGAATCTGCATTGTTGGGAGGCCCTTCCATCTTTTGCCCTTTTCCTCGACCCTTTTCCCTGGTGTATCAGTGAAGACGCGGGAACTTCCCTGACCGTTCTGTTTGCTGTGGACTGCTCGCCCGTGGGGAGAACAACTGACCCACCAACGCGGATCGGATCTTGCCTGGCTGCCGAGGGAGATTGACATCAGAGGAGGCTACAGGGGTAAGCGCGGCAGGGACTCACTATCCCAGGAGTCCCTGCATGACCACGAGACATCGGTCAGCGCCCCCCTGCGTGCCCCGCCCCCACCGCCACTCTACAAGAACAGAGGAGAGCTCGTCTTGCGGGACGCAAGCGGGACGCCGGGGGAAGCCCGGGCAAAGGGCGGGCCGTCTGTGGCCGTCCGGGGCCAGCAGGGGCCGGGACGGGCCATCCCCCTAACATTTCCGGTAAGCCAAGTAGAGTATTGCGTAAAGGGATTACAGCAATATACCTAACTGTGCTAAGTCTCTGTATATGTCTTCATACTCCCCAATGGCTACCCGTTCAGGTAGATGTCCACGGAGAGGGGGAAATACCACGCTGGGGACTATGGACAACTTTATTACCCGCGCGGTTTCTGTGGTAGAAAAGGAGATTATCCTGGCGGAACGTAGATTGTCACGTGAATATCTGGCACATAAACGATCCTCCATGGGGTCTCTTGCACAGGCTAAATCTCCCACAAACAATGTTATGTCAGCTGATTCAAACACTCCCCATGGCAACATGCAACCATGTGTCATCGACGTAAGACCAAACAGTGATCTTTCCGAGATTACATTTGACCTGGTACCTCAAAATAAAACATCAACTAATATCGGATCCAGAAATGTTACAAACGTTGAAATCCCAGCACCACCGGTATTGCCCTTAATATTGATACATGATGCCCCCTCAAATCAAATTCTGCAATCACCCCCTGAAACGACAGGAAGGGTTGCTGTAAAACGGAAAAGACTGGTCACTCCACGCAAAGCCTACAGAATAAAAGCATTAAAAAGAATTCGCAAAAATTACACGAATGCGGGAGCTCACGGCAAAGTAGTAGCTAATGACGCTACGAACAATGGGATCGAACTCAGTGAACACCCAGAGTGTAATCAACAAAAAGACCCTGCTGATAATGTAGTGACCATTGACTCAGCTAACAACTCTGCAGACTTACCAGTACCAGAAATGTTGATGGAACGGATTCAATCCCTCATGACATCCTTATTGCTGCCAGTAACAGAAAAACTGGAAGGGTTATTAGACCGCTTGGATAAATTTGAACAAACGTCCCTGGATAATTTCTTTGCCCTAAAAACGCTGGTAAAACTTAACACAAAGATTGGACAAGAAACTGTAAGACCTGAGAAAAGCCCAATAACAACCAAACCAGCTCAACCACCTCGTCAAGCCAAGAAAGATAGGGCAGTGGATTCAAGCAGGCCTAACACTGTACTGGGAGGACCGAGCGCGGAGTCCAGGAAAGACCCACCAACCAGTGATAGATCACGACTGGCTGTCCCACCTAAGCCAGCACCACGCAAAACAAAACAATTAACCAATACTATCACTGTAGAAACTAGGGTACCCACTAAATCAACTAATGGAATGGTACCCACAGGCACTGGCAACAACAGCAATGCACAAACATCTGACAGTAGCACTGACCCACAAGTGCCCAAAAGGGTCCCCAATGCTCATCTCCCACCTGGGTGCCAACCGTACGTGGTAGTTCTCACAGGGGTTCCACCATTGAAACCCAACAAAAGGGAGTCCTACGACGAACTAAAGAATAAGACCCTATACTGGCTGAAGGAAAATAGACCCCTACCCTACACAGTCAACTGTCAAGTTATCCAAGTCCGAAGAGTCAGTTGGGTGGGAACAAGATCAAAAGACATTGAAGGGGATTGCATTCTGGTCAACTTCAAAGATCCCTCTGTTGCCCAGCTTGTATATAGTCAACAGCCGCGAAGTAACAACCGAGGAATTGGGACCTGCGATCTTAGTTATTTCTACCCAATACAATGGAAACAAGATAGCAGAGTCCCACAACAGTCAGGTTTGTTGGCCAATAAATATTCCTTCTTTGACCTCCCGACCCCAATTGGAAGAATACCCCCGATAAACTCGGGACCGGACAACAACTGGTCATGGTGGGGCCACTGACAAATAAACGAAGAAGTCGCACCTAAAGGCACGACTACTAACTCCTTCAATGAGGATCAGAATGTTGGGAATGAAAATCCCAAGCCAAAGCAAACAGGGAAAATATCCGGAAGAAAAGCAACTAACCAACAAGGACCAGTTTCAATTGCTGATGGTAGTACCGAGGTTTATGGTCCACCAGCCTTATCATTGCTCAATAAAGTACACTGGACCCAGGCGCCTGTATTGGCACCCCCGGACGATCCCAACAAGGACGAACCGTTGTCTATAAGCCACCAAATCAACCAAGAACCTTGTAAGCCCAAACAAAACTTAAAGATACTGTCATGGAACATTGCAGGGCTGTCCAGAAATCTGAGCCATCGAAATTGGAGCGCCTTTATGGAGGAGCATGAAATTATACTTTTGCAGGAAACATGGGCTACTAACATTGTACGCAGACTTGGTTTTAAGACGTTTTTCAAGGGGGCAACTGCATCTGTAAGAGGTAGACCCTCTGGGGGCCTAATAATTTGGATAAGTATATCCCTGGATGTTGTTGTATCGCCCCTGTACTTTGCTTCCAATGATTTACTTGGCGTCAAGTTAACCACTAGAAACTTGGGAGATGTTTACATGATAAATGTCTATAATAGACCTTCCCCAAAAAACAAGTTATCAATGGTTATTGAACAGCTCAGTTCCTATCTAGTTAATTTAGAACCTGAATCTAAAATATACATAGGTGGGGATTTCAACTGCCAGTTCGAGCCCATAAAGGGGCTCGAAAAATTATTGGAAAATGAAGACAGAGCGCTTGACATCCCCCCCTTAGATAATGTAAAGTATGTAAAATGTACAGTGGCTGCTATGCAGATATACGAATTGACTGTATCCCATGGACTGCGGGCATGCAATGGTCGATTAGACCCGGACAAACCGGCTAACAACACCTTTAGCAAGGGGTTGTCCAAATCTTTGATCGACTTTATGCTAATTTCAACTAATCTCTGGCACTTATTGTTGGCCCTTAAGGTAGTGAATAGACCAGAGAGTGATCACCTTCCCTTACAGTTAGGGCTATTATCCGACCCTTTTTTGGATCATGATAGCAGGATGGAAAATGAGAGCGGGGTAGTAGAGGTTGTCGTCTCTAATAATAGGAAGGCAATTAAATGGCCTCATATCTTAGCAAAAGAAGAGACTCTCTTGGGAATTTATAACACCTTCTCAGACATCATCCCCCAATACGGAAATTTAAGGTTGGGATCCCATGAGGTCCTGAAAATGCACTATCACCTAGTGGAATCACTAACCCCTCTCCTGAGTAAAAACTGTATAAATAAAAAAGTTAATGTAAACAGGCAATTGGAACTAGAGACACCATGGTACAACAAACAGTGTCATCTAGCCAAAACTAATTTAATTATTGCCGTGAAGTCTAAAGACCAGCTGAGGGTTAGAGAATGCCGTAAAGCATATAAAAACTTTATGCAAAATGGCAAAAGGGAATGGGATGAGCGTATCTGGGAAGACCTCTTGAGTGCTGCTAAGAGACATGACCAATGTACTTTCTGGAATCTAATAGCCAAAAACAATAAAACAGGCAGTTCCAACAGGGATTTCTTCTTGGATGAAAAGGTCTGGTTCGATCACTTTGTGGTCTTGTATGATCAAGTAGGGTCTCCTGCTGAATACAATGACCCTGGGTCTTTTACCCAGTGTATTAATCCTGTGCAATTCAGCACTAAAGAAACTCTGTGTGCTATAAAAGCAATAAAGGCGGGTAAAGCTCCAGGTCCGGACAAATTACCTGGTGATTTATTTACCCATAATATTGAGGTATGGTGCCCTTACATAAATTATTTGTGTAATTCAATCCTACTAGGAACCCCGATCCCTGAGACGTGGAAAGGGGCCGAAATAGTTACCATTTTTAAAAAAGGGGATCGTTACAATCCGGGTAACTACAGACCAATTAGTTTAATTGATATTTTACAAAAAAATTTTGCCAGACATATTTTAAATCGGCTTTTAACATGGATTGAAGAATCTGAAATCCTCTCCAAATTCCAAGCTGGTTTCAGATCTAAGACTAGTACTGTGGATCAAGTGCACAGATTCATGTGTATATGCGGGAAATATGTTAAGATAAAGAAGTGCAGCATATTTGTCGCATTTATGGACCTACGCTCAGCGTTTGATCTTGTTCCCCGTCACTTATTATGGGAATGTTTAAAGAAGATGGGTGTCCCGGATGAATTGTTGGTTAATCTTATAAAATTGCATACTGATAACTTTGCTAATGTAAGGTGGGGAAGAAACGGAGAACTTACCCGACCAATCCCAGTGAAAAGGGGGGTGAGACAAGGGTGTGTACTGGCCCCAACCCTCTTTTCGCTGTTTGTAAACGATATTCCCCACTACCTAGCCCAATGCAACCACGATTCACCTAAACTGTGCAATGAGGCAGTCACAGCATTATTATTTGCGGATGACACCATCCTAATATCCCAAACTCCTAAAGGCCTGCAAAATCTAATAAACAAATTTAATAGTTATTGTGAGATGAAGGGGCTAGAATTTAACTCATCTAAAACGAAATATATGGCAATCAATCCCCCCAAATCATTCAAGAATAATCTGGCCCTAAATAATAACAAACTTGAATATGTAGATTCTTTTGATTATCTGGGTATTAGGTTGGACAGCAGAATGTCTTGGACAAACCAACTTGATAAAAGCAGGTTAACACTCAAACAGAACTCACTCCCCATTTTAAAGATTCATGGTGGGAGTACATCCAAAGCCATAACTCCTGCGATCGAAGTGTTCAAAGCAAAAGCTCAATCTGCTGCCCTGTATGGGGCTGAGATCTGGGGGCCTCATTCAAAAAAAACATTCGAGGCTGACGAAAATATGTTTTTTAGACGTGTACTAAGACTACCTGTAAGAACACCCTTAGTGCCAGTCTATTTAGACATTAACATAAAGCGTACAGACTTCTTATGTTGGATGCGACCATTACTTTATTGGGTGAGATTGTGGTCTACCCCGGAACTTGCTGACTATAGAGCAGGTTTACTGGAAGTTAGGGAGCTGGACTCCTTTAACTCAATTAAGTGGCTGAGACATGTATCCTACTGGCTTACAGAAATAGGTCTATCACACTTCTGGGAAACACCAGCTACATCTATTATCTCGCCAAATATTTGTAAGAACCAAGTAAAATCCGCCTACTGGAATTATGTAAATTCACATGTATATGAACGTGCTACTGGTACATTAACGTAAAAAATATTTAAGGATGGGTGCACAGCCTTTTGTTTTAGTTCTTCTAGTTTGGGTTCTCCGTGGGTGGCGTCTATACCCCTAAAGACGCTAATGTGAAACAGTAAACTTGTGATACCAGTGGGTCACTGGGACCATCCCCTAGGGAACTCCTTTTATTCCTCTTAACAACAGAGGATTCCACACAATAGGTTCGTTTTGATTAACTTGTTCACATTTATTTCACAATGTTCATTGAATATTGTTTCATAGCATATTCAATAGTTCATGATTATTCTGTAATGTACATTTATAGCTCATTGTGTTCATGAGGCATCATTATATTTGTAATTGTCCAATGCATTTCGGGCTATAGTATGAGCCCTTCATCAGGGAAAAACGCTGTGGAAATAAATGATTGAGTGTGACCACTTTTATAATTAACCATGTTTCATACATTCACAGAACAAAAACATACTTGATTAAGGTTTAACACAAGTGCGTGACTGTAAACTGATCTTTGTTCTGGTAAATAAGAAAATAAGTGTGGGAGGTAACTTACATGCCTGTGTCGGTTTGGTAAATCAAACATTTGGTATTGCGATGTACTGTAGGGAAAACGAAAGTGCAGATTTAATTAGTCGATGTTGTGTCGTTTGAGATATGGAGAGAGAACGCTGGCGTTCATTCTCACAGACTAACCTGATGCTTAGCGGAGTGTATTTCGAAAGCGTCTCTGAAGACAAATAATTCTCGTGTCGTTCAGCGTCTTCTGTTGCAACAATGTTGTCGTTCAGTTTGTAAAGTCAAAAAGCGGGCCCGGTCACGTGTCCAGTAGTCATTGAAAAAAGACTACGGGAATATTAATGAGAAGTTCGACGTAGCGTTGAATGCGTGTCTAATATGTGTAAAATATCTATGAAAAAACGGTGCAGGAACGGGGTATAAAAACGGGAAAAAATGGGGTACATTAACGCTCACATTCTTGCAATTTAAGGATCACCCCTCATTCGAACATTTTATGGACGAAATTGAGCCACCTTTGGCTAAATCTATTTACCTCCAATTTAGGTATGGGGTTTTACAGATTAATTCAACCACTTGCAGGTGGGGAAAAGCAAGTAAAGATCCAAATTGCACTTCTTGTGACTTAAAACTAAAAGAAGATGAGGCTCATATCCTCTTCTTTTGCCTGTTATATGTATCACCTCGGAAAAAATGGATTATACCCCTTTGTAAAAACCTGGGGACACGTTCATACAAAGAGGCAGAGCGTATACTTAGATCCTCGAATAGTAGGTTAATAGTATTTGGTCTGAGTAGGTACCTCCACAGTGTTTGTATAATTAGAAAAAAACTTGGAATGGTAACATAGAAAAAATTGATTTTATCTTCTGGCTTTTAACTATTTATAAATTGTATATAACTGTTCTTAATAATTTAATGGTCTAGTAAAATACCCCGGTACGTATATTCCTTTTTAAATATATGAACAATGAATTATCCCACAATTGTATTTTGCACCTACCTGTATTTTTGCACATAACGAATGGTTGTTTTATCTATTGTAACTAATTTTTAATGACAAATATGTGTAATATGTGTACTATATGTGTGTTGGCTTTATGACAAAGTGTCGAATAAAAGCTTTTACAACAACTTAAAAGTGAAAATCTCACCTGAGAGGTGTTTCACAACCAGACTGCAAAACGAGACCTAAAAAGGCCATTCGGGTGTCACTGATGATTGCAATTCGTTGACATTGATAGCGTTTGAAAGAGACAATGCACAGCACAGTTAGGTGAAAGCCCCACCTTGAACCGTAGACACACCAATCACTGCCGCCACTGTGTGTCCTTTGGTACTGGCACTAATTGTAATACCCCCCCCCCCCTCCTCCCCCCATCTTGTTTGCATAGAATCTGCATTGTTGGGAGGCCCTTCCATCTTTTGCCCTTTTCCTCGACACTGGAAGCTGCTCCAAGGGCGCTGTGCTATGGAAGGTATCTGCAGATACTCTGCACTATGCTCTGCTTTTGTACCGTAGCCCCGCCCCTTTTTATATAGCTCGCCAAGCCACCTTTTGATTTCCTTTTTATTATCACACGTGGGGAGTGCTTGGACTGTTTTTGCTGCAGAATCGGGAACTCGCTGTTCCTGGTGACAGCATTCTGCCCTGAAGGAGGGGTCGTTGCCGCACGCCTAAAACGGGCATATAGCTCTTCACCGAATCCAGCTGCGCGGGGCGCTGCCTGGTGAACCCATGTTTACCCTTTTTAATCCAGGTGTGCTGAGCCTCTCACCTTGATTCTTCATGGATATTGTGGGATATTCTCTTTGTACATTGACTGGATTCTTTACCTGTAGTAGGGACCGGATTTGAAATCCCCTGAGCCAGCTGGCCAATCATCTGGATCAGGGCACAAGTCCTAAAAAAAAAAGTGGGTGGACTCTGTCACCGGATGTGACGTCATGACAGGAAGTGACGTCATGAAAGGTGGCTTGCACCATCGGGCTCATTGCCTCCCCTCGCTCATCCCTTAGATGCGATTGCATCTGCGAAGCCAGCGTGTGTGCTGCGTCCTGTGAGCTCCGATCTCGTCCAAAAGAGGACAAAGAGTGAAGTCCAGCTATTTGGCAGGGGGGACAGCGTCCACCCAGTAAAATAAGTGAGGGGACGCCGTCCACCCGCGTGGTACCCCGACTCGAGCCCTGATCTGGATCCTGTGGACCCTTTGAACTGCACACAAACAACGGCATGGACAGTGTTTTTTAAGGAAGGGGGGATTTTCTTTAGATTTTCAGTGTATCACATTGGGGGCTCTTTGCGGTGGGGTTCTCTTCCCATTTTTATATATTGCCTGAGTGCATCATGGGTATAGCATGATTAAAAGAGAAAAGCAGGGGCCCCAAACGGTGTGCCTCCTCAGGCTCCCTCCAGAATTTGCGCCATTGAGGGATTCCTGTTTCGGGCTGTCTGGGTAGTATCAAAAGAGATAGAGCTTGCGGAAAGAAGGTTATCACGAACTATGGAAGGATCATATTCTACCGTGCCATGAGTCCCTAGTCGATCGGGGGCCCTTAGTATGTCCCAGGATCCCTGTAGTGTAGCTAGATCTAGTTTTATGGAAGATGTTCAGGAAGAGAGCTCTACTCTTCACACAAGGGAGGATACCTTAGCAGCTTACACACAGGCAGAATAGACTCATTCTAACCCTATTAAAACACCCAGGTGTAAGCGGAGGAAACCAAGGGTCGCTTCAAATCAAAAGAGTACCTTAGTGAATGCGGGCATGCTGACAGATCTGAGCTCACACAGGTCTTTTCAGGACACTTATTTGTGTGAATTTAAGGATTTTTTGAGTTCCCAGCTTGATCCAATTATGTTGATGATGATATTGATTCAAACCCGAGTGTCACAGATTTTGGATCATTTGCAACTTTCCGCCGCTCCTCATCCTGCCAGAGCTCTTCACCTTGCGAGGCACCTAGCACCATAGCCCCTGCTCCTCATTGAGACCTGTAGTTCATGCTAATGATCGTGCTCTCATACCCCAAGCTCCCCAGTCAACTAGGATTTTGTTGGAAGTGCCTTCTGTTCCTGTGGGCTCTTTCGCACCGGTGGAGGAGACTCGCCCAGGTGCAGAAACTCGCTGTGCACCCCTTAAGCCAGTGGTGGTACTTAACCTGCCCCCAGAAGCTACTCAGTATGTGGTTGGAAGTATTGGGGAATGACCCCTCACTAAATAATTAATTGTCGGACTCCTTTGAGGAACTAAGAAACAAAGCGGTACACTGGTTCAACCAACACTCGAATTTGAGAATGGAGATTCATGGCTCCATTAATATGATCAGGAGAGTCAGCTGGTTGGGGCCTGGCATAAAGAGATGGGCAGTGATTGTGTTTTGGTTAACTTCAATAAACCCTTCATTGCTGCACATGTTTTGACCATCTTAGGTGCATTTAGATCTTTGAGACCCACAAATATTCAGGCGCTTTCACTTGGTTTCTTTTTATACTGGAATTAGTGAGTCGGTTCCCCAGGAACCAGGGTAGGGGTGGGTCCTCCTGGTATAGCAGACCTTCACAGGGACTGGCAGAGTCCCCAACCTTGCACTTTTGGAATAGATTTGCCACTCTGAGTACGCTTGGATCCTGAGACTGACACATTGATCCTGAGTTATCCACTTTGCCAATTACATCTATTGCTCCCTCTTTAGTTGGTCCTATTGACATCCTAGATGATCTCAGGCTGCTTTCTTGAAACATAGCTGGTTTATCTTCTAAGTTTAGTGATAGCAACTGGGTGAAGTTTGTTAAGGCACATCAGGTTATCTCTTTGCAGGAAACCTGGGAAATGCATAACATTGTTTCTTGGAAAGCAATCAAACATATTTTTTTCCAGCAGTAGCATCAGTGTCTGGTAGCGCTAAAGGGGGATTGAACACATTTGTATCAGTAGAGTTGTCTGGGCATGTTAAGGATCAGAGGTGTTACACAGATCAGTTGCAAATACTGGAGTTATCTGTTCAAGGTTTTACACCTCTAGTATTGGTTCATTTTTACAATGCTAAAGTTGGGCAGCCTGGGGTTTTCAACCTTTCTTGCTTGCATTCAGCTCTGGATCTGTTGTGAAGGCATGGTTTTGGCCAAAATAAGTTCATATAGTGAATGATTTTGACTGTCATTTGTGCGTATGCCCCTAAATCAGGATACATCTAAGCTTGGCTGCATGCTGGTTGATGCGTTTCATATAGTCCACACAAAGGAGGGGTTGGAGATAAATACGATTCTTAGTACCTATAATCTAACATTTGCATTGGAGGAGTTGATAGATTCGGTCAAACCTCGAATATTCCCACATTTAAGGGGAGAGGCTGTGGGTCTTGTTTTTGTGCATTTCTGATTTTAATATAATTTGCAGCCCCTTCAGTGATCATAACTCCTATCTTTAGTTATTGTGGGGGCTGGGGGTGTTGTTAGGTCCCAGGTGGTAACCTTAAAAGAGCCCTCTCCTACTAATCAAGATAGGAGGCTTAGATAGACTCAGATACAGCCACTGGAATTTAATGTGACTCTCTTTTTGGAGTGTCAGAGGGAGATATTCACCTGCTTGGATTTGGTTCCCTCTGAAGGAGCCATTTTGTTTGCGTTTTCAAGCATTGCCCAGAAGTTATTGGTATTGTTAAAGACCCCTGCATTAAATGTTAGACTGAATTACCCAAAATGGTTTGACCATGGTGTTTCAAGATCCTTTCACCTTTTAAAGGCGGCCCTGAAGCAGGTCCCAAGAGAAAGGAAACATGTGGTCAAATGCAGCAAAGGGTACAGGAAGGCTCAGGCTACACGTAAATCCACCTTGGGTAAGGTGCTGTGAGAAGATCTAGCTCAGGCTTGTGAAGCCAATAATAGCACCCGGTTCTGGAGGGTATTGAACAAGCCCTGCTTTACTGAAGCAATGGGGCCAGCCTTGTGTCATCATATCTCAGAGCATCAGTGGTTTGAGCATTTTGAAGGGGGAAAAAGGCGCTCTCGCATAACAAGGCCCCAAGACCTGACTGTATTCCCGTGGCTCGATTTTGGGTAATATTGGGGTATGAAGGCCAGTCTTCACATTAGTTCTTAATGCGGCTGTGAGGGGGGGTGTTCCACTCTCAAGGTTGAGTGCTGTAAAAGCTTTGGTTTTCAAAAAGGGGGCTAAGAATAACCCCTCTTGTTACCGACTGATATGTTTGATGGATGTTGCGGTGAAGGTTCTTGGGATAGTCCTTTTAAATAGGCTCCTGTCTTGGGCAGACACAAATGATACCTTTACGGAGATGCAGTATTTCTTTAGGTTGGGCAAATCAACAATGGATCAGTGTTTAAACCTATATTTAATCATAAACAAGTACACTGTAGCCCGTCCTGGTTCACTTTATCTACCCTACATTGACCTTACATCTCCCTTTGATAGGATCAGTCGCAGGAAACAATGGAATTTGCTTCTTGCAAGGGGGGTTGATCAGGATATTGTGATCCTCTTGTCAGATTTGCATGCCAACACCACTGCTTCAGTGCCATATTCACAGGGTCTGTACTGTACCCAGCAATTTGGCACGAGCAGGGGAGTGCACCAGGGTTGTATCCTCACTCACTTTTTGTTTACACCTCTGTTATTGGGCTGAAAAAATCGCTTCTTTCAGTGCAGGCAGACTGTCCGAGAGTTGGTTCCAGGCCTCTCTTGGTCCTACTATATGCAGACGATGCAGTTATCATAGCTTGTACTGCTGTGGGCCTGCAGTTATTAGTTGACCAGTCTGTTGCTTGCATGAGTAATCTAGACCTGACGGTAATTTTATCAAAATCATTTGTTATGGTAATTGCCTCCGGTCCACCAGCTCTAAAACTTTTTGGGTGGGAAACCATACACTGGCCAAAGGTTCGTTTTTCTCATATCTGGAGGTGATGTTCGATGAAAATAAAAGCTAGTAGCCCCCGATTGAGGGGCGGATTGGTGAATTCATTAAGACTACTTGTGCCTTGGCAGGTTTTGCCCAGAGGTTGGGATCCTGGCCACTGTGTACCCTGGTCAAGATTTACCAGGCTAAATGTGTCTGTAGGGCCTTACATGGTTGTGAGGTCGGGGATTTCGCCCGTATCGACAAGATCCAGGTGGCAGAGAATGGGTTTCTTAAAGGAATTTTGTAGGTCCCTCGTAGCACCCTAGCCTTTTCTGTTCACAAGGAGCCTGATGTAGGATACATAGGAGATCTTGCGTCCCTCCGACCCCTGCTTTGCTGGATCAAGATCTGGACTGGGTGGGTTCTCAGCTAAACCAGCAGATCGTTTCAGATTGTTTATCTATCGATCACGGCCCTGGATTGCCTACGTAGAGAGCTTTTGCAACCATGGGTAGGGTGGATATATTTTCTAACCCCCAATCCCTCTGTCGTCAAGAATTTAACAGGGTGAAAGATCTGTTTTTAGAACGGGCTGCCCTGCATCATGAAAGCACTGAGTGGAGGAAACCAATAGTACAGGGTTTATATTGTTGATATCCGTCCAAAGAATGGAGCCATATTTCACCCTTATATATAACTGGAGCGACAAGTTTCTCCTGACAAGGTTTAGGTTTAATTGTGTCATCACCTTTTGGCAACCCCAAGAGGAGGGTCCTATCGTGGAACCCTGTGGCCGTGACAATAGGTCTCCCCAGGATACCCTGCATTTTGTGTTGTTCAGTAAATATTTTAGCGTGCCATGGAAGCTATTTATCATCCCCTTATTGAAACCCTTGAATTTTACTCAGGCTCGGCCAGCTCGTGTTCTTAGAGATTTTATCAAATAAGTTTGTTGCCTCCTGTTTTTTAGGTGCTGCCTTGAGATGTTCTAGACCTAATTAACTAATTTGCTGCTATTGGGGAAATGCTTTATAAGTTCAAGTACATATGATATTGCTCCTTTAAAATGAAAAGGTTTTTATACTGTTGGTTATATAATTTTGATCTTCTGTGTATCGTGGTTTATGTGCTTTTATGGTTGTTTTTACCACTAAATGAAGATTATTGATTATAACACACGTGAGAAATGATTTCCAGGTTGGCAAGTCCGAAGTCATCGAAATCACATTTCATGGATACGGGGAAAGAATCCAATTGGAAGAGATCGCAGTTTCCACACTCCCTGCGCCCACGTCCACTTCCTGCTAATGCACTGTCCTGAGAGGACAGAGTCGCTGACATCCGGCCCCGGTGGGCGTCCCACGAGAGCAACGGCTGCTGAGGTAATGAGAACGGAGAGAGACACGAAAACCTCCTTATCCGGAGATTGGCTTCCAGGCAGTACGCAGCGAGGTCTGTTTCTTCACAAATTAGATAATGAAGTCATTTGGACGTCGAGAGCAGACAGCAGTTGTTGGAAACACTGTTAGCGTAGCTCCCTCTTCCGCCTCAGCAGTACGCAGTTCCCAGGAGGGGTCAGAGAAGTGCAGTTTCATAGCCCGTCTCCCGGGGCCTGTAATCCAATATTCCGTCAGTCGGGCCTGCCTTGATTTGAGAGCTGTGGCCGCACAATTTTACCCTTAAAACGCCGCTGTGCTGATTGGATGGATGCGATTTTCTTTGCTCCACGTACTGACAACTTTTTTCCGCTCAGGTCTATCCCATGCTCCATGTAAATATATATTTTTTTACTCAATAAAAAATTACAGAAATAAAAGAAATAGCTCAGAATATATTTTACGCTAATTGCGTATCCTTCCCTGCAGTTTTTCCACCGGCGACTCGGAAAGATCTTTAAACTCGGACGTTTCTTGGCTGCTTTCTAGAATACAGTTATGAAAATGGCTGAATCATTTCTGGTAGATCGGGTCTTGATAAATACTTTTGGTTTGCCACTTTACAAGTTAACTGTCTTGAGATGTGAAACAAATGCACAAATCTACTACTCCCCCTACCACATGAACCAGAGCAGCGGTTTCAATGGAAATATAGAAGTGCAGGTACTCTCTGTTTAGAGTGCCTGTTTTCTCATTGGAAGTGCCAGTACTCTCCCATCAAAATGTATGGCAGCAGGGCTGAGGAGTACAGGTAGTCTCCCTTTCAAATGAAAGAAGTGCAGGTACTCAGTACCGGATGGCACCTGCCCACTGAAAGCACTGCAGAACAGCCCTTCTCACCTAGACATAATGGTCTCTAGCTGTTTAATACCTAGCAGGCCTGTCACCATTCTGACAGCCACCGAATTTTTACCTAATGTGCTTGTCATTGTGACAGGCTGAAGCAAATTGGTGCCGCTCACTAGAATTCACATAGATGATATCCTACGGGTATTATTTAGTAGTTAAAGCACTTTTTGGATAGGTAGTAGCATCTCCATGAGCCAATGTCAGTGATTTTGTCAAAAAGTGTTACATTTAGTCATGCCCTACTTCTGTACTTCACAGACTTAAAAATATATAAACAATATTGTGGATATACAACAACATCTAACCACTGCTACTTCTGGTAGGTGATGCATAAAAATACTTGCTTCGTGCTATTTGTAGTCAGGTTATCGTGACATTCGTGCATAGTATTTCATTCCATTATTTGTGGGTTTAGATTCGGTTATCTAGAGCATCATCAAGTGACATTTAGGGCCCTATTACGATGTCGGGCAGAGTTTCCTCCGCCCAACATTGTCTCGGTCAAGGGACCAACCGACACCCGGTCGGCGGTCACGACCGACTAATTGGGATGCGACCAAACACTGTTCGGTCCCATGCCTATACAATGGGTCCATATAATCTGGCCAGAATACATGTTCCCATTGTAAAATAGGAGGTGCAGTTCATCCCTGCATCCCGTTCCAGGCACCGCAAGGTACCTGCCTTGGGGTGTAGGGCTCAACAGGGGGGCACCATAGGTGTCCTCGTGGCCTACAACCAGATGCGTGCAGCCATGGGGGCCCTTCTGGGGACCCCCATAGTCGAGTTCCAACAGCCTTTCTGACATCCGTAATCCCTCGGGCGGAAAGAGCCACCCTCGGGATTACTGAAAGCGTTCCTACCGGCAGACGGGCTCTCCGAGCCCATCGGAAGCCAGTCGAAATGACCGGTCCCATTCCTTTCCAACCGAATTCATTGTAATGGGTCGGTCAGAAAGAAATTCAACCGGCAGATTACGATGCGGTTAGAGCTGTTTTTGATTGCATCGTAATCGGCTCCTTAGTTAGTTTTATAAGTATGGATGTTTAAAGATGTAGTATAGTGCTGTGTTTGCAATAGCAAATTACTAAGATTTCAGGAAGCATTAATGCCTATTTTGTAGTTCATGCACATTCAAGGTGTATCTATTTACAGCTGACATGTGAGGGTCAAGCAGAGAGTTTTTTTTGTAGTCTTTGGTGGCAGCACCTATTACTGTGATAGAGGAGGATGTGTGAGAGTTGCACAGATTATGATTGGTTATATTTAACTGGCAATCATACATTTACTCTTCAGGTTCAATGTTAGTCTTATGGTTTTTCTTCATAGTTTTTAAGCCACTTCAGTGGTGACTACAGCAGTTGGGTCGACCACTTTGTGAGTCTTGGGTGACTAGCAGGGAAGGAAACGCTGAAAGAGAAGTATGTGTATGGTCTGTTGGATGGTTTCATTACGGTCTCTGTGGATTTGACTATGATATCTACTATTGATTAAGGGCAAGATGATGAGCAGTACCGGCAGTGTTGATTGTCGGCTATATGTGGCAGCTCTCTGTAGTCATAGTTTGATCGCCTTTCCTTTTAGTATTGAGTGAATGGGTTATTAGACATTTCCTATGATATAATGTATTATATATATATACATCTTAAATATATTCTATTATACAAATAAATATTATATATCATGAATTATACATCATTATTTATTATATTACATGTAATATATATATATATATATATATATATATATATATCATCGTGCACGGGACACTAGAACTATATGTTCTGGGCATTTTGCTATTTATAAGTAGGGCAAAATAACACGTGACAATTTGATCAGTCACCTAAATTGGTCAACCACACTGCTTTCCAGTGAGATATATTGTAGGATGTTGATTCCTTTAATTAATGGATCTTGGAAGCTATTGATGAGCTTAACCATATAGCGAAGCCTGGTCAGAAGAACCTTACTAAATCTGCACCATGGTTCACAACAGCCTTGGGCAAAGAGAAGCTTTCTTGGATGCAGCTTGAATGGAAATGGAGGACTCAATATAAGCTAGAAGACAAACTCAAGTACAAATCTGCCCAAAGATTGTATCATAAATTGACAAAGGAGGCAAAACAACAATTTTTCACTTCTGAAATTGAGCTTGGCACTTATGACACAATGATTTTTCAGATTTCCAAGTCATTTCTTCAACTCAAAGCCTCTGAGAAAGATATTACTCCTTCCCAAAGTTACTGCCATAATCTCTTCAACTTTTTTGAGTAGAAATGTATTGCTATCCAGAGGAACTTTAATTGTACTGCTAATGGGTTGGATAATTCTCACTGCCTCCCGCAGGACACTTCTCGTTAAAAGACCAAATTGGCAGCTTTTCGACTAATTTCTCTTCAGCAATATGAACTGTGTAGGAAGTGCACTTGTTTGACATGGTCACTCCCACTTTTTTCCTGGTATCGGATGCAATTTTGACAGAAATGCACTGGGTTCCTGCTATCCAGGTTCACAGTGCCAGATCTCTTTCCCTAAAACTGTACAATTGTTCCCCAACTGGCAATAACTTAAGCGCACCCTGTAAGTCCCTAGTACATGATACCCCTGGTACCTAGGGCATGGCGTTCTTAAGAAGATCGCAAGGGGCTGCCGCATGGATTGTGCCACCCTAAGGGATCCCCCAGCACGCTCATGCAAACTGCGATTGGAGGCTGCGTGACATGGTGCATAGAAAAGTGGAGACATGGCATGGCGCACCTCCTGTGTGCCATGCCTGCAGACACTGCATACAGTATAGGTAAGTGCTGCAGCAACAACTGATGGACGGAATGCGGAGTAAATCAAATATTCAGCCTCAGTTCAGAGATCTAGGTAAAATCCACTGTTCTTTTGCTCACTAGGCCACCCCAGTTTAGACCCAGCCATATGGAAATCAGTCTTGACCCTGCTCCTCATGGGAAAAGTCCAGCCTCAACTGCCAGGCCAGGTCCTCCCTGGACCGGAAGCAAGCATCCTGGGACCGGTTTTGGGGTAACACCCCTCATCAGCCAGGCTAACTGGAAACCAATAGCACAGTGAGCAAGGGACCCACATCTGGGCATACCCATCCCACTTAAGGCAAAAAGTGCTGCAGAAACAAATAATAGACGGAATGCTGAATTAAACAAATATTCACCCCCAGCCAAGAGATCTGGGTTAAAACCATAATTCTTTTGCTCACTACGCCACCCCAGTTCAGACCCAGCAATATGCAAATCAGTCTTGATTTTGTTCCCCATGGGAACAGTCCAGCCCGAACTGCCAGGCCAGGTACTCCCGGGACTGGACACAAGCATCCTGGGACTGGTTTCAGGGCATCACCACTCATCAGCCAGGCTAGCTTGACTCCAGTGGCATGGAGAGCACGGGACTCATGTCTGGGCAAACCCGTCCCTCTCAGGGTGACATGCAAAAAGAACAATTGATGGACATAATGCTGCACAATGTCAACATTCACCCCAGTACAGAGATCTGGGCCCAAATCCATCATTTTTTTGGGGCATTTGCGTGCTATGTAGACTAGATCTTCCAATTTCGCACAGTAACCCCATGCCAGCCCTCCATTCCCTCAACAGGAGGGTGGGGGGTGGTAGGGGGACCTGGTGCCTTCCAATATTTTGCTATGTCTCTTTTCGCAAGTGGCATTCCTAGTCCCAACAGGGTTTGCTCACCCTTTTGGCCCCCCAAATAATCAAAGATGCCAAGTAGGGCAATTCAGTTTGAAGGGTAAGAAACAATTTCATATGATTGCCTTCCCAGAAATCTCCCAGCCTCGACACGCCTACCATGTCTCATTCCCTGAATCCCTCATGTTCCACCACCGGGTCTAGCTAGCTACCATTCCAGAGGGGGTGGTGCTTGCTATCTTGGAACAATATATAATCAAAAAGAAAGCAAAATGGTTCCATATCTTGACGCTTACGTTCGTATACTTGGGAGCTTTTTTCGCTGATTCAGTCCCACATCGGCAACCAAGCCTTTTTTTTGCATATGTGGGGCAGCATCGGCAAAAGTTAATGGCAAAGCCAAAAGGTCCAGTAAATCCATTAAATTGTGAAGACTATTGGTTTGAGCAATGCTTTTTTTCTTACTGGGAGGGCAAGCTTCTTCATCCTTATGTACCACATGGATACTCACGAAATGAATGTGCCAAACATGAAGAAGACAAACCAACTAGGGTGATTACAGTGGGAACAACTACATCTAAAAAGAGGAAAGTAAGTCATGGAATATGAATGCCGTGTTTAAGGTTCCCACTTCTGTAAATTGTGAAAGAAACCAAAAAGATGATATGTCTAAAGATTTTAGTGATGACAACTTTATCAGTTCTGATAATGATCATTGTCACAAGTTTTCAATAAAACGACAAACAGGTGTTAAGCAGTCAGAGATCTTTATAAACATAGGGCCTCATTTATGAAAAGTGACGCATCGCTGCGTGAAACAGCGATGAGTCACTTTTCATTGCGCCCTCCTTGCGACATGCTGGGTGCGTCATATTTACAGTATGGCGCATCATCATGTCGCAAGGAGCTACAGATACATCAGTATTTCTGACATATCTGTAGGCGCAAAAATGGCGCATTGCTGGAGTTTGTCACGAAAGTGACGCAATTCCATCAATGGGTCATTTCACATGGGCATATCCAATTTCAAATGTGCCTGCGTCAGTCTTACGCCTGCTGTGAGGCAGGCGTAAGATATTAACACATTTGTATCCTAGAAGTGACGCAGTGCAATCTCCTAGATTTCACTGCGTCACTTCTACGAGGCTTGCTTGCGTCAAAACGCCCACCCTGCATACATTATACCTGAAGCAGGTATAATGTGGTGCAGGGGTTTGCAAAGTGATGCATCTACCTAGATGTGTTACTTTGTAAATATGACGCGACATGGTGCATTTTTTACCCTGTTGGTGCGTATCAAAAAGTGACGTACCGGTGGCGCAAAAGTGACGCAAGGGCTCATAAATAAGCCCCATAGATTTTAGTAACAAATTCACTAAGGAAATCCATACTGGTGACTGAGAATTCGAATGATTCTGTTCTGTGCGAAGTAGCCGCGTATATATAAATGTCCCACAAGGAAAACTGCAGCAGTAGTTAGACCACAAATTCAAGTGTTGCGCATGGGGATAAGTGCACTTGCCTACTTAAGAAATGTGATGATTTTTTTGATTGATTACATTTGTATGACTTTGGTAACTATTCCATATGTTGCTCACATCCCTTAGGTTTTCATAATTCTTTCTTTTCCTGCAATCATAAAGTGGGAGAGGATTTGTGATCTCATCTTCCACCATGTGCACTGGTTAGAATGTTGGTATGTGCATGTGTGGCATTCTGTCTATTTACCGACAGTGGTGTCACTGTGGTTACAGCATTTGCTCTGAACCTCCTCAGTTCAGCTGTTGCACTCCATGTGTTGCGTTTTGTTACCAAACCCTCTTACCTCATATCAATGTGATATTCCCCTCTGTCGTTCAGGCTAGTCTCTTTGTGTAGTTTCTCTTTACAGTGTGGGAGGTTGCCTTGACGTGCCAGAGGCGTCCTCGCTGGTGATTGAAGAGCACGATTCACCTTAAAGACGCTGGTTGAGTTTTGGGGATTTTAGCAAGAGAGGTGCAACACCATTTGGAGTAGCTTAGCTTTTGGTAGTGCTCGAACGTGTAGGTGTTGTGTAGTGTCAAGGGCGCCTGTTAGCTAGTTGTTATAGATGGCATCAAGGGTAAGAAATGGGGAATCATCATCAAAATGTGAAAGGATGGAGGTGGTAAGGGTGATTCAAGGGCAAGGATGTTCATCAAAAGTCGCCCATGCCTCTTTGTCGAGGTTTGTGTGGTGCGTGGGAGGGTTGTTATTGTAAGTGACCACACAAGGTAGCAGGTATGGGTGGTGGATCAAAGGAAGTAAGGGGCATATTACCAAGGAGGGTGATAGGCGAATATCGCCGCTTTAGCGATAATTCTATCACCCTATTAACAAGCTGTCTCTAACAGCAGTTAGCGACAGCTTGTAGGCGATAGCGAGCGGTTTGGGGCCCGCTTTGCAAGTCAGCGATTTATCGCTAATGACATGCAAAGTGGGCGTACCCAACCCGTTAGCGACTGACAGCAGTCGCTAACGTCGCTATTGTCTATTAGCAAGGCAGGCGTAGCGATGGAAATATTTACGCTAAGCGCGAATATCTCCAAATACTAACACCTGCCCAGACAAGTTCTTAGCCATGTTATCCAATGGGAGGTGGATAACATGGCTAAGAGCATTTTGTTGCTAATGCGTGAATATCGCTGTATTCTCAGCGATATTCACGCATTTCGCTGCTATCGCCTGGATTTTTATCGCTTTTGAGATAAACCTTGCTAATAGCAAGTTATCTCAGCGATAAAAAACGGTGATGCGCGACTATAAAAATATTGTCGCTAACCCTACTTAGCGATAAATATCGCTATTTGTTGCTAATATGCCCCTAAGAGTTGGAAATTGCTTCCTAGGTATGTCCTGCTGTGTGGTTTTGTCCTGTAACCAGCAGTTTTAACCTGTGATTATCAGACATTCAATTAAGCATTTAATTTGTTATTTCACTTCAGTTATTTCCCTGTGACTGATGAAGGACATTTAGGACAAACATAGTTCATGCTTATTTCTTCCTCTGTGTGTTCCAGTTCTCCCTGTCCCTTACTGTATAGTTCACTGTCTTCTTTCCGAGTTGCCTTCTCTCCCTCTCTATTCGTTCTGTTGTCGGAAGCTCCCTTCTGATTGGGACTGTTTTGCCTGTCAGTGTTTGCAGCCGTCGTTTCCGCTGTGCTGTGCGTTTCTGTTTTTAATTCCACAGGCCCATTTGCAGTGTAAATGCCTCACTGTGGCGGAGGGGGATTACTAGAACTCACAAGGAGGGCCCAGACCCATCTTCATCTCTGCTATAAATGAAACTAAACCTTTCCTGTTTACTTCAGTGAAACGAATGACTTTAAAAGGGAAGGACTGTCTTCCATTCGCCTCTGCACCCCCCACACCCTCCTCTACTCTTCTCGCTTCGGCGGCCCCTTTCCTGCTTCACTCTCTGCTTTCCTCTTATTTTCCAAATCATTTATTGGTATGAAAAATCAGAAAGACGTTGCCAACATAGACAACAAAAGGCGTGCCTGAAATGAGAAGGAAAATACAGTTTTGGTATTTTGCCTTTCAAGGGTTTTTATTGTTCTGTGTAATTCTTTTTTCTTCTATCTATTTCGCACCTCGCCCCATCTCTCTTGGATGTCCTTTCCATGACTTTACGCCCTCTTTATCCTCGAGCAGCTGTGCCTCACATGGACAGTCCTGGCTTCCATTTTTGTTCTAAAAACATTTTCCTGTTATGACTTCCATCTCCTACGTCCAAAAAAAGGAATATTTATATAATATCTCTCTCTCGCAGAGCTTTCATGGCCTCACAGAAATGGCCTCTTTGTGTCATTCGTCCCCGTCCGAACAGATGCAAAGATGCCTTTTTCAGATCTCTCCTTGGGACGCAGATCAAAGTGCCGAACCCCGCAGATGCCACCGCGCCCACTGCCTGCACCAGCTGGCGTTTTGAGCATGGGCAGGCCTCAGATTCCACTGGCAGGCCTCCTCCCTCGCCGTGGAGCCCCTGGCCATGGGGCTTGATGAAAAACTTGCTGAGAAACCTCTCAGTTTCACTCTCCTCGCGCTGCCCGCCTCTGCCTGTCATCAGGCCGCTCCCGCCAGCATGAGCTCGCGCAGGCCTTGATGCCAGGCCTTCCGGCTGCCTTGGCACTGCCCCAGGCCCCGCCTCACCCTGGTTACCGATGTGATCCCGGCCTGTTGTGGCAACCAGGGGAAATGAAAGAGGTTTTGTGACTATTTTAATCTGGCCGATTTTCCGGGTATTTTCCCTTTCTCCACCGTGTGTGACAGGCATAGATAGGCTAGATCCTTTTAAAGAAACTCTCAGACCCCCCCCCCCCAACCCCCCCCCCCCCCCCACACACACACAGATGCTGTAAATGGGCAATGTACTATCAGGGTCTGAGTACCTGCTCATGTTTTATTGGTTACGAAGAGCACCTGCAGTTCCAGTACAATGAAGGTGCTGTAGAATAGTGATTAAAGAAAACACAAGGAGATGATGGACGGAGCGCTGAAACCTTCCAGCCACTCACCCCCAGTCACAGATCTGGGTTGAATCCATTATCGTTCTTTTGCTCACTTCGCCACCCCAGTTCAGACCCAGCCATATGCAAATTAGTCTTGACCCTGTGCCTCATGGGAACAGTCCAGCCCAAATGCCAAGCCAGGTCTTCCCTGTACTGGAAATAAGCACCTTGGGACCAATTTCCAGGTAACACCTAGCTAGCCTGGCTGATGAGGGGTGTTACCTCGAAACCTGTAGTATTCAGGAAAATCGGCCAGTTCGCAGGCTTCCTGCAAACACTTGTATTGAAAATACATTTTTGGGACTAAACCAATAACCCAGCAACAAAAGGGGGGGGACTTAAAGGTGGGCTGCATCAACTCTGGGTGGCTACCCCATTCTTTAAAACATAACATCCCTCATATATAAAGTTGCCAACTCTGGAATCGAAGGGACTAGGTGAACGTACGAGAGGGAGCAGGAGAAATTGGGATTTCGACCCCTCCCTTGGAATTGTAAATCGATTCCTACACTGGTCTGCGTTTAGAGTTCTTGTCCCTGTGAGGTAAAATGTCACAGAGGCCGAGGCTACAAGGAGGTGATGGCGCAGTCACCGTGCTGTCATGGTTGGGTGACTCACACTCATGGTGCGTGGGCGAAGACATCACACCCTGTTTTTTTGTAACAATTTTAATTAATTGAAACAATAAATACATTCATTCATTCATTCACTAATTTTCAATCTCATTACCCGAGGATGAGGTTCAAGTTTCCTCATTCATTCATTAGCCCACCATCTGCTGGCTACGATGTCATTTATGGACATCTTGAAGATCCTTTTAATTAAACAAGTTAAAGATGTTAGTCGCGCCTTTGACTGTATTTTGACCTTTTGAGGGAGGCCTGCAAGAGAGAATCTAGGATAACAGACCTCAATCATGTTGTAAGAAAACCCTCCGCGAGTTACATGTTACTGTCATAGGACGAACAAAGGAGGTGTCCTTATATATCAGCATTGCCAAACCCCCAAATGCGCATGTTGCTTTTAAAAATTTCAGGTGGTGCTGAATTTCCGGTATTGAAAAGTCGAGGTATTTAAAGCATTTTTTTACTTGAATAATTGTACCTGTGGGTTACTGGTGATAAATCCAAATCTTCATTTTTTATTAGAATACCTGCACTTTTATCAGCTACACGTCATATTTTAAAGCCGTTCCTTTTTAAAATATAACATCCATCACTGCAATGAGGTATTGGCACCTCTCACGAACATGGAGTCCTTTCTTTGATGTAGTCTGTGCATTAGCAAATTTCTTAAAAACAAGTTTAGGCTAGAATTATAGCAGAAATCAACATTGGTCAATATGGGTTGAATTTTATGTTGAGTGTATGGGAGGAGGGTGTCTACTAAGTGAGTAATTTTGTAGTGTGATCAAGTGTGGGAGGAAGGAGCTGGCTGTTTTTAAATTACATTAAATTACTCTACATAAGTTTGGGGGGTGGTTGTTTTTTTATTGGTTATGAATATATTGTTTTATAGACACTTGTCTATACAATTAAGATGTTTCACTACTACTACTGCAAACACTTGTATTCAAAATATATATATTTTTGGACCAAACCAATAACCCAGCGACAGAGGGGCTACTTAAAGGTGGGCAGCGACAACTCTGGGAGACAACCCCTTTCTTAAAAGTATAACATCCCTCATATATAAAGTTGCAAGAAAACACTAGTTACCAAGGGACTAGGTAAACGGACAAGAGTGAGTAGGAGATATTGGGAATTAGACCCCTCTCCCTTGGAATTGTAAATCAATTCCTACATTGGGCTGTCCTGAGCGGTAAAATGTCACAGAATCCGAGGCGACAAGGAGGTGATGGCGCAGTCACTGGGCTGTCACAGTAGGGTGTCTCACAGTCATTTTCGCTCTCGTTACCCAAGTATGAGGTTCAAGTTTCCTCATTCATTAGTTCACCGTCTGCTGGCTGCGATGTCAGTTATGGCCATCTTGAAGCTCCTGCTACTTAAACAAGTTAAAGCTGTTCGTCAGTATTTTGTGCTGCTCTTCGTAGGAGTGGCCACTGGCCACTTTGGACCATTCTTCGTCTATCTTTACTCGTAACAAGCAAGTTAGCAACCTCGATAACTGGTTGGCTGACATGATGTGTAAATGGCATCCTGTTATTCTCTGTGTTGGAAACACAGAGAATACATAAAATACACAAACACAAATACAATTTACTTCTTGATGCAACAAAGCCTCACCGAGTGGTGATCATGGAGCATTTTTATGCTCTTCTTTTCCAGGGTTGGAATTCAAACAGGAGTGTGAGCTCACTCCCTGGGTGACCGCCTTCAATGAGTGCCCAGTCACCAAACTGTAGGTTGCTGCATCGCAAGCATCTTCTAATGCTGATCCTTTTGTTGCACTCCGGCCTTCTGGCTTGAATAGAGTGGCTGCGGGCTCCATGATAGATGGGTCTACCAAGTTTCTTCCCATGCACTTGGCCGTATGTGATCAAGCAGTGGTTGAGTGCGGCGAAATTGCCTTAAGAATGAGCATATTACCTTTTCCATGCATTCTCTTTACACTTGTGTAATCCTTCTCATATTGTTCAGCATGCACATTAATATTTCTACCTCTCCATTGGCCAACGAGTGATGAGTTTAATGTTTAAAGATGGGTGGGATGTATACTGTGAGTTTCGAGGGTTGTGGTTCCACAGGTCACGTGCTCCGCCATACTTGGCATCCGTTGACAAGTTTTCAACTTTGGTACCTAGCTGTGGGAGGCAGCATTTCCCTCTTGTCCTTGTTTTTGTGTCCACACTGCTTTGGTGTCCTGCATTCACTCACTGTAAAGAGCGATTTTTGGGAGTACCAGTCAAGTTTCTCTTAAAACGATTTATCAGTAGTCATAGAGAGTGCTTGGTGTGCATGATGACTTTTAGTACTCACTACACCTCAGTGGTGCAGGTCAGGAGGCTCCATATTAATGTAGGCCATGAGTTACGCCAAGTGGCTTCCATTGCTAATTGGACACATTCAGCAGTGCCTACCTCATTCTGCACCTCTTGAAGAGATGTCTGTAAGGATCATTATTCATGGCCCCTCCACTAGGGTTCTTAAGTAGTCTTTTTCTGGTCCATCCGGTTGTTCTTGTGTGGTCTCCTGAAAGTGATGCCTTCAGAGATGGCGGGATCTGTGCACCAGGTCATGAGCATTCTTGCAGCGGCAGGATCATTTCTTTATTCAGGGGGGGGGGAATTTGAAGCCAACCTTTAGAATAGACATTTATTTTCAGTAGTTAGCATGAAGCAGCCACCTACGGGTATCAGTGATAATGGCAGCACTCCCATAATAAAGCATGGCTTCGTATTCATGTGTGAATATATTTTCACAGTATTTGTGAACGGTTGGTGCAGGCCACATGGGACCATTCTGTGTTGCATTGTTTTTGTACTAGTACAAATCCCAGACCTGTGGGACAAGCTCCAGAAGAGTGTTTGGTTGGTATTTTTTGTTCTATGTATTGTGGGTGGAAATCTTGGTTTTGAACTCCTTCCCATTTCCAACCATGCCCTTTCTTGGTAATTTGCTCGGACGTTTTGGTAACACTGCTAGGATTTAAATAGCTACAGTAATTTCCCAAGCAACGGATGCTTCTGACATCTGTCACATTTTCGGAGGTGGGCTTCAGCTGTTTTCACATTTTCCATCTTTGATAAATCTTTGGACAACCCTGTGGTTGAGAAGTGATATTTAAAGAATGTTATAAGCGGGGGGAGAGGGCGCTTGAGTGCCTTAACCGCGGCTGGCACCATGAAGCAGATCTCCAGTGGCCAGCTGCACAATCCATCAATATAATCCAGCATTTGCAGGCAACGAGTGGTGATTGTTATCCCCCTGGTCTGTGAATCAGCAGTGAAAGTTGTATAAAAACTTTGCCTGTTACGACTGCCCTGCGTTACTGTCCGGGCTGTGAATCCCAGCAGCCTGCTTCAGTCTTACCCATTCCTCACTGACTCAAACTGAGGCCTATGCAGTGACTGGGACTCAACCTGAGGCATGTGCGGTAGCTGGGACTCAAACTGAGGCCTGTGCTGTGGTTGGGCCTCAAACTGAGGCCTATGCGGTGGCTGAGACTCAAACTGAGGCCTGTGCAGTGGCTGGGAATCAAACTGAGGCCTGTGCGGTGGCTGAGACTCAAACTGAGGCCTGTGCAGTGGCTGGGAATCAAACTGAGGCCTGTGCGATGGCTGGGACACAAATTGAGGCCTGTGCAGTGGCTGGGACTCAAACTGAGGCCTTTGCACTGGTCTGTGAATCAGCGGTGAAAGGTGTATAAACATCTTTGCCTGTTTCGACTGCCCTGCGTTACTATCCTGGACTGTGAATCCCATCATCCTGCTTCAGCCTCACCCATTTCTCACTGACTCAAACTAAGGCCTCTGCAGTGGCTGGGACTCAAACTGAGGCCTGTGCGGTAGCTGGGACTCACACTGAGCCCTCTGCAGTGGCTGGCACTCAAACTGAGGCCTGTGCGATAGCTGGGACACAAAATGAAGCCTGTGCAGTGGCTGGGACTCAAACTGAGGCATGCGCGGTGGCTGGGACACAAACTGAGCCCTTTGCAGTGGCTGGGACTGAAACTGAGGCCTGTGCAATAGCTGGGACACAAACTGAGGCCTGTGCAGTGGCTGGGCCTCTATCTGAGTCCTGTGCGATAGCTGGCACTCAAACTAAGCCCTCTGCAATGGCTGGGACTCAAACTGAGGCCTGTGCGATAGCTGGGACACAAACTGAGGCCTGTGCAGTGGCTGGGCCTCTATCTGAGTGTTGTGCGGTAGCTGGGACTCAAACTAAGGCTTCTGCTGTGGCTGGGACTCAAACCGAGGCCTGTGCTGTAGCTGGGACTCACACTGAGCCCTCTGCAGTGGCTGGGACTCAAACTGAGGCCTGTGCGATAGCTGGGACTCAAACTGAGGCCTGTGCAGTGGCTGGGCCCCTATCTGAGTCCTGTGCAGTAGCTGGGACTCAAACTAAGGCCTCTGCAGTGGCTGGGACTCAAACTGAGGCCTGTGCGATAGCTGGGACACAAACTGAGGCCTGTGCAGTGGCTGGGCCTCTATCTGAGTCCTGTGCGGTAGCTGGGACTCAAACTAAGGCCTCTGCAGTGGCTGGGACTCAAACTGAGGCCTGCCCGATAGCTGGGATTCACACTGAGCCCTCTGCAGTAGCTGGGACTCAAACTGAGGCCTGTGTGATAGCTAGGATACAAACTGAGGCCTGTGCAGTGGTTGGGCCTCTATCTGAGTCCTGTGCGGTAGATGGGACTCAAACTGAGTCCTGTGCAGTGGCTGGGACTCAAACTGAGGCATGTGCGGTGGCTGGGACACAAACTGAGGCCTGTGCAGTGGCTGTGACTCAAACTGAGGCCTGTGCAGTGGTGCAGTGTCTACCTGCGTCCTGTGCGGTAGCTGGGACCCGAAATTAGGCTTGTGCCGTGGCGTGAACTCAAAATGAGGCCTGTGCAGTGGCTGGGACTCAAACTGAGGCATGTGCGGTCCCTGGGACACAAACTGAGGCCTGTGCAGTGGCTGTGACTCAAACTGAGACCTGTGGAGTGGTTGGGCGTCTTCCTGAGTCCTGTGCGGTAGCTGGGACTCAAAATGAGGCATGTGCAGTAGCTGGCTGAGGCTTGTGCGGTGGCTGGGACTCAAAATGAGGCATGTGCAGTAGCTGGCTGAGGCTTGTGCGGTGGCTGGGACTCAAAATGAGGCATGTGCAGTAGCTGGCTGAGGCTTGTGCAGTGGCTGGGAGTCAAATTGAGGCCCTGTGGCTGTGACTCAAACTGAGGCCTCTGCACTGGCTGGGACTCAAACTGAGGCCTGCGCGGTGGCTGGGACTCAAACTGAGGCCTGTGCAGTAGCTGGGCCTCAAACTGATCCTGTGTGGTGGCTGCGACTCAAACTGAGGCCTGTGCGGTGGCTGGGACTCAAACTGACCCCTCTGCAGTGGCTGGGACTCAAACTGATGCAACAACAATTGATGAACAGAATCCAGAACAATGTCATACATTAACCTCAGTACAAAGATCTGGGCCTAAATCCATCGTTTTTTGTGCTCATCATGCCATTTCAGTTTGGACCCAGCCATATGCAAATCAGTCTTGACCCTGCGCCCAATAGGAGCAGTCCAGCCCCAACTGCCAGGCCAGGTCCTCCCTGGACGGGAAACAAACATCCTAGGACCGGTTTCAGGCTTTGAGCCCTCATTAGCCAGGATAGCTTGACTCCAGTAGCATGGAGAGCACGGAGTCCCAGGATGCTTGTTTCCGGTCCAGGGAGGACCTGGCTTAACAGTTCGGGCTGGACTGTTCGCACAAGGAACATGGTCAAGAGTGATTTGCATATAACATATGCAAATAACTTTCTGAAGAAGCTCACCCCACAATCAAGGAGCCCTGGAAGAGCCTGGCAGCAATCATCTCAGGAACCATTGTTCGGGCTTCCACGGCGTTGTGAGCACACAACTCCCAAAACAGTTCTGGCCGACCGCGGGGTCGCAGGCCAACTACGGTGTTGGGAAGACCCGCAAATGGTACCTTTTAGAGATGCAAGTGATGGGGCCCTTGATGCCACTCCCATTGCAGGTCGAGCTCCTTTCTGATGGGATCCGGAGCGCTGGCGCCCACAGGCGTTGGGTGCTGCGGTGTGAAGCGCAGCGGTGCGGCGTGCGGTGCCCCCAGGTCGCAGTGCAAGCAGCGGCTCGGTGGCATCGTCAGATGGCGTAGTCGGTGAAACCAGGGTCGCTTTGCGAGATGGAGGTGGTGCTCGTCATGGTGCTAGCAGGTCACAGTGCAAGCAGCGGCGTTGTCGTTGCTGAAGCGCTGTCGTCGGCTGACAAACTTGTCAGGTATCCCGGAGGGATGTATGGCGCTAATGGGCATAACAGCGGAGACAGCCGCCAATACCCGGCAGCGGCGGGCGGACCGGAAACTACAACAACCAGCATGCCTGGCGCGACTAGCGTGCACAATGAAATGCGTATATAAGACGCAGAAGACGACGGGACTCCGTCGGATATTTTGGATTCTTGCCGGTCTCCTTGCTTCCAGCAGTTGTAGCGTTTTCCATAGGAGCCCAACCAGTGCAGCTCACGGAAGGAAACGGAACCGCAGTTCAGGTTTTCAGGATCACGGAAGGAGGTAGGACGAGCGGCTGCTCGTCTCGTTACTGTATTAAAGGAGTCTTGGTCGAGTGTGGCTTTTACACTCCCAGGACGGATTTGGGGCAGAGACGCACACCAAGGGAGGTGTTTGCCGCGTCTCTGCTTGGGCTTTGACAAATGCTTACCGAAGGGAAACCAAGTGGGGCATAGTGACTGGCTCTACCCCAGGCGCATTCCCTCCCAACCGGTGCAGCAGAAACCTGAGGGTTGTAGTTGAAGGTAGAGCGGCTGCTCCCTTCCTGAAACAACAGGACACATCGGTAGAGTGCCCGGCCGGGCATTCCCGAACGTGATAAGACGCAGCGCAGGGTCACAAACCACTGCGCTGTTAAGTAGAGAACTTAATCTGCCCCATCAGTCGTCTTCGAACGGCATTTTCGGCCGTTACTTTGCACGGTGTCCTCTTTTGGAATAATACCGGGACCGGTATTACTGCGGAGGACGGTTGGAACTCAGCCCTTCTACGGACCAGGGCGACGGCTGATGGGTATTGTATACTTTCTAGTTACCTTATTAATTAGCGAACGGTGGATGAAAACATTCTCACCATAGCGTGACAGTTAAGCAATCATTGTATCCTTTTGTTGCAATTCTATACTGTGTACATTAAACAGTTGCTGTGTAGGCAAACATCACACCATGTTCTTGTTGTGTATCTATTAAGTCGCCCCGATCCCGAGATAATCGGAAGATTACAGAACTAGAGTCGATGACACCGGCGTCAGTGGGCCAAGGCTGCATTGTGGGATGAGGGTGGGGCGTCGGGTAACTTACGAGCGGTGCCCCCAAACCACGGTGCATGCAGTCGCCTCGATTTCGCTGGGAAGTGGCGTCGTCAGGAATGCCACGGCATCGTCGTGTAACGAGGTGGTGCAGAGTGCGGGCCTATAGGTCGCGGTGCAAGCAGCGGCTCGGTGATTACGTCAGCAGGCATCGTCGGTGAGACCAGGGTCACGGTGCGGCGTCGCGGCGGTGCCCTCTGCAGTGCCAACGCATCGGCATGAAACAAGGCTGTGCGGAGTGCGGTGTACACAGGCCGCGGTGCGAGCAGTGGCTCGGTGATGGCTTCAGTAGGCGTTGTTGGTGTGACCAGGGGCGCTGTGCGGCGGTGCCCTCTGCGGTGCCTTCAGGACACGGGTTCGGCAGGGTCATCGTAGACGTTGTCGAGTGGCGTTCTTCGGGTTGCAGCACAAAACACACAGTCCCCAGTGCTGCGGGTCGAAGAACCTGAAGTCTTTGCTGTTCTGAGACTTCGTAAACAGGGGGCAAGCTGTACCTCAAGCCCTTGGAGAGTCTCACCAATTGGGTTGCAGAAAGTCCAGTCCAGGCCTTTCACTGCCCAAGACAGAAGCAGCCACTGCTGGTCAGCCCAGCAAAAGCACACCTCACAGCGGTCGTTCCTATTACAGCTTCCCCTGCTCTTCTTCTTGGTAGTCTTCTTGATCCGGATGAGTTCTAAAGTTCAGAGGTCTGGGTCCCAGTATTTGTACACAAAAATCCCTTGATCTTCCAGGTGTCGGTGTCTGGCCAGAACCAGTTGAGCCTTCTCTGGCGTGAATTCCTGTCAGGAGGTGGAGACTGCTTTGTCAGAGGCAGACTAGGGCCTTTGAGGTGCAAGGAAATCTCCTCCCTTTTCCCCCCCATAGTAACCCAGGTCTGTTTAGCCCTTACCTGACCTACTTAGACTATCGGGAGCCACCATGCTCCCTAGCCATCTGTCGTCCAAAAACCAGACAGGCAATCCACATTCCAAAGAGGCACACGGGATAACCGAGATCCCCACATGCACCTGCCACTTCCTGCCTTTAGAGCCTGCAACCATCTACCTTACTGGACATGGCCTGTAAGGCTAAAATACGCCAAAGCAGGCTTCTCCAACAAGTAGCTTATCCAGCCACCTGGAAGGAGCTCGCCCGTGTTCAGCCCAGCCTACTAAACTGGAAGCTTTTGCTTGGTTGAGTTAATATATCTAAATCAAAATTAAAAAGCATGTATTCGAGATCGAAATGTGTTTATTTTCAAAACCATAAACTGAAGTTTGGAGAATAATTGCTGAATTTCCACAGTATAAATTTAAAGCTATTTGAGTAATAAATCATGTGGTGTTGGAGAGACCTATGACTAGTAATATCACTTTGGTGGCAGGGACATTGCAGCTATTTATGGTATGTATTACCCATTTCAAGGATTTCTATATAGACAAAGGCTTTTTTTATGTTATTGCTTGCAATCATGCCCGATGAACAGAAGTGACCACTGCTCATATTTTTCAGATGGTGGCCACTAATGTAATGTTGTCAGTATTCCACCAGACTGTAAACTACAGATTATTGTGGAGGGGAAAATTATTGTGACAAAAATATCATGGACCAAAATATTGTGAAATTAACTTTATATAGGTAAGCATAGGATTGCTATACTTAACTTCTTCTGTACACACCTTGACCTTATATATATTGTCAAGGTACAGACGTGTGGTTACAAATAGCAAATCAAGATTTACCTATAGGACCCTACCTTCTCATTGTTTTGACCTTTGATATTTTACCACAATATTATGGCCCCACAAGTGTGTGTCCTCGATATTCTTTCATTCAACCAACCCTGTTTGAACATGGTCACTGTTAAAACACTAATAATAGTAGAAGCTCAGGATGACTTTCACTGACCTTAAGTAGCTCTTACTTCAGAAAAGGTTGAAAACCTCAGGTCCAAAGTATTATACTTTGATATAAACCGGGGTCTTTTCATCGCTTGCAACTCTACGGGGCCCAAAATCAGTCTCATGCCGAATGTACGTCAAAGGGGAGTGGAATCATGCGCTCAATTTGCACAAGACTAACTCCCCTTGAAATAGCAATCCAACAGAAGTAGAGCATACCCAATCTCACAACCCATCATGCAAGAGCCATAAAAGATTTTAAGGACGAGGCTGAACAAGAAATTACGTTTCTCAGGAAATATGTGTCAGCGAGATGTTAGGGTGAGGTAGAAAAGCCTCGATGAACCCTTGCTAGCTAGATCAAACCGGGATAGGCTTCTACAGATATCAGGCAGATGATGCAAGATGACTGCCTGATGACCTACCAAGCTCCAAAAATCCACGCAGAGGCCACACATTTTTACTCCGATTTATGTGCTTCCTGTATACAGGAGTCTCCATCCCAGATTAATGCCTATCTAGATAAAGTGCCTTTTGCGTGGCTAGAGTGCTGCGATACAGAACCTGTTTGCACTCCTCTTACTGCTGAAGAAATAAAAGGAGTGAATACTACCTTCTAGTCTTAAAAAAAGTGTATAACTTTACCATTAAGGAATTCTGCTAAAACAGTAGACACACACAGGGCGGATCACCTTCGCCACACTGCTTAAAGGCCGAAAATGAAACCTAAAATGATAATAAAACACGTATATTTATTTTTTATTTAACATTTTTTGTTGCATCTTAAATACAAATGTTATGGCAAAACAGAAATTGATACTGTCAGAAAATTTTGTACAAGATATACAATGACAAAAAGGGAAATAAAACAGCAGAAAAAGAAGAAAAAGAAAAGGCTGTCTTGAATAACAATAAAAAAGGAATAGAATTCATCGTATCCAGTTAATAATTGGGCCCCAAATTTTCCTGCCCATTTTGCGTCTACTATGCCCTTTTAGGTTTAAAGCATTTTTATTAAAACAAAAGGAATATGGGGAAGGGAAGTAGGAGGTCAAGGTTACATACAATGCCGTGAAAGGAAAAAGGACGTGTGTCAGCAGTTCTGGTCAAAAGGGTGGTCGGTGGTCCAGGAGGGGAAGACATCAATTGTAAGACAATAAGGCAGTGCACATAACCCTCTCATGTTCCCCAACCCCCCATCCAAAGCTGAGCGCGAGTAGCTTACAACAATCCAACAAAACACAACGCAGTCCCTCCGAGCCCCCCATCCCCAGAAAGAAAAGAAAAGGAAGGAAACAATACCCCAACATCCAAGTCCAATAGCCCGTGGTAGAAAAATCCGCCCCAAACAGCCTACCCCCATCCCCTAATCCCCCCATCCCCATTCATCCTAATCAGCCGGGGCCGCCGGTGGTTTCAGCCTGAGAAGGCGCAGGTACCTCGGGCAGGTGAGTTCCCGGAATTCTGTGGACAGTAGTGCCAGGAAGGGGTGCCATAGCTCCTCGAACTGATCTACATTCCCAGCCACTGTAAGCGACATCTTCTCCATGCCCAGTACCTGCCAGAGTCTATGTAGCCAACCAGTAATGGAGGGGGCAGTGGAGGTGCGCCAGTGGACAAGGATATTTTGGACCGCTGAGCCTAGCGCAATAGCAATCTGTCTACCCCTGCGGGACTTCAGCGGGTACATTAGGTCGTTAGGAAGGCCTAGCAAAACATACGCTGGGAAGCGCGGCAGCTCAATCTCAAAATGTCTATCTACCTCATCCAAGACCTCTTTCCAGTAAGCAGTCAGTACCGGGCAAGCCCACAGAATGTGCGATAGAGTACCCTCCTGTCCGCAGCCCCGCCAACATCCCTTGTCGGTGAGTTTGTGCATTTCATAGAGCCTCTCCGGGGTGTAATACCAGTAAGTGGACACCTTAGTAAAGGTCTCCGTAAGCCCAGTGTGGTACGCAGAATGCCTCGCCCGATATGCGATCTTGTCCCACTCCTTGTGACTTAGTGTCCTGCCCAACTCTCTGTGCCAGCGCTCCCTCCCCGGGTTATGATAGTGAAACGTCGGGGGTTGGAGGAATTTATACAGATCGGTAATGAGTTTGGCGTCCGAGGTCCGGGTCACCAGCCACCGCTCATAGGGTGTGATTTGGCGGGCTGCGACGTTGCGCACTTGGGGTTGGAGGGCCCAGTGGCGGACCTGCATGTGCGCAATCTGTCTACCTCCGTCAGGCCAAATTCCTGTCGGAGTTGCTGGAAAGGAAGCACGCCCTCCGGCCCGTAAATCTGAAAAAGTGCCCTGCAGCCTGCACTCACCCAGTGGGAAAAAGCTCCCGGCTCTAAGCCCGGAGTAAAGTCCGGGTTACCAACTATGGGCGTGAACGGTGATGGGAAGGTAGTTAATTCACGGGGCACGCAGACCGCATCCCACACCCGCAGGGGGACCCGGGTGACAAAGGAGGCGTAAAGATTAGCCGGGCGATGCGCGCGGCGCAGGAATGGAACTTCCTGAAGGGTACGGCCCGCCACCGCCTGATCCTGAAAGAGCCAGTGCTTATCAGATTCCCACCTGCTCCATTCCACCAACTATCGGAGTTGCGCCGCCTGAAAATACTTCCGGAGATCCGGGATACCAAGACCCCCCGCCTCCGGAGCGAGCGTGGAGAGAACCCTCTTCATCCGTGGCTTGCGGCCTTGCCAAACGAAACGGGAGATGTCAGCCTGCGCTTGCTGTATCCAACCCACAGGGGGCTGGAGAGGTAGAGCGCGAAAAAGGTATAGGATCTGAGGCAGCACCGTCATCTTCACCGCTGCGATACGGCCCAGCCACGAAAGCAGGCCCTTGCTCCATCGGCCGAGTTCCTCCTTAATCTTCCTGCTAAGGGAAGAGTAGTTAGCTTTAACCATTTCAGGCAGCGAAGGCGCTAGCAGGATCCCCAGGTATGGCACCGTGGACGAGGACCACTGCATGGGGAAAAGACGCTGGAGGTCTCTCCTGGTGTCCGCGGCGAGCGACACGTCCAGGGCAGCCGATTTGGCCATATTCATTTTAAAGCCGGCCACACGTGCAAAGGCGTTCAGTTCCTGGACGCAAGCAGGGAGTGATCTCCTGGGGTCGTCCAGGGTCAGCAGGACATCGTCCGCATAAAGGCTAACAGTATGGATATATTGACCCATCTTAACCCCAATAGCGTCAGGATTATCGTGAATCCTCTGGGCAAACGGCTCCATGTAGAGGGCGAACAAAAGCGGCGAGAGGGGACAGCCTTGTCTCGTACCGCGCTCAATGACAAAACTACCAGAGCTGTACCCATTGACCCGTACCGATGCTGATGGTCTTTTATAACAATTGAAGACCATGGTGCGGAACTTCTCGCCGATTCCCAGTTTCCTGAGAACCAGCTCAAGGTACGGCCAATGAACTCTATCAAAGGCCTTCTCCGCATCAACCGACAGCAACATCCGCTCCCCCGGGACGCGTGAGGCCTTTTCTAGTATGTGCGTCACTCTCTTGGTGTTGTCAACTGTCTGTCTACCGGGTACAAAGCCAGCTTGGTCTGCCTCCACCAGGCCCGGTAGGTGCAGTCCAAGCCTGGACGCTAGAATCCCTGTATAGAGCTTAAGATCAACATTCAGAAGTGAAATAGGCCTATACGAACCACACAAGGTCCGATCCTTCCCGGGTTTCGGAATAACCGACACAGTCGCGGAAAGGAGGTCCGGCGGGATAGCGCCCGGGTCGGAGAAGGAGTTGAACAGGCGAGTCAGGATTGGTGCCACAGCGGAGCAGAAGGTCTTGTAGAACAAGGCCGTGTAACCATCCGGGCCCGGGGCTTTACCGTGTTTCAGTCACGCTATAGCGGAGATGACTTCCTCCACATGTATGTCCCTCTCCAGGTGGTCCGCCTGGGCGGGCTCTAGCACCGGGAGGGTCACAGACTCCAAATAGTCCTCAGCGTCCCCCGGCGAGGAGGGCTCCGCGGCATATAACGCTTCGTAGAAGCTGCGAAAGGAGTCCGCCACCTCCGCGTCACCGGAAACAGGAACCCCGTCTGCACCCACCAGCTCCTTCACCACATTGCGTTGCTGTGCAGCCCTGAGCCGATGGGCCAGGAGCTTACCACATCTGTCCCCGCCTGTGTAAAAGGCATGCTTCAGACGCAAAGCAGCATATTCCGCCCGATCTAGGTCAAGCGCAGAAAGGAGTTTCCTCGCCGCTTTCAGCTGCCTCCAAACTCGAGGAGCCCCTGTACGGCGGTGAACCTGCTCAAGTTCCCTGACCTGTGCAGTCAGTTCGTCCCTCTTACGTTGCCGCTCCCTGTTCTCGGCCGAGGAGATGGAGATAAATTCCCCCCAGAGGACCGCCTTCAAGGCTGCCCACTGCGTTGCTTGAGACGTGTCGGAGTTGCCATTGTGGACCAAATAATCCTGAATGACCTCCCCCACTCGCTTCACAACCGACTTCTTATGTAGAAGAGTATCCCGAAGCCGCCACGTCCCTCGAGAGGGGGAGGCCGCTGGCCATGCAAAGACGCCGGAAACCGGCGCGTGATCGGACAGGGACAGGACCCCGATGTCTGCCGCCGTGGCGGCTGTGCGTAGCGGGCCACTCACCAGGAGGTAGTCCAACCACGAATAAGTGCGGTGCGCATGGGAGAAATAGGAATAGTCCCTATCGGTGGGGTGCATAGCTCGCCAGAGGTCGTGTAGATCCATCTCTGCAATCCGGTCTTGCACCGCGCGGGAAAGCTCCCCCGTCTGTGGGGAGCGCTGTACAGACCTATCCATAGCCGAGTCGAAGACGATGTTCAGGTCTCCCCCCAGGACAATATGGCGATCGGGCGAGACAGTGACGTCCACCAACACTGAATCCAGGAAACGATCCTGGTGATCATTCGGGCTATAAACGGAGCCAACCGTGAAGGCAATACCCCCAAGTCGCATGCGATATGCTAGGAGCCTCCCCTTTTGTTCGGCATATTTGTACAACACCTCGCCCCTGAAAGAGCTAGCTAAAAGAATGGCTACGCCTGCAGTCTTGGTCGCTGCTGAAGAGAAGAATTGGGTAGGGAACTTGGCAGAGCGCAGCCTATGACAATCTTTGGGTAGCAGATGAGTCTCCTGCAGAAGGCATATGTCCGCTTGCGTCCCGTCTAACAGGGATAGGATCGCTCTGCGTTTCACAGGGTTGTTCAGACCCTTAACGTTAAGGGTCACTACCTTTAAGGATGGCATCTCCCCCGGGGAACCGAAGCGCTATGTAGCAGGCAAGGGATCAGCGGAGGGGGCGCATGGGGCAGGCGCGCGGGGAAGGCCAAGACAGGCCACGCGTGTGCATGGGCAATATCGGACGGGACCCCACCAACAACAGAACAACTCTTACACCCTCCCAAAACAAACCCATGGCAACTAGCCAAAACTACAAACAAATAGAAACACCCCATTGTCTCAGTCAAGCCCGAACGGGCAAGTCCGTAGAAACCAATCAAGTGGACGTTCAGCCACTCACCTCCAACCGCTCCCTCCCAACCCCCAGCCCCAACCCAGCATCGTAGAGGCTAAGAATCTCTCCCCCCGGAGTGAAGTTAGGCCGTCAAGGCCACGCCATTGGAGTCAGGCAAGGTCCTGGCCGCCGTTCTCAGAGCTTCCGCCATATCCGCCCTGATGGTAGGGGAGTCAGGGCGACTCGCACTCGCCGGTGAATGTCGCCTCGCCGACCTCCGTCGACCCCGTCTCTCTGAGCGCCTCCATGTCGGCGTCGCTCCGTCTTCTTCCGTGGCCGTGAGTCCCAACACCCCGCAGATGTCTTGTAGGGAGCGCAGCTGGTGTAGCACTCCGTTCCATCTAAAGATCAGCCGGAAGGGGTGCCCCCAGGAGTAGGGCGTCTCATGTTCACGCAGAAAGTCCGTGGCAATCCTGAAGGACCTGCGCTTCTGCAGCGTGATGGCGGACAGGTCCTGGTAGAGCGCCACAGGCCGCTCTCTGAAGGTTAAAGGCTGCTCCCTGCGGGCCTCTGCCATGATGCGTTCCTTCAAGGGAAAGTCGGGCAAGAACGCCAGAATGTCCGGGGGGGGGGTGCCGATGACTGGCGCTGTCGGCCCACTCTATGCGCTCTGTCGATGTGGATCGGGAAATCTGTATCTTCCCCCAAGATCTCACGGAACAAGTCCCGTAAATAGGCCACCAAATCTGTCCCCTCGTCTGCGGACGGGACACCTCGCACCGGATGTTGTTCCGTCTGGACCTGTTCTCGAGGTCCTCAGAGTGGGCCTGGAGCTCGACACACTGCTCCCGGAGGCGGAGAACGTCCTGTTGGAGATGGACTATCTCCTCATCTCGGCGCTGGGCCGCTGTTTCCACCGTGTCAACTCGCTCGCCGAGGCCCTCTACCTCCCTGCGCACCTCTCGGACCTCGCTGGCCACTTCCTTCTTTAGTGTCTGGAAGTCTTCCTTGAGGGAGCTAAATAATTCCTCCATAAAGGACCTCGTGACCGGCGGTTCGCCTCCAGTTGCGCCTGCCGAGGCCCGGGAGGATCCCGGCGACGGTTGTGTTCTGTCTCGCAGCTGCTGGGCCCTGCCGAGCATGTCCGGCAGGGTGCAGTCCCCCTTCCTCGAGCCCCCTCTCCCAGTCATCGTGGCCGCTGCAGTGGGCAAGGCTCAAGTCCGGCCGCCGCAGAGGCGCCCAGTCGCCCGCGGGCACCAGATGTGGAGACCCCGCCGAAAACAGGGGTGCTGCGTCACAAGCGACAAAATGGCGGTCCAGCCCGGGTCGAGTCAGTCGTGGCCCCGTCCAGGGTGGCGATCGGGGGCCAAAGTCAGGGTCTCTCAGCAGTGCACCCCTCGGGAAATTAGTTCGGAAGCCGAGGCGAAAGTAGGCACCCGCCCGCCAGAGGCACGGGTGGAGGTCGCCAATGCCAGCTCTTCAGGGGCAAGATGGCGGCAGGGCGGGGCCAGGGAAAGCGGTCCGGGCTGGCGAGACCACCGGCGGCCCCCGGGGCACAATAATCAAAGAAAGTCCGCAGCCAATGTCCCACAATTGCACTGGAGGGCCCACACAGGCCGGCCGCCGTGCGGATGCCTCCGGCCTTCGCCTCCAGATCCGGGGTCCGCACCACACCATGTACCGTCGCCGGTAGTGAAGGGCCAAAGCGCCAGCTAAGGTCCAAAGTCCGCTGTGCATCGGCGACACCGGCCACGTAGGCTTCGGCCGGAGGGCTCTGTTATTCCTCGGAGCTCGGCGGGTCCGATCCCTCGGGATCGCCAGCTTTCAGCACCAGGCCCAGCCAAGGCGCCTGGACAGCACTGCAATTCGCTCCGCCTCCTAGGCTCTCCTCCGCGCTTCGATCTTTGAGCAAACTTTCGGAGTACTTCCTCCGGGGCGATGGGAGTCAAAGTGGTATCAATATGTGCACCAGGAACTCCGGTACAGTCCTCTCACCCGCAGGGCAGCTGCGGGGGGAGAGAAGCGCAGAAAACGGGGCTCGAGCTGAGCCGGGCCGGAGGAGCTACGGGAGGAAGCGTCCGCTCACCCCGCCATCTTGGCCACGCCCCTCTACTATGCCCTTTTAATCTATATACAGCTAATTCCATGCTATATATAGCTAGCAACCGGGCCCTCCAATTTATGAATGTAGGGGAGTCAGGGCTGATCCATTGAGAAGTTATTCCTGCTCTCAGAATGGCCATGCCAATAAACAAAAAACCTTTTTCAGCTCTGTTTCACCCAACCATATCCTGAGTCTGATCTACCCCCAAAATCACTAAGGTGGGTGTTAACATCGCTGTTTTGCCGATGATCTGGGCTAAAAATGATTCAATCTCTTGTAAATATTTGGCCAGTATGGGACATGAGAAAAACATATGAATCGTGTCAGCAGCCAGAGTGCCACATCTGCTGCACGAATTCCCACTAGTCCCAGACAATTTAGAAATTTTACCTGGGGTGTAATATAAGTCAAATGCTGACATATAATGCTGGGCCCTAAAGCTAACAGTGATTAAAATCTGATTGGCCAGCTCAAGAGAAGCTACCAGGTCAGTAACCTCTTGTTCGAATTTCCTATCCCACCTGGATTGGATTTGATTGGTCCAGAGAGGCAAGATGGCGGACGCTCGGACGGCCGAATGAGCAGTTCTCTCACGCTCCGCTGCTGACCTGTCGCCTTGCAATGCAGAACGTCGCTATCTGAGGAGAAAGGATTTGGAATCTTTTTGACTTACCAATGCTGTTTTGGGACGGCTATCTTGCATGATTTCTGTTTCTCTGTTTGTGGAGCATCCCGCTCCCTTGTTTCTTGGCGTCTCGCAACTCGAGTGGCTTGGTAGCTGCTCCTATTTTGCCAGCTGCTCGGACTGCGGAGCGTACACCGGTAACTGAAAAAATGCCTCCAAAGGCGTCCATCAGGAACTTTAGGGGCCGTGGCTCATCGACTGTTCTGGGTAGCCAGGTGAAAACACCCGTTGACGACGCTGGAGCGGAGAACAGCGAGGCAGGAAACCGCCAAACAGCATCTGCTCTTGCGACAGAATCCATCGGCAAAAGCCATACTTCGAGCCACGGGAAACAGACCGTACCGGCGCTGTTCAAAGCCCAGACATTGAAGGGCAACGCAGCACTCAGCGCCCCCGCTGTGGTCAGAGGATCCGCACAACTAAAGAAACCAGTGCTGGTTCCCAGTGTCTGCGCAGAAGTGCCGGCTGCCCTCGCTGAAGGGGATTGTACACCTTTACTTACACTACCGTCTCCAAGCGAATTGAGACTTCAAGGAGCCGAACTTTCAGAGGCTGGGCATACTGTTGCATGGGACGATCCCAGCCTTACTTTGATTGACTCTTCTGCAGTGGCAAATTCCGATACAACCTTCATTCAACAGGTGCAATACACTCTGGGAAATGTAGTTCCCTCAGCTACAGTTCATGATCTAGGGGGCTCGGATACACTCAAAACAACAGACTTAACCACTCAGAAGGAAGGTATTGAGTTTAACAGAGAGGATGATACGGTTGACAAATTTTTCTCCTTATCAGATGTTTCCAACTCCTCTTCAGATGATATCCGGGATAAGGACTGGGTCTGTGAAGGGAGCAACACTAGCAGCTTGCACTGGGAGGAAGAAGCCGATAATTCTTGGTTGAATTCAGAGAAAGTCCAAAAAACGAGACCATTACCTGCTTGTCCTACCCTGACGGAGGGTGCCACAGGAACTATGTGTAGGGATTACTCCTATTCACTAGACCTGCGAGATAATAAGAGTATAGTGGATGGAGCAACATCCGGCAAAACACCCATAGGTTCTAACTGTCCTGAATAAATCACTCTATTTACAATCTACTAGGTAATCATGGCTCACAGGGATGAATCAAGGGCTGAGAGCTCCCGTACTCAAGGGGCCTGCAGGAAATTACAAAACCCCATTCGCAGGATAGCCAAGACTTGCTCAGACTTTTCCACAAGAATAGGAGAAGCAGAAACTAGGATCTCCCAACTCGAAGACGAGCTGGCCTCACAGAAATCTAAGACGAAACTAATGCAATCTGTTAGAGACGATACTCTGACTAAACTGACTGATTTGGAAAACTGGGCCAGGTGGAATAATTTAAGAATTCTGGGTATTCCCGAGGGCCCAGAAGGTTTAGATACCCGCCAGTTTGTGATAGAGCTTTTTGAGGAGGCCTTACCAGACCTCCCTCAATGGGATTAGAAGACTCAAATTCAAAGGGCCCATCACTTTCCTTTTAACCAGCGTAGGTCAGGGGCGCAATCCGACAATCGCACTCGGGCTATCTTGATCTCCCTTAACAATTTTCTGGCCAGGGAATCCCTATATGATCTGGCCAGACCAGACTGGAAAAGGGCTGGGAAAGGCTGCAACTTTTTTGTGCGCCCTGACTTCTGCAAAAAGACAGTCGAACAGCGATGGCTTCTTCGTCAACTAATGCCTGAATTTCTGGCAAAGGGAGCCCAGTTCTTTCTTCTAAACCCGGCAAAGCTAAAAGTGATCTACAAAGCGCAAACCCAATTCTTTCAGTCAGAGGTCCAGGCTAAAGAGTTCTTAATTTCCATGAAGTCAGGTTAAAACCTGTGATCTCACTAGCTCTGAAGAGTTGGTTAGGGATATCATATTTGTTGTCAAACTCTGGACTTTATGATTTCATGTTTTCTATTTTTATTGTCATGCTTTTCTCAAATAGGATCCCTGTCTCCTCTTTTTTCTGTCAGACTTTGTGTTTGCCAGCTTAGTTTTTCTTTTTTTCTCAGATGTTCTCCATTGCGTTTGAATATATTTTTGAGTATAATTAGTGTTTAGTGGTGAGAGAGTGGGGTTGCTTAGCTCAGCATAACCAGGGACTTTGGTCCCCACGCCTCTTATGGTGGCGGAAGGGAGGGCTAGGACTGGGTGTGGGAGGGGTTAAAGGGTAGGAGTTGGCTCAGGGTAGGCGGGGTTGGGGGGGCTCCAGGGGGGTTTGGTGGTGGGGTGCACAAATAGCTTTTCACAAATGCAGTTATGGCAAACAATACAGAACAGGCCAAAAGCACTATTCGGCCAATTCTTTTTGTTGATATCCTGATCAGAAAAATCGGACTGACGTGTTAAGGGTCTAATGGGCTGGCTCTGATAACACTCAATGATGATGTGTAGGAATAACTATACTCAAATCTGCTCTCTAAACTACTGTGGGCTAAACGATAGAAGGAAGAGGGGGATTTTAGCAAAACTCATTAGATATTTGGATATAGATTTATTACATCTACAGGAGACTCATGTCCCGTGGAACAACCGTGCGTAGCTTAAGAGAATTGGGTCTTGATCTTATTGCGTGCACTCGACAAGCCACAACTGTCAGGGGGGTAGCTATAATGGCTAAGCAAGTTTCGATCACAACTAAGCACGTGAAGGAGGATAATCTAGGTTGTTGGGCAATCGCTGAAATACTCATTAACGAATCATCATACACTATATGTTCTCTGTATGGCTCCAATCTAGATGACCCTACCATCCTAAATTGTCTGAGCATTGCACTTGCTTTATGGCCTCCTCCTATAGTTTTATAAGGGGATTTTAACATCCATCTGAATGCTAATTTTGATCTATACAGCAATACCCCATATTTTGGGAGGAAGGGCAAGACATATAAAGCTTTACGGGGGCTCTGTCATGAGTAAGCCTTGGTGGATGTCTGACAAAGACAGCGACAGACTGAGCCCGGTTACACATAGTAAATTTGTACAACTAGATAATTTTTAGGTTTCCGACTCGATCATAGAAGGGACTAGATGTGAACTCCATCCCAGATTAATATCGGATCATAATCCTATATTAATGCAACTTCCGTCAAGTAACCTCAAACAAGCAGGGGCAACTTGGACATTTGAGAGGAAACTACTGTTAGACCAAGAGTATTGTAGCTATATGACAAACTGGATGATAGAGTTCTTCTGTAGGAATAAGGGTACAGCCCGGAGCTAATTGTCTGGGATGCCTTTAAGGCAGCTGTGAGGGGGGAGACTCTCAGCTTCTCCCTCCATCGTCAGAAGGTGATCAAAGAAAAGATTAATGGCTGGGTCAATCAGCTTCGATAAATAGAGGAAGAGCTCAGTCGAGTAATCGCAGATCAGGGAAAAAGGGAGGAATGTCAACGCCAGTTAGCAATTGTAAGAAATAGAATACATCAATATTTTGGGAAGGAACTCGCTGCTAAGTTTATTCAATATCGTACTGATATATATGAATTTGGCGAAAACACTGACAGACTGCTGGCTGAAAGACTACAACATAAGGGGGTTACTAATAGAATATGCCGAATCAAAGATAAAAATGCCCACATTCAGGATCGATCGATCAAGGTGCTTGAGGTTTTTCAAGAGTTCTATAAGATGCTCTATTCACCTGACGAGTATGAGCTAGATACATGTGGGGAGGAATTTCTGCAGGACTATTCATCGTCTAAGGTTGCACTGGAACAGAGCGCCATGCTCTCCTCTCCGATAACCAGGGAGGAGATTGAACTGGCTATAGCCTCACTGGCAGCAGGGAAGGCTGCAGGTCCTGATTCCTAGCCCCTTGAATTCTTTCGAACATTCAGGCAAACCCTGTATGTAGAGCTTGAATCGTTGTTCTCACTTGCTCAGAAGGGCCGGACTCCTGATTCGTGGCACAAGACTACCATTGTAGTTTAAAAAAAATAAGATAAATCAGAACTCAGCCCTTCTTCTTACTGTCCTATATCCCTAATTTGTGCTGATATCAAAATCTATGCTAAAATTATTGCGCTCAGACTAGGAAAGGTTATTTCCTCCTTGGTATCCATCCGTCAGCACAGCTTTATACCCGGCCGCGATACATCAGACCATATCAGGCGGGCAATAGCACTATTTGATTGGGCCCAGGTTTTTAAACAACCCCTTGCAATGATCCTGTTGGACGCCGAAAAGGCGTTCAACAGGGTCTCTTGGGACTTCCTTTGGCTGCTCTTAAAAACCAAGGGATTCCCTCAGGAGTTTGTTACAGCCATACAAGCCTTGTATACTTCCCCAGAGGCCCGTGTCCGAATATCTGTTCAAGAGTCGTGCTCTCTTCTATCAGTAGAGGAACTCGTCAGGGGTGTCCTTGTTCCCCGCTCTTATTCTCAATTTTCATCGATCCTTTCCTGAGTAAACTGGATAATAACTTACTGATCAGGGCAGCTATGGTTAACGGCGTGGCATATAAAACATTTGCTTATGCCGACAATGTTGCCATTTTTACGAAGGACATCAGCTCTGCTCTTGTTTGGCGCAGTCTCAGGCTGTAGGCTGAATGTCGACAAAACCCAGGTTATACATTCAGACTTTGCAAAGCCCATAGGGGTCCCAATAGCCCCAGTAGCAACTTATCTGGGGGTGAAGATCACGCCAACTGTAGAGCAGATACCAGAATTAAATATGTCACCGATCATTAAAGATATTAAGCAGACTCTGGAAAGATTAGACCACTTACACCTCTCATTACATGGTCGCTGTAATGTTATTAAAATGTCCGTATTCCCCAAACTCTTATACTTGTTCTGGACTAATCCCCTAGAATTTCCAGCTCAATGTATCTCTAGCGCAGAAAGGGCTTCGGCCAGATTCTTGTGGAGCTATCACAAAGCCAGAAGGGCAGCTAAATGACTGATACTCCTCCTTAATGTTATATCATTAGGCTGCAATGTTACAGCATATGGGGATATTATTGGTTGGGGGAAAGGCTGCTGTACCCGAATTCTCTAGACCTACAATTTTGGAGGTTCTACTTGGGGAAGATGCACGCAATTGTCCAGTCAAAACCGTTGAACCAAGCTACTACAAGAAAACTAAATTCAAAGTCATCAAATCTACCTATATTGTTCTGAAAAAAAAATCCAAATGTCGGTTTGGCATATCGAACATAAACGCTTATACCCCTCTCATGGCACATGGGCTTCTACCCCCAATCTTTCAGGATCAGATCACTATGAGTTGGGTTGCTCTCGGAATTAACGCACTGGGCGATTTTTTTCTTGACCGCTAAATCACTTCTTTTTCTAACCTTCAAGAAAAATATGGGCTTCCTACTAGGCATTTTTTAAAGTTCCTAAAAATCGTTTAGCCCACACCTAGAGAAGATAATTTTGGGAAAATTCCTTTGCTGGGAATCATAGAGAAAAAATCTTGGATTGGGTTAATATATCAAGCACTTATCTCTGGCTTGTCTGATGATCTAATTACTCAAAATAAAACACGTTTATTATCATTTTATTTTTCATTGACTCGACTGGGTTTGCTGAATCTGCAGAGTCTGAGGCGGGCCAGAGGATGAGTAGTGGGCACTGAAAAGTGTGCATGTCATTACATGCACACTTGGATATCTCCAGGCTATTCCTTGGAGATATCTGCAGGGCTCAGAAACACAGACTCACAGTCCCTGCTGGAGCGTGAAACCAGCCCGCTCCACCCAATCCCAGCACTTCTCTCATGCTGGCAATAATAGCATGAGAGAAGCGCCTGGATTGCATGGTGAGGTAGGAGCCTGAGCTCATGGGGACTGCAGCGCTGGGAGAATAGGAGAAGGAGGTAAGTGTATATTTATTTATTTTTGCTCACCCTGCCTCACCACATAGAATGGGCAGCAGCGCGACTAGACACACAGCACTATTATGTGGTGGATAAGTATGTGCAGGTGTTTGAAAAAGGTGCCGGTGTCGAGCACTGGCTAACACCAGCACAAATTAAGCACTGAAAAGTGCTGGAAAGAACGGGACTGGGTAGGGGAATGATGTGCTGAGTTACGATCCTATACACCTCCCTAGTACAAGAATCACAATTAACAGCCTTCTATTGACTCCAATAAACATTAGTAGGGAACATAGCAGGGCTGCCACCTGTCCCTGCTTCTATACGGCCTAGCGAAATATCCCTTAGCCTGTATCATGCGGGAATCTCACCAAGATCGAGGTATTAAAATTGTCTTGAGAAGAATCCATTAAAAGTCATACACAAAATGTTAATTCTTTTATTAGAGAAGTGATATGGTTTGGTAGGTAGTCTGGCCTTTCAGTAAACTGGTCTAAATCCCTCATGGTACCACTTACCATAGTTACCGCCCTCTCCACTTTAATGGCACATGGAACCAGTTAAATACCTTGGCATCTAGTTTACCAAGATATCATCGTAAGAGCACACTATGACAATTATTCGGTCTCTCTTGCTTCACTGATTGACAAATGGACTAAACTACCTCTGACAACTGCTGTAAGGGTGGGTATAATCAAAATGTTTTTTTTCCCGCTTCTATTTTACCGATTTCTAAACATCCCAATTCCACTTACTAAAAGATTTCTTCAGGAACCTGGATACACTCCACACCAAACTAACTTGGGCAAGCAAACAACTAAAAATCAGCGGGGCTAAAATGCAACTTTTGTATGATAAAGAGGGATTTTCAGCACCTATCATGGAACTATACCATCATACAGCCCAGGCACACTTCGCCCACCATTGGTTCTGTAACTCATGTCAAGCACCTAGACTTTGAATCCGGCATACCACCCATCTTCAGTTGAGGATGACCCTAATGAGCTCATCTACTTGTCCAACTAAGGATATTCACACTGTCAATCGCACAAGATGGACATGGGCGAGGCTGGCTACATATTGTGGTATAGATCAAGTTTATTCTCCTGATTTCCCTCTTCTTAATGATCCGAGCATATCAGTTACCTGTGAGACATTTACCATTAAGACATAGAAATAAACAGTTGGATAAGCTGGGAAACATGTTTATTGCTAATACCTTGGTGCCATTTTCTCAGTTTTTACAGGTTACCACAAATGATTCAGGGCCGGTCCTGATATATTCTAATCTTCGCAGCTCGCTCGGCGAACTAAATCCCACCATCCCAACAGAACCGAAAGAATGGGACTTTTTCACTATGATTATTACCATTGCCTGACCTGATAAACTTGTCTTCAAAAAGTGTACTTGTCCCATGAATCATATTGCAGTAGATAACACTAAGCTTTTGGAGATGTGCGTTGGATCTGGACATGACCTACAGAGGCACTATGGTCTCATTGCTGCCAACAGACACAAGAAGTGTCCTCCAACTGGAAACAGAGACTCATTCATCATCGATTTCTACATCAACCCTACCACACCCCTCAGAGAATGCAGCACTGAGCTCTTATCAGCTGCTCATCGAGCTGTTGGAGATGTCTCTCCCCAGATGCACATTTTTTGCATTTGGTTAAGGGATGTCCACAAATCAGTGAGTTCTGGAGACAGACCTTTGTGGTTACGACTCAGATTACCAGCGAGAATATAGAGTTCTCCCTGCCACTCACTCTATTAGGATGTCTAAAAATGTTCATAAATGTAACAGGAAGCAACATATAGAGCAAATTTTGCTTTTAGGTAGGCCTGCATTGCAATGTCTGGGGCGGAGGGAGATCTCCCACATTCCGAGAATGGCTAAGGGATCTCATCAGCAGTCGTGAACTTTGCAACTTCAGCACTCACTAACAGACTTAATACTGCACTGGCTATGCTACAGTTTAGCTTTTTAAACATTCTTCACATATTTGTATGTGGAGAATGTAGTTTCTTATTTTGATGCAACTCCCATTAGAAGCTCGTGATAGTTTGATTTCAGATCGATTTTTGCAAGGTATTTCGATTGATTAACCCAAGTTACTAAGTCATTATCAGTGAGTGTTATGCGCCTCTCTTGATTAATCGCAGGGTTTGGCAGCCTCATGTTAATGCAGACCTGTGTTAGGGTGGTTCGGTTTCTCACCACCACAATAGGGTAAACCCGGGGTGTGGGCCTGCTGAGGATGATGTATGCTTTTTCTAATCTTTAAAGTTCCTCGTTAGATTTTGTTCACGTTATGCTATCCTTCGATGTCGTGGGGGGGGGGGCTTTATGCTGCACTGTCTTCTGTACAGAAGGTGATACCTAAGAAAGCAACCTGCTATTCTTCTAATAGTTCGTCGAGTTTGCAATTTTGCATTCTGAATTCTCCCTTGTAATAGATCTGTGGGCTTGTTGCTAATGTTCTTGTGCCTTTGTAATTGCAAATGAAGGATGGTGCTTCCAAATATGGAATGGTGACTGGCATTACCAGGACTGAATGTTTGACATCAGTCTGACAGTTAATCCTGTCAGTGATTTCCCACTTTTGCTGAAATCTCTTTCTCAGAGCAATTTAATGCATCGTATATGCAGTATGAAAAGCATCTTCTTATTTTGCTTCATCTAGGTCTTTGCTGGAGGAACCCTCAGCGTTCTCCATGACTGGTTACCTTTTACTGGCCTTTTCATTGTTTGGTAGAGATGCTGAGCTGCAGACTTTCACCAAATAATAAAGTTTTACGCACATTGAACATTTCTTCCCTTTAGATGGTCATTCTGCTGTGAGGTGATAATGGAAGTAGCCGCAGATTAGGAGGTGGTTTGCTCTGTGGTTGTTTGCAGGTTTGGTGATGAATTTAACATTTTAGGATTTGCATGAGTCTCCAGGTCTTTGGGGCAGGGTACCAGAATATTATTGTCAAAATGTCATACAGCATCAGTATTGAGCCCTAAATATGATTTACAGAACGGTAACCTCATTGGAGTTAATAATAGAACACCTGCACTCATGGAACTTTATTTTTGTAAACTTTATTTATGTTACAATTTATATGTCAGATGATGTTTCTGATATTGTAGCATACAACACTGCTTGGGTAGACGAGTCAAGGATGGTGCCAAAGGGCCTGAATTCATACATTGTCCTTCGCTTGCTCAGGCACACAGGATTTTTGGAAGAGGTTGATGGCACCGTTGATGTTATAACTGACTTTCCGTTATCTAAAGACCCATTAGTGTTAGTAACATGCATAACCAGAGGGATTCTGAATGTGTTAGAAGATGTATTGCCTGCTCCTTCGAAATGGTTACAAATGATACTGTCTAAATGACTTACTGGTAATTTTCACTACTGCACCTTCCTGAAGGATGAAGAATGTTTTTTCTCTTTAAATAGGCGAACACCCTCAAAAGGCATATGAAGCGCTGTGGATTTTTGGGGTGAGTCTCTAAGCCAGTGTTTCAGAAGAAGGTATGATGAGCTACCCATGATGCCCCTCCAGATAATGTGGAAACCATGACTACATCAAATGACACATCAGACACGAGTTAGATCTGGCACTCTATTCCTTCAACAGGGCTGAACATTTCATAGCCTCCTAAACTGTTTTAAACAGGTTTATTATCGCAAGAGATGAAGGACTATGTCGTGTATGCCCCACAGATAACCGCTCTAGTCTCAGCGCCAAACAAGAGCCACAGGAAACATTTTTAATGTAAAGTTCCCTTTCGTGTCCGCCACAGGATCTTTTACATCGCTTCCGATGCCATCAATGTGCACCCCACCAGACTGACGATGAGCTCATCGAAGCAGCATCAGGAACCTTCCATTCGATGTGCACCAAATGGAAGGTTCACTGCCCACTGTAGCAGGTCCCGGATTTTTGTCCGCATTCAACATGCTTGGCAAGAATATATAGTTGACATTGAAGAAGTTGTTTGAGTATTGAAAAACCAATTGGAACAGAATGCTGTTTGATTGTCTATGCGAAGACATATGCTGAGCCGTCCATTGGATTGAAAATCCGGCCCCCCCAGAGGAACCCGCGCTACAAAGACCGCTGCAGCCGGAGCTGACAGCGTAACTAACCTCGCCGGACCCGCTTCGCGGGTCCCGCAGCGCCTTGTGCCCCAGAGGCTGCTGACACTGTGGGAGCCTGGAAAAGGAGGCGCGGGCAGGTGAGAGAGTCGGCGGGGCTGCGAGCACGCAGGCAGGGACTCCACTGTCCAGGAGCCCCTGCGCGCCCATTCGACACACCTAGGCTGCTCTCCCCGCTGGCCACACCCCCCTGTCCTCCAACCAATTAGCAAGCAGCAACAGAGTTCAAAGCTGACCACTATCCCCGCTCAGCGGGAGCCTGCCGGGAAAAGGGCGGGACCGTCCGGGGCTGAAGGAGGCTGGGCTGGGCCCATTCTCTTTCGCCCGCACCTTCCTGATACCGGCTGATAAAAGGAACAGACCGCGGATATGCCCTCACCTGCACTATGTGAAACTCCAACAAGGGCGGGGGGAAGCAACACCGGTACCTTGGACAACTATTTCAAATCCGCTAAGGGAGAAGGGGGAAAAGAAAGCTCTTTAGAGAAGTGTAGGGCAGAGCGCCGCCGCTCCATTGAAATTATGAAAAGCAGACCCCTTAGCGAGATAATTCCTTATCCCATCTCCCAAGAGGAAGGCACCCCCAATGAAAGCCAGGATCTATCAACTCAAGATGGCGTTCCCCTACTGTTACGGGATAGCATTATCACGCCGGGTACATTGTCCGAAGAGATTGCGGAGGCCACTCCACCTTTAACCTCTACTAACATGCCTGTTGACTTGGTTACCCAAACCCCTCCTCTAAACCAAATCAGAAAAAAGAAGTCTAAGCTTACTGTTGTGGTGGAACTGCATGGCCCCCCACCCAACAAGAGCAGAAGAAAGACAAGGGAGGGACAGGGGAAATCCAAAATATCCCACTTAGATTTTGGTAAAAAACACAAGCCTGCACTCATCCCCGTTAGGGTTGGAGACAATGTGAATACCAATATTTCTACTAAGGACATAAGTGCTATCTCTGTTGCTACTAGCAGTGACTCAGGGGCTAATCCATCTAACGCAGCTCCCCCTCTTATGTCCCTAGGGAGTATAGAACTTTTACTCTGTTCACTCTTGCAGCCCATTAGTGAAAGCCTTAAAACAGTAGAGACCAGACTTACCACCCTAGGGGCTACTTTAACTACCCTGACCACTTCGGTCACCAAGCAGACTAGAACCACGGGGCCCAATCCACCTACAGGAACTCTCCCTAACAGACAAAATCCCCCCACTAATCTAGGACATTCACAGGGTGCTAATACAGGAGCTCCACAGGGCGCCACCACTGCCCCCCTTGCAGCCACTTATGGCTATTCCGGTTCCGACCCCACGAAGCACTCCAAATATCATAGTCCCTCAGTTAAGAGACCCGGTCCCCCCTGGTTTAGAGCCTGGTATAAATCAGGGGTTCCCCCCACTGTTAGTATCTCCTCTCCCCCCCCTGGCCAGCCCGCTCAAAGACCGCGGAGACCAGATCTGCCACCGGAAGCCAATAGTCTTATGGTGGTTTTAGCGGGTGCCCCCCACTGCAAAGGGGTGAAAACGAAGATTTCCAATCCCTTAAGAAGAAAGTCATTAAATGGCTGAATTGGAACAGACCCCTACCACCACATTTTAACAATGAGATCATTATGGTTAGAAAGGTGCCATGGCTGGGGAAGACGAGGAAAACAATAATAGGGGACTGTATAATGGTGACCTTCAGGGACCCCGGTACTGTTTTACATATCTGCGCTGGCTCAAACTGGATTCCACCATACAGACTTTGCCAGTCTCCTTCTTTTTTCCACCCATCCATATGCATTATGACCGGCCACAAGGAAATTGGACAAGGGTGGAACGGAGACCAAGATATAAAGAACATGTCCGACACCCAAATTACCAGCCACCTGAAACACCCTACTTTCATTTCAACCGTTTCAATTGTTTGAGCGGCCTTGACAGGGTTGATTGACTGTCCACCAACAACTTTGCGACCTCGGACAATGGTTCCTGTAATCTCCCTGAGCCATCTGAATCCGCCGTGGGTAATGTTTCCGATGTAATAGCTGGTGTAACACCCGGAACTGTCCCTCCCCACTCCCCCATCTCGGCAACTCAAACCATTGATCATTTGAGACTAATTTGGTGGAATGTGGCCGGATTAGCTAATAAGCTGGCTGCTCAAGACTGGGAAACTTACATCGAGACTGGGGATGTTTGCATTTCCAGGAGACCTGGGCAAGGGAAGACTATGGGCACCAAGGTTATCAGTAATTTTTTATCCCGGCCAGGTGGGAGGGCAAAGGACGCCCTTCAGGCGGGCTTACAACCTGGGTGGCGTCCCACCTAGGCTGCGAGGCTACACGGTTACCGGTTCCCTCTGAAGACATCCTTGTGGTTCTATTGTCCTGGCCGAATCAAGCGAAACTTGCCCTAATAAACATCTACTCTAGGCCAGTTGGAATTGCCAGGGAATCGGCCACTATAGATGAACTTTCGGACTACCTATCTGAAATACCAAAAGATTTACCCTATGTAGTGGGAGGGGATTTAAATTCCCATTTTGAACCACTGCCAGGCCTTTTAGAGGGTTCTCCAATGGAAGAGGAGGTCGGGTGGTCGGTGCCTTCGGTAGAAGCTCCCCCTCCGAAGGCATGGACCCCTGTAGCATTGCAGATCACAGCTCTCACCCTAAAGTTTGGAATTAGAGCCTGTAATGGGCGTATTAGATCCGACATACCCAGCAGAACCACTTATAACAAAGTGGGAAGAGAATCTCGCTTGGATTATGTCCTAGTACAGATAACAAACTGGCCAGCAATTCGGGACTTTGGGGTTATGGAAAGGTTAGACAGTGATCACAATGCCCTTGAACTTGACCTCATCCACCCCGGCCGCCAAACTTGTACAACGTCCAGGGATGGGACCAAACCTGAACTTCTACTGGAAAACAACAGGAGAAGAATCAGGTGGGAACAACTGGCATCAAGCGAGGAGAAACTCTCGAGGCTTTACGCAGGGATAATCCCCATTCTGGAAACTGTGGGAGACTTGGCTACCGGGGTGGGTAACAAAGACATACAGGCCAAATTGCACCAGGCCCACGAGGACCTTATAAAGTCTGCGGCTCCCGTCCTTTTTAGCAACGTACAGAATTCAAGGAGGGGGCAGCCACATAGATCCTCTTGGTATAATACTGCCTGCAGAAGGGCAAAGGGGGAACTCCTTAGATCCATTAAGGAGGGTCTAGGCGGAGAACAGGTAAGAGAACGCAGACGGGCATACAAAAAACTCATTGTCCATGCCAAAATGGAATGGGAAGAGAACCAATGGGAAGAGCTCACCAAGTCCTTAGCGACAAAAGATCACATAATGTTCTGGAGAATAGTAAATGGGCGGTCGGGGAATCTCCATTCGGCAATTGAGCCAAACATTGCACCGGGGGTGTGGCAGGCACACTTTCAATCCCTTTACAGCTCTGACCCGGAAGAACCCACCACCAACACCTGCATTAGCTGGCCTGATTACGAGGGAGATCCAATAACATTGGGCGAGGTCGCAATAGCAGGACTCACCACGGGAAAGGCGCCAGGATTGGACGGGTTACCCGGGGACCTGTTCAAGCAGGAGCCCAATGTATGGGCGCCCTACCTTGCCGTGCTGTTTAATGGAGTTCTCAGCGGCATGGAAATCCCCAGTACTTGGCTGGGGGCGGAGGTGGTCCCCATATTCAAAAAGGGCTCGCCTCTTCTCCCAGCCAACTACAGACCAATCAGTCTAATCGATGTGGCACAGAAGCTGTTTGGTAGGGTATTGTTGAACCGGCTCCAAGACTGGGCAGAAGACTCGGGTGTTCTCAGCCCGTACCAGGCGGGATTTAGAAAGGGAGTTTCCACAGTGGACCAGGTTTTCCGATTGAATATTATCTACTGGAGGGCAGCGATATTCGAGGGCGGCAGCCTATACACAATTTTCGTGGATCTGCGGGCCGCCTTCGACCTGGTGCCCAGAAGGAAACTTTGGAGCGTCCTGGCCGAGATGGGCGTTCCCCCGGATATCCTGATAATCTTGCAGAGATTACACCACAATAACTACGCTCGAGTGAGATGCGGGAGGTCCGGGGCTCTGACGGATAGATTCCCCGTTGACCGAGGGGTTAGACAGGGTTGTGTGCTGGCACCAACCCTGTTCTGCCTCTTTGTCAACGGGGGGGATCGCCCACCTCAATGCCACTGAATACACTGACGCCCCCAAATTGAACGGTAGCAGGGTGCCTGCAATTATGTTTACAGACGACACCCTGCTGCTGTCCAAAACCCCAATGGGGATACAGAGGATCCTCGATTCATTCGTGGCCTTTTGCACTGATAGGGGCTTAGAAATTAATGCGGCTAAAACAAAGTTTATGGTTCTGAACCCAAGTCATAAATTGCGGCCGAATCCGCTATTGGGAGCCTCGCGGCTCGAGAGAGTCTCCACCTTTGATTACCTTGGTGTAACTCTCAATGAAACTATGTCTTGGGGATCACACCAGAGCAGGGCCAACCTTAAATTGGTACAGACAACAGGGGGCATTGCGCGGATGTTGAATGGCTCCACATACCGACCACTGGGGCCACTCATCCAGATCTACAAGGCACAGGCTAGGGGTGCTACTATGTACGGGGCGGAATTGTGGGGACATACAACTTGCCGCAGTCTGTCCTTGACCAAGAATAAATTCATCAGACAGATAGTCGCACTCCTGCCCAGCACCCTGCTCCTCCCCTTGAGGCTAGATCTGGGGTTGCGCCCCATAGCTGACGAACTAGGCCTGAGACCCATAGCCTTCTGGCGAAGGCTGTGGAGCGGTGATGAACTTCTTGCCTATAGGGAGGAACTAATGGAGCTTTTGACCCACCCAAAAGTGCTAACGATCCCCTGGATAAAATACATCCAAAACTCCTGTATGGTACTGGGGTTCCCCGACCTTTGGTCTAACCCTGCAAATGCCTCATTAAACATCTCAAAGAGAGCTCTGGCTATTGCTTATCATGAACAAAAACTAGCCACGGCCCTAGACAGCCAGTGTGAAGGGACACTAACCTCTGTATTTGTGCAAAGTAAGGACTTGTACAGGTTGGAGAAGGTTTTAGATGCCATCTCCCCCGTGCTGGCCAGGAAGCTGTTTCTCCAATGGAGATATGGCACACTGCCCATACGATCCTTTACCAGCTCCGGGTCATCACCTCCCTCCACTAAGCAGTGCCCGGCTTGCGCTGCCGCGGAGGAAAGCGATCTACACGTGGTCCTGTTTTGCCCAGTGTACAAGGCAGCGAGGAAATATTGGCTCCTACCATTGTTTAGAAACCTGGGTTGTAGGGAGTACCTCCCAATGTATAGAATCTTAAAAACCAATGTTTCTAGCCTAACTGTGTTTGTATTGGCAAAATTCCTCACCAATGTCTGGCACACCCGCATCCGTATTCTGAAGATGCAGGCTCCCTCTTAACTTTAAGGTTCACAGTTTTTTAATGTAATTTTATCAGTATGTAAGCTAAGGTTTTACATTGTATAAAAAATTTATTGATTGATTATGTATGTTGATTTTACAGTGATTGTATATGTTTTATTGTACATCTTTGATGGCCAATGGCCGAAATAAAGATTCAATGATGATGATGTGCACCAAAGGATTAAAGCAAGACTTAAAGCTTGGAAAAATAATCTTGTCTGGGTCCTTACATGCTTAAAGTACTACATCCATCACAGGAAGATGAATGGGTAGCTGCAACTGGGCTGCCCTCCGGATTTGCCTACATAGACCTTTGACATGCACATATGTTCTGGAGCCAGGAAACCATATTTGCCTTAACATGAGTCAAAATCACAGGGGGAAATCCTTTGTAATGCACTTTCCTCTCTGGTTCCACAGAACAATCTCCTACTTTCCTTTACCTAAGGCAGAACATTCTGATCCCAAAATTTCTCCCATAGGCTCAGAATAGGGGGAGACAGAAGTAGGACTCTGTTTTTGCCCTTTAAGGTCTCCAATTGTCTCTTTTACCAAATGTCTCAGTCTTTCTTTATCCGTTAGCCCCTACAAGCGCTCCTATGGGACAGAGACAGAGATTGGAAAGTAGAGAACGCTAAGGTCTCAGCATGATGGGGTTTCTGTATATGCTTCCCCAGGGAGAATACAAAAAGTAACTTGCAGAAATAGCAAAGTGGCTTAGAAAGAACACTTCCCAATGTTCCAGCAATGCATAAAAAGGCTGTATTGCTAGGGTCTCCTCACTTACTGCTACTACATATGTCATGCATCTGTATACTGCTTCTTCCAGTCTGTTGTTAGCCACGCGTGACTGATATTCAGCTGCTGTGTTTGGATTACTGCTGGAGCGACCAGTACCAACCCACTCAGCAGACATGCGGATCCCTGCAAAAGTAATGACTGGGGCGTGGTTGGGGGATGTAAAGTTAAAGCAATGGGCTGGTGAAAGAGGGTTGTGAATAAAGCTTGACTGCTCAAACTTGCTAAATGTAATGTGCTTGAAAAGAAGTATCTGAAGGAGGACAACCCTACATCTCATCCCAAGAACATTTGGGGCTCATTCTTTGCACTCTTGCTGGTCAGCGGCGAAAGACGAGAAGAGGATAGAGATTACGACTGATGCTTGTGTTCCTTTGTTACATTGTTCACTCTCAAGGTTGACTGGAGGAACAGCAGAGGGGGATGTTGGGTTCAAGTTTCCAGTGATCGGTTAATATGCACATGTGATACGTCAATATCTTGGCTGCGCTACTTGTTTTACTCCATGATCAGGCTGAAAATACACATTTCTAACAATAGTAAAGCTCTATATTAGTAGTACCCAGTTGCAAAGAAATCTCAATAGAAGTAGCACCCAGAAGCAAAGTAATATTTGAACCTTATGTAGGTTCCAACAAGGTGCAATAGTTACATTGTATACATGCAGCACCCAGATACGAACCTGGTAGTGTAATGGTAGCACGTAGATACAAAGTAAGAATTATACAGTTTGTATCAAGAAGCGAACGAATATTACAGAGAACTGTATGCAAATCACGATGCAAAGTAAGTTGGATTCAAGGGCTGGCATTCCACTGAGCCCTCATTACAAGTGGTCTGGCTGGGAATGCAATACAGATCAAATATCCAAGGTTGACATTCAAAACGTGTGACAGCTATCATATATTACAAGTTGTGCCCTTTAAAATGTGCATTTAAGCCGAGTCCTGCTGCACCTGAATACTTTTCAATGATCAGACCCTACACACTGGTCAGCAAATTCCTCTCAGTAGCACCCATCTTGTACTTTTAAATATTTTGATGTGTTTTAAGTGAGAAAATGTCAGTGAAGGACATCAGAATACCTTAATACAAGTAAAAACAAGGGTGGTGAAACATCACACGATTAAAAAGAAACACCCAATTTAATAACATCAATATTGCCCATATCAAAATGAGTAGGAGTTGGTAAACAAGATATAGAGGCTAATTTAGAGTTTGGTGAAAAGGCAAAGGCGGAGGTGTACCCTCTCTGCCAAACTCAGGGCTGCCTACCCGATTTAGAGGTTGGCAGGCCAAAAGTATGTTGTCGCTGATATGCTCCGCTGATGGGCCGGCAGAGTACAGGTCATCAGAGGTTAGTCATCCGACCAATTTACAGTGGGCAGTCGAATAGCTTTCTTTGCTGTCCGTCACTGCCCGGTAAAAGTGGTGGTGGGGTACAAAACAGTAAAAGAAAATAATGACCCCATCCATGGGAGGAAGCTCCCTTGTTGTGGGGGGTCAATAGTTTTTCACTTTTCAAAACAAACTCTTGCTTTGGGAGTTTGTTTTAAAACAATGTGTAGTAGTTTGATGGACTACCGTCCTGTTTGACAAACGTTTACAACATTGACAGTCACTTCTTAAACAGCAGTGCCTGTCAATGTTGTGAGTTGACAGAACAGCTAGTGAACAACTCTAGATTTGCCAAGCAGAGGTCCCCTGGGATGGCAGAGGCACTGTCCTCCGCCATCCCGACAGTGTATCCCACGCTACCGGACAAAGAAGTGGGGTGGCTCGAAATTTTCTACCCTCGCCCCGATCCTCTGGAACTCCCTTCCCCTGGATCTGCGGTCCATCACCCTGTATCCGCAATTTCGGAAACAACTCAAGGCCCACCTGTTCACAAAGTCTTTTAATTAAATCCCCACAGTCTCCCCCGCCTTTTTAGCCCTGGATCTTGTTGGTTGTAGCGCCAAGAAACCGCCGGTGTACGAGCGCTTTACACGTATTTTAAAACTCAAACTCAAACCCTTCCGTTACTTAACTCTAATTCAGTTCCATAGTTTCCAATATTTCAAGGATAACCATGTCTTCTCCAATTTCCATAAGGGCAAGGTAATGCTCTGATCTTCAGAGGAGTGGAGGGCCATGGGGAGACAGCATTTACAGAGAATGCTTGGTAGTAAGCTTTCACCTGCTGAAGGCGAGGCATTTTAAGGTATAACAGTTCTTCGCTCTAAACCCTGTCATTCTCTCCTTTTCAGCCGGATACGTCAGGTGGACAGTTCTACCTTCTGCTTTATAAATAAGGCGATCCACTTTACACCGTGTTCAACTGTGTTAAGAAAGCCAACATCACTGAATATGCAGCTATTTTTGTAAGTGTATGAATACTGCACAGCTTTTAACTTAAGTAAACAAAATAAACCTTTACCCTACCTTTGTGAGTGCAACTGAGCGATCATTGAGTACTTGCAAAGATCTAGGTAAGTAGATGTTGTGAAGCTGAATCAGTGCTTAACTGTTTCAGCTCCATTAATGCTCAAGTTGACTGAGTTTTAGCTGAAGTTTAGCAATTGAATGTGCATGTGAACACCTCACTGTGGTTGGATAGCTGGAGGCTCCCGGTTCAGCCTTCTTTTAACCCCTTCGATGCTGATGACGAGCTCATCAGCCACGGTGGTCGTGTGCTGATGACGAGCTGAGCTCGTCATGAATATATGGCAACAAGAGTTTTCCAGCACAGGGGAAAAATAACCATAGCAGCCAAGGTGTTAAATGTTTGGGAATGCCCCATTCTCTCATTTTTGCAGAAACCATTGATAGGCCCCGGTAGCACTTTATTATTGCATCTGGCATGGCAGTCTCAGTACTTGGAGAGTGAATTGCAACTTGTTTCATGTGCTATATTTTTATTGCATGTAAAATTCGAAATGGTTTTAACTGAGTGAAATAAATGATTACTTACTTTTCCTTTAAAGCCCATCTGGCAACTTTTTAAAACAATTAAATCTCAGAAGGGATTTAAACCAAACTAACAAAAGCACTCTTTCTGAGTACTGTTCTACTTTCATGTCAAGAATGGTGTAAAGGCATTAAGTAGGTTGGCTGTAGGCAAGAGCAAAATATCCCCTGGGTGCTACAATGGAAAAACACATATTTTTCACTGTGCCTTAATATTAATATTTTACTACTGCGCAGGTCTGCACGACAATTGACAAGCCAGCCTTTAGTTGATTACACCAAGCAGTTGCCAAATTTGGTGCAAATCCGTCCATAGGGGTCAAAGGTTAAAGGTAAATTAAAAAATCAAATTTTCGGAGGTAATTTCTGCTACCTAGCATAAGTACGGTTTTGAGAGTTCATCTAGCTCTTTAATGTTATCATTAATAAACATTGCGCCTATGTGTCCTTGACTGACCAACAGTTGTGCAACCTTAACTTAACTATATGCTGTTATCCCAACAGACTTAGGGCCATATGTAGGTGGCAAAATACCGGTCGGTAACGGCCGATTTCGGCCGTTACCGACCGATATTTGTACTTCCAGATGTAGGGGGCCTGAAAAGTACCGATTCTGTATATTTACCGAATCGGTCATTTTACCGAATCGGTAAATGTACAGAATCGGAAATTTGCGATGTAGGTGGCACTGGAAACAGTGCCACAGGCCCTTAGAAATTCATTATTTACCATGAAATTCAATGGCATGGTAAATAACGAATTTCTGTGTACATGCACATCTGTGCATGTACACCTGTGCCATGTGTGTCGCATTGCACACAAGTCAGAATCAGGGGTGCAACAGGGTGTCAAAGTGACACCCTGTCCCCCTTGACAAATCGGTAAAATTACCGAATCGGTATTTACCGATTCGGTAATTGCCATTGATTCCTATGGGCCTCAAGGCCCATAGGAATCAATGGCAATTACCGAATCGGTAATTACCGAATATTACCGATTCGGTAATATTTAAAGAATTATTACCTACATGGCATTTACCGAATTGTAAATACCGAATCGGTAAAATTCGGTATTTACGATTTGGTAAATGCCATTTACCTACATATGGCCCTTGGTGGCTTATTTACAACCCCCTTGCGCCGCCCATACATCACTTTTTCCGGCGACACAAGTGGCTTGTAAATAAGACCTTTAGTATAAAGGACCACAACATTAAAGAAAAGCAGCAATAGGCCGAACTCTGATTATAAGTGTATCAAAGAAGATATATATTGCATATGGTCTACTGATGAACATTTGAAAGGAAGAATTTGCGCCATTCGAAGACTATTCTGCCTATAACTGCCTTGGCTAATAATTCTGTCAATATTAAGTGGTTTACTGTATCATTAGTTTTCTAGATACCTCCATGAATTTCGCTGAGTCACAGACGTCTACAGAGAAGTATGTACATGTAATTTGGGTGAAACATAGCATATAGTTAATGATTCTCATGGGAAACATCCTTTACAACGGAACCGTTACAAGGCGGTATCGTTACAATGCAGGATTTACAACGAAAGTCGTTACAACGACTTTTGCTGGAGGGGCTCTAGGATAGGGGATAGTTTAATTTACTATCCAAAACCTTCCCTACTATCCACGGGGACTGGAGTTGGAATAGTAAATTAAACTATTCACTATCCAGCGCCCCCCAACGCAAGTCATTGTAACGACTTGCGTTGTTAAACCTGTGTCGTAAAGGTACGTGTTGTAACGGTACGCATTGTACCGTCATACATCCATTCTCAGTCAACGACTGATTGTAAACGTTCTTTTAAACTTAATTTCTGTCTGTAACATAACTTCGAATGACATTTAGGTAATCACCAAAACACGTCCAGAACTAAGCATGTTATCGGAGCCAAACTGCAAATGAGCCATGGTCAACAAAAGAATGACTTGTTATGAGTCTAAACACTACACAAGACACTTGGGTTCAGTGTTAAAGTATTTGAAAGCTTGGGCTTGATCTAATGACCAAAAGTATAGAGAGTTGATGGTCATGGCTAAGAGCTATTTTCAATGCTTGTAAATGACAAATGTATTTGGATTCTGGGGCGTACTAGTAATGCGCTGCACCGACTCGTAGTGGAGTATGCAAAATGGATGAATAATATGGACCTGAAAATTAATTACTGTAAGTCTTTTGTTCTTGTTGCCGGTCCGAAACAGCTACAAATTTATATTGATGGGGGGAAGCTAGATGTCGTGGACTCTTAACTATTTAGGGATCATGTTTGATCAAGATAATATTTGGTGAAGTATGGTCTCTAATAGGGGATTATTGATGGAAAAAATATTGGGGCTTTCTTTAAATTCGCAAAATAAATTGGGACTAAACCTATTGAATTGGTAAAGAAAGTTTATGAAGCAAAAATTATCTGCTGCCACCTATGGGGCGTTACAGCAAACACATGATGGATGGAATGCTGACAATGCAAACATTCTCCCCCTGTCAAAAGATCTGGGTTAAATCCATCATTCTTTTGCCCACTACACCACCCCAGTTTGGACCCAGCCATATGCAAATCAGTCTTGACCCTGTGCCCCATGGGAACAGTCCAGACCGAACTGCCAGGCCAGGTCCTCCCTGGACCGGAAACAAGCTTCCTGGGGCAGCTGTTTATGGCATCTCAGACTCTTCTAAATTGCAACGTATAGAAGATGCCTTTTTGAAAAACTTGGCTTCCGTGCCCCGGTCATGTTCCAACTATAATTGTCACACGGAGTTGAGAGTTCCCTACATCAGGGATAAAATCTGTATTGCACCCATTCTGATGTGGCACTCGGTTTGGCGTAAGGAGACTCTTTCATTGACTAGGGATATTGTAAACAATGTTTTGAAATTAGATGGTATGAATAATATCAGTTGGTTAAAATATGTTGAATCCAACATTAAGACGGTTGGTTTACACCACCTTTATGAAGATACAAAGAGGTGTCGGTCCATCTCTAAGAAAGAGTTGAAAATCCACAAGGACACCGTGACTCTTCAGGGCTGTAAGCACAAATGGGGTAACGGTCCGTATAGCCGGTGATATTTCCGACCCGAGGTCTGGGGTCTGGGTTGAAAAAATCAGCGATAGTGAGTCACTGTGGACTCAGACGGGCGGGTACATCCGTCTCAAACCAGCTAATGCCTGGGATATGGCAGCGGAGAGACGAGTCCTGTCTTCCTAAGGGGCTGGCGACAAAACACGTGTCTGCTGGTCATTTGCTTTTGAAGTTACCTTTCAAAAAAGGAAGGTCAAATACAATCCTTTGAAGAACAAAAAGACTTTCGATCGTGTCCACTTTGTTTCATTTACTACCTATTGTGTTCTTTTGATTTAGCATGATACATGTATACACCTCACTTAACGTGTGCACAGGATTCTTGTCATGAAAGAAATCTGTGCCTGGTTACAAAGGCGTTCACAGCATCTCGGTCCTTAACACCCAACAGAAAGAAAGTCCCTCTACCGACAGGCCTGAAGTTCAGTATCACCTGAACTCATTTTCTTGATACACATGCTGTCTGACTGTTAAAAGGACTCTGCAGGCAAGGGCCTCAGACTAAGGTTTTTTCCTCAGCAGAGAGCGAGGGCGTTTGCACAGTAATTCATGTCCATCCGGGTGTTACTGCATGGATAGGTCTTGCCTGAAACTTGTTACAGTTCATGTAAGAGCATATATGAATTCAGGTCCAGGTTCCATGTAAACATAAAGGTAAGTGGAAGATATTACAAGCTATTTGCTAGACACTTCATCAGGCCCGAGGGCTTCACACTCCAGACACAACTGGCATAACTGCCTACAGTTCAACATTCTCATAACACATTGTGTTGTAGAATTTGAATGGTGCTTCATACCCCTAAGGGTGCCATGATGTGCTCTATTTTGCACCGGAATTTTCTGTACCTTTTTGGAGTTTATTGTTGGAAGGATGTTGACTGTAGCAGCCACGGCCCGTGGAGGGAGTTTCGGTGGGGCGGAGAGGCGGGGCGGGTTGCTAAAAACCGGAGTATGGATAATTGAAGGTAAGTAAACAATTTAATTAATAAAACGAATTTTGTAGCGCGCCCTGCATCGCAAAATGTGATGCAGGGTGCGCTACGAAATTCGTTTTATTAATTACATTGTTTACTTACCTTCAATTATCCATACTCCGGTTTTTAGCACCCCCCTCCCTGCCCCTCCCCGCCTCTCCACCCCACCTCTCTGCCCCACCGAAACTCCCTCCACGGGCCGTGGCTGGACTGTAGTAAGTCCTACATGGGAGGTGCTGGGTGAGGAGGGAGAGATTCCTAGGCACGTTTCAAACGTGGGACATCCTGTGTCACTTTGCATTAAGCATGAGGTGTTATGAAAAGTGTGAGAATAGATGGATTCACACATACCTCCTTTCCAGCTTACATAGTTGGCCATCTGCTTGTTATGATTAAATGGATGGGTAGACCCAGTACTATTGTGTTGTTTGGAATTCAAGATAATTGTTGATTCTTCTTAGTCAAGCAGTGATTGAGTTGAAGAGGGTGGTCGTCTGGAAGGAAAATATGCTTCTGCTATTTTGCATCTTTGAAGGGTGGGATGGTCAACAGGATACAACATAGAATATAACGGTCCTGTTTGGTAATAGGTGTCACATTTTTTGTTGAAGGAAGAGTGGTTCAATCACATGGATTGCTCCATGAGTGATGCCGACTGTTTTCAAATGGATGCATCTAGCAGCAGGCTGCATTTATCAAGATATAATGCCTAGTATGATTTCAATCCAGAACTCCATAGGTTGCCTGTGCCACCATAGTTCAATGTAGTGGCACTGTGGCTACTCTGCGGAGTTGAAATTTCTTGAGGGAATCAAGAAGGAAAGTTGGGAGACCGTCGTCACAGCCTCTAGTCCTTGAAAGTCAGTTGAAGGGTGCTAGTGGTTAGTTTGGTGCATGCTATTTAGCTTGAGGAGGCTTGTTAGCATCCAGCGGTCAGTTGCTTTTAGGAATTGTCCAAGGGATTCAAGAGTCAAGATCTCACATATTTTGAAGTTGCAGTATGATTTGTGTTTCTTAAGCATAGTTGTAACTGTTGGTATTAAATGAGATGTACTCAAGTAAATGGCAAAGGTCAACATTACACAAGAGTGGAACAGTCTTGTTGAAAACTCAAGTGGCGGACCTGTGTCTTACAACGGGCGCCTTAGAAGCCTGCCTGGAAGACTACGAAGGACGAACCAAAAGGAACAATGTCCACATAATAGGGGTGCCAGAACATTTAGAAGGCCAGGTGGTTGACCTGTTTGTAAAATATCTCATACTTGAGCACCTTCAGACCTGTAGCCTCTCAAACAATTTCTCAGTTGAACGTGCCCATAGAGTACCCCACACTCTGCCAAAGCCAGGTGCGCCTCTGCGTCCAATCATATCTTGCATCTTTAACTACCAGGACAGGGATATCATCTTGCAGACTGCTCATAGTGCTCCACTAATCAAGTATGAAAATAACAGTACAAGTTTCTTTCCAGATTTCACTCACAGAGTCCCAAGACATCGTCGGGCCTTTCTCAAATTCAAGACGGCTCTTGAGAGACAAGGAAGTGAACTACTACAGGCAGATAAACAAAAACTCAAATCAAGCCAAAATATATACAAAGAAATGATCAAAAAAGCAAAAATTGAATATTTCTCTGCTAGAATTGAGGGAGCTAAAAACTCCTCCAAAGAACTTTTCCAGACGGTGACCACTTTGTCCACTCCAAATTCTGTCACTGTCCCTCCCAGTCTGGAGCTCTGCGAGACCCTCGCCAAGTACTTTTTAAATAAAGTGGAGCAAATCTTCGCAGCCCTTGAACCTCATGTGGGGCTCACTCTTACCGAGGGAGCACATACGACTACGCCAACAAATCCACATAGTTTGGAATTCAGGGAATTCGGGCCAGTTACAACAGAAGTAGTAAAGAAACTACTACTGAGAACCAAATCTGGCTCCCCCCGGGATCCCTGCCCAGTCTCAGTGGCTCATCTGGCAGCCGCCCCTATATCTGTCTTGCTTGCAGATTTGTTCAATAAAATGTTCAAAGAGGGAGCATATCCACTATGTTGGAAACAAGTTTCAATAGCTCCTCTGCTGAAAAAATCGAATCTAGACATTTATGACCCTAGTAGCTATCGACCCATATCTAGACTCCCTCTACCGGCCAAGCTTATTGAAAGGATCATGAACGTTCAGCTCTGTGACTTCCTCCGATCCTCTGGGGGCTTGGACCCTGCTCAACATGGGTTTAGGGAAGGTCACAGCACCGAGTCCGCCCTCATTAAATCCACTGAGGAAATCAGGAAGGTGATGGATGCTGGAGGACGGGCAGTCCTGGTGCTCCTGGACCTATCCGCAGCCTTTGATACGGTCCACCATGACATTCTATTGGACCGTCTTGAGGGCTGCGGAATCCAAGGAGTCGCATTGACCATGCTGAAATCCTTTTTAGCAGACAGGATACAAGTATTTGCCATGTATGATTTTGAATCGAGCCCTTTTACCCTTCCAGGAGGGGTTCCTCAGGGCTCCTCCCTGAGCCCTACCCTATTTAATGTTTATGTTACCTCCCTCGCCCCGGTGATTCGTTCTTTTGGCTTCGAATTAACATCGTATGCAGATGATACTCAAATTGTGGTATCTCTGCTCCCGGGGCGAGAGGAAGGAATTGCGGCCAGATTCCAGGATTGCTTGATGGCAGTAAGTTCATGGATGGCTAAGAACTGCCTTAAATTGAATTCCTCTAAAACTGAGGTTCTTCTCTTTGGAAATGTGACCAATCTCTGGACCCCTGACTGGTGGCCTCACGAAATGGGAGCCCTACCCATTCCAGCCACTACAGTAAAAAACCTGGGGGTAATTATTGACTCCCAACTCTCCTTTAAAGCACAGGCTAATGCCTTATCATCCTCCATTCACTGGATAATAAAAACTATTAGGAAAATCCTTCCTTTCCTCTCCAGTGATAGCAGGAAAACGGTGGTGACAGCACTTGTGCTGTCTCGCCTTGACTACTGCAATAGCATGTATCTGGAGGCCCAGCAGGGAGTTCTGAACAAATTGCAAACGCTACAAAATGCTGCTGCCCGACTGATTACTGGTCTACCTAAGTTTGCATCGGTAGCTCAGGAATTAAAAAATCTACACTGGCTTCCAATACGGAAACGTATCATGTTTAAGGCTCTTTGTATGGTATTCAAGGCAGTAAATGGAATAGGTCCATCCTTCCTTCAAGAACACCTCCAACTGTACAAACCAGGGCGACAACTAAGATCTGCTAATAAAAGCCTGGTCATGACTAACCGTATTAGGAAAGCCCGTTGGGGAGGCCGTAGCTTCTTCCACGGAGCATCTAACATCTGGAATGAATTGCCTCTCGCCCTAAAACAAAGCAATGATCTCCTGACCTTCAGGAAAAATATCAAAACATGGCTTTTTAACCTCCAGTAACTTTCTTTGCCTCTTGGAGATAATGTATCGTTTCAGCGCCAGGACACCGCCCGGTAACAGCGCGCTCAACAAATGGTAAAAATAAAATAAATAAATAAATAATAAATAAATAAATAAATTATGTTTCCAGCCAAACTGCATGTGGTGGCTGAGAGGAAAACCATTAATTTCACTACAGCGGAGGCAATCTGGGATTGGTTTGATGGTTGGAGGAGAGTCAGAGGATCAGATGGGGAGCCAATCAGACAGAGGATCTGCAGGTTTAGAAATTTGTCATCCCCTGCATGCCCCTTATGTTGACGTAGTGATCAAGGAGACTCTAATCCTCCTGTCTCACATGGAGATACACTGGACACTGCTGCCAGGACCTTCAGAACATTGATCTTGTCAGCAGTAACATTATTAACTATGATTAAGTGGGGAGTGACTATGGGATGGTTTGGGGGGGACCACAGTCCCCCTAAGTTTGTTAAATGTTTTGGGGTGACAGACACACTGCATAGTTGGGAGGGGGACCGTTTTAAGTCCGCCATGCAGGGAGGCAGGTAAGTGGGTTTGTGTTGGGATTATAGTTTTGATTTTTTTTTTTGTTGTCTTTTAACTATGGTGAGATCCTTTCTTCCATAAAGCAGTGATCTAGACCAGCTGCTTTTTCACTTTCTCCATGGATGCCTCCTATCATGGCCATGGCCGGATTCACCCAAACATGTGCTTCCTGTTAGGATGGGAGGTGGCCTCCTTGGGTCTTCTGCTCTGGGCAAGGTCCTTAGGTGCAGTGGGTGGGGCGAATGAACTCTTGGGCCGTCGGTGCCTCTTGGGTATTTAAGCTCCAAAGCCGAGACATTGGTGACCCCTGGCTTTAAGATCCTTTCCTGGAATGTCAATGGGCTGGGGGACAAGATCAAACGGGGGATGATGCTGCAGTACCTCAAAAGACACTCAACTGACATAGTACTCCTCCAAGAGACGCACTTACATGACAATACCTGCTATGCATTAGAAAGAGGGGGGTTACTAAATGGTTGCCCATGTGGGATATACAAGGGGGTCGAGAGGAGTGGGCATCCTAGTATGTAAAACGCTCCCCCTTACCATACAACAGGCATGGTCTGTTCTCCACTGTAGATATATCGTAGTGTTGGGACAATGGGAGGGTATCACACTTAGTATTCAATCAACATTCCCCCAACTGAACGAGGGAGGCCTTTCCGATATTGGCATGCTCCTACACCGGCTTACCAAGGTTGGGTTCCTACTGGGTGGTGATTTTATTGTCATTCAGGATAAGGAGGCTGACGGCTGGCCCTCTCGCAAATCAACATCAACACATATGCCTTTCATGGACTTCATGGGGGTGCATGGACTGCTCAACACATAACAGGTCTTTGATCCCATGGCACAACAATATACAGTCCTCTCGGAGGGCATGGGAGTCTTTCGGATATTGATTACACCCTCAACTGAGCCCAACATCTCCCCTGTTTTAGATATATTTCTCACCTGGCCAGGGGTATCTCCAATCACTTCCCAGCCTGTGTCTCCAATGGACTGAAAAAGGGCGGCGGTAGTCGTAGAGTAGTCCTTGACCCCTGGTACCTTAATGTGACTCATATCCGTGAGAGTATTCACAAGAGTGTGGATAATTATTTTAAGGAGAATGAAGGCTCTGTGACTTCAGCCCAGATACTGTGGGAGGCTTTCAAAACAGTTATAAGGCGTAAAGGCATAGCCTTTATTGTGTCATACAAAATAGAAGAAAGCCAGTCTTGATAAGATCGATGGAGAGATCAATAGATTGGAGACCCAGCTTGTCGGGGCGACCGCGCTGACCTTACTCGCAACTTGGCCTTGAAACAGAGGGTAAACAGGGAGGTGGCGATGGAGGCAGCCAGGACTGGGTTCCTGCTACTCAACATTGCTTCTACGAGGTGGGTGATAGGGCTGGAAAGCTATTAGCTTGGCTGGACAGGAGGGAGGCGAGGTCCAGATGGGATTTGAAGAACAAGTTATTTACCTTCAGTAACGCATTATCTGGTAGAGTCTCTATCTAGCTGCAGATTCCTTCCCTTTCAATTCCTAACCTTTGAATTTCCCAGGCATCAAGCTGGATCTGGAAACTTTTGATCGAGCAATACCCTTTGCGCGCTCTTGGGTGGCTTCCTTTGACTCTGCGTGACGTTGTCAGCATCGGTTTTGACGTCGCGGTCACCCTTACAGGCAACAACCAGGTGTATGGACATCAGTACTTTTTTCATTTTTTCCACGCTAGAATGCAGAGCCACAAAGTAACTTAAGTAGTGCAAAACTAGGATCCTGAAAAGGAGACTAACCCTAGTCCTAGCAAAATCAGTCCGCAAAGCGGGGAGGCATGGGTGGGCCTGCAAGTAATCTGCAGCTAGATAGAGCTCTACCAGATAGTGCGTTACCGAAGGTAAGTAACTTGTTCATCTGCTAGACTTCTAGCTGCAGATTCCTTACCTTTAAAATAGATACCCAAGCCATTCCATCCTGGTGGTGGGTTGCTGATCAATACCTTACATTAGGACGTCCTACAGGACCGAACAGGCAAAATGCCCGTCTCTGCGGACCTGACTGTCCAGGTAGTACTGCTTGGCAAATATGTGCAAGGGTGCCTGACAGATGTCCAGGACTGGGACACCCAGAGCCTAGGCTGTAGTCATAGCCTTTCCCATGGTGGAATGGACCCTTAATCTCTCAGGGAGCTGCTTCTTAGCCAGGGTATCACAGACTTTAATGCAGAGAATGACCCGGCGAGAGATGGTCCTTTCCAGCAATGCCCGACCCTTCTTAGTTCCCACGGATCCCACAAAAAGTTAGTAGTCCACCCGGAACTCTTTTGTGCAAAGAAGGTAGAATGACAACACTGTATTTGGGTATCGACGGTGGAGCCGCTCCTCTTCCTTAGAGAAAAGCAGGAGCAAAGAAGGTGGGCAGCTTGAAGGATTGACCCAGATGGAATGGGTCAGAACCTTTGACAAAAATGAAGCACAGGTGTGAAGCACCACTTTGTCTGGGAAAGAAATCATGTAGGGAGGCGTGCAAGATAGTGCCTGTAACTCACTCACCCTCCACACAGATGTTATTGCCACCAGAAAGGCGGTCTTGATGGTAAGCAGCCAGAGGGAACAGTTGTGCAAAGGATCTAAGGGAGCACACATAAGAAAAGTGAGGACCAAGTTGAGGTCCCATTATGGCATAAAGGGCATGGGCAGAAACAAGTGCGCCAGCCCCTTCAAAAACCTATTTACAATTGGAGACCTAAAGAGAGAGGGTTGGAGGTGGTAGCCACAAAAAAAGTGGATAGAGCAGAAAGATAACCCTTGAGAGTATCCAAAGCAGAGCCCTGCTGAGAAAGGGTTAGAATGAATAGAAGAACAGTGGAAAGAGAAGTGGAAAGAGGTTCAACAGACCTTTCTGTACAATGTAATACTAATTTCTGCCACCAGCAGGCATATACCGTCTAAGTGGACGCTGCCTGGCCGCCAAAATAACGCTGCATACCTCGGGAGGAAAATCAAAAGCCATCAACTGTCGTCGCTACTCAATCTCCACGCATAGAGGAGCAGAGTTGGCAGGTTCGGGTGGAGGACCCTCCCCTGCTGCTGTGACAGAAGATCCTCCTGAAGGGGCAGGCTGATCAATGCTCATTTTCAGAAGCTCTGGATACCAGACTCTCTTTGTCCAGTCTGGAGCCACAAGAATGACTTGGGCACAGTTGCTCCCGATCTTCTTCAGAACCCAAGTCAGAAGTGGTATGGGTAGAACGACGTACAGCAGGTCTGAAATCCACTCGCAATGAAAAGCGTTGCCGAGCGATAGCCACCTTGGAAACTCCCACACGCAGTATTGCTGCACATACTCTTCTGAGGCAAACAGATATAAGTATGGATCTCCCCAGTGCTGAAAGAGACATTGCCCCACCTCTGAATGGAGATGCCATTTGTGATCTGCTAGGCATCAACAGCTGAGTTTGTCTGCCCTTTCGTTTAGCGAACCTGCCAGGTGTTGAACCACCAGGGTTATGCCCTGCTGTTCCAGCTATGTCCAGAGATGCAGAGCCTCTCAACAAAGGGTCCATGACCCCACCCCTCCCTGCTTGTTGCAGTACCACATGGCAGTGGTGTTGTCCATGAGCACCTGCACTAACTGCCCCTTGACAGAAAGAAGAAATACCTTCAATGCCAATCGAATCGCTTAAAGCTCCAACAAATTAATGTGGAGCCCCGACTCCGCCACAGACCAGTGTCCCCTGATCTCCACCTCTCCCAGATTGCTGCCCCATGCCAAAAGTGATGCATCTTTCACAACTGTAAGACATGGTTGGGGACGGGAGAGCTGTCTGCTGTTGACTCAATCGCGGTTCGTCAACCACCACTGCAGATCTCTTGCAGTCCCTTCCAAGATCTGGACCATGTCGGTGAGAGTTCTTCGGTGCTGTGCCCACTGGAACTTCAGGTCCCACTGCAGACTCCACATAGGCCTTCTGACATGCTTTACCAACAGGCTACAGGAGGCCATGAGGCCCAACAGCCTCAGAATCAGGTCATCGAAATCCTGGGTAGAGGCTGAAACATCGGAATATGACCTGAATATCCTGGACTTGCTGCTCAGGAGGATAGACCCAAAACTGCACTGTGTCCAGAACAGCCCCAATGAAAGCGAGAATCTGAGAAGGAGTCGGGTGGACATCGACACGTTTATATAGAACCCCAGCGATTGTGCAACCACAGTGATTGATGGCAGCATGGTAATGTTTGAGGAGAGTGACACTAGAATGAGTTTTGATAAGACTACTCATGCACAGGAGTGTGAATAATGACAGAATGCGATATATGTCGCCACATCACTATATATACCATCTAGCTGTGTGTGGTTAGCTATATAGTACTGGAAACACATACCAAATTGGTATGCAGAGTGATGACGTCCACACACCCTACCGGTCTGACAGCATGGGTGTAATCTTAGGCACAGCACATTTCGGAAGTGTTGAGTTCATGACTACAGCGTTACGCTATGATCACCTTTCTTTCCTTTTACTTGCAAATGGAGTAAAGAAATATCCAAAGATAAAATATTGGTTTCTCTAAGGAGCAGCTGTCTGCCGTTATGATAAAAAAGTAGGATAGGGACTTTCCTGTCCGCTATAACCAGGGAGAATACCCCTTCTTGCCCTGAAGAAAGTCCAGGACCGCTTTGGCCAATGAAGGACTGAAATATGTTGGCTCTAGGGTCATAGGACCATAAAACTCCCAGTGACCTCTTTAGTTTTGTATTTTAATATCCCAGACAGGTCCACGAATAAAGGGATACTGGGATCTGTCTGTGGATTTTTGATCTTGAATCCCCCCTGGACATATCTCATCAAGAGCTCCCTGGAATACCGTTGAGCCCACCCTGACCTTTGGGAGTCTGGGTGAACCGATGATGAAGCATGACACCACTAGGGTGTGTGAGGGTAATATAAACAAAAGGAATTGTTTCCTTACCCACACTCTAGTGGGTAATACCTTTTTGCTGAAGGGGAGCACAGTAAACCGAGAGTGCTTGTGGTCTACCTTGAACCGCAGGTAACGCCTGTAGCGCGGCAGAATGGGGATGTGAAAATACCCATCCTGCAGGTCCAACACTACCATCTAGTTTTCTTGGTCTAGGGCAGACAAGACCTGGCTAGAGTAAGCATCTTGAACATCTCCTTCTTGGGGGAAGAGATTGGCAGTCCAAAGATCTAAAATAGGTCGTAACCCTTTGTTCTTTTTGGAATCAGAAAGTAGCGGAAATAACAGCCACTGTCTACTTCTGAATCTGGGCCCCTCTCTATAGGTCCCTTAGCCAAGAGAGCTGTAACTTTCTCCTGGAGTAATTTTAAATTAATTTTAAATGATCCTCCGCCAGCTGGTTATGATTTGGCAGAAAAGGAGGAAGAAAAAACAGAAAGGCATAGAAGAGCCCACCTAAATGGTCTGCAAGACCCACATGTCCAATGGTAGGACCCTCCAGCAGGGGAGATGATGATGGATTTTCCCTCCAACTGGAGTGGTGTGGTCTTGCAGAGCCACACTAGGAGTGCTTGGAGGCTGTGGCTGCAGTGGGAAGGGTGGTGGCGACTTCTGGTTCCCCTTCTTGGATGGAATTAACCGCATCCACGTCCCCGCACAATGTGGGAATTCTGCATAGGACAGTGGCTGGGATATGGCTGATGCGCCTGGGAATCCATTTTATTGCCACAAAAGGGGAAAAAGCTAGATTGGCCACGACTTGTTAAAGAGAGGCCCAGGATCTGGCCGTAGCTCGAGAGCTCTTGAACCTCACTAGGGCCGAGTCTGCCTTCTCCCCAAAAAGACAATTTCCATCAAATGGCATGTCCATCAAATTTGCCTGGACATCACCCAAGAAGCCAGTTGTCCTAAGTCAGGTGTAATGCTTCAAGGCCACTGTCGAAGAAATCGATCTGCCCAGAGAATCTCTCCCATCCTTAACTGCCTGAGAGAGCACAGCCCCGGCCTCTTCCGGGACTTGTGGCAGCACTTGCGCAAACTTCTCCCAGAGGGAGTGGGAGGAACGGCCCAATAAGCATGTGGTATTCACAGACCGCAATGCCAGGCTGGAGGAAGAAAACATCTTCTTAACAAGTGATTCCAGTATATTGGATTCCCTTCCCAGAGGGGTGGAAGGGAACGTGCCCTGGGATGTAAGAAGCCTACACCACCAAGCTTTCGGGGCTGGGGTGCTGGCTGAGGAACTTTGGGTCGCTCGGAGTTGGACGATGGCGGCATGTAGTTGTCCTATTCACAGGAGCCCTGTGCTTGGCTTGGACTACATGCCTAGAAGGACATCAGTTAGTGCCTCATTGAAGGACAAAAGAGGTTTAGATGTGGAAGCCCCTGGCTGATGCACTTCGGCCAGGAGATTAGTCCTGACCTGCACGGAGGGCAACTCTCGTCCGAGGGCCTCAGCCGCCCTCTTAACCACCATAGTATAATATGTCCCCCTCCTCTGTAGCCACAGTTGGGGGAGAGAGCATGCCAGTAACCGGGGAAGTGTCTAGTCCACTGGCCTCGACAAGTTCCCCATATCAATCCATCTGATCTGCAGAGTCATCCTGGTGTTCCAAAGGGGCCATAGACCCCTCCCATTCCTCTCCCAAACCCAAAACATCTTCAAAGTGTTCAGGCGACAACAAAGAACTCTTGGGTTCAATCGGCATCAAGCGACTCTGTTCCGACTCAGTGTTGTCAGGAATAAGGATGGGGCTGGCACAGCCGGTAGGCACCAGAGGCACCGACTTTGGGTCGTACATCGGGGGAGGTTGCGATGGTATGACTGGCACCACAGGTGTAGTGGCCTGAGCCAACAGCGTTGAATCCAATGGGGCCCCTTCTGAGCCCACGGGGCCCAAGGGCTCACCAGAGGAGTCAGCCGGCTCAAAAACACGGCGAATGGCCTCATAAAATTCTTTCATTTGAGCGGGACTTGCATTGGCTCCAGGAAAGGGAAGAAGCCGCGAAGTCGACCCTGGCCCCGGCTTCGCCGAACTATGCTTGGAGCCTTGGTGTTCCTACCTCGTTCGTTGACGGATGACAGTCAAGGCGAAGATGAAGTCCGCTTGGACTTCTTCTTGTGCCTCTTCCCCGAGTGTCCTGAAGACCTCAAGTGGGATGAAGAAGGCTTGGGGCTCTGGGAGCGGTATCAGCATAACAAGGTATTGGGGAGTATCCGGTACCTGAAGGGTTTGAGAGGTTTCCCAATCGGAGTACATCCTCCCTTGGTAGTATAACTATCACAAAAAAGTACCCCAATGGACTAACTTGTGGTCAGTGGTGTAAGCTAGCTAACTCTACATGAGAAGCAATAAAAAAGGAAGAGGGGTGAAAAAAAGGAAGGGGAAGGGGGGTCATCTCTAGTGAAAGGTTGTACCTAACTCAACCATGAATCTGGGAGAGTAACACTTTTTGTTTTAATTACCCTCACTCACCCTAGTGGTGTCATGCTTCATCATCGGGTAACCCCGACTCCAAAAAGTCAGGGTGGGCTCAACCACAGTGTTGGGAGCTATTTAGATAAATGAAGATCAGTTGGGTTAAAAAAATGGCATTTAGTTGTACCTGTGTGGGCTGCATTTCCGTAGTCTAGTATGGACAGCACCAGTGATTGAGATCCTTGGGCAGGATGAAGGGTTTTATTTTGTTGAACAATTTTAGGTTGAGGAAGGCGCTCTTTGCGGAGTTCTTAATGTGCTTGGCCATGTCTAGTTTTGTATTGAGAGTGATTCACAGTGATTTTACGGAGTCAGCCAGGGTGATATTGCCGCTGAGGGCGTCAATAGCTTTAAGTCATTCTACGATTTGGGGGTTCTCTTTTTTGTTAGAGATGAGGAGGAATTCCCCTTTGTCTTGGTTGAGTTTCAGGTGATTAAGAGATAGCCGGTGTTGGACATCACTAAGAGTGTTGTTGAGTCTTTGAATGTCATCGATGGAGGAGGTTTCAGGATAGATCTGGCTGTCATCTGTATATAGGTGGAAGGGGATTTTTTTTTTAGTATGGTGGTTAGGGGTTCCATGTAGATGTTCAAAACTTGTGTTGAAAGAACTGATCCTTGGGTGACACCCCTGCTGACGGTGTGTATGTCTGACAAGAGGTTTTTGATTTTTATTCTTTGTGTGCGGTTCTGGGGAAAGGAGGAGGACCACCTCTTCTGCACCTAGCCTTTTTTGAAGTCCTTTGATGAGTAGCTTGTGGTCAACCATGTCGAAGGCTGCTGATAGGTCTAGAAGTATGAGTAAGTAGCGTTGGTCCTTATCTAGTGACTTGCGGATATCGTCTATGACGTCAATGATTGCTGTCTCTGTACTGCTGCCTGGTCGGAAGCCCGATTGGTGGGGGTCCAGGAGGTTGATGTTGTCCATTTGTTGAGTCAGTTGTAGAAGAACACACATTTCCAAGATTTTAGATAGGAGAGGAAGATTGGAAACAGGTCTGAAGTTATTCAAATCATTAGTGTGCAAGCCTGTTTTTTTCAGAAGTGGCGTGGCTTGGCCGACTTTAAGGCAATCCGGAATGGTTCCAGTTCTGAGGGAGCTGTTTATGATCTTGCTCCAGAGCAGGGCTAGCGAGAGTTAACGTTTTTAGCCAGTTGGGTGGGTATAGGATCAAGGACGTGTGATGAGGGTTTGGATGTGGAGATTAGTTTAACTATCACCGATTCAGAGATGGGGTTGAAGGATTTCCAAAGTTTCGGTGGGTTATTGGGTACAATATCTTCTGTCCTTGGGGACAGGCTCCTGTGAGGGGGACTGCGGTTGACATCCTAGGAGAGCTCAATCGTGGTGATTTTGTTGTTGAAGATGTTGGCAAAGTTATCACACAGGTCTTTGGGGGCCACAATTGAGGAAGGGAGGGCTTGGAAGTCTGTTGCCTGATGAGGTTGAAGAGTTCCTTGGGCTTGTTTTTTGCGTTGTCAAGAGCAGTGCAGAAGAAGGACGGTTTTTTCGTGAATTATGTGTTTTTTGTACTTTCTGCGAGCTGATTTGAGTTGCTCGCGAAGGATTGAGGATGGGTTGTTCCGCCAGTGTCTTTCTGTGGCTCTTTGGTGTCTCCTTTTGTTGTTTATATCCGTATTGAACCAGGATCTAGATGGAATGTTTCTGGCTTTTTTTAGTTTCATGGGAGCTAGTTGGTCTAGAAAGGAAGTCATAGTTGTGTTATAGTGAGAGGTGAGTTCTGTTGTGGAGAGATCGTCTGTGGAGATGGAAAGGAGAGATCTCATCTTTTCCTCCAGGTTTGCCAGGGGGATCTGAGTTAGATTTCTTGTCCATTTGGGGAGGGTCCAGCATGGTGGGTTTGCGTAGGATCAGTTGGCTGATGCAGAATAGGATGAGGTGGTGATCAGTCCCATTTGGCAAAGCCTCTTTGTGCTGCTATTGTGCCTAACCTCGCCATACTGTGTTACGGTGTTGATATATGTACTTAGAGGAAAAGCCCCAGTGTTGCCAACCGATTGTGAGAACTAGGTAGTAACAGGTGGTGTTTGATACTTGGGAATTTTCGTTATGCATGACCAGAAGGTCTTTTTGGCACATAATCTGGAGCCGCTGTTGGCTTGACCGAGAGTAGATGTCCGGTACTGGAGGGCTAATCTCTGTCTCTTTTGGGAGGGATGCCCGCTTCAAGAAGATGGCCCTGCCCAGATTCTTGTATGCGCTTTATAACAAGCTATATCCTGTTCCTTTGTTCTACTTTCAGGCCATAGAAAGTGAGTGTGTACCCCTCTCTGGGATGGGGGTCCCTCACGAGTTGCCCTGCAGAAATTGACTCAGAATTGGTTTGACGGTGGTATAACCCTTCCTGACATAAAAAAGTATTACTGATCAGCGCAACTGACAGCTATTAACCTCTGGGTCCATCTCCCAGAGGGAGAGTTGGCATACAGGATGGATAGAGACAACATGAGACCTGGAGGTCATCTTAGAGCCATCTATGGGCGCTTGGGGGGACGCGCCCTCGCATATCCCTACCGCTACTTTTATTAACTTTCTGGCACACCGCACTTCACAATATGGAGTGGAGGGATCAAATCATGCAGGCCACCCCCTTGTGGAGTATGGCGAGGTTAGGCACAATAGCAGCACAAAGAGGCTTTGCCAAATGGGACTTAATTGGTGGTTCGAATATGGGTGAACTGTGGAGGCAGGGGAATGAACTTCTGTTCACAGAGTACAAGCTGACCCCCACGAGACCTTCTTCTATTTACAAATCTGACATGCCCCACAGAAAACAATTGCTAGGGGGGTAGACCTCCCTGAGTCCTCTCCACTTGAGGATCCGTTTTTGGATGAATACAGGCCAAAAAATATGTGATCTCACTCACCTATTGTAAATTGATCAATAACTAAGCTGCTGTCCAGCTGGGAGCGAGATATAGGAGATCTGGAGGAGGGAGAGTGGCCTGTAGCCCTGGCCTCCCCAAGGGAGGTGGCCATATGCTCCAGATTTCACTGAAAATTCTTCACCGCAACTACTACGCATGTACTACCCTGGTTTAAATGGGCAAAATAGATCAAGCTTGGTGTACTAGGAAGTGTGGTCAGGAGGGTACATTCTACCATATGCTGTGGAGTTGCCCCACAGTCCATCATTACTGGGGGAGAGTACTAGCATGCTTCAATGAAGTGATGGGGAGTGATCTGGCACTGTCGGCCAAATGGTGCCTTCTCAATGTTTGGGCTGAAACAGACCTCAATAGTATGTACCGACTGGATCACAATGGGACTGATAGTAGCTAAGCAAAACATAGCTTGCATGTGTCGATCCAAATTAAGCCAGAGTTTGGGGGACTGGAAGAGAGACATGGAGAGGGTCCTATATGTGGGGAGAAGTTGTCCAAATAAATGGAAAGTGTCACACATATAGGGGGGCTCTGTGAGCCCCTGGGAGGTACTACTGATGATGTTTTGTAATCTTGATGGGATGGATCTTACTGCTGGTCTATGTATTATTGAGATACCAGTCAAATGTCGATGTGTTGCGAACCTTATGGGATTTTGTCAGTTGATGCTGCTGTCTTTACCTTCCGCAATGAAATGTCTAATGTCATTTGAATTTTCTTTGTCGAACATTCAATAAAAATAACTTTAAAAAAAGGGCGGAGCAGTGGTGAAGCATTGGTACATGCCAGGTGTGTATTTGAATGGTACAAAGAAAGGAGGAAGTGAGTGATGAGAGATGTGTTAGAAGGAGAAAACCAATTTAAGACAATTCCTTGAACTCCTATGTCTACAAGATTCTACAAGAGCATAAAATGATGAACCATACACTGCTCTAGTTGTCATCTCATGTGACTATGTATGCTTCTTCAATGCATTGAAGGTAACTCAATATCCTACAATGTATAACTGTGGCAAGCAAGGGCATAAGTAACTGCAAAACAAAGAATCTGATATACCTCTTGGTATGCCCATGTAAAAAAGCCTATGTTGGGGAAACTTCCAGATCTATGAATACTCGTCTAACAGAACATAGATCCGCTATACGCACTCAAAAGCTTACCGCACCACTGGTATCACACTTTGTGGAAAGCCACCATTCCCCTGATGACGTTAAGTGGTTCATACTAGAAAAAATCATACCTACAGCAGGGCTCTGTTGCGATAAGGTACGGAAAAAGCGGGAGGTCTATCACATATTTATGTTTAACACTGTTAATAACGGTCTCAATTCAGAAATTCTGTGGGACCATGCTATTATGTAATCAGTCTGTCCGGTTGATATTGAAAGTACCAACTGTTAGAAGTGAAATGGTACGGAAAAAGCGGGAGGTCTATCACATATGTATGTTCAACACTGTCAATAATGGTCTCAATTCATAAATTCTGTGGGACCATGCTATCATGTAATCAGTCGGTCTGAGTGATATTGAAAGTACCAACTGTTAGAATTGTTGTAAATAGCAAATGTTGTAAATAGCACATGATTGCTGAAAGAACCTTATGAACATCTTTTGTATATACGGATTAAAACTATACGTACACTATATGCTGTGACATATATGCCTATTCGCAATCTAAATGATGGGTATTACCCTTTATTATGCAACCCATTGGGTGAGATCCTTTCTGTAGAAACCTTTTGTCTATGACCTTAGAGTCACCACATTACATAACCTTTTATTCAAGCTGCAAGTGAAGATATACATTACGTTCACATTCTTCAATAATTCTGTCTTAACAGCCTTCGTTATCTAATAGTGGCTGAAAAAATTATAATACCTTTCTTTTAAGCGGAAAGTGTGAATATACGTTAATGTTCACATTCGTTAAAGACTCTGCTTAAGCAGCCTTTTACCATCTTAGAGCGACTGTTGCTATTGGTTACTAGATGCAGACTATGAGTCAGATATCCTTGCAGAATTACCGGTCCGGTTATATTTTTGGTGCTTCGGCGGAAATACCGAAGTCCTCTTTCTATAGCCCGTATTTTATGTACACATACGTCTTTTCCCGGCGCCCTCTTGATTCAACTTTAGTCTCCTTTCGATGACTACACACGTCCTGCGCCGTGTAATTAACTACAGATAAATGGCGCCAAAAAACCAAACTCCGGTTACATCCATCTAGGTACTGGTTGGGGATCCGTCGTCACGTACCCAGACCGAGAGTCATAGCTGGCTAAAATCGCTAAAAGTTACGGTAAGCTTACCAATGTGATGCTTTATAGATTAATCATGGAAGCAAGGGTAATTTAATATTATAAATTTCATTGCCGCGTTTATTATATATTTTGCAAAACACAGGAATATAACATGCCCCAAGAACCCTGACTCTCGGCGGACCGTCTATTGAATATTTAAGTAAATAACAGTACCTTTAACCTGTTGTGTATTATTTGGTCATGAATACCAATCAGTGATGATTTGTCAGACCATTTGGAATTGAATATAGGTCAGCGTTGAATTATGTCTCTGTTCTCTGCAGGCACATATTTAAATACCCATATTTTTGAATACGTGACAATTGCGTCGTTTAGTTACAAATTAGGAGTTATTATATGTCCTGCTATATTTAGTCATGAATAATAAGTAGTGACGCTGGCTCCGTCTGCATATTACAGGAATACATCTGAGTATCTGTCTCCGAGCCCTTTGGAACCGCGCCGTAAACTCAATTTGATAGTCAGTAGTGATTATACGGGATAAGCATCAGGCCCGGCTCACAGGTAATTCATGACTGCTCTGTCTTATCCATCAAGTACCCTTTGACTACCTGTGACATCCCATTATTGACAGTGAATGTTTATTACGTTTCAGTTTATGCAATAGATCCTTATGCGAATTGGCATATCAGCTACAGAGTACATTATCACGCCAAAAGGAAATCCAACCTTCAAGGTATATATTACCTGCTGCGTATATATCTTTTTTTCTAACGTAAGAATAATATTGAATATTAATTTACACCTCTCTGTCACCCCACTCTCTAAATTAGATACAACTTTTTTACAAATCTCTAAAGGACGTGTCGCCCTCTTCCAGCTTAAATTAGGTAAGCGGACTTCATCATTGTATTATAATTTGACTAGATGTGTGCATCTTACATACCATACTTCTTATTTTGCTTCGTATTTAGCAGCCCGAGTATAATAATCTACCACCTTAGACAGATATACATGACTACATGTTAGTCATATATATTGCCTCCCTAGTATTCATCTGTGGGCCTTCTTTTCTCATTTGGTTTCACTCTTATGCAACGATTGGGTATATCTAGTAAATCTCTCTACCAACACATAGGTTGGGCATATATGTTCCTGTAAGTATATACTTTAGTACATATTCATACTATCTCATTTAAAATCCGAAATTGTGTACTTATGTACTAAGGAGCCTACATTATGGCTATATGCAACCAAGGACATAAAGGTTCGAATTAGCTTTATAAAATTTCTCTACAAACCTACAAATTATATGTGTTTTTGTAATCTATGGACCTTTTCTTGAATTAAAAATGTACAAAGATATGAATATAGGATGCCAATAAAGCTTACAAATAGGTAACCAGATACTATGTCACATTATGATTGTACGTAGGAAATTGTCTCACATATGTCTCTTACAATGAAATGTACTGTAGCCAGCGATTGTAGACAATGAGTTTTTTAATACTTCACATAAAATGTTGTCTGTTAACATTAATTGTGTAAAATATTTATGACTGTCTAACTCTCACTCACATTGCTTTTAACATTTCAGTGCAATACATGGTCACCTGAGGAAGGCTAACCAGCCGAAACGTGCGTTGTGAATTACCCTGCCGTATTGCATAAATCACTTGTTTTGGTCTCGTGTTTTATGTCTGTTTGTAAATGGTTTTTAATGTGTAGTCCTATGAATTATAAAACAGTCTCACTATGAATCAATTTATAAAATGAAAAAAGATATATTTGTACACAAAGAATATTTCCAAAAACACGAAAAAAAGATTTCTTTATGACTAAATAAAAGTATATAAACTAATGCTAGTGCACTAGTGGGTGGTGAGTTCATTTATTAGTCATTTATGGTGTTTATAATTGTTTGTGGTTCATAACCTTCGTACTCTCACTTGACTATAGACCTTTACCAAACTGTTTAGTTTCCCTATGTAAAGCAAGTGTATCACTATTTGTATATAGGGGTCCCCTTCTTTCCAAATTGAAGCATTGGTACATGCCAGGTGTGTATTTGAATGGTACAAAGAAAGGAGGAAGTGAGTGATGAGAGATGTGTTAGAAGGAGCAAACCAATTTAAGACAATTCCTTGAACTTCTATGTCTACAAGATTCTACAAGAGCATAAAATGATGAACCATACACTGCTCTAGTTGTCATCTCATGTGACTATGTATGCTTCTTCAGTACCACCACCAGTACCACCACCAGGATTTAATTCAGTACTTTAGGAGTCAGGCAATCGGATTCTGTGGGGTTTCGTGGCTGTGATGGATTTGACTGGTTCCAGTTGGTCGAGAACGCTTTTCAGTCCAAGGTAGAACTGTTATTATCAGGCTGTTGAGTGCCCAAGTGGTGAATTGGGAGCAAAAGTAAGATTCGGCCAGTTTATGCCATGGTCTGGTATGTATTAAGTGATATGTGGAACTCCTATTTTTTAGTGCCAATTGAAAAGAGGTGCATGGGCACAAAATGTGACAGGGCAGTTCTCCAAAGCAAATTGATGTATTGGGTGCATAAATGAACCCACAGACCAGTTGTACAATTCGGACTCTAGCTTAGAGGAGGGACTGCACATAAAAGGGATAGGCAGGGAATTTAGGAGGCATATTGGAGGCAGACGAGAAAGGGAAAGGAAGTGAGATTTCTGGCAAGGGATGTGAAGGAGATGAAAGGACGGTGGAGAGGAAGTCAAAAGGAGGGTAGCAGAGGTGAACAGAGTGGAGAATAGAAGAAGTGAGAGAGGAGTTAGAATAGAAGAGGTGAAAGAAGGAGGGAGGTAGGATGACTTTGGAAAGGAGGAACATGTGGATGGGAGGCACTTGGGGGAAGCAGGAGAAAGGGACAAGTAAGGATGGGAGGAAGGGAAAGGGAAATGGGAAAGGCGAAAGAAATGAAGGAAGGAAGGATTAGATAATTTAAGGGGATAGAGGGAGCTGAAAGAAGGGAGTGGGGATGTGGAAAGCAGCGAAAAGTAAAGAGCGGCTAGAGGTAAAAAAAAAGGGAGAAAAGGGGTGGACAGAACGAATAAGAGGAAGTGAGGAAGGGAATGGATGTGTAGATGCATGTAAAAGGTGCTAGTGAGGACAATAATAGGAGGAAGATGTAGGAGTTGACAGTAAAAGTACAGGCAAGGTATGAAAACGGAACAGAGGAGAAGAAAGAGGAGTTTTAGAGCCTATGGGAGGGAAAAATGAGGAGTAGATACCAAATGGATGGCGAATGACGGGAAAGCAGAAAATAGAGGAAGAGGGGAGGAAGGGGGTGCAGCAAATGAAGGATGTGAGGGACAAGAGGGGGAGATGGAAAAGGGGTGCTGGGAAGTGGAAGATGTGGGAAAGGAAGATAAGTGAAAAATAAGAAAGAAAAAGTAGATATGTAGATGAGAAGGGTAGTGATCAGGTGGAAGAAGGAAGGAGGGCACGTAAGAGAGTAGGAGAGATGGCAGAAGAAAGGGTTAAAAAGAAAGAGGAAAGTGGGTAGGTTATGGAGGTTAAAAGACAGGAAAAGGAGAACGTGTGGGTGGAGGCACTTGGAGGTTGTAGAGGCCAGTGATGCAAATGAGAGTCAAAAAAGAAAAAGGGAGATGTAAATCTGGGAGGGGCAGAGAAGACAGGGAGTTGGAGAGGAGAAGGGTAGAAAGTAAAGGGAAGGCAATTATGAATAGAAGAAAACTAAAAGAAAAGTGGGCGAAGAATTGATAAAAGTGTGAAATAGGATAAAAGAGAGAAAGAGGGGTGGCGCTAGAGGGCGCCGAGCAAGATACACGTATGTGAGGCTCTGCCGGGACCGTCTATAATTTGCTATAAAATCCTGAAAATTCTGCTGCCTTTTCCCCCCGACTCGATGGCACAACTCACCTGAAGTGCCTGGGACTCGAGGGAGGTGCTCTTCCTTGATCGAGAGGATCTTTTGGCCCGAGTTATCGGACCTGCTGTCGGCTGCCTGCCGGTCGGCCGGAGGCGCGTGATCTGGTGGCGTGCCCCGCCCAACGGCTTGGAGCTTGAGTTCCGCTACGACTGCACGGCCTCTCCGGCGGGTGCCCTGTGATCTGAGCTGCGGGCGCTGACGGAGCTTGGTGGACGGCGGACTGGTGCCTGGAGCCCGAGCGGATTTGAATCCTACCCTGCTGGTGGTGGTGAGTGGGGCGCGGGCCTACGCGAGACCGGGGCTGCGGAGGCGGCGCTGGGCCGCGCTAGGCCTCGCCCAGCGAACTTCGCCTAGCTGGGGTACGCAACGGAGTTGAGACATAGCGGCTGAGAGTTGGAGGAGTGCTGCTGCCCGGCGCGCTTGGGAAGCCCTTTGCGCTGCGAATCTGCGTGATCGGAAGGATTGCTGAAGCCCATACAGCTCTTGGCCTACCGCCTTGGGTACACTGTTCTTTCCTAAACTGCGACTGCCGGGGAGAAGCTTGACTAGGCCCGCGACCACGCGGGTTGCTGCCTCTGGGCCGGGTCGACCACTGTGGAGGCGCCATGGGTAGGCCGGAGCGCAATCAGCCCAAGATCAACTTTGAGGCGAAGAAAACGGCGACGTCCTCCTCACAGCACGCCGAAACCTCGGGGGCAGTTGGGGGCGCCCCGAATCTGGAGACCACGTTGGTGGCGATGCAGAAAACGCTGCAATCCATTGAATGCACCATGGAGGCGGTCAATCACAGACTCGACCATATGGCGACACAGTTCGACCGGCAAAACGAGCGGATAAGCGAGGTGGAGCAGAGGGTGTCCGCTACGGAGGATGGGCTGGCCACGGTGACCACTAAGGTGTTCAACATGGAGAGGGTACTGGCGGTGATCCAGGCGAAGAACGAGGACTTGGAAGGAAGGTCCAGACGAAACAACATTCGCGTCACGGGCCTTCCGGAGTCCACCAATGTGGGTCGGATGGAAGACTTTATGGAGAGGATGTTAGTGGACATTTTTGGCTCGGATAAGTTCTCGAAGGTCTTCATCGTGGAGCGGGCACACCGTACCCTGGCAAAGCGACCTGTGCCTGGAGCCAACCCACGCCCTGTTATCGCTCGTATACTTAACTACAAGGACCGAGATGTTATACTTCGGCTTGCCAGGGAGAAGGGCACCATTGAGTACCAAGGGACCAAGCTGGAGTTCTTCCCTGACTTTACTGTAGCGGTACAAACAGCGCGTAAGGAGTTCGCCCCAGTGAAGCAACTGCTACGAGATGAGAACATTCCATACGCCATGTTGTACCCGGCGCGTCTTCGAATAGGACCCCCATCGGACAACAAAATCTTTGCTACCCCTAAGGCTGCCATGGACTACGCGAAAAAACAGAAAAAACGTAAAAGGGACTCTAATGTGCAGCAGGAAGGGGAAGGGGACCTCATGGAGGATGTGGAGTAGGCGTTTTTACAACTGGCGGAGTTGGTCCTGCTGGATGCGTTACAACTTGGTACAGTGTACTTTTCTGGCTCGCTTCGCCCTGTCTTATTTGGCGAGCATCTGCTGTTGCAGGTTTTCTATGGTGCTCCTTCTAACGTTGCATTGCGAATCATTTATGGGGCTGATGAGGACTGGCATGTAAATTCTGTGCTTAAATTGACTTTTGGATTGTGCCCCACTGTGACTGAGCATAGAGAGATACATGGCTAGTATGTTGTTACTCATGTGACCTTTGAAATTTGCTTAATGGGTTTATTTTCTACTTGATGAGATCCTGATGGGAGAGCCAACTGCTCTATTGAACTTGCTGGGCGTACATGATTTGCAGGGATCCTTGACGCTCTGAGGGTTGGGGGGGGCGGGAATTTTTTATTGTTTGCACGGTCCGCTCTCTCGTCAGATTTCTGGCGGGAGTTGTGCGCCACTGCGTCCCCGCATATGGGAGATCCCCACACATTTATGAACAGACAGTTGGGGTTGTTGGGGGAGGGGGGATGGGGTCAGCTTTGGCAGGTTGGGGATGCTGAAGTGGGTGGTGGGGGGTTGGGGGGGTTTGATTCACTCCTGGGTACGGTCACAGTATTTCATTGAGTATGATGGGAGGTATGTGGAGTCTGGGCCGGGGATGGACAATGACTGGGCATTATGTTACCTGATGAGGGTGGCTCTCCTTACTGGACTTCAGAGGTTGCAGGGCTCTGTGCGTTGTGTTCTTTCTGGACAAGGGGGGTGGTACTGCGGTTTTGGGGATGTATGTCAACTTTGTGTGGATGGCCGGGGGGGGGTAAAATTGCATGTGTTACTTGGAATGTGAGGGGGTTGAATCGCCCTCAAAAGACTAGACAAATGTTGGCGTTTCTCAACAGACATGGTACGCATATCGCTTTCTTACAGGAGACACATCTATGGGGCAAAGCTGCGTAAACTGTGGGTCGGAGATGGGCGGGTGTTAGACTGGCGTCGAACTACTCCTCATATGCACGTGGCGTGATGATATTGATTAAAAAGTCTGTGCCATTTGTTACGATACATGAAGACATTGACAAGGAAGGGCGCTATATCATTGTGCATGGTACTCTATGCGGTTCCCCTGTCACGCTCCTTAATGTGTATGGACCCAATGTGGATGACCCTGATTTCTATGTTGCGCTATGGAATAAGGTATACATGTTGCCACAGTCGGCTGTGATTTGCGGTGGGGATTTTAATGTGTTCTTGGATGGGGAAATGGACAGGAAACAGGACAAGCCCTGGGTACGGAAGAAAGCGGCTGCTGAGGTTCGTGAGGGTATGCAAGGACTAGGATTGGTGGATGTATGGCGTTTGAGGCACCCGGGGTGGAGGGAGGGTACTTGTTATACCTCAGCGCATGACACCTGGTCGCGACTGGATTACTGGCTGGTGACCCGGGATGTGAGTGGATGGGTGTTGGAAGTTGACCATTTGCCGCGCACGTTCTCTGACCATGCGCCGGTTCGCTTGCTGCTTCAGGTACCGTCGTGTACGCCTGCTCCGTTCACTTGGCGCTTATCTCCGGGAACCTTGACTGATCTGGTGCTACGCGAGCGAATCAGGACTGTTATTGTAGAGTTTTTTGAGAAAAATGTTGGCACGGTGGATAGTATGTGCACAGTGTGGGAGGCCTTCAAAGTGACTATTCGTGGGGCGTGTATTGGCCTTCAGTCCGGAGTCCTGACGTCACTAAGAGACTCCATGTCTAGGTTGGAAGGGGAGTTGTTGGTATTGGAGCGGCGGTTGGAGGATTGTCCTGGGGAAGCTCTGCTAGCCGACATTAGATCGAAGGTCTCTGAGTACAACGAGTTGGCAGACCAGGAGGTGAAGTTCTTCTCCAAACATACCAGGGCGCGCTATTACGGTGAGGGGGGCAGACCAGGGAAAGGATTGGCGGATCGCATTAGAGAACCATGGGCCAAGCATTGTGCGGTACAGGAGATTGTGGATGGGGGAGAGGTCGTGACTGACACACCCGGCATCCTGAGTTGCTTTGCAAGATATTATGAGGGCATGTATGAGTATCGGGAGACAGCGTCGGAGGCAGAAATAGCTCAGTACTTTGACAATATAGCTTTGGTTTGGCTTTCTAGAGGTCAGCAAGAATTCCTAATACACCACATCACTGAGGAGGAGTTTCGGGAGGCGATCGCTGCTCTCCCTAATGGGAAAGCTGCCGGCACGGACGGCTTGCCTTCCGAATTCTATAAGGAGTATATTGATCTTTTACTTCCGCACTTGGCGATGGTGCTGGAGGAGTCTGTGGAACGGGGTCAGTTCCCGACCACGATGAGGGAGGCACTGCTGGTTGCGTTGCCAAAGCCCGGAAAGCCTCCAGACCACTGTGAGTCGTACCGTCCCCTCTCACTAATGAACACTGACGTTAAGATTATAGCTAAGGTACTTGCTACCTGGCTGCGGCTGCTACTTCCGGTAATGGTATTGCCTGATCAGTCGGGATTTATACCGCTCCGGTCTACCACCCACAATCTCAGGGCTCTCTTCACTGTATTACATTTACTTAAACCGGAACTGGCTGCGGTGGCTGTTCTGCTTGACGCCGTGAAGGCGTTCGACTCAGTGGCATGGAGGTATATGATAGCTATTCTACATCGCATGGAGGTGCCCTTCTTTTTTACATCGTTGGTGACTCTCCTTTACACTAACCCAGTGGCTCGTGTGCGGGTCAACGGCCATGTCTCGAACTCGTTCCCGGTGCGGAGGGGCACTCGACAGGGTTGCCTTCTCTCACCTTTATTGTTTGCTATAGTAATGGAGCCCCTGGCCTGTGTTTTGAGGCAAAGGTATGCTGACGCAGCGATGAAATTCCCCCTCCGGTCGTTGGCTGTGTCCATGTATGCCGATGACATGGTGCTTTATGTGTGCGAGCCTGCACGCCATCTTGAACCTATCCTTCGGGAGTTCATACGGTTTGGCCGGCATTCTGGTTTAACTATCAACTGGGATAAGTCTGTTATGCTGCCTCTCACTGACATCACCGTTCCATTCCCACTGGAGTTTCCACAGGAATGGGCTGTGGACTTTGTGCTCTATCTTGGGATCCAGATTCATCGGGATAGTCAGGAGGTTATCAGAGCCAATTATGGTGTGGCTATCTCCAAACTAGAGGATCAGGTGGCTCGTTGGATTAAGCTACCTCTCACCCTAGCTGATCGCGTGTCTTTAATCCAAATGGTTGTCCTCCCGAAATTTTTGTATCTTTTTGTAAACATACCCCTTCGATTGAACTTGCACTTCTTTGCACGGCTGCGCTCTTTGCTGACCACCTTGACCTGGGCTGGCAAGAAGCCACGAGTGACGTAGGATGTGCTGACTAAGCCCTATGCACTGGGTGGTTTCGCTGTGCCGGATATGAAGCTATATTACCTGTGCGCACAGGCGCACTTTGCTGCCTACTGGGTGTCTGCGCCCCCGTATACCCCTCACGTGGCACTTGAGGCCAGCGTTGTTCAGCCGTACCCGTTGAGAGCTATGGTGGGTAACACCCACTCGGTGTTTGACAGGGGTGAGGTGGATACGGTCCGTTCCACGGCGAATGCATGGCGAGAGCTTGGTAGGAGGGCTGGCAGGTTACCGCTCTATGCTCCTGGCATGCCGCTGTTGTATCATTCGGTTATATCAGTGTCGAGTGAAATCGGTGGTTTGCAGGTCCTTCAGGGTGCTGGTCTACATACTATGGGGGATCTCTTCCCAGGGGCAAAGTTCCTTTCGTTGCAAACTGTGACGGAACAGTCCACGAATGTGGTCATGGCTACCTTCACTTATGTTAGACTCCGTGCGGCAATACACTCCTCATATCCGGAGGAACCTTTGGCACTGGGCGCTTTGCAGTTAATCTACACCGCGACAGACAGAGTTAAACTGCTCTCCAGACTATACCGTGCTGCACAAGAAGATGAAGGGGGGGGGGGGGGGCTATACTGGCTAGGGCCAGATGGGATAAGAGTCTGCCTGAGCCATTAACGGATGAGGAATGGACTGAATGTTGCTCCATGACTGGGGGCAATGTGGCTAACGGCAATTTCCGCCTCCTCCACTTTAAATTTCTACATCAATGGTATTACACACCTACACAGCTAGTCCGATATGGTCTTCGGGACACTGCGCAGTGTGTCCGGTGTGGAGAGGATGATGCAGTTTTCGTGCATTTGGTGTGGGGGTGTGCCCGGGTGTATGGCTTCTGGGTGGCTGTAACTGGGGCGCTGACTAAGATGACGGCCACGGAGGTTGCTATGGATATACGGTTATGCTTGCTAGGGCTCGCCTCTGGAGTGCCATGTAAGGAGCGGAAATTGATTGTACTGGCATTGCAGCTTGCTAAGCGGAGGGTGGCTATGGTGTGGGGTGGTAGGCGGGCACCTGATGTGCAATTGTGGCTGAAGGACCTGGCCTATTGCAGGGATCAGTTAACTTGCTATGCTGAAACTCTGCCGGAGAAGTCACGTCCGCGTGACATTTGGGCTCCATATACTGCATATATGCTTGCGTTAGAGGAGGGCGACAGTTCTGATGGCGAGGGCGTGGATTGACTGCCTGGTGTTGGTGTGCCTGAGAGTTTGCCTGAATGAATGGCTGGGCTGTGCTGTTATCGCCCATGGGAGGTCTATCTCTGCTGGTGTGTGTGGTTCCTGGGGGGGGCTGTCCTGTCTATCATTCTCACCGTTCTTCCACGACGTCTGATGGCACATGCTGGATTTCGTATCTGAGATTGCACTACTCGTACGACTGCTGGCAATACCTTGCGTACCACCTTGCGTACCTTTTACATGGTGTTACCAATCTGCATTAATACTATGAACTTTACTGTGACCTGGGACCAGGAGCGTTTGGGCTGGGGGGGTGGGGTTTGTTGTTGTTCTATATAAATACTATAAAATAAGACCTATAGGTGATAAGCGGGGAACTCATGTGGAGGATGCTCTCGTCTTGAACTGTAGACACTTTTCACCCTCTGCGATCTTGGACAGTCCTTGCCTGATATCCTTTGATATGTGCTTGCAGATACCCACTGTTGATTTGATAGCAGCCGGCCCTATACAGGGTTGTAGGCACACTGCTGTGTATGTGAGCATGTTTGAAATAAAGGTCTTGCAAAAAAAAAAAAAAAAAAAAAAAAGGAGAGAAAGAGAAATGGAGTAAATGAATGGGGCCATGAAAGGCAAGGTGGGAAGCAAGGACAGGAAGTAAGGGATATGGGTGGGGAATGAAGAAATCAGGATTATGGGGGGTTAGTGCAAATCAAAAGGGTGTTTGGGCAAAATATAAGTAAAATAATATCATGATAAAAAAATATTGTGTCAATGAGAATCATCATCGTCCTTGCACTGCAGGGGAGAACATGGCGGCCAGCAAGCGGCTGTCCGCGTGCTCTCCAGGAGGAAAGGAATATGTTTTTATGGTGAAGCGGTAGAATGGAAACCTGACTGTGTGGAGTTTAGAGAGCTTCAGGGGCTGAAAATGTTACTTACCTATTACCAGCATTCTGGGCTGAGAGCGGTATGCGGTGCACAGAGGCCGGCGTCGGTGTGGTGTGAGAGCAGCCAGCGGTGAGGGTGTGCCCTGCGTGATCACTGCAGAACAGTTGGAGGCTTCCAGAGACGCCGTGGAATAAGAACCCTGGAGGAGGTGGCCCAGGAAGTGGGGAAAGCCCGCAGGCTCACTTCCACAGTTGTCTGGAGAGGAAGGAACATATGCGGTAGATGCAGCTTTCCTAATCTTGTGCTACATGTCTCTGAAACTGCCTGGTATTCCTTCAGATGGTGGGAGCACAGCACTTGAGCAGTAAAAAACAGAAAACTTTCTGAAGATTCGATAATATAGATAATATAGACTGAGACTTTGAGGAGGTGAGAGAAAGAGAGTCCCAAGCTGGAAGCTGTTCAGGTAGGAAGACAGCAGGGGACTGGCTAATGAGGGGAAGGTACAGAAGCCAAGTAGGTACAAATTGAGGAGTGCAGGGAGTAGTGGCAGTGACCCTAATACACCTAAGGAACAACCCCTTCAGGGAAGGAAATCGGAGATGAGCCCCATAAAAGTGAAAGCGAGGGCACGAGGGAGGGCAAAAAAAAAACCCTGTGTTGCAGGAAGAAATGATTGTGTCCTATTCAGAACATCAAGGGATACTCTGGTATCCTCAATCTCGGAGGTCAGTTAAGACAGTCTGCCCCCTAAACTTAAGACTCTGAAGGTCACCCCCTCTCTCGGGTCTTATTTCAAGCTGGGTGGAAAATGCCCCGAAGTTGAGAAGGGCCCCATATCTCCTGATACCCCACAAGCTTCTTTTGTGGAGGTCTTAAACTCAAGGTTTGAATTTACAACCACTGCTGTAATTGATAAGGAGCCCAGGGATACACTGAGAGAGCAGTGTCAAGTCCACAGTATGAAGACAGTGGAAGTGCCTCAGATTCTGGTTGGTTGGAATCGGTTCCAATGTCCAGCATAAGATGACTTTTGAGAGTGCAGGCAAGGGAAGAGAGATGGAAGGTGACAATTAAGCCTTGGCGGTAAAATCCGCTCTGCTTGCGGAGTTTGTGGATTTTTGGCAACTCTGCGTTTTGAGTTACGGAAAACTCTGCGATCTGCAGCGGAGCAGAGTTTTTCCCTTGTTTGCGCTTTCAAAATGTGTATTCACACACACGATAGCAACTTACCAGGATCCCTGCGTTCGTAAACGAGTTTTCCTATCCGTTCGTGTACACCACGAGATTTTTGCAAGAGTGTGCGATCGCGAACACGTCATTCGGACGCACCATCGGAAATCCGGCGGACGTTTAGTGAAGCTCGCCAAGCAGAACACGCAAAATTTGCAATCTGGCAAAGAATATCTCTTGAGCAGCATAAAACCTTCTCAAAAGTGATGATTTGGATGAAAAAAACTCCTTAGATTGACATTTGGCTGTATTGTTTGTACAGCTAGTCCTTTTTCTTTTTTTTTTGGGGAGAGGAATGAAGTGCCCCAGAGTCTCCAACTTACTGTTCCTGTCCAGCAGGCTCCTCCAAGTGCTTTGTCCATGTTCTGTTCACTTTTCATTTGGATTTGGAGCTGGAAGGATCACCCTTTGTGTCTACTGCATCATATATCATTGGATTTGAGGACTTTTGGATTTGAGATTTTACAAGTAAGTTGGTGTTGTTTGCTTGATTGGGGCATTGTTGCAGTTGCTACAATTTTTGTACTTTTCATCATTTTTTATTTATTTTTTATTGTGGGTAGCCAGTAGGGCCAGAACTAGTCATGGTTGATGCGTGAAACAACAGTTTCTGTGGTGTCTGTTGAATTTAAACATCACTTAGGGCATGGATGGCATTGGATTGAATTTCAAAATGTGTATTTTTGGGGGTATTTCACTTTTTTGGAGTGGGTTAAATAAATGCCTTTCTTGTGTGTGTGGTATGGTTGTTGTGTAACTTGCATACCTTGTGTAGCCCTGTGGATTTTTGTTTTTGCATTTGATTGCATTAAAGCTGTGTTGTTTAGCATGCCTCCATTGCCTGGCCATTATAGGCCTGCTTGAGTTAATTGTTTTCCAGGCCTCCTGCTTGTTGTGACTGTGAGTGACCATGTGGCTGGTGGCCATTTTGTCTTGGTAGTTTAGAAGTGTGCTTCTTTGTGTGTTTCCTTTGTTCCTTTTGGCCCAGGCTTCTTGATGTTGTGGGCCTGGCCATGTGGCTGGTGGCCATTTTGAAGCCAGGCTGTGTGCTTTTGCCATAGGCCTGCATTGTCTGTCTTCCCTTTCTTGTTGGTGTGGGCCTAGCCATGTGGCCATTTTGTGGTGGTAGTTTACTAGTGTGCTGCTTTTGCCATATAGGCCTACATGTCTGTCCTTTGTTCCTCTTGGCTTACTGCTTCCATCCCCTTTGCCAGCTGCATCTCCCTGAATGACGTGATGAGCAAATTAATGCCAAACAGGTTCCACTTCCATTACATTTGTATTTTTCTTTTTCTTTTTTCCTATCCTTCCTGAGTGTACGCAGAAAGTATACCATGAAAGCCGTTGTTGTCAAAGTCTCACAAATGGCTACACTGTTATGTTTTGTTTTAATAACTTAAACTGAGTTTGTAGTGTAGTTCCTATTTTCCCTATAGGCCCTGCGCATTGGAATAACATAAACAGCAGTGTAGACGTAGGACTGAGGTCTTCTAGGTCTCTACTGACTATGTTAGACTTAATTTAGGTTTGCGCCAGCTAGCTCAGAGGTCACTGGAAACTTTCTTGACTGAAATAGGAAGTGATCACCTTCCCTGGCTCAGACAAGAAGGGATTTAGCTTCCGACAACCACATAAACATGACAACTTTGCTCCCCAGAATAAGAGTCAATCTCTAGAGTCGTGTGAAACAATAGACAGCTATTTCACTCAGTCAGACATGCGATCTTAGTTTCACCAGAGTGCAGAGAAGAGAGAGACGGGCGTTTTCAATAAAAGATATTATTTATTGAGCAGTCTTCCTTCTCAAGCAAGAGAAATGAATTGCCACAATTGCAAGACTTGTTATGATGAAAAGTGCGTACAGTAAAAGGAGTATTAGGAAATAATACTGTAAAAGCATTGATATGGTTTCTTAGCCATAAGATAGTTAAAATGAATAAAATATATACATTCATATATACATTGGCTAACGACCTCAACTGGTGCTTCTAGCTACGCCTACCCCGGTGTACCTGACCTAAGCCTAATACGTGGGAGGGAGTAAGTAAGTAGCAGTTTAAGTTAAGTTGGTTTTGCCAAGAGTTTGATTCAAGAATTCTCTCTAAGGGTTTAGTCAGCACCGTACCTCTGGAATAGAATGTAGGAGGCCTGGTATCTCCCTCTCAGGACCCAATATCCCAGTCACCCGCAAGGGTAGGCTGGAAACGCCGGAGCTGGATTTTCTCGGCAGGAGAAAAGACAGCGTCTTTCTCAGCGCGTCAAAGAGGAGGGGCAGCGTCCGTGGGCTTCTCGCATCTGCTGGGCTCTCTGCAAGGGGACAGCTGTTCTGCTCCAGTATTCACCACCACCGTGTGTTTGCTTAAGGCAACGTTTGTATATTTATACCTGAAAGGTGCAGAGTTTGACGAAAGTTTTTGGACATAAGACGTCAATAAAGATGCCACTAAGAACTGGTAGTTCTTACAGTGCCCGCAGGAGTTCTATTACTAATCAAAACAAAGCAAGCGGGGCTTTCCCAGGTTGCTGGGGGTTTGGTGTGTCGAAAGAACTCGGTGTGCTCTCTAGGAATCTAAGGAAGTAGCTTCTGCTGTGTCATGGACTGCAGAGGCGAGTTACTGAAATATGGCTCTGATTATTATGCCATTATAGGGATATTTATTGATTATAGCTGTATAGGGGCATAAGGTCACAATATTGATCGGGTTCCTAGATAAAACACATCACCCACTCCACGATTTTATGTCCATCAATTACTAAAAACTTAAGCAATAAGATGCATGTTTATTCCTACCCACCCCAAAATACATTTTGCATTCGAAATGGTGTATACGAAATACATGAAAATGATAATAGGTACTGTACGTTGTAAGCAGGGTAATCATTCAAATTACACATGAAATGTCTCTTAATACAGAAAAGAAGGGCAAGACTATTTCATCACATATAAATACAATTGCTGTAAAATGTGCTAGAGGCTGAGGTAATATTTTTCTCTAGATCTACTAAAAATAGAAGCTCTGTTCTTTATGAATAGTTCTACTTTAAGCAAAGTACGTGTGCCAGAAAAAAGGTAAATATTTTGGAATTTTTGGAAAAAAATAATTTCATGGTGAGCGGGGCAAAAATAGTTCCAAAAGTTTTTCAGTAGCTCTTGTTTATCAAAGCCGAAGGCCGAATTCAGAGTTCACGGGAACGCTGTGTGCCGGATTGTTTTCCAAAAAGTTATTGTTTCTGTTCAGGGGAGAACATCATTTCAGACAGGCTCGCAAAGAATTGGTCTACATATTCAGGTGACAGTTCGACCAAGTTCGATAATGCTGTAACTTGGCAGTTGTGAGAATGATTGCTATCATCGATTTCAGAATCAGCAATGCTCACAGAAGGTCGAACCTGGGTGATGTTGCTTGCATTTCTTGCTTCACTGCCACCACCTAATCGTAGCGCAGGAGTCTCAACGAATGCCGTCATCAGGATTGGTAACCGCTGGGGACAACACGATGCATGAGCCGTTACAGGACTTAGCAAAGTATCGATATCCATTGGTACTGCTGATTGTAGTGCAAGACAGGTGTCTAACACGCATTCCTCTCCGCATAGCATACATCGAAGCACAGGTAAGATGCAGGTCTGCCATATAGGTCTGAATGAAAGAAACCAGGTCATATTCAGATCTCTTAGCCGGGCTAGTCCAAGGACTTTAGTTATGCGGTCCCGGTAGCGTATTGCTAGGATCGTTTCTTCCATCCTTGCCGGAGTCATGTCTGCGTTTTGGCTTGCCATATCGGAGCATGAGGGTCAAAAATAAAATCCCAGCTACGAGTCCCAAAAGTAGTGGTAGGCCGCCAAAGACCGAATGGACAAAATTGGGAAAGATGCCCAGGACTGCTTCAAAGGGTGTTAACAGTCCCGAAAAAATTGTCTTAAATACATACGAGATACCACTGGCATTCGACATATTTAGGATTTGGCTGAGCATTTCTGTGAAATGCACGGGGCAATTTGTTGATAAAAGTGTATGTATCTCTGCAGTTGTCCTTGCAACCTGGAGATCATACGTCTCTTTTGATGACGTGATGGGCACTGTCGTCTGTAAAGGCACAGACTTCATTCCGCTTAAAGTATCAATTCGTATAGAAGAGATATTCAACGGAGGCCAAATCGGAGCCACTGAGTCTCCAGGGCTTTTTGGATACAATGCTTGCATACAGCAAGTGACCATGGAACTGACGCTTAAGAGATATGCTTTCCCCGGCACCAAGCCACAACAGCTGTGATCCGTTATTAGAACGTAACTCCCGTTAGAAAGTTGTCTAAGGAATGGCTCTATCTGTTTTGCAGGTGTGCCATGCTGGTGGCATGAAAGGTTATTTGAAGTCCCCTCACAGGCCCCATGCAAGTTAATACCTTGGCACAAAAGTATACCGCTTAGTGATTGTTTACACTCATTACACTCATTACCACTAAGAAATACATTTTTGATGTTGTCACTATAACATGTATGTGTATAAGGTAGTTTCCATGATGACTTAATGTATCCTTTACCCAACCTTTCATACTGGCCTGCTGGTATATACTCTAGGCAATTTTTAAATTGGAAAGTTGTTATCGGAATTGGGATTATTCCGTGTATTATCCATTCAATGACATGTCTTTCTGACATTGTCAATGGTAATCTCTCAAGTTTTTCGATGCTCAGGATTGTATAGTCTGCTCCTTTCTATGCCAAACTGATTTGTTTATCAGTAAGGTTAAAGATAGAAAACAATGACGTTGTGTTGATTAAACGCCATGGCACATAGCCTGAACAGAGGTTTTGCAACGTCCAGCCTAGCTGTACAATAGAACGTAATTGGGACTGGCCATGTTGTAACATTAGCAAGTCCTGGTCTATTATATCGATAGCAGATGATACAATACTGTCCAGTGAATATATTCTGGAGGACAGAGCCATTAACCCATTGTCCACAAAAGAAACTGATTTTTCCAAATTAATACGATCAATTTCTCGTATTTTCTCTGCTGTCTCAATTTGAGTCACTTTCCATGCCTCGTTGTAAGCAGCATATATACTGGCTGCTATGAAACGTTTTTGACGCTGTTTGCGTGGTCCCATTATGAAAAGTCAGCGCCATCTTTAAGTAAAGATAAGTGTTGCTTAATTTGTGCCAGTGTGGATGTTTATAACCATTCAAGGCATAGTTTCCCTACACTGTATGTTGTTACTATCCCTGGATGTTGTCTCTGGGAGTATCTAGGGTCTGGTCTGGTCATTTTTAACCCCTGTATTTTGTTCAGGAATCTGTCTTGACAGTTATTCGTGTCTGTAGGCCAGATTAACCACTTTTTCCAATAAGGATGTGTTCTGTTTTCATTTAAAATTTGGGATACGTCTATTTCAATATCTGTGGTTGCATTATCAGGTATTGGCTTTGGAATAGACGTTTGTTAAGGTCTTTAACCTTGGCTAGACCAAGACAGGTCGTTTGTTGAATTGTGTCATTCAAGAACATTATTTGTTCTGGGATCATGCAGGCTCGAAATAATACTTCTGGGCCTTGTACCTGACAATCTTTTGTACCCCAGATGGTTTTTGTTTCAATGTTATTCTTCCAGAAATCAAAACCAAATGTAATAATTTTTTCATAAAATGCTTCTGAATATATCAATTTAGTATTTGTCAGCATGGTTTTTGTCCCTGTTTTATCTAACAGTTTATAATAAAATGTTTCTGCATCACTTGGGTTAAACCCTGAAAAGTATTGGAATTTCTCATAGAATGTTTTTGAACTGCTTTTAGGTGGAGTAGCACAATGTTCCCATTATTGGTTATATTTAAAAACATTTCTAGGTTGAGCAGATTTATGTAAATAGTGGTCTGCATAATGAGTAAAACAGTACATCTGTTCATAATTTGATAAACCTTGCAAATAATCATGCTCTGTAAATTTTGCTGACAAAACTAAATCCGACATCATATTATTTATACTTTCAAAGTCCCATTTATCAGAGAATGTAGTTGGTTTTACGAAGTCACTTAATGAAACCTTAACCTGATGAGGATATTTCAAGAGTTCGACCGGGCCATATATTTCGTAGTCTGTTTTGTCCCAAACTACCCCGCCAGGTATTGGAATGGCTGTGACATTCACTGATGATAGTTCTCTTTTCTCGATGTGAGATGATTTGTGAGGCTTCAGAACTAAGTTGATGTTCTGACTTGCTGTGTCCATTGTACTGTATTTTCCCTCAATGAATTTTCCCAAACAAAGTACCATGATGAGCCAAAGCAGGAGGAAAAATACACCTAGCCCAATCCAAAATTCTAACCATGGAGAAATAAGATAGGTTTCTTTGAGTTGATGAAAGAGTTCTGTTGCTTTTTTTTTAAAAGTCTTTGTTGCTGGCGTCACTTCAGTGTCGTTTAGATCTTCAGAAAAATTATCGAAATTGATGAAGTAGCCAGATGCAGTTCTGTCGATTGTTGGAATTGTTTTCTCCATTTGGCTTTCATTAGCACATTCTGATGCTACATCATTGTAGACTGGTGTTTCATGACAAACTGTTTCAATTTGGGTTTTAAGAGGGACAAGTTCCATAGCATTTCTGCATAGTCCTTTTTTATTCACTGCAGGTTTATCAAATGTGATTAGTCTTTCAGTTTGAACCTCTTGGATACTAGCAAATTTGGGTATTCTGTTACTTCTTGGGAGTCCACTGGGCCTACTATTTATTATAGGCCACATGATTGTGGTTTTACCAGGTCGATGGATACAACTCGGTTCTCCTTTTTACCAGCAAGGGGCAGTAGTACTACTGATCTTGTTCCGTTGATTGCTAAGACAGGTACTGCTTTTCTGTAAGAAGGCCCAAATTCCTTCTTCACCGCTATTTTCTCTCTGACCAGATCCCCAATCTTTGGAATCCAGACAGGTCTTGCTGGGACAGGTGGTGTGTCTTCAATGGTTGTTGGCTGTTGCTTTAACTTTATGTTGCTCAGGGCTTTCCTTGTTTCATTTAAGTCCTGTAAAACAGCCAAACGATCTTTGATGTCAGAGCCTTTTTTCTTATCTTCTACCACTGAAGCATGACTATCTAAGTCCTGAACATACATTCTAGTTCCGAACAATAGTTCGTACGGGCTGAAACCTTTTAGAGAATTTCTTGGCAAGTTGTTAAGACTACGTTGGACACTTGTTAAATGCTGGACCCACCCATCACCCGAACCTAATACCTTTGCCGTTATAGATTGCTTTATTACTCGTTTTTTTCTTTTCACTACCCCGTTTCCCTCAGGATGGAAGGGACAAGAGAACCGCAATCCAATGCCCATGCTGGTCATGGCCTCCTTATAAGCTCGAGAGCTAAAAGCAGGACCCTGGTCAGAATGAAGCATGGCAATTGCGTATGTGCCGATAAAGACTCGCAAATCTTTTATAACAGTTCTGGCGTCAGCCGAGCGCTGGGGCCACATTTTAAAGTGAATATAGTCTTAAAAGAAATTAATAGGACGCTGGATTTCATGTGTAGATAGCCCTATGCTACCTACAGAAATGGCCATGCCATTACTCCGGTTGGCTCGTTTCTGCGGTCTCTGTTGCAGTCTGGACAGCTCTTTGCAAATTTATAATGTTGCAGGCTCCTCCCCGGCCACCAGTATTCTGATTGTAATTCTGTCAGAGATTCCTTCATCTGTTTGTGCCTTGGACCCAATCCCATGTGTGCGTCAGCTATTAAAAAGATTCTCTGATTCGTGTTTGGAATTACCCTATCCCCCACTCCAGGGATTCGAGCAAAAGGAACGGAGTTTGCATCAATTACGTATGTATAATTGAGTGGGTAGTTCACAGGTAGTACTGCACAGTTGCCTTTTGAAGACGTTTTTACCGCCAGCATGGTTTCCCCGTCTATGTATTTTTCTGAACGCTTTTTTGTGGCTACGGAAGCCGGTTTAGTTGCTTCCGCTGTGGCTGTATTAGCCAATGAATTCCCTGCAACGTGAACGCCATCACGTTGATGACTCAGAGTGTGTATATCACGTGAGTCTTTTGTAGTTCTTTCTGTAAAAGAACTACTTGTTTCCAAAGCATTTTATGCTTGATTGCGGCACCTGTGTCAGCTTTGCAATCATTTTGAACCCAGTTCTGCAAATCATTATTGTAAGAATTGACGCAAAAATGCGAATCGCACACGATTAGTGTCGGGAATTCACGTTCGGCATTTTCAAGCGCCATCTTTAAAGATCTGATTTCAGCTCGCAGAGCCGAACATTTTCTCAGTGATTCAGTTTTTGTTATTTTTGGTCTGAATTTACCGCAGAGCCAGCGACCTTTTACAATCGCGCAGGCTGCATCGTAGGATTTATTATCTACATTGTAATGCTGTACAAATCTGTCTGTATAGATTATACAAGAGTACTGTTCCAGAGGCAGAATTTCGATTGGCAGAGGATATTCTTTTTCATATTTGAAATCATTCAGTTTTTTCATGTTCGGGACAAAATAGTATGTCACGTCTTCTGCAGCAAGAGAATTTTCCCACTGTATCCATTTCGGATCTAGTGCCATTGTTTTTAGATTTACTGGGCTGAATAGCGCCTCGAAGGCTGATTCTGCTGTGAAAACAGTTATTCTTTTGCCTTGGGCTAGGGCTCGTTCTCTTGCTACAGCAGTCTGAACTGCCTTTACAGTATTTTCTGTGAGACTGAATGTTTTTTCTGCTTGTGTGTACAAATGTGATTTGTAAGCTATTGGTACCGTTTCTCCCTCATTAGAGGTCAGGTATGTGAATTTGCATCTTCCTGAGATGACCCGGATTACAAGGTTGCGTGTATTGTCACATGTTTCTAATTTTGTTTTAGCTAACATGTCTGTTTGCAGTGATCTCAAAATTTCTGTGTGTTTTTGTGTCCAGTTGATTGGTTTAAAATCAGGTTTTATTAATTCGTAGAGAGGTTTAATCCTCTCTGCATAGTTTAGAATGTAAGTTCTTCCGAAATTCAGGAAGCCTAGAATCGATTGTAAGTTCTTCAGCGTTTTTGGTGCTTGGAGTACAGCGCACTTCTCTAAGAAGTTGTCCGCTAGGCTTTTTCCTTCACTTGATAATTCGTATCCTAAAAATAAGACTGTTAGATGGGCAATTCGTGACTTTTTAAAGTTGAATTTGTAACCCTCTGCTGCGAACCCAAGTATTATGGTGTTCACTCTTTTCAAGTGAGTATCCAAGTCGTCGTCTGTGAGATAGATGTCATCGACATAAGATAATGCCTCATCATCATATATTTGTAGTAACTCTGTTACTCTGGCTGAGAAAAATCCTGGGCTGTTCTTGAATCCCTGTGGGAGCCTACAGAAATTTTTCTGTGACCCCATTATTGAGAAAGCGGTCAAGTACCTGCTTTCTGGTGCAATATTTTGAGAAAAGAACACATTAGATATGTCTAATGTTGTTTTGTATTTTTTGCGAACTATGTTATTCATTAGTGCCGCACTTTGCGAATTTTGTACCGCAAATGTTTTGCAACATGAGTTAAGGTGTCTGTAATCCAAGACTAGACGATACGAATCGTCTGGTTTGGAGACAGGAAACAAAGGATTGTTCATTTGAGAGGTGCATGTTTCAATCACCCCTTGGTATTCAAGTTGATCTAAAATCTCCCTGACCTGTTTTTTAGCTTCTTGCTTAATTGGGTACTGCCTTTGTGCAGTTGGTTGACATTTTAACTGGATTTTGTGAGGAGGAGAGTCCTCATCCCATCCTACATGATTCTTATATAGTGCAGGTGCTTGAGCTACTGCCCATTTCCTTGCATATACATATTTAGTGTGAATTGGAATATGATTTGAGAAGGCAGGCATAATCATTTCTTCGCCATGAGGGCACTCCCTGACAAACTCTGGGGGCCAATCTTTCTCGGCTAACAGGATGTCATAGCCTTTTGAGAGGTTATCCCAAAATAGACCCCTTATTTTCCTAGTCTTATCTCCCTCTATACGCAGTGTTATTTCGTATATCTTATGAGGTTCGCTAACTCTGGTATCTGCAGTTTCTACTTGAATGTATTCATTCGTGTCCACTGTCTCCAGATGACGCATCAGGATCTTGCGAGCTATGCTGATTTCTGCTGCACTGTCTAGCATTGTCTGTGCCCACTCTCCGTTTTTCAGCTGTGTCCTCAGTATTTTCGGCATGTTCGATTACTCTAATACTGGCTACCTTCTTTCTTGGAAATTGTAATTTTCTACTTTGACCAGGTTCCTTGTCTTTGGACTTGGTGTGCTCTTCCCTTGGTTCTGACCGTCCTCTTCTTTCTGATTTCTGCGAAAAAGATCGAGAGGGACGTGTATCAATACTTTGATATCTATCAGGTTTTTTCAAGTTATCCCTATTTCTAAGGTTGTATCTTTTCTCAGAGTGCTCCCTCTGGGGAGACAGGTGTTCTCGATTCAGAGTTCTTTCTCTCCGCCGAGGAGACCTTCCTCTGGACTGGAAAACTTTTTCTTTGGGAGTGGATTGTTTATTTCCATCCCAACTCTTTTTAGGAGTGTGTAGATTATTTTTAATAAATAATTTTTCAGGATTTTCAAGTAGTTGGGGTTTTACTGGTTTCCCACCCAAACTCTCTCTACCTAATTCTTCATAGCATTTTTCTATGATTCTGGTAAGTTCAATTGGATGTTCTGTTATATCTGTTTCTTTCAATTTCTGGCGGATCGCCACAGATGCTGCTTCTCCTTTTATGTTGGCTAGTAATATAGCCAAGACCTGCTTGAAGTCTTTCAGTAATTTCATACCAAGAGTTAAAGCAGGTTCTGGACCGTATTCATTCTGAATTTGTTTTAGCACATCTGGCATTACCGCCATGGACGGAACACCATGTGTTTTTGTGTAAATGGAAGCAAAGACTGTACCCCAAGTGTCACAGTCCTCCACATGTGGTGCGACCCCCATTGGAAGGCAGATAGTCAGAATTCTGTGTTTCTCAATAGGGGTAGTATTAGGGAATACTGCCTCTATTTGAGTTATTTTTTGTGCTAGCCAGAATGGAATTTGTTCCCGTTTTACGGGTGTTTTTCCAAGACATGATTGTATGTTCTGTTGTGTGATTTTATTTGTGTTCCCCTGATGAGGGGTTAGCTGTGGAATATTAACAGCTGTTTGGACTGTTGCAGTCCGCATTACATATTGGACTAACTGTCTGTGTATTTTAATTAATAATTTTAGCTGTGCTAAAAGTTCTTCTCTTGACATTTTATCAATGTCTGGATGTGGTGTGTAGCTGGCTAGAACCGGCCGCGTTGCTCCTGGTCTACCTAGTGGACCGAGCCTGGTGATGTGATCATTATGTTTTAGGGCGCCTTTAAACCAGAGCAGGTGCTCTTGGTATTTTAATGGGATTTCAATCTCCTCGAAAGGAGCGTACTCTTCCGGTAGTTCCTCTATTTTGTAATAGTGGAACTCGTCTTTTGTAGCGTTTGCCGCTGGAAAGTTTATCCATGAATAGAATACCTCTGTCTGCCGATATTTGTGTGCCTCTATCACGAAAATGACTGTACCACCTCGTGCTGACAGTCCGTTTTCTATAAGTTTTAAAGTTATAGTTTTTCTTATGTTGACCGGAATGAGGATAGCATCCCGGTCATCCTGTAGGAGACTCGTGTCGTCCTCCATTAGTTGATTTGCTAATATAGCAGCATCCCTTTCCTCATCACTATCTGGCATTTTACTGTCAGAAAGGTTTTTTGTTCCAGATCAGGTTTCAAGGAAACAAAGATTAGGTGGACAATATTTTGGAACACTGTATCCTTCAACGTTGACTAAACCAGAAACTTTACATAGGAATCTCTTCCTATTAAGTTCCGGCAGATTTTAACCTTTCACCCACTCCAGACGTCTATTGGAGTATTTACGGGAAAAAGGGTCTGTGTGAAAAAGCACGACTGAGTTACTCTAACGTCTTGCGTTAGTTTTATCGCCTTGCCAAACGTTGGGCGCCATGTAGTGTAGTTCCTATTTTCCCTATAGGCCCTGCGCATTGGAATAACATAAACAGCAGTGTAGACGTAGGACTGAGGTCTTCTAGGTCTCTACTGACTATGTTAGACTTAATTTAGGTTTGCGCCAGCTAGCTCAGAGGTCACTGGAAACTTTCTTGACTGAAATAGGAAGTGATCAGCTTCCCTGGCTCAGACAAGAAGGGATTCAGCTTCCGACAACCGCATAAACATGACAACTTTGCTCCCCAGAATAAGAGTCAATCTCTAGAGTCGTGTGAAACAATAGACAGCTATTTCACTCAGTCAGACGTGCGTTCTTAGTTTCAACAGAGTGCAGGGAAGAGAGAGACGGGCGTTTCAATAAAAGATATTATTTATTGAGCAGTCTTCCTTCTCATGCAAGAGAAATTAATTGCCACAATTGCAAGACTTTTTATGATGAAACGTGCGTACAGTAAAAGGAGTATTACGAAATAATACTGTAAAAGCATTGATATGGTTTCTTAGCCATAAGATAGTTAAAATGAATAAAATATATACATTCACTAGCAGCCCCCCCCAGCGTTGCCTGGGGCAGAAGGGGGCTGGGGGCTGCATTTTTAGCCCGGGGCCAGAAGGTGGCTGGGGCAGCATGTTGTTGAGCGGTGCACCCACCGACTCCCTCCCGCCCCCCCGCCTCCAGCCTCCCGCCCTCCGCCTCCAGCCTCCCGAGTACCGCCCGACTCCCTCCCGCCCCGTCTATTTACTTTTCATACCTGACCCGTCGCTCCTCCACTTCATGTCGCCGCCTCTTCATGTCGTCGCCGCCTCTTCATGTCGTCGCCGCCGCTACTCACTGCACCACCGCCCCGCCGCTCCTCCATGACACCGCCGCTCCTCCATGACGCCGCCGCTTCTCCTTCGTCATGACGCACGTCGCGTTGCGGCCAGCGCTAGGTCCCGGCCGGCGCTACTTCAGGGGACTACTTTGTTTTGTAAATTATTTTTTTTATTTTGCTTTTTTTTAAAAATGTACATAGCCTATGTCCATCTACACACCCTGACATTTTCAAAGATGTATCGGGTGTGTAGATTGGCGCTGTGGTTCCTGAGATTACCTTGCCAAAAGGTGCAAGTTCTCTCTTTATAATAGTAGTATAGATATATACATTGGCTAACGACCTCAACTGGTGCTTCTAACTACGCCTACCCCGGTGTACCTGACCTAAGCCTAATACGTGGGAGGGAGTAAGTAAGTAGCAGTTTAAGTTAAGTTGGTTTTGCCAAGAGTTTGATTCAAGAATTCTCTCTAAGGTTTAGTCAGCACCGTACCTCTGGAATAGAATGTAGGAGGTCTGGTATCTCCCTCTCAGGACCCGATATCCCAGTCACCCGCAAGGGTAGGCTGGAAACGCCGGAGCTGGATTTTCTCGGCAGGAGAAAAGACAGCGTCTTTCTCAGCGCGTCAAAGAGGAGGGCAGCATCCGTGGGCTTCTCGCATCTGCTGGGCTCTCTGCAAGGGGACAGCTGTTCTGCTCCAGTATTCACCACCACCGTGTGTTTGCTTAAGGCAACGTTGGTATATTTATACCCGAAAGGTGCCGAGTTTGCCGTAAGTTTTTGGACATAAGACGTCAATAAAGATGTCACTAAGAACTGGTCGTTCTTACAGTGCCCGCAGGAGTTCTATTACTAATCAAAACAAAGCAAGCAGGGCTTTCCCAGGTTGCTGGGGGTTTGGTGTGTCGAAAGAACTCGGTGTGCTCTCTAGGAATCCAAGGAAGTAGCTTCTGCTGTGTCATGGACTGCAGAGGCGAGTTACTGAAATATGGCTCTGATTATTATGCCATTATAGGGATATTTATTGATTATAGCCGTATAGGGGCTAAAGGTCACAATATTGATCGGGTTCCTAGATAAAACACATAATGTAGCACTAACAAGTGTGACCACCACACACTAAGTTATATGTGTTTGTTTGTACTAGTAGTAATTGAACCACAACAACAAATGCAACATTTCACTGATGTTCTTCTCCTGGCTTCTTTGCTTTTAGGTGCACAAAAAGACAGAGGAGGAGGTGTCAGTCAAAAATACTTTATTCGGTTCATAACAAAAACCATAAAAGTATACTAAGCATACTATGTCAAGACCACATTTAAATACAATAAAAAGTGAAAATTGGCAATTTATACAGTACAAATTATCAATACTAATAAGAAATAACAATTGTCAATATATATGGGGAGACGCATCGAATCTATAATCGCTGTTTGTGTGGGGAGAGCGGGGGACGCAGCGGGACTACCTGTCCCAGGAGGCAGAGAGCGGACCGGCAGCCCCACCCCCTGGACACCGGGGACACTTCAAATACTTCTGGAAAGGGGCGACCAATCGGTCCCCCCGAACGTATGGCAGAGTACCACGATCCCCCCGGGAAGCCATCTTGGGCGGGAGGCGAGTCTCGGCTGGTATGCCCGAAGCGGCGTAGCCGGGGCGCGCCTTTTCCGGCCCTAGAGTGGGTTGGCCTAGACACTGACGCGGCTGGCCACGCCCTTGGGGCAGGCAGGGGCGGGTTTACGCCCGCCCTGAAGACGGTTAAAAGGAGGAACAAGACCAGAAAGCATCCTCTTGTTCCTGTGCTCTGAAGCTGCACCTCCTCGCTGCACGTGAGCTCGAGACGGAACGAAGAGCCAATTTTGAGCGTTGTAATCGTTCTTGTTTGTTTTCCAGATACTCTGTTGGAGAATGCCGAAGAAGGCGGGAAAGCGAATGACTACCGACCAGATGCTGCGTGTTCTCATGAAAGAGGTGACCGACCTGAAGAGGCGAATGGATAAAGACGAGGAAGGGGGGCCGAAACGTCCTTTGGTGGGAGCAGCCCCGGGAGGAAAAGGCAAGAGGCCCAGGAGGGGAGCAGCTGGGGGAGATATCCCGGGTCCCAGTGTCCCGCTCGAGGCACCCACTCCCGTGCCGGAGGAAGGGAATCCGATTCCCGTTGTGGTCACCCCCGTGTCCGGGGAAGATATGCCGCCCGAGCTGGCAGCACAATTAGCAGCGTGGTTGGGTAAAGGTAGCGAGGGCGCCACGGCTGTCGACGCGCAGGTGTTGATTAAGCAACTGCGTGAAACACGGGAAGCAGCGAGGGTATCCACGCCGGCTGCGGCCGTAGAGAAACCACAGGGGACGGTTTCAGTCACAGACACAGCGTCCGGTTCAGGTAAGCGGCCATTGCCGATTGCGAGGGAGGAGTCGGCACCCTCTCGAAGGGAGAAGTTGGGTCAGCATGTCCCTTTAGCTATTAAAGAAAAGATATGGGCAGGGGAGTATGTAAACATCTTCTCGTTGCTTACTGATCATTATGAGATGGAGCATGTTAAAGGTCAGAAGGACCTCATGCATCCGAGTGTTTGGCGCGCAAAGATGGCCGCCTTTAAGGTAAATGAAAACATTGGCAATTGGGGCAAGGCGTGGGGGGTTTTCACATCGATCTTGGGAGAACGAAGGCCCGAATTGCTACCCGAATTGCCGATTTATCAGTCACGGATCGTGGGGTACTCTGTATCACACAAGGGTAATCATTGGTTCTGCTATGATAATATTTTCAGAAAAGCAAAAGAACATGATAAAAACTTAACTTGGGATTGTTATGATTCTGTGTCCTGGTCCAAAATGAAGGATACTGGTATGTTGAAATTGCCATTGGTAGGGAGTAACGTGGGCGAATCCTCCCGTCAGTATGCGGGGACGCCCTTTCGATCAGGTACGGGTACCGACAATCACTCGAGGCCTACCGGTAATGCAGGTAAAAAGGGGGTTTGTTGGAACTTTAACAGGGGTAAATGTACTAGGCCCCAGGGGTCGTGCAAATTTAGACACGAATGTAGTGGGTGTGGGCAATCATCCCATCCTGAGTCCACGTGCAGAGCCAAAACGGGTGATAACGGGGGTAGAGGAGGTGCCAAACAGGTCTAACATAGTCCGAGGGGCGCCTTTACCTACCCCGATTGATACCTTGGCAATGATTCCCTGGCTCAGTGAATACCCGGATCGTGCTTCCGCTGGGGTGGTGCGGAACGGGTTTTCATATGGTTTCCGCATCCCAGTGGGGGACTTTCAGGGTGTGGAAAAATGCAAAAATCAGATATCGGTCTTGCAGCATACGACCGTGGTACAGGCAAAGATCCGGAAGGAGGTTACTCGAGGTCGAGTCGCCGGTCCGTTTAGTGTACCCCCGGTTGCTAACTTTGTTTGTTCGCCTTTAGGAGTGGTCCCCAAGAAGGACCCGGGTGAGTTTCGGCTGATACATAATTTGTCAGCCCCACGTGGTCTGTCTGTAAACGAAGCGATAGACCCGGAAATGTGTTCGGTGCGGTACGCATCCTTCGATGAGGCCGTAGCCATTTTGAATCGCCTGGGGCCCGGTGCGCTGATGGCAAAATCTGATATCGAGTCAGCGTTCCGGTTGCTCCCGGTACATCCAGACGATCAGCGTCTCCTGGGATTCATGTTTCAGGGTCAGTATTACATGGATAGGTGTATGCCGATGGGATGCTCTATATCTTGTGCCTATTTCGAGAAATTCAGTAGTTTCCTACAATGGGTCTTCACTAAGAAGACGGGTTTCCAACATGTGATGCATTATCTCGATGATTTTTTGTTCCTGGGGGCAGCCGGGGATCCGGAATGTGGGCAAGCTTTGGCTGCATTTTGTGTTTTAATGAATCAGTTTGGCGTGCCATTGGCACCAGGTAAGACGGCGGGTCCTTCGACTTGCCTCGAGTTTCTGGGGATCGAGTTAGACTCCGGAGAAGGTTGTTTCCGTTTGCCAGGTGATAAAGTGTTAAAGTTCAGGGCATCCCTGCAAATGTGTATGAGTGAATCTAAGGTTAAGCTGCATCAATTACAGCAGTTAGTGGGACAGTTGAATTTCGCCCTAAGAGTTATACCAATGGCCCGCCCTTTTTCCCGTTCGATCGCTCAAGCCATGGTCGGACTGAAGGAGGGCCATCATCGCACAAGGCTCTCGGCAGAGGTCCGCCAGGACATGCGCATTTGGTTGGCATTTCTGGCGGGTTTCAATGGTCGAGTCGTCTGGAACAAACCGGCCGTGTCCTCTGAGGAGCTGGGGCTGTGGACAGATTCGGCAGGGAGCATGGGTTTTGGTGCCATTTTCGGCACTCGATGGTCTGCACAAAAATGGCCGGCATGGTGGCATAACAGTGGACTGACAAGTAACATTGCTTTCCTGGAACTTTTCCCCATTTTGGTGGCCCTGAGAACGTGGCCCGAAGGGTTCAGAGATCACTCTGTGGTATTTTGGTCTGACAATATGACCGTGGTTGAGTGTATCAATAGCCAGGCAGCACGATGCAAATGGATTTTGAGACTGCTCAAGGAAATCGTATTACTGTGTATGCAATTGAATGTGCTATTCAAAGCAAGACATGTCCCGGGGGTAATGAACCAGGCGGCTGATGCCCTTTCTCGTTTTCGTATGCAGGCCTTCTGGGGTTTTCTTCCCACAGCGGACCCGGAGCCAGCACCCTTCCCCGAAGCTCTCTGGTCTCTCGGTGCCCCGAACTTCGTAACCTCGTGGGAGAGAGTTTAGCACCCAGGACGAGGAAGGCATATGAAGGGGCGTTCCGGTCCTATTTAGCCTTTTTGGGGACTGCTAGAGAGGAGCTTTGGGGCCGGGAGGAATGGGTAGTGAACTTTCTGATGTCGTTACATCTGGCAGGGAAATCGGTGGCCACGGCCCAGAGGCATCGGGCTGCCATTTCCTTTGTTGCTAGGGCTCATGGGATCCAGGACCCGACAGCTTCTTTCGTTGTGCAAAAAGCGCTACGTGGGTGGCAACGCCTTGAGGGTCGCAGAGTAGATGAGAGGCGCCCGATAGGTTTGGATAGGTTGGCCCAGTTATTATCCAGACTCCCTACAACATGTTCATCTCAGTTTGAGACAGTGTTATTCCGAGCCGCTTTTACGCTGGCATTTCATGGGGCTATGCGGGTAAGCGAATTAGTGGCGAGGAACAAGCAGGATGTGACGGGAGGACTGTGCGCAGAGCACGTTCAGATCAGAGGGGAGACAATGACTGTCTCGTTTGTGAGGTCCAAGACCGATCAGAGTGGGATGGGTGACTGCATAATTATACGCAGGATTCCCGGGTCGTCCATGTGCCCAGTGAAGTGTTTAGAGGATTATTTAACACGAAGGGTGGCATCATGGGGGGGGACCTTGTTGAGACACGCGGACGCCACCCCACGGACAAGGTTTCAGTTTCAGCGGGTGCTTGCGATGTCGATTACAGCTGCGAGCTTGAACCCGGGCGAGTTTGGGACCCATTCCTTTCGGATAGGGGCTGCTACAGAGGCTACAGCCAGGGGTCTGAATGTGGAACAAGTTAAACGTGTGGGGCGTTGGTCCTCCAATTGTTATAAAAGGTATGTGCGTTTGCACATGTTGTGAAGCTGTAATGATGTACTCACGCTTCTTGTTTTGTTTGGTTTTCAGTTACGCAAGCCTACGAGGCGGGGCGGACTATGCAGTCGACCCAACACCGGGCCAGCGGTCAGACATCACCGGCTGTGAAAAAGGAGGTGTGGGTCGTGGGCCACTCATACGTGAGGCGTGCCGCGGACGTATTCAAGGCAGGTGACATGGTGTACGTGGCTGGGGAATACGGGTACAGTGTGTCCTTCTACGGAAAGGGCGGTCTCTGTATTGACCAGTTTCAATCATTTTTCGAGGGTTTGCTAGGGCGGACGAGGTCACCGCCGTCTGTAGTCATAGTACATCTTGGGGGCAATGATTTGGTCACCATTGGTAGACGACTTCTCCTGGAGGCGATGCTTTCCACTGTAAGTTGGTTAGCGAGGAGAGTTCCAGGGTGCACAATTGCATGGTCCCATATGATCCCACGAAAAGTGTGGCGGGGGGCTTTTTCTGTTTCTGCTGTGAATCATTCTGTGAGAAAAATTAATAACAAAGTGAGTAGGTTGTTCCGTTCTAATGCACTGCATTCTATTTCGCATGGGTGTATTAATGATGACAGTATGTACTTGGGGGATGGTGTTCATTTGTCTCGGGTGGGGAATGAGTTACTCATAGGAGACTTCATAGCTTGGCTGAAGACGTTAAAACATGACCTTTAGGTAGGAGTGTGGTGGGGGGTCCGGATAGCCGGTCAACTATCCGGACCTGTGGCGGTAAGGTCATGATCGGTGAGCACTAATTGGAAGATCCCTATGAGTGGGCGTCACCCATTACGGATGGGGGCGCTCGGGGGAGGTGGCCATTGGCCCCTCAACGGGGAGGCGGTCCCTTCTAAGGATGGGTCGCCGAAAGGAAAGGGAAGGCGGTCAAGGCCCCTTCATGGGTAGGAGGGGTTACAGCCCCCTCCTGGGGAATTTCCCGGGGCCAGGACGTCTGCGACGGCAGATGTGGTAAGTTGTGTGGGGTTTGGGGGGGGGTCTACGCTACCTTCTAGATACCTCACACGAGTCCTCGTACGACCTTTAAGTGGCGTCGAGTTTTATTGGGGCCCCCGTCAAGTCAAGGGAAATTGGTAGTTGCACTTGAGGTATGCCTCCGTGCCGCCCCTCACAAGTGAGGGGGATATGTCTGGGTTAGGGATCTTGACACCGGTTACGACCTTGCCGTTGGCCCTTAAACGTTAGGATGTACAATTTCAAAAGTTAAGTAAATGTTGGTAGGATGTTAGTTCGGCTAGGAGAACCTTTGTATTAGAGGATATGTTAAGGTTAGCCAAACATCGCAATGTTGTAATGAAATTGTACATAATATGAAACTGTTGATTTAATGTTTTAATTTTGTTTCATATTTTAATAAATACGGCCGGGAGGGTCACTCCCTCCCGTCTTCCAAAAACTTCAGAACTGTTTCCGGTTTCCCATCCTTGGGGATTGTGTTGAGAGGGGGTGGCGGGTATCTCAGCCATATCGCGCCTCCCGCTTCGCGTGAGACGCATCGAATCTTCAATCACTGTTTGTGTGGGGAGAGCGGGGGACGCAGCAGGACTACCTGTCCCAGGAGGCAGAGAGCGGACCGGCAGCCCCACCCCCTGGACACCGGGGACACTTCAAATACTTCTTGCGCCTCCCGCTTCACGGGAGACGCATTAAATCTTCAATCGCTGTTTGTGTGGGGAGAGCGGGGGACGCAGCGGGACTACCTGTCCCAGGAGGCAGAGAGCGGACCGTCAGCCCTACCCCCTGGACACCGGGGACACTTCAAATACTTCTCGCGCCTCCCGCTTCGCGGGAGACGCATCAAATCTTCAATCGCTGTGTGTGTGGGGAGAGCGGGGGACGCAGCGGGACTACCTGTCCCAGGAGGCAGAGAGCGGACCGGCAGCCCCATCCCCTGGACACCGGGGAGGATATATTCAACGCTTCATTTCCGGCCCGCGGGACGCGCGCGGGCGGCGCCGGGCGAAGCCCGGGCAAAGGGCGGGCCCTCTAATGCCCTCCAAGGCCTGCGGAGGACGGGACGGGCCACCTCCCTTGGCATCCTGACAAGAGAAGGTACTGTGATCTACTCTACACTACACTGTGACTTCCCATGGACACTCTACCTCCCAGTTAAAGACTTTAATATTGATTAAATTTCATCAAACTTGACACGCAACGGGGGCTTACAACAAATCTATCCCACAGCGGGGCCCGGGGCAGGGGATGGAAAAGCTAATCCCGAGTAGGAGGATGCTGCCCACTCTAAGTGAAGTTGATCCTGATGAATCTCGCCAATCCCCAGATACTACTCAACCTTTGCAATCTCCCCCATTAACCCCGGATAGTCCGCAAATCTTGTCTTACTGGGAAGAACTTAACGCTTTGTGTGGCACGAAGTTCATTCCAGTAGTAACCCCTTCCCTTGTAAAATGCTCCAGTATCAACACCCCCGTTGACAGACTGCCTGAACCATCGCTATCACCTAAGGGGGTCAACATCCAAGCTACTGTATTGCCCCAGAGGCCAAGCGCTGAAAGGAAGCATGACGGGGTTAATGACTATGGGAATCAAACTAAAGTACAAAAACTAGGTGTTGGTCCCTCATCGCCCGTAATTAACTCTGTCTTATCTAAGGGGGACGCTGAAAGTTTGGATGACCAAGTATCATCGCCCCAGTTGCCACTACTGCTTCAGTTCGAACAAATGTTAAGAATGATAATAGCTCCCTTGGTAGAAAAAATTAATACCCTGGGGGATAGGCTGACAAGCAAAGAGAGAATCATTAATGTCAACTCTTCACCTCCTATAAAGACGGTAATATCCAATTGCTCCAACCCACCTGCGCATCCGAAGTGCCTATGCCAATCATTACTAGAAAAACTGTCCCAGCTGAAAGTCAAACCCCAAACATAAAACCACCAACTGTTACTAAAATTGCCCCCAAATCTGTGTTAACTAACTACAATGTTGCCAGAGCGGAGCGAAATAGAGTAGCATGTATACATTTACCTCCAGAAGCAGCCCCCTTTGTGCTTGTTCTCTCAGGAATACCTGCACCCACTTATGGGAAACCCAAAAGACATCAGGACCTATTAAATAAGGTCATATTTTGGTTAAATAAAAACAGACCCCTGTTACCCAATCAAGATGGCGGAATCCTGAGCATTAGAAGGGTGGGCTGGTTAGGGTCACTACCTAAAGACATCCCTGGGGACTTAATTCTAGTTAAATTTAGAAATCGGAACATTGTCCCCCATTTACGTTCCTCCCAGCCTCAAGAAGGAGATGGCCCCATTTCCATTTGGGACTTGCACGATTTTTACCCAAGTACCCCACATATCCCCCACCAAGATCAAAGGCAGTACACAAATATCTGACTGGAAGGGGACCTCGTGCTTTTACTGGTAGAAGCTCTCCTGCCCTCAATAGATTTGATTTACAGTATAAAAATTGTAATTTTTGAAGGCCCCATTACAGAGGGACTAGCTCACGTATTAACTCAGACGATAAATGCTAACTATATGTACAGTGCAATATAACTAAGGAATGTTTCAAAGAGGCTGGGCCTACGTCCTTTTTTTTACTTGTAGATATATTACTGTATGTATGTTCCTCTGTTTTTATTCTAAAATTGTCTTTTTTATCTGTATGCTTTTATGATTTTTAAATCAAAATCGAATAAAGCTAAGTGACTGACTGACAATATATACAGTGCAAATTAATATTGCTAATATAAAAGTCCATTTAAACCATTAAAAACATGTAAAAAAGAGAAAGTACTCAGTCACAATCCATTTATTCGCCTATCACTATGATAATTAATTCCATTTGATTTTCCTTTTTAATCTTACAGCTACAGTCAGAAAGTTGGCTATATTAAAAATCTCCCAGACATCAGAAAGCAGCTGCAAGTAAAGAAGGGCTGATTTAACTTGCGTGAAGCCCTTATCTTTTAAAAGTGGAATGATAAAACGTTTGCGAATAGGGCAAAAATGCTCACAAAAAAAAGTAAAGTGCACAGTGTCTTTTATAGAGAAGCCGTTGTACGAACAGATCCCCAGATCTTTCTCCCTAGTCCACCCCGAGGGTTCAGTGAAAAAAAGGTTGAATTTATTCAACCTGAATCTCGTCAGTAAGAATCGATGATTTGCATTATTTACGATTCTCAGATATGGCTCAATTGATCCTGAAGTTTTTAATAATTGATTAGCCCTTACTGTTGGTTTGCCCAGCTCCTTGTCCTCTCTGGCCGAACACACCATAAGCTTATGGGTGTCTTTAACCCATTTCACGTCCCCATTCACTAATTTGTTAGGTGAGTTAAACAGTTCTGGACGCCCCAGTTTAACAGCTAATTTTTGAACATAGCTCATCCATGGGATATGCTGGCAACAATCAAGGGCTAGGCAATCTCTGAGTATTTCATGATTTAACTCCAACTCAGGGTTCAGCCAGGTTGAGATCCATTTCAACAATGGGGCTATAGCTATACGGTCTTCCAAATACCCCACCCCACACTCCTGGTGAACAATATAACCAGAGGTGGATTGGGGACCGGATAAGATAGATTTCAAAAACTTATCCTCAGCCACCTGAATGGCCTTAACGTTCTTAAACCCCCGCAGGTCCGCTTCATACATAGCTAGGAAAATACATTTGGCATCATATATCTTTAATACAGCTTGAAATGGTTTAACTCCCAGTTTTCGCGCAAAGCCCAAAACAGCCACAATAGATCTTGAGAAAAATTTACGTTTCGCTGCTACTTGGGGCATCCATGTGCACTTATCATCAAAAATGACGCCTAAGTATGGAAAAGTCGAGACCCTAGACAAGACATTCCCTTCGCAATGCAAGCTTTTTACCTTTTTCGGTTTGGTGCCTACAATCATTACATGCGATTTTGATAAATTGACACTGAGATCTAACACTTTCATAAAATCAGCGAAAGAATTTAAAAGACATTGCAACCCTACTGCTGTTCGTGCTAGGAGAGCGGCATCATCCGCATATAATAATGCCGGGATGGATCGTTTGCCTACCCTTGGTATGTCCTCACACACCTTCGTTAGCACAGTGCCCAAACCGTTAATGTATAAGGTGAAGCGTAGGGGGCCAGAATGCAGCCCTGCCTAACACCATTGATGATACGGATCTTTCCTGTGCAGTTACCCTTACGGTCGTATCTAACTGTGGCCGATAGGTCCCTATGGAGGTCAGCAAGAAAGTACAGAATGTTTTTATCCACGCCCATTTGGAGGAGCATCACCCATAATTTGGACCTATTCACACGGTCAAAGGCAGAGGAAAGGTCCATAAAGGCTAAATATAGGGTGCCCCTTTTGGCGATCGTGTACTTCCCAATTAAAAGTTGGAGGTTGAGGCTTTGATCAATTGTTTCCTAAACCCAAATTGCAAACCCGAAAGGGTATTTGTATCAGCCAACCATCCTGTGAGTTTACCTAGAACCACCCGACCCAGGACTTTAACAGCAGAGCCTATAAGGGAGATGGGGCGATAACAACTGGGTTCCCCTCTATTTCCCTTTTTAAAAATGGGTACTATGACCGATTCAGACCATGTATGCCAGATTTGCATACCCTATTAAAAACATTAGATAAAACCTTTGACCAGGTCTTGACATCCGATTTAAAAATGTCAGCTGGAACGCCGTCTGGTCCGGGGGCCTTTTTGCTTGTCATCTTACAGATGGCCTCTGCCACCTCTGCCTCTGTTACCGATGAAGTATAGGGATCCTCAATAGGTAGGGATACTGCCACACCCCCCGAGTCATTCCCTTCACAGACTGATTTAAAATTGGGACACCATACCTGTTCCTGTATTCCACAATCTAATTGGCCAATGCAGGGATCATGGAAAAAAGGTTTATTGACCACTGCCCAAAATGTGGAACTATTTTTGAGAACATCAGTGGAGGTTAGTTTGTCCCAGGCCTCGTCTCTGATTTCTCGTCTTCTAGTTTCCAGGGCGTCTTTATACACTTTCCTTAAAGACGCCACAGCTGGCTTGTCCACTGGATTATGTTTCAGGGCCGCCATCAAATTTCGATGAGCTATCGAACAGTTGTGATTGAACCAACCCTCCCCAGCAGGCTCTATCACCTTGCCCGGACGTTTATAGTCATCCGAGATTTGGGAACAGATTTTGATGTATCCCTCTAGCACCTCCTTATCCCCCGCTTGCACATTCATACAGGTCTGTATCTCTGTTCCAACCTTAATTAATAGATTGGTGTGAAAATCTCCGGGTACTACTCCACACCATCTAATTCTACGGGCCTGGTCCATCGGACGGATATCAGACTTATCCCTCTTCCTATAACATTTGCATACCCTATTAAAAACATTAGATAAAACCTTTGACCAGGTCTTGACATCCGATTTAAAAATGTCAGCTGGAACGCCGTCTGGTCCGGGGGCCTTATTTCTTGTCATCTTACAGATGGCCTCTGCCACCTCTGCCTCTGTTACCGATAAAGTATAGGGATCCTCAATAGGTAGGGATACTGCCACACCCCCCGAGTCATTCCCTTCACAGACTGATTTAAAATTGGGACACCATACCTGTTCCTGTATTCCACAATCTAATTGGCCAATGCAGGGATCATGGAAAAAAGGTTTATTGACCACTGCCCAAAATGTGGAACTATTTTTGAGAACATCAGTGGAGGTTAGTTTGTCCCAGGCCTCGTCTCTGATTTCTCGTCTTCTAGTTTCCAGGGCGTCTTTATACACTTTCCTTAAAGACGCCACAGCGGGCTTGTCCACTGGATTATGTTTCAGGGCCGCCATCAAATTTCGATGAGCTATCGAACAGTTGTGATTGAACCAACCCTCCCCAGCAGGCTCTATCACCTTGCCCGGACGTTTAAGGTCATCCGAGATTTGGGAACAGATTTTGATGTATCCCTCTTGCACCTCCTTATCCCCCGCTTGCACATTCATACAGGTCTGTATCTCTGTTCCAACCTTAATTAATAGATTGGTGTGAAAATCTCCGGGTACTACTCCACACCATCTAATTCTACGGGCCTGGTCCATCGGACGGATATCAGACTTATCCCTCTTCCTATAACATAGCTCCGGTTTATCAATCAGATCCGTCATAATAAGAGCAACCGGGTTATGGTCGCTAAAGGTAGACCAAAGAGCTGAGTAACCATGAATCTTTTCACCCAGTGTAGAGCTGATAAAAATGTAGTCAATAATAGAGGGTGTTCCATTCCCTTTAAAAGTGGGTACATCCTCTTTCCACATGCAGGGGAGTATTAGGCCGTTGTCTGCCAAAAGGGTTTCAAGGAATTCTCCTTGAGCAGAGTGCTCAAAATGGATATCTCCTTGATATGTAGGGCCTAAGCAATCCATCACCTGACATTTATCAGGGCAACTGTGAATGTTGAAGTCTCCTAGAACAATAATAGCACAAGAGTTTTTGTTGGCTTCTCTATAATTTTCGAGAAAGTAATTAAGCTCAACTAGATGTTCAATCGTAGTAACTCTATTAAGGGTGGGCGTGAAATTTCGCGGGCCAATTTGCGGATTTTCCGCGATTTCGAAATCCGCGAATCTAGCGAAATCGCGGTAAAATTTGTGAATCAGCGGGGACGAATTTTAAGCCAAGCAAGGGTTACAGCAGCAGGTGCAAAAGTTTAACCTAATTTCTTTGTAACCTTTTACAAAAGGGTTACAAACAAATTAACTTCAACTTGGACACCTGCTGCTAATTGCTTCCTGGTGCATCGTTGCCTACTTGCAACTATTCTCTGACCCTGCTCTGACCCTTGAAGCAGGGTCAGAGAATAGTTACAAGTAGGCAACGAGGCACCTGTCCAAGGAATTAAACCTCATCAGGAAGCATTTACAGATATAAAAACAGGAAGAAGGGAGAGGATGGCAAATACACCTATTTTGAGTTGTCAGGAGGGGTTAAACTAAAAGAGACCTTTACAGCACAATTTTCATATGCATTTTGCTAAAAATAAAAAGCTGTATGTTCTGTAGGGGCAACTCAGGAATCTGGCCCTTCAGAGATCCGGCCTCTCTTTCTTTCTCTCGTTCTCTCTCTCCCTCTCTCTTTTTCTCTCTTTCTATCTATCTATCTATCTATCTCTCTCTCCCTCTCCCATAAACGACTGCATGGGTAACTTCGCTATGCAAGCGGCTCGCGAAGACGCAAAAAATTCCTGCGAACACGCAAAAAACCCCGCGAACACGCAAAAAACCCTGCGAACACGCAAAAAAACAAAGATCCGCAAATTCGCGTGAATTTTGCGGATCGCAAATCCGCAAATCCGCAAATTCACGGATTGCGAATTCGCAAAATTCGCCCATGCTTATGCTAGAGTCAGTGGACAGTTAAAAGACTGTCTAAGAGAAGTCCATGGGTGTATTACAATAAGTGCCCCGATGGCGCAACGGGCATATTCGCCAGCTTTGCACGGCCGGGGCACTTTGGTATCATAGAAGGGGGAGCAGACGCTTGTGAGTCCCCTTCTTTAATGCTGATAGTGCTGGGGCACTTAAAGCGCTACCTTCAGAGTGTGTTCCCGCATGTGCATAGGAGCGTGCCCTATGCAAAGGAAGGAATTCCTTTGACTATGCGCCTGCGCCATATACAGAAGTGGATGCAGAGTCTAAGGAGCTGTCAGGATGAGCACTGCCAGTGCGCCATGTAAAAGGTGGCGCACTGTCAATGCGCCTCCTGACACCAGCCGTCTGCTTCCTTCCAACCCTGCCCTGCCCCCCTGACCACTCCACAGCGCTTACCTGTGCTTGCCGCATCTGGAAGGGGAATTATCAGATGGGAAACATATTCTTAGTAGACAGTGAAGACTAAGCGCTAGGATCCGCAGGATGAAGCATTAGAGTTTTTTGTTGCAGATGGATGTGTTGAATGCATAGGCACAGATTAACAAACATTTTGCACTGAGGTGGTGTCACAAAAGTGACATAAACATGTGCAAAATGTTTTATATGGCTTTACCTTCCAGAACAAAACTTATTTTACACTCAAGACATGCCTCAAAGTAACACAAAGAAGTATAAATTGCTGTTTTGCATTAAACTGGGTCAAGGGGGCGTTCCATGGGTACCACATGGGTATTCTAACTGTATCTATCCACCCTACTTACTGTTCCTTTAACTGTATGGTGTCATCAAGTGAAATCTAGTTGTGAAGGGGTTCCAGGAGGGGCAGCTAGAGAGCTGTACTGATTACTGGAGGCTGGCTGGAAGTGGATGCTTTAAACTACATGTTCCAGAATAGTTTTATTTCATTCTCGTCATGTGGCGATGAGCTGGGGACATCAACTTCAATTCACATTCCTCTGCAACCAATCCATGTTTTTGATGCAATAGTAGGCAGGGTTTTGCACTAAAACATAACCCCATCTTGAAGCAGGTTCAAACAGGAGAAATGGTTTTATTTTTTTCAACTTTTCACACTTTTGTGCATGCTGCACTGTACAACACACATTCAAATCAGGAAAAGTTTTAAAGTTAGTCTAAGCGTAGTATTTTTTTACTGGAAGGCCACGCGCCCTGTACAAAACCTATGTTAGACATAATGTAGACACCTTTGCACTATGGTGCAAAGTTGTGTGCATGGTGCTAGGAAGCCCTGTGCTCCGGCTCTTTGGAGAGAGCAGTTTATTGCCACATCTAAGTAGATATGGTGCTTTTGTGCTCTTTTCCTCTCCAACTATGCAGTTCAGCAAATTTGGTTGCTGGGGTGCATTGTTTGGCACTTTTGTAAATCTTAGTGCTGGTTAACCCTGAATCCTTAAAAGCAGGAATCTCTTTTTATATTTTAGGTTAGGGGACTGCCCGGACTTGCACACAAGGATTTGGCGATTTTGACCTGAATTTCAAAAGATCTGCTGTACTTAGAACTAGATTCTGAGACTCAGGATGTATCCTTGCATATAGTCAAGTTTCAAGTTTATTTGTTTATGGTAACGGAACTCAATTGAGGTCCACATAATAATTCAGTAAAAAACAACAAGATGTTTTAAAAAATTACATGATATTAACCCCTTCCAGGCTCATGACGAGCTGGGCTCGTCATGGTGTAGCCTCCTCAAACACTGATGACGAGCCCAGCTCGTCATGAACAATGGGTTTTTTAAAATCTCAGCATAGCTCCAGAATAACGCTAGCGCGCATGTGGTTAAACTATCAATATAACGGTAAAAAACTTTTAAAGAAATGAAACAATTTAAAGCAAAACATTTCATTCGGAGGATTAAGCATTGCTTCAATAAAATCAGAGGCAGTAAGGATACCCATTTGAAGACACATAGGTCTTAACCATTTACGTCTAAATCCCATAAGTACCGGACGGACAAAAATGACATGATACATATCCTGGGAATTGGAATTACAAAAATCACAAATGTCGGAACAACTGTACCATTTGGACAAGAGACAGTTCAAAGGGAGTAAATTATGCCTTAACAAAAGGGTAAATCGCCTAACTCCATGAGGGAGATTCCAGAATATGTATGGCTGAGGTTTTTTTATTTGACAAAAGTTACCTTGCATATAGTCAGTAGGATGTTGTGACCAGTGGAGAAGAACTTTGTGAAAAAATAAATCATTTTATGGGTTTTTTACACAGCAGCAAATGTTTTATGTCATAAATAAAGTCAAACAGGATGCTTCACTGATGCCAAATCTAACATGGCTGCCACATTCAAAGGAGATTTGCAGTGCCGGACAGTTTTCGCACACCTTAGTGGAGCCACTGAACATGTAAACACTAGAAATCATGACATGTATTAAGGTGGGGTGCTCTGCATCGAAAGCACACCTGCAAAGGAGAACCTGACGCCAATGCAAGTGACACATTCTCTGCAGTCTGGTCTACGTATCCCGCTCTGGGAGGCCTCAGATGCCTAATGAATGATGTTACAATTCTAGACCATGCGTTTAGAAGTTGTCATATCGTGCCTTGAAAAAAGCCCTTGGCCCACTGGCTGTTTGGGCGAAACACCTGTCAGATGTTTTTGTGTTCACTTGAATTTCAATAAAGAAAAAAATACTATATAAACACAGTATTATACTTCTTGTATCCGCAACGCCAATCAGGAATTTGGGATTTCATTACCATAGGATTTTATATACTTATCTTGGGCACAAACATATCACATGATTGGAATATTTATCTCACACCAGGTGGTCCCTAGGTGAAACCACCTGTAGATACGTGCTATACCAATGATTCGGTCCTGTCTAATTGTGTGTTAACCCTGGTAGCACCCATTACCTTAAGGAGCTATCCAGGTCGAATTGTGTATGACCAGTTGCTTAAACTCAGATTTGCAGGTGTTCAATGTAGTGAGTCTTCTTACAGATTAAGACAAATAAATCCACTCCCAATGAAATCTCCCCAATCAGAAATATCTGGACTTTTGAGGTCCCGTGACGATCGTAAGTGGTGTTTTGGACTCGCACGAATATGGTTGAGTCTGGTATCTATGAACCGCAAATGACGAGTTTAGTGGGTGTACGTGTTTTCGCTGTGCTAGCCTAAACCGTTCGTTTGTTTCGTGGGTTTCTCTATCTGTACCCACGGGTTCCATCTTAGATACGGCATCCATTTTGTTTCTTGCCCTCAAGTAGCCAGCGAACGGACGCTGTCCGCTTCGCGACCCTGGGATTCCCAAGACTCTTGCGGAAGACACGTTTCCTTTGTAAGTGTCTTTATGATGAGGGGGATGACACTGTAAGGCAGATGGCCCCGCTCGAGGCACATCTTGCCGTGTCGCTCTATTGTCTCAGCCGTGCATCTCATTAGGCACGTCCCTTTGATGCCTGTAGCTCGTGTTTCCCGATACCACCCCTTTTACACCCTTTCCGATCTCCCCACTGTTTCTGTCTTCCTCTGCACCTGTTTCTGTTCCTTCTTCGATTTGTTTACTACCGATTGGAATGTAATAATGGTGGGAAGATGGGTTTTTACAGTTGGGAACCACCAAACGTTTCCGTACTTATGTTCCGGGCCTTGAATACATGAAAGCAACCCGTATGGTTTTGATGATGGGAACCAAGTTGTAAACCTTTGTGTACCATGTTAACCTATGAGCTAAAACTGTATAAAAGGAGCGACCCGCAGTAGCAATTTGAAGCAGTCTCCTCGAACCTACACACGTTGTACTTCTTGTGACTTCTGTGTTCCCTGCAGTAATAAACCTCGAATCTTTGACGCCGAAGGAAGTGTCCCGTGTCTCTGTCATTTGTACGCCGGAACAGGTTACCCACGAAGGATTTAGGTGTTATCCCTGGCACCGCTGGGTCTTAGCAGAACGCAGTCCTTCAGTTGGCGCCACACGTGGGGCTGCATCAGTGGTACCGGTCCAAGCCCGACGATCGTGAGGAACTTCGTGTGAAATCTCCGAGGGAAGGTGCACCCCGCTTCATCGATCCTGTTGTCGAAATAAGTGGCCCGACGACTTTTCCCGCGAAGATTCCCGCCTCCTGACGGCTGCGACGGACTGCTGCCCTGACTGTAGACCTGTTTTGGCGCCTGGCGTAGACCGTGGTACAGCGAGACGATAGACGGGCCTTCCTGGTGACGTCATCGATCTCTGAGTTAAGTATTTGTGGGTCGCTCCCAGAGTCCTTAGTTGTGAGTGCTTAGTTGTTGCATGGTTCCATTGCATTTGTGGTTCTTAGTACTTGGTTCTTTGTTGTGATATTTGACGTCTGCAGTCGCCAAAAACCGAGGGTTTTTGCTCTTTGCAGGGACTTTGTTAATCCTATAACCCTTGAAGTTTGTGAAACTAGGTTAGTGTGCAAGATGCCTGGCCGTAGTACTTTGTTCAGTTGTTTTAGACGTTGTGGTGCGGATTCCCAATTGGAGGACTCGCGTCCGATACCTCCGATTGGAACTCCAAATTATGAGCTATATAGCAAGCATGGGTTAGGTCCGATTACATTCAATGAGTGTTGAATGCGCTATACTAAAAATGACGGTGCCCTTAGTTGGCCACCTCATGGTAGCTTTGAGACCCCGATTCTAGATAATCTTGAAGCCAAATTGTTTAAAAGAAAATCAAGGCCGGCCATGTTTGATTCCTTTCGGTTGTGGCGTAAAGAAGCCAAGCAGAAAGAAATCAGACAGATTAAACGTAATTAGAGAGATGGAGTTGTTACCACGGTAAGGAAAGCAGAGCAGTTTCAGCGAGATAAGGAGGAAAAGGAAAAGGAAGTTTTCGATAGATTGCAACGTATGTCTGTAGATAAGTGCTATCCCGCTTTACCGGCGGATACGGATAAAAAGGAGGAGGGTACCGAGGACCCCTTAATGTCTTATCTCATGAAGTCACCACCTCCGTATGTACAGGGTACTACTGCTCCCGTGGTTCCCCCTGTTCCTGTTCCCCAGCCAGCTCCTGTCCCTGTACTTCCAGCTGTCCCTGCTCCTCTACCTGCTTCTGTCCCTACTGCTCCTCCGCTTGTACTTCCTCACACTCCTGCTCCCGCTGCCTCTACTGTTCTGGTTTCTCCTGCTGTTCCCTCTGTTCCAGGTACTTCTCTTGTTACCCCATTGGGTTATTCTACTACCCCGTCTACTGGACGTCGTGTCCCTTCCGTAGCCGCTAACTTCTTCAATTCCCTTGGTCCGATTCTTGAGACCGCTGGTTCGGATGGTCCTCAGAGACGTAGTCAGCTTCCCGGTAGTCGGGAACGTGATTGTCTACATGATATGGCGATGGCTTGGATGAAATACCCTATTAGAAATCCACCACGTGTGGTACTCGATACGTTTTCTCAGTTTAATATACCGACACAGAGGTTTGTATTTGAGGAAATGTGCAAGGCTTTGCGAGATCTAATATCAGTTGATGCATCTGAAGAAACGATGTCTGCTCTAACTAACCTTCAGCTTCAGTTTTCGAGCGGAATGGTAGTGGGTAGCAATGTTCGACGTGCTGTCGAGCAGTTGCTGTCTTTTCGTCCTTCTATGATGCCTCGAGCATTGTTTGTGGAAGATATTGAGGTGTCAGGGCCTGCTCCGCAGAATCCGATTGATGAACAAAGGGGTCCACCTCCTGATGTTACCAACACCCTGAATGTGTACACAGGGGGTTCGAACCATCAGGCGAGGGATAAATAATGAAAAGAGACCGGGGACGGGAAGGGGTCAGCAGGGACAAGGGATCTGAAACGACAGAGCAGACGTTTATAACACCAATCAAATATCAAGGCTACTCTCAGTAATACTCTCTCAAACTCTGAATACCTTGCAGGGCTGTGCACTTTCATCCAACAAGTTTAAATGAGATATCAGTTCAACTTCCTGAAAGGAAACACAATGGTTATCATAACATATAACACACAGGTGTAAGATCTAGCAGCAGTGTACCCTTTGTAATACACACCGTGTTATGCGGAGAAAGAACCTTTGTAATAGACCCCCCCCGGGTAAAATGACTTGTTCCTCTAAATTAGTCTTTGAGATAATGCACAAGTCTATCATCCGGATTTATTCTAAAAGAGTTTGTGGTATAATCCCCCACGTTGTCACTCCATTAAGCACAGTACTGTCCCTTGAATTCGCATATGATATCTTTAAGCCCAAAAGATGCGATACGTTGGTGTACACTTATGTAGTAACAAGAGTCTTTTAAACCATATAACGGCAGCGTGTGGTTGCGACCACCACCACGCTCCGCTATTAGAATCTGATTCAGATCAAACAAAAACAACTAGCCGGCAGTAGGTAGTGGAATACCACTCTACTCCGGACATTGCAGGACAAGAAATGATCCTTCCACGGTAACTTGCAGCAGCCGCCGCCAAGCTCCGGGAACAGAAAACCCAGTAGAGCCGGGTTTGGAAATGGCACACACAAGACGGTGCTTTCCTTAGCCAAGGAAACAAAGTAGCAATTCTCACAATGCTGGCAAGCGCCCGTGAACAGGGCTCCCAGCTGATACAATGTTACAATGCCGGCAAGCTCCCGGACAGGGCTCCCAGCTGATACAATGTTACAATGCCGGCAAGCGCCCGGACAGGGCTCCCAGCTGATACAATGTTACAATGCCGGCAAGCGCCCGGACAGGGCTCCCAGCTGATACAATGTTGCAATACCTCAATGCCGGGAAATCGTGATCAGCGCTCTCACTTCACAAAACGCTGAAGCAGCTCGATAGACACCATCTTCTCCCAGGAACTCGAAAACACAAAGAAAGGACACAAAATTACGAGCAACTCTCTTCCTGGAAACACCTCCCTTATACTTCCTCCCTACAAGGATCATGGTAGATGTAGTTCCCTAAAGATTGGGTAGGCGCGGTGCTGCAGGAACCTGACAGTATGCCCTCCCTCCTAGCGCCTCCTAGGCCCCGGCTTGGCAGGATGTCTTCGGTGAAATGACCTAACAGCAACAGGAGCATGCACATTCGTAGATGGCTCCCAGGAGTCGTCCTCAGCCGAGTAACCCTTCCAGGCCACCAAGTACCACAATGTGCCTCTGCGACGTTTAGAGTCTTTTATGCAGCGTACCACATACTCCAGTCCATCGTTGCACAGCACTGGAGGAGGAGCCCTCCGTCGAGCAGACAAGGCCGGTTTCAACAAACTACAGTGAAAAACCGGGTGGATTCGAAGCGAGGCTGGAAGTTTCAGTTTATACGCCACAGGGTTCACCTGTTTCACAACAACGTACGGACCAATATATTTAGGATGGAACACCGAACGGAGTTTGAACCTGATGTTTTTGGTGGACAACCACACCCTGTCCCCCACCTGGTAAACAGGACCCACACCTCGATGCTTATCAGACCATTTCTTGTACTCTTGTTTGGCTCGAACCAAATGTTTGGACACTTTCTTTTGGACCGCATGCAAACGTTGGACCGAACCCAACACCGAAGGTTGATTACCCACTTCTTCAGGAATGGTGATAGGCAAGGCCCGGGCATCGAATCCGTAATTAGCATAGAAAGGGGACACCCCCAACGAACTATGCCAGGCATTATTATAGGCAAATTCAGCTAGCCACAACAGGGACACCCAGGAATCATGAGCCTCAGTAGCATAGCATCGTAGATATTTCTTCAATGTCTGATTGAGCCTTTCAGTCTGACCATCTGTCTGGGGATGGAAACTGGTTGACAAAGAGGCTTTGATCTTCAACGCCAAACACCACGACTTCCAAAAGCTCGCAATGAACTGAGGTCCCCTGTCTGAAATGATGACTTCAGGAATCCCATGGAAACGGAAGACATTAGACAAAAGCAGCTGTGCTGTTTGACCAGCCGTAGGGAGGTTCCTACATGGTATAAAATGTCCCATTTTCGTGAGGCTGTCTACCACCACTAGCACAGCTGTATGTCCATGATCAGAAGGCAACCCTGTGATAAAGTCCATACTGATACTCTGCCATGGTTTCTTTGGGGTGGGCAATGGCATAAGTTTTCCCTTGCTCTGACTCTGCAATGTCTTGGCCCGTGCACACTCCTCACACTGACCCACCCAAAGTGCTACGTCTCTGGACAAGGTATCCCACCAGAACTGTCTTTGAACCAAGAGCACTGATTTCTTTATGCCTTGATGACCTGACATTGGTGAAGAGTGACACCACTCAAAAGCCTTTTTCCTGCTTTCCATGGTAGGCAAAAATAGTTTGTTTTCTACGAAGGGCAGACCACGGACGAGGGATCGTCTGGTGTCTTTGCTACTCCATGACCTCCAGGCAGCCTCGGTCTTTTGTCCCTTGATTGTCTCTAGGAAGACATCAGCATTAAGAACACAGATCACTTTACTAGGTTCAATGATGGCATCCATTGGAGGATCGGTCTTTACCTCCAATGTATCACCCAAGCGTGACAGAGTATCCGCCTTCCTGTTTTCGGCACCTGGGCGGAAGGTTATCAAAAAATTGTACTCCGCAAAAAACAGCATCCACCGCATCTGTCTCTGCGACAGATGTCTAGCTGTTCGCATGTATTGCAGATTACGGTGGTCCGAGAACACAGTCACTGGATGTATGGCCCCCCCATAAATACTGTCGCCACTCCTGGAAGGCCTTTTTAATAGCAAGTAGTTCTTTTTCTGCTATAGTGTAGTTTTTTTCGGCTTGGCTCAGTTTTTTGGAGAGGTACGCTACTGGATGGAGTTGACCTGTTTGCACATGTCTCTGAGACAAAATAGCCCCAACTGCCTCATCCGAGGCATCAGCCTCCACAATATACGGCAAATCAGGTTGTGGATGAGCCAAAATGGGCACGGTGACAAACGCCCTCTTGAGATGAGTGAAAGCATGCTCTGCTTCTTGCGACCAACCGTACACCACCCCTTTTCTTAGTAATCGAGAAAGAGGCGCAGCAATGTGCGAAAAGCCATCAATAAACCTCCTGTAATAGTTCGCAAAACCCAGGAAACATTGGACTTCTTTCACTGTTTTCGGTGTGGGCCAGGATTGTACTGCTTGCACCTTTCTCTCTGCCATTTGCAACCCCTCTGGACATAGCATGACCCCCAGGAACTCCACAGTGGTTACTCCAAACTCACATTTACTAAGCTTGCAGAACAGATTGTTCTCTCTCAATCTCTGTAGGACCTGTGACACATGGTCGTGATGAATACCTACATTACAAGAATATATCAAGATATCATCAATGTAAACAACCACACTGATGTCTACCAGATCCCTCAAAACATCATTCAGGAAGTATTGGAAAGCGGCCGGGGCGTTACACAATCCAAATGGCATAACAGTATATTCGAACAACCCATAGCATGTTTTAAAGGCCGTCTTCCATTCATCGCCCTCCCTCATTCTCACAAGGTGATACGCCCCCCGAAGATCTAACTTTGTGTAAATGCAGGCCTTCCTTACTTGATCTAACAGCACCGGAATAAGGGGAAGAGGGTACCGGTTACGGACAGTGTTTTTGTTCAGCATTCTGTAATCAACACAAGCCCTCAATTCACCATTAGCTTTCGCTATGAAAAATAAAGGAGAGGCTGCAGGGGACTTGGAAGGGCGGATGAAACCTATAGCTTGATAATGAGTTAGATACTCTTTGAGGTGAGTAGTTTCGGGCACAGATAAAGCATACACACGACAGGAGGGCATCAGGGCTCCTTCCACCATATCAATGCAACAGTCGTATGAACGATGGGGTGGTAGTTCATTAGCCAACTGTTCGCTAAATACATCCGCAAACGACTGATATGCACTAGGTAATGAAACCTCCTTTTCGGCCGCAGTAGCCACCTGAAAAGGAATAGACAGCTCTCTAGCCTGAGTAACCGGATGTGCTGACATATGTTCCTGACATACAGGTGAAAGAAACCTCAATTTCTTCTCTTTCCAATCAATATCTGGGTTATGGTAGGATAGCCAGGGCATGCCCAGAATCACCTCATATTGTGGAGCCTCGATTATGTTGAGGGTTAACCTGTCCTGGTGTTCCCCTTCGGGTAAGTCTATCACCAACAACACTTCTTCTGTTTGTTCAGTGATCTTCCCAGACTTTAAGGGTTTCCCATCCACCGCCCACACTTCTTCTGGGTGCATCCGGGGTATGCGTCTCAAGTTCAAAGATGTTACTAGTCCGCTGTCTATGAAGTTGCCCGTGGCCCCAGAGTCAATCATCACCAGAACTTGATGACCCCCTAACTGACTCACCAGACACATGGACAACACGATGTGGGATACCGAATCCTGAAGAACCTCACAAACCAAAGAAGGTAGCTTTAAGGGAGTCTGATCACCCCTTCCTTCATTATCTTTGTCATATGACTCGGTGCTAGATATGGCTAACCTTTTCTTAACCCAACTCCCTGTAGTCTTTGGCTTGGAGGGACATTCTCTCACATAATGTCCCTTTCTTCCGCAATACATGCACAGCCCCTGAGTTCTACGGGTTTCCTTTTCTTCTCTAGTTAAGGGAGCTCTCACTGCTCCTATCTCCATGGGTTCATGGCTCTCCCCTATTGATGATGGCCCCTTCTTGCTGAAATACTCTGGCCTAGGGGAACCTCTGTCCCATTTTCTCCTGTCCCCTGATCTTTCTGACATTCTACCATCGAGTCGTAAGGAAAGATTGATCATACCGGCACAGGTAGTCGGTTGGGGATCTATTTGCGCTATGACATCTTTCATCCCATCCCGTAGCCCTTGATAATAAATGGACATCTGTTTCTCTTCAGGCCAGGAAGACTCTGCCACCAATCTGTTAAATGACGTTAAGTATGTAATCAATTCATTACGTCCCTGTCTTAACTCCATCAATTCCCTGTCAGCCCTGAATGTGGTGGCCCGTCTATCGAACACCCTCTCAAACTCGGTCCTAAAGGCCCCCCAATCTGAAAGAATAGCATCATCTCTCCTTACTAGTGGGACAGCCCAGCTTGCTGCATCCCCTATCATGTAGGAGATGGCGAACGCTACTCTAGAATGGTGGTTGGGAAAGGACGCGGGTTTGCAAGAAAAGTGCATCATGATTTGTGTAAGAAATATCTGCGTCTTGGATGAATCCCCTGAATACCTCTCAGGACTTGCCAACGGTATAGGGGGGGGTACCGTTACTTGGATACGGGGATTGAGCGTAGCAGCATCAAAAGGGTTACCAACTAACCTATCCACCCTTTCTCTCAAGGCGGTAGCCTCTGCTCTAGAAGCCGTAGCCTCAGCTCTAGAGGCCACTAACTCTTGTTGGACTATAACAAGCGCTTGCAACACTTCCTCTAGGGTAGCCATGTTTGTTCACCAATCGTATCAGGCGGAGCATATATCGTGGGCTCGTAATTCTGTCAGGGCCTGCTCCGCAGAATCCGATTGATGAACAAAGGGGTCCACCTCCTGATGTTACCAACACCCTGAATGTGTACACAGGGGGTTCGAACCATCAGGCGAGGGATAAATAATGAAAAGAGACCGGGGACGGGAAGGGGTCAGCAGGGACAAGGGATCTGAAACGATAGAGCATACGTTTATAACACCAATCAAATATCAAGGCTACTCTCAGTAATACTCTCTCAAACTCTGAATACCTTGCAGGGCTGTGCACTTTCCTCCAACAAGTTTAAATGAGATATCAGTTCAACTTCCTGAAAGGAAACACAATGGTTATCATAACATATAACACACAGGTGTAAGATCTAGCAGCAGTGTACCCTTTGTAATACACACCGTGTTATGCGGAGAAAGAACCTTTGTAATAGACCCCCCCCGGGTAAAATGACTTGTTCCTCTAAATTAGTCTTTGAGATAATGCACAAGTCTATCATCCGGATTTATTCTAAAAGAGTTTGTGGTATAATCCCCCACGTTGTCACTCCATTAAGCACAGTACTGTCCCTTGAATTCGCATATGATATCTTTAAGCCCAAAAGATGCGATACGTTGGTGTACACTTATGTAGTAACAAGAGTCTTTTAAACCATATAACGGCAGCGTGTGGTTGCGACCACCACCATGCTCCGCTATTAGAATCTGATTCAGATCAAACAAAAACAACTAGCCGGCAGTAGGTAGTGGAATACCACTCTACTCCGGACATTGCAGGACAAGAAATGATCCTTCCACGGTAACTTGCAGCAGCCGCCGCCAAGCTCCGGGAACAGAAAACCCAGTAGAGCCGGGTTTGGAAATGGCACACACAAGACGGTGCTTTCCTTAGCCAAGGAAACAAAGTAGCAATTCTCACAATGCTGGCAAGCGCCCGTGAACAGGGCTCCCAGCTGATACAATGTTACAATGCCGGCAAGCTCCCGGACAGGGCTCCCAGCTGATACAATGTTACAATGCCGGCAAGCGCCCGGACAGGGCTCCCAGCTGATACAATGTTACAATGCCGGCAAGCGCCCGGACAGGGCTCCCAGCTGATACAATGTTGCAATACCTCAATGCCGGGAAATCGTGATCAGCGCTCTCACTTCACAAAACGCTGAAGCAGCTCGATAGACACCATCTTCTCCCAGGAACTCGAAAACACAAAGAAAGGACACAAAATTACGAGCAACTCTCTTCCTGGAAACACCTCCCTTATACTTCCTCCCTACAAGGATCATGGTAGATGTAGTTCCCTAAAGATTGGGTAGGCGCGGTGCTGCAGGAACCTGACATGAGGGACCGTTAGGAGCGCCTGGTCAGTATCCCATGCGCGAGGTCCCTCCAGTGTATATGCCAGGTGACGCTAATGCCGTTCCTGTCATCCTGCCACACTTTCAAAGAGTGTGGATACATCTTCTGTGGAAACGATCGGAAGTTTTGCAAGTAAAGCAATCTTTGCCTGATCCTCGCAAAAATCCTGCAGGATACTACAAAGAATTATCGCAGCTCGTAGATGCTACGATAATTAATCTTGCTGATATCGATATGCTGTTCGGTAATGTTGTACCGCAACCGGTATGGGCAAAGATTCGTCAGGAAAATCATGCAGCAGAATTAGGTGGTGACTGGCCCGCTCTTGTGGCGGCAGACACCCGTCAAATTGGTGGGGCTAAGCCTGAACAGTTGATTACGGATCTTCCTCAGAGAATTATCACTCTTATGAAAACGCTTATGCCAGCCATGAAGGTGAATTGGGACAAACTGTCTGCTTGCAAACAAAAGAAGTACGAGAGTGTCTCTGATTTCTTTACGAGATTTGAGGAGGCATTCATCGATCATAGTGGTCAGGATATGGGTACTGAGGGTGGACAGCGATTGTTCGTGGATAAGTTTGTCTCAAATTTACTGCTTGACCTAAGTAACAAATTGCGTAATTCAGAAAGTGCTTGGGCTGTTTCTACGTCTGCTCAAATATTGGCCACAGCACAATATTATGAGAACAGAGAGAAAGAAGAGAATGATCGCGCTGATAAAAAGACGAAAGAGCTCAAAACGAAAGTGTTGTTACAGCAAGCGTATGCTCCACGTTCGAATCAAAACGATTCGCAACAGCGGAATAGATCGCAGTCTCAGTCGAACAGATCGCAATCTCGGAATGACTCCTCTTCTGACAGATCCTCATTAGGGTACAATCAGTGTGCCTATTGTCGGAACGAGGGTCATCTGAAATTCGATTGTCCGGTTTTGCGTAATCGCAACAGCGGTAATTCCTCTAGAGGAGGTCGTAGCGGCCCCCAACAAGCATCACGTGGTAGGGGTTGTGGTGTTCAAACTGATCGTTCCAATAATTCTTCTGATCCTAACAATTGCTTTGATCAGCGTGGATCGTCACAAAGCAGATCTGCACAGTACAATGTAGACGATTATTATGTTGATCACAATATCGACAATAGTAATTACTAGGACAGCCATGAACAAAGAGAGGGAGTAGTATCAGTTCCGGTTGATCAGAGAGGGCCTTACGTCGCAGTTGCCACCTCGGGCGTCGTTGAGCCTTTTCTGTTGGACACTGGTGCAGCGAAAAGTTCTATCATGCATTCAAAACTCCCTGGCGCACCTTTGTCTGGCTTAACAAATGTTTCCGTTGGATTCTCTGGCGCCCCTGTTAGCAATCCGGTTTCGTGCCCTTTGCCCCTTACAATTGGGCCTCGTGAGCTGCAAGCTCCGTTGATTTTGACCACTGGTTGTGGTGAAAATCTTTTGGTGCCTGGATTTGCTAAAACGTCTGTATGCGACTTTGTATTGTTCTCCTGCGGGAGTAAAGCTTACGTTGGGTGAGAGAGTTATCTCTCCTATGTACTTGTCTCTCGATAAGCTTCCACCGGAATTGAGTTCTCTTCCTGCATCTTTGTGGGCAACAGGTCCCAATGACGTGGGCCTGCTTGACATCTCCCCTTATGTTGTTCACTTGAAATCTAATGTGCGTTTGCCACGTATTCCCCAGTATCGTATCTCCCTTGATGGTGAAAGGGCATTGTTAGCTATCATCTACGATTTGATTGAGAAAGACGTTATCGAGGAGACTCGGGGAAACGTGTGCAATAGCCCTGTACTTCCCATTTTGAAGCGCACTGATCCATCGAAACCCCCTGTTTATCGTTTTGTCATCGATTTACGGGAGGTGAATAAAATTGTGGTTCCTCAGTTCCCTGTGGTGCCCGACATCACGGCACTACTCACTCTGATTCCAGCCTCTGCATCTTGGTTCTCCGTGATCGATCTGAAAAATGCGTTTTTCAGTATACCGATTGCTGAGGAGAGTAGAGATCTTTTCGGTTTCTCTCTTGGTGGCCGCAGCTTCCGGTTTAAACGTGCTCCTCAGGGCTACTGTGAAAGTCCATCGATATACAGTCAAGCCCTGAAGGGCCAACTTGTTGCGTTTGTGTTGCCGGCCGGTGCGGCCTTAATCCAATATGTCGATGACTTATTGGTGGCTGCAGACACTCAGGACATTTGCAGAATTGCTACGGTGTCGTTGTTGCAACATCTCTGTGACTTACATCACAAGGTGTCACCTTCTAAGCTACAATATTGTTGCCAAGAAGTAACCTATCTAGGTCACTTATTGTCAAAGGAGGGAAGAAGGTTGACCCCAGAGAGAATTGCAGCGATTGCCCGAATGACTGTGCCAACAACTCAGAGAGATGTGCGTGCCTTTTTAGGTATCACGTCATACTGCAGGCAATGGATTCCAAATTTTTCATTGCTAGCGAAACCATTGGTGGCTCTTACATGCAAGGACGTTCCAACTCCTTTGCCATGGATGGAAGAATGTCAGAAAAGTTTTTCTGAACTGCGTGACGCATTGTGTTCGGCTCCTGTGTTAGGTACCCCTGACTACAGTAAGCCGTTTACACTGTACGTTCACGAGAGGGAAAGTTGTGCGTTGAGTGTTTTGACGCAACAATTCGGTGGTAAGCAGCGTCCATGTGCATATTTTTCCTCGACCTTGGATCCAGTAGCAAGAGCATTGCCGAGTTGTCTGAGGGCAACAGCGGCAGCTGCGGTGTCCATCCGACAATCTGCAGGATTGGTCATGGATAATATGCTTACGGTGATGGTTCCGCATGCAGTTGACACTCTCTTGAATCGTACGAAAACCCAACACTTGACGAGTGCAAGGTTGTCTGGGTATGAGTTGACGCTTTTGGCAAGTCACATTCAAATAAAACGCTGTAACGTCCTGAATCCGGCGACTTTGTTACCAATCAGTATGGAATCAGATGAAGTAGCAGCTCACAACTGCTACTTACGAACCGAAGAGGAAACCAAAGGTCGTGTAGACCTGAAAAATACTCCTTTGGAAAATCCCGATGGGACTCTGTATGTGGATGGGTCGTGTTTCAAATTGCCGAATGGTGATGTAACGACCGCGTATGCTGTAGTGACATTGAGTACGGTTGTGGAAGCTGCAAGATTGAATCAGAATTCTGCCCAGGCTGCAGAGCTGATTGCTTTGACTAGAGCGTGTGTGTTGTCGAAAGGGAAACGGGTGAATGTGTTTACCGACAGCCAATACGCTTTTGGCGTCGCGCATAGTTTTGGACGATTGTGGCGTGAGAGAGGTTTTATGACGTCGCATGGCACTAAGATTCAGCATGGACAGCTTGTGAATGATCTTTTGGATGCACTTACTTTGCCTGAGCAGGTGGCGATTGTTAAATGTAGTGCACATCGTAAGGTGACGGATGATGTTGGCCGTGGGAATGCGTTTGCGGATGAGACTGCTAAGGAGACTGCCCGGAACCTTAGCACGAGAATGTATGTGACGAGTTCGGTAAGGTGGCCTACAGAGACTGGTATGTGTGAGGATACCATCGAGAGTGTGAAAGCGATACAGAATGAGGCCACCGAGACTGAAAAGACGAAGTGGAAAGAAAGTACGGGAAAGTTGGATGTGAATGGTTGTTGGATTGATTTGTCGGAGCATAAGAGATGGATGTTGCCAGATGCCTATGTACTAGCCGTTGTGACGATGGCACACGGTTTAGCACATATTAGTGCGAAAGGTATCTGCAAGTTGTTGTCCCCTGTGTGGGAGAATGACGGTATCACTAAATGTGCTGAGAGACTGGTTAAGAATTGTATGATATGTATGATGTACAACCCTGGAAAAGGAACCCCTACACCTCCTGGCCATTTTGCACCCCCTTCATGTCCCTTTGAAGTAATTCAGCTAGACGTCATCCATATGGAGCATTGCAATAACCTGAAATACGTTTTAGTTGTGGTTTGCGCATTCTCCCGATGGATTGAAGCCTACCCTCTCAAAGACAACACTGCTATGTCCACTGCGAAAATCCTACTGAAGGAATACTTTCCTCGGTATGGAATGCCACGGATTGTATGGTCTGATAACGGAAGTGAGTTTGTGGGGAGTGTGATGAAGAATGTGTGTAAGGGCCTTGGAATTACTCAAAAGTTCCATAGTGCCAATCATCCTCAGTCAGCGGGTCTGGTTGAGGGCTATAATGGCACGCTCAAACTAAAGTTGGCGAAGATTCAGGCCACAACTGGTCTTTCATGGCCTGACGCTTTGCCTCTAGCTTTGCTGTCAACAAGGGCGACTGTACACTCCCGAGTAGGGCTCAGTCCCTATGAAATAGTGTTCGGCCGTCCTGCAAATGTTTGGGGGGTCCCTAGGCCAAGTGTGTTCTCTGATCTTGAATATCCAATGTTGATCGATTATCTTCATGATCTGACTGCTAAACTGAGTTTAATTCACCAACAGGTCTTTGAAGCACTGCCGACGCAGACGGAGGGTCCAGGCCACCAGCTCCAGCCCGGAGACTGGGTGGTGATTCGAAATTTTGGAAGAAAAAGAAATCTCGAACCTCGCTTTACTGGACCCTACCAAGTATTACTCGCCACGAGGACTGCAGTTCGTTTGGAAGATCGAAAGCACTGGGTGCATGCCACCCATACCAAAAAGGTGCCTATACCTTTATCAGCAGACTCGTGGGTGAGGAAAGGCATTGCTTCATCGGAAACCGAAGTTGTACAGACTTTTGTCCCTTTCAGCGACGCTCAACTTGTTGGAGAGCCCTCAGTGCAGCAGAAAGACATTTTTGAACACTTACCATCGAGAAATTCAAGATCTGAACAATTGACTGATCAGCAGAACTCTGTCCCTCCATCGGATCAGTTGTTTGACGAACAGACACGTCCCGGGAAAACCCAATACTTTCTGCGATCCAATACCAAAGACAAATAAAAGCTTTTGCTTTCCCCTTTTTGACATTCGCATTACCCCATTGATACCATCCAAATCTGAACACACTCGTATGATTTTGGTTTTTGTAAATATTGTGAGTTTGTTTCCATATGTGTTTTTGCTTCCACAGCTAGGAGATTTTTGTTTATACTTGTATATAAAATACCTTGCATTCGGGTTAGCCGTAGGGCCGCGCGTGTACTTCCTTCTGGTTAGTAGGTCTTGACGCTAGGTCGAAGGCCGTTGGTTCCTGGGAACTCCTGGGGATTGACTACTGCTACACAGAACGAAGTGCGTCAAGAAACGTTGCGGACGGTTTTAGAGGATGCCGTTCTCTAAGCTAGTGGATTTGGAAAAAGCTCAGGCGCAAAGATTCAGGTTGCAGCAAATCACTCGTACCAAATGCTTCATGTTTCAAGTGTTCCTTTTGTTTCTAACTGTTTCTTCGCTATTGGTGGGTGGGGTGTATTACCTGATATTGACGTTCTTGCCTTCTGCCTCACCTACCCCTTCTCCTGAGCCTAAACCTACCTCTACTGTTTCTCCTCATTCCTTCCATATCTTACCCCAACACGAACAGGCTAGACGTGCGGAATTTATGAACAATTCCTTCATTCAGCTCCTTCATCAACACCAGTTGGTGGTTAACACTACCAATTGTTGGGTGTGTGGGTTAATGCCGCATACCACCGATAAGGGAATTCCATACTTGGTGCTTCCTTATAGTTCCCAGGGTTCAGCTCGAGCATTCCAAACAATGTTTCGAAGTGCACTAGATTCCTACCCCAATCGAGAGCCACGTCCTCCGCACTTTGGTCCCGGTCCGTATCACAAGCCTTTGGCTATAGCGATCGCTGATTTAGATCTATCTATGAGCCGTCGCTAATCCCAGAGGAAGAGGTGCAAGCCTATAGGGACCTGAGTGAGGCTGAGTATAGTGCGCTCGTGGGTGAAAGACAGCTTAGAAGCTCGTATCCAATATGGATCGTACCCCACCTTGGTAATTTTTGTCTAAAAGGTCGTGGCCGAAGATCGAGAGCATATCTTGGAGAGAGTGCTTGCTCCGAGACGTATGTCTTACCGATGCTCTCTTCCCCTGTGTTCCTGACTGCCAAGGGTACGTACTTTGTCTGTCATGATCGTGCGTACACATGGTTGCCCTCCGACTTTGCGGGTACATGTTACATTGCAAATTTGTTGCCACCGACTTTTACAGTCGCCTCCGATTACCACAAGACTCGAATTGTGAGGGGCGTGATTAGCGAAGAGGACACTGCCGGTCAAGAGGCAGGAGACTTTTTCAAGGGTTTCTTTCCGTTTTGGGGACCTATGGTCAATAGTAGGAACCTGAGACAGTTGACCCGAGTGGTGGAATCGACAGCTAATATCACTGCCAGTGCCCTTGGCAACATTACGGCAGAACTTCAGGCGGATAGGCTCATGACGTTACAAAACCGTATGGTTTTAGACGTTGTTTTAGCAGATCGAGGTGGAGTATGTAAGGTGATCCATTCGCGCTGCTGTATTTTCATTCCAGATAACGCTCCGACTGTCTATCAAGCCATTTCAAAGTTGCATAAGATCTCCGAGTCCATACACGTGGACGTAGGGGATTGGACGCTACTTGGGTGGTTTTTGGGCCTAATGTCGACCTGGGGTTGGAAGATTCTGATGATCATCGGGGTTGTTGCAGCATTTCTGTTCACGTGTTGCCTTTGTGTGCAGTGTGGTCCTGCCTTATGTGGCCTCTGTGCCACGACGTGTATAAGACAGCCGCCTGTTACCAAAGCAGCTCAGTTGGATAGAATGATGTTGCAGCAGCATCTAGATGGTCTGATGAATATCGAATATGATTCCGACTAGTGCTTGCCTACATGAGGGCAAAAGGAGGCGTCTGAGGTTCCGTGACGATCGTAAGTGGTGTTTTGGACTCGCACGAATATGGTCGAGTCTGGTATCTATGTACCGCAAATGACGAGTTTAGTGGGTGTACGCGTTTTCGCTGTGCTAGCCTAAACCGTTCGTTTGTTTCGTGGGTTTCTCTATCTGTACCCACGGGTTCCATCTTAGATACGGCATCCATTTTGTTTCTTGCCCTCAAGTACTCAGCGAACGGACGCTGTCCGCTTCGCGACCCTGGGATTCCCAAGACTCTTGCGGAAGACACGTTTCCTTTGTAAGTGTCTTTATGATGAGGGGGATGACACTGTAAGGCAGATGGCCCCGCTCGAGGCACATCTTGCCGTGTCGCTCTATTGTCTCAGCCGTGCATCTCATTAGGCACGTCCCTTTGATGTCTGTAGCTCCTGTTTCCCGATACCACCCCTTTTACACCCTTTCCGATCTCCCCACTGTTTCTGTCTTCCTCTGCACCTGTTTCTGTTCCTTCTTCGATTTGTTTACTACCGATTGGAATGTACTAATGGTGGGAAGATGGGTTTTTACAGTTGGGAACCACCAAACATTTCCGTACTTATGTTCCGGGCCTTGAATACATGAAAGCAACCCCGTATGGTTTTGATGATGGGAACCAAGTTGTAAACCTTTGTGTACCATGTTAACCTATGAGCTAAAACTGTATAAAAGGAGCGACCCGCAGTAGCAATTTGAAGCAGTCTCCTCGAACCTACACATGTTGTACTTCTTGTGACTTCTGTGTTCCCTGCAGTAATAAACCTCGAATCTTTGACGCCGAAGGAAGTGTCCCGTGTCTCTGTCATTTGTACGCCGGAACAGGTTACCCACGAAGGTTTTAGGTGTTATCCCTGGCACCGCTGGGTCTTAGCAGAACCCAGTCCTTCACTTTTCCATCAATTCTTTTTAATGACTTTTTATTCCTCTTCCTCTAAAACAATGACTAACTTTCACATATCACGTATAGAAAAATACACAATTCATTTAAATAAGTCTAATATCACTCATGCATTTATATGACCTTCTCCAAGTTGACCTTTCTAGTTCTATGTTTCATACAGAGGAATCCTTTTTCAAATATATTCACAATTTCTCATCTAAAATTCAAAGCATCTAGGGGCAGATTTATGTTAACTGGCGCATCCCCAGGGATGCGCCAGCTAACGTGCGCCACAGTGCGCCACAGCTCCGCCACCCATGGTGCGCCGCATTTATAATGCGGCGCACCATGGTGCAAAAACGGCACAGATGCGTGACGCATCTGTGCCGGAAATGTGGCGCATTGCTGGAGTTGCGTCGCAAGTGCAACGCAACTCCAGCAAGGCTCGGGGGTACACCATCTGCACAATGCTGCGTCAAGACCTACGCCTGCTTCAAGCAGGCGCAGGATTTCAACGCAGCATTGCCCTGAAAGTGACTGAGTGAAATCTCATAGATTTCACTCAGCCGCTTTCAGGAGGCGTTCCTGCGCAGGAACGCCCCCCCCCCTGCGCAGGAACGCCTCCTTATGGCGCAGTGCTTTACAACGTGACGCATCTCCTAGATGCTTCACGTTGTAAATAGGGCGCATTGTTTGCGCCGCAGTTGCGTCAAATAAAGTGACGCAATTGCGGCGCAAAGAGGCGCAAGGGCATCATAAATCTGCCCCCTAGTATTTAATAATGAGTCTGTGTATTTTTACAAGGTGCCCTTGGCCTATGGGTCTGGTTGACTGCTTGCTGCGTGGAGTACAACTGTTCGTAGTGCTGCCTGAAAGCCTCTTGAAACCCTATCGTGTCCCCACCTAGTTTGACAGTAAAACTAAAATTGGGAAAATATCCCTCTTAACTATAATTATGGCTTCAGCACATATCTCACACGAATCCTATCAATGTCTGCTCACACTTTGAGAGTGAAACAAAAAGGTATAACAACAAACTAGGAGGATCAGTTTTCATCAGATGGAAGGCACACAGTGCTAGCATTGTATTTAGCGTCACCATACAACCCTCCAGGCTGCAAGGAAATTACAGGTTGAAGTTCAGTTAGGCTAGAAGCATCTTAGATGTGTCTGGTGCAGGGTGCATGACAAAACAAAGGCAGTTGGCAGCTGCTGACAATGCAGACTGTCAGCACTCTGCACAGAAAGATGGCCTAAATGTAGCCTTTGCAGCAGCAGCCCACCTTCCTACACAGCTTGGCCTATGGGTCTGGTTGACAGTAAGAGAATGTCAAGGAACCAGACCATTTGTCATGGAGATGTCAAATCTCCAGATTTGCCATTGATTCCGGTTACAAATCAGAGGCAATGTGAACCTTGTGCTGTGGATGATAATGTCCAGCAACCCTGGGTGATCCTAATTTTAGGTCAATTGCATTAAGGTAGCCATAGCGATAGAGAAGATACTAATTAGGACATTACACCAGCTTCAAAAGTGCGACTACAGTGAAAGAGGGGTGTTTCAACTTTTTGTGCCCTGATGCTTCACAAAAATGATATTAACCATAAACAAAAGCAATTAGTTTTACAAAGGGGGCTATTATTCACATATTGTGCATTTCTTGAATTGGAACTGTGGTATTTCCACATGTTAAATTGGGGGTTAAATTAAATTACCTAGTAACACAAGCCCTGTTGAGCGGTGCTCCTTGTTTCCAATGGTAACTGCAGCCTGCTAGAAAGCCAATGGTATTGTCGATCACAGAGAGCTGCCAAAGTCTAGTAGTAAAATGGCATCACTGCTCTAGAGTGATGTCATAGTACTTTACTAAGGCAGCAACAGGTACATTGATAGGTTCATGAATGAACTGGATTGATGTGCAGTCTCGCACAATTTACCTCCACCAAATTTTGTGAAATTTCAATAAAATAGTATATGCCTTGAATTAAATTGAATTGAATTCTGCTTCAAGTACATACCTCACTAAATAGAGTCATGTAACATACCATCAGGAGGCTGGTTCATGCTAAGAACATCGTGAGTAGAGACTGCTTCTTCTGTTCATACCAATTTCCTTTTTGAATCATGTATGAGTAATGATTTGATTACCTGGATTTATAGTGCATTCTGTTTTAGTGTTTCTGTGTATTCTCCTTGTGTCAATATTGTTTTGTTGTTCTTTGTTGATTTGTCTTGACAATGTAAAATGTTTGTTGCCATGTTTTATTAATTAACCTATGTACAATATGTTAATTTTTCATTATTATGTTGGTGGTGCTCCTCAGCCTTTGATGTGTTGAGTATTTATTCTTCAGTGTGTGTTGGTGTATTTTTTATAATGAAATGTATATGTACCACATAAAAGAAAACATGATGTATACATCGGATATATATCTTTGAATAATAAAATTTGAAAACCATTGGTCTGTTGGACTACTATATTTCTATTTTGGACATAATGCCTGATACTAAATAATGTGGTTTAGAGAAGTGTTCTTTGTTATATATTCTTTTGTTTTCCCTGCCTTCTTCTTACATATTGATTCATTCGGGGACCCTCTAGTTTTTTTCATACCACTTTCCTGCCAGTGTCTTACATTAAATGTTTGTACATGAGATATGCCCTCACGTGAAAATGTCATGCATTATACTAGCAAACTACATTTCACACCATTTTCAGATTTTCATTTAATTTTTCCAGTATTTTGCAAAGTTTTGCAAACATTTTCATAGATGTTTCCTGCACAAAGCGATTGTCTCAAAAACAACATAACATAAAATTGCACATTGCAGAGTTTCATAATATTCAAAGTTTGCATATATTGCTTGTGTATTAAAGCATTTTTTCTCAGACTAGTAGGGAGCATTGGTTAAATGTTTCAGTAGTCTCAAAATCTGAATTAGGGTAGGAACCAACACATTTTCAGAACATCTGACTCAATTCTCTGATTCATGAAACCTCTAGTTTTCTATTTTGTTTACGCTACACATTTGTTTTAAATGTTAATGTTTTTTTTTAAACCTTTATTCAACAGTCTGGTATATCACATTACATGCAGATTGGTCACATACATACACGTTACAGTTCCACTATCTTCTGGCAGGTGAGGTTGTACCTCACAGCAGGCACGGCACGGATGGCATAGCGTTATATCTCAATACAATATACAATGTACAGTGTATATCGGGCCTTATCCTATAAAGGGCGAGTAAATCAGCAAAATATATCTCAGCGTAACATATTTCGCAGTCTCCAGCACAATGTTTCGCAACCTGTACATATTATTCATCAACACTCCCAGTGGTTCACACAATACTATAATTACAGAGAGTGATATCAGCAGTGAACCCGCCATAGGCCATTATAGAGTACCTGGCTATCAGTGTATACGTCACACTAGGGTGTCAAGGGCTAGTGTTTGTGAGTCATCCCCCTGGCATCATCAGTATGTAATCCCATATCAGTGTTCCACTCACACCCCACCGTCCTGGGTATCACTTTTCGATTCTCCCTGTTGTGTCGCCTTAGCCAACCAGTACATTTGCAATGGACTCCAAATGTCTTTTGGCCTACAGCATACAGGCAACAAGTCTGCATATATGTTATGTTGCTCCTGGCAGTATATCACATCATCCATCCATTCCTTGAATTTCGGAGCCCTTCCCCTCCCCCATCTCCATGCTACTCTCCTCTTCGCAAGCAATAATGCAATATCTGCAAATCTGCGGAAAGGTTTGGGTATGTCCATTATGTATCCTAATAGCAGGACCAGGGGGTCCAACGGTATTGCTCCTTCAGTCATGACCTGTAGCGCCTCATGGACCTGGGTCCAATATTCATGCACTCCCATGCAGTCCCACGCCAGGTGCAGAAATCCCGCTCCCTCCGCTTGACATCGGGCGCATCTGTCGTTGTCCGCCAAGTGAAACCTCAGTTTCCTAACCGGCGTGTAGCAGAATCTCTGCACAAATTTACAATGTATGATTTTAAGCCTGCAACTAGATGATATTTTGGCCGTGATTCTACAGCAGTATTTCCACTGTTCGTCAGTGACGTCAGTGCCCAGCTCCAGACTCCATTGCCCTCACGCGTGGCTATCGGGAGCCTCTCGCTGCGTTCTAATGGTATTGTATAGTTTCGACACTAAGTGCCGGCCAACGGACACTAGCATAGCGTGCAGCGGCAAAACCACCCCCGGTTCATCCGGAAAGTGGGGCAGTACTTCACGCAGCCCCTGTCGGAGTCTGATGTAGTAAAAGACTTCTAAGGGAGAGGGTTGCACCCTTGAAATATCTGGTCTTTAGTACGGAATGTACCCTTGAGGAACAGGTCCCTCCATGTGGCCAGCTTGATACGTTTGCACATTATCTGAAATCCTGTCTCTTGTAAAAGGGACAGTTTTGGATGGTACCTGATTGGCATTGCCGGCGAGTAAAGTATCGGAGCGTCCAAAGCTTTTGCAACTCATCTATCGTGCATGTTACCGTGGTAGCCGGTGTCTCTATGTCTCCAACCCTCCCCTGTATCATCCCGTTGAGCGGGAGGGGGTGCACAATCCATTCTTCCGCCGCTACCTGTGGCATAAAAGGCGTGGGGTGTATCCAATGATATGCATATTGCGCCTGAGCGCTCATATAGTATATCTCGAAATCCGGGACATCAAACCCCCCTTTCTCATAAGGCTGTGTTAGAGTGAACCATTTCAACCGTGGTTGTTTGCCCCCCCAGAATAATCTAAGGAGTTCCGACCTCAGTCGTTTAAAGAAGTAGGCGCCAGGGTTGTAGGGGACATTCTGAAATAAGTACAAAAAACATGGGAGTACCACCATTTTCACCAGCGATGCTCTGCCTGCCATAGAAAGCGTTTTAGAAAAAGTTGCCAGCAAGGGGTTTGTTTATAGAATCTGTGTTTAGGACAGTCTAGCGTAGTCCCTGTTAATTAGACTTAGCAGCTGATTGAAGCAGTGACTGTAAAAAAGCTTATGGATCTGTCAGTGTAGAACTATAGGAACTACCACACTAGTCCCATAGAAATGCAATGATTTGGACAGATTCTGATTTAACATCAAATTTGTGTTTTCTAGCAATGAATGAAAAATGAAGCACAAGAAAACAAGTGAAGCAACACGAAAGGGTTGTTTTTGAAAAAATTATTATTTTTATATTGGAATGAATCAATGAAAATCAAGGGTGTACAGTAATAGACAATTGCATGGGTTTCTAAAGTAAATGGAACTGAAAAAAGCAATCCATAAGTACAGAAGAAAACAATCCAGTCACAAATACATTGAATTAAATTGACTTCTTTCCAAGATGGTAAATAGGAAGCCAGATGTAAGATCTGAAGAGAGACTTGGATTGAAGAGTCGACGTTTCGGTCTCAGTGGAGAAATCCAGAGACCATCATCAGGACAAAAGAATGAATGCAATATGGAAAACCCCTATAAAAACATATTAACAATTAGATCCTAGAACGTGTTGCTATCATGTGACGACAAATTACTACATATATAAACAAAAATAACATTTTCATACCTTTTAGCGAATCATATACAAAAAGTGCAGTCTGACAAAAAAGGTCAGTGTGGTGACCCAAGGGAATGACTGACACACATGTATAATTGCATTAGACACATTTTGTGAATTAAAATAGATATTTACAAAGCTGAAACTAGTTAATGTGGTAGTCAGAGGAATGTCTGGCAGGCCTTATTTGGAGAAAGAACAGGCAGATACACTTACTTATATCATTCCATGGTTGGAGCAAAAAATGTGGGAAAGTTCATTCTGAGTGTGAGCAATTAGTTGCCTACAAGAAAAGGAGAACATCACGAATTGGCGGAAGCAATTTTATGCGAAAGCAATTTTTAATTAGTTGTTGGTGAGGAAAACAGTTTACCTTAGGGAAGCTTTTAGTCTGTCCCGAAGTGATATCCAGATAATAATGCCAAAAACGTTTTCACTCTTTGGGGAACCTGTGGTTTCAATCTCACGGTCCGAGATGGCTATAAAAAATATGTATATTGTATACAGGATTTAAAATCAAAGTAGGGAGCATATGATTCACAGCTTAATGAGAGATAAAGCTCTTCGTATACTGAACAATGTATTTGAACGTATTCACATAATTGTGAAGAAATGCTAAACAGCGGTGCAATAAGGGACGTGTATTGGAGCGTTTGTGTGACATGATGGCTGCTATAAAAATTAATTAAAAGTTGCCATTCATGTCTTTGTGAACTAGCTGCGAGAGAGGGCCAGATAAGAATTGCAGCACAAACGGTACACATCCGTTTTTTGACGCGCTCAAGGTTAGACAGAGCATCGTTATTGCAGTGTCTAAGGATATTAAGCGTATCTAATATTTAACTGGTTGGTGGTGTTGTAAAATAGCAACCAGTTGAAATCACACCTAATGCTGCCGTGTTTGGCCGGGAGTTGTAATCAGCCATACGTGATTAACTGAGGAAGGCTGGGGGACGCAGCACACAGAGTATACATGCGCTTTAAGTATGGGACATTTTTATGATGCTGCAAAAGTCAAAGAATGAGCCGTTATCGCGGTGCCTTAAAGCCTACAGCTTTCCAAAAAATGTAGCGCGTGCTAGCGCTTCAAATATTTGACAGGTTCTAACATTAGCGATTCAGAACTTGCAACTTATTAAAACATTTTACTAAAACATATGTTGCCGTGCTGGGGAAACAGTAGCTGTGAGGGGTTTAAAGATAAAGTACTCGCGTCTGAAATAGACGGCTGAGAAATGCAATTGACTAAGCGGCGTCTACAGACTTACTTGTGAAACGGGTATTTGGCGCGAAGCGTCTCTCCTGTATCCAATCAGGGGGAGCTAGAAGGTAGAGTCAGCGAGGGCCAATATATAGCAAAGGTAGATTGGATGGCCTAGTCACGTGATGTAGGGCAGCCGAGAGGCTGGGAAAATGAATTGGAACAGTCGCCATCTTATAGTGGTTTAAGTCGACTGTTGCGTATAACCGAATCAACGTAGTAGTTAGGTGCAATTAAGAATAGTGGGTTCATTTAGCACCCAGTTTGAATATCATCTCGATTATTAGAGGGGTGATTAAAAAATCTTTAAATTGGAGCACCGGAAGGTGGTCTTGGATAGTCGCCATCTTGAAGTGGCTATACCAACTTATGTCTCTATCTACACCAACATAGTGGTTTGGTGAAGAGAGGGGTTTATCTGGGTAATAGTTATGAGGGTGATTTGAGGATCTGAGAGATTAGACACTTGGGCAGGCAACCCATTGAGTCCTGTCGCATAATATGCGCGCACATTCTTTCATGATCCTTTAAAAGCATATAGATGGCAGATAACAAAATTCTTATTGTATACACATGTGAAATTCATGCCAAATAGTAGTAAGTGGTAGTTCACAGTAACAAATAAACAGCGCTAGATGATGTACATTGAACAATGAAGATGGTAAAACAGAGAGTCATGTGAGATAAAATGGCAATTCATAGTGACAAATAAATGGAACAATACAGATGATCATTCTGTCACATAAAGTGCTCACAATCTATGTGATGGAATAGTACATCAGGTGAGACAAGCTAAAGTGTGCCATTCAGTGGATGAATTTAAACCATTCTTTACGCTATGTGCAAGCTCTATCCATTGGTTCTCTTTAAGGGTCAGCAGTCTGTCAACGTTGGTTTGTCTGATGGTGGATTTGACTACTTCAACGACCCACCACTTGATGTCATTCTCACTGTGTTTAAGTTGAACAAAATGTTCAACTAAGGGTGCATTCTCTGTTTTGCATCTGACTCTGGATTGATGTTGTAAGATCCTTTGTTTTATCATTTGCGTGGTTTTTCCAATGTATATCATGCCACAAGGGCACTCTATGCAGTAGACCACATTTTTAGTGCGACAGTTGGAAAAGTTCCTTATATGAAAAGTCTTACCATTCAAATTGAATGATTTGATGTTCTCAGTCGTGCCGCAAGCTGTGCACTTATTGCATTTATAGTGGCCAGTCAGGGGGGTCAGTTGTCTCATGTTGTCTACCAGATTTTGTTTGTCATTCTCATAAGCGTGCACCAATCTGTCACGTAGGTTACGGCCACGTTTAAATGAGAACAGAGGTTTGTCAGTGAGTTCTGGTAACTCAGATAGCAGTGGCCAGTGTTTTAATATGACCTTTTTCAGCTGATTGCTCAGAGTACCAAAAGTCGTTACACAAACTAAAGGATTATTGTCGTTTTGTGTACGATTGGTAAGCAGCATGTCGCGATTGTTGTACCAAGCTCTTTTCAATGATTGCTTGAGGAGTTTATTAGGATATCCCTTAGCCAGCAGTTTATTTTTCAAAATCTTTGCTTCCTGAAAATAGTCTGTTTTTTTGGTGCAATTTCGTCTTAGACGAAGGAATTGCCCAAATGGAAGGCCATCCCTCAAGGCCTTCGGATGGTGACTGTTATATTTGAGGAGGGTGTTCCTGGACCTGGGTTTCGTGTATAAAGTGGTGTAAAGCATATTATTGTCACCTACTTTAACAGTGATGTCTAGGAAATTCATCTGCAAGTTGTTGCTATCCAGAGTGAATGAGAGGTTGGGATTTCTCTCATTTAGCCAGGTATGGAAGCTCAATTGGAGGTCTTTACTGCCTTTCCAGATTAGAAAGACGTCGTCTATGTACCTTAGCCAACAGGAAATGTTGGCCAGGTAAGGGTTCAGTGAATGATAAATGAATTTCTTTTCAAAGTCAGCGACGTAGATGTTGGCTATATCAGGGGCAAAAATAGCCCCCATTGCCACCCCCTTCAGTTGTTGATAATAGGTTTTCTCGAACAGGAAGAAGTTTTCACATAGGGGTATTCTAATGCAATCAAGGATAAAGTTGGTTGGTACTTCATGGGGGCTGATGCGGCTATCTAAAAGATCTTTAAGGATAGCCAATGCCTCAGGTTGGGGGATGTTGGTGTAGAGGCTTTCTATGTCCATTGTTACCAACAATTCTTCGTTAGGATTAAAGTGATGGTTTTCCAGTTTATTTATGACAGCTGTGGTGTCTTTGATATAGGTGTCCGACTCTATGGCGAAAGGTCTTATAAAGTGGTCTGAATATTCAGCAAGGGGTTTTAGTATCGAATTAAAACCCAACACTATAGGTCTCCCTGGTGGTTCAGTGGTGCTCTTGTGCACCTTAGGGAGAATGTATAGTGCTGGTACGGTGGGTGCTTTATTTACCAGGTACATCGCTTCTTTTTCGCAAAGCCAGCCTCCAGTTAGGCCTTGTTGGCTTAAAGATGAAATTTCTTTTTGAAGTCTTGTTGTCGGATTGCATGGAAGTCGTTTGTAATTCTCACTAACAGAGAGTTGTTTCAGAACTTCCGTTCTGTAGGCATCTTTGTCCCAGAGGACAATGCCTCCTCCTTTGTCTGCAGGCTTGATCAAAGTGTTTGGCATTGATTCAAGAGCTTTAAGTGCTGTCAGTTCGTTCTTGCTAAGGTTGTTTTTAGCGAAGGGCATTTGTTTAAATAGATTCTCTGTTTCGATCAAAACTGCTTGTTCGAAGGTTAGGATTTCTTTAGCTACCATGTTGTAGAGGGGAAAGAAAGTTGAAGGTGGATGTAGACCTGTGACATTTCTTTCCATTGTGGATGTTTTGTCAAAAAAGAAGTTTTTGAGTCTAACAGTTCTAAAGAATCTGTATAGTTCCAATTTTGTTTGGAACAAGTTGTTCCTGTTGGTGGGGACAAAAGATAAACCAGCAGACAGGACTTTGGCCTCTGATTCTGTCAGTACATGTTTCGAAATGTTAAATATAGGAATGGAGTTGTTATTTTCTACCATTCGTAGTACTGGTTCCGAGTTCGACGTTGACCAGGGGTGTACTGATTCCGAAACCATCCCCTCCTCCCGCCCCTGTTGCTCCGGGGTCGTCCTGATCTCCTCCTGTCCTGTCCTAAAAAAACAGATTGTCGAGAAGTAGAGGGTTGTTGGTCAAAGTTGGATCTAGATTGTCCACCTTGTTCAGAGTCTGTCTCTGATCCTGTGTCAGAAAAGGTCACTGGCCTGTTCCTGTTGGCTAAGGTACATAGACGACGTCTTTCTAATCTGGAAAGGCAGTAAAGACCTCCTATTGAGCTTCCATACCTGGCTAAATGAGAGAAATCCCAACCTCTCATCCACTCTGGATAGCAACAACTTACAGATGAATTTCCTAGACATCACTGTTAAAGTAGGTGACAGTAATATGCTTTACACCACTTTATACACGAAACCCACGTCCAGGAACACCCTCCTCAAATATAACAGTCACCATCCGAAGGCCTTGAGGGATGGCCTTCCATTTGGGCAATTCCTTCGTCTAAGACGAAATTGCACCAAAAAAACAGACTATTTTCAGGAAGCAAAGATTTTGAAAAATAAACTGCTGGCTAGGGGATATCCTAATAAACTCCTCAAGCAATCATTGAAAAGAGCTTGGTACAACAATCGCGACATGCTGCTTACCAATCGTACACAAAACGACAATAATCCTTTAGTTTGTGTAACGACTTTTGGTACTCTGAGCAATCAGCTGAAAAAGGTCATTTTAAAACACTGGCCACTGCTATCTGAGTTACCAGAACTCACTGACAAACCTCTGTTCTCATTTAAACGTGGCCGTAACCTACGTGACAGATTGGTGCACGCTTATGAGAATGACAAACAAAATCTGGTAGACAACATGAGACAACTGACCCCCCTGACTGGCCACTATAAATGCAATAAGTGCACAGCTTGCGGCACGACTGAGAACATCAAATCATTCAATTTGAATGGTAAGACTTTTCATATAAGGAACTTTTCCAACTGTCGCACTAAAAATGTGGTCTACTGCATAGAGTGCCCTTGTGGCATGATATACATTGGAGAAACCACGCAAATGATAAAACAAAGGATCTTACAACATCAATCCAGAGTCAGATGCAAAACAGAGAATGCACCCTTAGTTGGACATTTTGTTCAACTTAAACACAGTGAGAATGACATCAAGTGGTGGGCCGTTGAAGTAGTCAAATCCACCATCAGACAAACCAACGTTGACAGACTGCTGACCCTTAAAGAGAACCAATGGATAGAGCTTGCAAATAGCATAAAGAATGGTTTAAATTCATCCACTGAATGGCACACTTTAGCTTGTCTCACCTGATGTACTATTCCATCACATAGATTGTGAGCACTTTATGTGACAGAATGATCATCTGTATTGTTCCATTTATTTGTCACTATGAATTGCCATTTTATCTCACATGACTCTCTGTTTTACCATCTTCATTGTTCAATGTACATCATCTAGCGCTGTTTATTTGTTACTGTGAACTACCACTTACTACTATTTGGCATGAATTTCACATGTGTATACAATAAGAATTTTGTTATCTGCCATCTATATGCTTTTAAAGGATCATGAAAGAATGTGCGCGCATATTATGCGACAGGACTCAATGGGTTGCCTGCCCAAGTGTCTAATCTCTCAGATCCTCAAATCACCCTCATAACTATTACCCAGATAAACCCCTCTCTTCACCAAACCACTATGTTGGTGTAGATAGAGACATAAGTTGGTATAGCCACTTCAAGATAGCGACTATCCAAGACCACCTTCCGGTGCTCCAATTTAAAGATTTTTTAATCACCCCTCTAATAATCGAGATGATATTCAAACTGGGTGCTAAATGAACCCACTATTCTTAATTGCACCTAACTACTACGTTGATTCGGTTATACGCAACAGTCGACTTAAACCACTATAAGATGGCGACTGTTCCAATTCATTTTCCCAGCCTCTCGGCTGCCCTACATCACGTGACTAGGCCATCCAATCTACCTTTGCTATATATTGGCCCTCGCTGACTCTACCTTCTAGCTCCCCCCTGATTGGATACAGGAGAGACGCTTCGCGCCAATCACCCGTTTCACAAGTAAGTCTGTAGACGCCGCTTAGTCAATTGCATTTCTCAGCCGTCTATTTCAGACGCGAGTACTTTATCTTTAAACCCCTCACAGCTACTGTTTCCCCAGCACGGCAACATATGTTTTAGTAAAATGTTTTAATAAGTTGCAAGTTCTGAATCGCTAATGTTAGAACCTGTCAAATATTTGAAGCGCTAGCACGCGCTACATTTTTTGGAAAGCTGTAGGTTTTAAGGCACCGCGATAACGGCTCATTCTTTGACTTTTGCAGCATCATAAAAATGTCCCATACTTAAAGCGCATGTATACTCTGTGTGCTGCGTCCCCCAGCCTTCCTCAGTTAATCACGGATGGCTGATTACAACTCCCGGCCAAACACGGCAGCATTAGGTGTGATTTCAACTGGTTGCTATTTTACAACACCACCAACCAGTTAAATATTAGATACGCTTAATATCCTTAGACACTGCAATAACGATGCTCTGTCTAACCTTGAGCGCGTCAAAAAACGGATGTGTACCGTTTGTGCTGCAATTCTTATCTGGCCCTCTCTCGCAGCTAGTTCACAAAGACATGAATGGCAACTTTTAATTAATTTTTATAGCAGCCATCATGTCACACAAACGCTCCAATACACGTCCCTAATTGCACCGCTGTTTAGCATTTCTTCACAATTATGTGAATACGTTCAAATACATTGTTCAGTATACGAAGAGCTTTATCTCTCATTAAGCTGTGAATCATATGCTCCCTACTTTGATTTTAAATCCTGTATACAATATACATATTTTTTATAGCCATCTCGGACCGTGAGATTGAAACCACAGGTTCCCCAAAGAGTGAAAACGTTTTTGGCATTATTATCTGGATATCACTTCGGAACAGACTAAAAGCTTCCCTAAGGTAAACTGTTTTCCTCACCAACAACTAATTAAAAATTGCTTTCGCAAAAAATTGCTTCCGCCAATTCGTGATGTTCTCCTTTTCTTTTAGGCAACTAATTGCTCACACTCAGAATGAACTTTCCCACATTTTTTGCTCCAACCATGGAATGATATAAGTAAGTGTATCTGCCTGTTCTTTCTCCAAATAAGGCCTGCCAGACATTCCTCTGACTACCACATTAACTGGTTTCAGCTTTGTAAATATCTATTTTAATTCACAAAATGTGTCTAATGCAATTATACATGTGTGTCAGTCATTCCCTTGGGTCACCACACTGACCTTTTTTGTCAGACTGCACTTTTTGTATATGATTCGCTAAAAGGTATGAAAATGTTATTTTTGTTTATATATGTACTAATTTGTCGTCACATGATAGCAACACGTTCTAGGATCTAATTGTTAATATGTTTTTTATAGGGGTTTTCCATATTGCATTCATTCTTTTGTCCTGATGATGGTCTCTGGATTTCTCCACTGAGACCGAAACGTCGACTCTTCAATCCAAGTCTCTCTTCAGATCTTACATCTGGCTTCCTATTTACCATCTTGGAAAGAAGTCAATTTAATTCAATGTATTTGTGACTGGATTGTTTTCTTCTGTACTTATGGATTGCTTTTTTCAGTTCCATTTACTTTAGAAACCCATGCAATTGTCTATTACTGTACACCCTTGATTTTCATTGATTCATTCCAATATAAAAATAATAATTTTTTCAAAAACAACCCTTTCGTGTTGCTTCACTTGTTTTCTTGTGCTTCATTTTTCATTCATTGCTAGAAAACACAAATGTGATGTTAAATCAGAATCTGTCCAAATCATTGCATTTCTATGGGACTAGTGTGGTAGTTCCTATAGTTCTACACTGACAGATCCATAAGCTTTTTTACAGTCACTTCTTCAATCAGCTGCTAAGTCTAATTTACAGGGACTACGCTAGACTGTCCTAAACACAGATTCTATAAACAAACCCCTTGCTGGCAACTTTTTCTAAAACGACTTCACTGCCCAAGCCCGCAGGGGTATATTGGGTTACCCACCCCTACTTCTAGTTGCCATAGAAAGCGGCAGGGACATCCCCCTTGTGACATTATCGGCTAGTTTGGAGATGGCCACTCCATAGTTGAGTCTAATCGTCTCTTCTCTATTAAGCGATATCACTATGGCCAGATAGCGAAGATCAGTGTCACACCACTCCAAGGGGTAGTCCAGCTGAAATTTCTTGACAGCTCCCGTGAGTGGGAAGAATTGCGATTTCTTCCAATTTATGTGCACTCCTGACATTGTCCCAAAAACAAGAAGCTCCCACAAGAGTGGACTAAGATTCAACTGCGGGTCTTTGACATATAGCGTTATGTCGTCTACATATAGCGACACCCCTATCTGCCGCTGAAAGCAATTGAACGCGCTATTTTTATACAGCTGTCGAATCCGGCATGCCAGCGGCTCTATTGCTATGGCAAATAGCAATGGGGAGAGAGGGCAGCCCTGTCTGGTACCCCTCGTTATGGGCATCTGGGGGGACAGTATTCCGTTGACAATCACTCTAGCCACTGGCTTGGTGTAAAGCAATTTCACCCATGCAATAAATATTTTGGAACACCCCATTCTACACAAAATAGCTATTAGGTATTCCCATTCCACTGAATCGAATGCTTTCGCGGCATCCAGAAAGACGGCGGCAACAGGGAGCTCAGGAGCTATTATTGGGATCAATGAAAAAAGTGTGTGAAGATTATGAGTAGTGGCCCGGCCCGGTACAAAGACAGACTGGTCTGGAAGTACTATAGTGGTCATAATCAAAGACAACCGCGTTGCCAGCACCTTTGCCAATATTTTCGTGTCACAATTAAGCAGCGACAGGGGTCGGTAGGAGTCGGTATCTAGAGGGTCTTTACCAGGCTTCAGCAGAGAAGTAATCCCTACCTCCCTCATTGATCCCGGCAGCACTCCTACCTCCAACGACTCTTCGAACACCTCCTTAAGCACCGGAGCCATCGTGTCTATATAGCATTTATAGAACTCGGCAGGAAGCCCATCCAATCCCGCCGCCTTCCCATTGCTCAGGGACATTATTGCATCCCTTATTTCGTCAACCTCTAGAGGTCCTCCGAGAAACGCTCTGTGACCATCGTTCAGCCAGCATAAGGCAATATCGTCTAGAAAACTCCCGAAGTCCCCCTCCCCTGCTTGCTGCGTGGAGTACAACTGTTCGTAGTGCTGCCTGAAAGCCTCTGAAACCCTATCGTGTCTTGGCATCGCCTGCCCTCCTTCGTTTCAATTTCGAGGATACTAGTACTGAAGCGCTGGTATCTCGTGATGGCGGCAAGTATTTTACCCGGCCGTTCCCCTTCGCAGTACTTCCTTGCCGTCCATGTATTTCCCCCTATATTTCACTTCTCTGGCTGCCTCCTCCTCGAATTCTGATAGCTTGTCTCTAAACTTCTGGCAGTGCTCTGGGTCGCCGCCTCTTATCATCTCTTTCTCTAGCTTCTTCAATTCTGTTTCCAATTTGGCTATGGTCCTCATGATATCCCACAGCTTTTAGATATGGTAATCCCCCGAATTGTCACCTTAAATGCTTCCCATATCATCTCCACACTGTTCACTGAGCCCTTATTCCTGGGGAAGAATGCCTCTATTTCATCTCCTAGCTCTGTCTTCAAAACAGGGTTCAATAGTACTGAAGGGAATAGTCTCCATGGGGGTCGCACCCTATTTAAACCTGGGATTGTCAGAGTAACCAGAACCGGACAGTGGTCCGAGTAGGTACTGGATAGATGCTCCACCTTTTGTAGTCCCATGCTAAGACCCCGTGATATAAAACAATAGTCCAGGCATGCCCATGTCCGCGCATGCGCCGTGAAATGTATGCCCTCTCTACGTTCGGGGTGTGTGAACCTCCAGCTATCCACCAAGCCAGCTTCCTCTAGTATACCCTGCAATATGTCTCTCGCCTGCTTGTTATATTGACTACTCCCGTCTGACCTATCCGCCCCAGGCCTTAGAGCTACGTTAAAGTCACCGCCCCATATGATGTGTGTGGCGTCTATCGCAAGAACATGTCCCCAGAGTGCCGTAAAAAACCCTGGAGTGTCAACATTGGGTGCATAACAGTTCACGATTACAACAGTGTCTGTACCAAGCCTACCCCACAGTATCACATATCGCTCTTCAGGATCCAATTTCACCCCCAATTCTTGGAATTTAAGTGACTTTTTGAGTAACACTGCAGTCCCTCTAGCATACGACGAGTATGATGAAAATTTCCTAATGAGGGCCCAGCTACTAGCGAATTTAGTGTCCATCCGTGGGCGGAGATGCGTCTCCTGTAATAAAGCTATTTGCACCTGGTGCCTGTCCAAATACGCCAATACATTTCTACACTTCCTTGCATAGTTAAGGCCCCTTACATTCCAGGACAAGACCGATATTTTATCCAGTGCATTGTTAGCCGTTGTCATTATTGCGAATCATCACATCCAACACACTCACGTGCTTAGCCCGCCGATCAGTCGCATCACATCTCAGCCTCCGTGTGTTATGTAACTTCATTTGAATCCAATCTTCATCACATTCATACCCCTTATCCCCTCCCCCTCCAATTTGCCAGCTCTCAACTACGTCAGTCTCCCAGACAAGTTCAACATTTGTAAATACCCCTACCCCTACCCCTTGTCCCTGAGGCGCCCATACCCGGACAAATACCTTGCAACTAGAAAACTCCCTTACCCTCCCCCCATTCCAGTGCCCGTCCTCTTCATCCCTCAGTCCTCCCTCCACCCACTGAAGCAACCCCAACTTTCCATATTCTCTTACACCCCCCCCCCACCCCTACCAAGCCCTAGACATCCCAACATATACAGTAGAAACAACAAGTACTGTGGGGAACTCCCTGTAGGGGTCATCTGAGGTGCACACATTTCCACCCCCATTCCTCCCTTTACGTCCCTTGTAGCCCCAGCTGGCCACACTTAGAAGAGGGGGTGGTGCCTGGTATACATTACCACCTACAGTCCAATACCCGTCCGTGGTATTCTCGAGCAATGGCGGCACTCCCCCGCAGTGGGGATGCCGTAACAGATATCTCAATGAGTGTACCGGTGTATCTCCCTCTGGACCACACATGTAAGGCCTAGTTAATTGTCCTCATTCTCAGCTGGGTCCCTTTCATCCTCATTGTCGTTAACATTTCGTCGCCCTTCCCTAGCAAACCGCAGTTTCTTCACGAAGTCCTCTGCCTGCTGCGGATTTGTGAAAAAATGTTGTTTTCCTTGATGGGTCACCCTAAGCTTTGCTGGATATAGGAGGGCGTAGTCTATCTGAAGAGCTCTGAGTTTTTTCTTAACATCCAGAAATGTACGCCGCTGCTGCTGCACGACAGGGGTAAAATCCGGGTATATGGAGAAAGTGACTCCCTCACACACCAGGTTTTGGTTCATCCATGCAGTGTCGCGATCTCGATAATTAAGAAGGCGGGCGATGATAGGCCGAAGAGGGGCCCCAGGTTGGGGGCGCGGCCCAAGCGAGCGATGAGCCCTCTCAACAATAAACTGTCTGGAGAAAGCTCCTTCACCCACTGCTGCCACCAGGATCTTTTCCACATATTCCTCCATGCGTCCGGTGTTGGTCGATTCTGGTACGCCAATGACGCGTATATTATTGCGCCGACTACGCGCCTCCAACTCCTCATTCCTTGCAGCAATTATTCTAAGGATATTGTCCATCCTGGAGAGCCGTGCGTCATGTGAGGCCGTAGTGTCCTCATTCCCTGAGATACGCCTCTCAGGTTCTGTGAGTCTCTCTTCATGCACCTCCATCTTCTGTGCAACAGCATCCATCCTAGAGGATAGGCGATCAACCTTATCTACTATGGTGGCGAATCCCTGCCGCATTTCTTCCATCATCATATGTATGTCAGGAGTGGCAGAGGAGGAAAGGCTTGTTGTATTGGCTGGGCCGTGGGCACCACCCGCCTCCGAGGTGTTGCGTGTTCCCCTCTTAGCAGCTGCAGGTTCAAATGACAATTTAGGTTGCCGATTGTCCTGTTTCCCCATGACCAGTCTTTTGTAGGGGCTGGTAGCCGTTGGTGAGAGCCGATTGGCACGATCCTCTCTCCCAAGGGAGGGTCCTTTATTCATGAGCCCACTTCACACAGCAAGCTATATATCCAATAGTTTACTAGGAATCCATGTGATAGCAAGAGGGTCTCTGATCAAACCACGTGCAGGCCACCTGTCAGTACCACCAGCACCCTCACACTCTGGGGATCCACTCCGTCATGCAGCTATATCTCAGATGCGTAAGTACCCTCGTCAGCTATTGATATAGCAGAAACCCCATCTCCTAGGTCTACCGTGACCGTACTCCTCGTAGCTACGCCTTCTCAAAGGAACAGTACATGCATATCACCAGCATCCCTCAATGTTAGTTTGAACACCTCCTGTAGTAACGCGGATCCCCGTATTGTTGATAACGATGCAGCATAACCAAGTCGTTAGCAAGGACACAACATGCCCATCCTCCTCGGGTTAAACAGTCCAATGTACAGGTCAGTTCCGGTGCCCACGAGCCCAGCCTGTCTCTCTGTGTCAGCACTGTATATTCCCTTGTGCAATGCAGCGCAGGATCCTCGCCGTACAGTGTCACTACTCCCATGCAGCACCCCAATGTCCAGCAATGTATCAATTCGCCTAGGGTCCCCCAGGCCTCATTACCACCCAGCCTCACTCACTTGCAGTAGATCGCAGTTTTCATATGGCGAGGTCATATCTGTCCGTTGCTGTGCATTCACCCGCAGCTATAGTCGTGGCTCCCCCGTGGCTACAGCACCATCTCAGCTATGTATTGAATCAGTCTTGGCAGCTAGGTGCACGCAGCTGCTTAGGGGGCCCGCTGTATATTGTGCTGGCAGTGGCCGCCCACATCCCCAGCTCAAGCGCCCATCACCATATATCTGCTCTCTGCAGTCGTCTCAGCTGCCGTGCCGCATGGGTCACACGTTCCCGACACTGCGCTGCTTTTAGTGTGTACCGGCCCCAGCTCCCATCCCCCGTAGCTCGGGGCTCAGGTCAGAGGGCTAAACCGCTGCTCCCCTTTCAGCTCCAGTCGCCTCTTACTGATGCAGTCCCGGGTCAGTCAGCAGGCAGCGGCCAGGCCCACCGGTAGCGCGAATCTCCGCTCTGGCCTCCCTTCCTCTCGGCGGGACCGGTCACCACAGGCCATATATTTCCTCAGATCACGATCGGCGTGAAGTCACTTCCTGTGGAGGCAAGCGCCGCACTCAGTCCCGCTGAAACCCCCCAGTAGAAGGGACCTCCCGCAGCTGTATCCTCAGTGAGGCCCACACACCTCGTGGTGAGCCTCGGTGTTGCGCAGTGCCCTGTCCCAGCCGGTCGCACTGCAGGCTCTGTTTGTAATCTCGGTGCAACCTTCTTCCTGCACGAAGTCGGGAGTGGAAGGTCGTAGAGACTCCAAATTTTCACCGAAGATGCTCCAGAAGGTGCTCAACACTTGATCAAATTTTGGGACAGGTCGGTGTAGGTTAAAGAGGATATTTGTAGGATCTTCCTACCAGGCTGCTGGAGCCTCACATAAGCGCGGCCATTCAGCTAGTGCGCCCTCTAGCGCCCCCCTTTAAATGTTAATGTTACAATATAAACTTATATTTCAAATGTTTAAATAGTTAAGACAGAGTGTGGAAACTAAGGAACGTTTCTCCATCAATTCAAAAATCCGTTTTGTATTGCAGTTGCTGGCTGTACTTCAGAGTCCAAATGTATTCATTTGGGAAATCACTGCAATATATTAACTATTGTTTCAGAAAGGGAAGAGAATATAATATTTGTTTTGTAATTGAAGGTGAGTATGGAATCAAGGACATAAAGCATATCTCAGAGATATTTTCTTCTGAACATCTCTTCACTGCCTCTGAGGTGAGAAAATCTTAAACATAGCTTGCTTCAATTTACTGTTTCTATGAATCAAGATGATGGATTGTGCAGGGACAGAAAGTACAGTTGAGATGTGCAAAACACACTCTGCCCACTTAATGGGTAAAGATAGTGCAACACATTCAGCCAGTAAATATGAAGCACAGACCAATAGGAGGGACCCCACCATTTTGGCTGCACCAAAATGAGAATCCAGGCGTGGTTGACTGAATGCCGACGCGTTCTTCTTCATCTGCCGAACATGTCGGCAGAGGGACATGAGGATGAGTGTGATGGAAGCAATTTCAAGCAGAAGAGGCAAACAGAATCCAAAAACAATTCCTAATATGCTAGAAACTGTAAATGTCTTTCCACCATCGATTAGAGTAGAGTTAGCTGTAAGATTAGCTGATGAATTCCAATAGGACTCTCCATGTAAATCCTGTAAATCCCAGCAGAAGGATATAGCGAAAGTCAGAGAACCTACCACTAAAATTAGAAGCACCCAAGGCATGTCTTTAGAAATTCTCAGCTTTAATCGAAAGAAGAGGCGGTGATTGAAGTCCACAATTTTCACGCAGTAGAAGAAACAGAGACAGAAGTAAGCCAACAGCTTGAGAGGCTGGTCCATGCTAGAAGTAGAATTATGATGGGATTCAGGTATCTTAAATTAAACATTTCATTTGATGTCCCAGAAACAGAAATGTTTCCTACCTGGGTACAGTGAAAACAAAAGCTTAAGGTCCCTTCTGCCACTAAGAGCAGATCACAGGTGTTCAGGCATCTGTCTTTAGCCAGGTCTAGAAGATTAACTACCACAATGAAGCCGCTAGTGAGTATTCCAAACACATTCACTACTGACATGAGAATCACAAAGAAAGTGTTAAGTGCAGGCTCCATTTGCTGTTTTCTTTCTAGATCAGTTGAAGAAATGAGAAACAACAGTGCAGTTTTCACCAAAAGTGATCACTGAATGTCAGAAGAGAGATCCTTTCCATAGACTCCCTTCACCTGCAGGTGTCCCTGGTTTAAGTTACAATGGCTGTCATCCTTGTCACAGCTTAGGATTTGATTAAGGACAGATGCAAATATGATCTTAAGGGCAAACAACTCACCGCAAATGTCAATTTGTTATATGTTTAAGAGAAGTGATTCCACACTTCTTATGAAAATGTGGTTTGTTTACCACGTAACATCTTAGGAGAAGCTTTTTCTATTTTCTATTTTATTTTTGAGTTTAGAATGATGCAACATTCACTTAAACCCAGATTTGTGACTGGGGGTGAATGTTTTGCCAATGTGCAACATTCCGTCCATCACCTTGTGTGTTTTGCTGTTCACCCTATGTGGGTCGGGTATGCTCAGACGTGGGTCCTGTGCCCACTGCGCCACTGGAGTCAAGCTATCCTGGCTGAAGACGGCTGATAGCCAGAAACCGGTCCTAGGATGCTTGATTCCGGTCCAGGGAAGACATGGCTCGGCAGTTCGGTCTGGACTGTTCCCATGAGGCACAGGGTCAAGAGTGATTTGCATATGGCCATGTCTGAACTTAGGTGGCATGGTGAGCAAAATAAAGATGGATTAAACCCAGATCTGTGACTGGGGGTGAATGTTTTGCCAATGTGCAACATTCAGTCCATCACCTTGTGTGTTTTGCAACATTCACTTAAGCAGGGTTTATTGGTGCTGTAAAGAGCCTATTGGTGACAGAGACATGCAAAAGATAACAGATGGAAAATACTACTGGAAACAATTTAGGCAACAGGAATGTACTTTAAAAATATCTACAGGTTAGGCTCAGGCTTTAGATAAATGTAGAGCATCCCAGTGCCTGGCAGTTGCTAGAGAAAAGGGTCTATCAATAATGGTCAGGAGTAGGCCTTAAGCGCATTCAGTAATCGTTATTTAGAAGATCTAAATAATGATTAGGACTGTACCAGGAAAATCTGGTACACAATGGAAAAAAATTGTGGGCTGTGCACCATACATCTGCATTTAAACAATGTATACTGCTTAATGAAAAGCCAGTGCCAGGTGGCATGCAATGGTCCAAGCGCAATTAAATAACGGCATAGATAATCTGGACATTCTGACGTACTGTAAAGAGATAGAGAATACTCTTCAGAGAATGGAGTTCACAAAAGCAGGACTTTATCGGTGATGACATTTGGTCCAATAAAGTCAATAAACTAGTGATTGTATGCCTACATTTGTTACAGTATGGAATTGAGCAGGTTGAGGACCTCAGGATGTCAGGCCAGAAAAGGCAGATCCCAATTAGATTTTGGAATGTATAGAGAGAGAATGTTGGTCTTCTCTCTATTCAGTTTAAGCTCATTCTCATATATCAAGGACCATATTTGTTTAGGAGTTGCATGGGCCTTGCGTCACACAAGGTGACGCAATGCAGGGTAATTTCTTATTTCAGATTTACAAATCCCCACAAGGTGTGATTTGCACCGCCTTGTGTAGGTTTGTGAAGAAATGTAATGATACACAGCTACTTGAGTTGTGTTACATTTCGAGCTGGGAGGCATTCCAGGGGTGGAGCATGGATGGTTCCGTGCATCCGCCCATTCATTCGATACAGTTCCAGACCTGTGAGTCTGTAAAATCGGTAGCCATCCCATATGATCTTGTAACAAGGAAAAAAATATTTTCCCTCCATGTTATTTCCTCTTTCCAAACATGATGCATTATAAATTAAACATAGAAAGAGGAAAATGCCTTTTAGGATTGTTTTTTCCCTTCCTGCATAAAATCAATCCTGCCTGTAGTGCTGGCTACCTTGCGTTGAGGTGCAACTGTGCCTGTGTTGGCGCTATGCAGTGCACAGCAAGCCATAGCAAAAGAGCGAGGAAGTGCTCCATATCTTTTTTAAATATTGAGTATTTCTGCTCTCTTCCTTTCACACAGCACATTGCAGCAAGTCCCCTTGCTGTGCTACATTGGGTTCCTCCTCCTCCCCAGTGATGAATTTTGTTGATGCAACCCTATATCTGGATGGCACAGTGATGTTCATTGCTTTTAATCCACAAAATTACCCGAGTATCATCAGAATATAAAAATACCCCTAAAGAAAGATTTCAGTGAGACAGGTGTCATATTTTATTAAAAATGTAATGGAGAACTAACCAAGCCATGAAGAACACCAAACAAAGAAGGACTGGAGGAATAAATAAAATAGGAAAGAACAATTCTGTACGACTGATTGGAAATGATATCAGAAATCTAGGCCAAAGCACGCTTGACATTCGGAAAATCTATCAGTCTAAATAAAAAAATAGAGCAGTTTGTAGCTTTAAATGTTGCAGATAAATAAAAAAAATAAGAGCAGATGTTATATTGGAATCTGAACAACAGCTCTGTCTGCTGCTGAATGAACTGTACAAAAACAACAAGGCTATGGATGGAATGCTTGAATTAAACTCAGCATCTGGCAATTGCTTGAGGTCGCATCCCAATCCATTGTTTTTGCCCACCATGCATTCTCAGTTTGGATCCAGCCACATCCAAATTAGTATTGACCCTGCTCCTCATGGGAACAGTCCAGCCTGAACTGCCAGTCCACGTACCCCTGAACCAGAACACAAGCATCCTAGGACCGGTTTCGCCCTAGAAAGACTTGTAAACTCTACGTGCAGCAAGGTTGGACGAAGAATATGGTTGGTTTCAATATACTCAGCTATCTGCAAATAGACATTATTCTCTAACAGCTTGGCCAGGTAAGGCAGATGTGAAATGGGACAATACTAAGCAAGATTTTCTAGATCTTCAGAAGAGGCAACACATGCTTATTTCAAAGTTTCACATGCAAAAAGAACAATTGATTGATAGAATGCAGAACAATGTCATACATTCACCCCAGTACAGAGATCTGGGCCTAAATCCATCGTCTTATTTCTCCCCATGCCATTCCAGTTGGAACCAAGCCATTTGCAAAACAGTCTTTACCCTATGCCCAAAAGGAACAGTCAAGTCCGATATGCCAGGCCACATCTTCCCTAGTCTGGAAACAAGCGTTCTAGGACTGGTTGTGGAGTTTCACTCTTCATTAGTCAGGATAGCTTGACTCCAGTGGCATGGAGAGCACAGGACCCACTTCAGGGTATACCTGTCCCACTCGGGGAGAGAAATTCCAAAAAACAATTTATGGACAGAATACAGAACAATGTCATACATTCACCCCAGTACAGAGATCTGGGCCTAAATCCATTGTTTGTGTGCTCTTCATGCCATTCCAGTTTGAACCCAGCCACATGCAAATCAGTCTTGACCCTGTGCCCCATGGGAACAGTCCAGCCTGAACTGCCAGGCCAGGTCCTCCCTGGACTGGAAATACGCATCCTCGGACCGGTTTCGGGGTTTCACCAGGTCTCTGGCGCTTGCTCTGTCCATGTAGCTCAGAACAGAAGGTCAGTAGGCTAGCCCTTGGAGTCACTCTGGTGGTTCTGGGTTTGGGGATGAGGTCCAGTCTTCATTCCTAATGAAGCAGGGCAGTCTTTCTTGCTGCAGGGCAACAGGGCAGTCCTTCCAGCAGCAGGGCAGCAGAGCAGTCCTTCTCTGAGTCTTCCACAGGACTAGAAGTGATTTGAAGAGTGTGTCTGAGGGTCCTATTTTTATATTTTGAGCTATCCTTGAAGTGAAAGAAGCTTTTTGAGCTTTTCCCCCACAGAGGTGTCTGGAATGTCTAGCCTTTCTGCACTGGTCTGGGTCTATCTGCAGTCACAATAGGCAAGTGTGAAATGTTTTGCGTGTGGGTTGAGATAGGGACTTTGAAGCCCAAGTAGGTTTGTCCACAGTTCAATTCCATCCCGTCTTGGGTTGCATGGCCAATCCTATCAATATCCAGGCTCTTTATTGTGTAGCTCTCCGAGAGGTCTACACAAGACCCTGCCAACTACCCTTAGTCATGTGATGTGACCCAGCAAATAGGCTGCAGGCACCAAATCGTTAGAAAATAACAATGCCAAGTTTCTAAAAGTGTAATTTACTATTCCAACTCCAGTGTGTGCAACAGTAGGTAAGGTGTTGGTTTAATTCCAACAAATCCAACACATTCTTCCCCCTACAGCAAGTGTTTGTAACGTCTTGTGTTGTAATGGCATGCGATACACCTCGCATTATTGTAACGACTTGTGTTGTAATGGCATGCGTTGTAAACGATGGGTTGAAAACGTTGTTTACCGACAAGAATTATGGCTCTTGCTTGAGTAGGGTTTCAACCCTCTTCAACTAACAAGCCAATTTCTCATGTTTAGGTAGTGTTTTACAAGGGTGGATGTTCATTGATTTTAACTATCATATGGCATGCAAACAGTTTGGAAGTTGAGGGAAGAAAGGAGAAAAGAGCAATATAGTCATTGATGAGACTACAGAAGGAAGTATGTTCCATTTAGAGAGGGAACGTGCTGGCAGAAATTAGGCATTACAACATGGATCCTCAATCATGAAGATGACACCCTATCTGTGCTAACTAAACAACTATGGTAAGAAATACAGGATTAGCACTTTTTTACAGAGCCATGGTGTGGGAACAGTGTTCCATAAGATGACTCACCTGTGGGCATGGTCATGTATTACCTTTGACAATGATGGCAGAGGCAGTTTTATGCAGCCTTTGTATTCCAGGGGATAGCCATGGGGTGACTCCTGCAGCAATTTTCAAGATTAGCACAACATGTTGAGATGACGGGTGAATTGTTTATGCTACAAATGTAGAGGACAATCTTTACAAGCAAATTACTGAAAACAGTGTCCCTCAGTTGGGGAATGACTATGATGTAGCCAGAGGACTTTAAATATACAATAGATTATATTGGGGACAGATACGACATCACCTTGTAGGAAACTGTGTTTCAGTTGTGGTACCCCCCCACACACACACACACACATTTGTTGCCTCATTGTTAGTTACTAGATGATGTTTTTTTACCTCTCATAGTACACTGAGGAGGTTAACTTGCCCTGAGTGATCTTTCATTGAAACAAGGTGATGTCTAATTGTAACACAATTGGCAAAGGACTTTAGAACGCCTGTAAGTCCCTAGTAAATTGTACCCCTATTACCCAGTGCATGGGTACTAAAGAGGGTTCCTCTGAAGGGCAGCTGCATATTTTGTGCCACCCTAAGGGACCCACAAATCACTTCCAAACAGACTGCCATTGTAGGCTGCATGACATGGTGCACACCATGAGTGAAAACATGACCTGGCACACTCCATGCCAAACTCACTGCATTTAAGATAAGTAAGTCACCACTACAGCAGGCCTTTTGAGCAGTAAGGCAGTGTGCATTACATTTTATGTGAGGATATGTATACATGAGCAAATATGCCATTGTGATGTCTGCTTCTACTACTAGATATTTCAAGTGAACAGGGAAGCCATCTTAAAGTTTGTACTGTGTACTGGTCAAAATGAGTTACAGAGCTACATAACAGCTACATTGATACATATGGTGTTTGATATCAAACACCTCGTATTAATAAACTCACACTGATTTCAGTGATGGGCTTATTGGTACATGCACCCAGAGGGTACCTTAGAGGTACCCCCGAACGCTAGTAACCCTCTAGTATGCTGTCCGACTGGCATTGTGCTGCCTGCCACCACAGATGAGTTTCTAACCGCCCCTAGGAGGTGAGAGCCCCACTCTCAGAGGTCAGGAACATTGTCTGCTCTGACAGGAGATATTTACACCTCCTGCAGCAGGAAGACTAGTAAATCAGCACATCAAGGCCAGAGGCTTCAAAGTCTCTGCTCCCTTTGATATGAGAACCTGGCTTCCCCCCAACCTGGAGGATGCCACCCCCTCTCTGAGGCACATATGGCACCTGCACTGACAGGAAAAATCGATAGTCAGTAGGCATGTTGCACTTCCTGGCTTCCCATGAGGCACAGGGTCAGACTGATTTTCATATAGCCATGTCGGAACTGGGGTGGCAGAGTGGGCTAAAGAACGGTGATGGATTAAACCCAGATCTTTTGACTGGGTGTGAGTTTTTGATAGATTCAGATGCTCCGTCCATCACCACCCCCTTTTGTACCACACTTCCTGGCTGGGCACACCTCTAGGGTGGGCAGCCTGAAGTGACCCTGAAAGAAAGGATTCTACCATCTTTAGTGTGGTGGAATTAGGAACTCTGGGGCAGGGTGATGCCCACTCCCCCCAAGAAGTGCTCATCTAAGGGGTGTAGTGAACCTATAGGTAAGTAGCCCATCCATACTACCTTTCATTTCCCTTAGCGCCTGTAAATGGAGTGTTAAGGTGGACACTGAAACCAGGAAATCAGATCCGACTACTGGAAACTGAGGAAGAAAGAAGGACAGAAGAGCCTAAAAACAGAAGACCTGCTCCCAAGATTGGTGCAAAACAGTGGTAGGTCGTTCCACTTTGTTGCTTGCCATCGGGCCCCCGAAAAGAGCAGTGTAACAGGAGAAGGTCTTTGTGCTCTAAGAGGTCCGATCAGTCTCCTTGCCCAGTCTTGAGATGCCAGGACATCCAGGAGCCACCCAGCAGCAATACCCTGGGTACCAGAGCTGTTGCTACAACCAAGGCTTGTTGGTGGTCCAATCCAGACTCCAACAGCCCAAAGACAGACCTACCATCAAGCGACATCAGGATCCACAAGACTAGTAATGAGAGTGGCCCTGCTGCCTGTTTCCCCTCTTCACCAGGTCACTAAGACACAGAGAGAGTATGTGACCACTGCAACCCAACACTTCATGGCACCCCTGCACCCGAGCCTCACAGCCCAAATCTTATGGAGGTGACAGTGCCAATGGGGTCCTGAGACCTTCAAAAGAACTGCCCACCCTTGGGTTTGGCCAGACTGGTCCCCCTGCACCGTCTGCAGCCTCTTTCTGCAGGAATCCGCGAAGTACAAAAGACTTTGGCAGCACAACCTCGCCGAACAAAGCCCCACTGCACACAAACCCCCCAGCCTGAGTTCGAGTAGGCCAATGGTGTCCCTGTGTGACCAAGCCCTCACGAACTGAAACTCTTTGGTTCAGCCAGACTGCCCCCCACCCCAGTCCCTGCTTTCTGCCTCTTTCTAACAGGACCATCCCCCATTGCCTTAATTGGGGCACCAGACACCGAAAAGCACATCTGCTTACAGACGCCCCTGAGTCAACCAAGGCAACTTGTTGGTGCTGCCTTGGACCTTGCCTGTATTTACCTTAGGTCCAGAAGAACATATACTGCATACGGTCACTTTGACAAGTGACTGTGTGCAGTATATGTGTCTTTCCCCTAGGATAACATTTCCACTTCAAAGCCACGAATGCA